>NC_138826.1:17272484-18733177 GCF_965183815.1 Platalea leucorodia | reverse complement strand
GTGCTGGATAATTAAAGAAGAGAGCAAGAACAAAACAATTAATAAAAAAACAGAGCAAGTTGAAACAGCCTTACAAGTGTATACACTTACCTGTTTCTTTCATCAGAAACACTACAGGACAAGAACGACCTGTTCGTCCCAGGCCTCCAGTAGGAAGGCAAGGGAGCAAACTGAGCCAGAGGAAGTAAATTGAGAACAAAGAGACAACAGGTGTTTCGTATTTTCGTTCATGGTAGGTGAGTAGTAGGCTTGTCATTTCCTGAGGCAGAATTCAGACCATGATTTCTAAGAAATCATGGGGTTTGTAACTTTATTAAGCTTAGCTTTTCCTTTCTCTATGCTGGAACATGAAAAGGTTATTAGATGCTCATACTTCACCTGCACTGTATATTTCGCAATTTTATTTTCTAGGGTACGTGGTTGTGACCTTGCATGTATTATTGCAAAGTGCTATCATTACACCTCTCTAATTTTACATCAATACAAAACTGGCAGTTCTGATGCTACATAATGGGTTAAAAACCACAGCATTTTCCCCTTCCAAGCCAGTATTTAACATAGTTATGCAACGCATCTGAACAGGATTAATTGAGTCTGACATTGAATGGAAACAAAGCATGCTCATTGCTTTCCCAGAATTTTACTATGTATATGTAGTATTTAAAATTCAGCTTATTTTATTCACTTTAGTAGAACAGTTATTTCTGCTCTGGCTGGCAAGGTTAAAAGAAGTCTTTGGCATCTTATACCAGACATGGCAAATTTCAAGTACAAAGATTGTAATTACCATCACTCTGCACAGCTTGCGTAGTTATTCACCCTAATTCTAGGTCTGAATTAGTAGCATCTGAGATTTCAAAAATTAAATACAGCAGAAATTAGACCAGCAGATTTCAATCTACAGTGTTTTGAGGTACTTTGTACCATATCAGAGAACTATACTAGATCTCACCATGTGAGAAAACCAATGTGGTTTGTTTCATTTATTTCGGCCTAAGATGAGAAGGACATAATCCTGTCTGTTTCTCAGTCCTTCCAGCTGCGTGGGTAAACAGTAATAATTTATAAGATTGGGGCATGTGGGGAGCAATGTGTCTCGGTGATTAGTTAGGAAAACAAAGTAAAAAATAACTGTTCTGCTTGAAACAGACTGGCTTTAAAGTTTGAACAAATCTGAGTGGTTTTTAAATTGAAATCCGTAAAGCAGCCTAATGGCTGCTTCTTTACTCTCTCCGAGTATGCCTGAGATTATAACCTTAATCTAAGTTTATAATCTTAATCTAAGTCTTAATCTAAGAATGTGTCTTCCTTTGATTTTCTGGATGGAAGACTGAGCTGTGTTATAACAGGGATGAGACATCGCTGACAGTCACATCTATAGGAGCAGGCCAGGATGGCTTTGTCCACCACCAAGGCAGGGAAGGATTTTATTCTGAGATTCAGTGGATGTGGTTAGGTCAACACCAAGCACTTTCAAAGATCTCATCCTAGTCAGGGTATTTCAACTTCTGTTTTGCTCTATTAGGTGAATACATAGAGGTTTGGTTTTTGGTGCTGCACTTGCCCCATCTAAACGGCAGTTACATAAATAATACACTGGCCAACCAACATGCTGGCCCATCACCTAATAAGTATGCCACCAGCAGCAGGGGTTGTGTGGGAAATGAAAGGGGACAAGGAGTGGAAAAAGAAGCTGTGTGACTTTAGTGCAGTTCCTTTTACCCCCTCCGGTGATCTGTATAAGGAAAAGGTGATGCCTGTGAGAACAGAAGATTAAATTTGATGAGTTAGGAGAGTTCTTCCTGCCCTTGGTTTTCAGGTTTTTTGGGTGCCTCCACCCACACCACTGTCCCATTAAAGCTGTGGCCAAGGCAGCCCTGAGAACTGTGCATGTGAACAGGAGCGTCTTCAGCAAGTTAGCGGACTTCAAAGTACAACCTTCACCATCTCCGTTAACAATGTTAAAACTATGAGTTCCCCTGCTCCAGAAAAGTCAGAAAATCAAGAAAAGCATGTTTGTCCTACACATCACACAGGTTCTCATTGCATTCAGATTCTTTTAGCCCTTTAGCTGCACATTTCCTAATTTTTCTTCGACAATTTCACAGTTACAGGGCCTTTGGACTTTTTCTTTAATGAAAGCTCAGATTATCACACAACAGCAAGAACCGAGGCTGAAAATGAACTCTAAAACCTGGTGCAATAAACTGCGCTATGAAGAGCTGGTGACACTTCTGTTGTGCGACCCTGGGCAAGTCTGTGCCTCCTTGCTGCCTTTCCACTGGGTAAATAGATGCCAAAGGGGCAATTTTCTGTGTAACAACCACACACATGAAAGCTGCTGAGACAATGAGATCACAGAGACCTTTGCTTTGGTGTCATCATCCTGGAAAGACAGAAGTACTGAATCAAAGGTGTCAGGTCTTTCATGTGAATAAAGTGCTGATCCCACAAGCTCAGAGGCCTCTGCTGACTAGCACTGCTGAGCACAGAAGAGCTCAGATCAGCAACCAAAAGGTGCTGTACCGGTGGTCCCGGAGGCTGATGCCACCTCTGCAGGTTCCCATGAGAATGTTAATCTCTACGATAAGCACAAGTGCTAACCTCAACCCACCACGCAGGTAATTTTGCCTTGACAGTGACCCAGAAAAATGAGTTATACTAGAGAATTGGTAGCTCCAGCTGGTAGACCTGGGGCATAGGAACAACACAGCTACCTAGGCTTGTCAAACACATACCACACAAAGTGGCAGAGGTAGGCAGGAGGGAAGCTCTTTTTATCGCTTTTCGATACACGGACGACTCCTTTTCCTAGCCGGAAGAGCACTGCAGGACTGCTCACCCCGAGTGTCTTCTCCCCTCCTCCCAGGCCCTGCAGGGAGGACGGGCCCTCTGCCACCCCCCACTGCTGCCACCGCATCCAGCTCTGGCACAGCCTCTGCGCCCCTGGGGACAGTGCGGAGGGCGGAAGGGTGGGCCCAGGGAAGGAAGGAGTGGGTGGACTGCAAGTAACACAAATACATATGACTCTCCTCCCACCTTCTAGTGGGTCTTACTGGGTAAATTATTTTATTTCCCCATCTTCTGCTCTCCCCAAAGCAGAGCGAGAAATTAAAGCCCTGTTGCTGAAATCGCCACTGGTCGCAGCGAAGGATTATCGCACCTCGGGCTGGTGATGGCTGAACACTGTCAGCAAGGACAGGGCTGGCCAGGAACAGAGATAAGTGGCAACTGAAGTTCTTAAAACAGATTGTGTCCCCAGGTTTTGGACATCTCCATCGAATATAAGCTGTCAGTGCTGGAACTATTTTTCCTTCTGTTTTGGTGGGGGAAAAAGTCATTTATGCCTGTAAAATAAAAAGCATTGTTTTCAATCTCCTGAGCAACTGATTTTCCACATACTTTCCCTACCACCAGCCACTCACCAAAGGTAAATGCTCATTTTACTCATGCAAATGCTGATATTGGCTTCAGTGGGATCAACCTAAAAAAAAGGAAAGAATGGGCAGGATGAGTTGTGCTCTTTCCAAGTCAGTGGCTTGATTGTCCTTGCACTTCTGGAGACAGGGCAAAGTTCAGGTTTGACTTGAAATTCTGCAATTCATTTCATTTAGATAATTGTAAAAATGTGCCAGACTTCCTAAACAGACACACCTTTCGTATTTCTAATGGAGTTACTACACTGAACATGGAGTCTGTTGTGCAACAGACTCACTAATTATCGAACAGAGCTTCAGCCAGTCCCGCAGGAAGCCATTCACCTGCCAGCACGGTTGAGGGACCAAGCACTGCAGGTCAGACTGGCACTTCTTGCTGGGATTGCATTTGTCTTTTTATTACTATTTTACCGGTTTTGATAAAACTAGTAAAGCTCTCATTCTGTTAGCAGAGCCTGATGAAGTGAAAGGTATTACAGGAGTAGCCATTTCTGAAACCAAGAAGAAAGAAGGAGGTGAATTAGAAATTAATGGTAAATAGTTTTGCTGCATTTATAACAAGACTTGACGTAATTTGGACTTTACAAGAGGAGTATAGCACAGCATTTTTATAACTTGAGAATCTGCCCTGTTCTGGAGGAATGGTTGGAGCCATTTCGTACCTGGGCTTTCCATCATCTCAGACAGTGAGGTGGCTTTCATCGTCTCAAACACATCTACAGTTGGGCCTGTGAGTATATCAGCTCTTCCCAGTGGAAACAGCAAGTAATACAATAGAAGTCAGTAGGACTAATGACATTCCCAATGCAGATCTTCTGAGCCCAGGGTACTTGGCACTGGCATATCCACATTGTCTGTAAGAGTTGGGGTGCAGGGTAACATGTTGCCAATTCCCACAACCCCACCTGGGTAATAGCACATGCCTGGAGAGGGTTTTAGAGCTAGAGGATCCTCTGGAATCACCCTATCTGGTCAGCAGAGGCCATATAATTTGATTCATTTCAGCTTTGCCATTTGGTGTGGAAAACCTTTTTTCTTGCTACCTGTTCATAAAAAAAAAAAAAAAGGAAAGAAAGAAAAAAATCCCTACGGAGAAGAAACTGAAAATAAGGGAAGAAATGGAAGTCCAGTGGTAGTTTTAACTCCAGCCTCAGCTACCTTGACAGAAAGAGTGCAGTATTTAGATAACTTTTGGCCACTCGGTCAGTTTAAGCTATTTTTGTACCATCAAAACCTGATTTATAGTCTGGGACTTATCTACTGTAATACAGCCAAATGAACTTTAAAGATCAACCTGTTATAAAATGACCAAAACCAAAGGTTTTAAGGAAATGACAACTGACCCCTATCCATAGCAGCACAGAGCTACAAAAGGCAGCTGTAATAGCATAAATGGACGGTTTATCAGCTTTCTGCCAGGGACTGACAAAATCATGTCAAATGAGGCATTAAAGCCCTAGTTTTGAAAACCATGATAAATACCAGCTAATCTACTGACATAATATATAGTGAGTCAAATATTTAGTTTTGCATTAAATCTAAATCCAACATTAGAGCATTTCCTCTTGATTAAAAAGGATAAAATGTAGATGTTATTTTATGCTCCAGTTCCCACATCTAATTAATGCTCAACATTCGGAGCCATTTCTGACATTACAAATGTATTAGCAAACATGCCAAGGAAAGGGGGGAGGCACAAGGGAAACAAGTGCAAAATCTATATGCTTAATTCATATTCCTCCATTTGCAGTGGCTAATATGTTATTGCAGAGACTATTTACAGACACTTGCCCTGCCAGTGAACAGCTAACTTCCCTGATTGCTTGTATAAACAGTCTTCTAGATCTGGAGACAGACGTTGTAAGAGAGCACATAGCTAATTTAATTTTAGTATCATTAGGAATTAAAAGCAGGACATTAATAGATTCACAGTAAATGTTGGCTGGGCAATATAAGCATTGAATGATATAACTATTAAAAGCCTTAATATTTGTGAGTGATCATATAAAAAAGTTTGTCAGAAAGTTTATTATCTTCGGAATAAGATGTACCTAGTTAGAGAAAAGATTACTGCTGAGATAAAATAAAACACTTCAGTGTTTTTGCAACATATATTATTGATCTTAATGGGCACGAGGAAATTCTGCTTTTAAATGTATATATATTTATAGGCCAGTTAATTACCTACACATATCTAGAAACAGAATGAGACAAATCCTCACAAATCACTGAAATATCTTCATTCATTATGCATTATATTCCCAGCATTATGCTTTAGCTGGTTCTTGGAAGGCAGAAGTTTGAGAATGTGTTTTATTGTCAAATACTATGACTTCAGACTCTTGTAGTTTCAAAATACACTGCACTGCAATTGCTCCTTTTCTAGAGAACCTGTTTCAGAAAGCTTAAATGCAATCCAGTGCCATGTAAGACAGCATGAGCTCAACTTAAATTAAAAAGGAGTGAAAGACAGAAAATAAGTCATCACCTACTACCTTCATTTTAGGAAATGTGTTGATTTATTGGTTAGGAAAAAGGTCTCTCTAGGCTGACACTCATAGCTAAGTCTGCCACATAAATCAATACTAAGTGCAACCTGTAGGATTTGGTATAGCTCATGCTACCAGAGAAATAGTTCTTCATACTCTGAAAATGAAGTGAAAAATCACTGACAACAAACACAGAAGAAAAAAAATAAAACCCCAAACTAAAGAGAACTTTAAAAGGTGGACTGCAGAATGAAATACTTACTACATTCAAGAAAATTGCACCCTGATTCTTCTCCACCATTCTATTCTGCAAAGGATTCTTATAAATGTATAGCCATGTATCAGCGTGTGTCCTTCAGGGTGCAGGTTAGGAGATATTTGGCATTTAAGGAGCTGCATGAACTTTAGTGCCAGTCAAACACCTCAAAAGCTATTTACTAACAGCAGCGAGGCAGCCTCCTCCAGTGCACGGGTCTGTAACGGGGAGGAGATGGCACACAGAAGCAGTATTCGTATACAACTCACTCTTTTGGTGGGTAGTTGCTTTTATTCAGTTTCCTCAGTTTCTTATCTCAAAACCACAAAGACCTTAAGCAGAACGATAGTTCAGAACAGTTCTGCAAATACTTGGCCCTGGGCACTTTCCTGAGCTGGCCATTCCCACAGCTTCTCTCTGCAGGACTTCCTATTGTACAGGGCTCTGCTCAGAGGAGAGCTCCCAGGCTCTCGGTTCCACCAGGACGGCTCTCCTGGCCCGCTTACCCAGTAGGAAGTCAACCCACTGTTGATAGCAGCTATCACCAAGAAATGCCTTTGAATCACTGTTTAAAATGGTTTAATTGTTCCTGTAAACAAATCACAGCCAAATTTGCCATCATTTCAGAAACTGCGATGGTAAACCAAGTTATACTGGCTCTACCCCTCTGAAAATGGGTTTGTGCTATTTAAACCTGAGAAAGGTTTCAGTACCATTTTGGACAGGCAGATTGATCACAGTAACACTGGCATAACAGATTTGTCTGCCTTGACAGGACGAGTGAGTCACGGACTAGTTCTACACAGCTCCTACTCTTTCTGCCCAACTCCACAGTCAGTATAGAGCGGTGCAGGACCGAGACATCCCCCTTCCCACACCCTAAGAAGGCAACAGCTGGTCTAAAAAAAAACAGAAAAAAAAAACCCAGACCCTGAGTAGTGTTGCAGTCTGAAAGACCTAAGTCGATGTTGTCTTATTGAAAAGTGGTTTTTGTCTTTTTCATGCCACCATTTGTGTTAGAACATAAAACACTTTCTAGCAGCTAATGAAACATTGAGAAAGACTCCCTGTGAATGCCCTAGAATTTGGGGTTGGTCTCATAATGTATATCAATGCCTTGTGCAGAATCCGATTGCCAATTTACATAACCTCAAAATGCAACACTAGCAGTTTCATTTGCCTTGCACTTCACACTTCAATTCAGGTACCTAAAAACCTAAGTAACAGGCATACAAGTAGTTTGGGACCTACTGATGTATGGGAACTTAAAGTTATAAGAGATACCTATTGAAAGATAATAGTTATATTTCCTGAGAAGTTTGGAGGCATGTGCTCTAAGGTTGGGGAACTGGCACCTTTCTTCATCAGTGCTATGTGCTTTTGTTCCTTCTTCATATTTTGACAGTCACCTTTGACTCCGAGACTGTAAGTGGCACATGGATTGGCACAGAACCAGAAACAGCCATCAGTGGGAATAACCCCAAAACCTGGGAAGCCCTGGTGTTACTGAATTTGTTCTAAATTATTTCTCAACTACTACTATCTACCATTGCCCCTTTATGAAGGGGGGGGGAGGGAAAAGCAATTCTTCCTTTATCTCTCATTCTGGAACTTGATTCATAACCTCTCGTTACATCTTTGCACTGAGAGGAAAGCATGTCTAGCTCCTTTTGAGAGTTCATCAGGTTCTTGTGACTGAAGACACATTGCTTGCAAGAATGAAGAAATTCATCCCAGAGTCCTTCTGCAAGGAAACCAGCTGTCTTTCTGTGAACTGGTCTAAAAATAAAACAAACAAACAAAAGTACGCAAGGAAGCAGAACTCTTGCCACGTAGGTTTTGGAAAGGGCTTCTCACATTACTTTATAACCGCTGACTGATCGCCTACCTTTTCTGGGACAGTCAGCCTGCAAAATGAAAATGTGTTAACGTGGAAGAACGTATTCATGTGATGTTTGGAAATATATAAAATGCCACATATTACTAGCAGTGCTTATGTCAGTACCATGCGCACTGTGGCATATAGAATCTGGGAGGTGCCATGCAAAGCCCTCTATCAGCAACTTCCCAAGTAACAAGGCCAGGCACAGGACAAGTCGTCCTTGCTGCTACAGCATCTCCACAGCACAGGGCTTCTTCCTCCACAGGGATGCCAAATGCTGTCTTAGTTTGCATTTATTCTTAAAACAACCTCTGTTTTGTGCCAGGCACTGAACAACTTCTTACGTTTATATTTGAAAGAGCTTTAATGTCAAGAAATTGTGATTTTCTTCTTCCATCTTCCACTCTGCTGATAAGGTTTGAATATTTAGACAAAGCCTTAAAATATTTAGACAAAGCCTTAAAATATTTAGAAGTTTACAGTTCATTTCAGCAAACATAAAAGCACATTTCATATCCTTCTTTGTCTTTACATACCTGGTGCATGGTAGTCATTCAGGACCTCTCACATGGAGAACGCTTATTCGGATGCTAAAAATGTCACATGTTTACACTTGTAAATCACCATTAGCAAATGATTTTCCTAATGCTTTAGACAATATAGTAGCAAAGTGCAGCTGCTTCAGCCAGAATGGTATTTTAGTGATTTTTAAGAACTTAATGAGATCAGGTAATTGACTAGTGAAGCTAAAAATTTTACCTTCAATTAAACAATCAACAGCTCCGTACATCAACATAATCATCTTCGCCCCTCCACCTCCCTGTTATCAAATCAATATGTGGGTAGCAGTTGTCTAAGAAACCACTTCCTCTGCGCTTCTAAACCAGTGTTCAGGACCCATTTTAAAGCATTTATTCAATCAGTCTGGTGTAATTTGCAAATAATGGAAAGTATGTAGTAATGCAGATTCCGTAGGCAACTAAGGAAAAATAAGGCCTTAATTCGTTTGTTGTTTAATGGCATTATTTATCCTACATTTGTTCTGGTGCAACCAACAAATAACTTAATACTCTACATTTTAAAATATAATTATATGTGCTTCAGTTGGCAGTGCTAGATGTATTGATTATATACATAGGAAATAAGATTCTACATGTCGTGTTAATGAACCATGTGTTTGATAGTTCAGGAGACAGTCATGAGGCAAAAGTATCACATTTGAAAAAAAAATGCACAAAAACATAAAATAATTTTGTCAGGAAACCCCTTCCAAGGGCTGTATTACAACAGAGCAATCTCGTTTTGGAGTGGTTGATAATGAATCAATATAAATTGCCCTCCCCAACCACAACTGTGAGCATAAGATACTTACTACTTGAAGCATAGGGAACTTCTGCTGTCTTGCAAAAGGTTCTGAAATCAAGCAGTCGTATCCCACTACACGCTACATCCAGAGGAGTTCTGGTGTCATGTAATCCGCAGGCATCTGTAGCATAGTTCTCTTCTCCAGCAAGAACATTTGTTTCCATCTGCATGTAGCATATATTTTGTTACAGCAAAAATATCAGGCAATGGTTAAAAAGGGAAAAAAACTGCAGTGCGATGTGGAGATGTTAACAGGTAAATTAGTGACTTTCCAGTTTAAGGTTTTTTTTAATTAAGGCATAAAATATATTCTAATATATGCTGTTATTCACCACCTGCACTTCCTGCGAGTGTGCCCTGAGCGCCCAGACACTCCCAAAGGTTTGGGGAGGGGGGAGGTAGCTGGTGGAGCAAACCGGTCCCAAGCATGAACAATATTCATTATGAGAGTAGCACTGGCAGAAAATGCGTGTCTTTTATTCAGCTATTGCAGCGTCAGCATTGTCTTCTCGTACCACAGTATGGGAAACCGTGAACAACATGAAGACTACCTGCATGCAGCTCTGACCGAGATTTTCAAAAGTGACTAGAGATCTGATTGGGTTCAATCCTCAGCTTCCCAAAAAGAGTTACCATAAAGGGGTGTGATTTTGGGGAACTGTTGTACGTCTCCTCCCTGCTCACAGAGGCGAGATCCAGGTGGCAGAGCCTGCCGAGAGCGGCTGTCTCTGCTGCTGCCACTATTGCTGCTGCACCACTGAATAAAATTAGACTGCTTCGCTCAGGGTAAGGTGCTCGGGGCAGGCGGGGAGGGAGGCTGTTATTGCCACAAGGAGACAATATTGTACGAGGCACAATACTGGTGACTGAGCTAATGCTGCCTGTGTCAGCCTCCAGGGCCGAAGCCAAAGAAGTGGGCTTAGCTTGGCAGGGCAGACCCCATCCATCTCCTAGCAGGGTGTGCTGACCGCTAAGTTATCCCAAAATCTTACCAGGGTGGAAAGCTACAGTCTGAGACCCTGCTGCCAGGGCAGTCTCTGCACTTTGCTCAAAACAATCATTTGGCAAATTTCTCTTTGTCATTTGACAAACTTCAGAAGAAATTCCTGGTTTGCTCCACTGCCTGCACCAGGATGCGGCGGGGCTGCAGAGCCACCGTCCCATCCCGCTCCCTGCCGCTGAGCCCCTGAAGCCTCTGCTACTCACAGCACTGCTCCTCCTCAGCTGTTCCCACCCTGAATTATACAGCTCTGTGTTTGTTTTCAGCCAACAGAGCAAGTCATTCACAGTTCCTGCCCACATCTAACTGGCACTGACATGCTCAGAGCAAAATTTAATCGGGTATCTTACTCGCCAAGGAGCCCAGAACCAACCAACTAAACTCCCTCAATTAGCAAAACTTTCTCTGCTGTGCCAGCAGAGCTCTGACACCCATCACACAAAATAAACCAAGTTAGTGCAGACCTTCTCTTTAAAGTGTTACCATCCTTTAAACTGCTTACGCTAACTTGGACTATTTTCATTCAAGGTAGGTTTGGAAAGGGCTCCCCTGGCAGAACCAAAGGGGCCTGGTGATGACTGGGAGGACAAGTCCCTGGAGAGTAACCTCGGCCACTGGCCCAGCCTTTTGCAGAACTGGGTCTTTCTACACCTTAGGTCTACAGCAGGTCTGAGCTGCCCTCTGATTGACTCTGTGCGCTAGATTAGGAGGTTTTTGGCTGGGTAAGAGGGTTCCTTCTCATATAGAGAAGGAAGTGGAAGAACTGATGTGTATAAAGCAAAGCTACTTCTTCCCCTTTTAACCTATGATCTTTATCCTGATAACTGCAGTAAGTCATTGAGATACAATTGCATGGCAGCGGACAGTTCTGACTCATTTTAAAACGGCTGTACCCTCATGTGGGTGTATCCCAGGACAAGTACTCTCTTTCAGTACGTCTAGACTAGGATAAAAGTTGTGTTTTTAAAGATATTAGCTAACGCAGCTTGACTAACACGTTTTGAAACCTTGCATAGATAGGACAAGTCAAATGCTAAAAGGTGTTAAAAACTGTTTGCTAAGTCATTCTAAAAATACAACTTTTATACCTGTCTAGACAATGACAGAATACTTTCTAAAATGACACGCCATGCTCATGGGAAGTCCCACTGCAACAGCCAAGGAGAATTATAGCCTAGGAAGCAATCAATAAGAAGTTTCTCCACAAAGGTCTTCAAAGCAATGGCACAGACTGACAGGCGGGGAAACCCTGAAGGCCTTGTCTAGACAACAAGAGAAAAAGATCCTTTTTTCAGTAGATTTAGTTCAGTCAGGCCCTCTTTTTTTCAGAAGGAAAACCTACTAAAAGTCTACTAAGATCACCTTCCGCTCAGTTTTAGCAGGTCATAGTTTGGGCTCCTGGCTGACTGTAACTCAGCCTGCTAAAATCATGTTAAAGGTATTGAGGTCTATGTGTTTGTCAGATGGGATTTTTAGTCCTTAAATAAGGTTGATTGAATTAGGTCTCCTGGAAATGGCCCTTTCTCTAAGGCTGATGAGATGGTAGGTCTTTTTTCCATGCCCATTCAGTCTTGTAACCCAATTCATTTGCCTAAATTGTACCAACAAACAAGTTGCAAAGTTCAATGTGTCTTTAGCATTAGTATTTCTGTGAGCACGGACTCATTTCCTTCAGGCCACCACACAGCAATTGGTTTTGACTTTGACTTCGACTTCATTTTACTGAAATGTACTCAGACAAAACCCTTGATCTAATCTACTCCTTTAAACAGCTACTTGAAAATGTCTAGCCTGCGTGCATGCACACATACCCATTGTAACAATTGTCTTCTACAAAGTCAGCAGATAAATTCTTAGTCATTAATATATTTCCTTACACTGTTTTGCTTCTATCAAGCTGACTGGAGAGTGAACAAGTTAGAGTAACTATTTCCCAGAATTGTACTAGCATCTTTGACATCTTAAACAATACTTTCAGGAAAGAAAAAAAAATAAAAAAGGGAAAAAGTCACTACCACAACTGAAGAGCAAGCATGAGCCCAGCCCCTCTGACCGTTTAGTGTCAGGCCCTTTTGTATATGGGGAAAAAAAAAAAAAAAAAGACTATTAGTTCTATTTATTATTAAGGCTTAATGACATGGATGGGTATCAGTCTGGTAGGAAAAAAATCTACATCTCAATTAGTTCATTAGAGATTATGTCTTTATGACATGGGTGGGTATCTGACATTCAGGGGAAAATTCACAAGTCACCAACTCAATTGAAAGAGTCCACCAAATAATAATTTGTTGGTATAACACCAAGTGACCAAAATAACACAGTCTGGACTTGCTTGAAATTCCCTGGGTTTAGTAGTCATTTGTCAATAGCTCTCAAACAATGGAGTTGTGAAATGGAGCCAGTTAAGTTATCGTGATGACGCTTTTTCGTGATTGTGTCAAGTTTTTTTGGCCTTGGCGTGCACCACCTGAAATATTTTAGAAATACACATTGATTTCCTGTTTTGAATAAATAGGAAGAAAGTAAATCTCCTGTGCTCGTGAGGCCTGAAGCCAACAAAGCCCACGATTCAGAATAGGACAGAGACTCCACAGTTGGCAAAAGCTCTTTGGTAAGTACTTGTTGTCACCAACAGACCTGGACAAAATCTTTCTGTCCTTGCTAAGCCCAAACCACCATTAAACATTAATGGGAAGTTCATCTGAATCAGATCAGCATGCTCTGACCTGCTGTTGATGCTTATTTCAGGTTTTCAGCACTGTCTATCCTGAAACTTTCTCATGGTCTAAAATAATATCTTCAAAATCTAACCTTTTATATATATATACGTAGCTGAAAGACAACAATACCCATGCACAGATTTTTTGTCTGATTTTTTTGTCCTCTGAGAAGATGTCTAATAGCAGATTTCTTCGGGGCCTAATAGCATTTATTGTTGTCCACTAAACTGAGTGGTAGACCCTCCATTTATCCGATATGACCAGAGGAAGGTCCTTTTCAATGAAAGCAAACAATTAGGAGCCCTAAGTTATTATTTCCTATTATTGTGCAATAAAAGAGGCTCTGGCCGTTTCAGTGTGAAGGATTAAACTGTCCGGGATTGCAAACATCGTGCAACCACTTTCCTCCTCACCCCGCCCCCGCACCCCGCCCCCGCACTCCAGGCTCCCTCGGGGAGCACGAACGCGCTGCCCCACGCGTGTCCCGGCCGCGGGGGTGGGCGGCCTCCGCGGACCGAGGAGGTGCCCCCCCGGCCCCGGGGGTGACCCTGGCTTTGGGACGGGGCCCCAGCCGCGGCTGCCCCCCGCCCGGCTCAGCCCGGGCATCCCGCGGGGCAGGCGGCTCTGCCGGCTCCGGGCCACGGCGGCCCCCGCGGGCCGGGAGCCGCGCTGCGTGGGGAATCAAAGTACATAGGCGGCTGGGTCGATATCCTATTAGGTTAGAAACAGTTCTGGATATCAAAGGCCGACGAACCTAATGACTAAAAATATAAGTACCTGACCCGGAGGATTAATCACACACTGTCAAGCTGAAATTGGTGCAATTCTTCCAATCATTAACGTTTTGCTTACAAAAATGTGCTTTTCTGTTTGTTTTTCTGCTAAATGATAACCATTTTCAAGTTGAATCGGCTGATAAAAGAGTCGAAAACAAGACGGGAGTTGTGCTGGAAAGGTCATACGTGCTAGTTCGGCATGAAATAGCCAACAGGCAAACAAACGGGGAAAAGCAGGGCGGCACGGAAGGGGCTCGAAGCTTTTACCGAACGGTGTAAAGTGCTTTGGCTGTTTTTTCTCCCGCCGAGGAGAAGAGACGGCCCGGGGAGAGCCGCCCGCCCGCCCCGCCGTGGGCATCCCCACGCGGGTCTCCCCGCTGTGGAAACGGGCTCGGGGCGTTAGGGACGGCTGCTGGCGGGACGTTGCCCTCACGGCAGCCGGCAGCTCAGCCCGTGGCTCTCCGCCCCGCTGTGTTTTAAGGTGTGTAAAAAAAGGTGTGTTTTACCTGGGCGCCGCGAAGCCCTGAGCCCCCCTCCCCGGGGGGGTGGGACAGCAAGGGCATTTCCACAGCCGAGCCTGGGTGACAGCGCTGTTGTCACCTGTCCCGACCCCCTGCAAATCCACATCCCCGGCCCGGCGGCTGCGGACGGTCCATCTGCGCTCCCCACCTGCGGGGAGCCGCCAAATCCCCTGTCCCCGCTGGGAAGGCGCCTGGGTTTAAGGAGCCCGGCCTGCCGGGACCGCGTTACACCGGCTGGGACGCAACCCCGCGCCGTGCCTCGGGCAGAGCCCCGGCCCCTGCCGCCCCCGCGGGCCCGGCCAGTCTTTCAGCCCGGGTGGCTCCCGGCTTGCCCCGGCCGGGGGATGCCGGCATCGCCCCGCCTGGAAATGGGGTTTAGCGGGGTTCACCCAAGGGCCCGCACCCCCGAGCCGCCGCCTGTCGCCCACCCGTGGCGGCGGCTCTGTCCCACGCGTGTTCCCGTCCCCGCGCGAAAGCACAGCCGTAACACCAAGCCGCCCCGAAGAGGTAACGCCAGTTTCGTGCTCCCTGGTCTCGGTCGGGACAGGCAGACAAGAGAAGGAAAAACGGACGGGACAGGGCCGGGAGGCCCCTGCCCCGGCGCCCCCCGCCCTGCTCCCGGCACCCCGCAGCTCCCGCGGCCCAGCCCCGGAGGCTCACGGCAGGACCCGGGCTGAGACCCGCGACAGAAACACGGAGCGAGGGAAAACGCGAAGGATGGAAAAGCGTTTTCCTCCCCAGCGGAGCCCCGCTGCACGTTTTCTGCTCCCGACGGCGATTTCCTCGCCTTGGGCGCACCGCGCCGGGGCTCGATCCGAGCGCAAGGGCGGAGAAACACCCCAGAGCCGCCCGGCCCGCCCCGGGCTCCCTTTTGTCACGGGTGGCCTTAAACCAGGGGCCGGAGCCCCGCTCCCTGGGGCTGCCGTGCGAGCGGAGGCCGCGCAAGGCCGGGCCCTGCGTGTCCCCAGCGGGGGCAGCTTGCGGGGCCGAGGGGGCGGCCGGAGGCTTCTCCCCTTTCCCGGCGCGCACGAACAGGTGGCAGCGGAGCCTCCCCGTTTTACTTCATGTTGTCGGGCCCCGCTCATGAACGCAGCTTTAAGAGAATAAACCAAAGCTCAGTTATTCAGAAAACTCAGCTGCTCTTTCTCGAAGCGTGAACCCGACGCCCCGGCTGCCCTGAGGGCCTGAGGGCCGTCCCCCCTCGCCAGCCAGAGCAGCCACTTGCTGCTCTCTCAAATCCTTCCCTGGCACTGAGAGCCTCCATGGCACCCGGCCGGGGGCAGCTCCCTGTCCCCTGGCTGCTCGCTGCGGCGCCCGGGGGGGGGCTGAAGACGCCGGAGGGTGCGGGCTGACCCGCCTGGGTGCCCACCCCCGGGATGCCCGGTCCCGGGGGCATTTCCCCGCACCCCCGGCTTCCGCGCTCCTTCCCCGCGCCCCTGGACCGGCATCATTTCGGAGAAAGGCCGATGAATAACCACTGTTGACTCAGGCGGGTCAGCGGCTGCCCCGGCTGGGGTCGATGCCCGGCCCCGCGCAGGCCCCGCCGGCCCCGCTCCCCCCGGCACCCCCAGGGTCGGGGCGACTCGGGGGTAAACACCTCCGCTGCCCGCCGGGGCCCGCGGAGCAGGCTCTCCTCCTCCCGCCGCACACCCCGAGCGGGCCGGAGGCGTGGAGGGAGGCACGGGCACAGGCGAAACCGAAACGCGGGGTGGCAGGCTGGAAAACGGCGAAAGAATAAGCGATGAGCCCGGGCGAGATCCCCGCAAGGCGAGGGCGCCCAGAGAGCCGCAGGGTGGCCGGTGACCGGCACGGTACCGGAGGGAAAAGCCCGATTACAACACGCCTGGGGCACTGCTGGCGGGGGGGAGGTTTGGGATTTCTCCTGCCGGGAACTGGACAGCCAGTGTGGCGGGTGGTGCAGAGTTTAGTTTTTTATTTCACAGACAAGTCCATCAAAAATTAAATACCACGTTTTGCTTTTTTTTTTTTAAACATTGAACAAATATGTACAAAATATGAACAACGTGAGGTATAAAACCGCAAGACTTTTGAAGAAAACCAGTATGTACAGAAGCAGATATGTATACAATAGGCATTATCTTCCCACGGCCGTGTGCCTCACTTATCCTCCACAGCCGATGCCAGTTTCTCTCCTGCAGCAGGACCCTATCACTCCCTGCATTTTCTTCTCAAATACAAAATCTGTAACAAACAGCGCTGGAGATTTTCAAGGAGAAAAAATATGTAATTTTTTTCCCTGCAAATGGAACCATCCAGATTGCAGAGCAAAGTCCTCAAAAATCTGAGAAGGCACATTTCATCTCATGCAAGAGCAAAAATGAGTCTGTCCAAGGACTCTACCCGAGGAACAGAGTGGAGAGCACCACGGCAGGTAAAAGGGTGTGAGCATAAGGCACTTGTCGGGATGGTCAAATCCCTCCCTATTTCACAGAATGTGTTTCTCTGCTTGCAAAGGACGTTTAAATTAATCTATTTAAACTACATTTGTTTACACATACAAAGGGCTTAGTCCTGCAATCCATACTCACTTCCACACTAGCTAGAGAGGAGTTTTGCCTGATCACCAACAGCAGCTGATTCAGACCCCCTGTGAGTAAGGACAGGGTGCAGTATTATATTCCAGTTAGAACATCGATTAATGTACAAGGATATCTTACAAATAATTAAATACAAACCATGCTCCTTTAACCAAATTAGAGATCTGCCAAAAATTGACTGTTTGTGGAAAATACATCTTTCTTTCTCTGCTTATTATAAAATGAGTCTATTTGGTGTTTGTTTTTTTTTTTTTTTTTCTCTTTCACTGGAACCGTGAAAGTTTTCTCCTGTAGCATAATATTCTTCCAAACCAGCCCCTGGTAAAGTGCAAGCCGAGTTAGGGTCCACTCTCCGCGTGGGGCCGTTAGTGGGTAGGATTGTAATAGCCTTTATCGCCTTCAATGTCCACTTCTTGATCGGAGTCGTCGGAGACGTCTGACTCCAGGTCCTCCTGTGAGGCCGGCGAGGGGGTGTACTGCGAGCCGTCCAGGGAGACCTCCTTACCCTTCTGCTCCGGAGTCGGGCAGCTCTCCAGCCTTTGGTCACTGTGACTGTCAGCACCTTCCACTTCTTTTTTGGTGGCCTGGGGGTTCTCCTGCAATGAAAGAAGCCTGCTTTATACAGAAATACGGGCCACGGAGCCAGAAGGCCTGCAAACTCCAGCTGTGCTGGGTGGGAACACCACCTTGGGTCTCTCGCAGGAAAAGGCAGGTGTCCCGCTACCTCCCCGGGCCTCCTGCCTATAAACCTGCCTGAGTGGGACCGGGCTGGGCGAGGGCTCAGCCCCACGCAGGGGCTCGGCTCTGATCCCACTCGCCAGCAGCCACAGGGGCTGCTGCTGTGAATAAGGCTCCTTGGCGATGGTTATCGCAGCCACTTCAAAAGAGTCAGGAGCTGCCGGAGCCCAGGAACCTCTGAACTTTTGTCTTTAGCAAAGCAAATGTTTATTATGAGTCTACAAACACTGACACACAGCTTCCTCCTGCCCTGATCTTTCTTTAATTACACCCAACGGCAAAAGGAGGGAGGCCGAATCCACCAGTGGCCTGAAAGCAAGCGGGAAAAATTACTAATGAAGCTAAAACTCAACACTAAAACACTCACCATTAAAAACAAAACAAAACAAAACCAAACCCCGTTTCCGAAGACAGGAGTAGCCCTGCATCGGCAGCCGTCTGGGGAGCCCAGTCCCCTAAGGGGGCATGAAATGATACTCCTAAGAGAAAGCAGGCAGAGACACGTACCCATGATATAACCGTGCGGGCTCAGAGAAATGGATGCGAGTGAATGAAAAGGAGGAAATGACTTAAAATGGCCGAGATCCCAAGCGAGCTCTCCGGACACCACGGCGTGGGTCAGGCCCTGCCGAGGAGGCACCGCCGGGGACCCAGCCCACCTCTTGCCCGAGTAAAGGGGTTTATTCAAAAAATCAAGTGAAGCATGGGTTAAACCCGGGGGAAGGTCACAGAACAAATATACCTAGAGCGTGGCACTGCAATTAGTTTTCTTTTCTAATTATTTTTATATTGAAGGCTGATTTACCAGTAAAACTCGGCTGTCCACGTCCCACTTACTGAAGCCAGACTCAGGCCACAATGCAGGGATTTTTCTCAAATCTCTGAGCCAAGGGCCCTCAATCTGGCCGAGCCGGGCAGGATCGAGCCCTCTGGGCCATAAAAAAAAATAGATTTATCTGCTTGAGCACAGTTCCTAAGGGAAGGGAAACGGCTTCAACCTCTCAGCCTCATACACTGTAACGATTTGTAAACGAAAAGTAAAAGCTACTCAATTTTCCATGCAGCTCCTCAAAGCAAACAAGGCATTTGTACCTGCCTCTCCCAACATTTGCAGAATAAATCGACTTGTGTTTATTAAGAGAGGGCGATTTAAAAGACCAGTAAATATTCTTCTTCAAAACAACTGCCTAAGTAATTTACTGACAATTACTTATCTTCTCCACGTTAATTGGCTAAACAACATATGGGTTTACAAAACAATTAGCGTGGAGTTTTAATAGGCGGTGTGTGAAAGCCGGGCATAATTGATATAGGAACTACATTAGGAGCTTTTAACGTTAGTGCTGCTTGAACGAGCCCTCATGGATTCCAGCATGACTATTTGTCTTTTTAATCAAGGTGAAGAGGTTAAACAGCCTTTCAGATGACTTCTGCATACAACCTGGAATAGGCGAGCAGGGCGTAAGATAAGACAATTAAAATACTTATTTCTATAGAAACAGAAACATCCCCGTACCTGCTTTAGACGCCTCCATTTGGCTCGGCGATTTTGAAACCACGTTTTGACCTGAGCAACGAAAACGAGAGAAAGCACGGGGTAGTCTCGGAGCCGGCAAGCGCCAGGAGCCTTCCCCGAGCCACAAAGAGAAAGCAAGAGCCAGCCTCCCCCGGGCCGGCCGGTCCCCGGCCCCGGCGCGCCGACAGCAGCAGCACGGCGGGGGCCGAGCGGGGCCGGTGCCGCCGGCCCCGGGGCTGCCCGGGGATGGGGTGCGGCGCCCCGCGGCGTGGGCACGGCCTCACCTGCCTCTCGCTGAGCTGCAGCATCTTGGCCAGGCGCTTCCTCTCCGGCGGGGAGAGGTATTTCTGTGTCTCGAACTTCTTCTCCAGCTCGATGGTCTGGTCGTTGGAGAAGCGGACCTGCCCTCCTTTCCTCTTGTGCAGCGGCCGCTGGATGAAGGGGCTCCAGAGCAGCGGCTTCCCTTCAAAGAGAGGCACAGCGCCGGGGGTCACCGGCCGGCCGCGGACACGCGTGCCCGGGGAGCCCCGGCCCCGGCCCGAGCCCGGGCCTGGCGGCGCGCCGGCCCCAGGGCCCGCTGGTTTCCTTCGCCTGATTTTATTTCCCCCAGTTCCTAGCCTGATCTTTCGCCTCCTCTGATTTTTCACCTCCGCCGAGCAGCGAGACCAGTTAAAGCCACTCTACGGGCTTTGGCAACATTTCCGTCAATGTGTTTCCTGTTGGTCTATCTCGCAAAGAAAAGACAGAGAGAGAGAGAAAAAAAAAAGACCTTTGCTTCCTTCTGCTCTCTCGCTGCGATGCCCCAGAGAAACCATCTCCCTTTCTCGGCACCAGTGCCCGGGGCCCAGGGAGAGCGGGGTCACTGCGGGGCTGGGCGGGGGGATGCGGCAGCACGGGGGCTGGGGTCGCCCGCCCGCCCCGGCCACGAAGCGCCCCGAGGCCCCCACCCCCGGCTGGGGGCTCGCCCGCCCGTGGCCGCGGGGCTTCCCCCGGGCTCAGCCCCGGGCTCGGGGCAGCGGTGCGGGGCGGTGCGGGGCGAGGCGGTGCAGGCAGCGGCACGCCGGGGAGCCGGCCCCGCTGCGGAGCGGCAGCCGCGTCCCGGGGCTGGAGGCTCTGGCCAGTGCCACTGAGTCACTCTGTTTGTCTTTCTGTCTTGCTGCCTGCACCCTTTGAAATTTGCTGCATTGTTTTTCAAGATTTTGCTTGCGTCAGGCTTTAGTAATTCTGGTGCAAAACAGACTCAAAAAATAGGAAGCAACTGGTTATTTTAGCTGTCATAAAGTCACATCCCACACAGAGGAAATGAACAATATCAGAAAAACGGATCCCGGCTATCAGAAGTCGAGTGTTTCCTGAATTTGTCTGTATTGAGGATGTCGATAAAATAATCAGCAATGTGCACGACTCCCGGGGAAGAGCCTGCTTCAGGCGGCCAGGAAAACACTTAACAGCTTCTGAAACCAGATTTACTCCTATCGAGAGCTCAAGGTTTCCTGTATGAACGGAAAGGGTCAGCCTCTTTCACTGCACAAATGCGGTGAGTCAGGTCCAGTTTTGCAATCACTAAGAACAAGTGCTGCAGCCCGGGCGCGGGGCTCGGCCCCCGCAGCGGGGACGCTTCCCCCGGCCGCCGGCGCGAAGGGGCCGCCGGGGCCCCGGCCCGGCCCGGCCCGGCCCCCGGGGAGCCGCGGGGGCCCCGGCGAGCGGAGCCGGCCTCCCGACTGTTTTTCAAGTCATCCGCAGGAAAAGGCTGAGATCTGCCATGCGATCTCCCAGCACAATTAAAACTCCCCACCAAAACCACACGCGACATTACTAAGGACACTCTCAGAGTCACTTGGTTGAAGGAAAACAAATCTGAGTCACCGCGGCCGCGCACTGCGGTCTCGCTGCCAGCCCCGGAGCGCGGCGCGTCCTTAATTTACTGTAAATCAGACGGGGGCCGGAGGGAGACAGGGGGAGCGCGGAGAGGCGGCGGGGCCGGCGGGAACGGGGGGCAGATTTCAGTCACTTCCCATTCCCCCCCAGCCCCCGACGGCGGGGCGCGACGCGACGGGACGGGACGGGACGGGACGGGAGCGGCGCGGCGGCAGGCGGGGGGGCATGGCTTACCCAGGGGGTCCTGCCGGATCAGGGCGTGCGCGTAGTCGCCGACGGCGCGGGGGAAGGAGTAGAGGGGCCCGGCGTAGGCGCCGGTGCCGTAGGTGGCGGCGAGGTGGTGGGAGAAGGCCGGGTGGACGGGGGTCGGCTCGTAGATGGGGGTCCGGTACGGGGACACCAGGCTGGTGAAGGAGGAGTTGGGCGACGGCAGCGTCGGCGGCGGCGGGGCGGGCAGGGAGTGGGGGGCCGGGGCGGCGGCGGGGCCGCGGCCCAGGATGTCCTCGATGTAGAAGGGCGTGGGGTGCGCGGGCTGGAGCAGCGGCGTGGGCGCGTACAGCGGGACGCCGACGCCCAGGGCCGCCGCCGGCGCCGCGCCCGGCGGCTGGTACTGCATGGCGCGGCCGCCGCCCGCGCACCCCCCGCGCCCCCGGCCGCCCCTGCGGAAAGCCGGCCCCGACCGCGGCGGCTGGGTGCTGGCACCGCCGCCGCGGGTTTCTCTGGGCTCGGGTTACCCTTCGATAGGTTTCTATTGGCGCGGGGCGGAGCCCGCGTGGTCTCTGTCCCCTTCCTGCCACGGCTCCCTCCAGCCAATGAGCCCGGCCAGGGAAGGGGGAAACCACCCCCCGCCTCCCCGAGCAAACGCCCCGCGGCGCCAATCAACCACCGCCGCGGCCCGGGGGAGCCCGGGCGGCGGGGCGCCACCGGCAGCGCGCCCGGGCCCCGACGGCACCGCGGGGGGGGTCCGAGGCTGCGGAGCGGGGCTCCGGCGGCACCGGGCGGGGCGCCCGGCGCGGCCCCCGCCGGCTCCCGCTCCTCTGCCCGCGCACGGCACCGCGTCCCCGCGGGAGGACCGCGCTGACCCCCCGCAGCGTGGCCCGGCCCCGGGCCGAGGAGGGAGGCGGAGAAGGGGGTGCGCTCCCCCCCCCCCCCCCGGTGCCCGCCGTGCTCCGCGGGCGCTGCGCCTGCCTGCGCGGCCCGGGAAGGGGGCGGGGGAGCGCGGCCGCGGAGCGGGGCCCGGGCGTGGGCGGAGGGCGGCGGGGCCGCGTAGGCTCCTGCCCCGTCCCCCAGGACAGGGCCGAGAGCCCGGCGGGGCGCGGAGCTGGGCGGCCCTGATTTCCTGCTCCGCGCCCGGCCCGGGCACCGGCGGCCGGCGCGGCCGGCACGCGGCGGGGGCGGCCGCCCCCGGAGGGGTGGTGCGGGGCGCTGGGGACCCGCTCCCCGACAGCCCCGCGGGGGAAGGCGGCGCGGCGGCCCGAGCAGCGCCACCTGGGCACCACCGGTTTAATTTTTAAAAACCCGCCGGGTGTTCCCTCAAGCCCCGCCGCCCCCGGGGAGGGACGTGGGCTCCGTCCGGGCGCCGCCGGCTCCCGGCCCCGGCCCCGCGGCGGGGTTGCCCCTCGCCGAGCGCCGCTGCCGGCCGGACCGGGGGGGCGGGAGGGGGCAGCGACCCCCGCTCTCCCCGCGCCCCGTCACCCACCCGGGGACTCGCCCCGCCGGCAGCGGGCGGCGCCGCCTTCTCCCCCTCCGTGGGAGCGGAGGCGGCAGGTGCCCCCTGCGTGTCCGCGGACCCCGCCGGGTCGCCCGTCCCCCGTCTCCTTCACACGCCCCCGAGCTGACAGCGAGCGCGGAAAGCTGTTAAGGAGTAGCAGGTGCTGGTTTAACTTTTTTTTTTTTTAAGAAAAAAAAAGGTCTCCGGTTCAAACCCACGAAGATCTTAATAACTAAGAGGCTCAGAGCAAGACGAAAGGGTGTTGGTGAAATGGAAATATATATTTTTTTAATAATATAGCGAGGTCGGGGTGTTTTTTTTTTTTTTCTTTACGTTGTTAACAAATGCCAAAACTCACCTTTAAAGCGTGGTCTTGTGTCTTGTAAATATCAGGTACACGTAAAGCGAGCTGACAGTTTTGATTATTTTTTCTCTGCGCTCAGTCTCCCAGGCATTGCTCTTTCCAAGGGGTTTAGCTAATGTTTTCATCTGGAAGTGTTGGATTTGCAGCTTGATTTACTTAATAAATGTACAGTAAACCGATGACCCGGTGCCCTCTGGAATAACGACGTGCATGATACAAGGCAGCAGTATGGAGGGCCCCCACAATATTTTACAAGCTGTCGATTCAAAATCCTGAGAACAAGTTTAACCGAAAAGAAAAAAAACATGTTTTGCTGCATTATTGGAAAACAAATAAATAGAGGAAGAGATTATTCTTTTCTGACTTTTATACAAGCAATAGGCCTTGTTAAAAGGAAGTTTTAATGGCACAGTTATTACATTCCACTACCACTGCATAATCCCTAACAAGAAAAATGAAGCACTTAATTTTGCAGTTCTACAGCACCGCCCCTTTCAAATTCAATTGTTAGACCTTAGCCTTCCTCCTTCCACGGGTTGGAGACTATTAAATCCGCATTCATGAAATGTCACATTTATTGAACTACATAATTTTTTAATATCACTAGTGCAGGTTTTATAGTTGATTTTATTGTTTTTATGGCCATTCGGGGCTCTAAAACCCGGATTTTTTCAATGTTGTCCTTATAATTTTTTTCACACAGTCAGAACTAATAAAATAGAACAGTTGTGACTTTTTAATGCAAGGGGTCTCGGAGTTTCAATATTTTCACTCTGCTGGATACTAAAACCAATAAAAATACATGAGATTTTAATTATTTTCTGGATTAAATAAAACCTTTTCCCTTTCTTTTGGAACATACATTTTGTTTGTAGTTTCTGTTGTGAGGGAGATAATGCAGCTTCGGATAAAATATGTTATTACCAATATTGCTGCGACGAATACAGTTTTGACTGGATTTTACAGTCTAGCGGGCATTTCAAGGAAGGTGCTGCAGACACCCCAAGATCAGTGCAACCAAGACAGTGCTTTAATATTTCTATTGTTTCTTCTCCAGGTTCCCTCTGGAAAGCGCTCCAATTTATCTGAAAAACCTCGGGAGAGAAAGAGAGAGAGAGAAAATACACTCCTTTCCCGATTAAAAAACCTTTCACATTAATTTTCTTGGAATGCGCTTGAAACACCCCCAAGTTTTCTTGCTAATCTGGGGATTTCTGGAGGGCGGCGGGGCGGGATGTGTGCATCCCTGCACCGGCACAAGCTCAGCCCGAAGGGATCGGCTGGAGAACTCATTATTTGGTGTAATAACTTCGGGGCCCTGTCCTCCCCTTCGCTTTCTGTGAAATCCCCCGCCTTCGAGAAGTTCGGAGCTAAAAGGCATTAAAACAAAAAAATAAAAATAAAAATCAGGGACCCGGCTTGTTCCAGGCGGCCCCGCTGCCAGCCCCGACGGCGGTGCCCGGGGGGATGCCCGGCTCCCCCGCCGCCGCCCGGGACGCGCTCCCGGCGGGGCGGGCCGTAAAAGCAGCTCAGGCTGGGGGAGGCCGGTGCAAATAGGCTGCTTCGTGCGTCCCCCAACCCGGGGGCTGGCGGGGATGGGGTCGGACAGGCTCCCCGGGGGAAGCAGCGGGGGCCTGGCTGCCACCGGCCGCCCCCTAAATGCTCCCCGAGCGATGTTGCCAGGGCGGCCTCGCAGGACAGTGCCCCCGGGCCGCGCTAAGCCTGGCCCAGCCACGCTCATCGGCTGCTTGGAGCTTGTTTCCCTCCCCTTCCAGCCCCCGTCCTGCGTGGAGCTTTCCCCAAGGACGGCGCCCCACGGGTGCCTCGGGGTAAGCCCTTACCGGAGGAAGCGGGCAGCCCGCGGGCTCCGGTGGGGCTCTGGAGCCTCCCGCCGGCCGCCGCCGCCTCCCTCCCGGTGCTGCGGGGAGCCGGCATCCCGGCGGCGGCGGGTCCCGCTCCGCGGCCCGGCTGCGGGTGGCCGGGTCTCCCTCGCCCCCCAGCCCCGGGGCGGGGGGAGCAGCGCCGCTTTAATTTAGCGTTTATGTGTCACCGTGTCCGTGAGCGGGTTTTACAGGGCGGCGGTAACGTGAAACACCTGGACGGCGGCACCGCGGGCGCGCAGGGCGGGGGGCGGCGGAGGGGCGGGCGGCTGCGCCGGTCTGTCGTCAGGCAAATGCGTTAAAATAAAGTAATAAAAAAAAAATCAATCAAAAAAAAAGCCAAACGTCGGAAAATCAGCAAATGAATGCTTCCAAACCCAGCGACAAATGCCAGGTGGTATTTCCACCGCACCCCCGACTACCTGCGATAAACGCCCCACAGAAGATTTCTGATTCCTGGGGTGGTTATTCCAGGCAACACATTAACTACTCCGCGATTCATAAGTGAAATGAGTCTCGAAGCACAGAACTCCTTCCCTGCCTCGCAGGTTCTGTTACCACTAATATGTATTTTTTTGGCATGGTACCTGCCTGGTTTCTGCTCTTAAAAATGGGAGTTTCGCCCAAAATAGCACCCTCTGTGACACTGCAGGCTTCAGGAGAGTTACACCAGAGATGAATCATTCCTAGCTGAAGTAACTGCGTTTGGCTGTACAGAATTAGTGAGCAATCCAGCAAAGTCCATCTTTTAACAGCCGGAGCGGGCTACCAGCAGCGTCATCCCCTAACGCTACAGGGCACTTTCCAAGAGGATCCAGCCTGCAGCCATTCCACCCTTTCCCATTATTGAAAATATTTCAAGACTCTTCCAAGAGAGGTGAGGCCACAGCCTTGAACACCTTCCAAGGAGGAAATAGGAGGGAGTTCACCTCTCCGATTTTCCTAACGCCGTGGAAGCCAGACTGCTCCAGACAGAGGCACCGCGCGTTGTGGGGTGATGTCAGTCGGTGCTGCTGTCTTCCAGATAACTCATCTGTTAGATATTCGCTTCTCAAATCTTCCTTCTCCTGACCGTCGTGATTTGATTTACTAAATGAGTTACAACCACAATAAACATTAAGGCAGGTCAGTCTTAAAGGCATTCATTAGATGTAGCAGAACAAGACAAATCTTGGTCTACAAAAGGGTGGACAACATATGAACTATTATTCTAGGCAGACCTGGCAGGAGATTATCATTTTCCATCCTACATCCTTATATTCATCTGATTACGATTTTGCCAAATTTAAATCATCCAGGTGGAAAAAATTCTGTTCTGAGGGAATCTGCCTCATGCTAAGTGTGTTTAAGGTTTCAGCAAAACTGGTTCAGCTGTTTCTGAGCATTGGGTTAGAGGAAAGCAGATTTTTTTCGCTGGCATTTAGACATCCTTGCCTTGTACTGAAAACCTGCGGTGCCCCACCACAAGGGAAACTTCAGGAGCATGAAAGCATCCAGCAAAAAGTCAGCCAGGGGTTGCCTCTTCGGTTCTTCCCTTGCTCTTCCACCTGGGGCTGTGGTTTACAGTTGGGCAAAACAAAGATCCCAAACCTCTGCAGAGAGACATGGACACCTTGGGAATATTTAGGCCACCCATGGGCCTGACTTGGCTCTGTGATGATTTGAAGAGCTCTTCTTTCTTGGCACCAAATATTTGTGGGTATGAGACATGTGTTGCCACCAGCAAGTGCCCTTTTCCTATATGCTGTCACCAGCTCTGAGAAAAAAAAAGAAAAAAAGCTACAGAAAAGCTTTAATGGTGCTTTTGAGTCTTGTCAAGGATTTCCAAGGCAACACATGCCAGACCCTCAGGGGAGCACATTGGTAAGGTGCCTGCAGTTCCTCTAGCCCCCAATATTGTTAATATCTCTTCTGGGACACGTTGACTTGCAAAGTGGGATATGCAACATTTATGGCTCTGTGGTAAAAGGAAGGAACACATGGCCCCGTATTATAAACATAGTTTAATACCACTTTCTTTCTGGACTGGGCTGTCCTAGTGATTACCGTGATACCAGCTTCTCTAACCGGGAGTTTAATTCAGCTGAAGTGTGACATAATTCACCAGAGTTTTCTTCTGAATTGCAAAGAGGCATCCCATGAAACTACGTAGGGTGTAATGTTTTTTGGAATGCACTTTCCTAACCCTTTCTTGGCCTGAAGAGTTTCTTATCTGACCATTATGAGAATGTGGTGAACAATGCTATGAAAAACAAAGCAATATATTGTTCCTTACAGGCTCATATTTCCTATATATCTGCCACCACAAACCATGAGCTATTTTGGATCCTGCCTCTAAGTGCAACTGAAAGCTGCTTGGTTAATTATGTTTATTTGGGGTGATGGCAACTGTAACATGTTAAAACTTCTCTGTATTCTTATGTGTTGGCTACACACAGAAAGATTACACCCAAAAACACATATAATTCCCAGGGGCTAGATTGTCTCTCACATCTTGCACAATCATTTACGTAAGTGCAAACTGAATATAAAACGCTGCTAACACAGACTGCTGGCTACCGTACACCCACTCTGTGTTGATATAAATGACTATAACAAGATACCAGACAATGGAGAATCTGCCTAAACTACAGTGATGACAAAACATCTTTTTCTTACAGAGTAATCAGAATATGAAATATTGTACGTTTCAAAGAGGACTTGTGCAGCAAGATTTTTCACTGTAACAGTTCCAATGGGTCCAAAGTACACACAGCTAAATTTGATGTCAGTAGGAATTAGGTATGAATAGGGAGTGTTACTTAGTTATTTTGTTAATGTTTTCCAGAGCTTACACATTCACTCTACATTTTTTAGCAAACTTTATCATTTTGGCATCATAAAATCAATCCCTAGATAGGTTTGTTTTATCTGGAGCCGGTACGCACATGCAGTTGCTGTTAATAGTCAAATATAGAAGCTTACAATAATAATCTAGCTAACTATTAATGGCTGTTTAACAGTGGAGTTAGAAGGATGGATCTGAAATCTGTCCTCATCTGAAAAATAGATTGCTAGACTCTCAGGTGCAGAAATTCTTTAAAGGCTTCATTTCCATGGGTAGGAGCCAAAATACTTGGGTAGAATTGGCACTAAAAGGCTAGAGGAGGAATTGCCTTAGAGACAAATTCAGAACTTGTGTAATGGGTTTGGAGTCCATTGAAGCTGATGATTTTCATAGGCAAATCATGTATTTTTTCATAACAGAATGACAGCATATGCCTTGACGGTTGCACATGGAAAGATCTCGTAAAGTACAATATTAAATGGCAGAAAGGAAAGGAAGAATCATTTTTCCCTAAGGCAGGTATCTCCCCCTCTTGCTCCTGCCCCTGAGCTGAGGTCTCCCTGTAATGGAAACTGCGTAGCCCCGAATCCACTGATGAAACACGGCAGCCTCAGTTGCAGATGGTTCCCAGCCTCAAGTATCGGAGTCCAGAGGACCTTATTGTGCCACCTGTACTCTGTTAGGTCACACCAGAGGTGGCAGGAGAGCTACTGCTAGGTCTGAGGACACTACAGTTTCCTGATAGTGGCAAAATCTCAGTGTCCCAGAGTACCAGTGGCACTTTCAGCTACACAGAGAATATTTGGCACCTGCCAATGAGGACTTCTGCTTTGTGACGGGGACTCAGGAGGATGCCACGTCCTCTGGGAGCGCAGCTCAGCTGGCCTTTGCAGTTTGCCCCACTCCAGGTGCAGAATCGGGAAGGACTGACTTCTGAATTGTCCAGCTCTGCCGACAGCTCTGGTTTGGCCCCTGGTAATGGTATCATGGAGCGGAGAGGAAGCCCGCATGATTTGGGATATAAAGCAAAACGAAGACACTTTCCCCAGTCAAAGTGGAGGGTAAGGGCTTCCATTCAATGTGAGGGATATAGGAGCAATTGACATCCGACCTGGAAAGTTATTTTATTGTTACTGTTCTGAAAGCACGCATCATTTAATAAACAGAGCCGTGCCTCAGCTCTGTATTCACTGGTGGCTGTCTAAAATGATGTGAGCTCAAGCTGGCTCAAAGGAAGGTGTAGGTGAGCACCCTGAGTGGGTCTTTGCCATGTCTGGTTTCATTGACCCTCTCTGGCAATAATCACCTGTCAGGCAAGTCCCTGTTCAAGTCCCTTCAGAATCTGGAAATAAGGGGAATGCTTTTGCAAAGCTGCAGGCTTTCCCATGTTCTATGAGTTTATTTCGTAGCCTTTTGTTGTTTTTTTTTTTTTTTATTTTTCTTCCCTGGAGTCTGGTTGGGAAATTTGTCTTGGTTGAGCTATCGTGTTTCTACGCTTTGCTTCTCTGTGTCAGCAGTGCTGGTCATGGAAACCTGCTGAACCGCTTGTGCAGCTGAGAGTACAGCTCTCCTGGTAGGCATGAAGTCAGGCGGACAGCAAGGTGCTTTATACCAAATATAATTACTCCGGAACGGAAACTAGCACAACAATATATGCTGGGACGGCAATATCCACACCACAACTTGTACTCGTTATAGTACTTCTGCTAAAAGCAACACAAAAAATAAGTCATGCTTGACATGAAAATAAATATGCCAATAAAAAACCTATATATATCTGTAAAATCTGTATTTAAAACATTACAGTTCTTTCCTAGTACTTTAAGGATTGGGTTTGACTAACTTTTCAGAGCAGCTTTAACAGCAGCGCTTTCTCAATCCTTCCATAGTTTGACCATCTCATAATCTTACCTCATCCTAGTACTGGGGCCTGAAATTGTAGGTGCAGATGCAGGAGTTTTAGTGTTGCAGAATCTAAACCATAGCCCAGATGTTTCCTTGAAGTCACACCATGACATCAGAGCCAAACCTGATGTAGATGCTAATCCAAATCTTGATCTCTAACCATACTTTGTTTATTTTAAAATACTTGCTTTAAAACATTATAGCAAAATTACTATAAAAAGATGTAAATATGTATCTGAATAGTATCCTCAGTAGCCAGACAGGTGATACATAGCTGCTGAGAAGGAGCAGCTGGACTTCAACCCAGAGCTTAGTGCTGCATCCTCGTAGGTGCTTGTACACTGTTCAGCTCAGCTGATGAATTAGCAGAGTAATTCAGAGGCAGATCTACAGTCCACGCTTCTGCACCTACATCTGCTGGAGCAGACACATGCAGGAAATGCCTGGAGAAGGAGCACCCGCCTTGGGGCTCCCCTTGCCCAGCCCAGGCAGCAAATCCCCACCGTTCAAAAGCATGTCTGCTTCCAGGGACTCCAAGGCAGCAACAGGCAGTGCAGTTTGCGGGGGTCATTCATGCAGTGAGCAATGAGAAACGTTATGCATGTGGGTCACAGGCCAATCCAAGCGGTTCTTCACATGTCAAGGTACAGCCAAATATATAATCGGCACGTGAATAGAAATGGGATTTTAAAAATCTGTTCAGACTCACTGGATACGTAGAACATCTGGGGAGGAGATGCAGAAAGCAGGCTGCTCACCAGGACAGAGACTTCAGAGACACTGTAGATTGTGGGAGAGACCCACAAATTACAGAATCATAATAGACCAAAACGATTCCTTGTGTAATATTACCAACACATACTAGAAATTAACTGGAGAAATATCTTCCTTTTAGAAGAACAGATGCTACACTGCCTTCTGTGTAGTTGTGTGTTTTAAATTTCTGTAATCTAACTTTAGGAAATATATACTATTTCAGTAATTTTCTTAAAAAGGCAATGAAAACTAAAGTCTCGGGATTAATTAACATGATATAACCAATTTAAACTGAAGGAAGAGGTAACTCACATTCATTCTTTGAAGAACATCTGACAGCCTGAGAGGGACTGGGTGAGCCCTGCCTGGCTTCTGCCATTACATCACCTTCTAGGAGATGTGTTCTTGAAGAAAGGAGGTCTTCTACAGTCTCAGATGCACTGCAAATCTGACCATAAGTAAAGGCAGGTTTAGTTGGACCATTACAGAATCAAGTCAGAACAGTCTACCTTTCAAGATAAATAAGCAATTTAATTTTAGGATGTGCCTAAACCAAGCCCTCACTGCATCACTTCATTTCTGTGGCTTCCAAGCTGCTTTTCTATTGGTTTTGTCTCTTCCAAATTATGTTGCATTTCACCTCAGGACTGAATCTACTGGGAGACATGACATTGCTCTTTATGTAGCCTTCATAGCACCCATCAGTTACCTGTGAAATATTAAACGTAAGAATGTGTGTTAAATTCAGTTAGCCAGGATAAGTGTGTTCTATAGATAAATGGGTTTGTTTGGGAGGAGCACCACAGCCGGTCAAAGCTTCTGTCTGTATCACTGAAGAGTAAATTCCTAAAGAGTCAGGATGCTCTAGATAAGCATAAAATCACAGAAAGTAGCAGACAGAAGTCGTGTTGGCCAGGTCTGCCACACAGCGCGCACTCCTCAAAACCCTGCTGCAGTTACATCTGTTGCAACTCAATGCTCTTTCATTTTCTGCCTGTTGCATTTTCATTACATGTTGCAGCGGCATTTTCTACAGTTTTCTTCATATTTAGTTCACGCATGGGCTTTGGACACATCAGTCGCCCTGCTGTGGGTTTCATGATGTGAATAGCTTCTTAGGAGTACACAGAGACCTACAGCTAAAGCCCAAACAGGATTAGCCTTTCCATGTCTGCCTACAACCTAACTTAGACCCAGGGATGTGCTTCCTCCAGAGAATGCCTGAACCAAGGTCGAGGTCCTGTGGGCATTGCCACAGACAGGAGCGTGAATGGGACATGAACAGTGCTTTTGTCTGCTTTTGGGACATGCAGAGCAACGACTCCAACGGCACCAACTGGGCCTTTCTGCCGGGCCACAAGAGGTGGCTCAAGCCCCTCTTCATAGTGCGGGCAATGGCACTGACAGCTTCTCTCCACTGGGCGAGAGCATCATACCCTGTGTGCTCCTGGCAAACGTTATGTGCTGAGACCTGGAACGCCCAGGTCAAACCCAGACATGGGGCAAGGTCGGGGATGGTGAAGTATTGTTATTACATTTTCTTTCTTCTAAGCCCATCATTACTTATGCTACTCTCTTGTCCCACACTAACCTAGTTCCTCTCATTCCTGGAGGTTTACACTTAAAACATTAGTTAACAGTTATTATGTCATCTTACTCCCTAAGTGTTGGTTAGCAAATGCTATGCTGTCAGCTCTTTTCTCATCAGCCAGTTCTTCCAAGCATATAGCTACAGTTGGCTCTTCTTCTCTGAACTTCCTCCAGCTTGTCTTCCTGGTAACGAGGTGCAGAGAACTGCGCTCACCTTTTCCAGATGCTATCGCGTGTCAGTTCCAAGAAGAGAGGCTCGCTCACTCTTTCCCTGTGGTGTGTCTCCACGAGAGCCCCAAATTGTATCGACATTTTTAACCGTCGCATCACCTAGCAAATTCAAATGCAAATTCGGAGGCCCTCCTTGTCCGGCGCAGCAGTGAGCACATCTTTTCCGCCCTAAGAGGAAAGGAAGACGGCGGACCTCGCCTTTCTGACAAACAGTGCCATTTTTGTAGGGAGCTCAGATTGTTTTCTAACTCTTTGCATTAATCAGGTAAATTGGCTTATTTATGACAGGGAGAGGAACGATAGGAAGTACTAACTAACCCCGTACTGGTGGTCAGAGTAAAGCAAAAACAAAGCCGGTTTCCAGTTCTCTGCGCTGAGACTGATTTTCCATTGTCATTCCACATTATCTTCCCATTTAAGTCTGCCCGTGCAATTCTGTTGTGCATCCTGTAATTCTGTTTTAGCAGGTTTAAAACAAACAAAAGGAAGTAGTTTTTCACACAGTGCATAATTAAATTGTGGAACTTGTTGCCATGGGAAGCACTGGATGCCAAAAGTACAAATGGGTTCAGAAAAGGAGAAGACAAATTAATGGAGGATAGGTACATTGATGAGTATTAAACATAGTAGCTTGCTCACAGTGTTTGGCTCAGGAAGCCCTTACGCTGCTGTTTGATGAAGGCAGGAAAGAATTTCTCTATCTGTGCCTGTTTCTCACACAGTTTCCCTCAGCAGCCTCCTCTGGTCACTGGCAAGAAGAAGACATTGGAGTTAAGGCTTTGTCTTAGTAGAGCAGCTCTAATGTTCCTCTCTTAATGAAAGCCACAGATGTCAATAGATGCCTGTAAGTTTAACAAGTTAATCTTTAAGCTGAAAATTGACTCTGAGACTTCTGAATTCCTCTTTGGACATTTTTATCAGATCTGATCCAGCTGACGTTAATACATGAAGTTTACAGCAAAGTGTATGACTGAAATGGGATATTTTAAGTCTTCAGGACGGCTAGGTTTGTTGGCCTAGCCAACAGTTTGATTTTGCAGATATTACAGGTTGGATCAACCTCATTGGGGACTGATGTCAAGAGGAAACCTGTTATCTGGGCTGTGAAAGTTGTATCTGCTCTTGGAGCTCTCTCCCCTCCCAGAACAAACGCTCCCACCGGTCAACATGGTGCCATCTCTTCTTGTTGACTTTGCTCTGTAATTGCTGATTTATCAGTCTCTCCTCAGACTTCTCAATTTGTCTTGGCTGACGAGCAAAACGAGCAGAGCCGTACATGCACACACAGAGTCAGAAAGGAGAGGATGGCAGGCTGGCGAGGTGGGGAGCGAGCCCTGGCCTCGTGGCTGCCGCTCTCGCTTGGGCAGGGAGCCTCACCCCACAGGCTGCACCAGTTGCTCCAGTCCGGGAGGGAAAACTGGCCCATAATTCTGATAGCATCATGAGTTGCTTTCAGTTTTTGTTCTGTGTGTTTGGCTAGAAAACATGTAGTCTGATCTCATTTGTATTGCTTTGTCATTGAGGTTTCTTTCTGCATCATTCAGAATGACAGAATCTCATTTTGGTCACAGCTCTGTTTCCCCACTTCTCCTGCATTAGCTCAGACCGTGTGCTAACTGCCTTGGTTACTGCAGACAAATTCACTCAGGCAAGGTAATGAATAGAATCAAGTGAATTATTTCTATTGTGGAGAAAGCTGTATATGTTTATCTACATTATGTTGTTAAAATGCACACGGTTAAAAGCCAGAAAACAGTCTGCTGTTTTAAGAGCCTGCTTCACCGCGAAAGCAATGGCAATGCAAAAGGCTCGAATTCAGAGGCTTCTTTTTCTCTTTGTCACCAGAAGCCCCAAAGTACAGGACGTTTCCTTGGATTTTGAAGAATTTTTCAGATCCTTTGGTTGCAGGAGGGAGAAGGTCAAACTGCATGATCTGACTGAATTAGCCATCTGCTTGTCTAGCTCCATCACACAGTACTTTAACTTTAGCATCTCAATGTTATTAACCCAAATTTCCCAAATGTTGCTATAGTTCTTTGTCTTGTATGACTGTAGACTCTATCGAAGGAAAGCTTACATTCAAGTCAAGTGTTAGGAGCGGCACTGGTTCTCTTTTTTTTTGTCTGAGTGCTACTGGGATAGAGAATATGAACTCCCAGTGCGGGATGCAGCTGTGACTACAGTAGCACTGTGCTGCCAGACAGGGGAGGGAGAAGACCGTGGTCTGGCGACTCTAGCCTGGAAACTGGGGACCTGGACACCTACTTTTGCCATGGCATGCCACTGCTGGAGCTCAGGGCACCGCATCCATGCCTGTCTATGCCTGTTCACCTGCTCCCTGACCGGTCTTTTAGACTAAATTCTTCTACAGGTATGATGCGCATAGTACCCTGTTCAGTGTATCTTGGCAGGGAGATCTTGGAATGTCCATAATTTAAATTTAAATTATGACACAAAAGCAGTGATCAAAATGTTCAAGCCATGGTCTTGAAAGGAGCTGTCAAAGGCCACTTTATTAGCCCTGTTTCACTAGCAAGTTAAGATGCCCCCATGAAAAACTATGAACAAGCTTTTTTCTGTCAATCAGTTATTAACATACCAGTCCTCAGTTTTTTCAGTGCCAATTATTCTTGTCTCTACAGACTGGGGTGCACTGCTCATGATGCAGAATATTCCCTAGAAATAATAGGTTAAAATAAACAGCCAACCCAAGCCCAAAGGCAAAGAGCTAGTCCTGGACACCAGGCAAGATAATCAGGGAATAACTAACACAGATAATTAGCAAATCATTCAAATGAATTGATTTGGCCCTGGCTGGCGTCCCCGTTTCTGCCTGAAAGCTTTGGTGAAATCCAAATAAGTGGCAGTTATCTTACTGTCTCTTCCTGTTATCTGACTAATGACAGCAGGGGAGAGAGGGGAAATCATGTCTTTGAACAGGATCATGGCCTTTCATTTAAAGTAAATACTACATCAAAATGGAAACTGCCTGAAGTATGAGTCTGCCTTGGCTTAGTCCTGAGCAGATTAAGTAATGTATTAAAACCAGACAATATCAGATTCTTGCAATGGCTTCAGCACCTACAAATGCACACACAGAGAATCAGAAAGTGCTCTTTATAGTGACCTGAAGGTGGCTAACAGTACAGCGTGAGGTAGCTGTGAAGAGTCAAAATTCAGCCAAGGCATCTGTATTTTATGTTTCAATAAATATCTTTAACATTAAAAAAACACAATAGGAAAATTCAAAGTGAGTGATGCTTATCCCAGATTCATCTATGCACTTGTAGCATCCAAGTTAAAATCATTGCCTCCTTAGGTTCCCATGTAGTTGCTGGAGAAAAACAAGCAGGGCACCTGGCAGTGATTCATCCTCTGAGGTTCCCATCTCTCTCCCCTGACTTTGGAGAGAGCAGGGTATGACAGGGTTTTCACTTCGGTACCTCCATTTAGGTGCCTGAACAAACATAGGGAGGGTGAACACAGGCCATGCTTTGCTTTGGGAGGAAAACCTGGGGCCAAGAGGAGGCTTGAGCACAAGACGACAATCTCTGCCGAAGCTTCACTTGGACTTCTGAGCTCCATCAAAATCAACCACAGCTGCTGAAGAGGTGGTGAGGGCTGAAACCCCATCTTCTGCTGCACTGAACTCCAGCTGGGTTTGAGATTGGGCCCCTCAGCACACAAAACGCAAGAGAAAATAATTGCAGCTCCATGAACGCAGCAAGATCGAAACTGTGGTTTGACAGCAGCTTTTGTTGGCAGGGCAGGTAGGCAGCAGTGGTAGTCAGCAGTGGTAGTCAGCCTGCGAAGCATGGCAGCATGAATTGCCAGCACCCATGTGTTAGCACCCTTCTCACGTTCACTCCGAGTGGGTACTCACTTCTGACTGGGTTCTGGCTGTTCACACAGCAGGAATGCCACAGAGATCTGGAATTTCTCTGTAATACTTGGATCCTGGCAGTGCAAGATCCGTACTTAGCCTTGGAGCAAGCAGCAAAGAGCTCAGGGGTCAGACCAAGAGTGTCCGCACGAGAACAACAAAGCATCAAAAACACAGCGGGCACAAAGTGTTTTATAGCTCTTCTGTTAGAGAAAGCTGCACCAGTAACAATGCCATAGGGAAACCAGCCATCAATTTAAGTCACGAAGAATCTCGGTGTGTTTTGTTCTAGGCACCAAGCTGATTTGACAAATTATAAACTGAATGTAACAGACACACTGGGTTGGCATCTATGTTGCAGCCCAGCAACCAGCAGCCTGGCATCTCTGGTAAACTGTGCTTCTTGTGGTGTGCTGCTCACTTCCTCTGTGCTCTGCCAGCTAGCTAACCCTTCTTTCCACAAGCTGCAAAACCATGAAAGAACTAATCACAAGTACTTCTAATAATACAAAGATCCTGCAGCCACCTGTATTTCATTAAAAAATTCCAACTTATGAAATATTCAGTCTTACACCACAGTTTAAAACAGTTTTCCTGAAGCACTCCCTCTTTCCTTTCGTTACTGGTCCAAAACACCAAAGCGGCAATGACAAGTTACAAGCCTGTAATGTTGTGGCAAATCAGAACTAGAAACCAAAAATCAATATTACAGTAAAAATATACTGTGAGTGTTCTGAGGGAATTACTTCTGTACTGGATAGTTCCCACGTTGTTAAAGCTCAGGAATGTAGTGTCACTAGGTTTGAAGACATTACTTTAGGTGCTTTTCCAAGGTCTCTAACATTTGCTGTATTCCTCCACCTTTTCAAAAGATTGTACCCAGATGGATGGATGGTATTAAGGGATGGAGAGATACATACCATAAAACCAATACAATTTAAAAAGATTCAGTAAGTTCCAAGTACTCTCATTTTTTCAAGGTCCAAATTAACTTCCTTAATAATTACTCTTTTTAATACTTAAAACCCCTTAAAAGCTGGATTTTATTGTAGATCCAACATCTTTTTCAACATACTATTCTGAATAATTTAGCGACAAATCTGAGAAATGACAGGACAAAACTCCCTTGCGTAATACATTTGTACGTAGTGCTTTATTTTGTTTTAGTTTACTTCTATAACTTTAAAAATGTTTTGATCCTGTTTTATTGAAAAGAAAATAAACTGAAAGTGAGGCTTCAACCGAAACAGTTTTTCACAGCATTAGGTATAAACTCTGGAAAATAAAATGCAGGATAAAAATGTTCAGGGACTATTAAATGCAATGGAAAGAAAGCACCTATCATTTAACTGAATTTTCGCTGCTAAAGCAGTTTTATGTTTGCTATTCACAGGTAGTAACATTTATGATAGTAACCTTTATAAAGTCAATTTAATTATCTTTATCTTATTACAAATAATAAATTTAGTTGTCCTACAATGAAAATCAATTGTCAACATAAGCTATGGTTAACGTCTAATAAAACAGCCCTCTGTAAATCCATGATTAATAAGATTGGCTTCTGTATTAACTAACAGATATCATAAAATTTCCTTCCTTGCATTAATCTGTATATTCAAGGTTCATCCTGCTGGACTGAGTTTCCTAAAATAAACTGTTGAAGTGAATGAGCAAAATTTTGGCGCCTATCATTATTATGTTATAACCACTTGAATATGTATCTATAGCTGAATGGTTTTTAAATTAATGTCATATTTTAATTAAGTCATGGAAGATGGTGGCTATAACAAATGATAAGTGATTCACTTTGTTTCCTTTAGCTTCTGAACATAATGACAATGCTGCTTATGTTTTGGTTTGAGCATTAGGGGAAGCTAATTGAAACATGAAAAACCAATTTCCTAAAACAGTCTATATGTATGGCAGGGGTTACTTAAGCTCTTCTGTGCCAAAAAGAAAAAAAAAAAAAAAGAAAAAAAAAAGGAATTTATTCCCTCAGAAACATGTTAACAAGTTTCTACTTCCAAAGTGGGAGTAGCAGTGCTCAGAATCAGCATGAAGTTATGTTCCAGAAGAGAGGGGATATCTGTGCCCTCCTTTGGAGGTTTAGAAGGTTCTTCTTCCTGTGACGCACGCTGTGCCGAAGGACGCTGATATGAGCCAGTGGCCGCTACCATCAGTGCTAGTTTCCACTGATGCTGGGTCTATTCTTCTAACAGCAGAACAATAACATCATACCTGTCCTGAAAGGTCCCAAAGTCACTTTACAAAGTAGGGGAAGTAGGTACGCTTGAAGTACCCATGAAAGAACAGACAGAATTCGGGATGAAAACAACTTCCAGGCTTGGCTAGACAAACCCTTCTAAATGCTATGAAATCTTTTGGCCATAGAGACCAAACAGGGCCTTACACCTCTTTCTTTTTAAGCATCATTATCAACTCAGCATGTACTTTGGAAAACGGAGAATCTGATCCTTCACCTTACTACTTTAGTATAAATTAAGTGACTGTAGCAGAATTAGCCCCAGGTAAGACTGGATTTGTGCAGTGGGGAAATCGTCCTCTGAGAAGCAACATTCATTATTATTACTCGAATGGCTGGGAAGGAGAAGTATCTTACCATGTATTTAATCTGTTTTGTTTAATATTTGTCATGAATGCTAAAAAAAAAACGTATTTTCTTTCCTGCTAATTGTTATTTTTCACTTTGCAAAACTTCTGTGTTAATTAGGAAAAAAAAAGTTTTTTAAAAAATTAACTTCTGCCAATGAAAATACAATTCCTTATCACATGAAAAAAATCTTCACGTAGTAGCTTTAGTGCTCTGGACATTGTCAGAATAAAATTAGAGTCAAAATTGTATATGTGTTATCAGCAACTGTAGATGATTACATCTGGAATGATCTGAAAAAAATCTAAGGTACTTTTACATCATATTTCTGTTTATCTCATTCTTACATTTTGGTCATTTTTAATAAAGAAAATGCACTAGTCAAGGTCCAAGTTTCAGTCATTGTGCCTCATTCTTTGAATTACAATGTTCAGGTCATGAACAGACCAAGAGTCACAAAAGCATTTCAAGTATAACTGAGGAGGTCAAGGGAACATTCATATAGGTTTAATATTTTGGAGATAAAGGAACCAATCCAGTTAAGCTCCATTATTTTACAAAATCTAACTTTGTGCCACCTGAAAACGGATAGTCTTCTCATGAAGTTTTAGAGATCTGGAAATATGGAACAATTTTCAGACCTCATATAAAAATGGCAGCTTGTTTCTAACTTCTTCCCTGACGAGACTGCTGGACCAAGCATTTGCTCCTTTTTATCCGTCTGAAGGACACCTGTGTAGCTATAATGTGCCCTCCTTTTGGTAGCTAGACCTCTTACTAGGGAACGAGAGATGATTTTAGAAGTATTCTGAACACAGGGATTTAAACATTCACTTTGCTACACTGTGTTCATATTTTTAACATTTTCAAGACTGAGCATAGCAACGCTGCTGTGGATTGAGTTTGTGTTCCACCTACAAGAACAGCCTACTTTGCTAGGTGGTCTACATCTCACCTATAATACTATGTCACATAAAGCCTACTAATGCAAAGCCTAGCAGGATTTATTGTTATTTAACTTTATAAAGTAACTGCGTGGGTGGGCGTGCAGTTTATAGAGCATTGGCCTCTACCATAAAAAGTAGGTTCTAACAGGGAAAGAAAAAAATAGTAGTCAAATGGTTGTAAACACTTGTTTAAAAAGTATATATTTACCAACTATATATCTTAAAATTTATTTCTTTTTTTCCTGTTTTTAATGCTCTGGAACATTAGAACTCTCTCTTTTCCCCTTCAGTCTCTTTTTGATGGAAAAGGAATGTTAAACTTCATTTTTCCAGTTCCTTCTAGCTTTATTTTTTCTTTTATCACGCCAAAGAGCTACAGGCTTCCTCGTTTCCTCTACCCATTTAACAGATGATTGCAATGGTGACTGACACCTAACAGAAAAAAGAAAGGCAGAGTCTAGCAACTCTGCCCCTTGTCCTCACTCCTCTCTAGCCCCACACAATTGCTTCTGATACCCAAAATAAAACCAGCCATCAATAGCAGCCAGTCAGCTTAGTCTTCTCTCCTCTCTTCAAACAAACATTGCCTCCCCAATAACTCTGATGCAGCAAGTGCCACAGCTCCCAGATTTCCAGGAGGAAGCAGGAAGTTTCCTTTCCTCCGTCTCCTCCTAACTACTCATTTTTCACTTGAAAAGCGCACTGGGGGCTCTGATTATCTGTGCTTCCTGGGGCCCTCTGCATTCCCTCCTTACATGCATTTAAACTCGTATTTTTCCGCATTTCATTACCCCACATCGCATTTGTCCCGCCTGGGTTTTTCCTTAAATCAAGAGCTGTCCGACTTGGCCACTAATCCAGAACCCAAACAACCTCATCAAGTTAATTAGAACATGGCCATATACTACAGCCCGTCACCACAACCCTCCCTCGTGCTCAGCCGGACTAATTCAGCCAGGGGACAACCCATGGAAATGGCTCCCTCATCTTCTTACAAAGGAGATGTATATGCCTTATAACAAGACAAATTCAAACCACTCCATAAGCTAGCCTGAACCATGCCATTTCTTCCCTCTGGGTTAGAGATGCAAATTCAGTGACTATATACAAGAAACAACCCTTGCTTTATTTTTCTTACCCTCCTTCTCTCCTTTTGTCATACATTGTACAACATACCAAAACAAATAGGCATTGCTTTCCACTTTGGGCAATGCCCACGTGGTGGGGAACCCAGAGAGCAGGTCAGGACAAGAATTTAGTTACTGAGAGTGTCTATCAGCCCTGCAGCAAAGCTCAAGACATAGGTTGGATCACCTTTTTCTCAAACGTAGCTCTTTGTAGAACAACCCCTCGCCCAAGCTAGAATATAGAATTAGCCTCCTGGAAGCATAAATTCAATATCAGTTTTTGAAACCTGTTCTTTTAACACATGCTTGACGAAAACCTTGACAAAATGCTTATTTCTAAGTCCTGATTAGTGGCCAGTACTGGAGCTTTGGACTAACGCTTTAGTGTTAGAGCCATCTAGTGGGAGAAGAGACACGGACAGAGAGGCTGAGGCAGGTTCTGCATCTGGCTTTTTCATCCTATTCAGCTTTCAGGTGTGACCTGCGGACACCAGGGCCAACGAAACAATGATCTGCCATGCCAGTATTGCAAACAACAGAAAAAATGACTCCGAGGGGTGCTTTAGAAAAAGAGGAAGCATGCAAACAGTCCATGAAATACATACAGTTGTTAAGGCTGCCTGTTACCAGGAAAGCAGCCTGTGCCTGTACCAGGGGAAACCAAATAGCTAAGGTAGAGGAGAGAGTTTCAACAGTTTCAAAGAGGATAAAGCCAGGAAGCACAAATTCTGGCATGATTTTATGGATGCAGCCCTCCTCAGGTACTGACTGTTCCAGTTTGTTCATATCGATCCTGTGAACTCTATAGGGAAAAATGAAGTAGCAGAGCTTGCACAAGCCTCTCGCATTTGGCTTAGGCCGTTCCAAAATACAGCTGTGGCATCAGCTCTTCTGGTTGAATTTTAGTTAGTAAATGATTTCTTGAACAGTCTTGGAAGATCATGCTAATATCTAGTCAGCGTTAACAGGCATGTGGTGCAAGAAAATGGATCCTAGGCCCTGGGGAATTCTTAAGTCCATTAAGTTTCTGGTGCCAGAATTTGACAATACACTAAACACAGTCCTGCAGCTTCCAGGGTTTCAGGTCCTTTACAACAATAGAAAGATTTGGTACATAAGCTAGGTACCAAGATAGCATAACACCCCCTAAAAAAAAAATTTCCATATTTGTGTGTTTGTGTTTCTTATTCATTTGAAAGGGAATTAATGCTTTCCCTCCTCCTACCAGGCTGTTAAGAAAAAGCAATTAGCTTTGCCCACAGAGGCAAGAGAGAGAGGATAAGTAAGAGGTAAGATAGGTGTTTCAGACAAACACAAGTGATTAATCGCCTATATCATGCTAGAGTTCAGAGAATCAGTCCAAGGGCATACTTCAAATGATGTCTTTCTGTATCAGCAGAACTGCAGCGCACTGTCTGAACGGTGTCCAAAGAATATCTAGTTGGCATACTTGCTCGAAGACAAATAGACATACGGACCACCCCTTTGAAGAACGATCAACTTAAGCCTGCAAACTAGATATAGAAAAATGAACGATCTCTTAAATCATGTTCTGACAATTAGCTAGGAGTAGTGCTTCGACATAAATTAAGGCTGCCTTCCAGTGTCTCTCCCCATGCCCATCATAATCCTAGTCATCTACTACTTTAGCACATCATAACTTGAAGTTTTCTTCAAATTCTCAGGTAAGCAGCATGAGCAGCTGGTCAAATGCTACTGTCAATTACTGGAAAAATCACTGTTATTATACAACATAGGAGCTGCATTTGTAACCAAGTTTGCATGTTTTATTGTGAAGTATCTACATCTTAAAAGAAATGCTGCCAGTTTACAATACATAAGCTGTGGTTGACATCATATTCAAGCCAACACATCACAGCTGCAGGTTAAGAGGAAGGTAAGAACAGTGAGGTTCAAAACAGATGAAAACAAAACCAAGAAAACCCAAAACCCAGCAGTGAGACTAGCTTTCATATACTGAAGAGGCACTGAAATAAAGCTATTGTCTATTATGAAGCAAGGGAGGGAACCATCCTTTTCTGACAGTACAAGACTTATGACATAGCTACTAATATTTTAGCTAAATTAAACCTGGTAATACAAGATGAAAGTAATGTAAGCTTGTTTTACTCTGAGGGAGGTGCTTATACATTTGTTTTCCATGTATCAGTGATTTATTTGAAGTATCCCAGTCAAAAGACAGCTCTCTACTTCATAGAAACAGGAATCAGACTAAAAAGCAGGTACAAAACCAGAACACTTATTTACAGTTAATTAAAGAAATAAAATGGTAGCCGGTAATGCCAACAAAGTATTTTTCTACATCTTTTTCTGCTCTGTTTTAAATCTACGGAGAAACAGAAAAGGATCACTTACTTGACAACATAAAAGTCTATTTAACATACAGCACCATAATCTGCAGGGTGTTGTTTGGAGTTTTGCTCTTTTTTTTTTTTTTTCTCTTTTTTTTAAAAAAGTCTGTTAATACTTTGCAAGCTACAGCATATAAAAATGGGACAAAGGCAGGACATCTGGCAGGCCAATCTTTTGATCCAGCTTTGCATCAATATATCACTATATACAGAGACCGAGAATAACCAAAGAAAGTTATGGCTCAGTAGACAATTAGACATAAGTATTCTAAAACAGGGATCTGCAGTAAATATATCTTAGTTCAGTGATCTTAAAGGAGGTTTAGATTTGGGAAGAAACTGTTCCGTCATATCCTCTATTTTGCTCCTCTCCACCGTAGCTGCAGATTTGTTCTCTTTATCCTTTTTGTGACTCCTTTTGTGCTGGGATTTAAAGAAAATGCCCAATAAGTTATGCATGTTAAGAGAATACAAAGAAATTAAAGACTACTTGCTCATGAACAATGCAGTATATAGTGTTCTGAGAAAAAAAAAAAGTTGGTAGAACTCCTGAAAAAGGTTTCTAATATTGCATTTACTGAAGAGATTTCTTATAGACAACTGGAAGTTCAGCACCTACTTTTAAGGGATCCATGACAAGTAGATACAACACACACCCCCCGCCACACACCCAGTCAAACCCAAGCCTAATATACCAGGGGTTTACACTGATACACTGGTAGACCAAGAGGATCAAAAGAAAGGAAGAAAGTAGGGGAAAAAAAAAAAAAAATCAGTGAAGAATCAAGAATGCTAATATTTCTGTTTGGCCTCTAAAACAATACTCCACATCTAATTTCAACTTTTCCATTAAAACATGTGTTGCTGTTCAGTAAATTATGACAATTTTTTTCATGCAGGATTATTTGCTAAGGAGTTTTCCACTGTCTGTCCAGCTTGTCAGGCACTTGCATTATTTCATCTGCCGTTAACTTATCAGAATCTGCTGGGTTTTTAGCTCAAGTTTAACAAAGCATATGCTACAGGATTTAAGGAAGTTGTGAGACTACACTAAATGATAGTAGGTGACTTTAGACTACAGCACTATTATGGAACAACAGTTTTTCTTCACTCTTAAATACACAGCTGTTTAGAATATATGTGGAAGTTACCTGGAAAAAGGGAATGCCACCATTTACATGGCAGCATATGTTTGTATCCACTAAGGATTTGTCACTAGAAAGGCTTTCACTGGATTCTTGCAACCCTTCCTCCTCTTCCAACAGGTCCTAAAAAAAAAAAAAAAAAGTTTTCAGAAAAGTGTATTTCATGTCTGAATTTCCTAGGTGAATGTACTAAGCATGATCAGATCTATAAGAGACATAGCACTTTCATTTTTGAAAAACAGAAATGAAAGTCTCTAAATTATTAAAGCCTTCTCTTATTTGTCAAGGTATTGTTTTTGTCAAAAGCTCAGCACACGTGACTCCAAGTACCCTGTAAAACACAAAGGCTGCAACAGCTCTGGGGTTCCAGTCAACTCTCCATAATGGCACGAAAAAACTCCTAAAGATGTGAAATCTTCATTGAAGAGCCTCATTTGCCATCCATACACATACCTGATCTGGATTATCCTCCACCTCCTTTGTCACACCGTTTAGCATAGCATCAAGCTTTGATTGCTTTTGCCTTAATTGCTCCAGTAGAAGTTCCCGAGGTTCTGTTCTCACAAGTGTGACTGGATAGAAGTAGTCTCTTCTCTGTGGAGTTGTCCCTGTAATGAAGATTGTATACTAATGAAAGGCACTATTAAACACTTTTCAGCAATTGGTTTAATTACAGATCCTCAATTTTACATTAACTCAATACAGAAATCATGCTTTGTTCAGTCATCATTCTTTGCATGCACCTTAAAAAAGGTGTAAGGCTGCTAGTTATATTCTGTCCCCATTAACCCTCACTTATGAATTCTACAACTCAAATTGCTTTCTGTAAGACCATTCTGTCCCCGACCCACTTTAAATACCTGTTGGAATATCCACTTTAAGATCCTCTTGCAGAAAACCATTAACCCGAGCCAGTCCATGGTGTGCTTCCTCGTTAAGTGCCAGCTTCTGCTCCAGAAGTATCTCCTGATCAACCTTTATCTGATCAAGAAGGCCATTCAGTACCTTCTCCTCAGCAGCCTTCTGTCTACCAATATGGTCAGCAATTTCAGCTATTGCTTTATCACAGTTTTCTTCATTTTTCTGAAAACAAAACAAAAAAAAAAACCCAACCAAAAACACCAAGTTAACAGGAAAGTTAAGGTTATGGCCTCTTTTTTAAGATGTGGTGCATGATTAGTGCCATGACCTGAAACGAAACAATTGAGAGACCTCAAATTGAGAAGTTTCAGTGACAGTTTTACACTCTCGTTTCGAGAACTATCTTCAGAAGAGAGTCAGTTTCTTAGAAAGTATGATCATTTTAGAAAGCTACTCATAAGAATAAAGATGATGCCATCTGGTTCAGATAAGACTCCTCATGCTTCTATGCACAACCCTGCACAGAATTAGGATATTCAAGTGAAAGTGAAAACCTTACAAGCACAAGAAGCTTTATGCGTTCGTAGGGGAAAAGAAGGAAAACATGTATTTTTAGCCATTCCCATTGGACTGAAACTCCTGAAGTGTTCAGTAGGTATAAGAGATACAGGGGTGTCTTGAGACTGCAAATGCTCTTAACACTTAAGTTTTTCTTTCTGAAAGTTAGCAAATGTTGGATTTGCCTATTTAATTACCTATTATAACAATAAAACAAGAAGGATGGGAAGTGAAGTTTGCGATGGAAATTAAAACAATTCGAGAAAGAAATTCTCAGATAAGAGGCCAGAACTAGTAGATACCTAAAAGGAATGCTTTCTCCCATAATGCTAATCCATCTGACCAATAAAGTCATTTTCATCCTCCAGAATACAGTCTGTATTTGATCACTGTGCAAAACCCCCAGGGACATTACTGGTAGACAAAGCTTTAGAATTAGGGATATACACTACCGAAAAGATGTAAAAAGCCCAAATTACAAATGGAAGTTAGCTGCATGGGATTAATCAAGACACCATTTTTTGAGGTTATTTGCACTTTAAGTCTTCATCTTAAATTAAGCTTGTGATTTCCTCTAATTGCATCTATTTAAGCTGATTAACATGAGTCTGCTGTGGTTGAAAAAAAAAAAAAAAACAAACCCACAGATTTGTTCTGACTAAGTGAGAATTTTTTTCCCCTACAAATTCTACTGTAAAAGGTTGTCTCAGAATGTTTTATTAGACTACAAATGACTATAGGTACCTTTTGTAAACACTGAAGTTGCTGTTTCTCATCATTGAGGGACAATAGCTGCTGATTGGTAAAGTCGACTATCTGAGCAGTTGTAAATTCATGCCATTTATCAGTATCCTGAGACACATTTTTGAGATTGCTGAGAAGTTGTTGACAGCGGTCAGTGGATTCTTCCAGCATCATCTTGTTTTCAGCATTCCTAATACTGAGCTCTTGAGAGAAATTATCCAGAGATGCAATAAATTTGCTGTGATTGGAAGTCGTACTGCTGACTAGGTCTGTAGTTTTTCTGCAACAACACATTTGTAACAGTTCAGAGATTTTGAAAGGTGGATTTTAACATTCTACAGTTCGAAATATTTGAGACTAGAACTAGTGAAGCAGTACAGTTCTGTCAAACCAGTTAATTGTAATGTTCTTGCACTATTTAGTAAATTTACAAATTGCAGCACTCTGAGCAGTACATTTGTTAAATGCCCTAAAAAAACCAACCACCACAAACTAAAAACCAACTTTGGCAAGACCTTAGTTACTCAGTCTTCAACTGGATGAAGTATGCTGCAATAGATACACTATTATACTTCAAGCTAAGCCTTTATGGTATGAAGTTCTGAAGTCCAGCCATACTGAGGGCTGTTCATCAGCATATTGCTCCCAAACCCATGGTCTCTTATCTGCAATATGCTCAAGAGCCAAGTTTGAGGAAAAGCCTTGTAGAGCTACCTTTTACTCTGGGGAAAGGTGAACTATGATCTACATTCTGTGGCAGAACTCAGCTCTAACACACAGGTCTTGTCCAGAAGACTTTATAAGCATAAACATATGAAGAGCATCTAATTTTGCAGTCCTCTTCATACACAGTTTTATCTTGCATCAGTATACACCAAAAGTAATCTGGTCCTTACAGGTGAACATTTTCTTGCACAGCAGTGATGGTGGTCTTCAAGCTTCCATTTTTTGCAAGTACATTAGTTAAGTTCTTCTGAGTCTCCTGAGCAAACAGGTCAAGCTGGCTTTGCAGTGAGGACACTAATTCGGCTGCACTCTATGAAGAAAAATGTCATATATTTCACTGTTATTCTGCACTTTTTAACATTCTTAAAGGCTACTTGAATGCCTTTATTAAAAATGCAGCAAATAAAAGAGCTTTGCCATTTTGAAGCTGAAGGTACAATTTTTGTGTAGAGAAGATACAGGCACTTTGCTTTTCGAGATATACATAAAGGCGTATATACTGGACATGCTCAGAGCAAACGTCTATTTTGTTACCTTCCTACATAAGCTTCTTAAAACAGCCCAACAAAGGCTGAAAAGAATTAGGATCATCCAGTTACTGTCCTAACATTTCTTCTGAAGCAAGTAAAACGGTTTACCGCTGCAAAGAGTTTAAATAAAAGCAAGCAATCACACTTGGTGTCAGGATTTCTTCTTACTCTAAGGATACCTTTGTATGTGCCAACCTCGTCATTTCCACTTCTTCTTTTAAATTCTCACAATCATTCTGAAGCTGAGCAAAAATACTGGCTGTTTCTTCCTGTAGTTTTTTCAGAGTGAGAGAAAGATCTCCAAAGAAGGTATCCATTTCCTTTTTATGACCCTCCATCTTTGAAAAAAGTTGTATTTAAAGTTAGATATTTGTCTTTAGGTAAGAACTGAATACTTTTCCCTAGCATAATTTATGTAGAAACAAACTCTACCCCAAGGAAATTGTCAAAGGCACTAATGAAGTACTGTGCATAAAAGGTGGAAAATAACACAGAGCAATCTGAAGTTACAGGCTAGAACTTGGTGTGGGCTTTTCCAAACACGAAATTTGGCACATGAGGTAGACAAAATAGGAAGACACAGACAAGGTACTTGGTTAAGACAAGAGCAAGAAGCAAGAGCTGGTAAGCCATGGACTATTTGCTGAGAACCAATAAAAAGCCTCCAGACAAGGGGAGTTGACTTCACACGAGTTACAACTCATTGACAGAAGAGGGAAATTTTTGAGTCAGAGCAACAGGTCACACCACGAACAAAGATTTGACTTTGACAAAATGGAAAAAAAGGAATGAAAGAGTGAGGCTGCAGTTCTGTGTAAACATCATGTGATGGACTAGAACTAAAAATTGAAGCAAAGGGCTTTTTTATAAAAAAAGTGCAGCGTTGTCTGCACTTATGGTTATTGTTAACAAGATACAGCATCACATTCCCCAGGAGTCAAAGTGACTATGGAAAAAGTTTGGTATGACAGCAGGAGAAATTGGGAGTGATAAGACTTATCTAAGCTGGTTATTTTAGATTTCTAAAGTGCAGGAGAGACTCTTAAGCATGTTATCAAATACTTGTTACATATAGGTTTAAACATCCACATTTTACCATTCTTCTGTGGCATTTAGGTGAGCCGTTGTGCCAATATAGGTAAAAAGCAAATACACCACTCGGAAGTAGAAAAGAAGTCTGAAAGAAAGAGTTAAAAGGTAGAACTCATGGGACAGAATAAAGGAGAAAAGGCCAGACCAGAAGTGGAAACAGACACGCTGCAGAAAAGCCACCAAAGGATTATCTCTAAATTAAACAAAATAGAAGAACACAAGAGAAGACACAAGTTACGTGCATTACCTTGTCAGCCACAGCAGAATATTTCTTCATGTTACTCTGAAACTGACAGTTTAGCCCCAAGACAAATTCTACCATTGGTGTCAAGCTATTTAATGCTCTTCCTAATCCAGATGTATGTTCCACCTAGGAACAGTGGTAAAGAAAAAGTAAAACAGGATATGGCTGTTGCTTCATATACATTTGTTAGAAGCTATTCATATACATATCCATGTACTCTGTTATTATGGTATTTGCTATATAGTACATTACAGCTTGTGGTGGTGACATGGGAGGGGAAGTGAGAAGGGACATAATCACAGCCAAGTGCTGAAGCAGAGACAGGTAGAGAGCATCAGAAAAAACCCTATACAATATTTACAGAACCCCTTTTGATCAAGAACAGTTTCATATATTTAAGTAACATAAGAGTATGTAAATTTACTAACAATTAATCTCAGCAGCTCAGCTTTACAATCAAGTGACAGATTCTCATGTTGTGTTATTTTTTCAGACACGTGAGAAACTTCAGCAGACACCAATTCTTTAACAGAGGCAAAAGATGCTGATACAACTGATGCAAGAATATTAGCTGCTGAAGAACTGGTAGACAGGAGGTCACCTACGAAAGAAATCGAGAAGCGTTACACATTTTTGTTAAAACTTCCACTGTAAGATAGGAACACTTTTTATTGCTCATCACTTTATTGCTTCTTACAGCACAGGAAGGCTGTTGATCATACCAGATACATTATTACTACTGCAAGTGTAATCACTACATTGCTTAAAACAAAGCCTCTTGCACTTACTAAAACAGATGCGTTTTAGGAAATGGTCTTTGGTACTACTGTTGCAAAAATTCAGGATGACATACTGATACAGGTATTACACTTACCTATAAAATGTGTGTAAGATGCCAACATCTGTTGCTGCTTCGAACTGTTTTCACTAACTGAATCTTGTATTTTGTTGAACAAAACATTCAGTTGTCCTGCAAATGTATTTTGGACGATAGCATTGTGTTGATCAACAGCCTTCTTACGGTCCAGTTTCGCATGGAGACCAGATACATCTTTTGTGGTTTCTTCAACTGCACTAAGTAACTACAATTTTTTAAAGTTATTTTAGTCAGTCTTTAAACAAGAAGTCAAACTTATAAGTAAAAGCAACTGTAGTTCTGAGTTAAAGGAGAAGATATCTCCCTAGACAGACAGGTATTTCCCCCTTTACATCATCAAATTACAACTGTTCTTAATCCTGCTGTTATGTCATTTTAGTCTTGGAAGACAGGAAAAAGTTACCTACCAGAGACCATTTGTTCTGACTTTGAAATTAAAGCATTAATAAAGGACCACCCTCAATATTTAAGAAGTTAAGATATTATTTATCAGAGAATAGTAACCAAAAAAAATTCCTGACTGCTTCAACTTTTTCCTGCAAGATTTGACAGTAAGTATATTCTTTGATAGTACTCAAGCAAGAGGTTTCCAGTGCCAGTTCTGCGATAAATAATTTAGAATTTGAACATATAGCGGATTCTTGGTTTTGTACTCAGTGTAAATAATTTCTGTACCCATTTCTCTTACACAAACACTCCACAACCCACATGCAAAAAACCAGGCATCCCCTCCCAACCTTACAGGAATCTGAGTAGAAAGAAATTTTCATGTTGACTAAAGATACAAGTTTCACCACTTTGCAGTTTAAATAGCAGGACATTCTCTCTCCCCACATCAAGTCTGTTTCAATAATTATGACCAATCTACAAGCACATCAAAACCATACCCTAAAATACAGAGGTGACAGGACAACAGTTTCCATTATTCAAACAATGACTGTAAATTACTGCACACATCTCTGCAAAACTTTTTGCTATTTTTCTACCCCAGTTACATATAACTTACTCTTTTGTAGGGTCAGCCATAAGCTTCTAGTAAATAAAACTACTTATTCTGCAAAACAACTCATGACAATAGATACTGCAAAGCACTGGACCTCTCATAACAAACTGGCCTGAAGGAAAGGTAGCTCCAGACCAACCAGTGTGTTTAGCAGTTAACCGTCAATATTGCCACAGAGAAAGTCCTGCAATCTTCAGTAGCTTTTCATCATAATATAAAGTGAGAGCTAATCCTAGTTTTCGACCTTAAATTCAGGTTTTGTCACACTCACATCATGCTTTAGCAACAATGATTTCCTTGAACAGCCCACGAAACTCCTAAACGTGGGAAGCTAGTTATAGTATAGCAAGAAGTATGACAACCTTGCTAGCTGTGCCATGAAGTTTTTGCTCAGTGTTTTCCAAAACTGAAACCACGTATTCTTCTTCAGCCAGATGAACCTTGGTTTCTTGCAGATCTTTTTGTGTTTCTTCCAGTTCTTTCTCCTTGATTTGCAGATCTGTTTTACACTGTTCAAGTTCATTTTTACTAACTGTGAATAGGTCAGTGATCTAAAGTGGAAGACAAACATCAATAGGGCAACGCTACTTTTTAGAAGTTCAACAGTCCCGCTTCACGTATCTCAAATTATGCCACAATACCAGAAGGCAAATTATCACCTACCAATGTAGTTTCAGCTGTAAGGCTCAGAGGTCTTAAACCTAGACTGTAGATTTATATAGTCTCTGTATTCACTGAAAATATCATAAACCAACACCATTTTCACTGGAATAATCCCTTGCTTCCCCACTCAAGCCACAAAACTAAACAATTGTTACAGCACAAAAAAAAAAAAAAATCCCACTAAACAAACCTAAGCAGACAGAACGAAGAAGAGAGTCAGTAAAGCTGATTACACAGAGTAGTTACATATTCCAGCAAATTAGTATCTGCATTTCTCGTAAAGGAAGCTCCCATTTTCTGTGTGATTTGTTAATGGGAGCTCATCACCTTCTCCCCTCTCCCCTCATTCTTTGCTCCTAAGCAGGTATCTGTCAACTAAGATGATACCATTTCACAAGCAGATGTTTGCTGAAAACCCAGCAGAGTAAATTAAAGGCAAAGTGGTAGACATTAAAACAGCTTTAAAAAAAAAATATTGCATCTTGCAACTTCATGTATGATATTTCAACTTCCTAACTTCAAGGATTAGGAAGCTTCCACTCTTGACTAACTAGGGAACTTCAAGAACAAAAACTCCTTAGATTGTTCTTTGCTCAAACGTTTTTCCTTCTTCCCCAAAGATTTCTTTCATTTGTTTTGGCAGATTTAAGCCAGAGTTGATAAATGTTGCTTACTTTTTTCACTTCTTCCTCCATGATGCTGATTTTGTCAATATACTCTGCAATTTGTTCTTCCTGAACCGCCAGCTTTCCATTAAGGGCTCTCAAGCAAGGATTAAAACAAATAAATTAGTCAAGTAAGAGCTGATTTCAATATTATCTACTGTTTTTTATACTACAGATTTAGTATTTTCAAAAAATAAGTATTGCTAACTTCTGTATGAAAAGCAGGTAATTTTCAGTTAACGCAGAAAGGATTTAAGACAATTTTCCATTGTTAACTTTCTGCGTAAACTAGCTCTCTTACGAAGTAAAGTAAACTTCTTGTGGTTTGACCCCAGTAGGCAACTGAGCACCACACAGCTGCTCACTTACCCTCTCCCCTGCCAAGTGGGATGGGGGAGAGAATCAGGGGAAAAAAAGTAAAACCTGTAGGTTTAGATAAAGACCATTTAATAGGATAGCAGAGGAAGATAAAATAATAATAATAATGATAAAAGAATATACAAAACAAGTGATGCACAATGCAATTGCTCACCACCTGCCGACCAATGCCCAACCCATACTCGAGCAGCAATCGCTGCCCCCCCAGCCAACTCCCCCCCGTTCATATACTGGGCATGACGTTATATGGTATGGCATAGCCCTTTGGCCAGTCTGGGTCAGCTGTTCTGGCTGTGCCTCCTCCCAGCTTCTTGTGCACCAGGCAGAGCATGGGAAGCTGAAAAATCCTTGACTAGTGTAAGCACTACTTCGCAACAACTAAAGCACCAGTGTGTTATCAACATTATTCTCATACTAAAGCCAAAAAACAGCACTATTCCAGCTACTAGGAAGAAAATTAACTCTATCCCAGGCAAAACCAGGACAAAACTATATCAAGTTTGCTCTTCTATATGAGCTTCCACTGAAAGAAAGGCTGCACAGTATAAGTCTGCATCCTGGCTACACTTATGTTAAGTTCCACATATAAATAAAATCCTCAGTGCAAACCTACTCTTCAGACTTCTACCTGTGTAATAATTTCTAAACAACAAGTTGACCAGTCAGTTAAATTCTCCTGACTATCTTCAATTTTCTGCTGTGAAAATAGATCTGAAAGCATTTCTGTATAAGAATAGGTACCAGTATCTGAGATTTGTTGTTAATCATTTTATAGAAATTTTGAAGACATACTCATAGTTTTCAAGGGAAATATAGACTCCATTTTTTTCTCGTGCAGCAACGAGGTCTCGCTTCAGACGCTCAATCTCTTCAGTATACTCCTGCATAAAGAAACAATCACAGGTAAACCTGAACATCTCTACTTTGATTTCAAGATTTAGCTTAACAGGTACTTCGCAAAGATAGTGCTCTATGGAAGTTTTGCATAAGCACAGGAGCAAAGCACTTCACTTCTGTTCCCAATAAGTTCAGTATAGCACCATTTAAATTCATTCCATTGGATATATGTAGAGCATTGAAACCTCCCATTTGTCTCGTACTTGGTTGCATACAGCAGCTTACAATGGGAATCGCAGCTTCTTTAGTAGCAGACAGCTACTGTATATTGGCTCTTCATTCATACTTACTGACAAGTTCACTTTAATTCAGGCACTTTCTAGGGAATGAAGCTGATAATACAGCAAGTCCAGAAAAAATATCCAGTGTCATTTAGTGGCTCTCCACTAATTTGTAAACAAGTAATCCATACAGAGTCATAGCTAGTAGCAATAGCCCTCTCTATCCAGCTTTAGTCTTAGCAACAGTTTCAGTATATGCAAAGCAACTAATACCGTACCAGTAGAGCAGCTTAGTTTGAAAGCATCAGTTCAGTGATTAAAATCACCTCAGGAAAGCACTGCTACTAGTTATAGCTTCTCCACAACTTCATAATCCCCGCATAGCAAAAACTATGTTAACAGAACCAAACCTAACCTCTAACTTATTTGTGAAGATACATGTCTAGCTTACCTTAATAAGAGCTTTTTTTGTTAGCTTCTGATTAACTTCAGGCTTGTTCATTATGTTCTTTGCTCTGTGGGCATATTCCAGTGTACTCAATGTTTCCTGTGACAAACAGATGTAACACTAGGTCAAACTGAGGAGGTAACTCATATTTTTGTATCATTAGCAAAATATAATATCTATTTTCGGAATAGATTTTCAGACTTAAATTTACCTCAAGATTTATAGATGCAGGAGAAACTGTGGCAATTATTGATGTTTTTGTTCGTCCTCCAAGAGAGTCTTGAAGGATTCTTGTGAGTTTAGATTCCCTGTATGGAATATGTGGGGCTCTTTCTACTAGCGCAGTAATAACTCTTCCTAGTGTCAGGAGAGACTGATTGATATTTCCAGCTTCACGAGCTCTTTTGTCAACTGCCCCAGATCGACCAATGTTTTCACTTCCTGCAAGATCAACCTGAAAGACGAGAGGAAGGACATGCTTCTGTCTCAAATCACCCTGAAGAATGCTCGCCCCATAATGCTGCAGAACACAACACGCATGAACTAGCTTTGAGTTGTTCAGGAGACATCGGGGTTACCAGTGGGACTGACATTTCTCAGAGTGACAAATATAGGTCATATCACTTTATGAAAAACAATGATTTTTCCCCTTATTGGAAAAAAAACCCACCTTAGATTCTCAAGAGAATGAGGTCAGATTATTCTAGTTCATTACTTTAAGAACGTCATCAATGACATTTAGTTCAAATACTCACCAAGTTTAGCTTCCCAATTTTAACAAGTTCTTCTCCATCTACTGTTGTTTCTTTCATATGGATGGTAATCGAAAACACAGAGTGGGAACGGCTATAAAAGAATTCAGTTTCAGACAGACGTCCCATTAAAGCCAAATGATCTGCTTGCTACATGATACTGCTGCAAGCTAGGTATCCATGCTCTTTTTAGGGAATATATTTGGCCCGTTAATTGAGACTTACACATTTATTGCAACACTGGATCACTACTTGTTCAGCGAGATGGATATCCCATCTGCAGTTCAAGAATGAGAAATCAGTACTAAAAAACTATATTTTTGACCAAGGTGTGTCTGCTAGATTCTGACTACAACCTGCAATCATATGAAGTAGCCTGCATTGCCACACACAAAAAAACCCCTCAACCTTATCCCCAGCTTCTACAATCCAGTTTGCAAGATTTCAGAAGCTGAGGTTTGAAAAGAGGGTCTTGTGTTGACCTGTAAAAAACAGATCTTAGCAGTATTTTGAAATTCCAGCTTCAGTAACAAATCCTAACATACCATTTTCTACTGCTGGTGAGGAGAGGAAAGGATACTTGAGACTCTTACACCAAGTTTTTATTTAGTAAACAGGACTGGCAAAAAAAACCAACAACCCATAACAGCTACAAGAAAGACAACCCACCTCCCTAATACAGGTATATCAGCTAAACATCTTCCAAACTTGAAAGGACTACAGCCTTCCTTTTGAAGATGTACAATATCTACTACAGAGAATATTTATCTCATGCTAGTACAGGTTTTTCAGTTGTATTTCATGTATTTCAGTTACATATCCGTAAAACTTCTGTATTTCCATAGGCATAGAAAGCTTTGAAAAAGTTAACTTCTTAACTTAGAGTTATAATTAAATTTCAATATTCTAGATGCCAGATAAAGAAAATTCTGCTATATTCAGCTGGAGTGAGGTAAAATGCCAGGGCTACTGTTCCGACGAGACAGTGCATATTAACAAGGGATATATTCATAACAAAGCATGCAAACTCTAAACAAGAAGGGAAGCTTATGTAAAATATCATGCAGAGAGAAAGAGCTTGCCCATTTTCAAGATGAAAAGCATTCAGATTTTATAATGCTCCTTCATACACCTGTTAAAATCACCCCACAGGATGTGATAAGGAGGAAATTCTAACTATGGCTTTCTAACCCACACTGGGCAATATGAACTGCAATACACAATCTCAAGATCATGCCAGGTTTGCACTAGCTTCAACATCTTTTACTTCTTCAGTCAGATCCAGTTTAATAAAAGAAGAACAAAAAGTTTCTGAAATGGGGAAGATTTGTACCTGGAATATGCGTTCATGTAAGTAGCTGCAGTCGTTCTTTTTGCTGCACCCCTTTCCAGGATTTGGTAGACTTCATTTTTGTTGTGTACAGTTATTTCTTCCAAGCCTTTAATAATTACACCCCTCTGTCAGAAAATAACGCATGCTTATTATACACCTCTCAACAATCCTGAAAGCCTTAAGATAACAAATTTTGGAAGATAGCACTAACCTTGTTTCGAGGGTCATCAAACATCTGCAGTCTTTCTCCAACATCAGGAGTAGGATTCAGAAGATCAAAAAGCTCCTCATTATAGATTTCCAAAAGAGAGACCTTCACTGAAAATTCGGTACCATTCTCTGTGAGTTTTTCAAATATTTGGTGCAATGTACGGGGTATTATACCTGCTAGTGGATCCTATAAATTAAAGTGAAGTATTTAATACATAAATGTACTGAAAGAGATTTGGGGGTGGGGGGTGGAATTTCAGCTAAATAGTCTGATTTGATATAAGCAAGAATACCTTGGACAAAGACCATCTTCCATATAAAGATTGCCAATATAAATGAATGAGACCATTTGTTAATTTACAAACATTTAAGGAAAGTCAGCTTCAGGATTTGAAAGGCATCAGCTTCAGGTTTTCTTTAGCCTTCTGCAATTTCTAACTTTGAACTAAAGCATAGACAAGAGAAATCCCACGAGTGAAAATATACCTCTTCCCAAGTATATTCCTCATTGGGTGACCGCTCCCCTTCCATTGTGAAGGTCTTACCAGTACCAGTTTGGCCATAACTGTGAGAATAAAAAATTAAAACTTAAACAAGAAACTAAAATTCCAATAAAATTTCCTAATAATAATTACTGGCTTACTTACGCAAACACTGTACAGTTGTAGCCCATAATAACTTCATCCAGAATAGGACATACAACACTCCGGTATACATCAATCTGCTTTGCCTGAGCTCCAAAAACCTGTTGAGGCAAAGACAACACATCCCGTTTATCCATACAGTAATGTATAGCATCACACAGTACAGCAATCAGACCACATTAGAGAAATGTACTAGCTTGTTTCTAGAAGTCCCCAACTTGATGAGCAGTTACCATATCAAATGTGTAAGTCTTTCTTGATGTCTTATCCGTCACTCCTCCAGTGCGGACACTAACTTCCTTTCTTGCTTGATCACAGTCTACAACAGCATAGGAGCTTGCTTTACGTTCCGAGGCATTAAAAGGCCTAAAAAGACAGGAGTTAAGAATATTGGATTGATATCGTTGCTAACAAGAACATAAACTGACAAAGCAGTAATATCACTCAGTTTAAGGATCCAGAAAAGTATAATTGGGTAAAAGGAACATAAGGCTTTTAACTTAATTTGTTTAATAATTTGTTTAAGGAAAAACTGCCACAATTTGGTGGTTTCCAGACCTTGTTTCTCCTTCCACCCACTGTGGGACAACTCAAGTATCTATAGCTTCTAGTTTGTTTACATATGTATTTTTTTACCAAGTCCATAAACACTTTTAAGATCATTTAGATGTGCACACAACTAACTTGCATTAGAAAACATTGTTCAATTACAGGGGAGTGGAATATTAAACATACCAAATAGTTGTATAAATAAGAGCCTTCAAAAAAAAGAAAAACTTACACATGGAAGTTAAGGCAATAGTGAATCAAACTAATTAACTTTAAAAATTTCCTTTTCAATTTTTCATTTACACAAGCAATGAAGCCTACATCTCACACTGACTACATCTCACAGTAGACAGCAATACCAGAACCTTTATAATGCTGATGCATTTGAACAGAATTTGTGAACTGTGAACAGAATTTAATAAGACAGACAAAACATTGTATTTGGGCGGAAAAAAGTCCACATACCTTTTTACTCTGATTGAGTTTTAAGTAAAGTTTAATAGAGGTGTAGTAAAAGTTTAGAAACTTGATGGTGAGCATTTTGTTTCATCACTAAATTAATTTAAACCTGGCGCACACAATTTTCCTTGGAGGGACGTTTGCAACCATTTCTCCCAAAAAGCATGGAAATGACCATGGGCTGAACACTAAAAGCATGAAATACTATTTTATTACTCATTTAGTAGTGCTACTGCACTGAGTGTCTATGCTACCTGTAGAGTTGACTTGAACGGTCAACTTGAAAATAGAACTTCTACAACCTTAGTAATCTTTAAAACATTTTAAAAGTAGAGTCACTTCAGATGCTGTCTCTTTAAACTACGATGTAAAAAAAAAAAAAAAAAAGGTACCACAAGCACATGTCACCTCAAGTGTCCTGACTCTTGTGGCTAACATTTCTTCCTCAACATAGCACTGAGGCTGAAGTGTTAGATTCTAAACAGACCACTAGACAATTTGGCGCAAGGCTGACTGGTGACAACAGATGATCACTAAAATCTTGTTCACAGGGTAAGTTACAGCTTCGGTTTTGTGACTTATAAAACAGTAGGAGGCTGAAGAATTAATATATTCCGCTCTATAATGACATAACAGTGAACAAGTCAAATGCAGGGGCCTTACGGTATGATAGCCCACAACTGTGAGATTAGAGAAACAATTCAGCTAGGCTGGAGCATACATGCAGATCATCGCCATGCACCACCAGACAAGCAGCAACCTGGTATGCCACAGTGACATTTGATCACAGGTTCACCCCCTTAAGTATGAAGCATATTAGCATGCATATTAACAATGCTAATGCATGCATTCTGAGTTTCCAAATTTATGCTTTGCCAAAGTACAATGAATGTGTTGCTTGAAAAGGTTTTTGATGAGCTCAGACACATCAGGTTTTGGAAGGAAATTAATACAATTGCATCTACCTACCTATCTGTGAGATAAGTAGAACCTGACTGATGCAGAAGAAAAAGAAAGGTGGAAGAAACATTTATGACCTCAAACACACTGAAGCTCTATTAAAAAAAGAAAAGCTGTACAAGAGGCAAGAGCAATGGTGAGCGACAAAGTTTTTAGGGGTTAGAGACAAAATCTTGACATAGGACTTAGTCTATCAGTTGCAATAAAGCAAACCACTGCCATGGTCAATCCTAATGCTACTGTCATATTGAGCATTATATTTAATTAAAATATACACTGATACTTAGTGAGGCTATTCAAGAACAATTGAGACTAATCAGATGAAAATTATTGCTCTTGACAGTGTTTCAAACTCAATTGCTTCAATAAAGTTATTCTTTTGCGATAGCCTTGATTTACATCAACACTTTCACCAATCCCATAACATGTTTCAGCAGCTTTTTAGTTGTGTTGCAAAAAATAAGAGAAAATAGCTTTTAATTTCTATTTTCATTGTGCATCTGTAAAAGTACAACTTCCAAGCGTGAGGACGTAATGATTGCAAAAGGCATTAATAACAATAATATGTAAGCTAACAACTGCACTTCTGGCTTAAAAAAAACCAAAAAAAAACCCAACAACACCACTTCCAAAGGTATTTTGAACACTATTCTTAACCCATTAGCAGTATTACGGTTTCAACAAGCAACACTTTAAGAATATTTAAGATCCAGTATCAGTGAGCAAGTCTTTAAAGTCACCTCAAAATTACAAAGAGAACCTAATTTTATGGTACATGAAATTTGTCATATCATACCAAAAAATAAATTCATCTCATCAACTGAGGCAGCTGGTCATTATTATTTAAGAAGTTGACCCCCATAGCTTTTCGTCTGAATTCAGAGTCTGCATCGCTGAAGTTATACGAAAGATATACGAATATACGAAAGTGGGTGTAGCAAAAATTTTATTAGCTGTTAAATCGTAGCGGATTCCCACAGAAGCTGATAGAAGATAAAAATTCGTTTTTTTTTTTTTTTTTTTTTTTTGTCTTGAATATCAGCCATACTAGCTCTCATCTAGCTTTTCTCAACCTTCCTACGTAGCTTCACGCGAAGTGTGCACCGAATCAAGTTAGGAAATCGCAACTTTTTGCCTTTTTCAGCTGTAAGAGATTATTCGTGCCAGCGTTACTTTGCGGAAGCGCCGATTACCTCTGCCGGCTGCAGGGGGCCGCCGCCGCAGCGCGTACAAGTAACGCCTCGGACATTCAGGCGTTTTAAAGCGCAGCGCCGCTCGGCTGTAAGGGCGGGCTCCTTAACAACGAGGTGCTCAGAGAGCCACCGCGCAGCTGCCTTTCCCCGGAGCCGCGGGCTGCAGGGCGCGCCGCCAGCCGCCTGTCACACGACGGCGGCCCGGGCTGCCCGGACACACCGGGCTCCCGAGGGACAGCGCAGCAAAGGTGTCAGACCGAAGTCCCAGGGGGACTTAGGAGGAGGGGCCTCCCCGGCTCCCCGCGGGCCCCTGCTGCGGGCCGACCTCCGGCGCTCGCCCGGGGTGAGGGCAGGCCGCCGCGCCTACCTGCACCGCACCACCACCTGGATGTTCTTGCCCTTCTCCTCCTTCTTAGCGCCGCCGCCGCCCTGGAAGCTGAGGGAAGCCATGGCGGTCCTCGGCGCGAAACCTGCCGGGGGGAAGAGAGGCGAAACGCTGTCCGCGCTGCTCCGGGGCGCCCGGGGCTCGGGCCAACCGCCCGCCGCTCGCCTCAGCCGCCGCCGCGCTCCGGCCGGGGGTGCGCGCGCTCCGCCGCCGACTTTGAACCACGCACCTCCCCCCGGCCCGGCCAATCAGCGGCAGCCCGCGGGGCACCATGGGACCGATTTTCAAATGCTGGTGGTGACGCCAGGGCACGGCGGAAGCGGCGGTGCCGCCCCGTCCCGCCCTGAGCGCGTTGCATGCTGGGGGATGTAGTCCCCGGTGAGCGGCCATCACGTGACCGAGTGACGGTGGTGCGGGCGTCCCGGCGGGCGCGGTGCCGTCCCTGGCAGCCCAGCCCCCGCCGGCAGCCGCGGCGCGGGCGTCACGGCGGAGCAGGCAGCGCGGCGGAGCGAATTAAAGCGGACGGGCCGCGGGATGGCAGGGGAAGGCGGATCCCGCGGTCCGGGACGAGGCGGGGGGGTGATGCGTTTGCGTTACGGCGTGTGACCAGGTCCCCCACACCCCTGTGACGTTCAACCTGACGTCAAACTCGAACCTGCTGTGCAGCTATGTTCTGCCGCCAGTACCGCGCGCGCTCACGAGGGGGCAGCAAGGAAATCTCCCGCCTCCTTTGCAGCCGCCGCTGAACATCCACGCATCTGAGGGCATCCAAACTCCTCACCTCAGCTATCTCTCTTCAAGATTCACATCATCCTCGTAATCTTGCATCATAGGTCAAGCCCTCTGGCCATCCTTTCTCCTGTCCCCACTGGCTCTCCCGTTAGTCCACGTTTTCTTTAAACGTCACATTCAAAATTAGACAAGAACACCTAGCCAATGCCCGGTGGAGCGGAAGCATTACTTTGCCTGGTTAAAAAAAAAATAAAATAAATCGTATTTCTTCTTACCCGGTGGAGCACAGCACTCGCTGCGCCCAGCAGGGCACCCGGCCGTCCCCTTGGCCTGCGGTGCCCCGCTGCAGCCTGCCGCACGTCTGCAGCCGAAGCGCCAGGCCAGGTGGTTTCTGTTGCCCAGCTGTGCGCTTTGCTGGCCCGGCCCGCGGAGCTCTGCTCTGGTCCCTCCACTCGGGCTGGTCTCTGGCACAATGCATCAACATCGCTCTGAATTCTACACCTCACTTTCCACATGTTCACAGGCTGGTATTGCCTGCTCAATTAGTGGGAAAATCCTATGTCGGAACGAAAATAAATAGTTAAAGGCTCAGGACAAAGCACTGCGGGTGCACCATGTCCATCCTCTTATTTTGAAACTTGATCCTGTGAAGCACTGACAAAGCACAAGTTTACATCCTCTCACTAGCAGTTTCATTTATGTCACCCTAGCTTTCCTGTGAGAGCCTCCTTTGAGACGGTATTAAAAGCTTTGCTAGGTGATCTGTGACAGGATAACAGATCTTGTGGGTAGAGGGGAAGAAGCAGATGTTAGAGAAGATTTAACTGGTCTGACATGCTTTGCTCTCAACAAAGCTGTACTTGCTCCTACAGGCTGTCACACTGTCACACAGGCTGTCATCCACCTGTTATGGCCTACAGTGCTACAGTGCTTTGGTGGTGTTCTAGGGCCTTCCCAGTGGCTGAAATTCAGACTACCCATCTATAATTTTGCAGGTTCTGCCCCCTTGCCTTTTTTTTTAAGTTGGCTACTTTGAAACTCACACCTCTTCCATGAGTTCTTAAAGTTAATAACAAATGAATCCTAACCCGTAAGGCCTGCAGTAATTTTTCTGACAGTGACATGAAGCAACATCACATTATGCTCCTCTACCATTTATCTCAAAAGTTAGAACAATGTCAGAGCCAATCAATCTTATACTAGGCACGAAGAAACAGGATCTGAGAAATACACACATTACTTTTATAGAAAAGGACATGAAGTGTTGGATTCCTAGTCTGCTGTGAGCAGAAAGTGATTCAGAAAACATTAACATTCAACAAATTTGTCTGCCATTCTAAATACAGACTGACGATGAGACAGGACAAGAGCTAGGAAATCTTTACAGTGATTAATAACAATTTTCATTTCCAGCCTTTCTGAGCGAGTATTTTCTGTTTGCTCCATGTAAGACTTTACTGGTTGCATGCCACTGAAAACAGTACAATCTTAAAATATATATAACATATAAATATATTACATGAAAAGAAAACTACTTTACAAGGACAGATATTTGGAAGTTATTAACTGCCAGATGAATTACTGCCCTTCAACATCAATTTTTAACCTTTTGGCCTCAAACCTAGAAATAAGGCAATGATTCCATAGACAAAGCTTGTAACAAAACATTTAAAATGTGTATGCATAGACAACTACGGAATCTGTATTTTTTAACAGTCTTACAGCTTAGCTTTCCAACCAAAATGAGTTTGGTGGGTTGGTATTACTAAGACATGCTATTTTTTCTTCCTCTAATGAAACACTAAAAACCACGATAATACATTTTGTTTCAGTTAAGATAAGATTTAACCAAGTGGGAAAATTAATAGAAGATAAAAGCGATACCTATTGCAAACATATTGAGACCACCCTTCTTATTACTTGCTTTTTGTATTCCATGTATGCTAAGAGCAACAATAATTTGTACAGACAATTGTGTAGGAGCCACTGCTAGACTAAAAAGTCAAATGCAGGTATGCGAATATATTGAATCGTTACTTTTTGCTCTATACTCCTTCATATGGATTATACAAAAGAAGGCAGCACAGGAACACATGAAGTCTTTTCTTCCCATTTCTGCCTGTTTGTTCTTTTCTAGTATGAAAGTGTAACTTGCATTAGTCAGAATTTTGCTCAAAATATAAACATGTCTCTCACAAACACAGAGGAAAAGAAGAGATCATTCAAACCTGCATTTAAACAAGAGGAATCTTTTTAATTATTGGGAGTTGAATCTGGCTGATAGCTACCTTTGCCATAGCTATGGTAAGTGGAAAACATGTATTTCTGGTAATCAAGTTAGCTTAAAAAAATGCATACAGTTTAATAGCTGCAGCTCTGTTTTACAAGGTCAATTTATAGCATAGATCATACATTTTCTTAGACTAGCTAGAGCCTAAAGATACTAATACACTATAAACCCAAACTGAGTAACACGGAGGTAGCATTTTACAAGCAGTAAAAATAAATAGGAGAAAAAAGAAACAAGAATACTTAGGACAGTCTTAACAGTGGTTGGGAGAATGACCTTTAGGAAGGCATGTACATAATCTGTGACAAATAAGTTTTATTTTTTTAAAAGAGAGACAATAACATCACAGAAAAATAAATTATATAATAATACACACAACTGCCAATGTAATGACTTCAGTAGAGATTACCAATCCCCACTTATTGGTCAAAAAGGACAATTTTTCACTAAAGCTTGCCAACAAGAAGTCCTTGTATTATAGTGATATTCATAGACAATGCATGTCACACACAAAAAAAAAAAAATCAGTGTTTTCCTGGGATTTATATCAGATGACCTGGGTAATTATAGATAGGGAGGCCTGACATACAGTAGAATTGTTGACAATAAACACAACTAGCTAAGAATTAAGAAAGGTTATAATAATGGAGAGATATAATTAATACAAATTATAAGTTTGGGTGAGACTTCTTCAAGGCTTAGTAACACCTGTTTTGATTACCAACATGCTACACAGTGTATGAGCTGTATTGAACACGTGGAGATTTTAATATGGTTTAATATTATCAGTGACATAGAAAAAATTTACTGATTAACCACACATTCACATTAAAGGGGAGATGACCTACACCTCAGATAAACATAAAGCAATTTCTAACCTTTGAACAGCCCGTCCAGTTGGCCAATAATATTCTAAACTCTGTGCTGTCCACATACAGAAAGTTAAGCAATAAGGACTTACACACTGTACTGGCTTATTCTCAGCTGTGGACAGGGTTCTCCTTCAGTCAAAGTAACAGGATAATTATTTCACTGTTAAAAATGCGGTACAATAAAATAATTTACCTTATTGTTAAAAATTAAGGACTCAATGCATATATAACATGATTAAAAACAGAATTGGTTTCAACTAACCAGGAAAAATACACAGAATAAAGAATCTCTTTTTTCCACATATGTGCCAGATCACTGTCCAACACAGACACAGATGGTAGCACTTTTACATATTTTTATAGTTATAGTCACCATAATAAAAAAATAACACCACACGTAGGGGGGTGTATGCATTTGTGTAATTAGCTCAGAGTAAAGCAATTTTCCATACGCTTACCTATTTTCAGTTAAGGCATGCAGCTGGATGACATACTTTACATAAAAAGAAAAGAAACAATGAGCAGGAAAATTGGAAACATATAGACTTGACAGGACCCACTGAAGTCAACAGGAAATGTCTCCTTAGTTTCTCATTATCTTTTGACTTTAATATTTTAAAATTTAATTCATGCAGTATTTTTATATGGAGAGCAGTCAACAGGTGATCTTTTTTCATATATGCCTTGTCATGAAATTGCCACTATTTATTTTGGAGTGGAAATAATAATCATAAGCTATGCTTTTTTCAGCCTGAGGCCAGTTTGGTGCAAAGCACTTTTATATACAATTACATTTAGAATTTAATCCAGAATTTTAGCTTCCAGGAGAAGCATATTAAGATACTACTTAGAGTTTTACACTTGCTGCCTCTTAGCTTCCAAGAGGAATATGAAAAACTGTTTTTATTCTAAATTATTTGTAACCTGCCTACTTTGAGGATCACTTTCCCTGCACTGTACTGTTATGTCACATACCCTAAAGAGGGATCTCCACGCTGCAGCTCCATAAGGCTTCTTCATGGGAATTTTTTAATAATTTCCACACTTACCCTAAATCAGACTTAGGTTCATTTGATCTTTTGGACAACACGTGTTTTTCCACTAGGGCAGATGAAGAAGGCAAGATTAAAAGCACCAATTGTCAATTAAAGTTTCATGGGGAAGAAATCTTAGTTACTGGACTATACTGAGAAAGGAATTTTACTGAAAGTCCTCTTTAATTTTGCTGATGGTGTCATATGAAAAATATCTTTAAATTATGGAAAAGATATCCAGAATAGTGGATGAGTGTAATTTTAGCTAGTATAAACTGGAATAGAGAGGGGTTAGATTATAAGAACACAATCTGCTCCGAACAAACATCAGTGCCATTGAATAGCCACTAAACAAGCTTACAGTGGATAAAATAAGTGTAAAGTACAGTAGGTGTGACCTCTGTTGCATACCGCTGCTGCAATAGTTGGGTGAGATGCATGAGGAGGTGTGATCTTCCATCACCACAGCTACAGAAGCACTTGCTTTAGATGCAACTATTAGCAGACCACCAGTTTTGCTGGTGCAGTCTACTTTGCTTTCCCAGGATTTCCCCTGTGTAGATCCAAGGCAAGATCTATAGGGAAAGGCAGGATTTATCAGAGGGGCTAAATATACATCAGGCCAGCATTAGCTAAATATATACATTCAGCTATGTTAGGCTAGCAAACTCTCTGTCAGGACCTGAAAAAGGAGTAAACTGCCTGGAACTCTGTATACTTTTATAGTTTTCACTCCTACATGATAACTGATACAACCTGCCTACAATAAAGGCAGAGGCATTTCTACTATACATCCAATTTAAGAGAGCGACTCCAATTCACAAACTCTTAATCCCCTGGTTACTTCAGAGAGAGGAGATCGATCACGATGAGGCACTCATCTGGCAGTGTGCTTTCTGCCAGATGCAATGGTATTACCCTCTCTGATGCACTGGCAATGGCAACAGGGCAGAAGTAAGATTTAAGATCTCACCATTTACCCTGTCCTCTTTCCCTCTGGCCTGGTCTTACTTTTACATACATGAGGATACAGAAAAAAACCAGGCTGCCTCAAACTAGAATCCCATGAGGACAAAGATATCCTTCGTTTTCACAGGAGTTAACATATTGTGTTAAAATTAGGCTCCCACACAGTTCTAAATCCTATCAGTTAATTTAGGTGAAAACTACCAACTGCGGTGCTCCAACCAGGATTAGTTAACTTGAGAGACAGTTCGGTGTCTAAACTGAGGCCAGAAGTGTGGGTGTACTTGATGTAGACACAAATGTTTTAAACTGGGTAGCTCAGGTACTGCTAAGAGCGTCTCTATAGCAGCGCAGACCTCGGTGGAAACCAGCAGCTGAATGTCCACCCAAACTCCCTGACAGATTTTGTTGACCATATGGAGTAGCGTGCTGCCACTTCTAACAGCTAATTTGACCAAAGCTGACTAGTTTAAAGCTACTTGCAATGTATCTTCAGTCCCATCTTTGGGTGCAGAAATAACCTTAGCTAACTCGTCAGGTCACATTTTTCCACCTCTTTATGACCGGAGGAGGGTTGTGTGAACTTCCAGCTGTGGCGTACCACCTGTAGTAAAAGGCAAGCAGTGGGGAAGCTGAAATCAGGCATTAAATGTAGCACATTAAGGTTTTTTCTTTCTCCCCTTTTTTTTTTTTTTGAGACATAGGAAAATAGATACGTCCGAAAGCACATTACTAGAACTGGAAACAGTGGGGTTTTTTGGGGTGTTTGTTTTGTTTTGTTTTTCCTAGAAAGGAATTAAAGCAGCCAGCCACAACCACGACTCTCCCACAGGGAAATCTACCAAGAAAAAAAAAAATCTCTCCAGAAAACCAAACACATGGAGTTATAACATAAGTTCAACCTTATCCAGCATTTACACCTCGTAAACCCATCCTGCACGGAGAGTCCTGTGCCCGAGGCAGCGGGGCCCCGGCGCTGCAGCCCTCCCGCGGCAGGGGAGCGGCGGCGGGCAGGCTCCCGACGGAGAGCTCCCACCGGGTAAACTCTCTCCCCAGGGGGAGGGAAGATTTTGACACCCGCTGCACTGGGAGATCTGAAATCTCTGCCGCTCAGGACAGCGCCGCACCCGCCGTACTCAAATTACGAGGCGTCTAATTACCTTTTGTCTCGGCTGTCGCCGGCAGGGACGCGGAGCCTGGCCACCAGGAAGCGGGCGGCCGCTCCCTCCGCGCCGGGCCGCAACACGGTCCTTCCGCGGGCGCAACCCAGCCCCGCGGCGGCGGCGGCGGCGGGGTCGCTCCGGTGCCCTTCCCGCCGCAGCCCCCTCCGCCGGGCGCGGCTCCCCGGCCCCCCCGCCGCAACGAGTGTCGCCCCGGCTCCCCGCCCAGCCACCCACCCCCTCCGCCGCCTCCGCCTCCTCCCAGAGGCCCCCTGCCCCCTCCCCAGCCGCAGCCGCAGCCCCGGCCCTCCCGGCAGCAGAGGCAGCCTCCCGCACCCCCAGGTACGGGCCCCGCTAGGCCCGGCGCGGTGGCGGCGGCCCCGCCGGGCGCGGAGGGCGGACGGGACCCCGAGGGCGCCGGGGAGGGATTGGCCAGGCGGCGAGGGGAGGCGGGCGGAGAAGATGGCGCCGCCGCCGGCCGCGGCGCCGGGGAGCGGCGTGTGCTGAAGCGAGCGGAGCCGGGCCGGGGCGGGCGGCAGCGGCGGGGAGAGGCCGGGCGCTGGCGGCGGGGCCGGGATATGCGGCAGCGGCTGCTTCCTGTGCTGAGGCGGGCTCTGCTGGGCTTAGCGCGCCCCTGGGCCGCCCCGGCCTGCCGGTTTTTCCATCAGTGCCGGCGGCGCAGCTTTCTCGGGTACGGTGCGTGTGCGGCGGGGGCCGGGGCGGGTGGGCCAGGGCAGGCGCCCGGGTCCCGGCACCGCGTGACCGGCCGTGAGGTCGGAGATCCGCTCCTGTCCCCCGCTGCCTTGTGTAAGAGGTGGCGGCGCGGCCGGGGCGGGGGCACCTTGTGCGGCCAGGGGAGCTCCAGGAAGCCCGCCCTGCCCCGAGTGCGGCTTCACCCCCGGCTCTGTGGGGAGCCAGGGGAGCTCGGGCCGCGGCCGCGGAAACGCGGGGCTGGCGGCGAAGCCCTGTGTGGCGAAGCGGTGGGGGAGCTGGGGGCGGCGGGCCCGTGTGTGCCGGGGAGGCCTCCGTCCTGCCCTGCCCTGCCCTGCCCGCCCCCGGCTGGGCCGGCCCGGGGGGGCCCGGTGTGCGGCGGGGCTGACGTGCTCCTGTGTCTCCAGCTGCACCTCCGTGAACACAGCAGGCTTGGTCATCAGCCGTACGGCTGTGGCGCGGCTGTCGTTGCCGGTGGGCTTGCTTTGTTGTTGTTTTTTTTTCCCCTTCCCCTCAAAAACCCCTGTAATTTTCCTGTTGCTTAACTAGCCATGTCTTCCTACTCCATAAATATTTAAAAAATGTTTAAATTCTGTAAAAAGAAACTGCTATCAGAGTTCCCCAAAGTTGATGGGAGCAGCCTCCTCAGTTTGTGACAAGCTGTCTAGTGCTGGCGTTGTGTGGGTCTTGTTTTTGTGTGCGTGTGTTGCCGGTTCCAGGGGAGGCAGTAAGTAACCTCGGCCGCGGGGGGGGCGGGCGGGCACGGCTCCCTGCGGGGCAAATTAAACCGCGGAACAGCTCGGCAAAGTTTTTCCAGGAAGGGAGCTGGGTAAGGGAAAGAGGCTAAGTTGTTTTCTTTCTTTCTTTAACACTGTATCTGCTATCTTAATAGCAAAAGCTATATTTAACACTGCAAAAGTAAGAGTCGTCAGAAGTAGCATCTTTCAGGGGGAAAAAAAAGTGAGTTATGATGACTCATGCTGTCAATGCTCGCGTGTCAAAATTCGGATGCACTGTTATTGTTCGTAATTGCTATGGATGCTTCAGTATTGTAAAGGTAATCCACAATGTATATTCAGAGTCAATGTTTTTCTCAGGCTGTAGGTTCTCCTGCTAGATTGCTCCTCTTTAAGCATGTGAATATGTGCAGTATTTGGACCTGACTTTGTATGTGTGAGTAGGCCTGTTGTGTTTTCATACTGCCTACAACCATGATTTAATCATCTGTTAATTTTAATTGCGAATTAGGATTTACATAAATAATAATGAAATGAGAGCAGGCATAGTGCTTTCATGTAATGATTTTTTTTTTTAAGATGGCGAATGTGAAAATTAAGAATCTTTTTTTCAATTACATGTTCCCTGTTTCCATTTCTGAATTTTGTTCCTACTTTCACCTTTTTTTCAGCTTTAACTTTTTCTTCTCATATAATTTTTAACCATCTGCATGTAAAGTAGCAAGATCATGTCTCAGTTAGAACCTCTTAGCTCCTCCTTTTCATCTCATGTGCAGCATTGAAATTATCTATTCTAGTTGAGAAGTCCCTAGAAGGGTTCATATCTGCATGTTTGCATGCTTTTTTGCTCCCTTTCTCCTTTCTGTCTTCAGTCACTTGTAAGGCTCTGGCTTAATCCCTTAGATGAAACGGTACCTTTGGGAATTTGATCAAAGTGTCGAGGATGTAACTTACTTTGCACACAAATACAAAAGTAGTTCCTTACCCTGTTAGGTCCAGAAGAAGAAAGAGGAGAGGGACAAAAAGTTCATTACCTCCAGTGTTTCCCTGAACTGGAAGGTGTTAGGCTCCTAGTTAGGGGCCATTGCAGGTTATTATAGAAGTCATTTACTAAAAATACTGTCAGACCATTTGAGAGATCACATGTTGGCTTGATTTTTTTTATATATTAATTCTATTGTATTAGATGCTTTCATAATAATTCTGATATATTGATCTTTTAACAAGATAGGAATCAAAAACTTTGTAATAAAAATGTCTGTAGAGGAATGGATTTAATTGGTTCTGTGTCAAGTTATGCATTTGTACATGCATGGTCTGTCAATGAGCATCTTTTATGTTCTCAGCTTTTATGATGTCCGTAAGTTGATGAAACATGCTTATGAGATACCACTGTATATATGTAATAAGGTGATTTTTGATGGAACTTGTTTGAAAGTTGCTCCTCTATAGCTTTCTGTTTAGATCTGACCTTCTCCAACTTGTTTTTAGAATGAGTCAGAACTACAGCTTGCCTGAACAATTGAAATGGAAAAAAATGCTGTAGAGTTGACAGTTTACTTACAGTGTTAACAGCAGAACTAGAATTGAATTGTCCAAAATCATAAAAACTAAACCACAAAATAGGTAAACAGCCAGGACTTGCTTTGTTGAAACACACCGCTGACTCTTGTAAACTGCTCGTTGTTATAGGTCTGTTGGTTATGTCAAAGCTCTAGTGTTAGATAAGCAATTGCTTTTAATGTGGGATTACAGTACTTTTTATGATTCAGAATCCTAAAGTTCTTTCTGTTTTTGTTGCTAGATCAGATTTTCTTGCCAGTTCTCTCATCTTTCTGTGTATTTCTTGTTGTTATGCAGTATAACTAAAGTTTTAGTCTCATCTTGTTTGTTTTTTTTTTTTTTTTTAATTCAGACCTCACAAGTTTTTCTTTTTGAGGGTATGAGACAGATGGTAGCATAAAGTGTTAAGTGAGTTGGCTTTACAAAGAGTCTCGGGCAATCTGATGTGCTACTTCCAGATAAAATGTATGAAATACACATCAAAATACAGTTAGAATAAAGCACAGAGGTCTCTCCTGTAGCATCCAGTTTTATGTTTCCTAGCGTGTGCAGGGCCATGCGCTAGACACCACTGCTGCACTGTGGTTGTGAACCAAGCCCTGCAGCTGTAAGGCAGTGAAGGAAAAATGTCAGGGAGGGAGGAAGAGAGAATGAGAACCACTGGCTTGCAAGTATTTGATGCATAAAGCAATGAACTGAATTAATGAGTACATTTCTGAAGAAGAAAATGAGTAAAATATATTTTCAAGCAGCTGGTCAGGTAACACAGAAACTAATCTTATGTCTTGTTCTTAGCATGCAATTTGAGACTCCAATGAAAATAACGATGCAAGCCAAAATACTGTGCCAGATTTGTGAAATCATTCTGAAGATCCTATATCATCATATCGTCTAAAGATTAAAACTAGATAATTTTACTTATATTTAAAAAAGAGCCAATCTTTCAAATAATGAAAGGCTTCAAAAACTCTTTTGGAATTTGCCTAATTTTCAGCAATCTTGTAAAAAATGGAAGCAAAGAAGTGCTAGGGAAAGGTTAATTTCAATTGTTTTCTGTTTCTGGTGAACCTGGATAAAACTTGTTTACCCTGGAGGGTATGTTTTGATGAATTGTTTGGGGCAATTTTTGAAGAGATAGGAAAAGTAAGCTGAAGTGATTTAGAAATTTTTAAAAACTTTTTATCCTTTATTGCTATGTCTGAAATCAAAATGTGTAAAATCCTGCTTTTTTGTTTGACTTTTTTACCCAGTGCTTTGGAAACTGTGGAATGGTCAAGTTAAGGAATGTCGTTTTAGGGCAGTAAATTAGCTTTATGGTGTCTTGATTGTATATCCCATCCTGCATGACCAACGCAAGACTGTTCAAAACACACATCATTTTACTACTCAGGCCAGTTACTCATCTGGGACCTGATCTTACATGTGAAGCTACCAGGGCCCTTGTTTTTGCCAAGTTCACACGTGATATTGTCTCACTAATGCTACTGATAATTCACATGAGTGTCTCTGCTGTCAGATTGGCAGTGAAACCTGTGGCAGACCAAGTTTTACTGCTATGATCTAGAAGCTGTAGATGCTGGACCCTTCTGGGAATGAGAGCAAGGCAAGCATCTGCCCTGGCCACCATCATTAAGAGGGAATTTTCTACGTCAGTTACAGACTTGGCAAAAAGCTGCAGACCGAGGTTCTGAAAATGCTTTAATTGTAGCGAGACTTCAGATTTTCTTCAAAATGAACTACATAACAAAACCTTATAAATATTCATCATCTCCAAACTTGCCTGATTTGGCATGATTAGTTGTTCTTAATAACTTGGTAGCACTGATTAAATCATTGTGGGTCTTTGTAGTTGGAGCTTTTGTGTATGAAGTAGTATGTTGAATTCCTGATGAGTTTAAAATTGATAAAACATGTTAACATTTTGAGCAGTTTATCTACTTATGCAGTCTATCTGCCTGTGTATGCAATCGGATTTATTTAGATCAGCATCAGGAATGTGTTGGGATCTTATACATTCTCTAGCTTCGTGACAAGTAAATTCACAGAAGATTGATGCTTTATGGATGTTGAGTAATGTGAACTGTTTTAATCTCTAAATGTGTGAAAGAAGGATTGCTAGGTTTATCTACTTAGGAACCTGTAACCTGAAAGAGTTACGGATGGTGTCCTGAAGTATCCTTTACGGTAATGGTCACCTGAGTCGATTTAATTTTTTTCTTTTTTGAGATTACTCTTTCTCTGCTCCATTTTTTTATTACATTCTTGGTAACAGAACTTAGTAAAAACATTTGTCTGGTTTTAGGAAAAAAACTGTACTGCCTACATTTAAGTCTAAAAAATAATTTTTAATTATAGCATACAAGTGAATTGAGAAGAGAGGAGGTAGATTGTTGGTTGACTTACTGGTAACGTCACTGTTACACGCACAAGGGTGTCACAATGCCATTGAGTTCTACTGCTATTGTAAGGAGAGGTAGGTGCAAGAGGCGAAGACCTGTGGAAGAATGGAGACTTATTTTATTGTTGCAAAGCCACGAGCTTGCAACTGAAGAAGTTCACGGACCCCTCCAGAGTGCTCAATTCAGTGCTATCATCCCTGTAAGAGAGGTGAGAAAACTCTGGCTGGTAGTTCTGCAGCACCGGGCCTCCTGCCGAAGCAGACAGCACTTCTTTCACTCCAGGCATTGGCAGATGAAGAAATCTTCATGTAAGTTATGAAGAACTGTAAACCAGGATGGGTTAGCAGATAATACAGAGAACACATTATCAATGGTAGCTCCCTTGCAGGATAGAGCAGAGAGAGGTTTTGGCTCAACAAGGTTTCACCTTGCTCTGGTAAATGGTAGGCAACTAAGTTTGGAATTTAAAAAAAAAAACAAAACCAAACAACAAAAAACCAAAAAACCTGAAAAGAAATGGTTATAAATAAAATACAGAACTTGGAACAGGTGCAAAATGTGAGAATTGAACATCACTGTCATCTTTGTATAGTTTCAAAGACACAGAACTTGAATATTGTATTGCAGTGAGCATAACATAACAACTGTATTCAAAAGACAGATGAAACATGAGTTGAAAACGAGGAGCAATTCAGATCCTAGTATACAGAAGTGTAAACTTAAAGTGAGTATGTTGCAATACCCACAGGTGTGTCCATAGAAGTAATTTGGGTTCAGTTGCGTAAAAACTGCAAGCAAACCCCAAATTTTAAGGCAACTGATGTAAATTGAAAGCAAGCATCAAACAGGTAACTGTTTGTTGCCATTCATCTGGTTACTTCAAGCTGATCAGTGTTTATAGCCATTCATCTGGCTCAGACTTACGTACCAGCATTTTACTTAAATATGTGCAGCCCATCATGGCAAAAAAATCTTGAAAGGCGCTTTGGAGTTTGTGCTTTGGGGGTCATATTTTTTATTAGCTAGTTACATTCTTGCATTGAAGCAACCCTCAGGAGTTTCTGTTAATTGGTTTTCAAATATGGTCCTTTAATTGTTCAAACAGCGAACTAAGATTTGACTACACTGGCTAATTTTTAATTAAAGTAAGTTTACTAAAATAACTTTGAAAGATTAAAATAGTTGGGCAGAATCTTATATCACTTAATCCCACTCTGTAGTACTCTGTTTGCAGGTGGAACCTGGCATCCCCAGAGAGCCTCGCTGGTTCCAAGGGACTGCCTGCCTGGAAATCATTACAAAAAATGGGGCCTCAAAGAACAGAATATAATTTTACTTTAAAGTGCTATAGTTTAAAATTCAGTGTCTGTTTTAACTGATACTTTTCTTGTACAAGTGAAGTAATTTTGATGAGGAGGAAGAATGTTTAATATTTTCTAGTCATTGAATAGGGACACTGCTCTCAGTTCAGACATCCCCATTCTTTTCTCTCTTTCTTTCTAGCTCTGTCATCTTGCCACCTGTAATTTTTGAGCCACAGTAATGCTTTGTATTTGTTTCTGCTCTCTTTGCTTTATTGGGTCTTTCTCTGTTGCTTCTGTTTTGTGAAAGTAGCATGAAAATATTTCTTTTAATTATGTTTTTGTTAGGATATTAACGCTGCAATAAGCATAGCGTCTGGTTTATGGATGAATTTCTTTGCTACTGACCACCAGCATTCAATGCTTGTCGTAATGACAGCATAACGAGTAGATGTAGCACATGTACTTCAGGACAGCGTCTGAACATGACTTAAGGAATTAAGCTACTTCTCAAAAAACTACAAGAAATATAGAATTCTTTCTGGTTCCATTACTTTTTTTGCTATGGTCAAAAGCAGTTCTATTGTCAAAAAGTGGTTTGTAGTGTTTTAGGATTCTTGTGTGAAAGAATGGAACGTGGTATTCTTATAAAGCAATTGTACGTAGAGAACTTAAAATTTGCGCAGTAAAGCAGTCATATGAGAGAATATTAAATCTTACAGTTTACTCCTTAAGAAAAAGTCATTTTATAAATACTCTATCTTAAGTGAAATTTTCTTTTCTAGCTATTGTATTGTAGTAACATAGCACCAGGAGAAGCAGTACTTAAGCAGGAAGGTATTGGTCTTGTTCTTTTGACTCATTGCCTTCCAGGAATATTGCATAGTTGATCTGCTCTTGCTTTTATATGAGTTGTCTGGTACTACAATTTAGTTTGCAGGGAAATAATTGTGGGTTAATCATGCAAACCCATTTGAAGTTGAAGGGGGTGTTGTATTCACAATGCCCACTGAAATAACAATGGAGATGGAGACACAAGTTTAAGTCCGTGGTTTGCAGGCTTAATTACTGATTTTGACCTTTTGAAAATTGTAGATTTTTCCTGTACCGGAATTTGACTACCAAGCTGCAGGTAGCTTATGAAGGAGGCAGAAGTAGGGAATGATAATAAAATGAAGTGGAGGTGTACAGCTTCACAAGACATCAATTGAAATCTCAGAATATTTCACAGAAGCTGCGTAATTTGATGAATCACATTGGAAAGATGAGTCATCCGAAAAACAGTAAAGTTCTGTGACTTAATGATGTGGTGTAGAAATAACAAGGAGATACCAGATGACAAGGAAATTGTATAACATTAAAAAAAAAATCAAACTTGAGTAGTTTATAGTATATATGCATCTTATGATAAGCAACTAGTATCTTAATGAGATGGAATATTTTAGCTGAAAACCAAGTGATAGGTATTCCTTAGCAGAGGTGAAATCAGGAGATTCAGAGACCTCCTTGCTCTCCTACACACTTATATTTGTCAATCCAATAGAATTGTGTGCAAGTGAAATACAATTGAGAACAGTTTAGTTACTGATTTTCATCTATGAAAAGTAGTATCTATTCTTACTTCATAAATTTTGCACAGTACCTTTAGTTAAGTATTTCTACTCAGGATTCTGAACTTTGAACAAGGAGGCGGTTTTTAAATCATAAGCATGGATTACATCAATGCTGTTGATGCAGAGAAACATACATGTTGCCATACTTGGTGTATCCTTTGTTTTTGAATGGTATCTGCATTTTTTTCAGAGGAAGGAAGCCCATAGATATTCCAAGCAGGATTAGCCTGACTACAGGGTTAAACTAGTGGATAAATGACAGATTTAAATGAGAGTGTAGACATATAAATTTAAATTCAGCATTTTGATTACTGTTTAGTGATTACGTTTGACTGCACTTTTTTTTACAGTAATTCATAGTGTGAGAACCATGTTTTACTAGTGGATGTGTTTCCTTCTAAAATGCATTGAGCTGCACCTTTTAAAAAGTTACTTCATATTGTTTACGGCTCTTGCTTAGAGACATTCAGATTCTGGTTATTCATTGATGCTTTCTGTACTCAGTGCTTCTGTTTTTTTATTTGGATTATAATTCCTGTTTGTAATTTTGTTTTCTTTCATATAAGGGTGCGTTATAACTTAAGTCTATTTAAAAGTTCCAAAGTAATCTTTTTACTCCTTTCAAAAGCATTCTAAGATCTAATGCTTACTTTGCTGCTTTTTTTTTTTTTACAATAATATCTTCTCCAGTTTACCTATGTATCTCCTTTCTCAAGCATAAATCCAATTTTATACAAACTTTAACCCTGCTACGGGTAAAATCTTAATTTTCTGTTTGTGAAACACTGTTTTTCACTGATTCTACTGTAGACATTATGTTCATAAACTTTCTGTCCTTAACATGCTGTTAATAATGAGCTCTTTATCAACCTCCATATAATATATAACACCAACACTGATGACTGTGCATCTGCTGGCATCGAGTTGGTTGTTGTTTTTATACCACAGAATCATAGAATCACATGAATAAATGGGAAGGAGGTAATCCAGAGGGACAGTATCTTGCAGAACTGCTTCCCGTTTTGAGAATGATACAGTATTTTAGGAGATTTTATTAACTGACTCCCTTTTTCATTTGTAATTTTAAGCTGTAAATAAAATATATAATCAGATTTTCTTTTCCAGAGTTTTTTGTACTGTATCTGGTAACATTGAGTATGCAGTTGATTTGCTAGCTTAGTTAAAATGTTATGACGGAAGACCTGAAACAATAAGTATATTGAGAACTGTGCAGTCCTTCACGTTCCACATGCCATACGGTCTTAAAGCTTGTATGTAGTCTTAAAACTTGGATGAAGTTCCTTGAACCATGCAACCTGAAAATGGAAAGGTAAATACTGTGAAACTCCTTGTTATCTATGTGATACTGACAGGACCATACAAAAAATTTCTCATGCCTCTGTGTATGTGTTGCGGTGGGGAGTTAGACCTGGATCTGGTTTTCTTTGTCAGTGAAATTAGTGCAGCAACAACTATGTAGTTTGTGTAGTAAGTTACTTGGCAATATGGCAAGCAGCATTTCACCGCAGGAAAAGACTTGGGTTTGGTTGGTACTATATAACAGGCCCTGTTCTAAAACCCTTCCTGTAACAGAGGGTTAGAATTCGGTGGCTGTTACATACAAGAATACACCACATGCCTAGCTCAGAGCATAGCGCTCTGATTTCTCATTTCTGGGGTTTGCTTTTTTGTGTGTGTATGTGGTTTGTTTGGTTTTTTTTGTGTTGGTGTTTTTTTTGTTTTTTTTGTTTTTTAACATGCAGCCACGTGGTTCCACTCTACCTCCTCAAATATCCAAGTCTGAATGTCTCACCTTTTCACTTGACATTTAAAAAAACTGAATAACCAGAGTTTATAATTTCAGAATCAGACTTAGTTTCTTAGCATTTCAAAATTGTGCCATTAAAGAAGCATGTCTCATAGGATGTCTGTTAAACTAATAGTAGAAGTTTAAACATGTGAGACAGTCTATTCCTGTTTATCATGGCAATTCTGCAGTGTATTTGTATTTTTATAGCAACATTGTAAATGGTGTCACCCTTTCTTGCTTGAGTGTACAAATCCAGTGTTTTATTAGTAAAATTTTGTTTATCTGACAATTGCAAAGTTACAACCACCAACTCAGACACATGAAATACTTTCCTGAAGCCTGAAAGTATTTTTGAGACAGTAAGGTATGCTTCATTTAATTTCATTTTTATAATAATTGAATAAGGGGATGATGTTTCTTTACTAAGTTATTTTTTTAATTACCGTCGGTAGGAAACTTGAAACATTCAATTACATGATGTACAGTTTTATGACGTTGCTTGGTTTTCGTTTTTTTTTTGTTTGTTTGTTTGTTTTGTTTTAACAGCAATATCTCTCAGGATCTGAACTATACTTTTGGGCCAGTTCTATGAGTTTTGCACAGAACTAAACTTCTTGCCGTCAGTATCGCCCAGTTTTCTCTAACAAAATGTTAAAATATTAGCAGGGCTTAAGTAAAAATAGTAAGTGAAATTTCTTTTGTTTTCTTTAAGGTTTCAGAAGGAGACAAATAACAAAATGAACAATCCAGCTATTAAGAGAATAACAAATGAAATTATCAAATCACCTGAGGATAAACGAGAATATCGTGGACTGGAATTGGCAAATGGCATTAAAGCTCTTCTCATTAGTGACCCCACCACAGATAAGTCTTCAGCAGCACTTGATGTGCACATAGGTATTTAATGCATGTTGTGTTAATTATGTCATTAAGAAAAAATGCTTTAAGTTTTGGTATCTTAATTGCAAATACACTGACAGGAGTGGTATCCAGTTGGCAGCCTAGCCTTTTACTGTTATTTAGAGTTTAATTCTTTGACACATCAAGTTGAAAATTATTAGAGCTAATTAAATTCTCTTATTGCACTCTGTGTTTACTCAAGTGTATCTCAGTCAGTAGAAAGACTTCTTTTAACCATTAAGTTTCATGTTATGAAAGATCTTTTGTAAGCAGAAAAGGGGCAAGTGTGAGTGCAGTTATTTCAGACAGCTCCATCTGTCATGTCAGACTTTTTTTTTTTTCTTCTTTCATGTTAAGTTGTTGATGTGTAGAGGTGAGGAAATGCTGTAGTGCTGGAGGAGTTGGAGAGGCACTCCCTAACTCCAATGATGCTTAAGTATGCAAACAGAAATACTGGAAATAGAAGGAGAAGGCAGTTATTTGACTCTTTGGAATAATGGAAGCCTTTTCTTATATCTGAGGTATTTCTCAAGCTTGTGTAGTTTCTCAGTTGCTTGGAAAGTACAATGCACGCACACTTTACCTAAGCATCCTTACTCATTACTTAAGCATCCTCTTGCCATGTTTGTAGTTGGGAGCTCTTGCTGCTGTTGGTGTTAGGACAGAAGCAGTAGAGTAACTCTGAAAACTTCTGGCCTTTTTTATTATGGAGGTGGCTGTCACAAATCATTATCTAGTTCAGAGGATCTCAAATGTGGTTTTGTTAGGTACTGTGACAGTAATAGCTGACTGCAGCATCCAGTTCCTGCACATGTACTGGAGGAGATGTGTCTGTTGCCTTCACCTCTACTTTCCCATTGCACAGTGTTGCGCACTCCAAATCAGGACTGCCAGACACAAAGTTCCACATTTCTGGCTTCCATTCTTGCACGTCATTGTTGTCTCTTAATCTGCGTACCTTCACACCTACTAGCTGGTCATCAATAGCTGTTTGTGTTCAGGCAATTACAGGTTATCACTCATCCTATAAATGGAAGGATAAATACCTCCTTAATTGTGGTTGGCAATTGCTGCCTTTTAACACAGTGCAGTTATTAAAGTCAAGGTATAGAAGTCAGAACATTGTGATCTGATGGGTCTTTATGAGTCATGGACCTTAATTGAAAAATTTTCTCTCTAAGGCAACGCAGGCTGATCTTGAGAGGCAATTTGAGACGCTAATTTGTTCAGTTACTCATTCTAAATTTTTTTTTTTTTTTAAGATTGAGTTTAGTTGACTATAGCTGCACAAGTGTCGGCTTATATCTACAGAATTGATATAATTGCCTGAAGCAACATACTGTAATATAAAGCACTTCAAAAGACTTAATGTTTTAGGATTACTTTTTATGAATGGTTATATGAAATTTTTCCTCGTGCAGGATCCTTGTCTGATCCCCCCAACATTGCTGGACTTAGTCATTTTTGTGAGCATATGCTGTTCCTGGGAACCAAGAAATATCCAAAAGAGAATGAGTATAGCCAATTTCTTAGTGAACATGCCGGGAGCTCAAATGCTTTCACGAGTGGAGAACACACCAACTATTACTTCGATGTGTCACATGAACATCTAGAAGGTGCACTAGACAGGTAAACACATTTTTTTATATTTAATTTTTTGTTATATAGGTGCTATTTGAAATTGTTTAAAAGTTTATTTTTTTTATAGTTGTATCATTATGGTATTAAAGAAAGGGTTGAGAGCACTATCTTTTGTTAAAACTGATACCACATATTTTTCAGTTGAAAAGTTTTGTTCAGACTTTTTCAGCTAGCAGAGTTCTTCACCGAGGCAGAATTTTTGAAGTTCAAAGGTTATGTTTACACCGAGTATTTTTGGAAATGTGGGGCACAGAGTATGATCATGAACTTACAAATTGTGCAAAAACTCTGATTGTGTAACCAAATACTATGCTTCCCATAGGATCCTTATTTCATTGATAGCAAAAGAAGGATGAAGTCTAGAAATATAGTAGGATGCCTTTAGTAAAGGGAACTCACTGAAATCTCTGCCTTTTGTGGGAGGGGACAGAAATTGAAAGGTGTGTAGTCAGTGAGGTAGAGTGGATCTTCCCTGGATGTCTGACAAGACTGATATGCGAGATTAAGAGCCTCTTGCAGCTGAACATCAAAACAGTAGAAATTTTCAGTATAGGAATTACGATGCAAGGTCCTTGATCCTTGTAGTACTTTATATGATGAATATGATGTTGTCTGCATTTATAGATAAAGAAATTGTGAAATAAAGATAGTGAATCAGTGTAAAAACTGTTACAGAATTTGTAAGTTCTGCATTAAAAAATAATATATTCAGCTGTTTTCAGGAGGTACCAAGCTTCGTACTCTTCTATTACCATGTATGTACAGTACTCTTGACTTGAATTAAAATTTTTCTGTTTAGATTTGCCCAGTTTTTCCTGTGCCCTTTGTTTGATGAAAGCTGCAAAGACAGGGAAGTGAATGCTGTTGATTCTGAGCATGAGAAGAATCTGATGAATGATGCCTGGAGGTTGTTTCAATTGGAGAAGGCTACTGGAAACCCCAATCATCCCTTCAGTAAATTTGGAACAGGTTTGTCAGAATATAATTATCTATCCATTGGAGTTCTCTGTAACGTACATAAAATTATTGTTTATATAAAATTCTTAAAGATGGACTGAAATAATTCCCCTTTTTCCCTCCCCATACATGTTTATTATGCTGCTTTATCCCATTTTCCACATCATAGACCAAACAGAGCTAGACAAAAACGTAGGAGACAGAGTGATCCAAGACTTGCAGTACAGTGATGAAGCATCCTTTATGATTCTGATAATTACTGCAGTGAATGCTGTTTTCCAATTACTGGATTTGTCATAATTTGGTACTGTTAAGTCTTTGTGCATAACGAAGTGAATGAACTGTATTTAAATTGTTGTTAGCCACATCTTTTTGCTAACTAGTATTGCATTAGGACTAGATGACAGTGACTAGGTCGAAACAGAAAGATAGGCAAAGTAACATGAAAATTACTGAGTAAGAATATAAAAACAAAATCTTAAGCATAAAACACAACAGTAGTGATGGATAGATAAAACCATCTTGGACAAATCCCAATCTTATGGCTGTAGGTTTTTTTCCAGGCTTTATTATTCACAGAACACTTAGTAACAATTTAAAGTAAACACCCCAAAACCTCAATTTAAAAAGTATTAAAGTAAGATATGGTAGTTATGGTCAAAACAGCAAATGTTTGATGCTTTGGCAGAAGTTTAAATGTTTGTTTGTTTTTTTCATAGAAGTTATTTTCTTCATGTATTTATTTTTGAAACCATCAAAGTAACAGGGCTATTAATTCGGTCACTGCACTGTTTAATTCTTGAGCATGAATGTATTTTGTGGCTGGGTCAGTTTGCTGAATGAATAGTTGATGCAAATATTGGGTACAGCAGGATGATGGGAGGGTAGATAATGGGCTTTAAGGACTGGTTTCTTCCTCTGTCTCAAGAAAGAGAATAATATTTTTGCACCTGTTGATGGAGGGCATAGTTGAGGAGCTGGTAGCCAGCTGCTACAAGAGCATGTATTGCTCTGTTCACCAATAAGGAGAGGCTGTCTGAAACAAGGAAACTATAACTGCATTCTCCAAACAGGTAAATTTAAAAATAAAGCCTTGGAAACTACATATTGATAGGCAGGTGAGCATCCAAAGTACATTCTGTAATCTCTGCTACTGAAGAGATGATTTCATTTTTATATAGCCCTCAGAAAATATAAGTGGAACTTGCAGAAATAGTTTCCTACAATTTAAGAAGGTTTTATAGCTATCACGAGTGAAATGTTTTCATGGGGAGAATTTATGAAATGTGGTCAAATTCAATAGCAGTAGTCATACTCACCTGTTCTTAGATTAGGCTCTGATTCTGAAATTAAATTTTAGCGCACAGCCTTCCTGTAGATCTGACTTTGCAGAAGTAGAGCCCAGCTTTGATGGTTTTTATTTACCCAAAGAGATGACAACTGTGATACGGTTTTTGTGACAATTGCAGTTGGCATCCTTCTTATTGTTTCCTTTTGACCAGCTGAGGTGTTGTTAGTCTAGCAGAATACAGGAATGACTCCCATTTGATGCTTCTGGTACTCCTCGTTGCTGTGCAGCCTGTTTTGCCAGCAAACCTTCTATTACTCTTTGTCTGTCCAGAGAAACAAACGCACCTTAATCTTCCAGTTTTGTTGGTAGGATATGCATTTTGTCCCCAGATACGCTTCACCCATCTCCCTGAATTAATGCCTGTGATGGTAATTCTTCTCAGTACCCTCAGCAGTGTCAAATACTTTCCCAGGCACTTTTTGCGCTGTCTAGTGTCTGTTTTCGTACAAGGTGTCTTCTGATTGTTGCCTCTTAATGTACTCCAGTACTGTAACAGCACAGTTACTGAGCTAAAGCTTTAGCTTATTTTATTTTATTTTATGTTATTTTATTTTTATTTTAGCCTATGTATTGATTCTGTGGGAATAAACACAGCAGGGTATCTAAAACTTTGTGTTTCATTTGTCTGCAGATTGTGAGGAATATAGACAAAATATTTTAAACATAATATCCTAATTGTCCTTTTTAGGTGTCATTAAGAATCCTTGCTTTTACTCACATGTGAACTTTGAAAATTAAAGCAATATATTGCTTCAGGCAGCCTCTCTATGGTGATTTGTTGACTGTTTCAGTTGTAATCAGACTTGTATCTAATTGCCAAACACCTGGACAATATACTTATCTATTATTTATGTAGCTAATTTTGCGTCATTGATTTATATTGACTTATATCTGCGATTGTAGGATTTGTGCACTGGGCATATATGCGTAGCAGGCATGCTTCCCAGTCTTTTATCTCTTTCTTGCTGCTTTTCCTATAAACACACAAGTCAACTTTTCCGCTACGTTTTCTTGCCTTATTCTTCCTCCTCATCCCTTGCTCTCTTCTCTGCCTGGTCTGGTTGTGGCTTAAGGGAGTTACTGGTCTCAAAGTTAACAGATAGAATATTAGTTTGCAGTTCCAGTCTGTAGATTCTGCTGACCATTTTGTGTGTCCATGTAGTAACGAGAAGTGGAGTTGATTAAAATCCAGTGTGCTCTTCAGAGAATCTAATTTTTTTTGTTGTTTCAAGTTCTTACCTTTACTAAACATGAGTTCTGCTTTGACTCTAAATGTGGAGTATGTCCTTAGAGTAAATTATTGAAAGCTTCATGTTGATATAAAGATTGCACTAATTAACAGGAGTATAACGTCATGCAAAAAGTTTGGTGTCTTCTGCTTATGGGCTTATTCAGGGGGAGTTGGTGTTTTCTTCTCTAGTCCTGTTCCTCTACTGCAGCAACAGCTCAGGTGTTTGTGAAGCAGAAGCTGAACAGTCACAATTTACAAATCATGTTTGTAAATTAGTAATTATTTATTTCATTTAATATACTAGGCTATAATTTGTGGCACACAATGTCATAAATAATTTCACGCAGTGATTCTTATGACAGGAGGGTGTATAAGGGAGTAAAACCTACTCCAGAAGTGCCAAAGAAAAACCTTTTTCTTCTTCTGAATTAGAGCCTGTCCTTACTTGCACTGCTTTGAAATAACCCATTCGGATTAAAAAGATTAATTTGGAAGACTAAAACACCCTTGATTCTTTAGGAATGTGCAAATGTATGTATTGTCTCTGATAAACTGAGGTATTTAAAATTACTGTCCATCTGGGGGAAAGCAGATTTATTAATTTATATTTTTCTTTTTGATTTGTAAATTCATAAACATCAAGTATTGTTAACTTTTTTTTTTAATATTGCAGGGAACAAACTCACTCTGGAAACTAGACCAACCAAAGAGGGAATAGATGTAAGACAAGAGCTATTGAAGTTCCATTCTACTTACTATTCATCAAATTTAATGGCTATTTGTGTCTTAGGACGAGGTGAGTTTTGTTCTGTTGGTTGAGTAAGACTTTACAAGTATTTATGTTTGAAGAAAATGAAGTGTATGCAAGTGTCTGAAAATCTACAGGAGGGAAAAAAGTGAAATTTTTACAGACTGACCAAACATAATTTTATATTTAGTGAAGTCTCCAAAGCAACTTGCAATGTATAAATTTATGTGTTTATAAGCTTACAATAGAAAAAACAAGCTGAAAATTTTAAATCCATTATCAAGTCACCAGTTGCTGTCATTGTATGTTTGTCTTATGAAGACTGACACCTGTCTGGTTTCAGAGGTTGGGAGGGCTTTTGATACTGTTTTCATATTTTAGACTTATACTTCCACTACAAAAATTTCTGTGTTATCAAAGGATAAACCTAACCTGACATTTACATAAAAAGCCTTTATTTCAGTTTAGTTCTGAATTAACAGAGGTTCCAACTGCTTAAAATCTTCCACAGTCGAGATGATATTTTACACAGGTTTGCCAAAAGCTTACTAGCAGCGTGTTGAAAACTATTTCCTTTTTGAAAATATGCTGGCAGGCTGGTATTTGTATGGTGTTTTACAATAATGCTTGGATGGTGAGGATGAATGGAATAAAATTCATTAGCAAAGTGAAATCGTCCTTTACAACTATCTGTTTACACGATGCTGAGTATGAAGCTGATTAAGAGAATGTACCTGTTTCATTTCAATTATAGCATATACATGAATCATTTTTTCTTGTAGATTTTTAAGGTGGGCAAACACGGTGAGGATTATACTTCTTAACTGAATCCAAGTTTTGTGCATATACTCACTACTGAATCAGTTCCCAGAATCCTAATTCCTTTCCGTTCAATTTATTATTATATCTCACCTGCTGTAATGTCATGTATTGATTAGAATATGCTGAAAGTTCTTTTTCACTGTTGCAAGCTGAACAGTAAAATGTATTCGGGGCTTTTTTTTTTTTTTTTTTTTTTTTTTTTTTAAAGCTGGGGTATCAGATGTGTTAGTAGTAGGTATTTAGGTAATAACACTAGGGCTTAGTGTATGTCATGCGTGAAAATGCCTTGCTTATTTTCCTGGTAGCAGGGAAACTTTCTGCAAGTAAACACTGTAGTATTGATGAAGATAGCTCATGAACATTTTCCAATATTGTGAATTTATTTTTCTTGCTATTTAAAAGAGGCTCCAATTCTCGTTTTTTTCCTATGTTTATTTTACCTGGGCGGGGGGGGGGGGGGGGGGGATTATTTTAAAATATTTATTTATTAATTGAAGGTAAATAGATAATGATCAGAGTTTAAAACAATTGAATTAAAATTCTCTTCCTCATTTAACAGTTCTGTTTTCAAGGTTTTCAGGCATCTTTTTTTCTTTTAACTAGTTCTTTACTGGACAGGCAATACTCCAGGACAGACAAGATCTGCATTTCAGATATCAATAAAATGCAGAAAATAGTCTTAAAATCTGTTGCCTTTCACACATTTCTGCAGTTTGCACATACATATTTTTTATTACAAAATACAAAAATTATTCTTGTTAAAATCCTGAATTTGGGTGGTTTTACTAGTCATTTTCCACAGTCGAATTCTTTCAGTGTGAGTTGCCCTTGTAAATAGTTCAATATTTAGAAAAATCTTTGGTGTTTTTCCTTTCAATCTTATAAAATAAATATATAATTTTTTTAAAGGTAACTCTCAGGCTTTTTGTTAGTCTGCTTGTATACAAAATGCTGTACAACCACCCTTCTTCGTCATATTTAATTAAGTAGTTGTTACTGTAATAGTGAGGTGCTATTTGGACAAAAGTTGCATCTTATTTTCATTGAAAAGACACATACCTTTTCTCACTCCGTTATTTGTTCAAGCAGGAGAATCATGCAGTAGCATTCCAGAAGGCTTTATATTAGTGACTGATTTGGCTATTTGAGGGCTTGCCTCTAGCATCACATTCGAAAATTTACAAGTTCCACGTTCTTCCTGATTTTTCTTTTTGATTTTCAGGGAGCTCCACCCATAAAAAGCAAACTACAGAAAACAAACCTTATTACCATTATTCCATAAATTCTTTGCTGAAATACCTTGCTATCAATGTAGCAGTACTGCTAATTAATACATAAATAAATAGTTAGAAGTTCTTTAACATAAAAATATGTTGAGTTGCACACTGCAAGTCCCCCATGATCTCTCTACTCCTGTGCATTCTGAAATAAATGGATGTCTAAAGCTATGTGCAGCCTAGTAATTCTCTGATTTTCCCACCACTTTATATATGTAATGTAAAACAAACAAAAAAGTCAGTAAAAAGTGGTGGGGCAATCAGAATATAATTTCTCTAGCAAATAGTAATAAATATTCAAAAGTTTGCTAAAATTAAATAATTAAATTAATTTTTTTTATCTAATCAAAAGCAAAATTCACTGAGTAATCATAGAACAGCTTTAGTACAGCAGTTCACATATAGACTTTTAAATGGAAAATTTGTCAGTAAGAATCACCCTGGCAACTGGAAATCTGTCCTAAGGAAAACCCTCACTGTAGTTGTAAAGCTACGTGGATGAAAAATAGTGGTCTTTAATAGAATTACATGCAGTTCACAACATTTTATTATACAGTGACCCATCTTGGTTTGCATTGTTTTTTTTTTTTCCTGCACAGTTCTCTCAGTGTAGTGTAGGAGCACGCATATGTTGGGCAAGGAAGGAAATTCTGCTTTCTAAATCTAACTGGGATTGTTTTGACTAACAAGGTGATCGCTTTTTGAAATCTTTCAAGGATTAAGGTTGTACTTTGAGACATCTAAGAAACACCCAGTTTTTTCTTCAGTGCACATTCCTGAAAGATGTGCTAAAAAACTTGACGGATGAGTCTTTCTTATCTTATTCTCACTTTCAGAAGTGCTCCAAAATGCATTTCTTTAAGCAGGTAGCTATTTTGAAGGCAGTATTTCAACAGAAACAGTATGAGTCAATTTAGGCGAATTCTTGTACAACGTCAAATTCTTTCTGCAAATGGTCTTCCTCTCGTTTTTGGAGAGTACTAGAGTCATGGACTGAAACTAGAACAGATGTAAAAGTGGGAGTGCTTAAACAGGTCACAGATGTGTGTGAAATTTTGGGGCACTTAGGACAGATGACCCTGGCTCACAGTGTATGTGAAGTACTGGAGGTGAGCTGAGGCTGAAGAAAATCCAAGTTTTGGCAAAGATGCTTTCCCTCTGGAAAACTTGTAGCTGTAATTCCATGTCTCTTAAGCTTTTTGTGGAATGTTTGGTTTTGTAAATGTTCAATATCTGATGTGTCTTTTCTTCAGTTCCAGCTTAGATACATCAGTAAAATTTAAAGATGTTTTTTCCAGTTACAGGATTTATTTTAATCGTGGTTGAAACCTTCCTTTAATAAGCATGGTGCTTATAGCATGTTATAGTTCAAAACTTAAGTATTAATATAGATTTCCTTTCTGACATTAATAATCATCGTACCATTAAAACTACTTTTCTGTATAATTTGTCTCCCCCAAAGAATATACAAAATCCAGGTTTGCCAAAATCTTCAGATAATGATTATGCTTTTTTAATGTTTCTTTATTCTAGAATCCTTGGATGAGCTGACTTGCTTAGTGGTAAAATTATTTTCAGAAGTAGAGAATAAAAATGTCCCTATACCAGAGTTTCCTGAACATCCTTTCCAAGAAGAACATCTGCGGGTACGTGTAGAGATACATCTTCCATCAGGGGTGTATACTTTAAATGATGTTTCAGTAATACATTGTGCACTTCACTACTTCTGTATCAGTGTCCCTGTTAAGTTTCATCTTTCTCTCTTAATTTTCCATCCACTTTTCCATGCTGAGTATAGTATAGTTTTGTATAGTTTATAGTAAAGGTTGTACATTTCGTTGCAGCTGTAAGCAACTGAGGGGTAATTAATTCTTTTTTTGTTTGCATCATGAATGGCCAAAGTGTTGCCCAAAGATTGATACACCTTTTACTTTTGAGATTTTGTTGATATGTTTGTAACAAAATGTGTGCGTGTGAAGGGAATATATGTGCTCTGAGATGAAAAAATAACGAGAGTTTCCTTTTCTTTATGGATCTCCTTGTTTATTTTCCCCCTCAGCAACTTTACAAAGTGGTACCTATTAAGGACATTAGGAATCTTTATGTCACATTTCCTATACCAGACCTTCAGAAGTACTATAAATCAAACCCTGGCCATTACCTTGGTCATCTGATTGGGCATGAAGGCCCGGGGAGTCTTTTATCAGAGCTTAAAGCCAAAGGTAAGTCCTTTGAAGGTAAGGAATTAAAAAGTAATTTATTACACATTTTTTTAAAGCTTAGCTACGTTTCACTTAAAATTGACCTCTGTATGTTCAATTTAAAGTGCAAAATCACTTACAACTCAATTTACTCAAACAGTTGGGGGCTTTATTTTTGTTTCTGTGGTGAGTAAAAATAAAAAAATAACAGGCACTCTGACTACTGAAGCTATTATTTCTTGCGCTCCCCTTTATCTACCCTTGTTCAGAGAGTTATGTGAACTTTGACGTAATGATCTTGTCTCTATTCTGTCACTGACTTAGAGACTACTGTCAGGTCCCTTAATGTCTGGAAGACTACAAGAGTGTATCTTTCGCTATTTTTCTTTATATTACTGTGTTCCAAACAGAAATAAATTACCCAGTAGTCAAATGATCTTGAGTTTGTCATATCGCTCTGAGCACAAAATCAGATAGGTCTGACTTGTGTTATGTTTAACTTGCACTGTTGCTATAGGCATTAAGGAGAAGAAGGAGAACATGTAAAGCAGTCAAAATGTAAAAAAAAAAAAATTAAAAAAAGGTAATTTAATGTTGCTGAAGCATACAAAAAGCATAAATTGTTACAGATTTGTTTATGTAATATATTTTCTTTTTGATTTCATAGGATGGGTAAATACTCTTGTTGGAGGACAGAAGGAAGGTGCTAGAGGTTTCATGTTTTTCATCATTAATGTGGACTTGACAGAGGAAGGGCTTTGTAAGTGAAGCACTATGTCTGCATTCCATGTTATTCCTGATCTGATGGGTTTGTGTTTGTATCTGAAGAAACTAATTGTGTTTATAGCTTGAAAGCCAATTTATTTTAATTAACTGGTTATTCTTCTGTGTTTAGATCCTCTCAGTATGCTAACACACTTCATCTAACATAAGAAACTGACTTATTTGAGGTTATATTAAATGAAAGTATTTCATTAAATATTTTAAAGTAAATTTCTTTAAGAGAAAAGCTGTTAATACCTTTGTGTGCTACTTATTCATACTATTTAGACCTGAGTTAAAGTATATTATAAATCAGTATCTTAACATAAGATGTTCAATGCAGTTCTCAGAATTAGCTGGGGACCTAAACACTTATCTTTAAATTCATGTCTGAGAAAAACATGTTTAACTTTGCCAGCGGGGTTGCATAGGTACTTAAATATCTTGATGTATCAGGGTGTAGTTAAAAATAAAACCTTACGTATTTGCGTTCATCAGAATTTTTTCTTTGTGCAGAACTGAGTGAATTATTAAGCAAGTATTTTTTCTTTCTAGTGCATGTTGAGGATATTATTTTGCACATGTTTCAGTATATTCAAAAACTGCGTACAGAAGGACCTCAAGAATGGGTTTTCCAAGAGTGCAAGGTACAGTGATTGGTACTTGAAATATGCAGTGTTTGTACTTTTACAAATTTTTGGATTATAAGTAGAAACAGATTTCTCGGCTGTGGAAATAGCCTTTAATAATCACATGGTAATAGGCTTATTCATTTTAAAGGCACAACATGACACAAATGACGAGTACATTCAGAATATACTGTCTTAACGTAGATGTGAAATGCTCTTATAGAGCTGTGAGTTGCCGTTTTATGATAGTATGATGGACGTGGAGGAAGAAGTATCTTCCTCTGTCCACAAGCATTTTTCATAACCTTCCTTAGTCTTCACTGAAGTTGGAGGGGGGGAAGCATTTGCTGTGAAGCGTAACACTGAATTGGAAATTCAAATTACTGTTATTTTACCCCTCTCTTCTTTCATGTGTCAAATTGTGTAGTTGAGATTGTAAAGGCAGTAGGACATTTAATCTGCTGTTTGTTCTTTCACCTTTTTGAGAGGTGACCTAAAACTTTTCATGGAGTACTTTGGCTGTATGCTTCAGTCTTTGCTGAACTAACTGTTCATGCTTCTTGTAAGTCTGTATGGTTCCATATGCGCAGAGCAAAAATGTAAAGTATCCTATTAGAATTAAATAGTACTGCACTTCTCAGTGACGGTGTGAAATAAAAAGTTTTATTTATACATATAGTCTCATTGGTTCACTACAAATACTTGGGTAAAGATTTCTTGTTCCATCTTAGCTTTATTTTGTGAAAACTGTTGAGTCTCTTCTGTCTAAGAGTAGAAATTCTGCAGATGCGTTAACTTTGGTCCTTGCATTTTGACACTGTATACCTGTAAAAGAAGTCTCTTTACCCTCTGCTAAAAGTCCCAATGGAATTGTTTCACTGTCATTGTAAGCAAATATAAGATTTGAAAGAGGTAATTCCATCCTCCCATCTCATCCCTGTGTCTTTCCCTGGCTCCTCTTGTATCAGCCCCAGCACTCCTGTGGCTGTGAGGTGAGTCAGAAGTGCTGGCAAACTAGTTTGAAAAGAATCTGCTTTTGAGTTTATTTTCAGCTGAATTGTTGAATTAACCGGACCCTCTGCATGGGTTCACAGAAGGATGGGCTATCCTTGTCATTGACTTTATAGTCTTAGATCTCTTTAATTGACTCTTGCCACTGTATTCTAACAATGATGTGTTCTAGTTCTGTCGCTAAGACAGCATAAAGAAACACACTTTTTCTCTCTCTAAGCTTACCTTTTGTCTGGGTGAAGAAAAAGAACAAAAAAGGAAGAGGGAAAGGCTTGAGTTCTTTAACATACAATGAACATTGCACTGGAATGCTATGCATTGGTTGTATCAAAGTTGGTGTGTTTTCAAATTATCAGAAAAATTAAATATATGAGCTATGGGACAGATCTCTTACTATGAACAGAACTTACAAGACTGGTATAACACCTCACATTGTGAGACTATTGGAAATTGCTTGTGAGTTTTGTGCAACTTGAATATTACTGAAAACTTTTGTGTTAGGTACCTGTCTAACTATTATAAAGTAGATACAACAAAACTCTTTCCTTTTCTTACATCATAAAAAGGAATGAAGTAGCCAATAATTATTCTTAAAATGGTCTTTAATATATGCTTTTCAACCCTTCCTACATTATTTCATAGGATCTAAATGCTGTGGCATTCAGATTTAAAGATAAAGAACGACCACGAGGTTACACATCAAAGCTTGGAGGAATGCTGCATGTAAGTGTGGGGGAATTTTTGGTTGGTTGGGGGTTTTTTGGTTTTTGTTTGTTTGTTTGTTTGTTTATAATATAGTAATCATTTAGCAGTATGTTTGATTATACTCCTAATAAATACAGGTATTTGCAAAGGTCCTTTTCCTGTCTTGAACTTAGGAAGCTAATATCATGCTGCATAGATCTTAGTTTTGGCAGTCAGTAAGTCACATTTCCTTCAGTCTCTAACATTTTATGCTTCTGTACTTGGTAGAACTGATTTTACAGTAACTGAAGTTGCTATTTGATCTGTTTCAGTGTTTCTTAAGACACGTACCTTGTCATTCTGTGTCTACCTGATAGCTAAATGTTCTCTAGGGAAATATTAGAGAAATAGTATTTTATCATAAACACAAACACTATGTTTGTCAATGCTTCTGCAGTTAACAATGTTGAAATACTGCAGTAAGCAGAAATGTTCATATTAAGATAGCAGATTAGAAATGTTTGGCTCTACCAATGTGATTATGTATTGTTACTGAAAGAATCATCATGTAGCTTATACTTAGTCTTTATACTTTGTGCAAAATTCAGTTCCCTCATTTTGCACTAAAGGAAGATTTAGGAGTTGTTTTTTTCTGTCTAGTGAAATTCATCCAACTTTTATGCATTGCAGCCGTTCTCCATTGCACAGCTAATGTCTACATCTACTCAGAGGCATTTTTGGTTTCTTTGCAGGAATTTCTTTTAATGCTCCTACACCTTAAATTTGTGAAGTCTAAAATAACCATCTTTAATTTTAGAATTGTCTTTCTGTTTACTAAAAAGCATTAGACTTAACTGAAAACATTTAAATGGATATTTAAAGGAGCTCCTATTTGGGATGCTGTCTCTTGCTTTTGTTCTGTCAAATACATAAAATCTCTTTAACAAATGGACTTCTGACTTCTGAAACGGTCTTTGTGGTCTGTATTTGTTGGATTATTCCCAATTACAATTGCTGTCTCCAAAAATCAGGCCAGGAAGTTGCCGGCAGTGTTCCAAAGAGCAGGGTATTGATTCAGGACTTTTTTTTTTTTTTTTTTTTTCACTGCCTTTCTTTTGCTGTGCTTTGCAGTATGAATGGTAATTCTGATTCTGCTCTTAGTTGCTTAAACACTAATAGAAAAATAACTTTTCTAGTCTTCTTTGTTGTGTGTGAGTCATACTAAGTTTGTGCTTTGAATTAACCAAGCTAGAACTGTTGTTTGGTGATTCCATGCGCTTAGGAATACTAGCTGTTTTTTCTAACTTGGAGAAGAACCTGGGTGTAAGTTAGCATGAGTAAATGTAATGTTGTAAGTTGTTACGTATTTACGAAAAGGATTTAAAAACCCTTTTTATTCAACCAAACAGATGTTCATCTTTAAAGCACATTTGTGCTGGTCTAAGGAGTCACCACTAAGGTCTTGCAGTCAAATTATATTTCATATGTCATGTGTAGGCTTGATGTTTTCCAAGTAGTTGTTCTCTGGTTTGCAGTGCCCTTTTGTTTTGTCTCCTTAATTGTATCATTTTTAAAATTTCATTTTAATCTGATTGTCATATGTAGATTGTTTTAGTCTGTTTTATTTTAGTTACATTATGCTCTGACCTTGCTGAAAAGTAATCACAGAATCACAAAATGATTGAGGTTGGACTGGACCTCTGGAGGTCATTTTGTCCAACCCTCCTGCTCAAGCAATACAAAAATAACAAAGTAACCAAATAAATTTTACATTCATTTCCAGTTGGTGGGCAGACTGTGGCTAGTGTTTTTAAAGGAAATAAAGTGTAGACTTTTGGTCACTAAATCGGTGTTGCCTTGGTAATTTCAGATTAGAAGTGCATAGATTACTTAAAATCTCCCTTTCAGGTTGCTTAGTCTGCTTAGCTGTTTATGCAGAATGTAGTTAAATGAGCGTTCTTCAGTGTACGATGAATCTTTTAGACAAGACCTGTCAAATTCTGGATCTTTAGCCTTCACATTTTAATTTTTTGTAACACGGGTTTGGTTCATTGTCCTTGGTCTCCACCCCCCCGCCAGCCCTTTCTCTTTTCCAAAACCCTTTGCGTGAGTTACTCTCTGTTCTGGAAGTCATTCCACAGTAGCTTTTCATCTAATGTATGTAATTCATAAAGCCGTTTTAGAACAATTTTGGTCAAAAGAAGTACACCTGTATGGCAAACTACAGGTACTCAGTGCTTAGGTCACCTGTTTTCCTGTCAACCACACTAATAATTTTCAGAGGAATTTTGTTTTTTCTTCTTAAATTGCAATGTACCTTAAGAGATTTTCAGTTTGATCCTAAATAAAAAATGTTAAAATTGAAATTGTGTAAATTTGTATTATGCTTTTAGATAATTGAAATATACTTTCCTTCAAATTACTGTAAATAAAAATTGAATTCTTAGAGAATCCTAAAAAACTTAGTGGGGTGGGGGGTTTTTTTGTTTGGTTTGGGTTTTTTTGCTTTGTTATGTTTCATTTTTCCCAAATGCACGCTTGTGAGTACTTGGTGTTCTTTTATCTTTAAAAATATCCTCCAGGGGTCAGCATTTACCACGTTGTTTTTACTTTAGTTACTTCAAAACAGTATTTAAAGGTGGGTGACTTTTTACATTGAGACATAAAATATTTCAAGAAAAAAGAATGGTAATATGCAGTATATAAAATTACCTAATATAGGAGAAATATGATTGCATAGTTAAAGTACTACCCCATCTTGTTTAGTTTTAAGAGAAAGATTTTAAGACATCTGTGCACTTCTAATTTGAAATTACCAAGGCAATACAGATCTAGTGACCAGAAGTATACACTTTTATTTCCTTTACAAAACAGTAGTTTTTTCATGATTAGGTTTTGTTTAATTCATCTACATGTTTCTGGGCTTTGTTTTTTAGTATTATCCCATAGAAGAAGTGTTGGCTGCTGAATATTTGCTTGAAGAATTCAGGCCTGATTTAATAGACATGGTACTGGATAAATTGAGACCAGAAAATGTTCGGTAAGTTAAACTGCAATAACTTGTATTTTAACCCAAACATTACAAGAAAGCAGGTGAACTAATGGAAACACAAATTCTTAGGTGTCTCTTACAGCTCCAAAGTAAATGTCACTGAAAAAGGGCTAGTTGTTATGTGTGTTAATGTCTCTGCTCTCCACTGAAAATAAGCACTCTTAAGTGCATACAGCTCTTCCTGTTCAGACAGAAATGTCCTTTCAGTCCTTTCTATGCAGGATGTCTTCTTCAGACTGAAATAGTTTTTAGGAAGATACTCGGAATAGCTCAACTGTTACTGAGAAAAAGTCTAGTAAAATTATCCTGCCTCACTAAATTCTTGGGACATTTTATATGGAATGCTCTAATATTCATAATTTGGAGCTAGGTCTGGAAATCTGTTAAGAGGATGGCTTTTATGTGCTGTATATATTTTATTTTCCCTATGGAGAACTACAAAATTTTGTGCAGATTAGCAGACCCTCTGAAGAATATCAATTTATATGGGTAGAAGTAGCTGTGTCTTCAGCTGCTAAATTCTCTCCGACTTCCAGAGCATCTCTTTGATGTAACTGTGACCATACTGCACATGTGCTTTTTTGCAGAGTGAGTGTGCTGCAGTACAGATTTCAGGGCTCAGTAATTGGTCAGACTAGATGTTCTAAGGAAAAGGGAAGCCTCATTCCCTCTCCTGTGCTTTTGAGGATCTTCTTTTGTCATCCAAGCAGGGCAGAAAAGGGAGGCTGAACGAACAAATGTACCTAATGTCTATTTGAATATCTAAAGAACAATAGTGTGACCAGGATGGGGGAAATAATAATTCGCTGAGATGATGATTTACATGCGAAGAAATCTGGAAGCTGTAGAATAGAAAATGAGGGCAGGTGAGAAGAGGGCATATTAATTGAGGAGGAGGAAGGACTGGGACAAGAGAGCTGGCAAAGGACATCATGGGGGTAATTTAAGGGAGGATATTGATAGCTGTGGGGAACTGGTATCTCAGTCAAGGATGGACAGAGAGGCTGGCTAGTGGAACTGCTGGGAATGGTTAAGTGCAGATTGGACAAAAAATGAGAGGGGTATAGGAATTGGGACTCATAGGCAGAGCGGAGGTAAGAGAGGAAGTCTAGAAGAAAAGATTATGTCAGGCTTAGCAAGGTTATTCAAGGGAGTCCTGAATCATGGAAACAGGGCAAACAGAAGAGGCAAAGAGAAGAGGTCCGAGACAAGGAGCCTGAGGCAGGACAGCAGCAGAGCTGATGGGACCAAGCTTGGAGGAACTGAGCAGAACAGCCTGTGCAGACTAAGTGCAGTATAGTCTACAAAGGGCAAAGAAACAAAAGTTTACTAAGTCTTGCTGGTTTGGTTTTTTTTTTTGCTCTCTGCAGATGTATGCTTTTTTTCCATTTTTTCCCTGTACAACTTCTGTTTCAGTTCTTACAGAATAGAAATGTTCTGGAATTACATGATAAGATGCCAGTACCATGTATTGCTCTGCCTGACCTACCAATGTAGTTGGAAGGTGTGTGATGAAAGTAACGGGAATCTGCCAAAAGAGAAAAGTACAGAGTTAGGGTTAAGACTGATTAATACTGGTCAGGAAAACTGAACTACTCCTTTGCTTTGTGACAAGCTTCCTAAATGGCACGAGACAAGCTCCTAAAACAAACTTTTCATAGCAAGCCAGTAGTTACTCATTCCTTTTTATTTTCTTGAGTATGCCTAAGATCTTAAGGCCTCGCTAGAGGGATTGCTGAGCACCTGAATCCACAAGCAACTCAACAGAAGCTTTGCTTTTAATCTGTGAGGTACCATACAATGTTGAAGAATTAAAAAAAAAAGTGTTAAAATGAGCATCTAAAATGAATGGGGACTGTATAACTTTGTGGATCTTTATATGCCTCAGCTTCCTGTCTATGAAAATAATGTTTCTTGGGATATTTTAAAATATGAAATCAGTTCTTGTAACACTGAGTGCTGTGAAAGGGACATTTTAGTAATTCTATTTATTTAGAGAAAGAGGTGAATATTGGAAACAGAAGTCAAGTCATACATTGAGCAAAAAATATAAAATGTTGAATAACTGTTTCGTAATTGTTCTGTGCACTGAACAGAGCAGAGGTTCAGAAGGACAATGTGTAAATTTGTGTGTGTATAATTCTATGTATGTATAATGTGGTACAATCTAATTACTAGAAGGTTGCATGGCCAACAATTATACTAGCACTTTGGAGCCTGAATTTTTTTTTTCCCAATTTGGTTATGTAATATTTTATATACATATATATAATATTTCTAGGGTTTATATATTTCAACCTTCTGAAATTACTGTGAATTACTTAAAAATTTGGGCACAAATCTTTACTATATTTGTTTGTATGACAAAATCTGTCTCGTGTATTCATTTAGTCTAAGATGCATGTTACTTTATTTTCAAAAGTGGTATATTTCAAATAATTATTGGATAAAGTAGGATAAAATTGAGTTATGAACTGCATTTCCAAATGTCATGGGGTTCTGGTGTTCCTAGGGGTATACGAGTAATGATAAAATAAATGGAGCTGCCTATGTCAGTGACAGTAGTTGCCATAGTAATTAATGCCCTTTAAAGAAGGGCCTATATCTTTGTGTGTGGGTGTGCGTCTATGTGTAATGTGTGTGGGATACTGCAACTGAAGCTTGAATATTTTGAGGATCATATTTTGAGCAAATAATACTTTAAAGAAAATTTCCAGATTTTCTTTCCTATTGTATTAAATACTTGTATTTTGAATGTATTTTCATGTTGATCTACCGCCCAACTACTTGGAAATATGATACAAGAGCTTGCCTTTAACATAAACACTTTTAGTAATTAAAAGAGAGAGTATATAATTACTACCTTTCTGAAGAAAGCTTAACCAAATGCCACATGAATTTGAACTTTTAACTGGTTTTAGAATTGCTTACAAGCTGTAAGTAAACAATTTTTTTTAATACTGATTTAGTAAACAAGCTACAGGTGCTTCATCAGATCTGATGTTTATTATAGCTTCACATAGCTTTAAAATGTGGCCCTTAACATTGCAAGAAAACAGTCAATATTACCGTAGGGAAGGATACCTTTCATAATGTAAATTGGGTCTTTGTTATTAGCCAGAGAACTTCCAAAGCATCTGCTTGCTTAAATTTTCCAAAATTGCTAGAGGAAATTAATATATGTAAATACATTCATAGACTCGTGGAGCTTATTAGATGCTGCTGGATGCCACAGACCACTCATCGGTTTTCTGTGTTACTCCTGCTGCTGGCTATGCCAGTCTTTTGACACTCCCTTCCAGTTGACAGTACTTCAGCATAAAATAGCCATAATTAACTTGTTCAAAAGTTATTAGTGTGAGAAAGGAAAGTATAGAGAATGCAGCTAGAGGGAGAAAATTCAAGTCTATAGAATATGGTCAGGAGCACAGGAATAATGGTAACAATTTTTAGAAGAATTTAGAATGTTACATGGTGTGCTTTTTTCAAACGTAGTAAACATAGCTGTTTCACAGTGTTGTTTTATTTTAGTTAATATAAGCCCATATTTGTACTTGCAGTTGCAATTCTGCATTCCTCTTTGTCCTGGGGCTAAAAAAAGGGGGGGCAAAAAAAGAGCAAGATGAGCAAGAATCTTAGAGAGAGAGGAAAAAGTACTTCTAAAAAGACATGCAATTTAGCTGTAACTTATTTGAAACCTCAGTAACCAAGGAAAATAATTATTTATTATTATATGTATCTTTTATTTGTAGTAATTTTGTAAGGTTACATCAGTCTTCTCACATTTGACAAAGTGACTTGCTGGAGATGGGAATATTCTCTACACTTGGTAATTGTGGATTAATGTTAAATGAAAAAGATTTTTTTTTTCAAGATAGAACACATCTAGAGCAAATACCAACTGAAGATGATCAGCTTTAGTATTTGAAGCAACTGGGAAGCATTGATCCTTCAGATAATGGAGATAGTTGTTTCATCTCAGCTTTTCAAATTCAGCCTCTCTTAAATGCCATGTATGTGCCTTTTTAAGTAACAAGGTGTAGTACATTTAGACTGGAGAGGCGCAGTGGTGGGGGTGTTTTGGAAACTAAATTTGTTAGAATAGGTATGCTTTTCTGTACAGGAAGGTCTCAGAAGTTTTTGTAATGGAAGAGTGATGGTGGCATGGTGACTGAATCAAGAAAGCTTGTGATCACAGAGGGATAGTCATCTAGTAACTTCTGTGTATGTGGGTCTCCATGTAATTTTGGGCTTTAAATGTCTTAGGTCTCACCCTATTTTCTTCTACCTTGTTACTGTGCTTTCTTTTTGGAGGCTGGAAGAAATATATTGTGTTTAATCTTCCCTCAGGACTAACAACATTGTCTCTTCAGTTTACCTGGCTTAAGAAATAGATTATAATGGTTATGTAATTTTAAGCATTTGAATAAAAAAGCTAAATACTGGGAGATAAAAGGACTTTCAAAACTGGAATATACCAGGTTTTGTGGCCTCTTCAGTTTATTGTGAAAGAAATTATATGTTCTTTTTGTTGCAGAGATTTTAGTAGGACTTAAAGATAGTAAATACAAGTAGGTTACGTTCTCTGAAGCTTAAATACCCACAGCTATGCCTACAGCTGTCCTGGTAAGGCTTCAATATAAATACGTACAAACTACAGAGTGACCAAAGACTGATTAAATGCAGTTCTAACAGTGGAATTCAGCAAAGCACTGATATTCTAACATGGATCGAATGAGGCCTGCAGGAGACCTATAATGATATAGCAGCAGGCATACTTTGAGTTTGAATGGTCTATGGTCACAGTAACGATAAATGTATTGGTTATTATGTGTGACTAAAACCGTGCTAGTGTTTGCTATTGCCATAACAACTATACACTCACATCTTGGTTCTCTTTATGTTCAGACTATTTCTCTTCTCCAAAACTATAACTTACAAAAAGACACCCAAAGCATCAAACCAAATTTAAGATTCTTCAGTGTGGTGTTGCCTTTTCCTGCTTCTCTAAATGATACATTTTTTCAGTGTAGCCTCAAAAGTTACAGTTGCGCTTCTTTGTAGCTTCTATGATAATACTGCAAGCTGATTTTTCTCAGATGTAAAAGTATAAGTCCTTTCAATTTTAGTGGGAATTAAATTTTTTTTTTCAGGGCATTGGGTGTTTAAAGATCTGCACAAATTAGACTTTCCTATTTTCATGTGATTAAAACAAAATATTAACTTGTATATAGTACTATATTCCTTTTAGAAACATTTTAAGCACTTATCTTTTGAAATTAAAAGTAGAATGAAATGAACTAGGAATTTTTCCCTCTTTTACTTAACTAAGACACTTTGAAGTATAGTAAAATGTAAGAAGGAATATAATTTTTATAGTATTTTATTTATAAATTGCTGGCAAGATAAAATATCTTGGGGAAAAAAAAACCAACTTAGTTAAATATTACTAAAAGTGATTTCATGATATGTTACAAAGATTCGAGAAAGCTATTGTGGATTTGCATTTTTAGTGGGCTCTCTTGAAAGAATGAGTTTAGATTATAAGTGCTAATAAAAGGGTCCCCTTGTGTTTTTTCTTTTTTTTAATTACATCTGTATCTATATGCATATAGTAAACTATCAATCCAGTAGCTTGTTTCCTCCTTTTGTCTTTGCTTGAGCAAATTGTATATACTAATAAAAAACTGTGGACCTGTGCTTTTAAATATCTATATGTGTTCTGGTTATCTGCCATTTACTGATATTTATGCTCATGTTCACCTTTCTATTCTCCCTTTTTATGAAAGAATTAGTACGTGCCACATCATCCTAGCTTTGCTTGTTGGGTTTTTTTTCCTGTTTTGTTTTTTTTTCTTTTTAGGCCTTGCATAAATTGTCTTGCAATGGTTTAGTTCCCATTGATTTGAATTTTTCCTTTGTATTGTGGTTTTATTGATAATTTCCTTTTCATAACCTTACTGGAATTAACCTACACGAAGGACTTTTCTATATCTATATTGAGGTAGCTGCATTTGCAGTTAGAGACTACTGTTCAATGTCTTTTTTAAAAGTTTAGCTTTTCAACTGTTATTTTCTTAACAAACTGTGTTTTTAAAAAGTATGGAAAAATATCCATACTCACAGATGGTAGCAAGTATCCATATGTGCTTCTATTTGACTGAACCATAACAGGAAGTTTTCATGTTCTCCTCCCCCCTGCCGCCCCCGCACACTACTTGTTGCGTTTAGTGGCTTATTTTCCTTAAGAGTGAAACCTTTTTAAGATGTAAGTATCATTTTTACTTGTTCAAACCACGTTGGGTTTTGCCAGCCATCTGTGAAGATAAGGGAATAGACTTGGCGTGCGTCGCAATCTTAGCTGAAAAATGTAATTTTCCCATCATTTCCAATACAGTTTTTTCCCCCTCATCATCTGCAGAATAAATGCTCTTATTAAAATTTAAGAAGCTGGTGACTCATCAGATTAAGCAACTAAAGAACATTTTCCCCTAGATAATAAATGGACTTTTTTCCTCTCTTGGTATCTGAAGTGCAGCACTAGTACTATCCTAGAGGGAAGAAAAATAAAATGAATGCCAAAATGTTGATACAGAAATTTTTAAGGGCTGGAATTTCACAGATGCTGAGCAAACAGTTATTTCAATGCAGTCGGTGATGCTCATCCCTGATGATAAACATGTTACAAATATGGAATGTATGTGTTTATTTCTTAATTGCATTGTATCTGAGTGAAGATTTTGAAAATCATAATTTGTTCACTTGTTTCCCCCCACAAACCATTGTGTTTCTAGAAAACTTAGTTTTATTGAACCCTAACAACTCATGCTTCTGCAGAATGATTAGAATGCTGCAACCCAGCAACATCTCTCTACGTGTAGTTTCCCCTCTTATTTTGTTTTCTAATGAGATTTGTATGGAGGTGGCTTTGAACAGCCTATATTGCCTCACATCAGTTTTACTGATGGTTTTGGGGGAAGTTATAAACATATCTAGGCTTTTGCTGTTTTTGTCTCAGTCATGTTGTTTTATGCAGTTGAATAAGATATGTGTAATTTTTTCTGTTGTTTGACAATATCATCATTTGGAAGACAAAGTTTAAATTAGTTCCTAAAAAAGGGAATTGTTCCTTTTTAAGTATAAATTCATTTTTTTTTTGCAACAAATCTGCTTTGACATGTCTGTTACTAATACCACAAATACTGTGGTCTCAAAGTCTATTACTTTTTACCCTTAGAAGCTTGAGTTTTGTTATGTAAATCTGGAATATAGTAGTTGATAATCTTTCCAAGTACGTTCATTTTAAAGCACACATTCTGTTCCCAAGTGACACTCTCCTGTGGATCTGTCACTTGTAGCTTCATTTTAGATTTCAGGAGAGTGAAAAACAAGATGGTACCTAGTAAATATGTATCACATTATAGAAATCGTGCTGGTTTTTGAAAATTGACCATAACTGAGGACTACAGCAGTTTGCATGTACAAGAATGTACATACAGAATTAAATTGCATTCATAGTTTCAGCTGTGTTCCATGCTCATGAATGGCTCGGAAGTGTAATTGCACTGGTTGAGTTTAAATATGTTATAAGCAGGTCCTATTAAAGATTGCCTGATTGCCTGTTTTGCTTTTCCAGTGCATTTCCATGCTGTCTTAAACCATGTGGATGTTCATAGTGCTATACAGCACAGCACAGAAATGAAAAGCAGAAGTAACGTTACATAATTGGTAACTTTAAAGATGCATCGTAATACATTTTAGTAACTGCATAGCATTGTATTTCTACCTGTGGTGCTTCTTTTCCCCTCTTCTTTTCCTGTCCTGGTGTTCATTGCTGTTGATGCTTGTATCTTGGTTTAGGTTGTAAGTCTCAGGCAGATGAAATGCCTTTTGGTTTGTTTCATGTCGTTGTGGGTATGTTTCTGAGAGCTCAAAATGTAAGTAATCATTCCAGTAGTGATTTGGGGTATAGGGAGGGCAGGAGGATCCCTTGAAGCAGAACTGCTTGAAGAATTGCAATGCCGATTTCCACAATTACATTTTCCATATGTTGAGCAGACAGAATTATTTTTAGCTTTTTAATTTTAGTATGTTCCTACAGCAAATGTTTGGGTGCTTGGATTGTCACTACTGCTCTAGCATTGGTATGTTGGAGAAGGGTAGAAAGAGGGAATGTCAAGTAAGAGACATCTATGTATTATAGTATAAAGCACCTTTGTCTTGCTGCTCAGACTGCATGATTATTGGAATTTTATCAGGATAATCTTTTAGCTTAAGACTCTTCTTTTCTTTTTTTTTTTTTTAATTTTTATGTTTTATTTAGTGGATGGAAAGGCCTGGTAGGTTGCTGTGAAATTCTAAGAGACTTTATGTTTTTTATAGTCTCTTAGCAACTTCATCTGTCCATGATAGAGCTTTTGCTCACCAGCTGTCCAAGTTAAAATGCAAAACATAATAGAATATTTCTGTGGCTCCTTTTAATGTAAACAACAATCTCTCTAATAGATTTCACCTTGTTGACCAAGCTAGTGTCCGCTGTGTTGCAAGAACAAATATTCTCTAGGATTGAAATGCTTAGTTCTTTGCTGAGTATTTACTTAGTATTGTTCCTTCTGTACAAAAAATGAAATAGATGTAACATGCAAACAGATATGAAACCGTTTTATATGAAGTCACAATAAAATGTTAACCATTTCTATTGCCATTTGCAATGAGAGATGAAATAGTATATCTCTTAAAGATTAATATTCTCATTCTGGTTTGGATATTGCATAACTTTTGCAGAGGAGCAGTGGTTGTTTATTCACATGTATGTGTGTGCATGTTCATGCTAATCATGTGGTTCTTTCAAAGGTGGATAGGAAAAATTTCTCCCTTCCTCAACCCAGAGGAAATCTGCATCCCTAAAACATGAGATTTAGTTGCCCCGCTTTAGTGTGTATGATTTAAAATACTGTCTCAAAATTAGACAGCCTGTGGTGCAAGTCCTGCTTCAATTTTTGAATCTGTTGCTGGAGAATGTCTTTACAGTCCCATGTGACTCTGAGATGTACTTGTCATTTATTTAAATGCATCTAATGCTAGCTATTTACCCCACTCTTCTCCTGCTGCTCAAACTGCAATGCACAGATTAAATTATTAATAATTTGAAAATCTTCATAATGGGGGAATCTAGAACTAAATACAGCAGAATCGTGTTTTCTTCAACCTTCTTGGATCATTTAGTCATTTATGTGTAAACATTAGATGAAAGAAGAGGTAGGTATACATAGACATAGGTATTTACAATATTAATAGTCCACATATTTAAACTTTTCAATGTATTGCAAAATTTATCCCAAGGGTATTTTCCAGTAACATATTTGTAAACTATACTACTATAGTTTCAGGCACATCCATATGCCTGTTTTGATTTATGCCCCATTTTGCTGTGCACATTAGAAATACACAACAGAATGTTCCTGGCCTGAAGATATTGTGATTAAAAAAAGAACACTTACATTGCCTATATTTTGATGTTTTAATGCGTATTTTAGCCATCTGCACAAGATTTGACAAAAGTTCGTTACTGTGCTATTCAGCATCTAGGGATTGTTAAATATATGTAGGAGGTAATTGCGGTACCTTTTTTGACCATTTCAGAATTCTTATAAACATCTATTTACTCTTAAAGCTAGCTACTTATTTCCATTGAATACTCTTGTGTTGTAGGTTGTTAAAAAGAACTCAAGGAGTTTTCTTGATACTTATTACGAAGACTACTGAAAAAATAACTGTTAAGTTTGTGATGTTCTTTATTCTGGATTTCCTCTTATTTAGGTGTATTCTTTAGTTTGAGGAGCATCTGGACAATGCTCTTAGTCATATGATTTAGTTTTAGGTAGTCCTGCGAGAAGGAGGGAGTTGGACTTTGATGATCCTTGTGGGTCCCTTCCAACCTGAGATATTCTATAATTCTATGATTTAGGTTTCTAATTGAGTATGATTCTGTTGTATTGACTGTAAAATACATTAATCTTCCTGCTTTTCTTCCCTTCCCCTCAAAAAAGCCAAAACAAAATAAAAAAAAAAGGGGGGGGGGGAGAAGCAGGTATCAATCTGCAATGAGAATATGGGAATGATACAAAATGAAGAAACTATTACTATCAAATTATGAATGGGAGAATGAAACTGCAATAATGTAATCTAAAACGCTAGGTCTGGAATAAAATTTCTATAGTCAGTATTTTCACATATCTGAGTGTTGATGTAGGTGGCATGAAAAATGTTGTAGTCACTTCATTAATTTTGCAGAAGATCTCAAGGACTGCTTTCTGTATTTTCTGGAACAAGGACAAAGCCTAAAAAGTAGAAATGCATGCAACAATGATTGTGTGTAACTCTAGGTTGTAACACTTAAGAAAAACAGTAAAATTAAATGACACTGATAACCTGATTTCATGGTTAACCTTAGTGTGTAGTTCAGTATACGTATACTTGCTATCCAAATGTACTCTGTAATTTTCCAGGCACCATTTCCAGAAATAAATGCATTCTAGTGATGGAACAGAAATAGTGCTCTGAATAACTTCTCACAGTCTTTTCTCAGACACGTTCATGCCAAAGTGCTTTGTCTCTTTGTTTTCAGAGTTGCAATAGTTTCCAAGTCTTTTGAAGGAAAAACTGATCAAACAGAAGACTGGTATGGAACACAGTACAAGCAAGAAGCAATTTCTGATGAAGTTATTAAGGCATGTTAAAACTTTTAATATATTCTAATATCTGCAAGTGAAAGACAGTGGTAAATTCTTTGTCTAATTTTCCATTTAGTTGGAGAACTTAAATCTGCTGCTCTACATAGCATGAAAATTGTACAAGGAGTCTGTTTAATATTATGAGAAGTAAGGATCTTACATTAGTCTTTAGATTTCAAATATTTATTGCATGAGACAGATGTATTTTAATGGTTTTAAACCCTGTTACGTACAGGGAATGTTGTACAATTTTTGCTATAAAAGAGCCATAATACGCAATGGCTACTTAAAAGCTTAAGCATTAACTTTTTAAAACTTAAAAGTCTCTATTAAATGTTAATGAACTAATCTGTTCTTAAGAAAGGAATCTTTTTACAACTGCTGTATGTAACTCTGTTTCTGGAATTGATTTTTGCAACTTAGAAAATGAGTATATTTTGCCAGTTGAATGAGCTTCTGAAAATCAAAACTCCAATAAAGGAAGTGGGCAAGCCCTTATTGAAACTTGTTATTGATCTGTTCCTTTAAGAAGAGATGGCTGTAAAATACACCCTAGAGCTAAACTGGGTCTGCCGATGATGCTTTGAACAGATATTGCATAGGAACACTTCACTTCCTTTAGCTTGTCCATGCCTATGTTCTTGATTAGAATTCTTGCTTATGTATTTAGTTTAACGCCTTCATTTAGAGTTCACAGTAGCAGAAAAGATGAGACGTAGAACCACCTTTCACTCTAAACTTTTCAAAATTTGTTTTATCTGTTGTCTTCCTCCTTGGAGTGCTTCATCCTGCTGATAGCCTACTCCAGCTTGGTTTCCCAGATATTTCTCTCTTTCCCTGTCATCCTGGTAGTATTTACACATAAGGTAGTGGAACACATTTTTAAATCTTTTGTTACAGCATAAAATAAGTAAGTATATATCCATTAATTAAGCAGAAATTCTACTTAGCCTCATTGTTTCTCCTGTTTATCTAGAAATGGCAAAATGCTGACCTGAATGGGAAATTCAAGCTTCCAATGAAGAATGAGTTCATTCCTACTAACTTTGAGATTTTGCCATTGGAAAAAGATGCAACACAGTACCCTGCCCTTGTCAAGGTAAGCTATCTGTATTTGTTCTGTTTGCTAGCTAACCTTCTGGGAAGTTAGCAGTTAATTCCTATGTGTTTTTAAAATACAGATCATGTCATATTCCAAAGTATAATAAACAAAAAAGTACGAAACTTAAAGATACTGCTAGAAAGACAGTAGAAAGTTCATTCTTGCTAAACTTTGGATTATGACTATTTGAGTTCCTACAAAAATGAATCTACAAACAGCTTGAACTCTCTTTGTCCTTTTGAAAGTGTGTTAACAATTGATAGAAATAGTATTAAAGCTGTTTATTTAGCAGAAGGGTGGCTGCCACTCTTACTTTTTTTTTTTTTTTTAAGCAGTGTTCAGTAAGTCGAGGGTGTAGGCATCGCTATTCTTTTGTAACTGTGTATGGAAAAAGCTTGTGATTGCATGGAAAAAGGGAGACAGAGATGTAAAAGTGTAAATATCACTCTCCAGTGTCCTGGAAGCATCATTTAATGATCTCAGGACGTTTGGCAAATCTCAGTTTTTCTGAGTACCTAAAATTTACTAAAAATTTCTTCTCACTAGTAAAGCATAGCGTCTTTGCTAATGCTCATCTCTGTTATAGGCTTAGTTGGAGGATAAATAGGAAAAGTCTTCTGCAATTTCATGTTGTGCTTCAGCTTGAATGCTCAATTCAGGAACACTTTGCACACTAGGTTAATATAAGCCTGCTTTAGTGCAAAGACGTCCTTCAGGAGAACGTTTTTGTTCTGCACAGGGCATTTGAGGTATATACTTGAAGCGGGATTATTAACAGAGGAGCACTTTGAGCGTATGTTTATGTTCATCCTGAACTGAAACCCTAAACCTCAGCAGGGACACATACTACAGCTCTATTAAGTAACACTAATTGGTTTGCTATAGAAAGTTGATGGTCCTTCATTGTCTCTGTAGCAACCAGGCAGTTGGTCCACACAAGAGCTTTGCTTTAAGGCAACATTGCTTTAGCAATGTATTTGCTTTTAGTTTTTCCTTTCCCTTTAAAATATGTTTTCTGAGGGAGAATGTTTTTTAATCTTCTGTACTTGATGAAATAGACTTTATCTATTTTGCCTGCATCTTTTTAATTTTCTCCCCAGCTGTATGTCTGTGCCGTTCTCCTTTTGTGGGCCCTGGCATTTGTCTGACCCTACAGCAAAACACTGCAAGAACTAAATCAGCAGAGATTAGCTGTACAAAAAAAGCAATTTTTCTGCTGTTTTATATGCCTAAGTGAGCTTACTATGGACTGGACCAGTGTTGTGGAGAAAGGGAGGTACGGGAACATAAATGCAGGAACAGGATTGCCATTTTCACTGGCAGCATGTCACTAGGTCACCTCTGTTGTAATGGCACATTTTGCCCTGAAAAACCCTCAGGGAAGAGGGCATTTAGGCTTTGGCTGGAGGGCCAAGTTGTTACTATGGACTGCAGCTAGTGATTTTCAGCTATTGGATCAGGTCTCCAGTACTACAGAGAGGTTCTACTGTTTATCATTCTGTCCCTTATGTAGGATGTATTCTAAACTGTGTAGTAGCAATTCAACAGAATAATTTTTTTTTTCTGTCTCGGAGAGAAGCTGTAATTTGGCTTTTTAGTATGAGTCAAATATTGTGTAGAGGAGGTGTGCTGTAAGAGATGAGACTTATTTCTTTTATGCAAAAAGGAGGAGGAAAATACCATGCCAAATCCCTGAGAAACCAAGAACATCTGCTCAAAAATATGAGAAAGAGAAATAATTTTACATTTAAAAGTTCTCTCTTCTTATGTATAGCAATTTAAAGAAAAAGTGTTGGAGGGATAAAGTTAACTAGAGTTGGAACAGAGAGAGTATCTCTTTCACAGCTTTTGTGGGAGAAAACGCAATAGAGGAGGTTGCTTAGATTCTTTCCTCTACTAGGAGAATATTCTAAAAAAATTTTGGTGACAGATCTTTTAACTAATTTCCAACTAGTTTTACTACTTTTTCTAAATGCGTATGTGTTTTCTGTTACCAATGTTACTTTAAAACAATATACAATGCATTAATATTTTTTACTTAGAGCATTAAATACCCAATTATATTAGTCTAAAACATGTAACTATATGCTGCTGTAGTGCTGCATAATGGCACATCTTTTAATGCCAGCGTTAGCAGGAATTTTGTGAAGCTAACTCTGTATTTGTCTTTGATCAGTCCTGCTCTAGAAAAGTAGTTCCCATTTTGATCATAAGCTCATTTACAATGCTGCAGCTATTTAACTGCTTGTTAAGGTGACATACGATAAGAAGAGTCTCAATAAGGATAGATGGATGTATACACAAATGTATATAGCAAGAATATGAATTTAAGGGGACAACACTAAACAGATTTGAAGTGGTGAAGAGATTTTTTTTTTTCTTTAAATAGTGTAATATATTACAGTTAAAAGTTAGGTGACTTAACAAAACTTCTTTTCTTGACACAGGACACTGCTATGAGCAAACTATGGTTCAAGCAAGATGACAAATTTTTTTTGCCGAAAGCTTGTCTCAACTTTGAATTTTTCAGGTATGCAATGCTAAGTATATCACATAAATTGCTCTCCAAAAGTTTCTTGTTTGTTGGGAATCTGCATTTCTGTGGCAAAAACTTTCTTGCATGTATTGAGGCTTTAAAATGTTTGTCCTTACTTGGAAACATGCAATAAGATACAGATAGCAGGAATTCTCATGTAAGTTATGCAGTAGTTGAGTAGCAAGCAGTTTGAGGTGCTCCATCTATATTAACAGGAAAAGTTTATCTAAAAATACTTTTAAAACAAATTTTCTTCTATGTTTTATCTGCTATACCTGAAATATTCCTGCCAATAGGACCTACTACATATTGCAATATGCCTCTTTAAAAATGGGTGTGTATTATTTTTAATTAATGACTAAATTGCAACTATTCTAAGATAGTGTGTTCTTTATAAAATGCTATTCTGATAATGGTTTTCGGTTCAAATTCTGGTTTAATTTGCATAATGCAAGCCAGTATAAAATTCTAAGTGCTTAAAACTGTGGGATTTGTATTGAAACCAACCACTGATTTTTTTTTCTAGAAGAACACCGTCTGTATTATCAATGAACGTGTGATTCTCGCCTCAAGATGCATGATAAAGTGCTGTAATGTTAATTCTGGTCTTGCATTATTTTCGTCACAGGAAAATTATCTTTTTTTTTTTTTTTTTAAGTGAGCATGACAATGATGTACCTTCTTAGTGTTCCTTTCAAGTAATAATTTCTAACTTGTGAATTAAAAAAAACATACTGCTGTCTTCGGAGTGCAGCTGTTTCTGTGCTGGACTACTGAAAGTGAAAATAATTTCAGGAACTCTCCTCCTTTGGCCTAATTAAATGATTCAGTGATATTGCTAGAAAGGCTATTACATGGGCTCTGATAGATGCTCATAGAGGTACTGTTGAGTTCTTGTTTTGAATGACTCACTTGAAACTTTTCTTGGCAGAATGTTAGATAGAGGGTTTTTTTCAGAGAGTGTCAGATCGTGGTACTGGTGTTGGTACTAGTTGGGGAAAATAGATTGCCTGGACACTTCCTTTTTTTGCTTTTTGAAACCACAGGGCAAACATTACAACTGTTTCAACTTCAATGTGTCAGGAAATGGAAGATCAAAATGGTATCTGCCTGTCTCTTATTCAGAGAACAGCAATTGCAATACTTTGCCTTCTTTGTTCATACCTAGGGGCTTTCCCTTGTACTATGTTTGGCCAAAATCCAAAATAGGATTTTATTGCTGGACGCTGAGTTTATGCTATACAGTTGTGTTGGAATTGATTTAAAAAAACAAACAAACAAAAAACGAACTATGAGTGATCCAATCTCTATACGAGTTTATGAATGATTAAAAGATAATAATTGATTTTATGTAGAGCAAACAAAGGTATAAGTATGTGTGCATACGCACAATATCATAGAATCGTAGAATGGTTTGGGTTGGAAGGGACCTTTAAAGGTCAGCTAGTCCAACCCTCCTGCAATGAGCAGGGACATCTTCGACTACATATGTGGTGATAGTCTTTCTCAGTTAGATGTGTACTTTCATCTCAGTAAGCCCTTTTAAAAAGCCAGGAGTACTCGAGCTTTGCTGACTAATGTAATGGAATGATTTGCCTGTTTCATCCTAGGAATGGTTACAGGTGGAAAGCAGGCTTTTCTCTTAGGGTTGGGGGCGAGGGTTCTTTCCTTTTCTTTAAAAATAAGATGGCAATTGGATATGAACGGATGTGAGGAGATTTTGACAATATTGGGTACGTCATCTCCAAAAGAAGTTGTAAGCAGGTTTGTCTGTTTTTGATACTTAAGAAAGATTCTTAGTGAATCTCTCTCTTGAGACAGGTCATGCTGATGGTCATTGGAGGAAGTGGTGAAATGTATAGTGTTTATTCATAAGACTTGATGAAATTACCCATAGCTCTTCTGGCCAAGTGAATTGGTGAATAAAGCCATCTTAATAACATGGGTTTTCATAAAAAGTTTTAGCCTCAATTCTAGATCAGAATATGATGGCTATGCTGCCTTGTAGCAGACTACAGGAATTTGTTCACACTACAGACTGCTTCAGTAAGATAGAAGAGATGAGGAGGCTTGTTTCTGCCTGCAGCCCTGATGGGTAAACTAGAAATAAGCATTTATTTACAAAGTTGTTGGTAATAGAAGGCAACTTCCCAAACAGTGTTATAACAGTTGTTTTCTGTTATTTTTCACTTGAGGATTAATGACTTAGTAGTCTTCGTTATTTTCAAAACTCCCTGTTGGCCTTTACCAGCTAAATGAGTATATAGAAGTTATAGCTGATATGGACATACTAATCACTCAAACTGATTAAGTCTCTATTCTAGTATCAAAATGGAAAAGAACATAATGAGTTTGGAGGAAGGTTTATGATAACGTAGGATTGACCTACATCTTGCTTTGAATTCAGTCTTAATTAAAAAATTCAATGTTAATTAGATTTACATCAGTGGGCATATTGAAATTGTTATACAAGTCCAAGCCCAGAATAATTAACCCAGTAATGGTTAAAAATTAACCGAATTATGGTAAAAAGCCATACCCTAGGCTAAGATTTCAGACTATAGTAGGCTCTGCTTGTCTAAGAGAATTATTTATTTATTTATTTATTTATTTATTTATTTATTTATTAAAAATCTCTTCCCATGCTTCCTTTCCTTAATCTAAAAGGAAGAAGTCAAGGCCTTACTAAAAACTACTAGGAACCTTCTTAAAAATACCTTTTCAATGTAATTTAAAGTTATCAGCATGTGTGGTGTGGTGATGTGATCTTTGTTTTGCAACATTAATGTTGGTATACGTGAAATACCATGCTATATAGACTTAAACATACATAGTAGCATGTCTCTGAATATGACTGTTAGTGACTGCTTAGGGAAAATAAATGCAAGTGGCGTGGTTTTTGAATTGTAAGCGATATCCTGACAGCAAATTGTTTTAGATACTGCTGATTCTCTCTGTGAAATTGATAATGAATTTACATGCACTTCAGAAGCTTTAGAACTAAATATTCAATCATAGTACAAATAACTTGTCTTGACTTTGCAACTCTTTAAAACACATAGATATTTAACAATTAGCGCAGTTGAAACATGGCTTGAGTCTTTGAGTTGCATTTCTCTTTCTGAGAAATTTGTGACAGTATTGTATGTGATCAGATGCTTCTAATACAACAGTAGAGCTTGTATAGTTGTTGCCATTAAAAAGATAACACAAAAATTAGTCGTATGAAAATGGATATGCCAGACTTCTTTCCTGAGCTGACCTTAGCATGTACTGCATATTTTTCATACCACAAATTGCTAATCTCTTAATTTTTGTAACAGAAACTACTTTGTTTTCTGATAGTGTAGAAGTATTAATTAATGTTCAGTATGTGGGCTTTCATTTCAGTCTCTTGAATTATGTTGGTTATTCAGGGTGTATCTAGTTTATTCTACTCCTGGTGAATTCTGACTGTGCAGCAAAGTAAATATAACGTGTCTTGATTTATGAGCACAAATAAGAGTATCTCTGGAATCTTCAATATATTTAGGCATCGCTCAAACCATAAGCAAGATAAATAATTATTTTCAGGTATGTTCATATTTGGCTTCAAAATAGGAATCCTTCATAATGGGATCCATCAGCATACTCGCAGTAAATATTGTTTCCTTCAGATCAAACTTAAAAGGCCGAAAGAAACTGAGAAATAATTTTAAACTGCATATTTTACTTTCAACATTTTCTTCCAGCCCATTTGCTTACGTGGATCCCTTGCATTGTAACATGGCCTATTTGTACCTTGAACTACTCAAAGACTCCCTCAACGAGTATGCATATGCAGCAGAACTAGCTGGCTTGAACTATGATCTCCAAAATACCATCTATGGGATGTATGTAAGTACCCAAACCAAGGAAAAGCTTAAAGCCTTAAAACTACTTCCACTCATCAACATTTTTATATTGATTTGATGGAAGGACTTTTATTTAAAAAATGGGTCTAAGGCTGTTACTCCTTTTGATCTTGGTTATTAACCATCCTTTCTTTAATTTGAATTTTAAGTTGAATTTTTTTCAAAGTCTTCAACAATCTTTCCATTCATATTAAGCAAATTTTCTTCTTTATTTTTATACCATTCATGAAATTAATTAGTTGTAAGATTTGTTCCTCCATTTAAAAAAAGAAAAAAGCAACCCTAATCCAAGCTTACGTATTTATTTCAGTTTGTCAGATATCTACTAAAAACTTTCTGACTGATGGGGTAGAAGACCCCCTTCTCATGCTATTAAATAAATGGTACACTTCAGCTTTCCTGTTCAAGAACTACTGATCATGAGGCTGCATATACATACTCTTCAGTCATGTTTCTTCATCCATTACTTTGTCACTGCTTGAGGTATCAAAGCATTTCTTTTGTTTTTCTTTTTGTTAGTCGCTACATTTATGCTGATCCTCTCCATTGCAACATGACATACCTGTTTATCAGGTTATTGAAGGATGATTTAAAAGAGTATACATATGCAGCACGCCTCTCAGGTTTGATCTATGGCATTGCATCAGGAATGAATGCAATACTTGTAAGTAAGAAAAAAACGCAGGAGGAAATGAAACAGCTTGGGAGTTGTTGAGCTTGGAGAAAACATTTGACTTCTGCATTTCTAAATGAGATGGTTAATGTTTTTTTCCTTGCATATATCTCATGAATTAAAGGGAAAGCAAAACTATATTTTAATCTGTACTGAGTGACCGGTTTAAGATTGCAGTGTCTTGTGAACCTGTGTGCAGTGCAATTGTTGCATTCTAGTTCACATTTTTACTTGCTTGCATGGTAATCTTGAAAGTACTATTGCTGGTTTCTATATAAAAAGATTAACTTTTCTGTTGAATGAATCTCAACTTTACAGATTTTGTTATAATTCTCTAGTTCTGCTGTACTGAGCTGTGGAAATGGATTGTGCATGTGTGTGTTAGAATGCAATGCTGGATATTTATGGTTTTTCCTTAGTGTTTGTTTTTATTACGTGCTTTATAATCTCTTTTAAAGTGCTGACAATACTTACTTGGTAAATACTGATATTATGATAAATAGTTATTTCTTACTCAGCTTCTCCTATGAGATTTATGTTAGGAGATTTTAATAGTCTTTGTTAGTTCTGTTAAAAGCTTTCATTAACCATCATTTTATACCAAAATGTGTTTTGAAATTTCCTGTAGAAGTATTATTTTCCAAAGCATCTTAGTAAGAGAATATACTGCATATTGTCTTTACATTTCCTGTATGAAAGAGAGTTCTGCAATTTCTTTTCTTATTCAACGCAAATCTCATTTCCTGGTAGCATTCACTTAACTTACTGCAAACATGGTTATCTATTTTCAGTTTCCAAGCTTGCTGATGGTCAGAGTTAATTCCTTAAAAAAAAAAGGGGGGGGCGGGGCAAGTGTGCGTGTGTAATTTTCTTTATTGTTAGTCACAGTTTAGAAATTTAGAGTTATTTTAAATATTAGCTGGTTTTTGTAGGGTCTTTATATTCTTCTACTGTAAAGATTCTATTTTTGCATATTAAAATCAGTTTACTCCGTTTTGATATCTGGGAACTTTAATATTCTTTTCCATATCGTGAGAAGTTTTATAGTCAATAGGTGTAACTGTACAACGTTGATACTTTAAGCAAGGACAGATGCTACACTGGTGACTGTTTAACAGTTTGGGTTATTATGCTAATTAGGGTATCAGCCTTTGTCATAAATTCATTTATGATAGTTTTTTCTTCAAATTCATGGTTCAGGTATGTTTCAGCAACAATAGAAGAAAAAAAATCTTCCTACTGAAAAGCAGGAATTCACCTGTATGTTGGTTTGTGTCGTAAAATTTAGTTTTACCCTTAATAAATAAACTGCACAAATCCAATTTAATTCCTGTTTTGAGATAACAAATTTTGAAGTTTTTTCCCCCAGAAAGGCCTTCTAATGCCTTTTTTTCACTAGACAAACTTTCTGTAGCTTGATGCAATCATGTAGTGTTTTTTAAGTTTCTATGTTGTTTTTTTAAATGACCCAAGTTTATTTCCATGTATACTTTCAAAAAAATGTGTATGATCAGATCAATATCTCATTACAATTGTAGACTAACTACCTTGGTGTTTCAGCCCAGCATCATCCTGGTTATAAGTTGTGCTGCTGTTGACAGTACCCCTTTTCATTTTTATGAGCAGCAAGATAAACATGAAACAAGGTTAAAAATAAATTAGAGAGTATTTGTGAATCTGGATTTCATTACTAAAATGAGAAACCTAGAGTAAAACCATCTCAGTACTCCAAATGTACAGTTTACTGACGGGACTCAATACTTGTAATCATTAAAAAAACTGCATTCTGAGTACCGTTTGCTAACATCTACATGAAATTACATTAATTCTCTGCATTCATAACTCCTGGGCAACTATGCAATATTATGTTCATCAGTAAGTTATCTTTTGATGGGTAAAAGGATTTTATTTCAGAATGAGTTAATGTTGAATAACATTGAATTTAGAGTAATTGTTGAAAAGTGTATTGTTCATTGAATCATACAAGACTTGGTAATTGTTTTAGTCTTTTATCTTCCACATTTAAAGCAAATTATGCGCTTTTTCCATAGCTTTCTGTAAAAGGTTATAATGACAAGCAACATATCTTGCTCAAGAAGATCATTGAGAAAATGGCTACTTTTGAGATTGATGAAAAACGATTTGAAATTATCAAGGAAGCGGTAAGCTACATGAGAAATTTATATTTTGGAGTAATTTAAAATTGAATGCATCGACTTGAAATGAAATCTGAGGGCTGATTATCCATGGAAATACAGAGTGAAATTCTGCCTCACTGGGACTGCAGAAACTTTTTTCTTTTGTCTTTTTTGTGGCCATGAGGTCTCCGGAGTGTTTATATTACATTCTTTGGTTAAAAATAACTGGCCCTGAAATCTTCCTTCAGTCGGTCTTATGATTGATCAAGGGATTGCAACTCACTTTTTATAGGAGTAGAAGTCTAAGAAGGGGGATGGGGCGGGAAATCTTAACTTTATATACTGTTTTACAATTTGGAAAGGCCCCAATGGGGTCTACCCATAAAAGAAGGGGAAAATGGATGAAGGGGGAAAGGAAGCGTTGAAAGGTTTGCAACGTTTCTTCTCCCCAGATGTGAAGAGGAGCTCTGCTCCTGAGCTGAGATCCTTTGGTGCAAAAGTAACCAGCTGGTTAAGGACATGCTGACTTCTGGAAGTCTCACTTCCTAAATGTAATGACTGATCTATATATATGGAATGAAAGTCAGATTTTTTTTTTTTTTTTTTTTTAAGCTCCTGCAGTAAATTTATGAAAGGTGATTACATTTGCTAAGCCAAACAAGATACATAATTGTTCTTCTGGTGCTTTCTTTAGAGCAGGACAGAGGTAAAACAAAGGAAATGAACAAATTAGATATTGGCGCTCATAGCAATGAGTTGTTGTGGAGGTATAAATGAGTGCACAGGGATTAGACTGCTGTTGGGGAACAGGCTGACTTCTGGCCCAGAAAGCTTGCAAGTAGTCTGCAGTAGATCGAATCAAAGAATTGTTTAGCTTGGAAAAGACCTTTAAGATCATCAAGTCCAACCGTTAACCTAACACTGCCAAGTCCACCACTAAGCCATGTCCCGAAGCACCACATCTACGCACCTTTTAAATACCTCCAGGGATGGGGACTCAACCACCTCCCTGGGAAGCCTGTTCCATGAGAGAGCTAGGGCTGCAGGGAAGATCACACCATGCTTGCTATAGCTATAATCCTCTGCTGCTGGTGATTTTTGAACAGGTGACTGGCCTAGACAGCCACCAGGGCTATCTTTAGTTCATTACTATTTAGTAGGAAATTCTAAGCAGGTGGACGTCAAACATGAGGTAGATTTATTATAACAACCTGTTATTTAGGCTCTGTGTACCTAAGATGCATTAATTGTTTGCAAAGTTTTAACTGGATGTGACAAATGTCAAGCTAAAAAAACCCAACCCACAGGTCTGTGAATGATCCATTTTGGATGATTTTCTCTTAGTTTAAGATGTTTCCCCGGTTGTCTTTATAGTTTGCTTGAACATCATTTCTCTATTATATGCATGTTTTGTCATTTTATAGAGTTTTGCTACATAAGCCTTTTGTGTATGTAAAATAAGGACAAAATACAAAAAAGTTAAATCAGATGGGGAGACTGCAGTTTTTCCCCTCATGTCTACACTTAACAGATAAGGGATATATCAGCTTTGGCTGGAAAAGACAGAAGGATGCATCCTCAGCAACTTCATGCTCACTTATGTACCCTGAAATGAGTTACTTTTCTCCTGTACTAGAAATGATCCTAGCTTGCCAAAAGTATTAGTTTGCACTTTCCAGTTCCTCTGGTAGAGGAAAAAGGTTTTGCTTATTTTGTAAAGGTGCAGCTGGACTAGAAAGGAGTTTCTTTGGAAAGGCTCACTTATTCTTCTTTTATACCTCCTTTATCCAGGCAAAGAATGCAAAGAATTTCCCAGATGCTCCTGTATTTTTCTAACCAAGTCAGCCCAGGGAAGCAACTGGAAGAAAAACAGATTTTCTGTTAGCGATATTCCCCCACCCCCGGACAGTCATCACAGAATGCGTATTTCTTGGGTAGAGCAATTTGATCTAAATACTTATTTAGGTCTAACTGCAATAATTTAATTTCCAGTCATTATTTTTATGGAGAAGTTTGATTTCATGCTCATTTCAACTATCTTAATGGTTACTGCTTAATCCATAGGCTCAGAAGCCCACGTTATTACTAAGGTAATTTAACACAATTTTTTTAACAGGTCTAACAAGCAAGAGAATGTTCTTGACATTTGAAATGTATCTTTTTGATGGTACATAAAGTTGAGAGTACAAGGTTAATATGTTTAGAAATAGAGTTCTGTAATTTGAACTTAATTATTTTGTTTTAGTACATGAGATCGCTTAACAACTTCAGGGCTGAACAGCCTCACCAGCATGCAATGTATTATCTCCGACTCCTGATGACAGAAGTTGCTTGGACCAAAGATGAATTAAAAGAAGCTCTAGATGGTAATGTTCTGCCAGTTTTAAATGTTATTGGTTTTATTTTTTCTTATGGAAAATGTCTTGTTACTAAACTAATGAAGATACCTATTTTGAAATCTGCCCATTATTCAAGCGAAGCCCCTGCAGCGCCAGACCTGAGCTGATGCTGGTGGATGTTGATGCCTCTGCACTTGTCCTCCGGTTTCTAGAAAGTATAGTTCAGGCAAAAGGCCTCAAATGGCAAAGCCTGCAGGTAAAAGTTCAGGCAAAACTTGAATGGCTTTGTGGACATGAGCCTGGGTATGGTGAATTTGGTGCTTAACCAACACTGCTAAAATCATGTGGTTCTAGTTGACATCTTGCAGACGCATTGGAGTGTATCTGCATTGTACTTCCCAGTGCGCATACTATTTTGTTTTTTCCATTATCAGGGAATCCTAACTCCTGTTTATGTAGATAATAAAGACAGAAGATACAATTTCTGTAGATGATAATAAAGAATAAAGAACATAGTGGTTCTTCACAAAGGGCAGGCATCCCACTGTATTTGGAGGAAGAAGAAATTTCACATTAAGAGATTTAATTGATTTTAGTAATAGCTGAAGAACTCTTCCCTACCCGTATCTTACTGTGTTACAAAAAAAGGCTGGGACAAACTGGGACAGTTTGCAAAATATCTTGTAATGTCTTCTTGGAATACACCGAGACATTCTTTTCAAGAAGAATATCTGGCTTTTGGTTTTATTTGAGGAGGTGGATTCAGAATACATATTCATAGTTACGGCTAACACATACCATACTGTTAGAAGTTGTGATGATGAAAACTGCTTCATTAAGATAGACTATAGATGCCCTGAGCTGGCTGCATAGGGGTGTGTGTTTTTTCTACAGGATTACTCCAGGATAGAAATATAAATGTTTAGTTGTATAGTTTCTTGAATGATGCAGGTGTCTCTGAGGCTAGCAGTGATGCCAGTGCTGCCTGTGAAGTCAGTAACAAAACTAACACTCATTTTCATGGCAGTGGGTTCAGCTATATGTAGGTCATTCCTTTTTTAATGACTATGGTATTTTGAAAAAATAAGAGATTTTCTGTTCTGTGTGTAAGTTGTCTTTATAAGATTAATGCTACTGTATTCAGCGTAAGAATGGCTAAAAATGGAATGCTGGAAAGGAATGCTGTCTGCTTAGCACTGCTGGAAATCTGCTTGAAATACAGGGAGTTTATGCGTGATTTTTTTTTTTTTTTCTCTTTTTCTCTCTCACACTCAATGTGACCATAATCTGTTGCACTATTAATAAGCAATTCTAGAGGCAAAAATTAAGATTAGGATTATACAACAATAAAAAGTTGATTTGGAATCAGGGAAAAATATGGAAATGAATTTTTTACTGGTGGTCAGTTACCTCTTTCAAGAGAGGGAAAGACTGATAGACACGGCATAGTTTTTTCTAATACAAATCACAAATCTCTTAGATATATGTGCATCCTCCACTGAATAACCGAGTGACCTCGTAATCTTGATTGCATTTGTCTTTTCAAAACTTTTGTGAAATACATGAGCTTTTATTTTAGTTGAGAAAATGACAAAATGAGAAATTAATAGATTTGGTGATATAGTGTGGGTATTCTTGTAGTATCAGGGAATTAAGAATGGAGATGTTGACTTTGGGATGAATGCGCCATCCATTCAACCATCGCTTCCTCTCTTATTCCATTGATTCTATATGTTAAACTATACTTTGTATTTTATATGAAAACTGCTTTGCAAAGACAGGCTAGCATAGAATGTGTGTGTATGCGTACTCTTGCATATATTGCAAAAATATTTTCCTTGTGTATTGTTTGTTACAAAGATAAAACACCACATTTGAGTTGAGGTTGGTTTTTTAGCCTAGATGGTAAATGCACAGTGTGTTTCTCCAGCGTTATAAACTACGTGCTGCTTGTTTAGTTAATAACTAAGGCTTTATCTTGGAACACCACCTGAATGATTGCAACTGCTTTCTCTGGAGAATGAATGTTTGTTCAGCATGATTGGAAAGAAGGCTTTTTTTTTTTTTTTCTTTTCTTTTCGGAATCTGGGTCAGAAGGTATGTGAATTCTAAGCAAAACAAACTATATGATGAGTGCTGCTATTTAGACCTGGAAACTTTCCAATGTTGCATTTTTAAGGAGAGATTGACTTTTTCACGATGATGAGTTTCTCCTCCTCTAAGAAATGCACCATATCTAATGATGAGTTAGGTACTTCTTAATGTAAAAATGCACGTAATTGTTTTAACTGTCTAAATATCTATTCTAGATGTCACTCTTCCCCGCCTCAAGGCCTTTATAGCTCAACTGTTGTCACGGTTACACATTGAAGCTCTTCTCCATGGCAATATAACAAAACAGGTTGGTGTGATACTTTCTTTAATAAAACAATTTTTATTTAAAAGCAGCATAAAAAATGGAAGACTAGTTTAATCTTCTCAGATCTTAAAGCAGTTTTGCCAAATGTGATTTCATAATTTGACTTTGTACTTTTTTATCTTTATGAGAGTTTCGTAGTGTCATTTTTTCCACTTTTCGATTTATTAGGCTAAGTGCTGCCCTTGTATTGCTCTTGGAAATTTAATAAAAAACAACTTATGATCTAAATATTTTAAAGTCTATGTTGCATGTCATTACTGTGATGTGATCAAGCTGCATAAGGAACGATGTGCTGCAGATCCTGCTTTTCCATTTAAAAGTTTCAGGCTAACTAGTAAAGATTTAAGAATCCAAGATCCTTCCAAGTGAAGTACTTTGCATAAAGCTAAACAGGGATAGTGGGCCATAAAAAATAAGTGTCAGCTCTCAGTTGTGTCTTTTTGGGAGTAAAAATCAGAAAACGCTTGTTCTGTCTTCCATTAAAATAGTAACAGTTTGTATTTGCGTAGAAAATCTAACCAAATATTTGAATATATGTACCAATACAAAATGTAGTACCTTTCTTGTACATTTTTGCATTCTTTTTTTGTAGGGCTGGTATAGCAGTATTTCTATGTTATGTCAGCTCTGTCATACTTTACTAGCACAGGATGTTATAAACACTGCTAGTGACTGCTGAATGTATGGAGAAGAAAGTTAACTAGAAAGGAGGGGAAAAATAAAAAGATGAAGGACCCAATAGCACTGGATGCCCAAAGTTTTCTTTTTCAAGGATGTCTCTGAAAAAAAATTTTTTTTTTATTTTATACAGTATTTTTCATGTGGAGAAATGTAAAAAAAATAGTCTCACTTTTTTCCTTCCTTATTTCTTACACATTTGTATACGAAAGTTAGTTCCTTCTGAAATACAGCTGAATGACCAGATTTTTTAGATTTCCATGATGCTGCAGTCATCGCAGAGAAATGCATTCTTCAGTTGGCATAATGGGTGGCTGTTGAAGAGTCCTACAGCTAGAGACCTGGGAGGGATGTACTGTTATGCCCATAGCTGTGTAAGGTTTAGAAATGATCTGCAAACCTCCCTGAATAGATGTGAGCAGGAAAAGTTCTCTGTCCTTCTGTGCCCATGATGTGATCATCACTGACAAAGCTCAGAAATTTTAACCCGGGTCCAAGACATTCTTCCAACTAAAATTAAATCAAAATTTACATACTTTTGTGACACCTTTCAATACTGAAAAATTTTTTAGTGAATCTGTACTTTTTGAAAAATTAGACCTATCTAGCTGCTTAAAATATCCATTTCTTCTTGAATTAATTTCATTCTGATATTTGGGTTTTGACTCTTCCTTTTATTTATTTGCTGCAAGTGGATGAATAGTGAACTAATCCTGTTGAGAACATCTGTCTGAACAGTCATCTTGTAAATATTTTGTTTTAATATGGTGACTTGATTGGAAGAATATATAGTATTTTTCTCTAACCTTTCAAACTGTGTTTTGTTAGACTTCAAACTGTTTGATACTGGGTGGGGTGTTGGGAGGAGGCATGTGTTTTATTAAGTTTTCAGACCTTTTGCACTTTTTTCATAAGATCACTTGTGTTGTGAGTTTGTGGCAGTGCAGACTAAGAGATTTTGGCTTTTAGGCAAAACTACTTTGTAGCAAGTTACTGTAATTTCCAGTACACAGGCTACAAGAACATATAACCCTTAACAGGTAAAGCTTTTGAAGTTAAATCCTTCAATGAATCTAATGATTTCTAAAATTTTTTCACTACTTACGATTTTTTTATTATTATTGTTTTAATCCATCAAATAAAAGAAAGTATCTGGGCAATGAGTCCTGATACTACCAGCACATCAGTAGAATGCATGTTTGAATTTAACCATTGATTTGTTTTCTTAAAATTCCATCTGATGAGGTGTTCCTTGCTTTGCAAACATACATTGTAGGTATCTCGTTTTCAAACTTCGAAAGATGAGTACATCAAAGTGCTGAAGGGAAAGGGAAAAAAAGCCCATTGAACTTTAATTTTATCAGTGTTGGGGAGGACAAGAAGTAGTTAAACATGTAAACAAGATAAATGTAAAAACAAAACAACGCGTAACCCTCACCCCCCAAACTCCCACTTCCTCTCATCTACTTAACTTGTACTGTATTTTTATTAAATTACAATATCCCTACTTTCTATTCTTGATTTTTTTCTTTTCTCTCATGTCACCATCAGTAATTAGAAACTTCTACCCTGCTGTTAGGTCCAGAGTAACTAATGGTCATTAAAAAATACTCTTATGTTTTCTCTTCCAGGCTGCATTAGGAATTATGCAGATGGTTGAGGACACTCTCATTGAACACGCTCATACAAAGCCACTCCTTCCCAGTCAGCTAGTGAGATACAGAGAAGTGCAACTTCCTGACAGTAAGTTAAATGATTTCTTTTCAATTTTTTAATGCACGTTACATTGAGATTCTCTGTTTGCTAATGGCATTTTAAAATGAATATTACTCTGTTGCTAGGAGTTTGTTTCAAAATCAGACTTACTTCAAATTATTTTAAACTTTAAATTTAAAAATATAATTAGGGTGTGGTTTTGTTAGTAAAATTATACACTAATATATCATCTTTCTCATACACTTGAAAATGAATTTGATTTCATTTTTAGTTGTGTATGTAAATTGGACTACTTGGAGGTTGGAACTAGATGATCTTTAAGGTGCCTTCCAACCCAAACCATTCTATGATTCTGTGATACAATCCTAATTCACTCAGTATGATTCATGGAAATAAGAGCCCTGTCCCACACTCTGCTATACATAGTATACACATTTGAATAAGCACCATTCTTTGAGCACTTTTGAGTATTAGTTGACCATTCAGTGAAGGATTGTCCTAAACGACCCTTATTTTTTGAGAAAAATAAAAGCTCTTACACAAGTAACTTTGGTTTTTTTTTCTAATATACAACACTATGAGACCAAAAGAATTTATATGATTTTACTTCTATTGTGAAAAAAAATTTTACATATACGAAAGGAGGTTCAAGGAATTGCTGGGAGTTATACAGGAATGATGACACATGTAGCTATACAGCCAAAGCCAATTACCCATAGCTGATCATCAGCCTGTGGAAGCTGCCATATACCAAAGAAGCTATTGGTATTAAATGCTGAATTATTTTTAATGTTCATAAATGTTTCTGACAAATTGTCTTTAGAAACTATTTACACAGTAGAGGCAATGCAGAATTCCACTCCAGTTCCAAAAGTATTTGCTTGAGGAGAAGCAGCCTGTTTCAGTTCACTTGCTGATATGCTCAAGCTATGACATTTCGATGTGTTAAAATAATCTTTTCTTGACTTGTTTCATGAAAAGTATGCTGTTAGTGGAAATTCTGCTTTTACAATCCTAAACCATTTATTATAATTCCATTCCACAAGCGATAGACCATTATGTTTTTAACTGTGGACAATAAGAATGTACATTTTTATGAACTTAAATGTTTTAACTTTGTCTTTTAGGAGGTTGGTTTGTGTATCAACAGAGAAATGAAGTTCATAACAATTGTGGCATTGAAATATATTACCAGACAGACATGCAGAGCACTTCTGAGAATATGTTTTTGGAGCTCTTTTGTCAAATTATCTCAGAACCATGCTTCAATACCCTGCGCACCAAGGAACAATTAGGTAAGTTTTCCCATAGCGACTATGTGTCTGTATACACGCATGCGCGCATACTCACGCACTTAGGTGAGACACGATGAGGTGTTCTATCTCTGCTTAATGAATGCCATTTAAAGGGCACTTGGTAAATGTAAATACTTTCAGCTGCTGATGACTCAAAGGAATGTTACTGTGCATTACTGTGCACTAAATTGAGAGGAAGCAAGCATAATTTTTAAGATAAGTCTGAAATATCTGAAGCCAACTCTGGCTTAAAAAAAGATTTGATCACTGTACAGAAAATTTCGTATCTTGAATTTTTACCAAAATGAGATGAGATCAGTTTCCTAAATTTTAGATCTTCTTAAAGAATCCGTCGTAGTAGGTCATTCTTTTCTGCTTGTGATGCTACTTCCAGGTGCACTTGATGATTCACAAGCCCTAGCTTAGGAACACTGCTGTATGGGTCATGGTAAGCTGCCATGCTAAATACATTTCAGGCTTTTTAAGAATACAGCTGTTCACCAATAAGTACAAATAATTGTTACCTGAACCAGTAAGACTGAGAACTGGTAAGGTTATTCCAAACAGTATAACGAGGAGAGACGGAGACTTTGCATGACAGTTTGCATGACTGAAATACTGATGGGGAGGAGTACAGTTTTTCCAGAGGTGAGAGGCCGGGGAATGTCTCAGTGTGATGACTATGAACTGCCAGGGGGGGTCAGGCAAGATTAGACTTTTTATGAGCAACTAGCAGAATCAGCCATACCATATTGATCATAGGGATTTTAACTATCTAGGTATCTGTTGAAAATAGGGCAGGACCCAGGTTATTTAGCAGGTTTTTGGAATCTGCTGGTGGCATGTTTCATATAGAAATTGGCGGTAACAGCTAAAGAGGAGGGGCAGAACCAGTGAGAAGGAACTTGTGCGAGTGTGTCCAGCACTGCATAACTGCCAAATGATAGAGTTCACAAGACTTAGGAGGGAAGACAGTAGAAATACCAGCAAAATTCAATAAACTTCATGGAATTGTTAATAAGATCTCTGAGAAAGCTAAGGGGAAAAGAAGTTCAGGAGTTAGCAGTTTGCTGAACAGTAGAAGTAGTAACAAGAACTCATTCAATAAACACTTTAGCAGTACGAGAAAGAGGAAGAGAAAAGTTGTCAGTGGTGGGGAAAAAAAAAAGTCAAAATGTTTTAGGATGGCTTTGTTAGTTTTCATTTAAAATGTCAACTGTGACCAGATGATTTCCAAAATAAATACCAGTGATCAAAGTCCAAGGCTTACCTCTGAACAGGAGAATAACAGATTAAAGATTGTTCAGGTAAATTAGAAGCTTTTGAAGAGTTCAGGCATGATGAACTCGACATTACGTTAAAAAAAAACCAAAATTATGAAATCCTGAAATTAGAAATTTTACAACTGAGAATTTGTGGATGATAGATGAGGTACTGGAAAAATAAACATGGGTAAATGCTGTATGTTTCCTTAAAAAAGGAAAGAGAAGAGCAGGGAAATGACAGATCAGTCAGATTAATTCTAATTCCTGTAAAATACGGAATAACTTATCAAAACAGTTCTAAATTCATAGAAGATAACTGAGAGACTATTACTGGACAAACTCATGTCAGACTAGCATAACTTTTTTTATAGAAACAGAATTTGGCTGTATGGATGGAAGTGATGATGTTGTATGTCTCTTCTTGATAGTATGAAAGGTGCGTAACATTCTCAAACAGGCTAGAGAGAGTGCCTAGGTCTAAGTGCTGCACATTTGGATGCAAGACTGGAAAGTCATGACTGGAGAATAGACAGGAATAGTTCACTAGAAAAATGGTGCTCTACAGAGCTCTATTGTGATCCAATGCTATCTAGTATTTTCACCAAAACTCTGGATGATAGAAGAGTGAATATACTTACTAAATCTTCAGATAATAATAAGCTGGGAGAGGCTGCAAGTGTGTGGGAAGATAGAATTAGAATTCAAAGTTTGTTTGACATTTTGGAAACATGACTTGAATGAAGATAAGATGCAATTTGGTAGGAATGGTTTGGCAGGAATAATCAATGGCACAGATGCAAGCTAGGAAGCAACTGGCTAGGTGGCAGTTATGTAGAAAACAACCTACAGGTTACAGTGGAACAGAAGTAGAACATAAATCAGCAGTGTCATGCTGCTGTATAAAATGCTGGGATATATAAATGGGAGCTTCCAAGATGCACACACAATATTACTCCTATATTGTTCAGGTAAGGACTTTGAAATACCGCATCCAGTTTTGATATGAGCATCAAGGAGCGATTAGAGAGCTATAAAACAACATTTAAAAGACTGAAATGTGACAGATCTGTTATTAAAGAGGGGAAGAAGACTGAAAAAAGGTTTGGTGTTCAGATAAGCAAAAGGTGCAACAAAAAGGAAGGGAATAATACTTTCTTTGTATCTAATTGATAAGATGAGAAATAGTGGTCTTACATTGCAGCAAAGAGAATTCAGACTAGATGTTACAAAAAATTAATAATAAGTTCCTAATGTTGAGTCTAATGAAGTAGTAGAGTACAATTTAATTTCTGGTTACCTAATCCTGATGACAGAATTCCTTTTGTTCTGTCTTGGTCTGCCTCACCTCCTCCTTGCCCCTCCCCTGAACTGATATTTACCTCAGTGAAATAAAGATGTTTTAAAAAAATATAGTGGCATATTTTGAAAACCTGCATTATTTCATTTATAACACAGAATTAAACTTAACATAAAATTGCATTCCTGTTAAACATGCCACGTTTGACAAACTTAATGCTGAAACAAGGGATTTCTTCTAATTTGTGACTATTCTTGTTTTGCAAAGGTTACATTGTGTTCAGTGGTCCACGTCGGGCAAATGGCATACAAGGACTGCGATTTATTATCCAATCTGAAAAGCCACCACACTATTTAGAAAGTAGAGTTGAAGCATTCTTAAAAACTATGGAGAAATGCATAGAAGACATGACAGAAGAGGCCTTCCAAAAACACATCCAAGCTTTAGCAATTCGTCGTCTAGACAAACCAAAGAAGCTGTCTGCAGAATGTGCTAAATACTGGGGAGAAATCATTTCCCAGCAGTATAACTTTGACAGAGGTAAGACAATTTGTAATTCCTCCCTTGTGGAGCCTGTGCCCTCACTGCTGTGGGAGCCATTAGTAATACAGGATAAACGTGTTCCCTGATGTTCACCATATGATGGGGGTTGGCAAATGCTTCATTGACCTTCCGTTCTTTCCCTTAAGGCTCAGTGAGACATAGAGTAGGTCAAGGACTGGAAGTGGTTTGAATGCAAATGTTGATGTTGCATGAGCTCAAATTTCTTTCTGTGATGTTCAGACGTCTGTATTACGTATGTGCCTAATACTTGACTGAGATACATTCAAATACAGTTTGATATTCCTGACAGTGCACACATTCATATGACCCCTATTCGTCTTCCCGTTGCGCAGTTCTTTTGAGGGAGTGATGGCAGAGACAACAGCAGGTATCTTAACTAACATGTGACCTGTCTCATCTTAGAGTAGGCTTGAAGAAACATTAATTTTCTTGGTTTTTCATCCATGATACTTTGAAGATTATAAGTTTGTAGAAGACCATTTGAGATCCGACTTCTAGTGTTATACTGAAAATGGACTGTTATTTGCATTGTGATCCTACATAGTATTTATGTTGTATTTTTCCCTTTTTCATCATTGATTGAAGATTTTTAATCCAAAATATTGAGGTATATTGGTAATATAGTTTCTAACATTTAAAAAAAAAAAATCAGTTTTAGGTACAGATCATTTTTTTTCCTCACATTTTCATGTCTCAACTCTTATTCACAGCTGTAATTTTCCATCTTCCATGCATAATATGCTTCCTACATAAAACTCATTCTGTATCCTGTGAGTTCTCTTCTGCTTTACATGCACAGGATTGGCCTTCCACAATAGCAAATACAGTCTTTTTGGTCGACAATGACTAACCAAACTGTTGTAATAATGAAGAATTTTTAATTGTCATCTAGCTTGGTCTCGAGAGAATGAGAGCTACTGACAAGGTTTCATGCCTGAGTAGAAGGAGTGGCGTGGAAACTTATCCCCTCAAGTACTTTTTTTTGTGTGATGAAACAGTTTAATTTTTCGCTCACTTAAGTGTTTCTGGTTTTACCATACATGGATCTGTATTATCTCTCTGGAATTTCTTACTGCTAGCTGTAGCCATATCTTTCCTATCTAAATCCTACTCAACTTACTATTTCCCTTGACTCTTATATCTTTAATTCCCCCTACCCACTAGTAATTTTATTTCATTAATGATTCTAATATGACTAGAATTGTCAAAATTAGAAATTCATATTCCAGCCTTAAGAAGTGAAAGGGTTTTTTCTTCAGATTTTTAAATTTTTATTGTTATTACTTTTACCGTTTTACTTAATCTAAAAATTTTCTCCCAAATGTAATTAATTTTCCAAACTGTGTTTTGTTGATTTTTTTTATTTCCTCCATGTAGAACTTCATATTAATTACTTACAGCCTGCCTCACAGACTTGTTAACTGCGTATTTGTTCTCTTGCACACATTTCTTTCTTGATCCTGCTAACCCTAAGAAAAGCAAGCATGCTTACAACAAAAAACATTCCTGCTTATGCAGCTATGATATTACATGATTAGTTCATTACTATTTAATTTATATGAAGTGATGTAGCTACTGAGACACATTGTTCCCAGATACCTTAAAAGTGATTATTCCTTAACAGGTATAATGTAGGCACCGTTCGTTACATTTATTTAAAAGTACATCCTGCCAAAGTCCATCCGACCATCCTGTTTCCTAACTGCATAAAAGCCATCTATAATCAGTCTGCATTAGAAGTATGTAACATTGATTTGAAGGTAATATACAGAAGTAGGCATATCTTTTTAGCTACTGAATAACATACAGTGCAATCAGTATTCTTCAAACATGTATTTTTTAGTAAGTCCAATCAAATGGAGTTACTAAAGTACAATTTTCTGCCAAGCTTCCAATGACACTTTCTGATGCAAGTATTAGCTTGAAAAGTTAAGAATGAAAAGCATATCATTTGCAGTCAATTACAGCATCTGAATTTGAAAGAAAAATACTTTGAGTAAGTAGTGTGCTAATAACCAGCTATGATTTGCAGACTTGTTCTAATTTTTACTATTGTTGTGCAGATAACATTGAAGTGGCTTATCTAAAGACCCTGACCAAGGATGATATTATACAGTTCTACAAGGTAAGTTAGTTGTGTAGTTAAAATGTTGCTTGGAAACAGATGTAGATATAACTGGATGTTGTGTGAACTATGAAAGCATATACTTGTGCCTGTTTTAGGTAGATGATATGATTGATGCAGATACCTTAATAATAATTTTGTTTCCTGAATCTCTACTTAGTTTAGTGGCAACTAGCATACTGTAAAAATTATGGAGAAGGATTGTGGGTTTTTTGAAGTTTTGTTTGTTTGTTTTCTTACCAGCTCTTATTATCCTCTTGTCTCATTTATCCTTTTCTTTCTGAATAAAAAATGTGCTGCTTTATGAGTCTATGACCAAGCTTGGCCAAAATTGCAAATTTGTTCTTTTATTTTTTTTCTTCAACCAGTAAATGATTCAGCTTATTGTGTGCATGAACTGTGAATGAAACAGATATTTTTAAAGCTTTGTTCACTGTAAATCAACACTTTTTTTCTTCCTCTCATAGTTAGGCAGAACAAAGGAACAGCATAATGATGCAATAATTGTACATTGCAACTCGACAGGAAGTTGTTAGATAGATATCTAATATAAGCAAGCAAAATACTAGGGGGGTCGTCCGTCGCCCCCCCCCCCCCAATAAATTGGGCCTTGTTCTTTCTGTTTCATAACAAATTTCATAGGCAGTGATAATTCACTATATTGCAAAGTGTACATATTGTTTTATTACTTACGGAGCAGCTAATAGCTCAGGGAATGCTTTGAAATATAGTGTAGATGTACGTCTCTGGAACTTGCTATTGGATGGAAAATTTTCTGCCCATGAAGAAGCATGGGTATGTGTGTATCTATATGTTCTTTTTTTCTCTCTTGGGGGGGCTTAATGTCTTCCAGAATTGTTTCTCTTTTGTACTCTGTCTTATCCTTTTCACTATCCAAGGTAATTTTTACATTACCATCTATTTTTACGAGATTTAGTCTTAATGCTTAAAACTGGTTATTATTTACATGGCATAGTGAATGCTAACATCTTTGGTTTGGGTTTTTCTTTTTTTAATAGTATGATAGCATGGGTGAAGGTGTGGAGCAAATACAAACTTAGCTGCTGAAATTTCATTTACTGTTGTTTAATAAATGATGACTTGAACAAGTATCCATATTCTGGTTTTGTAGGAATCTATATTATTTTGCTTACACTAATGCTCAATACACGATTATCCAGTATTCCAGAGCACAAATAACTGGCTAGATTGGTGAGCTAGTCCAGCTGAGTTTAATAATTGTGTTCAGGGTGACGTGCTTCCAGAAGGCTGCTAGGGATTGAAAATTCTGCAGAGATTTTAGGTTCCATTCCTGATACTATGATAGTTAATGGCTAAATTCCTATGACTTCCGAGTCCCAAACAGTACATGGATTTCTTAACTTGATTGTACAATGATTCAAAGTATTGTAGGGATGACCTTTAATAATATTTGAAGGGACATCCCAAAATTGATCCCTCATTTAAAGCTTAAATTAAAATTTAAATGCTCTCATTCTTTTACTGTTTTAGAAATACAATGTCTGAGTGATACTTCCCACACCTGAAGGACTTGGTGTTTTTTACTGTAGGTGCTGTTGGCAATAGATGCTCCCAGAAGACACAAGGTATCAGTACACGTCCTTGCACGGGAAATGGATTCCTGTAAGTATTGTGCTGAATATAGTATTTAATCAATTCCTGTTCAAGCAAGTCATAGTTAAAGACAGCCATGTTATATGATACAAATGCAGTATAAGAAAAACTCAGCTCTGGAGATTATACCTTTCAGAGGAAAAAGATTTCTTTTTATAGGTTTTCTTCACATGGGTGCTTCAGATTTTCTGATCGACGTTTGTGGCCAAGTTCTTCAGCCATTCCGAAGTATATTGATACTAAAACAATGTATCTTAAAAATAGCACTTCTTTTTTCAACAGGATGTTTTAAAACAAACATAGAACTCTGTAATAGTCCTACAGGGAAGAACAAAATTAGGATTTGCAGTTATCAATACAATGAAGTTGGGTTTTTTTTGCTGACAAGCAATGAATGTCCACAATTTTATTGAAGCACTCTCAAAGGAAACAAAAATAAACAAACAAAACAAAACCAAAACCCAACTCTCTGGGAATGTCAAACATTATATTTAAACTTGAGAAAGTCAAAGTTTATTTAGGTTTTATTTTCAAATAATCCAGATTAGCTGTGCATTGTAAACTGTGTTGTTCCATTTTAGAATTCAAGAAGGAAAAGGTTAAAAGTGTTTCTGGTTAATATAAACAAACTGAGAGGAAAAACGTCTATGTTGTTTTGTGTAGATTTTTCACCAGTTTATACTGGACTTAAATTCCAACATGTAACTGGTTGCAAAATCAAGAATATTAAAGGTTTGTCTGTAGAACAGAAAGAAGCAGATAGCTGTGTGCCTGTCATGAAACTCCTTCCGGTCTCAGAATGATTGATTTTTATGGTACCATGGAAATTGTAACTCTGCAGCTGAGTAAGGAAGACTTGCTTCAAAGCATCTTTCCAGTTTTCATGACTAATCATTGCTAAATAGAAATAGCTCTAATACTTTTTCTATCTAGAGAAAACTTTTTAAAATGTAGTAATGACATTGCCAGAATGGTTTCTTATTTGCTTGGAATAGTATCTTCTCAAGACAGGGGTGAGCATGGGAGACAACCTAACTACTCTTATAGAGATTATAGCAAGGTATTCTCTCCACATACTCCCCAGTCCTAAACCATTTAATCTGGCATGTGGCCTCTCTTCTGCCACGAAAAAGAAATTGGGACTTGAATGCACTTCCTGTGAGTCCAAACGAGCAGGTGTCCAAGTCCAAGTGCAGGTGCCCATCCTCTAGAGGGTAACACAAAGGAGGAAGGCTAAAAAGCTTCCCAAAGAGAACCATTCCTCCTGGAGGCAGACACACCATTTGCTCTGAGAGCAGAAAAGAATCCGAAGCAGTAGAGTAGAGATCTGGGATTTTAGGAGGGGGAAGCACTTGAACTCCCAAGGTGAAGGTTAGGGTTGAAATTTGAGTGTGGAGGTAGAAGGGAGGTTTAAGGAATTTAAGACTACATGTTCTTAGGGACAAGTAGATTGGATGCAGGAAGAAGTTTGGAGGGACTGGAGTAGGGCGTGCATGGGGACAGGCAGGGAAGATTTGGGGTTGCTATCCAGAATTCTGGTACATGGAGTAACCCCCACGCCTCCATAGGCATGTCCTTACTGAAAGATGTGCTGTTGTTGCATTGCTCTTGTTGCATATACTACTGGCATTTGCTACTGTTCTCATAATTTGTACTGGAAAACAGTTTTAAGTATTCATTGATCAGCATATTAGCGATTTTTATTTCTACATTCTCTTTATGTGTAAGTAAAGTGAATAAAAGCCACTGCCTCAGCACATGTACTCAAGTCAAATCATGGATTAAGCTCTTTGTATTTGTAAAGACAGCCATGGAGTATAAAAGCAAAATGTTCAGAAAATCTTATTTAGAGATACTTTAAAACTGATAACCTGTGCTTTATATAGATACCTGTCTTATAAGAGAAAACAGTTTATTATGTAAAAGGTACTGATTAAATTATGGTCCTGAATTAATTTTGATGATGTTAAATAGGCCCTGTTGTTGGTGAATTTCCATGCCAAAATGATGTGAACCTGGCACCAGCACCACCACTACCACAGGTAAAAAGAAACAACAGACAAAAAATCTCAGGCTTTATTCTTAATATGGAAGTTTAGTATCATTAAATGTAAGTTCATAGGCAGAAACAAACTTCTTGAAATTCATGCTGTTGTGGGGCTCATGTTTCAGCTCTTTTCCACACGTATTGTCATCCTCAATAACGACAGGGATTTTTCCTTAATTTTTTTTTCTTTTTAACAGTCTGTCCTGCTACCTTTGTTCCTTCTATTCCATTGAAATGAAAGCTAATAGTAGTAGTTAGCTCTACTGATTATCTTCACTATGGAGTAAAATACATATTGTTATTGTCTGAAAATACTGATTGTATATGATAGGATGTATCAGGTGCCAAGAGAAAGATGCATATGCATCAACAAATTGATCACCTTTGTTTAAAAAAAAACCAAACAAACAAAAACAACCCTCAACCCCAAACCAACAGCAACAAAACCAACTATCTGGTCATTATCTTAAAGCCTAAAAGAGTAACGCCCATTCCTCTCAATGTGTAACCTGTGGAGGAAGCAATTTGACAAATTGTATTCATACAAGTATTACAGATTTCACTGTGTGGTTAGATATGATAGCACTGGGCCCTTACTGGACCTTAAATGAATTTTCTTGAAGAAGGATGGTAATGTTTGTCCCAATAGATGATTAACTTTTCACAATGCAGTAGTAGATCTGTGTTCTTATTCAGTCCTTATAGGTGAAATAATCACCATAGGTGGAAATTGCTGTATGAATTATATGTTGGATATATTAGCCATTATGACTGAAATATGAACAAGTTACTTCGTTACTGCAACTAAAAATACTAGCTCATTGAATTGCTATTGTTTTTATGATCTTACCTCTGATATTCAAAGGATAGGTGGGATGTTCTGAAGTAGAATTTGTAAATGAAAAGGCAAGCTCTGCATTTACGAAAGTTCCTGCCATTATTAGTAATGCAATTACTGCATTATAGTTATTGTTTTAAATTATCCAATGTAAATATGAAACCATTTATTTCATAAGAAACAACAGTATATTTTGGGGGATCCTGTAATAATGAAATGTGAATCACTAATACTGTAGAAAAGAGCAAGAAAGAGGTGTTTTATGTAGCTGTAGCAAAAGTTAAAATGAAAAGGGAGGAATTTCTCAGTTTTCTGATTAAAGATATTGAGCAGACTTTTTCTTGCGTACGCTTCTTTGCAGCCAAGTGTGATTGAAAATATGACAGAATTCAAGCGCAGTCTGCCACTCTTCCCACTGGTGAAACCACATATCAATTTCATGGCTGCAAAACTGTGAAGAACCCCAATGGATGAAGAAATGCAAGTGATCAGTACTGACATGGTTTCAGGGGACTTCATGATGAACAAAATTATTAAAGATCATTAGGATAAATGGTTCTGTCCGTTATGAAAGTCCCAAATTCCTTCTTGGTTCGTTTGACATTAGCTGTGTGTTAGGGATAGAGAGTATATAAAAATCAGTTTTGGTCATGTGTCATTTATATTACAGACAACCTGTTGAAAACCAAAATCAACTGAAACAATAATAATAAAAAACTTGTAGATGCAGTATATTTTTAAAATAGTATATCCCTTCAAATATTCATTTTGATAAAATAACCCTCCAGAGCAAACGAAGTTGCTTGAAATATCCTTATTACTCTATTACTCCTGAAAAACACCGTTTAGTATCCCAATAATTATCTTATTGGGGGCTGGAGGGAGTGAGAAATGTTTTTGGGATGGGGTCAACAATTTTTCTTAAAAATAGAGACTTTCACATTTTTTTGAAGTGATGTGTTGAATGATACTTTTTTAATTGATCCTTAATGCAACCAACATATTTTCTATTTAAGTTTTATGAAGATCAGTGGGGGAAAAAAAAGGAAATTTGACAATACAGTATTACGCGAGAGAATTGTCTTAATGAGAATAATTGAAGATACGGGCATGATTTTAATCTTTCTATACAAATTTGGGGACATTTTATATTAAAACTAGTAAAATGCTGGAAACACTTCAGTAGTGCATCTTATTTTTGTTATCAAAAGTGTTGTCCCAATTTCTCAATACTGTCATCGTCCTGTTCAGTTTTTCAGTGTTACTGTGACTTGTTTCCATTTGGTATATAAAATACTTATTTGGTGTCATTTTTTTTGTTTTCAGTTGCGCATGTGCTGATGGAGAACTCAGTCTATTTTGCCTCATTTGTTATGTTAGGTGACAGTCCAGCAAAGTACTTACTACTGCAGATAACTTCATCCGTTAGTACTTGACTCAAGAACAGGTGAATGTCAAACGTGGGCCCTGTGATGAATCAGATACATCATTGTTCTGATACATCTGTGTGGGTCCTTCTTGTTCTTCAGGAAGGCATTTGGGACAGTGCAGTACTGGGTCGGCAGTACTGCTGTAGCACAGGGTGTGGTTCAGGTTACATCACAAAATGTTTGTTCCCACTTTTAAGAAGGCTGCGCAGAACCCAGAAGGCTCAAGAGTTACGCTGAAATACTATAGGTATATATATTCCACAATTTAGTAAAATGGTAAAACAATACATGGTGTCTAATCTTCACCAAGTTTACTGACTTCTGCAGAGTGGTCTTGTGCTTGGGACAGCCCCCAAACAGAAGAAGGTAAGGGAGCATCTTACTGATGACTAAGTTCTCCTACCTGTTTAATGCATAAAATTGCTTGTGATTATTCAGACAGGACAGAGTATGCAAAGCACTGAAGGTATAAAACCTGCTCATCAGGGGTGTTGCTGAGAGTTTGCTTCTTATTAAAAGAACCTGAAACTAAGGCCCTGATGTGACATGCACGTTGTCTTATGTCAGAATCCTGGTATATTCAAGAGAGCTGTTCTTGTCATTGAATCAATGTTCTTTCTTACGCTGGCTCTGAAGCCAAATTAAATGAATGCTTGACAGGGTAAGGGCCTTAAGTTGTGTTTATCTGAGAGTCTCTTCTAATTGAATAAACACAGTGTATTTAAAAGTTGTTTTAAAGGTTAACAGTACGTGTTTCAACATCTTATAATAAATTTGATGATAGTTTGTGATGTAACCTGTTGCTAAGGAAGGCCACTAGATGGGTTTTTTTTTAGCCCGAGGAGAAAAAAAAATTAAACATAGTATAAGCAAAAACAGTAAACATGTCTCTGTTCACCACATTTTTCATGGATCCTTCACATAAAATGGGCTTTTTACCCTCTTGCATTTCACTTTTGTTTATAGTTTTCCTTTAGTAAAAGTATTTGTATTATATATATTAAAAGTTTTGACAACATATTATAAAAATATATATTTTGGAATTTAGTATTTAAACATACCACTCGTAAGGTGATAAAATGAAATGGCTTCTATCGTGTGTAAAAATAAAGAGAGAGATATATATTCATGGAAGTACTATCAACTCTAATTTTAACAAATTCTATAAATAAATTGGAATGGCAGTGTATTTAACACAAGCTCACAAATCATGTTTTCCAAAGGAAAAAATGTAGAATTTCAGAGTTCTGTGACTGGATGTGGAAACCCATGTAGTTTCCCAGCAACTCTCAATTGCTTTTAAGTGTTCTCCAGCATTTTACAGTTTCTGAGTTTGATATAGCAGTAAATTTTGATAAACTCAGGCATACTAATGGGTTCATTTTAATGGATCCAAAGCTGCAGTGTCTACAAGCAATAAAAAACTACCTAGAATACACTGTAATTCAATTTTAGTGCTTGTTAATTAGTTTATGTAAGAAACCATAAATTATTATTATTACATAACTGTAATTTTTGCAAGTGCTATTTTAAGCAGTTGATGTGGAATTGGGTGCATGTGACACAGCCAGTATGACAGAGTGCTAGAGTTATTCTGTTTACAATAAACAATCTGAATTTAATGTTTGGAGTTCTTAATTTGTTTCATTTTAATTTTTTGCATACTGGTAATGTTACATCTATCAGTCTGTGCATGTTTTTTATTATACGTTAATTGTGATTTTCTGCTATCCAGTTGCTTGGACTAGTTAGGCTGAATAGCATTGCTGGAGAAGTGGTCCCAGTCACTTCTAGGGAAGTTTCAGAGGACTTCCCCATGTGGCATCCCACACCTTTTAGGTAGATCCACCTCTTGCTCTCTGAGTGTATGAAAACTTAATAATATAAAGGTAGAAATACTTGCACAAGGCAGGATTTTAATTATCAAATCTGAAATTATAAATTCGGAGCATCGCTGCAGCCAGACTGAATCGTGCCTAGTGCAGCTTTTCAGTGTTGCTTTTGAGAAATTATTTTCCCTTGTCATTTCTTTGTTTTATGCTCACCAAAAGATTACGTTTTGAAAGGTTAGGAGTGAGTGCGATTGTTAGAACAGTGAATAGCGTCAATTCTGAGTTCTGACAGCATAAAGATGCAAGTCGGCAGGCACTTCTGCTGTTCTGATGGGGCTCCGTGAAGTAATATCTGACAGTTAGCAACGTTGAGACAGGTCTTTGTCCTTGGCATTGGGAAGAGTGGTTGGTACTCTCAGCGGAGAAATAAAACGCCCGCAACCCACCTGGAAAATTATTTGTCCCCAGCATCAGGGCGCTCTTTCTCCACTCCCGGTCGTTAGGGATTGGTGTAAATCTTGACCCATGGGCTTAATTGTCTTTTGCAAAAAATCAAGCTATCCAAATTTACTTTGGCTATTACTGTTAGCCGTTAAAAAAAAAAGCTTGAGCTTGTTCAGAATATTGTTTAAGCACTTGGACATGAACTGTCCTTACTGATACTGTGTTACACATTGTAATCATAATGTGTGGAGAAAGCGTTACACACATTTTTAACTTCATTTATTATTTTCTAGCTCTTGTTTTAACGTAAGGTCAGCAGAATTTTAGTCTACCTTCTTTAATTGGTTAGTATGCTTTTGCTATAGCTCCACTGTAAAGTGAAGAATTGTCATCTTCTATACTTTATATGTTTTTTTCCATATTTTTTCAATAGCTGCCCACTGAACAGATACGGTCATCTACAATGATGCCTGCGTCCTTCCCTTAAGCTGGTACCTAATTTGATATTCAAATCCAACTCTGAAATACTTTGTTTTCAAGTAAGGTTTTAATGCTGTTGCGGCATGCTGCACAATACAAGGCACCTCCGTGCTATTTTAAAGGAAGAAGAGATCAGAAACTCAGGCACTTTTCTTACCTTTCATGTAATTTCGAAAGAAGCCTGACCTATGTAGATTCTGCTGAAAGGCTTTTATCTGAAACATTTCAGAGTCTACTTACCATTCAAATAATACAAGTTCTAGTATGTGCTGTTGGTGGAATATAATGCTAATAGTATCTGAATTCTGAATTGCAATTCAAAGGAAGGAAGTGTGTGTAGGGCCAAAGGCCCAGCAGAATGGGAAATGTCACAATTAAACCAACTTATTTGAACTCAAGCGTCTAAACAGAATTTAAGACTGAAAATATTTATGGCTTCTTAAACTACTATTTCTAAGCCACCCCAAGGCTGTTAACTAGACGAGCAGCATTAAAGGATGTAGACACCACACTGCTGAGCATTTGCCACTGTTAATTTTTAGGGCTCCCTCTTTAGTGATGCAGTGCAAAATTCTGAATTAAATGTCTTGACTGTTTGTGCGATGGACGAGGGAAGATACACAGCTCCAAGTGGACTTCGGGTTACTGTTGCGCTGAGCGAGGAAGTGACGAGGCTTAGCCAGTGGGAAACTCTAGTGAGAGGCATCCAAGTTTAAATCCTGCATCTTTCTGAGGATTCGCCATCACCTTACTGCGTGTTAGACATGCTTTCTTCTGCTTCAGATTTCCATTATGGTTTTCGCTGCCTGCTCGGCTTCCCTTTCAGGAAGGGGAGCAAGGAATCGTGGTACATTTCTAGCGACTGCCAAAGATATGTAAACTTTTCACTGGAGCGGCAGCTGGAACTCAGGCCCCCCTTCCCCTCCCCCCGTGCACAGAACGGGGTGTCCCGTGGCACGTGTGGGCTCATACATGCACATACTCTTGTGGTGAATGCTTACTCGACAAAATCAGACCAGGTTCAACAAAAGGCCCCAGCCCACGTTACTGACCTCCTGGGAAGTGGGAAAAACGGGCTAGAGAAAATTCTGACAGAAGATGGAAATGAAGTTGAGTTTTTGGTGACTTGCGCTAACCACTGAGTTGTGGCATAGAAGAACATGCTTTTTATGTGAAGTCTGTTGTAAAGGATGAGCTCCTGTGATGGGAGAGAGGGAAGACCTGCTTGTGAATTCCAGGGAGATGTAGGAGATCAATACTGATGCATTTTACATGGTTAAGGCTGAGTCATTTCAGAGCATGCGCAAAAATGGGATTCTGGGAAATCGAATATATAACAAGTGGGTGCGTACAAATGTTAGTAAAAGCTGAGACTGGGCTTTGAAGATCTAAATTTTGGATGTGATGCCTTTTAGTGGACAGGAGTCTTAAAAATTTGCTGTAGAGCTATTAAAGTGGTGCACTTGATAAGGCAATGTTGGAACTGGTTTAAAACACCAGAAGCAGTAGTGCTGAAAAATGGTTCTCTTGGTATTTTTTCAAACTTTCCAGCTTGCTTTGGAATGAAGTAAGTTTAGCAGGACAGATTTCAACCCAAATGATTATTTGCACATGTGTGTAAAAGCCAGGGAAGTTCACAACAGATTAGTGCTCATCAGTGCTCTGGAGTCAGTAAGCTGTCAAACAGTTCAACATTTCCCCACTTTATCTTTTAGTCATTATAGTAACTTTTAGCCTGCTTATACTTGTGCGTTCCAAGCCCTCTGCAGTACTGGGGGGGGAAAAGTGTTTCTCATGATCACTTGCTGCAGGTGAAGTTCTGTGTTTCGACTGTGAGATACCAGTGTTGTTCACTGGCACATATCTGTTAAGGGTGAAGCTTCAGGAAGCTGAAAAAAATCTATGCAGATAATTCTCCCGTTCACAGATTTGATTAATACTCATTTCCAGCTAAAATTGTAGGAAGAGAAAGTAATTGTGACAATACTGCAGCATTAAGTGTATTTTAGGAACACAGGAATCCGTACGTATAACTGCATCTGGCATCTCCGCAAGCTGATTGTTTAGTTCCGATAGTCTTTGTGTCATCTTCAAAGGCAGGGACGTCCGCTGTTCATCTCGCATTGCGTCATGTCTCTCTGGTCAAGGTGAAGTGACCAGATACTCCCATTGTCACATCCGTCGAAAGTGCCGTTGGTGTCCCTTTAGCAGTGGCACGCATCGGGTGTGGGCTGCGTGCGTGTTCTAGGCTATTTTTTCCGTGATTAGAACTTACCTTCTAATCGTGGCAAGCTTTATCCATAAAGTTATAGAGATGGCACCTACAGTTTGTCTAAGCTTGGAGAGCCACACCGGACTGCTGCTGAAGCTCAGCAAAGTGAGAGATTTAAGCAAGTAGAACTATTTCAGAAATAATTTGAAAACAGGTGCTACTCAACTGCAGCAGGAGAATGATCTGCTGTTGTATGCACAATATGATTTTATTGCTGTGAATAATAAAAATGTACCTTATGCAGCCTTTTCCTGGAAGTAGGCATATTTAAGAGTGGAATAGCTCATAGGCTTTGTGTAACTTGAAGAATGCATATACAAAGAATGCTTGTAGTTTGGATTTTCCACTTGAATTTAAATGTCAGTTATCATTAGTTTAAAGATGTTATGAATGTGAAACTACAAAAGATTTTATTAAGCTGAATGTATACAAAACGTAAGTGTGAGCTGGGGTGCTTGCCCATGCTATGAGCCACCTAATAAAAATAACATTGAAATGGAAGATAATGCATATAAGTTGAAAGCAACTAGTTGCATGCCATTTTGCACTTCTTGTCTGATAATCATGTCTATCTGTCATGTCATTGTGTAGAAATTATAAATTCCTGTGCAAAGGGGTCATGTGTTATGTCTGTAAACTACCAATGCACAACTGTGGTGCTGTATAGCTAATAATCTGTATTAGGCTTTTTTAAATGTTGAACTGAGTAGTTAAGAGTGAATACAAGACCATGTTTTCAGGACAACTTGCAGTGTCTGAACAGTCTAAGTTTCTTTGAGCTTTGAAAGCAACAGAAAATGAATGAGAGATTCTGCTACTTTTATTATTAGCTCTACATTCTCTACCAAACAGACACAAAAAAAGGCAGTTGAGATAAGTAATAACTAAATACTTAAGCTGGCCTGACAACTGGAGTATACTGATAGCCCTAGATTATAAAGTACGTATATCTTAACAATGGTTTTGGCATAAACTCTGACTAGTCATTTAAAATAATCTGAAATACTGTTGGAATAGTTTAATAGTCCTGGAAGTCTTGTAACATTCATGTTTTTTTCTTTAATTTGAGATCCAGATATAAGGTCTCAGTCTTGTATAGAAATAAAGAGAGTCCTATAGTTTCTGAGCTTGTTGGACTGAGCTTTAATTTGGCAATGGTGTGACAGAGATCTGTTACAAAGATGCCGGAGGAGCTGCCTTGCCATTCCCCAGGAGTCACCGTACACCATGCAAGCAAAAAGATAAACTTAGACCCCAAGATAATGTATATCTACATTTGTAAAATAAGCATTTGCAAAGTAATTAATCTATCACTTTTTTTTTTAAGCTGAAGTAAATAATACACCTTCTCAAAACGGTGTGGAAAGATTTAATATATTTGGCTGTCCAGCAGCTCAGGAAGAGGTAATTGTTCAGAAAATGGACTGCAATGCAAAATCAAAACCGAGTGTAGATTTATGTGTATGATTAAATAAGACTATAAGGGATAGCACAATCAGTAAGCTTAAACTATTTTACTTATTCTGTTGGTAATTTCTGGTTCATTGAACATGCTGAAGTGCCCTCATAAGGGATACCAGACATGTACTGGCAACAACTAGAGTCCTGGTAGACTGGTATTGCAGGAGAGAGAGATTGCACAATTTGGAGAGACGTAGTGAGAATGGGTAGCACTACAGTATCCACAGACCAACAGCAGCTCTTCGATGTAAAAAGCTCCGTTTGTAATGTTTCTTCCTGGTCCTGAAAGTACGAACGGCTGAAGGTGTCCGGAGAGGACAGTAATAAATTACAGTAATAAATTTAAGAGGAGGATTGTCTGCTTCATTTGCAGAGGAATGTTCAGGTTCCCGATGGAGCCCTGCATATTCAAGGACTACTTCCTACTGTTTGAGCAGGTTGGGGTAAGGGAAGACCAGGAAAGGAGGAAATTTTTTTTTTTTTTTTTTTTTTTAAGGTTTTCTTATCTGTTTCAAAGTTTAAAGAAAATTTGCTATGCAAGAAAAGAAATCAAATTTCATACCTTAATTGGTAGAAGCTGTCAAGTTTTTTAAACAGGTGTATTTTAATTATTTTAATGTAAAGTTTAATTTCCATTGCTTGGAAAACAGCATATACTTCAGAATAAAAATGTCAGCTTAAAAAGATTCACCATGAAACAAGCAGCGTTCGTGGTATCTTTCCTTCACACTGTAATTAAAATTCTCCTTGGTGCTATACGATACACCATTTGCTGTTATTCCCTGTAACAATGTGAAGAGTTACGCATCTCATCTTTATGCATGAAAACGATTTTCTTCCTTCCGCTGGGGAAAATCGTGTTTGTACGATTCTACAGATAAAAATATAAAGAGAACTTTAAATGCTTAATGGGAGAAAATAAACCACTTTTAAATCTCAGAAATGGTCCATATGTGTATTTTATAAGGAGCAAGACTGCGTCAGGTCTTTTATCTTCACAAATTTAGCATCTTGGTAGGTGTCCTAAACGCGATTGCTCTCCAAGGGCTTTCCCGGCCTGCGGGGTTCGTCCCGGGGCTCCCTTCCCGCCTCCGCCATTTGCTGCCGCCCTCACCCAGAGGGGGCCCGGCGGCGGCGGCCCCGTTCCCCCCCTCGCCCCGGAGGGGCGAGGGGGGGAACGGGGCCGCCGCCGCCGGGCCCGAAGCGACGGTCCACAGCCGCGGGGAGGTGCCGCCGAGCTGAGGCGCCGTGAGGCGGTGAGAGGGGCCGGGTATGGGCGGGCGCTGGGCCGGCTGGGAGCGGAGAGGGGGCTCGGTGAGGTGATAGAGAATGGCGGGCGGGGAGCCTGTATCCGGGGCCGCGGGAGCGGGGGATACGCGGGGCAAGATGGCGGCGACGGAGGCCGACGGCGTGCGGCTGCACAGGGGCAGCCGGGCCCTTGCGAGCCGTGGGGGGCCGCGGGCTCCGTCTTATCTCACAGCCTCTTTTTTTTTTTTTTTTTTTAGGGAGTGGGGGGATGTCCATGAATTAACAGGGGGTTAATTTGCGGCAACGTCGAGCGCAGCAGGTGGAGCCACAGCTTTGCTGTGCATTGAACGTGTGACTGATACGATGCCCGTTATTCTGAGGAAAAAAATACATAGGTCACGGGCATCACGAGTGGGATTATCTAAATTCGTCCGTGCTGCAGACCCCCGGTGCTGCTCACTCCCCACCCAGCCCTGGGGAGGGTTGTACCTGTGGAGTGCTTGGCACTGTAGCAACAGGCACCACATGGAAACTCGGGAGAACAGCAGCAATTTTGCCTTCGGAGCAAGCGTCGGCGTGGCACGCGGGGGGCTGTGGAAAAGAGTGAATGGTCACGTCACGGCCAGATCCTTTCACAAAAGAGGGCAGAAATAAGGTTGCATAGGCCACCGTGGTTCTGGTATTTCCTAGCATTTGGCATCACGGGGGGCTTGGCAGTAAACTGCTCATAGTGCAGACTTGGGGGTGTAATTGCCAAGCATGCAAAGAACAGAAAAAGGAAACCGAAAGGCGGGGGGAGCAGCTTTCATTGTGCATTACCTTACTGACACGGGCACGCGTCGTCTCATGGGGGAGAGCCACGGGATCTGTCACGTGCTGCGTGTGAGGACGCGTGTGTCTGTGCGATAAGCCCACGTCGCTGGCATTTCCAGGTGCTGGAGAGCAGCAGAGGAGCTGAGGCACGCACCCTGTGCCAGCCTCTGATGGTGACAGACCTCCGCGTCTTCTTCCTGACCTCCCCTGTCTCTGGATCCACATCTTTCTCCCCAGGCCAGGCTCGGTCCTCATCTCACCCATTTGTCACCTGCCTCCTTCATCCACGCTGCCCCTGAGCCCTTCCGCGGCTCCCAGGCTGTGTGTGTCAGATTAATGCCCACAATCTCTTACTCATTTTTCTCAATGACTACTCAGTCCCCAACCTCCTTGTCTTTCATTCACTACAGCTGTTGCTGAATCCCCATTTTATCTTTCACCTTTGAGTAGGATAGGCTAAGCAGGGAAGTTGTTGAGACCTCTGGAGGACAGGCTTTCTGCTTTCAGGTCCAGCTATACAGCACTGCAGGTAGCAATAAGGTGCTAAGACCCATTTATTCTCTTAACATGCCCCTTCCACAAAAATACCTTGGGAAATTCTCGTTCAGTTTCATCAAATCCCAACTGAGCAGCTTCAGCCTTCAAATTTTCAAGGTGTTTGGGAAGATTCTTCATACAAGTCACAAAAGCCATCACCTCAGCCCCCAATCTGAAGTCCCTCCTGCCACCTAATTTTCAGTTCACTACTTCAAACTTTGAGACTGTCAAAGACCTGCTGCAATTTCTCATTAAGAGACCAAACGATCACAGAAGAAATTTCCATAGTTACTCACTGTGGGCCACATACCATGGTGTTTAATGTTTGACAAGGTTCTTAGCAATTGGAAACATGGTCTTATTAAAGGAAATATCAGGTGACCTAGTGGTGGTAGCAACCCTCCTGCATCAGGTGGGAGTGGAGGAGGAGGAAACATTTCCTTGCAGAGCTCTGTAACTTAAGGTTGACTTAGCCTTGAACAAAAGAATCCTGCACATTCATCTCCCAGAATTTGTGCTAATAGCCTCCTCTTGTCTCTAGACTTTCTAGTCTGGGGGAACTCCGTGTATGTGTAGGTATGTGCAGGCACATGAGTGCTGGGGTAAGAAGAGCAATATGAGCCTTCACTACAAAGCACAAGAAGAGCAATTGCTTTGCAGCAGTAGGTAAGATTCATTAACTGCATACTTTGGGTGGTGAATGAAGAACACAATTACACACCAATATGGGAATTGGCTGCCCCTTTCTCTGTTCTTTGCCATGCAGTGGGAGCTTCCTTGAGTCAGGCTCACCGCTGGGTGTGAGCATCCCTGGGCTGCACCTGGCTGTGGTGGCTCACTAATACATCTGCTTGGAAGAGATGCCTGATTTGCACACTGAAAGGGTAAACTGCTTATCCTGTTTTCTGTAATTCTGTCACAGAGCCCAAAAGCTCATCTGACTGGTTTAACTTAAGGGTAAATGCAAGAACATGTGGTTGAAGGAGACAGAAAATGGAGAAGGGACTCTGAATCAGCTGATTTGTATTTAAAGGCTTTATTCTGCTTGCTCTCTCTTTCTAAAAATAATTTTTTTTTTCTGGTTTGGAGAAATAAGATATAAATGATACCCTGGCAAGAAGTGCATAAAATCTGACAGATGAATAAATTGTACTCTACAGAGCTGTAAGCTTGAAAAGAACATTGCCGAGCTAATGCATGTTCTTGGCTTGAGAGAAGTCCTGTCCATTAGAAATACACCCCTCTGAAGATAGATCTGAACTTTTGAGCTTTCAGTTGAATAATTGCTCTGTGAGATTTGAAATATTTTGAATTATTTAATTTCCCATTCACCAAAATTGAATAACATTGCAGTTGGTGATTTAAAACATTGTTGAATTAATTATGACATTTTGTTAAATTCCCTTTTGTCTTTCCTTTGTCAGTTTTTTATTTCAAAGACCTCAGCTAATGCAGAAAGCATATCACCCCAATACAGAGGAGAGATGAGTCAGAGATTTGGCAGCTTGAATGGCCTTAGACCTACGTATGCCTACTAACCACCGTGGTGCAAGTCTGCAGTGATGTTACTTGCATATTAAAGAGCAGGACAGAAAGCTAAAGCTTCCTTGCTAAGCTCTGTTCTTCTGACCCTCTCTGCTACAGACTTGCACTCCTGCTGCCCGATGCACACATGCTCCAAGCAGAATGGGTGCCGCCAGCCCCGACCCCTTCCGGCAGGACCCACCATGTGAGCTCAAGCGCAGCATTTTTGGTCAAAGCTGGTTTAAATATTGCCTCAGACCACAGGCAGTATAAACGCCTATGATCTGCCTCATCTCCAAACAGCAAACCAAACGTGCTACCCACATTAAAAGAAGAAAGGCCTGCAGCCATGACTTCTTAGAGAATATATGATGGGAAAGGGAATTACACCCTTGCTGATGATAGGCCTGTCAAAGCCTTTTGCAGCACGTTGGTCTGTAACATTTCAAATTTCAGCTGAAGACAACTTTCTCCCTTGTCTGTATCCTATAGGTTATTTTTGTGTCATCCCTCCAACTTTATTTTCTCTGGCATAATTTATAGCAAGCTATTTATGGGACTAGAATAACTGTCAGCTTGGAGAAGGGACACAGTTCCTCCTGTATACAGTGCGGGTTAGAAGGTTGCTGTCCCAAAATGGATAGCAGTATGAACCTCCATGAAAGGAGGTTTGTTTCTTCCTCCAGTTTCTTGCCATCCCCTATTGTCATGAATAGTCCAAGTTTAATTTCAGGATTCTGTATTCCCTTTCTGTTTTAGGTATGCCATGTTGTATACTAACGTCATCAACACACTGAACATGCTCTTTCTTACGTGGACTTCTTATGCCTAATGTTATAGTTGATGATTAATTTTAATGATGAGAGTTATTGCTGTCATATAAATCCCCCTGAGACACTGGTTTTCATTTAAAAGGGCAAGTGCATTTGTTTTGTTATTGCACTTCTGCCTGCACTTCACTGCATTGGAGCAAAATTTATTTCAGACAAATAGTTTTTTCATATTTTTATATATCCTTTTATACGCCGTTCATTAACTTGAAACATCTTTTGATGAGAGAGCAAATCAACAGGCTACACAGTAATTATCTCCCACAAATTAGCTGTCCTTGATAGAATAAGGCATATTTGCAATTTATTCACCAGTGTTTGGTGGCAACCACTTCATGATAAAACAGAATGCTGGTGTTATAAGGTACAATCCAAAGATAAGCTGTTATCTAGACAGGACTTCAAGAGCACGACATGGAAGTTTTAAACAAAAAGAAAAGTGCATTTATATTTTAGGCTTAGAAAAAAAGGCGAAGGCTGGAACTGAGAAAAATTACAAACCTCTACTGAAAAAATCAGTGCATGCTCATCACCTTGATGCTTGCAGGCGGGTTCAAAAAAATCTCAGCTCAACAGCAGGTGCCCACATGAGGGGAAAAAAGCAATCTTCCCCTAGGATCCAGTCCTCAGACTAAGCACCACCTGCTGTTTTTTGAGGGAGGAGTTATCCCTGGAACACTGCATTTGCATTGTGTCTGCTAACGTCAAGGCTTAGCACAGGACAAAAACATCATGAATTTAGCAGAAGTACCAATTCAGATAAGTACAGGCTCAGCTGTTGCTAAATTGGCAATTATAACTAGATAGTCTCTGCTCCCCCGCCATCATCGTCGGTGCTGGAAGTTTTGTCTCAGTTCAGTGAGTATTCTATTTTGTAAGCTCTCATTTGTCTTCTGTTTGACAGCTTACAGTGATTTTGTTTAGCTGTACTGATGAACTCCAGTCAATGGAAAAAGCTCCAACCACCAGAGGCAAACGAGAAGGATTAGCCAAAATCTACAATTCCTACACAGTTGGAAAATGGGGAGATTAACTATAAAAGGACTGAACCAGAATATCAGATCAGATCATCTTCTCGAATACTGCATGTGTTCAGGATTGCAAATCCGTATCCAGCTATCTTTATCTCTGACCTTTAAAACTTTTCAGCACAACTACTGGCAGGAGCAGCAGAAGCAGGAAAAGGAAAATAAAGTGCTGGCAAATCCTAGCATTTTACGTGCTGGGAGCCTAGCGCTCCCAGATAATGCAGAATTTTAGAATTCTAGCGTCTGCTCTAGGCTTACATTGCAACCACAGCTGTGATAAGGAGGGATGATTTTGTTCTAGATATGATATGAAATCTGTATCTCTTTTCTGCCATGCAGTTGGTACGGTCCCAGAATCCTGCCACAATGCTCTCATTTATATCTTTTGTTACTTTGCAGACTCTGAGGCTCACCTGGCCTCTGTAAAGTTGTTGTGCTGTGGTCTGTTTGCATTTTGGTGTCAGAGCCTTATCATGCACCACTGAAGATGATAGAGGATTTTTAAATAAAAATATTGTACCCGATGGGGAAAGAAAAGTGCATGAAGCTTGTTCAGTAGAGCAGATTAGTCTCAACCCCATCCTTACTTGAAGCAAAAAAGAGGTAACTCAGCTATCTGCTTTTAGGCTGTGCTTTCACTGTACGGTGATGGCAGAGGGCACTGTGTACCCTTTATGCCTTTCACTCTACAGCATGACTCATGGGCCTTTCCTATGTCCTGGAAGAGCTGGACTTGGCTTCCCTCCCAGAGGAAGAGAGAGGTGCTATTCTGCCAGCCTGGCTCCACTACAAAGTAATTACTTTCAGGTCAGCCCAAAGTTCTGTAGTTGCCCAGTGCCCCAAGAACGGACACCTGTATGCAATAAGCTGTCACCGTCTCAGGTGTGCAGATCCCTTTTTTGTTTGTATCATTAAATAAGAGTGTGGGAAAGAGGGCCTCAGGCCAGCCCTGAGCTGTCTCCCAGCAGTCCTTACACCCGTCCTGCTGCTTGGGCTGGGAGCAGGTTACCCCTGCTGCCGGGGTGAGCTGTTAGCAACAAGCAGCGGTCAGGCCCCAGGACAGGGGCATCTGCTGTGGACTGCAGGTGCTGCCTGTGGAGGCAGCTGAGCCTGAAGGCAAGAGCGTCAGGCTCTCACCCAGAAGAGTCCCCCTGGCATCCAGCAATCGTGTGGAAAGTAGGAATGGGCAAGGTGTAGTACTGTTTGAAGTATCAGGCGGCATATCCATGGCTTAGTCCATCACAAAGTTGCTCTATGTGCATCTGCTCATCCAGCAAAAACTATACCTCAGCTGTGTAACTGGACCTTGAACCAGCTGAAATTTAATCTGCAAGAACATCCAGCTGTGACAAACTCGTCAAACATGCTCGAGAAACCCCACTCCTCCACTGGGATTGACAGTTTATGTTGTCAAGTGGTTGCTTTGTTTCTATAGATGGAAAAGGGCATTTGTTTGTAGGACTTCTGAGACTGAAAAATCATTGTGCAGACAGAAGTGACCGTGCAGTCATTGCCTGTAGCATCCCTCACACTTCAGTCAGTAGCTGATTTTGTTTCATCGAGTGGTTCTTCACATCCTCTAGCTTTTCAGCATGCACTGCTGTCTGCAGCCAGGTGAGAGCCCTGCACAAGATGGAGAGGACAATGTTTGAAGGGCAGGATGGCCCATACAGTAGGCTGCCACTCCGCTATCTCCCTTTTGCTTCGGTATCAGTATTGAGCAAAAAGGCAGATTTTGGTTTGTGTGTGTGCGTGGGGGGGTGGTATAAACGCATTAGATGCTTCCTTTTTTAATGCTAATATATTTTAAAAGACAAAATGAACAATATGCACTACTCAAGGCATAGCACCAAGTTCAGCTGTTAATACTACCAGAAGTTAACTACGTTGTATGCTCTCCCCATCCTTCTGCTTCCTTACCTATTGGACAGGGAATATTAAGTCATGTTACTGTATTTTGATGGTGATACTGTTCAGTTCCTCTGCAAGTCAATTAGTAAAGAAAGAGACTTGACTTTCAAAAAAGGGTTGTTACAGAAAAAAGATATTTTGAGTCCATCTAATTACGTCTCAAAAAGGCAATAATAAGGAACGAATCTGCTTTGGGAATACAGGAAATGTTAGGATGCAAAAATACACCACTCACTTTTGGAGTCTGCTTGCCATGTGCTGTATAATTGTGGTGCGTATTTGATTTATCCTAATTACATTTCAGTATATTTGTTTGCTTTCTGACTGGAGCAGCACTGCCACATACTGAATTCAGCTTGCTTCTGCCTTTTGTGCCTTTCCTGGGGTGCGCAGTATCACAAGCCGCCTTCTTTCAGAGATGGAGTAGAACCAAACCAAAACTAAAACCCACCTTCCCAGCTGCACATCGTAGCTGATGTGTAAATATTCAGTTTCTCTTGGTCATGTTCATATGTATGCAAATGTGTTTCAACATTGGCTCAGTGGCTGCCATTCGTAAGAATACATGTTAGGTATGCAAGAAAAGGATTACATATCTTCCCAGATGATGATTATGCAGCTGCCAAAAGGGATGAATTCAAGTCTTACACAATGCTTTTTCAAACACTTTGTTAATGTGCTCCGGAGGAATATCCAGATGCAACTAATTACCCTGTAACGAGGCTCCTAAACCTGACCATCTAATAGGCTTTTGAAGGTGTCCAGCTTATTATACACAATGACTTGTTTTGACTTTCTTTAAACTCTTCATATGCGGATGCCATAAATGGCTGTATTCCTCAATGGTGAGACACTCTAAGTGAGATTTATGGTATTTAATTAATGTGGTAACAAGGACAAATAGGATAACTATGGAAGGCTCATTCTGCTCGTCCATTGCAGGTTTGCAAATAATTACTTACAGAACATCTGAATGCCAGCTGCAATAAATAAGGACTTTGGCCACCATTTTGACAGTAAGAAGCTAGTGAAGTTAGTTTATACAGGTATCGCACGCAGTTTTGGGAGGTGACTGCAGCATTGTTTCCCATTCTAACAACCTCCTGTAATTACACTATCTGCAATGGCAGTTTTCCATGCAGGGATTGTTCCCTCTCTCGGTACTTAGTTAAAAAGACTGAGGCACAGAGAGCTCAGTGCTGCAAGCCACAAGGTATTGACCTTTGCAGAGGATGTACTTGAGATTTGTGCTTGGTCAAGAAGGGCCCCATGATGCTCTGTTTTTTGAGGAGACAAGATGACCCCTGACATCTGGGGCAATTTCCGTGGTGTGTTGCTGGAATCATCTCTAAACTGTCTCCACAGATTCCACGAGTAAAGCTGTTTTATATTTTTCTTGGTCCTAATCTGTAGATTATGACAAAATATTTCTGTGGGCTACTAATGACTCTACTCTTAAGTGTCATAGAAAGGGATTCCAACACATAGTGCATGTGGTTTAGCTCAGCAAGAATGGAAATGCTTTGAGCAGGAGTTGCCGAGAGAAATGTTATGGGTCCTCTCTGATCACCTACTCCGACTCTATCCAAAATAGTTTAAGACCTGAAGGCTCAGGAAATACACATACATTTTCCGTCATTTGGCATATAAATAGCTACATGTAAATATTATAAATGTATTTTAAAAAATAAATCTGTGTAATGAGTCTCACCACCTATTAACCAGAAAGGCTTTCACTTTTGAGCCCCTTTAGAAAGGAAAAGGGAACAACTCCATTCATAAAGAATCTAAAGCTGAACAAAGAAATGCAAGCACCCATGCTTTTGAAATCACCAGTGAATTTACTCCTTAGGTCAGTTTGCATTTTCATTCCTCTTTGAAATGAGATGGAAAAAAAAACCTAGTTACTGGCAAGGTAGTGTGCGACTTAAATAGATAGCACAATTCTGCTACTGCGATAGGAGATGGCGCTTGGTAATGGGGGAAGGTCAGCTGTGTTGCATGGTATTTAATTTATGCTAAGTGGAAAGCACTTCCATTTTTATAGTACCTTGAAATTTAACACCACTCTGGGGTAGAGAACCCCACAGTTAAAAGATACCATTGCTTTTTCAAAAGAAACCACTGACAGAACAAAAAGCCACTGCTTTACATTTAACGGGTACCAAAGAATTTAAGAAAAAACTGAAACCTTTGTTTAATGAAGTTCAAACTGAATTCTCCTTATAGGTTAGCAACAGTGTTCGTAGCTTGGTACTGAGGGAGTTTGGTCCAAGTCTCAGACTCAGGATGTCAAAATGGCATTTTTTTTCTACCTCTGAAATGATCTTCAGTTAAGTTTTTACTCCTTCAGCCCCCCCTGGCTTTAATCATGTAACTTGCCTTCCATAAAGCTTCTGCAGTGCTTCTCATCCAGAGAGAGTTATTATAACATATTTAAGCAACATCTGTCTTGGATTAAAAAAAAAAAAAATACAAAAATCCCTGAAGCTGAAGTGCAGATATACTGGAGAAGCAGGACTTTCCTCCTCCACTGTGGTCTTATCTGAAACAGAGTAATGCAAGCAGCTCATGCAAGAGTAATGCTGCAAGCTATCACTAGTAACAAACTCAGAATTACCCATGGGATCTTTAACCTAGAACTATGCAAGGGAGGTAAGGTGGTAGAGATTTTCTTCTGTCAAGTTAGTCGAACACTTCTGAACCAGCTACCATTTTACTGCAGAAAAAATAACCACTCTTAATTCTCATCAAAATAAAATTTGATTCTGTGCTATCTTAGGTATTCCCGTCTTCTGTACATGAGAAGTGTCTGGAAAATTGGTAGGGGGAGGCTCTTGCATAGGTAAGAAGTAGGGATATTAGCTTCTTGTAATGATTCATGGCAAAGAAATTACAATTACTCACAGAATAGTCCTTAGACATACAGTAAATACTCAGATCAGTGTGTTCCTTTATCAGCTCCCATTAGCTGCAGCTAAGTGTTACTAAGTTGTAGTAAGAGTGGAGGAGCAAGTGAAAAATACAAACCACCCAAACCATCAAGCTGTACATGCTGTATCAGAGTGGTCTGAAGCTAGAAATAAGTTGCATAATTTTTTTTTTTTTTTTTTTAAATAAGCATAGTACTTCCTATGGAGGCCCACTGCTTAGGCAATTGCTTTTCCATGGCTTAGTCATCCAGCATTAAATGAGGTGCCTGCAAGATATGTTTTGACAGGTGCTGCTGAGCTGTTTAGTTGAGGCAGTTTCAAGTCATGTCTGCTATTTGCTTTTAGTGGTTCTGGAATGGAATTTTTCTACTGAACTACTTGGTATAGTACGACCAGAAATAGCTGTTTCATGCTCACAATATTCAGAGGTGCAAAAGCAATTAAATATCTAGAGCATGTGAATAACTAACTGGCAAGAATGGACAGAGAGGCCACAGATCTTCAAACCTTCTTGAGGTACAGGGGCCATGATCTAATGGAGATAGTTCATCCCCGTTTGCAGATTCCGCCCCCCCCCCCCCCGCCATGTCCTCTCTTTGCATACATGCCTTGTGACTGCTGCCTTTCTGGAAAGTGAGCTGTATTACCCAAGCTCTTGAGTAAGGCCTCAAAATGAATTAATAAAGCCTACCCTGGGCTTCTAGAAATTAGTAAAGCAGAAAGAATTTGCATGGTTGAAATACTGGGCAAACTTTGGCACAAATACTTCTAGTTTTACAGCGCATTCCAATAGAGCAACCTGCTAAACAGCAATGAAGAAAAGTCATGGCCTCAGTGCCTACAAGAACTGAACCAACTCATTAAGGAACACTGGCTTCTGATGTCCCCAGATTATGCTGGAATTTACTGAAACAGATTAAAGTGAGAATCTTTCCCCAGGTCACAGCAAGTGTGAGAGACTAGGGGGAGAAGCTGTGCCTTTTCAGTCAACAGGGTTAGAAGACAGTACTTCAGGTACCGAGGAGCTGTGAGGATCGGGAGGATGATGCGCTGCCAGATTTAGTGGTGTATTCTGAGTACATATGAGAAGAGTACTTACTTACATCATTAAGTTAAATATCAGAGAGTATGTGTGGCTTCTTGAAGCATTTCAAGTTTCCCCCCCCCCCCAGAAAGCCCAGGGAGAAACAGTAAGAATAGATTATCAATAAGTCATGGGAACTGAAGAGTCAAAGGTCTCAGTTTAGGGAAATGGAGCTAAAAGTAAGCAAGACGGCAACAGCTGAATTCTTCAAATGTTAAAGTGAAAAGAAATTAAGCCATTTAGAACAGTGAAGAAGAAAGTAGATCATTAACACTGCACAACCTTAATGTTTTTAGGTCACCTTAAATACTGCCTGCATCAAATTCTATTTAGTTGACAAAAAATGCAAATAGAGCTGATCCTGACAGTGTGTAGTAGCGTGATGGATTAAACTGTTGCCTCAGTCCTAGCAAGAACCATTTTCCAAGATATTTCTATTTACATGTACTTATCTATAGCCAAGAATTTTTTTTTATTTATACACACACACACACACAAATATACTGGAATTAATAAAAACTTATGAAAATTCAGGACCACGGCAAGTTTCCATAAACAGTTCCTCTGCCAGGCTAACACACTAGTTAACTGTCAGCCTCCTTGAAGTTTCTTTCAATCTAACAAGCGCCATCCCAGTCAAGCAGCCACATGTCCCCATCTTTTGAGAAAAAACAGGATGAAAATTAAAGGTGATGAATAACACTACGTGCCAAAACAGAACCACTTCCATTGTAATCACCTTTCAAACCCAAAACTTATTCTCAAACTGCACAAGAACTAATGAACACTCAGCTACTTTTTGGGTTTGGATAGTAAGTTCTGTTTCAGACTATGGAGAGCAGAGCACTGACTTTGCAAGGCGAGAGGAAGGGGCCTGTTAGTGAGAAGACAACTGCTAAGACTGTTTTTTACAATCTCCTAGCTTTCACCTATGATCCTATCTCATGCTTTCCTCTATCAACCCCCACCCCAGCATGCCTTAAAAACAAACCAACCAACCCCAAAACCAACAACCAACCAATAAAAAAAAACCCTAGACACAAGCCAACAATCAAAGCCCACATCAACACAAGTTTCAGCAGCAGTTGCTTACTAGAAAAAAATTCCAAACCCAGACTTGTCAGTGACACTGGCATTTGTACCTTAAAATGGGAAGCAGGAGCGGTGAGCACAGCATTTTGTATGAGAACAGATAACATGACTGTAGTCAGTGATGCATTAAGCAAATTTGATCCTAGTTCTTCAAAAAAAGAAAACCTGAATAGAAAGTGGCGTGGACATAGAGCATTAAATACAGGGCTCCAAAAGCAAGATTACTGGTGCAACAGTAAATGGATCCGTGACCTTTGTAGTTCTACTTCTCCCAGGTCTCTCCATCAGTAAAAACCACTATGCAAACAGACAGACATACCTGTCTGTGATTAAAACTTTTAGAAAAGGCAGCTAGTAAAAAGCTACTCCAAATAACCCCCAACACCTACTGCATAAACTTGTCCAAGATCCACAGTACGCATTTAAAAACAGGGAATCCTCACAGCTGCCATGATAAACATTATGCAGCTGAAATTCTATTAAAAATTGTGTCCTCGGTTAAAGTAGGTAATACTAACCTAATTCTATACCTAAGCATATCTTTTCTTACAAGCACAGAACTACTTTAAATGCTGGAGAGGCCTTAAATAGCTGCATGGTTGGATCCTTCTCCGATAACCGAGGGAGACAGCTAACCTTTCAGAAACAACTCCAGATGAGGAGGGAATTAATATACTTCAAACCAGGCAACTCCTGCAAATTGTTACAAAGAAAAGCTTTTGCAGGGGAAAGAGGATGAAGGAAAGAACCACCATTCAAACAAAAATATAGTGAAAAGTATAGTAGGGTTCCATCTAAAGCTAAGGGTTTAAGATAGGAGGGCAGAGAGAAGGGGAGAAGCATCTCCTATGTATTTACATAATCAAGGCTCAGATACTTTGTGCCTTTATGTTGATGTAATGGAAGCTTAAGAGAAACCAAGTTACAGATAAGAAGGCACACTGAGAAATGCTAGATAACGTTTCATATTCCTTGTTCCGAAAGTAACAGGACATAAATTAGCCACTAATGAAAAAGATACTTCCTACAGGCAGTATTATCTTTCTCAGTGAAGACTGATCAGTGAATTCCCCAAATAAATGCTGCACATCAGCCAACCCAGAGATACGGAGTAACCCCCAACCCCAGTTCTGTACTACCACAAGTTGTTCGTGTTGCAACAATTCTTTTGCTTTAAATGCTTGAGAAATGCATTCCCCTACATAATTTATTGATCACTAGAGAGGAAAAATAAAATATAAAAAATGTAGAAGTTTAAAGTCTTATACTGATTCTTCCTTCATCCCCAAGACATCCCGTAGGCTGTCAACTTAAAATTGATTATATAAATCTGTAGATATGCATTACAACTAAACACATTTTTCATTCTGAAGTTTTGCTACAGGCTTTTGTTCAACTGACAAAACAACACTAGGGAGTGTAAAAAATATTTATTCAACCTAATTCAACGTAACTGTAATTTGCAATACTTAAAAACAAGATTTACAACAGAGTAATGACCTTCTGCTACCCAGGTGAAATCATTTTATAATCCATACAGTATTTTTATAATTGTATTTTTACAATAGCTTTAACTTCCAGAGGAGACAATGAGCTTTCCCATGGAACAAGTTTCAAACCCACTCATTTGCATCATTCAATTCTTCATGAGACTTTAAAAAACAGTAATAAATTGGTTGGAAATATATACAGTGAAGACCACTGAAAAGCTGTTTTCTCGAAATGAGGAATTCTGTAAGAAATACGTATTATATTGTTTCAAGACTATCTTACAGAAAGCAGCAACTTTCAGAGGTTGCTACTCTATATTTAGAGTTTTATATAAAAGTGAGCCCACTAAGACAAATATAATCAGCAGACTTACAAGACTATAGTAATTCTTCAGTTACAGCAAGAACCTCAAAAGTATTTGATATTGATCGAATGTATAATTTTCAATACCTGTATAGATTTGGAATACTAGTTGGTCGTTATATACACTTCTGTACAGTTCTAAAATATTACATCTCAGTAATTAAGATAAACATACTATAGAAAAGGTACCATATTTTGAATTTCTCTAACATACATTATTGCAGTCAAATATGAAGTCCATTCTGCATTTACCTCATTTCTGGTGAAAAGCAATATTTACTTATGAATACTTCCACTAAAAGATTTTTTTTAAACCTTTCTCCATGCATTTGACATACTAATATGAACAAGGGGGGAAAAAAAAAATACCAACCAATTTTGAGTAAAACAAACAAATTGTTGTTAAGAAAAAACTTCAAGTACTAAATCTGAGTTAGGTCTGGTATGAATATTAAATGTCCGTATTATGTTTGTCAAAATTTAACTTCACAAAACAGCTAATTTCTCTTGAAAGTAAGTTTATAAATACATCAAATAACTGAAGTGCTAATGTCTCCCTCAGATGGCTACTTTGAACATATTGTAACAGTAAAGCTTACTGTATAAATAAACTTAGTTTATTACACATTTAAGATTCATCCTTTAGTCCTTTACAGAACGAAGCCAAGTTGTCTTGACAAGAGTGCCTAGCCTGCTGCTATGTACCATGGTCAGATGAGGTACCCAAAGTGTAGTGTTGCCCCCTGCCAGCCGATCCTTCCACCGTCTGTCCTTCCACTGGAGCTGCTCTGGGCAGAAGAGAGCCCAGCCCTGGTACAGAGCCGAGTTATGCACCTAGGTCTGGAAGTTTAAAAGGATGCCCTAATCTGTCAGCTTAAATGTAGCTTTAGTGTCCAATATAATTTCCTCACACTTCTACTGCTCTTTGTACTTGTATGGATATTTACATAATCAAGAGGATCATGAAAACTAAAAAAGTGCTCTAATACTTAACTATAAAATAAGCAACTGAAATTTACTTCCCCCCATGAAGTTATTTTACTGTGGAGGAAAAATAAATGCTATCCAGCACCAGTTACAAAACAGTAAAAATTATCAGTAATAAAATAGTCACCTGGAAGCCATGCTAACTTCAACACCTAGTACTTAGGTGGCTAAAGCTGACACACGAGTCCTGTAGAGAGTGATCTATCTTCTGCCTTCTCTGACCAGGCATTTGAGTATTTTACACTCCCTGTTTGATACCAGCGAAAACCAAGGAAATCTTTATTGACTGATGTCCCACAATTATTTCTCCTTGGTAATGACTCACATTTGCTTTCTAAAAAAAATTCCCTTCATTGTGTGAAATGCTGAACTGGATGATAGTGTGGGTATGAAAACACATATAGAAGAGGCATTTGGATATAGCCTACATTAACTACACAATTTAAAATGTTCTTTTTCTGTAGTTGATGCTTTTTTTTTTTTTCCCATTCAGCATATTGGTTCAAAGAAAATAATTCACAAGCCTGTTGCCCAACAGAAATACCCAAAAATAATGAAAGCCAAGTCACATTCTTAGGTTCAGTGGTTGCTGAAAGGATTTACCCTGCCACAAGACAGTGCTTTATTATATTTAAAGAAAAAAAATAGGAGCAGCAACTTATCACAATTCTCCACTACTGTGCGATAACGATGGAACCAATACAACATGGAAACCTGTTAGGTGAGACTGTACGACATCTGGAGATCACAGCCTTACGCTCCTTCTTGCTCAGGATAATTTAAAATTTTGCGGTGAGCTTGGCGCAAATATTGCTGCTGTTTGAAGTAAACCTTAAAAGCTCCTTTTATAGCAACAAAAGCAATTCCACCCTGAAATAAAAAGATATTTTGAAAACCTGCACAGTTTAGTGTCATATCATTGCAAATGTTCTTTTTAAAAATTTCTGGTCAAAGAAGATTTATTTTCCAATCATATAGCATTTTCTTTTGAAGTTTAGCTAATTAGGACAATTCCAAATGAATATCTCGAAGTTTCTTGTCACAATGCACTATTGCAGAAGTTAGTGTTACTTAAAGGGACTACATACTGGATCTATAAAACCTTTTGAAAGCTTTTATTTGCTTGGAAGTCTGACAAATATTCTAAAAAAAAAAAATCAAAATACCCCTATTTAAAGAACAAAGTAAAATGCAGATATGTATCTGCTTTCTTCCCTTCTCTGAATATATACTATACATGACACAAGGAATAATACTAATTACCATTCTATAATCACTATGAAAAAGGCCACTTGCCAAAAGCAAGTGTGGGGTGACATAAAATCTGTTTTTTGTAAAACAGACTTCCCCTCCCCACCCCCCGAAAGTTTTACAGTATGTTTATCTCAAGTCTTCAAAATAAGACAAGACACTAAGCCGCCTTTAGTCTGCAGGAATGGTTGTACTATCACTGTCTCTTCCATGTGGAAGAGAGGGGTGCATTAACATATCGGAGTTGAAAACAGGGGCTGAAGTGACGGTCAGATGACCAGGGATACCACCTTGGCAAACTCCGCGTGCTTCCCCTTGAAAGGCTGCAAGCCAGAGAGGTTATTCACAAAGGAAGAGACTGTCTCCTCTCTTTGTCTCTGACTCTTCTATGGAGAGTTTATTTTCCTCTCCTTATTAAAATAAGTAACAAAGGGATTCTCTCAAAGAATTAGTAAACAGAAGCTAATATGAAAAGGTTAATAACATAAACCCCCAGTCTTCCCTTGCAGAGATTGTTCTTAGAAGATGCTGGTTTCTCATCTTCATTATCACGCTTCGTTACTGCTAAGATCTGCCTAGTACAGTACCAGATACAAGTTTCAGCCTTGTCTAGAATTCAGATGAGTTTTGGTCACAATGACAAAGTCTCTCACACACATGAAGCTTGTCCACTGCCAAGACAGGCAATCTTAAAAAAGACCTCTTCCCTTAATCAAATGCCACTCTTAAGTTCTAGATCAATTTATGTTCCTTTTTGCTTTTCCTCCCCCCCCCCACAACACAACACTTCATATTCCCATATTATAATCGTTTATGAAGCAAACAATAGTGAATCTTACCAAGATTGTCCTTTGTAAATTTGAGTTAACACTGCTGAACATCAGCTTGCCAACTATCGTGGCAATGGTAGGGAAAACTAGAGCTCCACATAGAATACGTGTGGCAGAGACATGATCTGCCAAAGGGTTGGCCTCTGCTGGAATACGAGGAACAGGACATCCAATGCCTAAAGGGGCGAGAGTGGGGGAAGAAAAGGTTACATAGCCACTACCTCAAACAGGACACAGAAAGCACATTAGTGCCCACCCCCCACTCCATTATAAATCTATAGCCCAATTACTTTGAGAACTAGCCCTCTTCACAGTGAATATTCTGTTTCTGTTAAATGACTGTATTCAGTTTTACTTTCAGGTAAGACCCATAATTTTTAGTAGCTTGTTTTGTTACTAAGGCCTTAATTGAAACATGCTCCTGTTCCTCTTGCCCCACCTTTCTCACTAGGTACTATTCAAACACACTCTAAATAGACTGAACATAAAAATAGAGGGAAGGTGTTATCACTTTCACTTAAGAATGGCAAAACCTACTCGCCTATCCCCATCTTCGAAAGGCACCAATTCAAGCCTGATAGTTCCTTTTAAATTTAATCATGTTACCTGGAAATATGCTGTTCAAAATTTGTAGCTTATTAGAGTATTTGCGCCACAGTCTGAGCACATAGTCCTCCCAACGAATCATCTTGCCCAGTATTAGCATGACTGGGATAGTGGGAAGTCCAATCAAAAGAAATAAAGGATCAGCTCTCTCCATGACATCAAGACCTTCTTTGTGACCCACAACCTGGTAAATATGTATATAGTTGACAAACATAACAAAGACCACACTGAACAAAGAATATAACTTATAAAAATTCTAGTTTGTTTGGGGCTGCCCACGCATTTTAAGTTAAAGAAAAAAAAGAATAATACTGTTGTACCTAACATACTCAGTTTTCCCTTTGCATCCTTGGGTGCTTATCAAGTGTAATGCAGACGAGCTACCAGCCCTAATTTGCAAGTCATTAATCTTGCAGAGAGCTGTAACACAATTCCTTACCATCTCAAGAAAAGTTTCATGTGCTTCTGTAGAAGCTTAAACATCCGAAATACCAAAAGAGTATACTTTCCAAAATGCACAGAAGAATTTACAATTTGAGAATGATTAATTCTACACAGAAATTGATCAGATACCAGTCTTTAAAGGATAAATTGATAACAAGTATCTCAGGATGTTTTAATAAAAAATTTGTTATTTAGGAATACCTTATGCAACAGAGATCACAGTATTAAAAAGTATTTGCTTCTCTAGACAATGCAGGAAGAGGTACATTATTTTCAACTGTAGTGGAAATAGCAGCATATCTTCACTTGTACTTTATTTTTAAACATTGTTAGTACTACAACTTTAAAGGACAGTCACTACTGATGTGTCTAAACCTTTCTACTGGCACATAAAAAAAATCAGACTTTGCAGTTTATAAAATGTACATATTGAAACCGTAACAGAACAGTGCATTATGTTTTCCTAAAAAGTACATACTTTTTAATTTTAAATAAGTAACCGCAGTAGGGCTGAGGACAAAAAAAGAAATTAAAGTGGTAGATATCCTCTAGAATTGTCTCAATTTAAGAATTACTAAATGCTAACAAAGTCCTTGAAGGGCTTCTAGAAAGAATGGGCCGTTTCATTACTTCTTCTGTAAGAATCCAGTAAGGCTAAAAACACTAAATTAGTAATTATTACATTTGTCAGGCACTGGATTTCCTGATGTGTCTTCATTGACTTCTTGTTTTCCCCACAAGCTATCAAGTCTCCACTTGCACAAAAATTAGAATTAGGTGGTAAGAACATGCAACAATAGCAAAACTAAAAAAAAAACCCAGTACTTCTGGAATAGGTGGGACATAGGGAAGAAGCTAGGGTAACGAACCACAGTACCTTCAAACTGTACTTTTTAGCCTTGCTTTGAAAACCATTCCAATTTATTCTTCTAGAACAGGAAGTTATGTTATATACCACAGCCTCTAAAAATGGAGATAACCAATATTGTTGCCACCAAAAGATTATTCCTTCAAGAAAACATTCAGCATTTGTCTTCCAGCTTCTTCACTATCTTCCACCCAAATTGTGATGTCTGATGCTATCCTTTTTCTCCTTATAGTCCTTGTCCATCAAAAAAAAGCCTCAGTATCTTGTCATTTCTGCTTTAGATTGCTATTTCTCTGTTTTCAGTAATCCCATATGATTTGTTACTGACTTAGCTACGACGGTAGTCACAACGTCAATTCTGTATTTATTTTTCTCCATCTTGAAGCTTAACCTTTAAAAATAGCTTTTGTGCTTCTCTGTGGCCTTTCAACTGAAGGAAAGGAATCTGAAATGCATCAGGAAACAAGCTGTATTAAACCTAGCAAATTTGGGGTGGTAAAAGGGGTGGAACAGTTTCATTCCACTCCCAGTTTAATCTCCTCCATTATAAGCAAAAATAAGCTGTTCTCTTACCCAGCATGCCAGCCATATGACCAAAAAAAACCATTAAGTCCAAGGAAAACAGCTAATTCTTCATACCTGGGATTTGACCAGCTGTCTAAACTAACGTAGATGTGAAGCTGTAACTGTGCAGATGTGAAGCTAGACCCACAACTTGCCTTTACTTAAGGCCAGATCCTCATTCCAAAAGCAAAACTACTACAGAAGGGAGCATTTATCTTTCCATTTGGTTCTGTAGTTCTAGAGAAGCTAAAAAGGTCATGTAAGTTCCTACAGACAAAGGCTCAGTGTAGCAGTGAGCAAGGAGATAAGGTCTGATACATTTCACGAAGTCTAGTTGTAGTATTACAGGTGATTGCAATGTTCCTGTAAGGGCCACAACAGAAGCAAAATATCAGATGAGGAAATTCCTAAGTGTACCGTTCTGTGATATAGAGACTCATCTACTGGAATGGAGGCGGTGTTGAGAGTCATTCTACATCACTTATGCAGCCACTTGACCCTGGCCACCCTCGTACAAGGAGACTGCATCAACTCAGTTGGGCTCCACTTCAAGTGGTTGTCATATACATTTCTGCTATGAGATCACATACAAACAGAACCAAAATAGCAGACAATCTTGAGATGGCATGACTGGTAGAACTGCAGGGCAGTATCACACAATTCAAGAAAAAGTAGTGCCATATGACTTACATGGATGAGGACTAGGTTGTATATTTAAAATTAGAACTGCGTAGAGGAATACTTACTAGCATACGGATTTGTTAATTCTATCTACAACTGAATTAACAGCAGAAATACTTTTATGCTTTCAGGCAAAACACAGGTTATGGGCTTGATATAGGAATCCACAACTGAAGTGGTAACAAAGGTCATTCTAGTTGTACAATCTATGAAAATTCTTGTCTTGTAGTTGAACTAGGACGGCTGTGAACAAGTCTTTCCAGTCTTTCCATAGTTAGTAGTGTACCACCTGTCAGTGTTATGTTTAAATAGCAAGTTCCCAAGAACAGAAGTAGGAAAAATAAGTTGGGGTTTTTTTCCCTTTCAACTAACCATACAGTCTCAAGTAATTAAAAGAACATACTATTAATTTGCAGTGGTTTGCATTTGTTGTTTATGAATTAATTGCACCATTCAGAGCATGTATTTTCCTTTATACAATAAAAAAGTGGTACAACTGAAAAATTCACCATGTCTCAACTCTTTGAATGTTACCAGCAACATTTTTCTACAGGTAAAAAGAGATTAGTCTTACATCTTTTCTGAAGAATTGGACTACCCATTATTAGTACTTAGGTGGTAACGGCACCTTTTCTGTAAGAACAGAAGTGGGTTCACCAGCCTGCCATACAAAGGGCAGCCAGCTGCAGTAGTAGTGACTTTTGTTAGTTGCAGAATCAACCACATTTGAACAGGCATACTTAGCTTTATAGAGTATGATCAGTTAGAAGTGAAAAGCTTTATATCCACCCATCTTGAATTCACTTGTTAACTACAATGAAAGTGCTGAAAGCAGCTAAAGCATGTTTTAAGCCAAGGAAAGAGAAGTCTTAATTAATTGACTTTTTCTTTTGAAAACTTGCTTTCACAGCTGGTAAGAAGAGGGAATACGGGTGTACCTGCATCACCGTCACAGCTCCGTATGTAACAGCTGTCCAGTATATAGAGCCCACCATGATTCCAGCTGCAGCAAATGGACATGCCTTTGAGATCAGTCGATCTGCAAGATCCAAAACGTAAACAACTGGACCTATGATAAAGGAAAAGTAAGGTTTCAAGAGAGATATATATATATATACACACACACACACACAAGCATACTGAAGAAAGCTCTCAGCATCTATCGATGATAAGAAAAAATGAACTTGGCAAAATACAAGTCTGACATCCCACACATGGTGTTTAAATGAGAACATATAATTAAAAAGCTACTAAGCTAAACTTGTAACTTATTTCTACCTACCATTTCATTCACCGCAACACCTTTCTGAGAGATTAATATACTGGTTAGAGCATAACTAATTTACCCACTAAAGCTGACTAGTTTCCTTTGTCTGTGTTGAATCAGAATTGTTCTGTTGTAGAAACCATTATAGGCTTAGTGGCTTTTTTTGTTAGGTATTTTAGCTTTGAAAAGGAAGAAATACTAATCAGTTGTAATGTACTTCATGTGCTTATCTTTGACCACTTCACCTGAGAATTTTGTCACTAAACTATCCTGCTCTACAGTAAAACATAGCACAGTCAATATGAAAGATTCCTTCTTCTGGTAGAGGCTGCATTCAGTATTTTTAGAGGATCACCTCTCAAATGTTTGAGGAAAAAACCCTCCCATTCAGGTTACTTAGTGCCTTTGACAACAATGCACGAATAGAGTTTCATTGTTCTGTCTACAGACAACTGCACCTTCCAGACTCACACAGAGCAAGACATTACCCTGACCGACTTTGGTGATGTGAACAAGGGCATGCTTGCATCTTTTCTTTGAGAGACTGCAGGAGCACGAGCAAAGCAAAAGCTGGAAGTTGAAGTCTGAAATGTATGTATGGAAGTGAAAAATGTCATCACCACGATCAGATTCCAGATTACTTTTGTATTCGTCAACTAATTCTACATAAAAACTGTCCTACACCAGCTCATATGCATGAGTAGTTCTTCTTAGCTCCCTCCTACTTTTTCCTACCAAAATCAGTGAAAATATTAAAGTTATTCTCAAAACGAGCCTATAGGCATTCTTCAAGTAACTAATCCTCCATGTCTCTCATCACGGTTTACTCACTCCAGCCTATAATTCTTTTACTACTTCCTAATTTTTTTTTTTTTTTTTTTTTTTTTTACAGGGTGGGTAGGGAAGGAGTGATCTCTTGAGCAATGGTGTTAAATGACATACTGAAGTCCTGATATACTAGATGTACAGGACTTCCACTAGATGAATTTCAATTGCCAGGCTGTTTTGTACACCTATCCCGAGTTGTATGCCATTTCCCTCCTGACCTCCAATTAATCAAAACTTGTTCTGACCTTGCACAGAATTGAGAAGATTGGGTGCCAAGATTTTTTTCTTTTTTACCTTTCTAAAGGTAAAGGTATTTTATTTGACATTCTCCAAACATACAAAGATCAGTTGCAGTTCAATTCTTAGCTTGAATACTCCTATTACATAACAATTTTATGTTCTTAGTTTTTTAGGGTGGTGATAACTTAGTACCCTGTTCCCAAAGACATTTGTCTCTGAACTATGGTATTTATACCAAATTAATTAAAAGCTGTGCATTTAAACATACAATCAAGATCTCAAATTCAATTCAAAAGAAGTTTGCAGAAAATTTCTGTCAGCCACACTGACAAAATTGTGAGTCCTGTTTCATGACTTAGCTGGTTATTCTCTTTCAAGAAAACAGCTCTAGTGTGAATGCTTGCAGAACAACCAGTTTTACTCAGCTCAAGTCAGCCAGTGAAAACAAGCAACAGGAACATCTAATTGAACTTGTTCATTGTCATGTTTTATCAGCACTGGTATTCTTGTAAAGTGCTCACAAATACATCTGTTTTGTGGTGGGTTTCCCCCCCCCCTCCTTTTTTTAAAAGAACAGGGTAGGATTTTACATACTGTTTGTACAGTGGTAGCATCCAGAGACCTTGTAGAAGGATTGCAAGTCGTGTGTCGTGTCGTGTTCCCCCCCCCACCCCACCCCCCCCCCCGGTATGTGTGAAAATACCATACTGAAGAGCTGCGATTTAAACACATTTTGCTTATATGCAGTCTTGACAGAAGTCATTGTAAATACTGCTAAGATACATATCAGACTAGTGGGCAGTCCTAAGCAACTTGGGCAGAATATTGCTTAATGTACTCTCTACTCTAGCTCTGCTGGAGCCTTGAGTTCTTAACCTACTACTCATGTACTTCAAATTGGTTACCTGTGCGTGCATCTTTTAGTACAGCATGCATTCTTTGTTTTAGTAATAAGCTCTAGTTTTAAGGGCAGGAAGCATCTTCCTATGTGGCTTGTAAGACAGTAAACACCTCACCAGCACCCTGCTTCAAATACACCAACCGATGTAAAGTAGTCCGTAAGTAACTGACAAGTGTAACTATACAGTTAATTTATTCTTGAGTTGAGCATCCTATTATTGATTAGGTACCAAAATTAAAGGGCTTCTGAAGAAGGAACATTCTACTCAAAATACAGAGAACTGGAACAAAGAGTTCAACTGTATTAACAGTTATGTTTAACTTTCCAGGACAGACTTAAAGTGCTGGGATGTCTATCAACATGCCTAAAGTAGCAAGTACTAAATGCACAGTAATTTACGCATCTTGACTGTTTCTCACAGTCACTGAAAAGGTTTAGTTGTACCATTTTGAAAACTTAAGATTTGTTTGAAGAAAGTGAAGACGAGACTAAAAAACCCCATCTTATTTGGCGAGTCCTAAAGGGCAACGCAAAGCACTGAAGCTTGCTTTATACATCTTGGCAAGGTGATACAGCAACAGCAGAAGTCTAACACTACAAGTACTAAACAAATTGCACCTACTGATACTAATCATTAAAAGCAGCAAGATACAGAATTAGGTATAGAATCTTGAGAAACGACTAGAAAAACATTGTTCCAATTTTTTTTTTTTTAATTAGCCCTTTAGGAAGGAAGTAGTGAGATAGGAGGACAAATATAAGTTTCTTTTAAAATGGTATTAAGGAAGAAGCAGGAAATTAACTATCACTGACATAAAAATTAAAGAAGGAAATACAAAATACAAACATATTTTTAATTTTGTAAACACTATCATGCTTTAGCAGAGTTTTTTCTCCCAAACTCTGTTTTCTATTTATTAAACTGAAATAATTACCTAAAAGATACTTTCGTTACTTTCAAAGTGGCAATAATATTTTCCTATTTAATAAAAAAAGTTCTCAGAAGAGAGGAAAACAGCTAGTAAGAACATAGTTACTACCAATCTCTAAAACTGATATGCATTATCAAATTTGAAATGGAATTATAGTTTTAAGAAGATACGTCAGTAGGGGGGGTGTTTTGAATTGGTAAGTACATAAAAAGACACCCACTGTTACTTATAAAGATATTCGTTGACATCTCCTCAAGTTGATATTACTTCAAAACTATTATCATACATAAAAAGTTGTGTTAGGGAGTGCCCTTTCACAGAAATTTGTTTTTAGAAAAAAGTTTCCAGTAGTACATTAGAGAAGTCTTAATGTAAATAAGTTTCTGAACTGTGATACCTCAGGGAAACTTTAGTTGTTACTTCTTCCCTGGCTCAAGTAATTTTAGTTTCTTGAATGGTAGGACTAGTAATGTCTTCAAAAGATACCTGCTGCAGCAGAGACGGGGCTACTGGCAAGACTACTTGAAAACACCTTACTGTCCTAACTCTGCCTGGTGTGACCTTGACTGATTTATAGTTGAGTTGTGATATGACAGTTTTGGCTTACTAGAAAGAGCTACAAAAGGGCAAGACTGGCTCACTTGTTTAAGGCACTTCAAGCTCATCATTGATGGACCCAAATTCATTTCCCTGCTCTACTATCGATACCTTGTGTACTCTTACACAAGTCTGAATTTTTATGCCCTTCTCATCTTTAAAAATGGAAAAAGATGGTATTGTGAGGGAAAATATATCAAAGGATTCTTGCATGCCTGCATGCAAGAGGTGAACAATCTCGTGCAAGAATTTTAGGCTGGCTTCAGAGGCTAGCAATGTTAGCGTTTAGGATCTTAGCTTTCAAATAAAGTATGCCACAAATTGCAAGAACAAATGAAAATGCCTGTTGTTGTTCATGTGCATGTATCCTCTCCAAACTATAGTTGCTTCCCCCTTTTCCCATTACCAAAATAAAATGCAAATGCAGCTCACATTACATCATTCAAGATACAAGTACGAATTTTAAACAGCTTCAAGTTTTGTGGTACATTGTAAGTCTCCAGATATCAAACCATTTTCTTCCCCAAAGCCAATGCTAAATGTTATCATCTGATGCCTTCTTTATGATGGAGATTAAGATTCCTCTCTACCTTATCCTTATAGCAAAGCTGAATTGTGGTTGATATAGGAATAACTTGGTAGTAAGTTTCATGCTGATTTATGTTTTCTTTAATGTCAACAATACACTAGTCCATATTTTCTTTCCCATTACTCAGTGTTCTCTTATAGAAATAAATGTCATCACCCATATAAAATTCCCTTCACACCTTGTCAGCCCTTATACTAACAGAAGTCCTGCCCCAAAGAACTGACAGTGCAAGTTATTTTCAGCTGTTTCATCACAGAAATAAGATACTTAAAAAAAAAATTTAAAATTCTCTAAATGCCTGTACTCACATGCTGTATCAGCATTTCTTTAACAAGCAGTTTTACTTTTAAAAAAAATTTAAGTCTCCATGGCAACATTTCATTTTCTTGCCCTACTTAGTATACCCCATAGAACATATGGGAAAATGAAGGCTGGAATAACAGCAACCACTGCTAATTTAAATATATGCAGCATATTGTACAGCATCCTACTCTGCTACGGAAGTAAGTAGACTCTGGAAGACCATCTCCAACTTTTTTCTTTCATCTTGACAAAGAGAGCTAGAGCTAGAGCAGTGCCCAGCAAGCACAGACATTCTGCCTCTTCAATACAGGGCAATATAGACTCAGGAATACCTCCCAAACAAAGCAAAAATATATTTTTCAGGTAATGCAACAGGTTGCTCAGTAAGGTTCTCTGAATTTCCTTTGATAAGTTTCTCTGCAAGCTAAGGGAAAAAAAAAGGGATGTGTTTATGTGCTAATATGTGGCAGTTGCTGAAAGAAGTTGCCCTTTGCTCAACAAGAAAAAAAAAAATCACATTAACCATGAATTAATTATAGGTCAATCACTTATAAGACTTATCAATATACATAACTGGAACACATCGAAAATTTTCAGAGGGTATTTAACTAAGCCACCAAACAGGATGTAAGCAGAATATAAGCAGAATATAAAGTTATTTCTTTCTGTCTGGAAAAGGAACTAGACAAGTTTAAGAGAATGCTCCTGCATTCAAAAAAAGGAAAAAAAAAGTAGGAACAATATAAAGAAACAACCCATTATATTACGTTTAAAATTTAAATGATACATATCTTACCTAGCTTTGGAAATACTATTAAATATTCTGCATTGCACTGAGGACAAGCAACTCTAGCAGTACTGTTTCCTCTTTGCTTTTCATCCACCCAGCGCTGTAGACAAGTCTGATGAACCCATTTCGTAGAGCCCCTGCACCTGCAAGGTCTCACCCACTCTGCTGTCCGATCATCCTCATCGGTAGCAAAACAAACCCAGCAGCTTCTGTAATTACAGGAAGGAAAAAAAGAAGATTTTTTTTTTCTGCTACTTTTACATGCTTAAAATAAACTTTCACATGTGAAAGTATGTAGTTTTAGAAAACGTGCACCTAGAGGAGATGCTTGTTGCTTCATTCTTAATCACCAAAAATGCGAGTATTTTGTACCACGGTCTTTTCCTGCTATTAACATAATATTACAGACAGCTAAACAACTGCTTTTAATACATTCTGAATTACTAATTTAACTTCTGGATAATTTATGAATTAAAAGCATTGAGACTGTAGTTCAACCTCTGAATAATTCAACATATGAAAAATCCATATATTTTTAAATGTATTATCATCTCCTTCTACAGCAGACATTTTGGTAAGTTTTTAAAATTCAAAATATAAGATCAATATAGTAGTCTGTTGCTTGGGAAACTAACTCAAATCCACTTAAATGACAAAACAACACAAATGATACAATGTATCACAAACCCAAACGGTAAATAATTAGTCAATTCATTCCCTCTCTTTGAAAAGTGAAAGTACTTCATTCCAATAAATCGATTTTGTATAATATAAATCAAGTTACAAAGTACTTCAAGAATACTATCGTACCACTAGAGGAGGAAATTTCTGCACTGAAGAATTATCTGGACATATAAAATCCAACCATACTAATTCTATACAGAGAAAATACAAGACTGACAGGCTATGTGACCTGACCTGAAAGGAGCACACATCCTAGTAATTCCCGGACATTTGATCTGATGATTAGGGCAGACCTTTGGACACCTTACAACTTGCAAGAGAAAGTAAAATATGGATCTAAACTAGGAAAATATCAGATACATTGACCCAATAATTTAGTTTCTACTGTGAAATAATTTACTAATTCCCATACTGAAGATATTGAAGTTTAGATAATAAACCAGAATCTAACAAAATAAGGATCTTACTACGAATATAATCTGGCTTGATATATTTTTTTTTAAATAAATATTTTACACCAGCCATTGCGATCATAGTTAAACCTTTATAAAAGCGTACAGCAACAACATCCCAATAATTTAACTATCAAGATACAATCTAATTAGACATTATGCAGTAACTGAAGCTTTGCAGCACTATTTTGATGCCTAAGTTTTGTTCTCTTAACAATTTAAGTAAGATCATTAAGATGAAACAGTAAGAGGCTTCTTATGTGTAACCACTAACAGACAGTAATTGAGATAGTAAGAAGCTGAGAAATGCTCTGGCACTATTAAACAAAATAATTTAAGAGTCAAGAATCACAATTGCAGTTTCTAAGTAGAGATGTTACCATGGTTCATGACACTTCTCCTCTCCCTCCTCTAGCATTTGTTGTCAGTAATAAACCTTCTTCCTAGCCTTTTAAACTCTTCAACCAAATTTTCCTTGTTTCAGCTTCTCAACTACTCCTTACCTTTATTCCCTCTCCCCCTCATATTTTTTTGTTTCAGTCTGCCCTTTCTTCATCCTGTCTCTAACCTTTGTTAGCATGTGGCAGGAGAAATTACACTTTAGAAGTTCCCTCCAACTCTAGTCATTTTGCCAGATTGTCAGATTCTCTCTTATGGAAATCAGTGCTAAACAGTTGTCAGAAAACGTACTTGACAAATCTATACTTGAACATATACATACTGAAGGTCTTTCCTCTGCACTGGTTCCAAAGAGAAGAAGAAACAACACTTGTAACTAACTAAAACTTGTTAGACAAAATTTAGAAGGGAATTATATGCACAGCAAGGGCCAATCTTACTAGACCCACTTTCAAAGCAACAAAAATACAGTACTTCCTTTAAAAGGTCACTATTTTCTCCCTAGCATGTCACTTGTAAACAGGTTGGGGGGTTTGTTTTTGTTTTAACTCCTCTATGAGGAAAAAGGGGAGAATAATCTACAATGGGAAACCTGAATTTTGTCAGGCTCAAACTTGAAGTAATGAAAAATATTGTTGACTAACAGCTTCCTTTTAAGACCTCACTATTTTGCATAGCATTCTATTTGTAAACTGAAAATGTTTCTCTACAGAAGAATAACCATGTTTTGTTTATAGGAATAACTGTGCCTATAGAATATTTGCAAGAGATTCTTTTAAAGCACTGAATCTTTTTCTGATTTCTAGTGGTGGAAGTATACTGAAATTAAGTTGCAAGTGTGTACGAGCAGAACATAGCCTGCAGCAACTTATTACTGGCATATTTATGAAAGGGAACACAGTTTGAGGTGCAGATTCCAGGGAAGACTGCAAGAAAAGCAATTTAATAGTGAACAATAGGTACAACAAACGCAACTGTCATATCCACACATCCAGTTGTAAGTACAGAACATATTATAGTAGGTGCAGGTGTAAGTTTTTAACATTGGTGCTCTAAAACGAGAGCTACATCAGTTTTCATTCGAGAAGACTGTTTAGTTGGAAGACTGACATCTTGAATCAGAACCGAAACGTCTTCCATTTCTCTTAATGGGAAGGTAAAAGCAAAGTCTGACTTTGCTTCTTTCTGTCCTTCCCCACATCTGTTTAAATCAGAATCGTCATGTTATGCACTCCTGTAATACCATCCCTGTTTTCACCTCCATGCTCCCGACATGCACCTATAGCAGTCCTAAATGAAAGGACACATTAACCTTCCTAAGCAGAAGGAGGAAATACAGCCAAGCCACAGGTCAGTAAGAATCTAGATGAAAATGCTGAGACCACCACAAAGATTTGAAAGTATTACAAAGCATGCAAACATTTTGATTCATTGCACTTGATATCAAGGAGTTCTTAAGGAACACACGTTCTTGCAATGTTTATTTTCCATTTACACGAAGAAACCCCAAATTTACTGTAAGAGCAAACAATACAACACAACACTACTGATAATTGCTCCTCTTCAACAGTTTTTTTTCTGCATTAAAGGTAAACGTTAACTCATTCATTCCACATCCTATTTCGGTCTAAATTTGTAACTTCGATTTTTATTTTTAAACTAAAGGCTTCACAATAGAGCTAGTTAGGTCTGTGGGTGCCAGTAAGGTCAGATGACACCACACCATAATCTTGCTACACTGCAGTTTTAACTAGTGAGTATGTCCATGAATACCCTGTAGATTAAATTCTGTTCAAGTTTTCTGTAAAGGTTAGTAAGTCAAGAAAAATATGCATCTTTAATTGCTTCATCCAATGTCTTGCCAGGCAATCCTATCTGAAAGCCTGGAAGACCCATGAAAAGAATAACAAAATCCTTTACAGACGTACACCTTTAGCAAGTCATGAATAATGAACAGTAAATTCCTTGTATTCTGTCATCAGCTTTATCTCTTTCCATTGACAGCAGCTGTAGCAGAAAGGGCTAAATAAAACCATTTCAAAACAAGTATCTTGGCTCTTGCCAGATTTTCCATTTTCTTGTACTGAATAAAATATGACCTTGATTCTTACCACTTAATCAGGTTGCTACTCAGATAACCTGAAATAGAAAAGGCTGACAAGGTGGAACAAAGCTTTGTTTCTGATAGAAACTCAAACCTTTTTCCTTGATGACTTTCTACAGAGACAAATCAATAACACTAATGTATTTTTCCACACTTCCTTGGCTTAAAAAAAAATCAAAACAAAACATACACAAAAAACATGCCAAGATCATTATTTCAGCTTTGAATATAGGGTTACAAATGCCTTTTAGATTCAGCTCCGCAGCATCTAAAGCTCTCCAGTCTCAAAAATTCTATTCTGACTCTAACTCATTTATTTAATCTGTTTTTTTTCTCTACCAAAGACAAACTCTCTTCAGGATCTTGCATATGTTAAGAGCAAAGTGGATAGAGAGAAAGTTGTATTAAATACTAGAGATCCTACACTTCAAATGTTATATGACTAATCAGGAAGCCAAGGCCTGGCTAAAAAACAGGTTTCTCCAAGCCACAAGTTTCTAATCTGTAAGGAAGCCACTCTCTCCTATACCTGGTTGGAGTTACAGCTCCAACACACCAGTAAGATCCTCCAGTACCAACAGACACACCTAGAGGCAGACTGCTTTCCTTTTATTGAGCTACACATTCTAAACGTTACTTTTTTCCCAAACCAGTCTTAGACTGGAGGGAAGACAGGATCTAATTCACATTATTCAAATCAAATCTGCCTCAGTCTGTGGGAGCTGAATTCACCATAATACAGCTTTGTTTTCAAGCAGGCATGACTGTGTAAGCAATACAAAAAAGTAATTTAAAAGCAATATGTTAATTATATATACACTAGTAAAGTGTGCAGAAATCTTTAATGCCCCATAAGCCCAGAAGACATCCTTGTGTCCACAACACTTAATGGCAGATGACTTGTGACACTTGGACAGCACAGCTGCTTTACAGGCTGATTTAAAATATTCAGTACTGCCAGACAGAATGCAGAAAGCCTTGGATTTTTTTCCCCAATGTTCAGTGGCACACACATATGAATGGCAAGCAAAACCAGAAACCTGAGAAAACTCTTGCAAGACATTTAACAGGACCTAACCTTTACCATGGGAAGTGCAAATTTGAACATGCATGACATGCTCTAGAGCCATGAGCTAAAAAGCATTTTTCCTCTCATTACAGATCCTTCATAAAATATAAGAAATCTCTTTAAGAAAACTTTTCTGCATTTCTCCCACATCATAAAGCATGCTGCTTTCCCTTAAAGCAGCAGGAATTTGCTGATATCTTCCTATCAGAGTTAAAGCATCCTTGTTCTGCTAAGCAGTAAGTGACTGAGTGGCTTACTGCAATTGAATTTCACATCCAAAAAGGAAAAAGTGAAAAGGCTGCAACATAACTGATAGCAGTGATAGCACAGAGAGCCAACACAGTGAGGGGTGAAAACGTGTCTTGGAAGAAATGACTGAAAGCACTCCAATAAGTGGCCATAAAAAGGCACTGTTCCAAAGGATGACCCACAGATCTGCTGCTTGGAAGAGGCAATTTTTCTTGAGCTTCTATAACAAATTTTTATGCATAGTCTGACAGATAAAATATCTTTGATGAAGAATAGTGATAAGCTTCCACTAAACCTGCCAACTACACTCTAAATACTGTAAGATCATGTTTAAGCAGGAAGACTAGGGTGTCAGAAAAATCAAGGGAGTTACCTAGCAGCATACAACACAGGTAGGCTGCTTTGGAGCTGGCTAGAATTTTAGTAGGGGAACACAGCAAACTGTTGTCTCAAAAAGCAAGAGAAACAATTCATTGCAAATGCTACTGCTAAGCACTTCCTTTTCCCGAGTTTGAACGAGCCAGCAGGAATAAGGTTCTTGTGCTAGAGGGCCACTACCTGGTCACAACAGAACGCAAGCCTAGCCTACATATCCCTGACAAAGGCTACAAAGAGGGGAATACCACTTAACCCAAGAAATGCTAGCTTCATGGAGGAGATTAAGTGCTGGAAGAGATTAACTCAGCTGCAAAGCCTAAAGCATCATGAAAATTTCAACAGCAGAATGCATACAGACCTATCTACTACAATGGTGGAAGTTGATTAGCAGAGGAAGACTGCAACAGGATTACAGATGGAGCATCACTCTTTCTCCAATATTTTCCTGGCCATCACACACAGCGGAAAATACCTTTATCTTCAACCCAAGCTCTATCAAACTCAAAAAATCCTTACACTATCCTAAGGGAGGAAAAAACCCACCAAACACACACACAGAGCTAGGAACAGAGATACCAGTGCAAAAATAGTAGTCTTAGATGCTCCATCATGATTTCTGCAGACCCTTTTTAAGGCAGCATGGCATAGCAGCCAATATGCTAGCCTGGATCGTTCAACTAGAAAACATGCTGTCACCTTGAAACAAAGTCTAAGATCTTAAAAGGAAGTTCCTAAAAGTCATCTGACCTAATACCCAATTCTGCTCTGCCTAGTCATCAAGGATAGAGTGTAATGCTGAGTAAAGAAGTTGATGAGAATCTAGAAGCAATAGTAACTAGCCTGTACTACAAAAGTAGTGCTTTCATTAAACACAGGAGGGAAAGGTTAAATAGAGAATATCAGGCTAATGTGGGTGTGAACATATGGCCACACAAGTGGTATCCATATATAGGTTCTGACTTCTTCTAATAATGGGATGGCATTATTTAAACTAGATTTTAAAAAGCTTTTAATAAAAAGCCCATGGATGACTAAAACCCAATAAGCAGTCAGTCAAACACATAAAACCAAAACATAATTAACTAGAAAGTGTACCAGAAAGATCTAGTGATTACCAGAAGTTCAATTTAAACTTATTTATATATTCTCAATTATAGCTCCAATTAAGGAGAAATATTTTACGCTTGAGTTAACCATGCTATATAAAGGCAGAGATATGAGTAAAGGACAGTTCACAGAATCCTGCTGGCAACTTTCTAGCTTGTGGATAAAATTAAACCTTTGACTGCCAGCCACCACCTATTGTGCTTGAATCGTGCCTTAGAAGGCTTTTATGGCCTTTGCTCCTACCCTACTTAGGATAAGAAATTCCCCCCCCCCAGATTTAGCCATCTCAGTGGATTTTAGTCTCTAGTTTGTCAAAGACAATCTAGACTATCAGTAAAAAAATTACTGGACATTTCATTCTGGACAAATTAAAATTTGCGACCAGTTATTCAGGCATATCCCTTTTGCAAAGACTTCAAAATTCAGTTCTCTTAAAGGCTTTGTTTAATATTACCATGCTCTCACCTTTTCAAAAGGAAAATTTGATAAGTCACCAAGGCTCAGTGGCCTTGCTGTGAGCCTCTAAATATACGAAGAACTTGGCTAGCCGTTACAAGCATTTGTTTTATTTCTTAAGGGAGGGAGGGAAAAGAGAGTTCTCCTAAAAAAGTGCAAAGGACAAATAAAAAAAACCTATTACTCATACAATAAGCACCTTATTACTAAAACATTACACATTTTGCTGATTAAACTATTATTATTAGCAGCTTGGCATACAACTCTAACAATTTCAGCAACTGAGTGCCTGCTAGGGGGCGCTAACACTGATTCTTACTGTCACATTTAGGAAGAAAAACAAGAGAGTGACTAAAATCAAGTGGAAAGAGAAAAGCCAAACAAAACCAAAACAAAGAACCCCACAGACACACACAAAATCATTTACTTCCAAAACTGAAATATGCTTTGAACAACACGATTTGAAAAGAGAAGCTGAACAAATAGTCAAGTGTATACATACATAGGAAACACTGAAGAATTCCAATAGCATTCAGTTAATGCCTTAAACATTTAATGGATTTTTTTTAAATGCAGATAGCATACTATATAGGGAAAACATTTTTTTAAGCATTGTTTGACAAAGCTGTCAATCACAAACATGGAAAGTAACAGAGATATGAAGCAAGTAGCAAATTATGTTTTAGAGGCTAAAGTTACTTCCTTGAATGTTCCTTTAAACATCTTAATTATGTATTAATTTCCTGTAATTTTCACAAATTGTATAGCAATATGTCTAAAAGCCCCTCCTGATGAGGAAAATGAAAACCAGAAGAAATTCCTTTAAGTTTTAGCTTCTCTTGATGTCTAATTGCTAAGCAACATAATGTCAAAATATAACTGAAGTAGTAAGAGGCTCGATCAGCTAGAATTCATATACTAATATTTACACTGGCTGAAGAAAGAAAAGCTGCTAGCATGTTCAAGATATTGCAAGAACTCTAGATGGCAAGACAACCACACACAGCCTTCTCTAACAGATAATGTGACCTACTAGGAAGGTAAGACAGCCAACTACTGACAAGCTGATCTGATTTATGTACAAATAAGACTTAAAGGAGGGTGGATTATTATTTGAGGCTAAAAAAATTGCCTTAGTTCTAGCAACACTGCCAGATTTAGCAACAGAAGACAGCTTCAGACCTCAAAGTAGTTTTAAAAGCCATTCTTGCTGTAATTCATCTGCAATCTACTGTATTAAATTCTTACAGAAGTCCTCACTCCCTGGGGATATTACACATTTCACCATGTGCTGAACTTTGGATTTAACATGGGTTTTTTTAAACATGACTGTCCATGATTTCCAATACATTAGATTTACTTGCCAGACAATAAGAGTATAACAAACAAGTAACTATAACTTCATTTGAGGCCTCCTGGAAAAGGTATCTTCAACTATACTGTTGAACACAGTCATCACGACCTGAATTCTACTCTTTTTGAGAAGAAAAAAAAAGAGCACTTGCATCTTTGTTTTCAGTAGCTCAGTCAATACCCTCTCCAGCTAGACAATAACACTTAAATTAAACCAAGGCATACAAAATGTTGGTGGAAAAAGAAAAAACCAAAAGCATTTAATCAAGAATGGTGCACAGAAAATTACTCGTTTGGCTCTCCAACTTATTAACACTAAATGACGACAGTTAGAGGATAGAGGGAAGATCTGTGTGAAAAACATCAATGCACGCAGCAGAAAATTGATCTGAAGCTCTAGAACACAGGAGGTTGTTTCTTAGTAAAGAGAGACTCAAAGTATGCTACAATGCTCTAAGATACTGCTATAGTTTAATTACACATACAAAAGATTCCCCAGTCAACATTCCCAGAAAACAACTTCCTACCATTATTGAAGAATTTAAAAATACTAGCATTGATGCTAACCTTGACATCAAAACAATTCTGCTTACAGCATATCGCTTGCTTGAAAACGCTGCATATGTACCAAGGTTAGGAATCACTGCACAACTGCTTCATTACTTTGTCAGAATTCTGTCATTAGCTCTGCCATTCGATGAGCAAAACTATCTCCATTTTTCCTCTTTAGCCAAGATGTAAGTTAAAGCAAGCATTTGGTCGACTTAAAGGCATTTAACTTTAACCTTTATTCCTTCAAGTTCTGAAACAAGGGATAACAAGCATTAGTCCTTCCTATGTCCTGGAAGATTTACTTTTCCGTAACAGAAGGTTAACATGTACTTACTAACTTCCTTAATCGAGCACTAACCATATCTGTTTTCAAAGATTGGTGTCAAGATGTTTTTAATCTACTGTTTTAAACTGGAATGTTAAATGCAATTCCCAGTCCCAAAAGAAGACAAAAATATGTAGTCTCTATTAATCTAGCACTAAACAATGTTACTTTGCACTAGGGGAAAGGGAAAGAGAGTTGCATCAGAAAAATACCAATACTGGTATTCGTGGTACGTGTACAGAGTAGATGACAGATGTTACAAATATCAAGAGTGACACACATACAGAATAGACCAACCTTGACATGTCTAAAACTGTAGCCATCTTGACATTAAAGTGTTGTTGTGACAAGCAAAAGATAAAGGACAAGAAATGCAAAGTTACATTCCATTCACAGAGTCTGCATTATGTGAGCTCAATCTCCTGCAGTAATTTTCCAGTATCACGCAGGTAATGTAAAAATACAAATTAATCTTTAGCCACAATATCTTCAGTTACAAAAGTAAACACATTAGCATAGATGTAATCTGTTAGAAACCAAACTTACAGCTACTAACTTTACATTCCATTCTTAGGCAAGGTAACTGTGAAATAAAAGTTGAATTTTTGTATGATGTATGCCTAGAGAGTTTCATGGTTAAACTGACCATACAGGGTAAGCAATTTTTCTGTTATGTTCTCCCAAAGAAAAGAAGAAAAATAGGAAGTGTAGTCCTAAAGCTGCAAAAATTGGCAGGAAGACTCCAAAGCAAGCAAATTGCTTTGAACTCAAAGAGTTTATGTAACAGACACTATTACTCAAGTTATTCTCAGTTTATAACTTCTATTTTTATCAGATAATTTACAGTGTAAGAAAGAAAACCAAAAAGCTCTACTGAAGTCAGTCATCTTATATCCTCCTAATATACATAATAAAAACTTAAAAATTTGAGACCTAAAAATTACCAACAAAAAATTAAACACCAAGAAGATATATTCTTGGGACATTAATACCTCAAGAACAACAAAAACCACTCAAATGTGGCAGACATTGAAAATTTCGAAATGTCTTTACTCTGAATAAATGTGAACAAAACTCCAAGGTGTCTGATCATAACATTAAGTAACTCTCCTCGGCACCCTGTAGAATTGACTGCATGACTCACCGGCAGAACAGTCACAAGCACTGAGCACATGGCCTTCTGTAATTAAATCCTTCACAGAAGGCTAACTTATGTTGGCACATTTTAGTCCAATATAGAATATCCACTTCTAAACAAAAGTATTCAGATCTCAAGAGGAGGCATTTATAACAGAAGAAACAAATGAGGAGAGATCAGAAAGCTACGTAAAGACAACATTACAGCTTTAAAACAGAGGGTCTAATCTTTTTTTCTAGAAAGATTGTCAAGAAATAACTACTATATTAAAATGGCTTTAAAAAATAAATCGCTGAATGCCAGCCCCTCTTGTCCATACTAACTCTATTATTTACTACCTTCACAGTGTTAACACTTCCCGTTAATACACACACCTTGAATAAGAGACGCATGGCCAAAGGGAGAAACAGGCACAGATACAGAAACTGAGAACACTAAATAGTTCATAATGCTCATCAGCAGTCAATCACCTAAAAGCCTAGAAACACGAACTACACTTACCCAGGAAGCTTGTTTCCAAACATAAGCATATACCAAGATTCCATGGTTGGCCCTTAAATCAATTGGTATTTACTTATTATAGGAAAACTGTTATATAGCAGGCCAGTTTAATTTTCATTTTTATCTTGATCGGTTAAGATAATTAAGATTTAAAATTATGAACAAGTGAACAGCTAGTCCCAGATTTAATATAACTTCAGTACAACCTTTTTTTTTGGAAGTTTAAAAAGTGGAGATTTTTATTAGAATTCTTCTTATCCTATATTTGTGTTAGGCAGGAGGTATATAATCCTTTCCCCAGAATCACTGTCACAAAAATCCTGAGCCTAAGCCCTTTCATTGCATGTGTCCTGGTTTCAGCTGGGATAGAGTTAATTTTCGTCTTGGTAGCCGGTATGGGGCTGTGTTTTGGGTTTAGGATGAGAACAATGTCGATGATGATACACTGATGCTTTGGTTCTTGCTGAGTAGTGCTAAGCTGTCTCTAAATAGGTGCTAAGTGGCGCTCACACTGGTCAAGGACTTTTCAGCTTCCCCTGCTCTGCCGGGGGCACAAGAAGCTGGGAGGGGGCACAGCCAGGACAGCTGGCCCAGACTGGCCCAAGGGCTATTCCATACCATATGACGTCATGCTCAGTATATAAGCTGGGGGAAGAAGAAGGAAGGGGGGACATTGGGCGTTATGGCGTTTGTCTTCCCAAGTAACCGTTCCGCGTGATGGAGCCCTGCTTTCCTGGGGATGGCTGAACACCTGCCTGCCGATGGGAAGTAGTGAATGAATTCCTTGTTCTGTTTTGTTTGCGTGCACGGTTTTTGCTTTGCCTATTTAACTGTTCTAATTTATTTTACTTCAATTATTAAACTGTTCTTATCTCAACCCACGAGTTTCCTCCCTTTTACCCTTCTGATTCTCTCCCCCATCCCACTGGTGGGGAGTGAGCAAGCAGCTGCGTGGTGCTTAGTTGCTGGCTGGGGTTAAACCACAACAGCATGGTAGAAAGCTATTGACAAAAAGCACCCATTAAAATAACAGGAGAGAAAAAAAATCTTAGAGAAAAGGAAAAAACAAGATTCCAGTCCAACTAGACAAGAAGTCATCTTAACTTCTAGGCACAGATTTCAGAGCAGATGCTAAAAAAGGCTAAGTGCAGATTTGCCAGAAGGTATTAGTGGACTGTACCTCTCGTTTGGCACCTCCAGCACAATATGCTCATCTCACGCAGTGCAAATAGAGCCCTAATACTGTGTTGTCTCCCTATTTAAATTGGGGTTGCATCTAGACCTGGTATCATAGAATTATTTGGGTTGGAAGGGACCAGAGGAGGTCTCCAGTCAGACCTCCTGCCCAAGGCAGAAGCAATACTGTGAATTCAGACCAGATTGTCAGAACTTTCTCCAGCTGGGTCTTGAAAAGCGCCATGGACAGAGATCCACAGCTGCCCCGGGGAAACCTGTTCCAAAGCTCAACTGCATCGCTCCCCATCCCCACATGCTGAAACCTTCTCTGGTCAAATTGACGGTCCTCGTTTCTCATCATCCTGCCAGGAACCTCCAAAAAGAGACAGACTGTCTTCTGAACAACTTCCTCGGTAGGTACTAGAAGGTTATTAGGTCTCCCCAAGCCATCTCTTCTTCAGGCTAAGCAGGCCCAGTTCCCTCTAGCTTGTCCTACTAAGTCATATGCTCAAGCCCCTTGACCAGCTTGTGTAACCTTAATAACAGTTTCATTTAGACACATTAACCAGAAGCAGTTTGCTTAAAAGAACTTAACCACTTCAGATTGGGTCTTTTTGTTCTTCTGCACTCAAGATGGATTTGCTACTTGAGGTAAGCCACAAGTACCAGTAAAAAATGAGCAAGTCATGCACTCTTTTGATAAAGATAGGTATTACATCCTATAACAAGCTAGTACCCAGCTGAGAGGAAGAAAACAAGATATATCAAAACGCTGTTACCACTTCCACACAAGGAACTTCCCACCCACTCTGCAGTACAGTAAGACCATAAGCAGGTTAAGATGTCAGAAGCACCAAGCAAACAAGTCCTAAACAGCTGGTGTATTCATTACCACTTTAAGTATTACTTAAAAAAGACATTCCAAAATTAATACCTGAACCTTTAAATTTATCATTCTCTGTAAATTATTATACATATTAAGAGATGTATTCAACACATTTGCATTAATTGTCAAAAGTTTTAATTTCAGCAAGCACTGTAAGACACCATGCCAAAGGAAACAATCACAGTTAAGCACCATTATAGAGGTCTGAGCAGTTTTATGTGGAAGATATCAATAAACAGGTTTTTGTATAGCATTTTTAGATGAAGCAGATACAACATCTGAAAATATTATTTGAATGTCTTGATAATACATGGAATACCAAGATTTTTAGTACCAAACATGATAAATAGTCTCTCAAGAGTTTCCCCACACTGAAATAAGAGGAATAATTGCCTACTGTCTGCAGGTAGAAGTTAACAGTTAAGCAGCAATTAAAATGTGTATGTTTGTTTCTAAGCATATCAAAGCAGACATCAAAGATGGAAATATAATGTACACAAGATGACAGCCAAAGGTTAAGATAGTTTCTAATAACATGCTGACACTTTTATACTACAGATGGGCAAAAGGCATTCTACAGGCAACCAGTCTTCACTAACCACCTTTACTGATAAGACACAGGATGAACTCCATCTACACGGAACCTTTGGCATAAAGAGAACTGGAATAGCAAGGGACGTACCTGGGATGAAGCAATAATGAAAAAGTGTAGCTATTAGAAAGTAATTACTGTTTCAAACTTTCATTCTTCAAACCCACTCTAACATATATATAATTTTGCTTTTTCCTTCCTGTATTAACATCAGCTTCCAACCAGTTGGGGTAAAGACAGGGAAGAACACCTTGTTTCCTTTCTGGTAGAGATTAACCCAGCACAGGCCATTCTTTATTCTTACATTCTCTTCTTTCTAAGCATGCATAACCTACTCTAGAGGAACAACAGAAAGCCAGGTACTTCTAGTTGCTGATAGAGTTTGACCAGAAACCAGGGAAAGCTCTCCTTCAAAAAAAAAGAGTTTAACTGTGTTGTGTAGAAAGAAAACAATCAGTGCAAGTAAATCAGACTGTATAACTGCAGAAACAGTAAATAGTTTGCATAAAGTAAAAATACTATATAAATGCTGTAAAGTGTTTTATGTTGTTTATTACTCTGCATATCTTATCTGGTTGAACTCCACTCCTACAAAGATTTACTCACGTGTCAACTTTAGTCAGTGAGATTATTCACAGCGCACAACATCCAGTACAAGTTTAAGGAGTCCAGAATAAAGGTTTTTAATCAAGGACCACACTGCACTAATTACATTGCCTAGGTTGTATCATTAAGGTCTTAATCCAAACCTTGTCTTTGGTTACTAAAGTATCAGCAGTTAATCGTGCAAATAAACCTATATCAGTGCCCGCACTTCCAAAGAGGGAAGGAAAAGAAAAGATTCATATGAACACAAACAGCACACATGCTAACTGGAATGAAAGGAGCAACTGAAAATGATGTACAAAACCATTGCATATGCTGTTTTCCTTAAAAAAAATAAAATTACCATGGAATCAGATGACAGTTCAGAAAACTGAAATAGAAAACCCATGAATTTTCTATTTTGCAACTTTTGAACCTCAATTGCTAGCATTTCTCTGACAAATCAGTGCTCTGGGGCAAAGAGAAAATTTAGTTGCAATAGCATTCCTCTCTTGATAGTATAAGTAATTTCTTAAGCCAACTACAATTCTGCATTTTATCTTTTAATTGCTTTTAAAGTCTACCTGCAATTTCAACTCCTTTAAATAAGGAATTGCAAGGGTAGAGGACAAAACAGTCGTGTGATGTTGCTCTAGTCTCTATCAAGGAGGGCTGCATATTGATCACAGTTGAACCAACTACTACCCATTCAGAAAATAAAGCATGCTAATTCAAAAGTTAAATCACGCTAAAATTGCGACTACACTGATTCTTCAGCATGTACCTGCACAAGACTTCAACAGATTATTTATCACATTTTGACTAACATCTTTGAATACTGAAAAAACAGAAGGCAAAAGTGACCACATTCTGGCCAGCTGGCAAATATACAGGAAGAAGCGAGCCGGAGTTGTCTTTCAGATAGTGTAAGGAGCATCACAAATCACTACCACAGAACATGCTTTAAAAAAAAAAAACACTACAAAATAAAACCCCAGCATTCTGCAGCCTTGGTATAATCAACTGCAAGAGCAATCTACACATAATCCAACTGAAGTCAAGAAAATAAAGCTTAAAAACATGAGTACATTGTAGCATTATGCCTATATCTACCTGAATGTGAGCCAATGACATAGCCAGGAAAAAGCTGGTTGTGAGGCTAAGCATTTGTTTTTTTAAAGACAGCAGATTGACCAGATTATCTTCACAAACAAATAAATCAGAGACTATCTGATGATACACTTAAAGTAACATTTTTTTTTTTAATTTGACCACATTGAAGATTTTTTTTTTAATTACTCAAATATATACATTGTCCAGGTTTTCTATCAATATGGGCTTGCCATTGACTTCATTATGGCAAGTACACGTTTAATAACTGTTTTTCAAATCTTGTGACTTCAGAAAGCAACTGCTCAACCAACACCATGTAGTAGATAAATAGTTATTAGTTTTGTTTTCTCATATGTATTCTAACAGCAACTCTGGTGGGACCCAGTCAAGTGTTCTGTAAGGCTACGTAGCACGGGATCACAGCCAACTGATGTCCTGGCAATAACATGCAAGCTACTACAGAAAGCTATAAAATAGCAAACTGACAAGATATAGCTATAGCCATAACTTAAAAACAAACTGAATTTACACATTAGTTCTGCTTAAAAACATAACTATAAAAAAATAGCAGAGGTAAAGTCAAATTGTGTTTGACAAGCAAATAACACAGGAAAAATACTAAGTATTTAAAGGATTAAGTTTTTCATCAAAGAGGGCACCAAAATCTGCCAGAAAGTTCAACATCTTATCTTCAAAGTTACCCAGAAGAATGAAAATGTTTCAAAAATGCATTAAGAAGCCAGAATACCTGTTGTGACAGGTGCTACACAGGGCAGCTAGAAGAAACAATTAGAAGCGTTCAATTGGAAGAACTGTTGTAAAAGAGTGCTGAGAGCCAGAAAATTTATAGGACCTAATTGAATAGGAAACATGAAAAAAGCCCACAAAAGACTAAAGTTTTTTTGTACATTTTCAAAACTATGTTTGAAAACACAAGAAGGACTGACTCCGTTCATGATCTTCGCATACCAGGCACAAGAATTTCACTGTAAAGGTTCAACATACCAATACTATTCAGAATATAATATTTCTAGGTATTCCTTTAAAAAAATGCTTTTACATTAAAAATATGTATGGCATATCAAATGGCCTCTGCCTGTTAAAATTTGACAAATGCATTAGGATTGACTTTCAAATAAAGTTTGCCCTGTGCACTCAATAGAGTAATAGCTAATAATTTCTAACATATTTTCATGTAATCTGGCAATTTTATTTAAAGAAATCTTGAAAAACGTTTTTGCATTGATTAACAGCACATAAAAAACCACTGCCACATAATTTCAATTTTTTAATGGAAATTCCTATCATTCCGTAATTTATGCATTAAACCAACATGAATAAAGGGATTAAAAATAATAAAACCTCACCATTTAGACAGACCACTAACCACTGCCTTCAAGTGCACACATTAGCCCAGGAATATGGCCCTTTACAAAGATTGCAAAGAATTCTGCATGCAGAAAAGGATGGTATTTTAAGACTATTATCTAGGCCTGTTACTTAAACATGAGCTAGAAGAAAAAAAAAAAATTACAAGAGGGATGGAAATTCCAATTTTGAGGCCAGAAAGGATCATGATAATCATCTGGATTAGTTTCCTAAATGCAGACGAGAGAACTCCAGAATGTAGTGTCACTTCATAGTCATGTCTACTTCTCATGCTTCTTGTATTTATGCTGTAGCTAATCCTTCAGGCAAGTATAAAATCCTTAGCTAGACATTTCAAGTAACAAACACCTTATACCTTAACAGCTATTTAGCCTCTTTGTTACAAATGTGTGGTTTGCTTCCAGACTGAAATTATGCAAGGAAAATAAAGGAGAGTGGAGCACAAAATACATAAAAGAAAGATGAATCCCAGGCAACAATGTTGAGGTGCTATCAAGACACTGCTTACACTGGAGAAATCCAAATTGCTTTATTAAGGAAAAAAAAAACAACAAACCAACCTGCAAGTCATACAGATGTACAATCTAAGAGCCAGGAGAAGCAGCCAACCATCTCTCTCACAAATACATAATTAAAGAACTTGCTCTAGGAGCTCTGACCGTTGTATACAAAGCAGCACATACATTCAGATCTGCAGCAACACCTTGCTCCTGATACAACAGTACCTCACCACTCTCAGTGTGACCACCTAGGTATTGGAAACAAAAGAAAACCTTATTTTTTCCCCTCCTAATGACTTAACTATTAGAATCAAATTAAAGCCTTATTCATTGAAAAGGTATTTTCTGCATCCTTCACTAAAAAAATCTCAGTTTGATTTAAAGAATGCGCTTTGTGTTAAGTTACAATCCATTAACAGTTACTCTTAAGCTTTTGCATACATACTTTTTCCTCTTACCCAGGAAAACAACTGTCTGTCATAAGCAATAAAGATAACAGGGTAGTAGAGGCATTTCAACCCCTCAGAATCCCTACAGATGAGTCATTCATGGGTTACATCCCCTCATGTGAAATATTGAAGGTTTATCTTGATCATCACTACATACAACATGAAAACAGTTACATATGACCTTCAGAAATAAGAGATAAATTAAAATTGGTTTCTTCCAATGTAACCCTGCTCCATAAACCCAATATGTAACTGAAAAATTATTTACACTGACTGCATTTTGAGGTCTTGGTTACTCCAAAATCTTTCTGTTGGTATTGTACTACACTCTGAATTAAACTCAAATCCTACATACTTGGCTCCTTCTTACCACTCCATTCACCACTTCTCACACTACTGTTCCTAAAGTTTCCTATACTGAGCCAAATAAATTCTTATATGAAAGCCATAGTCTCTCTTCGTACCTCCTTTCACACTACCTAGGTACTTAAAACTTTTTCCGCGCTGTCCTTGTTATTAAGAAAGTCAGGGACACTTCCATTTGTTTTAGATTATATCAACTGTGCTAATCCAAGTTTACTGGAGAAAGTCTTTGAAAAGGGCCAGATATACAAATTACAATTTCACAAAGCTGAAAGGATACAAGAATATTAAGTGTACATCAAACCCACACATAACAACCGAAGAATAGTAAACTGTTTTGGCCACCAGTTAACTAATTTCCCCTTTTTAATTAAGTGTTTAATTTAACAGTTGTTCACAACACAGATTATAAACACCATCTTACAGCCATTTCCCAAAAGGGTGAACTAGGACTTCATGGTATGATATAACAGCCATAGACAGTAGGGAATCCACTCAGAATATCATGGTTTCCTAGAACTTGAAAACATAAAATATTACATATTATTGGACTACAACCTTCAGGATGGAGGTTTTTTTTTTTTTTTTTTTTTTTTTAGTTTCAGGAGTTGATTCTGCAACACTCAATCCCCCCTCCCCCTCCCCCAATAGTTCTATCATCCTTCTCCCAATTCTTTTTGTCTTCCTTAATTTTTCCCTTTTATTCCCTACATTCACAAGAAGTATATCAAACTGAATACTTTCCTGATAGTATTTCTAAAAATCTACCTCCTTCCTGTTACTTCTTGGAAATGCACTTGTTGTTCCTGACTGCTAGCCTCCTTGACAGGCATTTTTCTAAATTCTAACCTAAATCATTCCATTGTCATGTCTCACTCCTTCAGTTTTTCTAAAACACAAACAACTTTCCCTCCCTCCCCAACTCACTTTTATCATCTCTCTGTATCAAACAAACTTCTCATCGCCACTTTCCAGGCTGCACAAGTTCTGCCCCTGCCTCACATAGTTTATATCTCCATCACTTGCCTGATGACAGCCTGTATTTTGCTAAATCCTCTTTCCTTAGAGGTGACCTGGAAAGGAGAAAAACACTAGGGTTTTTTTTTTGCTTCCTTATGATGAAAGCTTGACAGGTTCATCAACACAAGCCTAATTCCTTTTGGGCCCCCACCTTCTGAAACACCAGGCTATCACAACTCCTGCAATAAAAGGCTACCAAGTTGTTTTTGTTGTTTATAGGGGTGGGCCTTAAGGGTTTCTGGATGACTCAAAATTACATATAAGGAATGTTAAGCCCTCACTAGAAGAGAGTGAAAGTGCTACATATTCAAATAAAAGCATAAAGAGAAAACAAGTGTAATAAAAATAATTTAATAGTTAGTAACCATCTTTCCTCCCCTACAGTTAAGTCAAAGTAGTTTTTAGGTTGTACTTTTTAACAGCACTCCAAAAAACAATTGTAAGCTTTACCTCAAAGACCATAAAACCAGCAACAAACCACACAACGCCAGTTAAGTTTTGGTCGTCTTTTGGTGCCTTATTTTACGTGCATGCCAATGTTTTCCATACCTACAGTACCTCCTAGACCCACAGAAACCGGACAGCCTTCTGCAGACCGCCGCCACTCTCCCCAGAGCCCCTGTCAGCCCAGACACACCTCCTCCTGCCCAAAGGCTGCCAGAGCGATCCTCCCACGCCCCCCACGCCGCCGCAGATACCGCGCTGCTGCCCGCGGTACCTTGCACTGATTTACGACAGAGCTGGCACGACTTCGCCCGGACCACCAAAGTTTCCAGAAGCCAAAAAGTGAAACCGGACCCGCGCTCACCGCCCCAGGCCCTGCTGCGCCGCCACCGCGCCTCAGCCCCGCCGCCAGCAACGGCTGCGGGGGCCCCCGCCCCGGAGCGGCCCACCGCAACTCCCCCCGCGGCCCGCCGGCCCGAAATACGCCACAGGCAGCGCCGACCCGCCGCCGCCGCGGGCGGCCCGGGAGACGCGGGCGACTCACACGCCCACCGAGGGGGCTCTCTCCCGCCGGGCCCCAGCGCCGGGCCCTCCTCGTACCTGTCCATGGTCTGCGGCAGGGCCAAGCCCGTCTGCTCGGACATGGCTCCCGGGAAGAGGAGCGGGCCTAGCCGAGGGCCCAGAGCCTGACAAAGGCGGCCCCGGCGCCGACCGAGCCGCGCGTCACGCGTGTGACGGTAGGGGAAGGGAAGCAAAAGGAAAGGCAGCGAAACCGCCCTCCACCAGGCAGCCGGGGCGGCCCCTCCTTCAACAGGCGGGGACGAAGCGGAGGACCGCTCGCTGAGGCGGGACGGAGCCGCACGCAGAAGCTGCGCGGCCCAGGCCGCCGCGCTGCCGGGGTGAGAGGTGGCGACGCCGCCTCTGTGAGGTAAGTGCTGAGCGCAGCCGCGGCGCCCGTCACCACCCGCTCGCCGCAGCGCGCCTGCGCCAGGGAACCGGCGGCGGCCCCGCGGCGCGCTGGGAAGTGTAGTCCTGCCGCCGCCGGGAGTTTAAAGGTCCGGCGGGGCGCACCCCCAGCCTCTCCCCTCCCCGTGGCGCCGCTGCCCTCCCCTCCCTATGCGTCTCCTCGCCGCCGTCGCGTAGTCGCTGCCCGGCACCGCGCGCGGGGCAGGTAGGGGAACGCGGTGGCGGCGGAACGGCCGCGCCGGCGTACGGGGGTAGGCGGGGGGAAGGTCAGCGCCCGGCCCGGCCCCGCGCCCTCTGCAGCGGCCGCCGCCCCTCCCGCCGCGGCCGCCGCCGCCCAGGTTCCCCTGAGGGCCCGAAGGGGTGGGGGAGTGGGAAGGGCCCTCGCGCCACCGCGCTCCTTCCTCGCGCAGCGACCGTTGCCCTCCGCGGCGGGTGAGGGGAGCGGCGCAGCCCCGCTCCCGCCGGCGGCCGTCCCCCCTCACGGGCGGAGGGAGGGAAGGAGGGAGAGGCCGGGCCGCCTCCTCCTCCTCTGCCCCCTCCCCGCTCACGCAGGGCGTGGGGTCCCCCGTCAGGGAAGGAGCACCCTCCTGCGCACCCCCGCCATTCCCTCGCCTGCCGAACAGGTGCAGGCGGCTCCCGCCCCCTGTTCGGCCGGCCGGGCCCCCGGGACCTGCCCTTGGGGCGGAGAGGCCCGAGGACAGAGGGGACCTTGCCAGGTGCCTTCCCCGGCTAGGCTGCCGAGGAGGGCGGTGGCTGGCACGGCGGAAGGGAAATTAATCCGTTTCTGTGGACTTGTTGGCAATGACAAGGACAAGCACCCGGCGCCCTTGTAAGTGGCCCTTCGTGCTCGGTGGAAGCCTGGTGGCCACTAGCTTCTGTGTGCAAGTGGGGTGAGGCGTGGGACGGCTGGTGGTAATGATAATGCTCTCATTTCAGTTTGTAGGTGTGCTTCCTAATGGGAAAAAAAATTTAAAGTGCTTTTAAAGTTTGTTTTATGTTCTGAAGTCAATACCGAGCATTGCAGTCTGTGAAACTGGAAATTTAGAAGCTGAAAAGCCTTTATAGAGCAAAGAGGTGGATAGCACCTGGAGAGAAGTTGCCTTCCCATTTGTCTCCACCATGGGTGTCTGTCTCCCACTCTTACTTCTCAGTCCAAGTGTATGTGTATTTGCATACATGTAAAGGTTCTGCATAATGTCGTGTTCCCCAAGCAAAGGGTGAGATCCTGCTTTTCAGAGGCAGTTTTGACAGTCCAGATTCTTGGTAAGGTTGGTTAGTAAAGATCAACTTTGAATTTTCCTTTTCAGGTTATATAGAAATATATATATGTATTATATTTTTAATAAATAGCTCTTGTAATAAGTTTTGTTACATGTAACTAGTCCCTGATACCTTGTGTAAATTACAACTTTGTTATACTGCAGTTGCTGTACAAGGTAGTAATTTACAGGGCCAAACCCACAATTCTACAGCTGCATCAACCTACATCTGTTCTTGGTTGAGACAAGTAGCATCTGCATGGTGGACGTACATGACTACAGAGATCAGGTAGAATAGGAAGGAGGCTTTAGTGAACATACTGGATTCTTTGACTGTGTTGCCTTAGCTAGCAAAAAATCAGCCTTTGTTGAGAGAAAAGTGTTGTAAAATGTGTGTAAAATATCCAGACTTGGACTTGTAAGCTGTATTCTATTTATACAGTAGGGAGGGTGTTGTTTATTTTCTAATTGCTACAAATATCATAAACAGGAATGCTAAAGTAGTTACAGTGATGTAAATGTTCTTTACAGGAAGTATGTATAGAAGCAGATAGGAAGAAGGCATCATGCTGACATCCTGTCCCAGAAAATTTATTTTGTACTTATTCTTGGGACAGTAAAATATGGTTTTGCTTGCACTGCTGAGAAGTCTTGGATGTACTGTGGCCTGAGTAAACCATATGGGCATGACTTCCTGGAAGAGAATCTAATACACGCTGTCCCAATTACAGCTGTTCATGAAATGTAAGAGCAATATTAGATATCAGAGTTTCTGGTTCCTAATCTTGGTCTGGAATAAGTGCATTGTCTATTGGCCAGAACACTGATCAGCTAGACTAGCCAAATGCTTAGATTTTATATATTTATTCTCAAACATTACAAATGGAAATGGGGAAACTGGTTTTATTCCTGGGATTATGGGATTTGTGCAATTTCTCTATTTTTGCTTTGGAATGGGAAGGATATGCTAGTTGCCTACCATTTAGGATAAAGCTATGAGGTCATGATGAGTAATAATGGCTGTGAACAATACCTACCTGAAGAAATGTAACCAGAACCCAGGATCACTTGGCTACCATTTGAGGCTGGAGAACAGTCTGTGACAAAGGCAGCTGCCATCAGCACAGGGAGGGATCACAAGACTGGACAAAACTTGAATATCAGGTCAAATAGTGAACACTTGGCAGGTTTGGACATTTTTTTTTTCCTTTTTCTTTTTTTCCAAATATGAAATATAAAAATATAATAAGATACATAAAAACATGATAGGACAAGGGGTAATGGTTTTAAATCGAAAGAGGGTAGATTTAGATTGGACATAAGGAAGAATTTTTTTACGATGAGGGTGGTGAAACACTGGAACAGGTTGCCCAGAGAGGTGGTAGATGCCCCATCTAGGAAACATTCAAGGTTAGGTTGGACAGGGCTCTGAGCAGCCTGATGTAGCTGAAAATGTCCCCGCTCACTGCAGGGGGTTTGGACTAGGTGACCTTTGTAGGTCCCTTCTAACCCAAACTATTCTATGATTCTATAACGGCAGACCTCTTAACATCCCATAAATAGCATAGAGATCCTGGAATTTGAAAACTGATTTGTGCCTTTTTATTGTTCAAGAGTTTGTTGGACAGCTTGGGGTATGTGTTCTCCGTTTGTCTGCTCTTCTCAGAATCAAAGTGTGATCCTAAAATACATATATAACCAACTGTTTCTAAATTTGAGAAAAAACTCCCTATTCCTTGACAGAGCAAGAGTTGTCATTCCATCCTCATCTCTTCCCCTTAACAAGACCGGATATGCAGCTGCTCTATTCAGATGCTTGCTTTATTCTCACCAACAATCTCCTCCTTCAGTTCACACTCCCTCATCCCCTTTTCCTCTTCATTTTCTTTCCACTTTTTTTTCTTTATGCTTCCTTCTTTGCATTGGCAATTTCCACTATAAATCTCAGGTTGCCTCTTGCAGTTTTTTCATTTTTTAAACTATTGCTTCCCATATGGTGCCTTAATAGATTCTTCCTTGTTCCTTCCTTCTGTCTCCGTAATGTTCATTGCACTGTCTCGCTTTGTCCTCTCTTACCTTCATCGGGTAGTAGCTGCATTTGAGCCCAGAGAGAACTCTCCTGGGAACTCCCTTTCACCAATGCAAAGTGAGGGAAAATGATTGCTACTAACTGAGATTCGATGGAGTTCAGCCTCACTGATACTAACTGGAGGTGGCAGCCATTTTGAATTAAATAAAACTGCACATTTGAAGGCAAGTACAGAACTTAATGAAAATCACCAAAACCAATATAAGCTATTTAGGGCTTAAAATTGAGCCCTAAATTTGGCCATCAGATTTATATCAGAAGATCAACTCTTAAAATACTGAATTGTTTGATAACAAATTTATACAGAATTAAGCTTAATAAAGAAGTTGACAAGCAATTACTGTAAGAATAATATGGAAGTATATTAAATATTTATCTGACCATTTCAGTAAGGCCTGAAAAAGAGGCCGAATAATGAAGGAGCAGTACCTTAATACAGTTCTTTTGATCTGACAACATTAAGGCTATTGGAATTATTCACTGTTTTCAACAAAGCTAAGTAACCCGGCAATATGAAAACGTTCTATTTTGGCAAAACTGCATTTTAACTGCTATGGTAGTTAAATTAAAAGATCAGTTAGGCATTTTTTAATCTACTTGATTCCATCTTTAAAAAGACAAGGAGCTCTCAATTAAGCTAAAATGAAACAAATCTAAACTGAGAAAAATGTTTCTACAATAAAACTAATTTTTTTTCAGTAACATAATACTTCATTTTAACCTTCAAGCTCATTGCAATATTCACTTTCTGGCAAAAGGACTAGCATGGTTTGTTAGTCATAGTAGGCTTAAATTGCTTCACAATGAATTTAATAAAATAAAAATACACTCAATACAATGTTAATTGGGTTAGCTAGGCTTATTTGGGCCTTTCTTACATTTGTTTCTGTGGAACTGGCCCAGGTCAAGTATTTCAGGTACCAGACTGAATTAAGCTCTTGCATTCTGATACAGCTGTTGTTATTATCTTTTAAATTCCAGTTATGAAAGAGTTGGCTGGTAGAAACAAAAGATGGTTTTCTTCTAGTGTGTAGTTGATCAAAAACTGTGTTTACATCCTGATTTTCTTTGGTTCTGGAGTGCTTCTCATTTGTGAATATCATAATGAGCACTCTCCTTATCTTAATAATTGATCTACAAAGTGAAGCTGTCTCCTGGGAAGAACTGACAGCAAGGGTGCGGTCCCTTCCACATGAATCCTCAAATCATCTGAAAAGCAATAACCCAGAAGTAAATGGGGACATAAAGGAGGGGTATAGAACACCTAGAGCCAGCCCTGTGCTAGCTGGGATATTTCAACAAATGAGGTATTTTCAATTGCTGTAAGAAAGCAGTTTTCCTGCCCTTAATGATTCAGAGTAGCACAAACAGGTTAGAGCAAGTGTTGAGAAACTCTTAATTACAGCATTGATTTAAGGCAGGCAGACCATACAGTCCAACATAAACAGACTGTAGAAAGCAGAGACGTAAGTGTTTTAACAACCCATTTTCAACTGCCCTAATTTATCTTTCTCAGCTTTAGTCATCTCTCTTTCACCCATAAAGCTATGCATATTTCATTCTTTGAAAAATCAGCCTGCAATTTTATTAAACACGGATATTTTCACGCTTCTGATTTCAACTATGTAACGTCCATACAAGCATTAGTATTTGGTCCTGAATAATTAGTATTATGAATAATTACCCAGAATAAATATCCAGAATAATTCATGGACCAGTACAAGACAGGACACAAGTGCCAGTAAATGAAATCCTGAAAACTTTACCCGACCTACATTAATCATCAAAATATTAGTATCTTATGACAGGAACTCCTGTCAGGCTATGTATTGATGTAGAAGTTGGAGATATGCGGGTAGTGGAAGGGAGGTAGTTGAAATGTGGAACAACAATGTACAGAGTAGATGGAACATTAAATCGGAAAATTTGCACCTTTTTTTTCTGAGTAGCTTATTTTTTGGTAGAATTTTCAGTGTCGTAACAATAACTCAGTAATGGAAAAGTGGTAACTTGGAAATTGGGAACTATTAAAATAGTACAACTTTTTGCCTCCGTGCTGATTTTGACTTGTTTTACATTTTTGTACTCGACCTATTTGTGTTTGAGTTTCAGAATGTTGTTTGAAATCGTATTATGACAAGCAGTTATTTAATATTGTCTTCAGCTAAGCAACATGACACTATCTCCTTTGTAATAGCTGTATATTTTATAGCTAGTATGAGCTTACAATTAATTTCTTATACTAGAAGTCTGGAGTTTGGAAGGAAGTTTGGAAATACTAGAACCATTTCTTTGTCTAGCGATTGTTGTTCTGAATAGGTAGCTATTTGATCCAGGCTTATAAATTAAACTGTTAAAAGCTCTTATTTAATTACTCACTTTCAGCCCAATCTGACAGATATTTATTTTCTCAGAGCTGGTGATTCAGACTGCAGCAGTTTTCCCTGGAAAGAGGGGTATGCACGTATTTTTTTTTTTTCCTTTCGTGCCTTCTTCCTTTCAGGATAGGCAGCAGTGAAATGCCATCTATAGATAAGACTTCAAACCCCATGATTCCTTGGGAGCGCATGCGCAGAAAGCTTCCAGTTGTCAAAGTGCTCTTGCCAGAGTGGTCGACTATTTGTCATATACCAAACCTGAAAGAAGAAAATAAATATACTGTCATTTTGTTGATCTTTAAATAGAGAAAATCCAAAGGTAACTGTTCCTTAAAAATTTCTGTGTTGACTGCGTGGGTTACTGCATGCAAAAGGAGCTGCTATTGCTATGGGGATATAGATTTCCTGTACTGGATTGTAAATTTGCACAAATACTTACACCAGCAAATAATCAAGAGGTACTGCATATTAGTCCAACATTAGACATTGGCTGGCCTGTCTTTCAAAGTCATTTATTATCCAGTGTTTTTCCATTCAGACTGGCTTCATTCATTAAAGGTAGGTCTTGACCTTGACAAGAGGGTTGAATTGTGCAGTGATTTTTTACCTTTAAGAAGCAATATGAAAATGAATGTGGATTACAGTCCTTAGGATAAAGTTCAAAAACAACTGTCTAAGTCAAGGTACATATTTGAAGCAACTGCTGTGCTAGCCACTGTAGATAACCTGGTGACTAACTGATTTAAATATACTTTATTGACACCAGAATTTTAACATTTCAGCTGCTATGTTTTTCTCTCTAAATATGTTTTTGTAGTGATAGCTCAGAACCAGGGGAGGGATAAATATAATCTTTTTCGCTCTCTGATGTGGAATCATCAGTGATTTTATGTAGCCTTAGGACTAATAGCAATTTTGATAGAAATGAAGCTATGGAAAGCTACACGGAGCTTGGTATATTATGGCTTACTGCAGTATTGCTTTAAACTGCCTTGCAAGGTTTTCTGCACCACCAGCAGCAGAGCTGCCTGTTACAGATGCAATTGTTTACTCCATTCTTCTTAGGAACTTGCCTTAATGTTGTCTCACTGCATAGTCTGTTCATGAACCCTTGCTGTTCATGTTGCATGTTGAACAGATAAATAATAGGGAGCATGAGCAGTGACTTAATTGATAGCAGAAACCTGTCCTGACATTCATTTTAACTAAAAAGTGTGTGTATGGCTGAGAAGAGATTTGAAAGAAAGAAAGAAAGAAAGAAAGAAAGAAAGAAAGAAAATGTTAAAGGTACACATGGACTATCTGAAAACTGTTGGTCAGAAAGGAGAGGGTCGTCAATTTCACTCTCCGCCACCTTTCTTAAACAGTTAATTGATTTGGCCTAACTTTGCTTTGTTACATTAAAACAACAATCCTAAAAAAATGCAATCTTAGGGATGTACTTGGCATATGATTAACTCAATAGAAATGCAATTAGGTATTCAGCAATGACCATCTTTGACATAGTGACTCAATTAAAGTAAGTGATTTTTGGCTCATTTAAAATAATTTTGAGATTTAGAATGGTCTCTTCAATTGACTAAAAGTCTGCAAAATGTGGAGGTTCCTGTTCTAGTTTCATACAATTGCTGTTCGTTGATGTCTGTATATGCATTAGTACTATTGTGTTTCAAAATAATAATCAAATTAAATGATCTGACCTATTTCATATGCAGCACCATTTCTTGCAGATGTAAGACTCGACCATTCTACATACATTTATCTTTTAAAGTTTAAACTTATGTATTGATTTAGCAAATAATTTGCATCACTAGTCTTTGTCTTGTGCATGTAAAGATGGCTTTTAAAATGCAGCATGTCTGTATTTTAGATATTTCAGTTTGCCCTGTTTTTATTTTTCATTGTGAAAGCATCAGGAACATCATGGTCTAATAATATCTCCCAGATCCTGCTCGTTTTGACCTTATTTTTTTGCAATGAACAAATTACTGATGATTTCCTATATATAGAAGTAGAGCGAGTAGAAATACCTTTAAGCAAAGGACTGCTTTGGTGTAAAATAGCGTTTTACAGGGGAAGATCGTAAGGTCACTGAAGGCAAATATAAGACCCATCGGTGGCTTTGTACATGAAGTGTCTCCACCCCCCCCCGCCCCCCCCCCCCCCCCCCCCGCCGTCATTGCGATCGCTCCTCATGCCCGAAGCAAGCGGCGAGCTGTGCGGCAGAAAAAGGCCAGAAAACGATTGTGCAGCCAAGAACCCCTCCCGTATCAGTGCGAGATTTCGCGTGTGCTTGCTCTCTGATAAATTTAAATAACTGAAAGCTTCTTTGTTAATTAAGGAAAATCGGTACCCGGCTCCTTTAAAGGTCCCCTAATAGGAAAGGGGGTGGAGAAGAGTGAAGACTGGTGTCTTTTTAACCTTGCTGAAGGACGCAGCAGTATTTATTGACGTATGCAAATAACCAGGGGGAGGAGGTGGAGGAGGGTGCTTGGAAAAACAGGAACCAGAATCAGTTTCTCATTGCAGGGTGAGAGCTCTGAGTTCCGGTGTAAGAGAAAAGAGACGTGGCGAAATTGCTGTATATCTCTGCCCTATAAGCACATCTCTCATTTAGACTGAAGGGAAACAAGGCATCAAAAAGGGTGAAGCATCTTAAAAAATATTTTAAAGGCAATCTAGCACGATCAAAGGTTACATATTCCTAAATGGGGGAGGGGGAAGATTACGGGTTTGCCTTGCAACTTGCTGTAGCATAGCACTAGCAACAGGACGAGATTTTTGGCCGGCAAATGATTAAAACAGCCTGGTTTGTGGTATGAATGACAATGTTAATAATCTGTCTTTGTGGTTTTTTCCCCTACTGTTTCAGCTGTGCAAACCATGCAGGATGATTTACTGATGGACAAAAGCAAAGCCCAGCCCCAGCAGCAGCGGCAGCAGCAGCAGCAGCAAGATCCAAACTCAGCAGAAGCCCCCTCTACACCCATCTCGTCGGAGACACCCAAACCAGAAGACAACAGTTCAGTGACTAGTATCGGCACATCGGCTCCTTCCCAAAATAGCAAGGAGAAGATGCAGATGGAGTCTCCCATTTTGCCTGGGTTGAGCTTTCACCAGCCTCAACAAGAACCTGCAGCCGGCACCTCCTTGTCTCCCTCCTTCGGCAGCACCTGGTCTACGGGGACCACAAACACGGTGGATGATAGCTTTTTCCAAGGGATTACTCCAGTCAATGGGACAATGCTTTTCCAGAATTTTCCGCACCATGTCAACCCTGTATTTGGTGGCACTTTCTCGCCTCAAATTGGCCTAGCTCAGACTCAACACCACCAACATCAGCAGCAGCAGCAGCAAGCTCAGCAGCAGCAGCAGCGGAGGTCACCTGTAAGCCCTAATCAGGCACCTTTCGCCCAGAGAAATGCTGCTTACAGCCATCAGCCCATTATGACCAGCAAACCGTCTTCCTCCTCTGCCTCTTCTTCTTCCTCCTCCAGCTGGAATAACCATCAAAATGCGGCTTGGAGTACACCTTCCAACCCTTGGGGTGGGCTGCAGGCTGGTAGGGACCCTCGAAGGGCAGTTGGAGTGGGGGTCGGCGTGGGAGTGGGGGTCGGCGTGCCCTCCCCCCTCAATCCCATTTCACCCCTTAAAAAACCGTTCTCCAGCAATGTCATTGCCCCTCCGAAGTTCCCACGGGCTGCACCCTTAACCCCCAAATCCTGGATGGAAGACAACGCATTCAGGACGGACAATGGCAACAATCTGTTGCCTTTTCAGGTAAATGACTACATGCACCTTCCACATGGTGACAGCTATCACAAAGTTGTATTTTTTGCAGGGGTGTATTTCATGTTACTGTTCTATCTGAAAGGCATCTCCATAACTCATATTTGCATTGAACAGTCACCTTATATGAAAGAAGTGGGGTTGATACTAGGGAGTGCATGCAAAAAGATTCCAATTTCTGGCTTAAGGTTTACAGTCTTATTTTTCTTGTAACTTTTTCTTAAATGTGACAGGGCTTTTTGTTTGGTGTGTGTTTTTTTGTTTGTTTGTTTTTTTGTTGTGGTTTTTTTTTTTTTTGGCATCTGAAAGGTAGTAGCCTTCCTTCATGAAAAACAGGTTTGGCAGACTACGTTCTCTTGGTGCTGCGTGTGATTTTTTTTTTTTTTTTTCATATTCTCCCATATGTGAGAAACAGGAGATGTTAAAATTGCTGGCTTCAGGTTTCTAACTAACTGGCATGTTAATTTTAACCAAAGATGCTTCTTGACCTGAAATCCAGTTAATTATTTTATCACCATTGAAATAACTAGTTGTCCTTATGTTGTGGTGGGATTTAACAGAGTCTGTTTGCATAAGGTATACGTATGAAAAGCTGTATATGTCTGATATGTACACCCTGCTGTTAACATTCACAGTGGACGTTTTGAATCCATCTAGAAGCAGCGTGGGTGTGTATGGAAAGCGTGGCGTATCTGTCCTTTCCAGTAAGGAAATGTGTAATAAAATTGACCTGATTTAGAAATGTCAGGGAGGTATTGTATAAAATAAACCATTTTATGCTGTTCAAAATATTTGGAGAGAAAAGAGACAATAGGACACGACCTTCAGAGCCATATTGCAATGGAGTCTATTTACTAGCTACATAGCTCTGAAATATTTAAAGCTGCAGTGCCCTTCACTGTTTTTTTTATCTATGACGACAAAGCAGATCAATTGCAGCTGAAACTGGGCCACATAGAAGATTTGCAATTTTAATGCAGAATGAAACCTGTCATGGTGTGAAATCCATCTTAAGTTGAAAAAAGCAGAGCATGCACTTGCGGTTATATCTATACAAGGTGAAATGAATCTCAAATTTCTTCTAGGCTAGCTTTTTTAGTCTCAGACAAATCGAAATTTTCCGTTTTGAAATACAGTGAAATAATTCATATATGCTTTCTGTTTAGGTGATTCCTTTCTCAACTAAGTATGAACTCTCAAACATTTTTAACTTATCAGTATGGTAAGAGTAGCATCTAGATTGACACTTAGTATTAGAAACTAAGTAAAAAAAAAAAACCCAACACCCCCCTCCCCCCATTACTTTAAGAGATTGTTGAAGTAAAATAAATGCATTCCTAAGTACTTTCCAGTCCCTTTCAAAGAGGACACCTTATAGTCAGCCCTGAAATTTCATTTTGCTGCTTCATTCTGTTTAAAGGGAGAGTTGCTAATTTTTTATTGGCTACCCTAAATGAAGGCGGGGTGGCTTCTGGTGAGCTGCTGGTCAATGTCTCTGTAGCACTGAAGTCTGGAGAAAGATTATACTTTAGACACAATATGCCTGGTGAAACTACTGTGTTGCATGAGCACAGCAACACAAAAGCTAACGAATATAGCTCCCAGTCATTTTTTTAGGAGTGGGAAATGTGTTTCAATTTACAATTATTCTTTTATTTAAATTGTCTACATGTAAGACGTTACAAATTCAGGTAAATTTGAATTAGTAGGGAAAATAACAGTAAATGGTCTTATTTCTGTGGTTTGGTCGGTGAGATACATCTTTAATGAATACATAACTTTATTATTGTGACTGTAAATTGTCACAAATTAAGCTAGCAGGTATTTAGTAATCACTAGGAAAGAAAAGTAGATAAATGTTTTTTAAAGAAAAGTTCCTTTGATTTTAAAATTAAGGTTTTGAAAAGCTAAGGTATTAGCCAATATGTACATTTGGAAACTTGTTTTGTTCTCTGAATTTAACCTGGTATTTTCTTGTTCATCTGAAAGCAAATACTTAGACTACTCTCAGTACCAGCTGGAATAACAGTCTGATTTCAGAGACTCAGAAAACTTGTATTTTTTTTCCTGTAAGGCTCTTTTTAATACAAGCTGCTGAATTTTGTGTACAAGGTTGTAATCTGGATTAATACTGATTGCTCCTATACTTAACAAATTGCCAAAGAAGTCTTGAAACCATACTATCAATAGGAGGCACCTGTTCAGTTACATTGATAAAAATGAAATTCAGATTCATGTAAGAGTTTAATATTTGCTGCCTGGGTTCTGGTTGCCTTTTTTTCTTCTTTTTTTCTCCCCTCCCTCCCCGCCCCCCCCGAAATTGGGCAATATGTTGACACAGTTGACACAGTAAGTTCTGCTTGTCAGCACTATCAAGTAATTCTGGCAGGTTTATCCATGTACATCTGCCACCTTTCATAACTGAGCGTTTTTGATCTGCTTCAGAAATACCTTTCAGTAAACTTGCTAGCAACACATCAATGCACATTAGCAAGTTCTTTGTGCTAACCCGTTCTTTTCTCTTGTGTTGAGAATATAAGACTTTTTAAAATTTGTGGTTTATATTTAATTAATTCCTTAATAAGATATGAAGCTCAAGATGTTCTAAGTAAAAAGAAAAATATTAATATGTTTACCAGTTGAATTAATATGAACAATACCTATTTTTTAATTCAGGTCTTTGCAGTGATCAAAAATTTTAAGCAGAAATAATCAAGGTTTGTGTTCTGAGTCTGTAATATATGAAGGCAGCTGATCAGCTACTGATCTATCTAGTTCTAGGAAAAAATGTTGAATTTGAAAATGTTTCTCTTAAGAACATGTATATAAAGCGATATGCTAGATGTTTTCATCCCCAAATTTGAGTAATACATTAGTGCACCTTATATGTCAAAACGAACCAGCGTCTGTCCCAAGGAGTTGTGCTGCAGAACATATCAGAACATTTAAAATATCAATTGGTAGGAATTCTGTTGGCATCTGCCTTGTGATTGGTGTTGAAAGGCAACTAAAATGCTTTGAAGGAGACTGTTTTCATATACTTACTGAGGAAAATTGGTTGCACTGTATAAAAAAAATTTGAAAATACAAAGCTGATAGTTGAAAGGGAAAAGGAAAAAAGCAGTCTGGAATGAAATGCAGTGTAGCAAATAAGAGCTGGAGATAGGATCACAGGAACAGATGTGGAATGAGGCCAGATATGAAATAGAGAAATGTGGCCAGTTTGTTCTCCTGAATATTCTTTGGCTTCTGAGTGGTTCAGGCGAAGGTCCTCTGTTGTGGTTGTCGTGTGACAAGCAGTAGTGTTGTGCCATTGTGCTAGGTGATGCCCATTTCTGGCATTTGAGGCTGACATTAAGTGATTGTCCCTGAGACCTGGGCAACGGTTCAGTTCCTTTTTACAGCAGAGTGGTGGGGCTTGAAGAGAGCTATTGTCATCTCGTGCTTCTGAGCTGCTCCCAGAATTCTCTCTTCCTTCACTTCTCTCAGGTAAATAGTGTATTTCTTTTGGCTTTTGGCCATATGAAGATATTGGGACAGAGCTTGTGGGGTTAGGAGGATTGATAGTGCCTGAAATAGACCCTTAGAAGCATGGATAAGAAATTCTCTTTACGGTGGAGAAGATAGAGAAGGAATTAAATGTTTGGAGACCAGTATGCTAATTAAGGAAGTCTGTCCTGTGGATGTTTAATAACAACAACACTATAACAATTTCCTAGAAATTATTCAAGTTTTGCTGCTTTCTGAGTAATGTTCTTTAGAAACAATAAAAAATGTACAAGTGCAAGTTTTAGATTTAAAAACTGCATAGCAATTTGGTGCTCTGAAGATTCTGGCATACATCAAGTCATTCTTGGCAGCTTTACTGACAAATACTTCTCTAGCAGAAATAAATAAGGTGGTATTTGTTGTGGATATAGTTTTAACATGCTATCTTTTGCAGGGAGGCTGAGAAAGGTTTGGGGGGCGGGGGTTGGTGTTTTGGGTTTTTTTCTTCATTGATTTCAATAGGAATTAGTCTGGACCCAGATAAAATTATAAGCTAAATTTAGAAATCATATATAACGTCAATATTTCATACTTAAACAAAATGCAAATCCAAACATGCAGTGAGTTTGTGTATAAATGTAAGTCTATTATAAATATAAATATATATGTTTGTATGAAAATATATTTGTATGAAAATATATTTGTACATTTAGCTATAGATACCTGTAACACATTAGCAATACATGTAGTAATACGTTAGCAGGCACAAGTACTCTGTCATGTGTTGTACTAAACACACTGTAGTTGTTTGTTCAGTGAAATGAAGGACAAGGGAATGGCCACTGTATGATGTTTATAATTCCAGTGTGACTTTTGGTTGATGATTAATAGACAGCTCCTTAAGAAGCTGCTTCCTTTAAACATTTGAAGTTCTTCAGGCGTCTGATATTAGCCCATACTTAGCTTTCTCCGTGCCAATACAGACTGATACTCAAAATAAATTATGTGCATACACACACACATGTATAAATATACACGCATATGCAATAAACTAATGCAGAGTAATTTTTGTCTTCAAGTCCTAGGGAAAAGAATATTAAATACACTATTAACCTCAGTTTTATAGTGTCTGCGCTAACTTCTTCACAGGCAATGAGTTAGCTGTTGCTTATTTGTCATAGTTCTGTTTCTTAACACTACAGTAACGTGAAATACATATTAGGATATACATATGTGTGTGTATATTAAAAATGATGACTGAATTAAAATGAGGTCAAGTATTGGAACATTCATGAGTGTAACAAATACGGCTTTATATTTATGAGCAAAGGTGTTTTACTGGCTAATACGCTCTGGTGACTGTCATTTTAAAGTCTTTGTTTAAATCTAGATTTTTTTTTTTTTTTAACCAGAAATAGTTGTATGCAATAAGTCTATCTGAAGATTAATTTTTGAAACACTGTATTTCTTTATTCTAAATTTGACAATTCTGGGCTCTGGCTTCTTGACAGTTTAGTAGGTAACCATACTTAGTAGCATTACTGGTGTCTCGAAAACTATTTCTTAATGTGTAATCTAATCTTAATTTTTCTTACATGATGACACACAAGTACTGGCAGCCTGCAACTTTATGAACAAAAAAAAAAAAGAAAAGAGAAAGGAAAAAAAAGAAAAGGACCTAGTTGTTGTGGAAGTAACTTTGTCCACTTCTCTCTTTTTTTTTTTTTTTTTTAATTTTTTTTCCCCTCCCCTTCTCCTTTCTTACATGCTTCTGTTGTTAGTATTAACTAGCGCAATAAGTAGCCTGATTCTGAATATTAAAATGTGAGAATGCATGCCATGGTGTCTTAGTAGTCTTCCAGTGTAACAGATGGAAGCAATACGTGACATTCTAGCCTTAGTAGTTATGAAGTATTTTACAATTTTTGTTAGATTTTAAATGATTGAGTTCTCGATGTCTGTGTTTTCAAACTAATTAAAATACCATAACAGTACAGAAGAAAAAGCACATGACTGTTTCATATTTAAAGTATGATGATTTGAGCACTAATTACTTATTGATTATTGTCTTGATTTTAAGTAATCAATTGAATCATAGATAGGTCCTCAGAGTTAGTGAAGGTAGAGCAAAGGTGTGAATTCAGTATGCAGTTGATACTCTGAGCAACTCCATGTATAGGCAGGACTTCGTTAAAAACATTAAAGGTATTAATATAGAACAATGAATCAATAATTTTGTCTTAAAGATTTGATAAAGGAATTATCTGTCTTTCCTTTGGGAGGTAAAGTAGAAGGGAAGGTGAAGGGCATGGCAGTTTATTTTGCTATTTCCCTTCTTGGTTCATCTTCCCCAGTTTTCATTTTTTTGCCTAGAGGCTGCTCTTGTGAATTGGATGTAAGATGAATAGAGACCTGGAAAAGTAATGTTTTCCTGTTCCAGGTGACTTTCAAGAAGAAAATATGAGTTTGCTGAGTGGATGATGAACATTTCCATTTCTTAGCAGTTGGTGAAATAGCTCTCCTTTCATTAAGGCAACTCATGAGTAATTCCTGGCTGAAGCATACCAAAGGGAAGCTAAAAGATAGCACTGCTTAGTTTGAAGTTATATAGTGATCTTAAACTGTATACATCTGAATTTTGCTTGGACTGGGTAGACTACTGTGCTTTCAAAAACTTTTAAATTAGGCTGAAGAGAAAAACATCATACCAAAACTATCCAGTGATGACCTTTGAGAGAGGCTCTAAGGCTCTCTGGCCTTTATTTGTTTTTCTTTTTCCTACTGATCACTTGAGATAGTGTTACAAGTTTGAAAATACTATTCATAAAAAAAGATGCTTGTCCTAGAAATTTAATCAAAACATTATTCCAAATCGTGGCATAAACTGCCACAGGAAATAAAGGCCTTTACAAACTTCCCTGTTTTTCCCCAAATAAGCATGCTGCTTTGATTTTGCTTTTGCTTTTATCATAGTAACATGTAATATGTTATTTAAGGAAAAAGATCTGTTCAAGACCTTTAGCATAATGGCAGTTAGCAGACTTTAGATAGAAAAAGTATATCTTTTCTCTTTCTTTTCCCTATTTCCCCCCACTCTTTCTTCTCAGCTTCTAGAGATCAATAGTGAAAGCTTTTAATGTATAATTGTTGGTTGCAATTAACTGCTGAAAATGGAGCACCATATTCTTGAGGCATGAAAGAGGATTGTTTACTCGTATTCCATGTCTTCAGAAAAATCACGGTTTTATTGTCAGAAGATATCAAAAGCGAGGTAAAGAAATTCTATATGATCTTCAAATGGGAGGAACAGTAGAAGTAGGTGGAAGTTACTGCGTTCTCTCAGGGGTAATCAAGCTGTTGTGCCCTTCTAGCTTATTGCAAGCCCAGTTAAGTGCTTAGTTTTGCAAGATGCTGCCTGAAGCAGTTCTTACCATTTCTCATCTCAACCTACTGGTTTGGTATGGTGGGGTGGAAATAAAATATCAGAAAGGGTAGGAAACAGTGTTTTCTAATTTCTGTTTACTCAGCATAAGGTCAGCTAAATTTCCCTTTGGACTCCTTCTGGTGCTACGTGGGCTAAAAACTTCCCTTCTATAGAGAAACTTCCTAAATGTCCACATGTGTTTAGAGATTCCCCCCCCGCCCCGCCAGCAACATGACTAAGTGGAACATGTACTATGTGAGAAACTATGCATATTTCAAAGCTTTAGGCAAATTTTCCATTCCTAGTAATGTGAGCATTTTGTGTATAAATATACGCAAAATATATATGTATGTACATCTATAATCTATATCTGTGTATGTATAAGCAGTTCATTTTCTCAAAAAAATTGTAATTATTTTTCAGTAACACCTGCTGTTAAGTCGAAATGTCAAGTACATTGACAAATAGGTTTTGCTGTTATTGAGATAAGTTGCCTCTTTTTCATACTGAAGCTAAATGTATTTTTTCAGTGACTATGTGAGTTGAAATGTAATAGTTTTTCATTCTCATTTTCTAACAAGGATGTCAGAGCATGTTTAGAGTTTTCAGTTTTTAGGCTACTGTGAAATTTTATACATTCTGTAACTAAATTTAGGGTACCGTTACCATGTTTTGTTTCATTATTTCTTCTTTATTTAATTTTTCCCTGTTTCATTTAGTAGAAATTTACGAGAAGTGAAAAAGCATTGCTTTTAAACAATTATTAGAATATTGTACATACCGATAATAAGCAGGTGTCTCAGTAGTCAGATGAATGTACTATTTTTGTACATAGAAATAGATCTTCATTTGTGTAATCTTTTTTATTATTGCTTGTAAATTTTAGAATTTTAAAACTGCAAGTTGTGAAATGTCACAGAAACTTTGCTTGTGTATCTTCAGACTTGGTCAACATTTTCATTTTCCTAAGTTTCAATTATATGATTCTGTCTTTTCCTACAAGTTCCCAGTAGCATTTGTAAAACACAGCTAATTCATACCTTCCTTTTCCTCATTGTTTAACGTGGCTTTGTCTCTTTATTGCATGCTTTTCAAACTCATCCCAGAGACAAAATTTTCAATTTTTCTAAGATCTTATAGAAGAGAAGCACTGTGCTGATCAGGATAAATATGATCTGCTTTGTCACAACAGTGTTAGGAGAAGGGGTGGTGTGATCTTTGTTCTACAGGTCTAAATAAGAGGCACAGAGTTTGGGGAAATTTTCTTCTCAATGTTCAATCTAAGAAGGCTTAAAAAGTTAGGGTTTTTTCTGAAATATTTAGCATATATAGCTCTTTGAAAACAGAACATCCATTGACTGTCTCTAAGTTTGCTGTTTCTGTGAATCTCAAATTAGGCACCAAAAAGTGAAGAAAACAAATTGTCACTTGTGAAAAGTTTTAGTTTAAGGTATACTTATATTCAGTAATTAAGAACTATTCATCAGGGAAGAGAAAAGAAGCAAAATATTTAATTTCCTTAATTGAGACCCAGTTTTCCTTCAACACTCTGTATTGTTCTCTGTACATCTTCCAAATTCTGCAAGAAACAACATAGAACTTCTGTAAACAAACAACCTCTTAATTATTCAAAAACATCACTGATGGGCACTGAGTGAGATAAGGTTTTATTGGAAAAATGGTTTTGAAACTTAGCTATAGTTTATTGATGCAAAATGGTGGAATGTAAATTGCACAGGCAGTCTTACTCCTGCACTTCCTATCTTTTTTTGTGTATAGCTTTGCAAAATTTGCAAGAATTGCAGTTTTCTTTTAAACTCCTAGAGCTTAAGTAAAATACTTAAGCAAAGTATTTGTTACACAGATTCTGTTACATGTTAGGATGATGACCTTCACATGATTCATCAGCCAAGTTGGAGTCTTTTGAGCAACTCTACAGATTGTTCTTGGTTTGACAAAGTTAATGAAAGTAATGTGTACAGAGCACATACTGTCAATGGGTTTCAGTTTTGGGTGAAGCATGATTTTGTGGGCATGGCGCCTTCTTTTTTGTTTCATCCAGCCTTGAACTGTTCAACTCCATCCCTTTCAAACTTCCCTCCTACTTTTTTCCGTTCCTGCTTTTTGATCCCCTTTTTTGCTGAGGCTTCTCATTTGAGTTGGCCTTCCCTATTCCACTTTCTATGTCAAAGCTTCAAGTTACAGGGGAAGGCCCAATAAATCCCTGTAATCATAAGCTGAATTGTGTTGACTTACTCTGTGGGAATTACTCCTGTGCAAACTTAATAGCATGAGGGGATTTAACTAGTTTTAAACAAAATCAGGGAGAATGGAGTTTTCAGAAATACTAGCTAGAAGTTCTAAATTTTAGAAATTTAGAAATTTTAACCAAGAGATAACTTAGTCTGAACATGCTGAACTGAATTTTCTCTCCCTGTCCCCACATCCAGCTTCCAGAATGTGTGAATTGGGATGGATTTTCACACAGATTGGCAGAAAAACACTTCTGACATAAAATGAGAAAAGCATTATGTATTTAGCATGGACTTTTTTTTTTATATATATATATATATGGATATATATATATAAAATTTTCTTTTATGTCATAATCATAAGTGGATGTTCCACTGAAATTAATCTTTCCTACATGGAAGAATTATTGTGAGAGGTGCTCATCTTAAAAAGATTCACCCTAGAAAGTTATTTTTGGCAACGCTGTAAGCAACTTAAAGCTGACCTTTTAATGAGAAATGTCAGGCAACTTTAGAAAGTGATGCTATCTATAATGTATTATGTTTCTGAATTAATCTTTTACATATAGAAGAATAGCTCTTCAAAACAAAGAAAATCACCCACTGAAGCTTTCTTGGTTTTATTCTCAAAGTGGTAAAGGCTTTTTTTGTGAGTAAGATTTATTTCCTAAAGGAAGTCTTTGAAATTATGGCTTCTTATGAAAGTTGCTAACAATAACATAACAAACATTTTATTTTAAAACATTTGAATGGTAAAATGTTCTTTTGGATTAAATGAAAATTCACGATTCCTCCTTGGAAGTTGATGCTTCATTCTTTTTTGAATCAATGGAAAAGTTTTAGGCTCTTACTGCTGTTGTTTGTTAGTTATCAGCAAGGGGGAAAAAAAAGGAGGAGGTGCCATATTGTCTTGAATTATTATGTAATTCCTACCTGATAAGAATTTAAAAGGCCAACCCTGTGATTTTGAAGGATAAAGTTTAAATCATCACTATACCATCAATACTACTACATTATCACTACTATCTAGTTTATTTATAGTGTATGTGTAGATAAACCAAATTTAGGACCAGGGACTAGAACCACCAAACTAATTATATTTTTCTTCATTTTTTTGTTATTTGTTCAAGTTTAGTTATTTTTTTCAGTTATTTCTGTAATTGTAAAAGTTTTTAGTGGTTATGCTTAGTCTTTTATATGGTCATAATGAAAAAAAGCAATTTTTATGTATTTATATGTATGTTCCAAATCCTTGGTACAGTGGTGTGTGTGTTGAAGTGTGAATTGCAGGGTTTTCACTTTTTACAGATTCTTTCTTAACATGCTGAAAGGTGTCCTGGATGTTTCTTCAATCTTAAACTTACTATGCTTATCTCTTCCACTAACCTCAGAGTTCTTCTGCCTTGCCTCTATTCTTATGGAAAAAAAAAAAAAAAAAAAAAAAAAAAACCAAACACCAAATAAATAAAAAATTAAAATCAAGTTGACAGATTTTGTGTCCAGATTTTAGTTTGCTGGTAAAATAAGTAATGATCATGATTTACTAAAACCTTCTCACTGGCATCTGACTGTGAAATGCCATTTAATTTTAGTTATATGTCATACAATGTACATAACGAACAATTCTTACCATGAAAGCATTTTAAACAACAAAAAAAAGGCATGGAATGGGTGAATAGTTTTGGAGCTTGTGCCAAGTATCATTGGACCATCTTCTCAGCTCAGCTATGCTGAGTGTTATCCTTTATACGTATATTTTTACTTTCACCTGGGATGGTGTTCTTTTATGGAATTTTAGATTTATTTTTTTATGCCCTAGTTGTAAAATTGCTTTTTCTGATGATATTTAAAATAGTACTTTTAAAAAATATTTATGTTTAGTTTGCCTTCAAAGTTGGTCTATTAAATTAGAATATCTAAGAACAATGCATTGCAAGATGCTCTATGAAATGTTAGATCATCTCAGTCTTTCAAGCCTGCCTTCCACTGAGATGACCATGATCATCCATTTTTTTTCTCTTTTCTGTTTCTCTCTAGCTTTCAAATTTTTCTATTGCTTTCCTATTAACCTGAAAAAAGCTTTAAAAAAAAAAAATCAGTCTTTCCAGTTAATTATTAAGGCAGTGTTAAGTTGAAAACATTTGACTGGAAAATTTAACCCTTATTTATAAGAAAGTATTTGTGCTTTAGTTCAAGTAATGCATTTTTCTCATGTTCAGTAATATTTTTTTAAAATCTTGTATGCAGGTATGACAAGCTCTTCTTGAATTGCTCTGAGCAGTTCTTGATTGTATATTACTGGTGGTGCATTGATTTAGGTCCAAGAGATCTTGTATCTCCTTAGTTTATCAGGCAGACACCTAGAATGTAAACCACAGAAATCTAAACTTCTTTGTAAAGTTTATCATGTGTTAAGCAGCCAGAAATAAGCTAGAGAATTAGCAGCATGTGATAGGCAATCATGAAATGTTATATGACCTTACAGCAGTCAACAGATCATACTTCAAAAACATTAAATCTAATATATTAAACTCCCATGTTCCCTGTGGTCTCACAAGGAAGTGTTTTCCAGAGTACTACTCTAGAGCTTTTTTAGGCAGATCCTTTAATGCGGTATTTTACTTTGTGAAGGAGATTTGTTAAAAGCATTAATGAATTAACATGTAGGTAGCTAGTGTTACTACCATTTACTACATGACCTTTACAGTAACTGTACATTTGTAAAGGGTTAATAAATTATTAATGTATTAACTGATTGTTAGGGTCCAGCACATCAATAGATGGCTTGTAACCAAATCTAGTACCATCTATTGATGTACTTAGTAGCCATTAAGATGTATAATAACCAAGTTTGTCAAACATTTATAACATACTTTGTGGTTTTGAAATTTTCTTTAAACTACTTATAAAGATACCTTCTATTTTTAAATTATGATTACTGTAACAGTCTGACCTAATATTTCGTCTCGTTAAATAATTGTCTTACTCATGTATTCTTTCGGGGATCATATTGTTTCTTCCTGTGTCACTTAAGAAAAAAAAAAAAATTGAAAACCGTGAAACATCTCACAGTAACAGAAAGGACAACTCGCAAAGCCCTAAGTAGCAGCTAACTGTGCAGTAGGAAGACTAAGGCAGAACAAGAGGGTGGAGGAAACAAAAGTCAGGGATAAGAAAAAGAAGGATTTTTATAATACAAAAGGAAAGTAAAGTTGTGGTATCTTCATATATGGTAATCCAACAGGACAATATACCTGTTCGCTTTCTGTGGATGAGAATTTCTGCAAATAAAATCTTGCAAACTTTGGCTGGGTTTGACATTTCAGCTTGGTTGCTGCTTCTACTTTTTGTTGCTAATAAATGAAGCTGTACCTGTGACTTCTGAGTAATAAAATCAACCATAATTGTCAGCAGAGTTTACAAGTAATGTTTTGATGCAAGCTTCTGCAGACAGTCTTACCTCACTTGTCTAAACAAGAACACACTCTTCTGACATGGTTTTGCAAAAGTAGATTACTTGTATAACATTTTTTTCTCGTTAGGCAAGGGAGAAGTAACTGATGTTGTGTGCGCCATTTAAAACTACTTTAAAATGGATTGTAGTAGATTTTACAGTTTGGAAGGCTTCACTTTCTAGAGAAACTGGAAAGTTTTCTTGCTATTTCGCTTACATAGTAGCCTTGTTTGAACATAAACTTGAACTAGTCAATGTTTTAAAATATATCTCAGTCCTTGGCTCCATTGGGTGTGTAGAGGAAGGGGAATAACTTAAAAGAACAAATACAATGGAAATAGCTTTTTTTTTATGAATACAGATGTGGATAGATGCAAAAGGCAGCCCTACTAGAAGTACCATTTTTCATACAGCCTGCAATTTTGTTTACTTTTTCACATCTAACATTTATACTCATGGTTTATAATTGTCCAGAAATTAACTAATAAACTCTTATCTTTCTTCTTTCTGTGTCCTTCTTTCTGGTTGATGAGGTCCCAGTTTACAGTGAAAATTGAGTCCCTGAAGTCATGACCTTGTAGTTAGTGCTATTAAATATCATCCTGCTTTGCTGCAGCTCTTCAAATTAATTCAACGCTTTCTGTATGATGAGCTGATCTCCTCTGTATTGATGATATCTTGGAAATAGTACTGGCTACTTCAATAACCAACATTATTGATAAAATTGGTCTCAAGATTTGCCTTTAAGAAACTCCATTAGTAACTTTTCTCTAGCAGATTTCTCTGTTCAGCACTGTCACTTCTTTCCCTGTCATTTTCTTTCTTACCTCTGTTGCACCAATGATCATTTTTTTTCCCATTTATGTAGTTACTTTGCTTGTAACACCATATGAAATGCTATATTAAAGTCCTTGTTAGATCAGCCGTATCGTAGTCTTTCAAGAACCAGAAATCATACTTTCCAGGATATTGCATCATTAACGTATGATGCTGCATTATCTCTGCTTGTTATTTCTTAAAGAGAAGACACGCTTGAATTTCAGTCATAAAAACTAGAAACAGTGTTTGTCATATATAGTTTCATATCCTGCTTCAATTATTGCAGTTCTTTCTTTTTTATTTTTCTGGTCAGATATACACAGTACTGACATTCCTACTTGGGCTGGCTTTAGTCGTTCCACTAACTGTGCCTTACCAACTCTGGCTCCTTTTGATTACAGTGTTCACATGCACTTGATGTGTGTTACTGAATTGGATAGATGATATTGCTTTGTCTCTTACTGTTTACCTGTCTTTACTATTTACCCTTGTGTACTTGATTTTCCCCTCTGTATGTGAAGACCGATTATGGAGGCTACATTATTTTCTCCTGACTTCTTCTGATATGTTTTTGTTTAATTCTTCTATCAGTCTCGCTAGACTTTTTCCTAGACATTTGTTGTCCAAGGTATTCATGCTGAACTTGTTACAGTTTCCCTGAATGTACTTGAGTGGCTTAACATCCTCGTTCTTTCCTTATAGCAACATTTGTTAAGGTGCCTGTCAATCTTTATTACCTTGTACAAAAAAGGAAAAGTCTGTTGCAAATCAGGTAGGCTTTTATCTCAAGACATTTTCCCTGTTTGGAGCAAACTTTACTAAATTTGCCCTGTACTAAATCAGTTTAGCTCTTATAATGTAAAAGGAAAGTGTTTTTTCTTGGATGGGATGATTCAGTACATGCAACTGGAAAAATTCCTTCTTTGTTTACAAAATTTGATCTGAAATGGAATTGCTTGCATATAATTGATTTGAAGAGTTGCTTCTAATTAAAACATAGTTTGGGGCTGGGATTCTTTTTCCTCCCCTTCTGCCCTTCCTTCCTCTAAATAGAGCTTGATGCTATGACTGGTCTTTGGATTGCTATTCTTTGCTGTTTCCCACCTGTTCCGTTGCATATATGCAGCCTTCGGTAACTTTGAAGCTGATCAAATAGTTAATAGCAACTATTCTTAAATTAAAATTTCTAACATCATGACATGTTTGGAAAAGGAGTGCCTCATATCTCAGTGGCTATACAGGAGTCCTCAACTCATGTTTAGAAGTAGGTGCACAGCTTGAGAGAGCCTCTGGTCCTCTTTCCCGTATCAGAAGGTGACTGTGACATCTTGGGATTCTGTGAGAGATGATGTCCTTGATAAAGTCCCAGGATGGAGAACATTTGCTGCCTAACTGTTCTCAATCCCCATTAGGAAGAAGGTGGCAGAGTGGATTTTTGTGTGTACCTCTTTAAAGCAGGTTTTAAATTCCTGTGCCACAATTTGTCATGCATATTAATCATGCCGTAATAATATAAAGTTAGGACTTGGACAACTTATATGAGTAATTTTAGTAATTGAAAGTATATGGCAGCTAATAGGTTAGATCCTGCTGCATGCAAAGTGAAATCACACTGGAAAGATCACCTCCTTGTCTTCTGTGGGAGCTGTTTTTCATTGAGAGTGTGGCCTGGTTTAGGCCTGTGCATAAATATTGGTAAATGACTCCACTTTTTTTCAGTCCCTCCCCCCCCCCCCCCCCCTTACTGAACAACTATTCCCACTAAACATTTTCTTGGTTTCCTTTTAGAAGTAAAGGGCTATATTGGCATTGAAATGGCCAAATTACTGCCTTCTGTAGGGGCAGTTCTCCAAACCAGTAGGTGAAGATCTTGTCCTATGTGAACAGATGAAATGTCTTACCCTTTTTTGTTGAAAGGTTTTTTCTTGCTCAGGAGGCACTATTTCCTGAGCACAACAGAAATGGAACAGGAGCCTGACTTGAAATATGCCAATTAGGTATTATTTTAGTCACCTTGTTCTTAAAAGCACAATGAGTTTGGGTGAGAGATGATATTTTGTTTGTCGTAAGGCTTAAACATTTCAGTGACACTTTTTTTTTTTTTTTTTAAAAAACCTTACCAACATATCTCATGTTACTGATGATTGGTAACCGTACACAAAAGCACTGTTTCTGTTTCAGAGAAATTCTTGAGATTCCTTTACTGTGGTGGCCATAGTAAATGAAGCTACTGGGCAATGGTGCTCAGACATCTTTTGACAGTTATTACTTGTATTCTTTTCTATTTCCCATTTTGTCTCATTATCCTATAATATCACGAGACAGACTGCTCCTATTGTAAATCTTTCTGAGACAACAGCTTCCTTATACAATATGTCTCTACTTTACATTATGTGGTCCCTACTGCGAAGCATGATCATTCAGATCGTTCCATGCTGTAGCATTCCCAATACTCCCTTCTCCTCTGTTTGCAGTCTTTGCATCTTTGTAGTGCTTTCATCTTGTGATTTGAGGTTTGCATTTAACTCGTGCTGCTTTAGCTGGCAAGGTCTTCTTAGGTCAATGTTAGTTTTTCCTTGCTATGGGACACAGGCATCATTCTACTGAACAGAGTGGTAGAACCCCAAAGGTAACTTATCAGTGTTGAACTCTTGCACAGCAGGCCAATGAACCAGTTAAATTATGTCATTTTAATAGCTCAAGGGTATAATGAATGGCCTTGTGAATTCTACTGCTGACATCTTTTTTTTTTCCACTTGCTTGTTTTTGTGAATTGATGGTCATCTTGGGTGTAACTACTTTAATCCTATATTTTACAAGTGTTAGAACCATTTGTTACTGGAATCAGTAACTATAATAGAAAGTGGATACATCAGCTTTTTGAGATGCATTCAGCAGGAGGACTGATGAGCAGATTTTTATCTAAAGCATCATGTTGAACAAAATATGACTAAACATAAATCCTGTCAGTGAGTGCTCAGTCAGTTGTAATGTCTGCAGATCATTGCCTACAATAGTGTAATGGGTGTAAGAATAATAGCTGTTTTGTAGATTCTTTTGATTTTTTTTGGTCGTTGTGGGGTTTTTGTTTGGGTTTTTTAAACACATTGTCTAATTGTTTTGATGGCAAAAAGAAGACATTTGAAATACCAAGTATATTATATTTCTATTTGCTGGTAAAAAACAGTGTTCCCTACTGGAGCATTAGGTTAGGTGATTTAAGCATTTGACTAGGTGCTTTACTGTCTTTGAATCTGAGGTGGAAAAATAACACATAAGTATCATGTAAGTAGTATGCTTGGCATATTATAAAAGTTAAGCTAAGTTATAAAGTTTTATAAAAAAAGTTATAGCTAAGGGTGCTTCAAAGAACACAACAAGTAGGCTATTGCTTAGTAAGGCTCTGATGATAGAAATGAACAATATAATATAGAACAGGGTATATGTTTGTATCCAGTAGGGCCATATTGTGGTTTGTTCCCTGCCGCTCCAAAACATGAATTGCCTAAGCCAGGGAAACAGTTAATGTATTCCTCTCAGTCCGCCCTGTAGCTACCACCTCTATTTAGGAAAAGGTAGGGTGAATTCTATTACTTTCTTCCCCGCAGTTTGCAAGCAAATATTGAATATGCAGTAACTTGTCAGGATATTCTGTTTAAGTGATTATGATGCAAAGTCTTGTGGCTATAAAGCCTGAACATTTTTATATCTATTTTGAGCATGTATTAAGTGTGTACAAAAAGGGAATCCCATCTTCACTGCAAAGTAAAATGACCTTTAAACTGAATAATATAATTTATATTAGTTTTTGTAATTCTGTGTAATGCATGTTGTATCTCTTACTATTTCTGTGCTTTTTAGTTTATCTGGAAATAAAAATTGCAAACATTTCACTGAAAGATTTTAGTTTTCTTATAACATTTTAGAACTCAGAATTTATAAGGGGGTAAAGTTTGAATACAACCTTTACCTTTCTTTGTGGAAAAATTGCTTGAGTAGGTCAAGTTTTCAAGGCTTTTGGATTCAATCTGAGTTCTTGCATGTTAGCTATAAAAGTTTATATAACACAGACAAGATGATTAAATATTGTTAACTAAAGTTCCGAAATGTGATTTTTCAAATTATATGGAAATGTTTCCATAATCTATATACAATTAGATATTGGTTTATATTGTATTAAACTTCCTTATTTTTCTTAGAAGCTTTTTGAAGAAGCTTAAAAAAATTCACCTTTTGCCCAGTGAACTTCTGAACACCTATGAAAGTAAAATGTGCTACAGTTGGTAGTGAGAAAAGACAAATGCATGAAAAGTCAATGTGTTTCTTCTGTGGGCATTCCAAGAGCAATAATAACATAAGAAAACATTCCCCTTTTTGTTCCAGTAAAGGAACATAATAAATCCGGCTTAGTTTAATACTATCCAAAATTAACTGGAAAGATTAAAAAAGAAAGTGGAATTAAAATAAAATTCCATTAAGACACAGTACTAGTAGCTCTGCTGTAATGTTCTTTATCATGGGCATAGACAAATTTACCCTATTTTTTCCTTCCTACCTACATTTTATGCCTTCTTATTTGTTTTGGTTTTATTTTATATTTTTATGAAATCCAATATAAGGAAAAAAATACTGCAGTTTCTGGTTATTCTAGTTCTGCATGCATCTGTGTTGTCAGTCACGTTGTTATTGGCAGCATTCCAGCACCAAGCTGCAAAGGAAGTAGCACTTGCTATTTACAGTTTTTTGATTCTTTTGCAAAGTGATCATTTTGCTTTACCATGTGACCATATTCCTCAGATTTCCTATCTTTTGAAAGATTTTTTTTTTTTTTTGTAAACTTTACTGAGAATGCAAGTGGGATTGCGTCACAGCTGAAGCTGGTAGGAGCTAAAGACTGCTCAGTGAGTGTTTAGAGCTTGCAGTATGTGATCATTCATGTGCACCATCATGGCAGACTGAGCATGTCCCAAGCCAAGCTTCCGTAATACTTTTTTTGCAGTTGCTGTTCTTGCTGCTTTGGATTGGGATACTGGAGTGAGACAAACTTGTTTTCCTTGTGTTCTTAGTAATAACCCCTGCTGCAGGTGCTAGAACACAGTGAGTGAGCCCAGTTTAAAACAGTGCTGGCATTTTACCCTGTATTTATTCAAAGCTGTGCTTCCATTGACTTCAGCTTTAGTTGGCAATGCTTAGCAATCCTGTGCAGCCAAATCCAGGCTTATGTCAGGCACAGAAGAATGAAACACAGCAGTGACCACAGTGAAGAAGTTTGCATTGATAAGAAAGTTGTTTAAGCCATAAGAACTTTAGCCGTTCCCCAGGATCTCATCTCTTCTTTCTGATCGAAATACTACATGTAATGTCCCAGAATCTAGTAGGTAAAAAATGCTGAGACTTCTGTGAGCCTAACTGGAGTTTTGGTATTCTCCTGGAAACAGTTAATGCTCCACTTGGTGAGTGGAGGCCATCTTGTTGCTCAGCAGAGTTGGGCTGCGTTGTGCCACATACTGGTGCAGGAAGCTTGAAAATCTAGGGCAGCATGAAAATGTAGAACACTGAAATAAATTACTGAAACTGAGATGCTGTTCAGAATATAGGAAGCTTGGAAGTTTAATGGGAAGTCAGTTAGCAGATGGACTGAAATATAGAGACACAGGGAAATGTATCTTTGGAAGGGTCTAGGTACCTGAGGTTTTGCTGCTTGCATACTAAAAAAATGGGCAGATCAGGTGTATCTCTCAGCTCACTGTGTATTTTATGCTACAGATGCAAATTACCATGCCAGCAAGGATTCAGCACATGCATAAATACATGTTTAAGGATTTTGACTATGGACGATAGCTAGGCTTGGCCAACATGTGTTAGATTCCTGACGTGCCTTCTCAGGGTAAAACTTTTCACTTTGTGACTGCAGTTCGGTCAACTAATGGTCAAGTGTCTCTGCTGCCATAATCCTCTGCAGAGACAGAAGAAAAAGATACAGCTTCAGTTTCTGGAGCAAGGTGCATGTTCTCCATGTCTCTGCCATGGGATACGTTGGTCATCTCCCTTTTTAGTTCATTAGTTCCAATTACTTCGGGCTGCTTGTTCAAGCTGAAAGAGGTCGTGAGGAAGCCAGGCTGTATAAAGGTCCACTTAACACCTATTATGGCCCCAGCTATGGCTGGTCTTGCCTCTGTCATCCATAATGTAGCCATATATTCTTTTCTTATTCTTTACCTTTCCCTCTTACCGGTTAAGACATGGTTTGTGTATCTATTGGGAGGGAACTGAAGTAGTGCTAGGTATACCTTGCCCTTGCATGCCCATGCTGTGAGTCTGAAGAGGGCAGGACAAAGCACACCACATTACAGAGTATGACAAAGGGAGAAAGTTCTTTTGATTTCAAATGATACACATACATGTCAATTACATACTTCAGGTACTGCTAAGTAATCTTTGTTTCATAATTAAGATAACGCTTAACTTTAAGAATGTCTTTTCCCCTCCTGGAATTTGCTGACACACTGATTACATCTCAGCCTGGTATAATCCTGGAATAAGCAACAGGCATCTGTCATAGAGGCAAACAGACCTCTTCAAAGCACTGTTTTGATTCATTCCTGTAGCTGGTTCATTATGTGTATTGGATGGAGACTGGAGACCTCTTAAAAATTATTATGGTTGTGTAATTAAAGACTAGCATAATACATATGCACAAAAGTGTGAAATGCAGGTAAAACAAATTATTGTATTTTCTCATTTTAGTATCTTGACTCTGCAGCTATGTTTTGGCAAAGTTACTAGGGTTTTTGTTGGGGTTTTGGGGTTTTTTTTGTTTGTTTGGTTGGTTGGTTTTTTTTAAATTAACAGACAGACTGTAGACACTGTATTTTGTGACATTTTTAATCAGCCTTACAAGTAAGATATTTAAAGGTAGAAAGTTGAGACTCAACTTCAACTGGAGGTCCATTTCACTTTGCGATCCTTCAGAAATCTGATCCTGTATATGCATTTGTAATTTTTCACTATGATTAACATATACACTTTGAGGAAGTCTGTGTCATGGATGAACATATAGGTAGCAGCCAAGGGCTGGGATTTAAAGTTCTGGGACCCATATCTTCTCTAAGAGTTGTTATTACTAAGCTGTTTTTCTTTCTTTCAAGACTAGAGTATTGTAAGAACTGACATATGCTGCCATGTACACTAGAAACTAACAAGGAAGGAGCTGCTGTCTGTACACAGCAAAAGTATGATCCAACATGGGCAGGGTGGACTTTTGCTAACTTAATGATTGCTGTGTAGCCAAAGGCAGTGCCTTGTAGCTGGAGATTTCTCTTCTATCCATAACGTAGTTTATCTAGGTAGGTCTTAGGATCTTTGTCTTCTCTAGAAGATCCCATCAGATTTTCCAGACTTGCTGGATTTTCAAACTGCTTTTCCAAGTTTATTCTACTTTGTAATTCTGTAGTTTATATTTTCGTTTCCATTCATGGTCCTAGTCCCAGAACTTCCTTGCAAAGTTCTCATCTGCTACCAAGGACCTTTATGAATTGTTTCCATTGTTGGGATTGTTTGGCAGTAGATCGGGTAGCCTGTGGAAACAATGCAGAAGGCAAATCCAGGAGATGGAACAGTATCAGTTCACAAAACCAGGAGAACCTGTTCATGCTGAGAAATATGGCAACATCAACCTGTATGTGTGTGTGTGCAGAAGCACCAGGCTTCTTGGAAGAAATTGCTGAATTCAGGAAACAATCTTCAAATCTGCCGAGTACAAATGAGTTACTACTGAAATGAAAGCTACTCAGAAAAATTATAGCAGCCCGTTTACTCAGGAGCTAGAATGTTAGCCCTGACTTGTTCATTTTATCATCCACAATACAAAATCTGTAGTCAGCATGTGTTATACTTATGCACATGCCACAACATACTCATAAAAAATCTGTTGTATCTAAATTTCCTTTACTTGATTTAGCTTGCTCAAGTACTGTAGTGGGAAGTGTTATAATTGCCTAGGTAAAGGGTTTTGATTAAATTGATCTTCCTTTGCCGAGTATAGGTCTAATTTAATCTTGAAAATATATTGCAGGTTTGTATGTCCCTTAAGATTAGAAAGATCCTACTTGCTAGCAAACTTGTCCTGTATAGCCTTGCCTTTGATGCTATGATTTTTTTCCTCCCTTTTTTTCACATGTGTCCATGTACACAGCTCCTTGGGAAGTTTTAGAACAAAGTAGGACTTCCCAGGGATTTGCTGCTATAGTAGCATACTTAAAATATAAGATACATATGTTAATAAAGGACAATTAAATTCAATTTGTAGGCTGTGTCCTCTTCTGAACTCACTCCTTCTGGCCTCTAAGACTGTAATCTCAGAAATGTTTAAAGCTGGAATAAACTATCATTGTGGCAAAAGCAGCAGTCCTGCCCTTTTGCTCTCCTGCCAGTGTTGGTTTTGCCAGCTCAGCTCTGCTACTGCTGTATAGTAAACTAGACCAGGGGACTGATCTGACTGAAAAATACTTCTCCACCCCTATTTAAGATATAAGCTGTATGTTTGCTTTCATATTTTCTCTTCAGAAAGATGCCATATTTCATTACTCTAACACCTGACCTCCTTACATATTCATGGTACAGATATTTAGAAGGTATTTAAAAGAAACAAATAGAAAAAGACAACTAAAATTCTTGCTTTGAGGAAATAATATAGATACTATTTAATCAAGTTACTAATGTATCACAAGAATGGGATTTTTTTTTTTTTACATTCAAGTTACACTTTTTCTTTCCAGTCTAGCCTTGCATTTTTTTGAAGAAAGTGAATATGAAATAAAACAAACTCTTCTGTCCTACTACATCTTCCCAAGTAGTGGGTTGTTTTAACCAAAATAAAGTTTTCTGTTTGGAAAAAAAATTACCTTAGGGTTTTGGGTTTTTTTTGTTTTGTTTTTCTTCTCCCAAGATATATTTTAGATTTCCTGGGCATAAATTATGTTATATTCCATATGTATTGATCCACTTGGATAGGTGAACAAGTACTCTTTTAAATACAGTATACAAATGTTGGCATTCTAAGCAGCTGTAGAAGACACAAAAATCGTCAACAACGAAAACTGAAAATCAGTGAGCTCATTTGAACTTTAGTGTTTGGTATAGCTTCTAACGGAAATCAAGTATTATTCTTTGGACATCATGTTTGACTGCCAAAAAATACTCAATGGAAGAAATAAATGTGTGAAGAAAATAATGCTAGTCCACTTACAGAAAATACAAAATTAGCATGTTGGAGAAGGGAAGTTGGATCTTCAGTGTAGAGTAGGCAGACTGTGGGAACATGAGATTTTTGGCAGTAGGAAGATCTGTACTTGAGAGCTTTCTATAACAGCAAACTTTTAATGTGTATTTATTTGAATTCTAGAACAGGAATATTAAAAGAAAGCTTAATTATACCAGTGAACTCATTCTCCCCTTTACTTTTATTTAAAGACAACCTAAGAAAGAGAGGGTTCAAGAGAAATAATACTTATTAAGACAAAACTTGTGTTACATTTTCTATTGATACTGCTGCTTCTTGTCTGAGGATTTTAAATTTTATTCTTTCAAGCAAGAAGATTATCTTGTAGTAACCAGCATGTGGAAAACATTGTTCCAGGAATTCTGGGGGCATATTACAATGAAGGTTTCAGTTTGCACAGTAGAACATTATACCACTCTTTATTAATTGTAGCATAATATAGTATACAAAGAAAAACTGCTATCTTTTACATACTTGTGCTTTACTTTTTTTTTAATGATAGTGATGAGAATAAGAAAATTAATGTTTTTTAGAAACTGTCTGACTACAACAAGGGAACCATTCTGTTAACGCTGTCCCGTTGTGTACAGTACTCTAGATACGTGGGCATGCGTTAATCGTTCCTTCCATAAGATTGTTCCTGAACTTTGAAACTGGTTATTTTAATAGGCCTGCTAAAGGTTGTTTGTGTTTTATGTTTTTTTTTTTTTCTTTTTCCCTTTTACTTACTTAAAAACCAGAAGCTGAACTACAGCGAGTTAAAAATGAGAGAGTCAAACAATATAAACCAACCCTTGCTCAGGTTTTTGAATGCCCTAGTCTGAAAGTGTTACATATCCTATCTTGCTTTTTGTTTTGTGTTACATCTAGTGTACTTCCCTTAAACCTGTAAGATTCAGGTTAGATATTTGAAGAATTACTTGGTACTTTCTGGAACAAATGTACCTGCTAGCATCTTGAGCATTGCTTGCTCCTGCTCTGATGTTAAAGTAGCACTGTGATAGAAGGCAGATGATGAAGCTGTAAAGCAAAAATCTCTGAACTCTGAAACAATTTCACTTCTCCAGTGTAAACATTAATATTGCTTTATTTCTAAGTTCTTATTTAAATGCTAATTTTTAGAATTAACTATTGTTTCTATATATATTTTTAGAAGAACAAAAAGCTTCTCTGCCTAGCTGTACTGGTGAAAGCAGCAGTTGCAAAATGAAGGGTATCATTTTAACAATTGTAGGCTTATCTTTATCAATTTTTTTGTAATATAAAAAGTTCTGTCAAGAAGAAATGTAGAATTGGATGCTGGAGTTTTGTTAAATAAGAAATGAGCCTGTGTTAGAAAATGATTTTTTCTTTTTTTTTTTGTTTTTTTTGTTTTTTCCTTCTAGGACCGGAATAGGCCCTATGACACTTTTAACTTGCACTCTTTGGAAAATTCCTTAATGGATATGATAAGGACTGATCATGAGCCTCTGAAAGGTAAACACTACCCTCCCAGTGGCCCACCAATGAGTTTCGCTGATATAATGTGGAGGAATCATTTTACAGGTTAGGAATATTCATATGTCCATGCTTGCTTGGTGTTTAAACAAAAATCAGCTTTTCAGTATTGCTATAAACTTTTTGCTAATGAATGAGTTGTCAGTTATGTAAAACTTCTGTTTTCCCATCTTAAGATATTCATCTCTACCATAGGAAGATAAGGTGAAATGTGTATACGTTTATTGAAAGTGCACAATCATAATATTATCTAACTGGCATTTCCAAAACTTGGTTTTGTGTATGAGCAAATTGCACAGTTGGGTTTCCTGCTGCAGTCACTCAGTTCAGAAAATGTGTAGTGCAACTGGAGTTCAATTGTTATGTTCAACATCTTATTCAAAGTTAATACTACTCTTTTTTTGGGATCATCAGCTAGTATACAGGGTTCTAAAACCACCACTGTATCAAGCTTACTCTCTACGGTTGTTTCAAGTTTCTTTTTAAAAAAAGGTGTCTTAATTTGGATTTCAAATCATTAGGAGGACCCAAAAGCTATTAGATGTTGTTAAGTCCTGGGAAAGTTTTGATTATTTATGCTACTAAACTGTGTTTGTTCTACCAGGTGTAGCATTGGAGATGAAACCATTTCTAAAACTTAGCTGATACTGAATAATGAAAGGTTGTGGCAGCATTTCAATGAATAAATATTCCTGATTGACCTGCACACTCCTCTGTCTTAGTCTTTCATTGGTTTAAAAATAGGTACACGGTCTTGCTCACAGGCATTCTTGCTGCCTTTGAAGACTGAAGCTAATAGTAAGCCATAGACAAAGGAAGTATTGAGCTAGAAATGATTCCCAAACTTTAAGAAATCAGGACACTGGAACTGATAGAGAAGAAATTTAGTTGTGTATGGAACTTTCTATGCTAATGCTTACATAGATACTTTTCTGATGTCATGACTGCCTCATTTGCTCTGCTCCCCATTTATATATTGCATGTGGAAACATAATTTTTCTTGGTCTAAGGTCTTGTGCCTTTTTCACCATGTTTCTGGGTACAGAGTTTTTTTACAACCGTACCAAACTGGGTTCTGTACTCTCAGCTCTTTTAACCTGTGCTTTCCACTATTATCTTGAAACTTGTTGTGCTATAGTCTTCATATGCCTTTAACCATTATTCAGCTGTCTAAAATGGCAAGAAATACTGTCTCATATGTGTTCTGATCATAGTCCTCCAAAATAAGTGTTAACCTGAAACTTATAAAAAACCAAGCTCAATAAAATTGACATTTCTGCTGGATATACGTTTCATATGGCTGATATTAAAAAAACAAAACAAAACAAAACACCAACAAACTGCTATTAAGTAGATTTAAGTATGTATTGTATCTTATTAAATGTATTATAATCTAGCTAACAACTCTGTTTTTTAAATCAGTATCTATTTAAATTTACAAATTGAGACTAATTTTTTAAAGACTAAATTTCCATATGAACCTGAGCATGGAAAAAAATGAGGAAGATTGTATTAGAAATTGTATTATTCTAGAAAAAGACTTTAGCATCATATAAGTGCAATTTTGCTTATATTATTGTTTCTTTATAACCATTTTAAAATAGTTTTGATCAGAATATTAATACATAAAATAATAATGGGTACAAATCTTTAATTCTTTTGTGTTGTCGGGTCATTCTAGCAAGAACAGTTTTCAATATTCAGCTGACCTAGTCTATGTAAGTGTTGCAAGTGGCATGTTCCACAGCTGCACCTGAATGTCATAAAGCTATTTAATGTTGGTGTTTTGCATGAGGTAGAAATGAAATTCTTGGTTTCATTAAGTATCTTCATGCTTTTCAAGAAAAAGCATGGGGGTGTTGGTTGACAGCCGCCTGAACATGAGCCAGTAGTGTGCTTAGGTGGCCAAGAGGGCCAATGGCATCCTGGCCTGTATCAAGAATAGTGTGGCCAGCAGGACCAGGGAGGTGATAGTGCCCCTGTACTCGGCATTGGTGAGGCCGCACCTTGAGTACTGTGTTCAGTTTTGGGCCCCTCACTACAAGAAGGACATCGAGGTGCTGGAGCGTGTCCAGAGAAAGGCAACGAAGTTGGTGAAGGGTCTAGAGCACAAGTCTTATGAGGAGCGGCTGAGGGAACTGGGGTTGTTTAGTCTGGAGAAGAGGAGGCTGAGGGGTGACCTTATTGCTCTCTACAACTGCCTGAAAGGAGGCTGTAGCGAGGTGGGGGTCGGTCTCTTCTCCCTAGTAACGAGTGATAGGACGAGAGGAAATGGCCTCAAGCTGCGCCAGGGGAAGTTTAGGTTAGATATTAGGAAAAACTTCTTCACTGAAAGGGTGGTCAAGAAGGGTGGTCAAGCATTGGAACAAGCTACCCAGGGCAGTGGTTGAGTCTCCATCCCTGGAGGTATTTAAAGGACAGATAGATGTGGTGCTTGAGGACATGGTATAGTGATGGATTTGGCAGTGTCAGGTTAACGGTTGGACTCGATGATCTTAAGGGTCTTTTCCAACCTTAACGATTCTATGAAAAGTCTTTCCAAAACAAACTTAATATTTTCATCTCTACGAGGTTATCAATTTATGTAAGAGACTGACTAGTTTAAATGGACATTTGAAAGCAGTAGGAACTGTTTCCTTCTGCTCAAAAAGTAGAACCAAAGAGTTGGGTATTAATTGTAAAGCTTGAGTTGATCTTTTCCATTCGCCAGTGGGACTGTTAGCTTTACTTTTTCTCTCTAACAAACATTTCTGTCACTTGCTGGATGTGCTCTTTCTAACTTTCTCATTTTCTCACTCAGTGCTCCTCACCTGGTTTGGCCTTCCTGCCTTGTTACCTCTCTTCCAGCTTCCAGTCCCGTAACTGCTGGAGAAGTCTTGTTTACCATTAGTTATCTCTCTCTGTCTCTGCTCACCTGGTGGTTTTTGTTTGTGTGTTTTTTTTTTTTTTTTTTTTTTTTTTTCCCCCGTTGATATAGTTAATTCCCTGTCTTGCTTTCTTTTCCTCCTCCCTCTAACTACAGGACTTACTTTGCTAACCTCCAGCCTTGGCTTGACCTAGCATGCACTTTCCCCTACTCCTGTTTTCACACTATGCGGCATGACTGGCAATATTCATAGGAGTGGCTGTTTCAGGACATGTTCGTTCTCCCTTCCAAGAAGTGTTGTCTTCCTCTGTGTTAAACAGATCTATGCTACTATTTTAACTGAATCCTTTTTATAAAAACCTAACTAATTTTTCTGCAAACATTGATCCACTCCTCAAATCACTTTCCTATTGCATTTTCGTTGTTGCCTTAAAAATTGGTCTTAACTCTTCCCCCATATCTCCAACTTTCTGCTTTTTCTCTACCAAAGATGCAGAAGGTTTTCAACTGCTGTTGTTCTCTGCACCTGCCTCAGATTTCACTTAATCTTGTCTTCTAAACTCACTTGCTTTTTTTCTTATTTATTGCACTCTCCTCTGGTTGTCCCCCTTAAAGTAGCAGCACATTTTAGTCTGTAATCACTTTGAGAACGTAAATTATCAACTCTGCTTGCTTTTGCTTGTTTCTTAAGTCATTGTCACATTTTCATTTTGTTTTCACCTTGAAGCTTTTTGAATATACTGGTTATGTACTTCAGCTTGATTTTTCAGTTCCTCATAGACATTCCTGTGTGAATGCCTCTTGTGCGAAATTTCAACTGCTCTTTCTGGAGTCTTATTAACTTAACCAAATCTCAGAGCTACTTCCTTTTCATTTTACCTCCTCTGTCTTTCATAGGAAACTGGGTGTGTTTTTTCCCTTTAAATCTTCCCTTCCTCTGGCATCTGTGACTGTCCTCTTTTAGGTTTTGTACAGCTTTTTCTTGTGTAGATAGAAAGTAAAGCAACCACAGAAATCCTGGTTTAAACAACAAACAGACAAAGAAAAATAATGAGATGGCTTTCAAATGACTCTTTAAATTGTTCACCTTTTGGTAAATAAGCCTTGTTTTCTCAAACAATTTTAGCTAACAGTGCTTACACGTCAGTTGGCCTTATATTTGCTATCCAAATTATTAAATGGAAGGGGTGAAAAGATGAGTACCAAAAGCCTCTGATTTTGAAAACACAGAAAGATTTAATTCTAGAAAAGCTATACATGTCTTGGAGCCTCCAATGCATGTTACAAAGCCAGTGCAGCTTTTTCAGGATCATTTCAGCCTGCTGCTGGCAACAGTGTCTTCAGCAAATGTGTATTTTTAGAAGTACTGACTGTATATGTATTCATTAGTAAAATATTGCAGGTGGTTTATTTGAAGTTTGAAACTTTGCTTGGAACATAGCCCCTCTTGGCATATGTGCCCCCTCACATCCCAGCAGGTATTTGAAACAAAAAATTATCTTGGATATAGGACAAGGGCTCTAGATCAGGATGTGGATGAGAGGGTTAACCATAAAAGATTCTGATGTGAAGACCAAATTGAAATGGTTCTGGGATATTTTCTTCTCATTTTGGAGTGTAAGTTCCTCATGCTCTGTGTTGTTCAGTGGAGGTAGTGGAGAAGCTCAGGGGTGAGAAAGGAAGAGGCTGTCCTCTTGTTTGTAGTAGCTGAAGCTTCATACCTTCTCTGAATCTGAGGTATCACCAGACTTTGTCCTGCAGGCCATGGAAATTGAGTTTATTTAAAGGTCACCAAAGCAGGTCACTTGTTGTTTTTTTTTTTTTTTTTTTTTTTTTTTTAAAGCATGATCCACTTGTCCTTGAGAGGGCATGTGATTACGTGACTTTTTTTGGGGGGTGTTGCTTTCAAGTGTGGAACAAGAGAAAGGCTGAAGGATTGTAGTGCAGCAGAAACTAACTGATCCTCAGTCTTGCAATATTGAATTACTTATATTGAGCGAGTGCTAACTCAGTCTGATTGGCAGGCTGGCTTGGTGCTCTCCAGCGAGGAGAGCTAGGGTCACTTAGTTCTTTTTGGGTGTTTCTTGCTGTAGGAGAGATTTGATACCTAGCTCTGAGGTTTCTGGACTTAGATAAATTACCAGCTTATCCATCTATGTTGCATTTTATGTTGAGCCCAGTCTTGGGAGAAGGTGTTCAGTGTTAACTCTTATTCTGTTACTGTCTAAAACTGATTTCTTTTTCCCAGCTTTTCCTACCAGGTAGGGGTACCCTGCTGTAGGTTCCTGTCTTTCTGTCCTTGTAGTCTGGGAGCTGTGTAATTTTACAAATTGTTTGCCATTTTCATGCTTTGGGATCTAAAGAATGGAAACTCATTAAAAAAGAAGTCTCATTTTCTTTTTTCCCAAGACAATTAGGCAGACTTCCTTACCTGCTTTCTCTGCCATCAAGACCAGCTTCAACATTTTTCTTCTCTTTCAGTCAATACTCGTAAATCCTTTTCTCCTTTCAAAAAGGAGGAAAAAAAGAGGGAAAAAGTGCAGTAAAGGAATTGTTAAGCTGCTTCTAGTTAAAGATGAGTTACTGTACATGGCCAAAAGTATCTGGTTGTTCCCTGTCAGTCATAACCAGGCCTATATGACAGAAGTGTGCAATGTTTTCCAAGATGCTTTTCCTGAACTGTCTTATTAATTTTCTGAGTTGCAAATAAAATATATTATACACTACATAAACATGGGAGAGAGTTTTGCTTTAATGAGAAAAGAATATATTTGCAGTATTTTATAACTTGTTGGTATTCATGTATTGCTTCTACCTAATGCTGTAGGGCAAAACTAAATTATCAGAATAGCTATGGGTAGATGCTACTTATTACTGACTAAAACATCTCTTTCCTACATCAAAGTGTCTCCTGTCTATGGTGTAATATGTCACTGTTGCAATATGTTTATCCGTGTCAAACTATTGCATTACAACACAAACAGAGGCATTCTGATCTATAAAAAATATTTTGATCAGTAGTAACTAGCAGCTGCCTTTGTTCTATTTTTAAATAATTAAATAAAATATTTCAGCTGTGTTAGATCATATGCTATGCACATGTGCTACTGACAGGTCACGAAACTGAATCAAAATATAAAATTGAGGAGAGAAATCATGTCGCTTTGAAATATTTATTTTAAATTTACTGTTGCAGTAGATAACTAATATTTGGGGTTTATTCTAAATCAGAATGGAAACAAACTTTGTAATCTGCAAATCCCCAACTAACAAAAATTCTGAGGTTTTTATAAATTCTCAATGTGACACATCTTCAAGTATGAGTATTTGGAGATAACACACGTACAAGGAGAATTTCAAGAGTAGGCTTTATTAAAACTAATTTTAATGGATATCATACGGTAGAAGGACACATAAAATGCATTGATCATGTCATAATATTTCAGTAGAATGTACATGCTCCCTGACTATGTTAGCATTTATTGTTCTGAGATTGTTTGACACTTTGAATACAAATGTACAACAGTTCAGAGGTAGAAAGAGTGTCTGTGGGGAAACTTTTTATCTTGATTTTTCAATACTTAATATGAATGACACCCATATATTTGCACAACAGAAAACTGAAATTACTGAGGTTACTACATTTTAACTATTGTAAAGACTGTATCAGGTCATATGAAAACTAGGTAAATTTTAAGATTTCCTGTTTACATTTAACTTAACTATGTTGTTTATGAGGTTTGACAGCAGTGTTTGAAGGTTATATGCAACTTAGACAATATTGTAATACATATAGAATGGACCTTTACTTTTCCATCTTGATCTTCAGTTAACTTCTATACATGCCACCAGATTTTATTCAACTCTAGTTGTTCGTAAGTTTTTTATAAGCAAAGCAGTAAGTTTGCCACATGACCTGAGAAAAGTGAAGGTGAATGGATCATGTTTGTGTTTGCAGTCAGCAGCTGAACACAAAGGTCGTGCAAATAGAACAAATGTTGTCATCTCAGTCCTAGAAATGGTGCCACCCAGTTACAGCTTTTTGCTACACTTCCATTAGAAAAAAGTGCACTGTAACAGCATTTCTCAAAATCTCCATGCTTATCAGGCACCTTTCTGTAAATGCACATGAAAACCAGGGTGAGCAGACAGATGTGTTTGCACATCTATTTGTGTGTAAGATTAGGCCACTCAAGCTAATCCTTTTAAAGGAAACATACTCTGTTTCCTTTCCGTTTGAGACTCTGCTTATTTAAGAAAATCCTCTTTAATACTTTTTTTTTTTCAGTAAAGAATATGACAATTAAATAGGTCATATTTCTTAAATTAAAATAAGTGCATTCTTCAGTGATCCTGTAGTATGCTCATACTTCCTAATTTGCTGCTGACATCCAGTGTGTCCTTGTCTTTGACCTGCTGAATCTGTTTTGGGCAGGACTGGTGGTGGTGGTTTTGCTTTGTTTAGTTTAAGGAGTAGTGATACAGACACCAATTTTTCCTTCTCTTTATTTCCATTTTTTCATTGTACTATTGAGACTGGCCTCACAGAGACCTAAAGCTCTTTTTTTTTTTTTTTTTTTTTTTTCCCCCTTCCTCATTTCTCTACTGTTTTCAGGGTTTCGTATGTTTTAGTATGGATGGCTAATGGAAGAGTCTGCTTTCATATTGGTTTATTTTATTCCCCACAAATTTGCCAATAAGAATACCAGTATTGCTCTTTTGAGTACAGTTGTAGAACTACGTGTAGAATGGGTATATGTGTGCATATACTTGTCTACCCCTTACAAGTAAAGCCAAATTTCTTTTTATGTTCATCAGGTCTTGCTTTTAAAGTACTAATATTTTGAAAATATAACTGTTTTCAGCTAAAAATGTTTGCGCTACTTAAATATATGCAAGACCTTTGTGTTTTGTTGGGGCAATGTAATTTACTTAGGAAGAGTGCATTCCATTGTAAGGTATATGCTGTTATATTTTATAGGTTACTTTCTCTACTGATGGCATATATTTGTTTAGTCAGTGATAGGAAGAAGGTAGTGTCAGCAAGCTTTATTACTGATATTCATAGCTGATAATTATACACTTCTGTTCACATTGCCACAGTATGTATTTGCACAGTAAAAATATATACGTGTAAATGCAGTAATAATTCTTCGTATTTCCCTTCTGGCAAACAATAGTGTTTTTGTTCTGCTGAGTACGTTAATGTGTAAAAGATATGTAAGTCCCAAGTAGGTGTTTAAATTATGGGTGTGAGCAAATGGCAGATAGACTTAAAAAAAAAAAAAAAAAGGAGGGGGGCAAGGGGAAAGAAAAAAGGGAAGGAAAAAAAAAACCCCAACAAACTTCTTCAGGAAGTTACCTTTTATTTTTACAATTCTTTATGCAGACCCTTGCTTACACCACTCTTGCTTTTGAAATTGTTTGGGGCATATACGTTGAGTTAGTGTAGAATCAGTTTCAGGTGTCTGTACTTTTGGGGGAAGAGGAGAGAGAATAGTCTGAGGTCTGCTCAGGTAAAAATGATTAAAATTCTTATATATACACACACGTGCTTCATGCTTTTTGGCTATTTGTGAATCATGGAGCAAAGACTCATAGTTGAGCTGGGGTATGGGGGGGGCATATGTGTGTGTGGGTGTTAGGTTGTGCTGTAAACTAGACCCCCAAATACATATGGATCAAAGTAATCTTCTTGTTTCAGATGTTTGTTTTTTGCACTTTTCTGTGTCTAAACTTTGCTCTACCCCACTTGCTACCTGTCCGTCCAAATAACTATTGCTGTTTTGTAATGCCTTTTGTTGGCACCAACTTTGAAATCATTTGACAGAAGAGATAAGAATGATAAAGGAGGTATTATTACTAAGGAAGTATAGCAGACCTAGTCCTGTTGCCAGTTTCATTTGACCTTGCCACAGGAGTCTCTAGTCATAACTTGTAATTGATATCAACAACGATCTTAAGAACTACGTGAGAGGAAGTTCTCATTCCCAGTAAGTTCAGGACAGGACAAAAGCAGGCCAGCTTTGCTATTTTCTAGCAAATTTTATGCCAAATACCAATTGCTGAATTGGTATAAGTGGTCGATCTTGGTGAAAGCCATGAGGTATAATAGTGCAAGAAGTTTTACTCAGTATATAACCAACGAACATTGTTTCTTGGAACGTTGATTGTAGCATGAAAATGATGAGAATAGGTAACTGTAATCTTAAAAATCCTTCACTGAGTGAGTGTTCATGTCCAGGAGCTGATAAGGATTTTACAAGTTCAAAAAAACCATAAAGCACTTAGGAAGAGAAAATGAATAAAAAGATAAAATGTATCCAGAAATCTCTTAAAGCAAAACCAGTAGTTGTAGATCTGGAACTGATTAATCACTGGTGTTTTTTCGGACATGGGAAAATAATGGTAATACCAGCACATATATACAAAGGTGAAATCAGAGATCCATTTTACACTTAGCTGTAAACAGATTGTGCTCATAAGCTTGCATATCTGCTAAAAATAGTGGATTTTAAAGTTGAGATTAAGGGGACCACTATAGGCAAGCCTGGCACTAGACACTGTCAAAAAACTGCAGTAGTGGTAAAACTGTGCCTGATATTCAGGTTTGTTATTTCTGGAACAACATTCTTTCTCAAAAATGTTCAAATAACTTGAAATTATCTAGACAATTTAAAAAAAAAAATCAGATTTTCTCTTTGTGGAAGATTTATTAAAAGCATTCATATTTAAGAAGGGTATACTTCCTTAAGGTATTGGAAAAATTTCAGAATTGTTTCAAAATCATGACTCTCTTCCACAAAGAATGAGGTGAAGTTAAATTCCATTTAACTACTTCTTATTTCTAATATAGTACAGAAGATGCACATACTTGAGATGTACTCTAAGAAGGAATCAGGCTTTCTGCCATGAAAAGCATGATATTGGGCATGCAGCAGAGCACTTAGGCAGTCCAGGCAGAAAGGTCTCTCCAAATGCTGTTAGGAGAGAGAATTTAAGGAATTTAATGACATAAGATATTCAAAAGAGCAGCCCAGGCCATACAAGAATCATTAAACCCTTGTTTATACTCTGAAATGTTTAAAGTGCAAGAAGTATACAACTGGATTTTTTTTTTTTTTTAAATTAGGAATTGAAAAGACTTACGTAAAAGAGTGATAATTGTTGCAGCCTAACTGCAGTAATAGAAGTGTGTGTTATAAAAGCACATAATTGAAAATATACTCAGTAGATAGTTATGAAACCAAGACAAGCAAACTGAAAATGGCAGATGTACACTGAATACAAGTACTGGGGATGTTATTACTGGAAGGGTTCCTATTTATGACTTCAGTGAACTACTGGAGTCCATAACTTCTGTGCTCTAACTTCTCTGTGTTTCTGTTTATTGTGCTTAAGATTCTTGAAGAGTAGAAATTTTATCCAGAGATTTTCTTTTAAAACTATAATTAGAAATATGTGCTTATATAGACTTTGTAAAGGTCCAGGTACCGTACGTGTGCTTTTCTTAAAATTTATTGTTTTCTGGTAGTAATTTCTATGTTTCACCCAAATATGTCCGTGAAAGTACATATTCTTAATTACATTCCACAGTTTTACATTGCACCTTTAAATGAATAAATTTATAACTTCCTTTTTGTGCTCTCTTCTTGTTCCTTCGATAATTATGCAGTTTTGTAATCTGCATATGGCCTCTTTTTTCTGTTGAATAATTTGCTTCGAACAGCAAGATATTGAAATGTTGTAGCTGATGACAAAGGCTATATAATTATTGGTAACTAATTGTCTTATGATTGGTGTGTTACCAGTCTGTTTTGAATGCTTTTAATACGGGTGTGTTTTGAAAGTATTCCATTAATTTGTTTCTATAGAATTGCACTAGGGGACCTCTGAAGATGCACAGAATTATCCCACGCTGTTGCTTAGCTCAGTGTGAGAACATGTCCTTCTGCTTGTGCTGCTCTGTATTTTCTGCTCCTCTTAAAAGATAGCTGACAAGAACTGTTTAAAAATAGCAGGCCAAGGGCAGGTGACAAAATGTCACACAAGCAGCACCTGGTCCAGTGACAGCCTGGAGGGAGGAAAAAACCAAACCCAGATGTCACAGATACGATTCTATTTCTGAAGCTGGTCAAACAGCAGAATTTCAGCTTCAGCAAAGGAAAAGAGAAGGGTCCATCCAAGCATTATGCATTCAAATTTTACTCCATTTATTTTCATAGCAGTTCCCTTTTTTCTATTACAAGTATTAGTTTACAAGTATAGATTATTATATACACCTTTTCTCTTTACAAGTAATACCTGTAACCTCACACTCATTAATATGCTGTTAAGGAAAGGGGAATTAATGTCAATCTGACAAGATTTCTGAAATATTTTAGCACAAGCTTATACTAACTGAAATAATAGCAGCTTTAATGTTTCTGCAGTGCCAGATTAATGTGAAAATATGTATAGGAGAACTATGTCTGAAATTAGAAAATCTGAAGTAGTTAATGAAGATTTCTTTAAGAAGCTTTGCTCAAAGAGTTGGAAAGTAAAAATGGAAATTTTATTTACCTTCCTTCTGCCCGCACTTCTTTCTGGAGGTGCTGTTTGCTTCCAAGTCTTATTGTGGCGGCGCTTTTTTCTAAAAGAATGAGAGAATTATAATGTGAAGAAAATATATATTTGCTTTTCTTAAACTGCTTGTGACTTAGTTTCAGAAGTGTACTGAAACTCCATGTTGCATCTGTTCGGAAAGAATATTAATTACAGCGTAGCGGTCTCTGTGACTGGAAATAGAAGGCTTTAACTTATTGATAGGAACTAAAAATGTTGGAGAAGATTGGCTTTAGTTCTCCTTTGTCAAAGCTTATTTGTTAAAACTTGGTTTTGCAGAAGTATGGAAGAGAATTTATACTACAGGAGCTTAACAGTTGTATTGGTTCTTCAGGATAGTGAGCAGGTCTTGAGCTCCCATATTTGAGTGCCAGTGCAGGGAAGAAATGTAAACTGCCTGCCTCCTTAGCTCCCAAACGTAACCACAAATCTAGAGATAGGGAGAGCGTATGAAATGGGTTACAACACTTGTAAGTAACTTAAGTTACTTCCATTACTTAATTGAAATTTTTATGTGGCTATAATGATTCTTTTAGATCTTTTTCCAAACAAGGGCTAATATCGATTACAGCTTTCAAATTTTTTTGGGGGTTTTACTTGAGAAAGTCCTGTTACAAAGTTTCTTCAGGGTAAGTTGTTAATATTTCAGCTCAGTTAAATAGTATCTAAAACTAATCTGAACAGTAGTAGAGTTGGCTCACCTCTTGCTTTGATGGTAAAAGTAGATTTCAGTGGACTATGTCTCCTGTGAACCTTTTGTATATGATGGTCCCATATTATGGGTCAAGAATAAATATTTTTCAAAGTACATATGAATGTACTCTATCAGAACAACACTCCCTCCGACCCAGTATCTTATCTCACAGTAAGCAGATTCTTAGAGAAGAATACAAAAACAGGGTAAGCACTCAGTCTCCAGCGATCTGTTAACTCAAGAGCTTCTGGTGTCACAGGTAGCATGGAAAACACTGATTTACTTTCTACCAGTTAAGTGGAGTTTTATTAATGCTATACTTGTTATTCGAAGCCTACTATAAACGGCATAACTGCAGCAAGGTTGAACTTTGAGGCCTTATTTTGAAAAGGTAAACATAATACTTTCCTAGTACAAAGCAAAGGGATGTATTAAAAAATTATTATTTCATTGTTTATTTTGTGATTTTCAGTATTTTAAGTACACAGCACAAAAGGTACTAGGGCGTTAATGTCGTAAACGTGTATTCTTGGGAAGTTGTCTTCAGTAGACAGAAGATTCAGCTACCCGGACTGTTCATCCCCTTTAGCAACTTTTCATATTAATAAGTTTAATTCAGTTTTGTAATAAAAACATTAAAAATAGGTTTTATTTACATTTCAGGGCGTATGGGAATAAACTTCCATCATCCAGGAACAGACAATATTATGGCTCTTAACAGTAAGTAGTTAATATCTAATGACTAATATTGTCATGTTGAATATTATTTCTTACATTTATTGTGTACGTAGCTGTTCAGTCAAACATAAATATGTGTAATAATAATACTTGCATAGAGGTTTATGTGCACTGTCTTAAAATGGTAGAATTGGTGATTCTTTGTATTAGCTTTATAATAGCTTTATGTGTTCCGCTGAAAGCTTCATAATGCCTGCTATAGATAATATTGCAAAACAATCATCTCTGTTGTTCCCTCTTTTGTGGGTGTGTATGCGTGTTAAATCTGTACATTTCTGATATCGCTCCAGACATATTTCTTCTTGTTGGGATGAGTTGTTACAAGTTTTGCATACAATTACTTTGGCTGATGGAGTTTACTTTGTTGGTTTCCCTAACACATTATGTAGACAGGACTGGAGAGAACGTTCAGACATCTAAATGAGGAGGAAAAGTGTGGGGCTGAACTTCACTGAAAGATTACTGCTTTTGTTTGTGTTGGAAAATAAAAATAAATTTAAAAAATCCAGTCATGAACATGCATTCAAAAAACCTGCCCAAATGGATCTGGAAGCTCTAGAGACAGCCTCGTATCATGTAGTGAGGGGTCTGGGGGGTGTTAGGCACCACCAGCATAATGCAAAACTGAACTATGCAAGTCAAAGCATAGTTTTTGTCCATCTAATCCTAAGAAATGCTGACTGTTTTGAAATGTCCGGTTTTGCTTACAATGTTGTATTAGAGGTGTTAGGATTGATTGATTAACTTCTTTAGAATTTTTTGCCTTTGCACTCTCTATATAAGTTATACTGTGTATAGTTGAAAACTGCAGTGTTTTAGAGTCTTAAAATTAGATTTTTTTTGTGTAGTACCAAACAGAATTAAAAAGTAATTTATAAATGTGAAGAACTGAAAATCTGTAATAGACAAGATGCAAGGGTTTTAACATTTGGCTTTAAATGTGAGCTTTTGGAACCTATGAGACTTTGATTGTGGTGTTTGTCTTAGTTTTACACTGTTAATGATGAGGTGATATTTTGCAGAGTTTCTGTTGTCATAGTTAGCATATGTGCCCAGAAGAAAGTGGGGCATATGAAATTGTGGGAAATCAAATAATTAACTGGGAGAAATGCTTCATTTAGTTAAAGACTTTATTAAAAGGGGAAGCTGGTCATGTGGGTGTGCCTGTAAATTCTACACAGTACGGTCTGCTGCTGTTTGACATGAATTCTGGTGTCAGAATGTATTTGTTGCTCTAGCATGGGCATTTCAGTAAGCTGATTGCAATAGTAATATAATGGTGAAGATGGGAGATTACAATTGAATTTTGAGCTATTTTTAAAAATTGACAGTTACTATGGAATATATAGCAGTATTTCTTACAAAGTCTTATAGAGATTTTTGAAAAACAGGAATGAAAAACTGATACAAAAAGCTATACTATATACTGTACTATATCAAATCAGAGTTGTTTCATTTTGGGACAACTCTTTTATTCTAAATGGATGAATATGTTCTATTCTGATTTTTGTCATTGCTAGATAAACTTAAAAAAAAAGTTGCCTTTTTAATGGAAATAATATTTAAGAAAATATTTCTTCCTCCTTAATTCCTTTGAAATTTTTACAGCAGCTATATAATCTACTTGTTTATAAAAAATAATGATCCGTTGCAGATATAGTCCTGGTGTATGGCTAAAAGATTAGTATAGCTAACTGAGGGACCTAAACAAAATATATTTATGCATTTCCAGTATTTAAAATATTATGGGTTTATTGAAATATTAACTGTTTACAGACTTACATAAAATTATGGAATCATAAATATGCAATTTATGCAAAATAGTAGTGATTGTTCCTTTGAATGAAATTCAGCACAAATCAAGAGTCTGGATAAGTTCCCATATATTTTTCCCTCTCCTGCATGTCTTATCTTTCCTATTCTTTACTAGGTAAGGTCACACCATTTTTTGCCATTACTAAGGGCCCAGAAGCTAGAATTATTGTACTGCTTTTTGCTCTTAAATCTTTGAAGAGTTGGGAGTAAAAGCAAGTATTCAAGTACATAAGCTTAAAAATTACTTTATGTGATTTAAATCCTCTTTTGTATGCAGCTAAAACTAAGAAATTTAGAACTGTGTAATGCCCATGTGGTCCATTACCTTTGCCATGGGGAAATATACTAAGAAGAAATATTCTTTCCTGTGCTCGAATGGTTGTGGTTTGGGTTTAAAAAAATAAAAGAAATAAAAGAAAATTGAAATTCCCCAAAGAGATTTCATCCCAGTAATTTTTGGAACTATTTAGAGAACTCATGTAACTTCTTTAAATCATAATACTTGTAATATCTATATAATTTCTGTGAAACCAAACACGGTCTGCTGAATCTGCAAATCCAGCCTTCACATTCTATTTATAGTCGTTGCTACGTAAGCATTTTTCTCTTTTCCTGAGAAGACAGAGTAATAATCTTTAAGTTTCATTACTCAAAGCTCAATTGCTCACCAACAGTGTATTCAATCTTTTGAAGCTGGAAGACAACATAGGCTCATGTCAACAGCAGTGCAAAACTTTACTTCACATGTTGTAGGGAGAGGGGAAGTTTTCTGAGGGGTGTTAGTCTCTTTAGCTCCTTCTCATCCTCTATGGCAACACTTTCAACTGTACTTCAGCTGGTGTTCTTATTTATTGATGACAGCCTTTTGAAACTGGGGATTTTCCTGACTGACTGTCTTGAGCTACTGTCTGTAAATGTTGAAGGGGGTTGTTTGGTTAGAGGGAAGGTGTTACTTGCTTAGTTGGCAGGGCTTAGTGTAGAGCATACTACCACCATTTAGTTCATCATTATGCAAAGCTATGAATCATCATCATCTCAAAGCACTGAGTTCTGAAATAATAAAATTAATGAGATAGAAATTCATAATTATTATTAATCTCTTCTTGTCATTAATGGCATTATGCTTGTGTACATACACAAACTGTTCCATGTGTGTATAAGCAAGTTTATATTGTAGAGGCACTTGAAGTTGTCTATCAGAATTAGGCTTCTGTTGAGGAATGCAATGTTCGAATATTCAGAGAGATCTGAGCATAATCCTAAAAAGCATTTAAAGAAAAGGAAGATGCAAATATTTAGATTTGAAACATTGTGCAAAGGGAAAAAGCTATAGCTTTTGTCTATAGTAGTTCTAATTGAAAGTTCTCTAATTGAAATAGTGTTTTTAATCAAGTAGTGACATCTGTTTGTTGACTTTTTAATAATGTCATTCACACTAAGCTGAACAGTAGAACAATTTTTATAAACTTTCATCTACAGCACCTTATTAAATACAATTGATACTGTAATTTCTAGGGGAAATGTGGTATAAATGGAATTATTGATTTTACTTATGTAAATTCATGTATGAACTTAAAGAGAAACCATCTATTGATGATACTTTTAGTAGATATTTGCAATACTAATTAAAAGTTATGTTTACAATACCAAGCAAAACCTGAAAATAAAGTAATTTGCTTTGCCAAAATTACACACCTTTTGGTGTCCTCCATCCCCTTCTCTTGCTAGTATTCACTCCCATTTGCAGTCATACATTTCTGCCGCCATTGCTTCTGTTTGGGGGACACTGGATGTTCTCTTGAGTTAATATGTGCTCCTTTTTAATTAGCTATGTAAATAGGACTAAATGATCAGTGTAAATACACTGTCGCCCATGTGCTAGGTAGTGAGCTATCTTTAATGCTTCTTGTGAACTCCAGAAAGCCAACAATAAACTTTAGTGGGAGAGAATTTTAGCAGGTGAAAAAGGGAGGTGGGGAATAAATGAGGGTGTGTCATCTTTCTAAGGAAGCACTGGACTGTATTGCTGGGATCCCAAACGAACTTCTGTAAAATGAGTTTAGACTAAAGGTAGTTAAACCAGCAAATGAGAAAAATCCCTGTGTGAAATGCTGGAATTGTGTTTTTCCTAAAGCTCCTCTGTACAGTCACTTTGCACTGCTGTTGGGTTTCAAATGTTCCATCTGCTTCCAATGTTCATTCATGTCTCATATGAAAATGCGTCATCTGTGAGGTCTGGTACTGTTGCTCTCCATCTGACTGTCTTTTCTTCTTTTCATTAGTGCCATTTAGTTCTGTTTGTTCTGAATAAAATAATTTGAAAAATACATTAAGGCAAGGGTTTGGGGCACCTTTTTAGATGTTTGTGTAGAGATTTTGTTTTTGTTTTATTAATAGAGATACTAATTATGTGGGGAAGTCATCATGCCATGACAGGAAATATAATGGCAGCAAAACAATATCATATTTTATTTTCATGCTTCTACTAGTTTTAAAATTGCCTTGTCTCCTTAAGAGCTATTGCACTTGGCTTTTCCTATATTCTGGTGTATTGTTTTCAAACACGTATAGTGTTTAGATATAACCAAGTTGCTGAAATGGCATTTTAAATCTTTTGCCAATGCTATTGGTATACCTTGAAATGAACCACTCTGAATAGAAAGTTTATTGTATTATTTTTGTCTTGCAAAATCTTGGGTTGGCAGTTCAATAGCTATTAAAAGCTTGGTTTTTCTGGTGGTAATATTCTGAGAAAACGTGCAGCTAAATTTCGAGAGGCATCAATCTCTTCTAATAGTTTGGTACCTGCCTATAGGAATTTGCTGACCTCTTCAGCCCAATTGCCAAGTTGGGTTGCTGATGTGTTACTAGCTTATTTACATATAAGGAATAATATAAAGGAATAAAAGACACTGAGAGAGCTAATAAGGTTTGCAGAACTAGACCTGATTTAATTGTGAAGAGATCAGAGTTTATTTAACTGGAGGGAAAAAATGAATGATGTAAAGTGTGATATAGCAAAGGCAGAAGGGTTCATATAAGAGTCCCAGAGTGTGTGAAGTGTCACTGTGTACATCACCTTGTTAAGTTTTTCAGAACCAGCTGTACAAACAGTATTGATGCTGCCTTCGGGGCTGAGAGGTGGGCTCGCTGATGTCTCAAAGTCCCTTCTATACCTCTTTAAGAAAAAAAAAAGGGAGGGGGGGAAAGGCAAGGGAGCAATAAAACATGTTTTTTCTTCTTTCTTCACTTTAATTTTTTATATTAGCATCTGCACTTTCTGAGATCTGATTTGACTATTATTGAAGGAAGTATCTCCTATCAGTGACTGCTAAAGTCTTTTTCTAGCAGAGGAAGATTTCTTAAATTTTCTTCCTTTTAATCCAACTTTGTAGCTCTTTACTACCTTCTTTTTTGTTTGTTTTTTTTTTTTTCCTCACCACTTTTGCTGCCTCATAACCTCACCAATGTGCTTTCCTTTCATCTATGTGATGCTCTCTATTGTGGGTGAGTGCCATCTGTTTCTGCAGAATTTTAAGAACAAGATTTGCCAGGCTATTCCACAAGCATTATATATGATGCTAGAAGAGATGAGACTGCAGTCCAGAATTAGGTTTGGTAGATAGGAACTTCCTTCATATTGCTTCCAATCCTCCTGGCAGTTAGAAATGCGAGTTTTATCATTAATCTGTTTTTTTAAACTAAAACAAAGAAATGAAAATAGATAAGCCTGCACAGATGCTTGGCAGCTCAGTCTGCCTAAGGAATGAAGACCTGAGCTGTTTTAACAATAGTTTTGAGTATCAAATGCAGTTCACATGTTTGATCAAGTGTTTGAGGTCCAATGTGTGGGCTTTAACTGCATACAGCTCATGTGTAGATTGTATTTTTCTGATGATGGAATTCAAATGTATATGTATGTCAGCATATGTTACCAAGGAGATTGTTGTAACACTTGCATTGCTAGCATTGGAAAAAAGTGAACCAGAAGGGACTGCTGAGGCTAATATCACCAAATTATCACAATGCCCGTCTGCACGTCCAGCCCATCTATCAGTGGAAACTGAGAACCACCTTTTGAACCACTCTTAGATGAGCAATAAGTCATCCCAATCCCCAAACCCAAATTATTTGGATTATATGTTTTCTTTCAAAGACCTCTCTAAAAAGACTGGAGGATAGACATCTTGTTCTTTGTGAACAGCTTTTCCTGCCATAGAAAAAGGGGAAGAAAGAGCATTATATTCTTAAACAAACTGTTCTGTTGCGTTGCTCATCATGAAAAATGACCCCTCAAATCTCAAATGCTGAAACATGCTGAAGTAAAAATAATTGCAAATGCTATCCCTGAAAAAGTGGGGCAAGTGTTCTGCAAATAACAGATTAATATATAGAAAACTTCCTTTGGAAGCAAATAGATTTCTGTGCACATAAAGCTCAGTATGAACATATTAATGCAAGGAACCCAAAAGTCAATATAGTGAACCAAGTTTAATCCTTTATTCTCCCAAATGTAGTTCTTATTTTTCCCTATACTTCTGAGGAAGATGACTTACTGAGTTTTATCATGTCATGTTCATTTATCAGCTTGCTTCTTATCTAAATAAAACAGAGAAATTGTTATTCAAGAAATAGTGTTTTATATGCAGTAAATTCACGCTGGTTTTATTAAGCCTTGGCCTCACTTTTGTATGCAAACTGTTCTTGTCAACCGCGACTCCTATTTTAGTTATTAAAAATGTTGAATTTATTCTAAACTATGTTTATGTGCATATAGTCTTTTTTATGTTGAGTTCTACAAATTAAGTTACTCAAACTTTTTCTGCTTTAGCTACTGCCTTTTATATACCTCCAACTGTATGAAAATCCAGTTTTTAAATAGCATGTTCCTTACCTACCTCTTATCCAGTGATTTTTTTTGTTTATTTTTTTTTTCTCTTCTCTCCGCGTTTTGACAGTTTGTTAGATAACCTTGACCATTCAGACAGAGTAGCATGGACTGACAGAGTGATCAAAGATGAAACTTTTGATTTGTCTTTCTGGAATTGCAACTATGATTTTTCCACATGGGTAGTTTGAGACAGGTTGGTGAATGATAGATACTTCTAAAATCATGAAGATGTAAATAAAGTTTATCTATGTAAATTATAGCAAATGAATTGACTGGAATGAACAAAGTGAAGAATGTTTCCCAAAGGAACTTTAAATATGTAGCCCAAAGTTTAAAGAAAGTCTAGTACTTTACAGAGATACAATATTCATATATTTCATCTCAGAATTTTATTATGACCCAAAGGAAATCTTCAAATCAGTTGATAGAAATTCTGACTATGTTGCATGCACTTCTTGCATCTGTGTTTCTTGTTATATGCACACAAATACTTGTTCTCAGTCTGTATATTTTTAGTGACATAAAACTAAAGTTCCTAGATTATTCTGTTAATTTGCTTTTTGTTACTTTAGCAAAAAGAGTTCTTCAATGAGTTCAAGGTGTGTGCTACAGAGATACTGAAATGCTATTTGATCCATATACAATGTGCAGATCCAATCCCGTATTAAATAAAGCAATGAAAAAAAAAATCAGAAAAGAAGTCTCACTGCGATAAGATGTCAGTAATTTGTAAGTCACTGTTTTATTTGGCATATAAGATCTCATGGCTTAGACATCTTAGTTCATCTGAAATAAAGAAAATTTTTAAGGGGTGTGCCTAACCAGTAAAGATTATTTTCATTGTCCAACATAATTTAATAACATTATAACAAATGTGTTTTTAGTTTCTTAATTTTACAGAGTTCTTCCAGTAAGAAGCATCATACAATCTTCAGACTCTAGCACAAATTAATCTTGTCCATACCTCTGCTGAAATCTGTGAAGAGGATCTTTCACAGCTTGTCAGTTTTATGTTGCTGTTAGAATCTTAGTTAAAAGACAAGTCAACAAATTAATCTGGCAATTTTATCTCCTATATGAACATACTGGAAGTACATCAGCTTGTCTATAGGCTGAAGTTATCAGATTTTTAACGAGGTTTGATGCATTCGAAAAGGTTCTCCAGAAAGTTCTCTCTCGCAAGTTATTAATTAAGCCACGATGAAACTGCTGAAAGCTTTTGATCTGCTTGATGTAGGTAAACAACACTCAAGTTCTATACAGAACATTTTCTTGATGGTAGTGATAGTAACATGTTGAATAAATATCAGCATGTGATTGATTGGCTTCATAAAAAATATGTTTTAAGAAGGTGATTGTGTTTCAGTTAAGCTTGTTAATTGTTCTACCAACTTTCTCCCTTGTGTAGCTAGCTGTCTTCCCAGGGGAACTTTTCGCCACAGTTTCTGATCCATAAAAACTGAACCCTTAACTAGAGATTAAGTTGTTAGAGTGGATACTCATTGTTTCACATGACTAACATCTGTTGTCTCCAGGAGATCAAGTAATGTTTTTGTTTTCGCAAGTGTTTCTTAACTTCAAAGGCTTGGTTCACAGGGATATTGAACTATAAGTTATTATTACGCCTTCTTGTACTGATGTATTGTGTCAGCATTTAATTGAATCATGTCAGATGATACACATTTGTAGGCTGAGCTTTTGTGTAGTCATCACTGATACCTATTTTTCCCAAGTGCCACTGATTTTTATTTTCTCTTGTCTTGTAACTGAAGTGTGTTGTGAAGAGTGCATACTACAAGCCTTATATGAGTATAGGGAACCCAGTTACAAAATAGTAAACCAGTACAAGCCCTAAAGCATGCATAGTTTTTTGTGGAAAAGTATTATCATGGCCTTCCTATGGAATAATCCTATTCCATAGGAATACATTAAACCAGTGACAGTACATAACTTTGGGTTTTAGGACCTTTTTGTCTTTGCAGCCTTGGGTAAAGCTAATGAGCCTGATAATGAACATCAGTTTCACTGCTCTATTTCAGTTTTCCCTGAAAACTTCCCCTTTGGAAGCTTAATTTTTTTTTTTCCCCAGTTAGCTACGCTCTTTCCTTATTTTGTATTATCAAAATAGCTAACTATTAGAATGTAATTTTCTCTGGATCTTATAATTGTTCGTTCTTATAGTCTGTCTCTACTGTGACTGCACTGAGTTACCAAGAGATTAAAGAAGCTGAAATGCTTCAGTTTGGGGAGGAGAAGGCTGAAGGTGAATGTGATGGAGCCTTAGAAAAATCACAGGGGAATGGAGAACTGCTGTTCCCCGTGTTCCACAGAGCTAGAGCTAGCAGAACAATTGGTGAAACTTCTGGTAGATCCGTTTAAAACCCACAAAAGGAAGTGCTTTTGTAGTTTACGTTTGGAACTTGCTGCCACAGGAATTTGTGGAAGCAGATGGTATCAGCAGGTTCAAAAAAGCAAGTTAGACAAATTGTTAACAAAAGGCCTTTAAGTAGGTATTAGAAGTGGGAGAGAGTGTGCCTCCTAACGTGTTTCATCCAATGACTATGAATGCTAAGGTAATAGGAGGGAAACATATCACCTATAGTGGCTGGTCTAACATGCTCTTTCCAGTGTCACTATTGAACACTGCATACTTGTCTGGATGGTTCATTGGTCGTACCCAGGAGGGCATTGCCTATGAGCTCTTATAGGTATTCTAGCTGAGCTATATGGTTCATGTCTACGGTATACACTAAGTTAAGTTTCTAAGAATATGTTTTAGTCACAGTCCTTTCTTTTCTGTAGGTTGTCACTTGGTTTCATCTCTTTCAAATAAATTGCAGAATACCTGCATTACTAATAATAATTCTCAGAAATCGTTTGTGCAATTCTGGTATTTATTTACATGGTTTCCTTTTATCACACAAATTACACAATGTCCCTTTTTGCATTGGAACCTTCCAATACAAACAACAGGGCAAAACCAAACTTATTCCCAGCCTACATAGTGAGCTGAAGAACGAAGGTGGTTTACTTGTTGATATACAATAAGCAATGTTCTGTTGCTTGACTGTGTTCTTGGTTTGCAGGATGCATCTTAACTGAGCAAGAGTAACTTTAAAGAGCAGAGCAACTTCCCTCGTCCATATAACTTGTCTTCTCTTGCCAACATTGTCACACTGTGGATGTTCTGGTCCTCTGCCCTTCCAGGCAAGGGCTGTTGTGTCACTCCTTCCTTCTGAATCCTTGAGGGCTATCTTGTGTGGATGTGTGCTTCTGCCTGTCATGCAGCTATGCTCATCTCATAAACAACTTTATCTCAAAAGTTTTGTGGCTCTTCATAAAATTTTGCAAGTGTGTTCTTATGCCACCAGTAGACCCCTTCTCCCTTGACTGCCAGATAGATGTTTGCAAAATGCAAGCCTTTGAGGTTTTTTCATCAGTTTCACATAGCTTTCCTTGAGATGCAGTTAAAATTTGAGCATTTCAGTTGAGTGTGTTCTGATTTATTGCAACAATGGGTAATCTTAGCTGCAGGCTTTTGAGAATTGCCATAGCATTAGCACTAAATTTACTTAATTGCATTGCAAGATTTGGGTTTTGTGGAGTTTGTTTTGTTTGTTTGTTAAAAGCTTAGAGTTCTGTTCTTCAGCATACAGTTTTGTGTTTGTAAAAATACACTCAGCTTCTGGGATGAGGCGAGTTAATAGTTTCAGGAGGGTTATCAGGAGGTAAAAAAGAATGTATTGTTCCTTTGTGTTTGAGTACTGCAATTTGGGACATAGTGATTATGTAACTTTCTACCTGTCAGAGGTAAAGAAAGTTGCAAAGGGGTGGAGAAACACTAACACACTGGTGATCGTTCTGGGAGTTGCACAACTGAGCAGTGCCTGCTTGCAACAATTTCACGTTTTACATGGGAAAATGCGCTCATCACTTCTTAAAGCAGCTGTTTTCATTAATACTGTAATGTTTTATGAGGTACCTAGGAAAGAATCACTTTTGTGTTGAATTTTGAAACCTTTCAGGAGGTGGTTTTCTCTGCAAAATGATGGTCATATTTGGCGCCAAAACCAGTTTATGGGAGTGGCTTCATCAGTGGTGGGTACAATTTTGGGAGCTCCCAGTCTCCTTTCTTTTGTCTTCTGTTGGAATTGCCCAAGAGAGAAAGTAACTTCAGATATACAACACTGGTAATTTCATTGTTTGTAATAGTACAATAATTTTCTTATTGGTTCCTAAATGTCTTCATTCAAGAATACTTTCTAAATTGTTTATTTTCTAAAATATTTACTCAGACTGGAGGTGTTACAAAATTTACCTGATGAACCATTCCTTCCATTAAATCTGTTGTGCTCTGAATTTTGACTTATGAACAAGATGGTTATTTTTTTATTAACTTGTCTCAAATGACACATCCTTATTTTGCATCCTCTGTAAGCAACAAAATAAATTGTGTGTTGACATTCTTAATAGCTGTCAGTTTGTTGGAAAAAGTAATGTTTTAATGTAAACTGGATAGAACTGAGTTAATTTACAAATTTTGTGTGTGTGCGTGTGTATTAAAAAAATATAATCAACAGTGGTGTAACTTCACCTTCTTTGAGTGTTTAAATGTGATGCAATGTTTTTAAATTAGCAAAAGCTGATTAGGCTGACTGTCTTCCTGTTTAAGTGGATTGCACAAATTTTCCCCTAGAATTTACAGGCAATTGTAAATATACCTTCAGTAAAATTTTTTTATGGACTTAAAGATTATGTGTGTGAGTGCATATATAAGATAAAAGTAATGTTATGCAGTGCAGTATAACATAGAAGTGCTATAATACATGAATGACAATAAGTTATTCTAAAATTTACGGAAGTCTTGGTAGATTTCTGTCTCTTCTCCCTAGTAACAAGCGATAGGACGAGAGGAAACGGCGTCAAGCTGCACTAGGGGAAGTTTAGGCTGGATATTAGGAAAAACATCTTCACCGAAAGGGTAGTCAGGCGTTGGAACAGGCTGCCCAGGAGAGTGATTGAGTTTCCATCCTGGAGGTATTTAAAAGATGGGTAGAGGTGGTGCTTGAGGACATGGTTTAGTGGTGGACTTGGCAGTGATAGGTTAACAGTTGGACTCGATCTTAAGGGTCTTTTCCAACCTTAACAATTCTATGATTCTATGATCATGTACATCTTATCTTGTTCAGAGCCTAAATGTTTACATTAAGCATATAAAGCTTTCTTTTTAAGAAAAGAAACACGTAAGTCTTTTTCATCTCATACTAAAGTAATGCTTCTTTATTTAATTTTTAGATTGGTAGCATTCTGTTTGAGAAACCTCTTTCAAATAAATTACTCTAAGAATGTGTTGATAGCTATAGCTTGATACATGCTTATTTTTTGGTATATGGGCATTCAGCAAGACAAGGACTTGCTACATGAGGTCTGACAGTGATTCTTTGCCATCATAATAAGTAATGAAATACGGCTTTAGCGGTAAGTAGAAAGGGGGAGGATTAATTTTATTCTTGCTGTAAAGCCAACTCTAGTATTAATTCTCCCTATCTCTTGCTGTGTAAGGAGCAGAGTCTGTTTCCGAGCTTACCACCTCACTGTGGCTGAATAGTTGTTCACACAAACAGCTTCTACTGTCTGTTAAACATAAATTGGGAAGCAGTTCTTCATCACAGCCCTTGAAATTTTTTTAACCCCCCCTAATGAAACACTCAAGTAGTTGCTCTTTTGTGGCCTCATTGATGGCAGGGGAAAAAGACATAGGTGTACGGTGTCCGAAACCGTGTTTCTTCAGAGCTTGAGGAAGAAGCTACTTGAGTAGAAGAGAGGTTACTAGTGTCTGTGCTGAAGGAGGTTCAGCCTTGCTCTGGATAGCCCCTGAGGCCATGAGAGGTGACAGCCAGGGAACAGTCAGCAGATGAGTAGTTCTCCACTAGCCACAACTGACCTGTCATGTCATTGCGGGCCAAAGAAAAGCAGGTAGGGAAAGCTGAGGGGTATGGTGGGACACCTCAGGACGTGCATTTGAAGATGGAAATAGAAAAATGGGAAGAATGGAAGGTTTTATGGTAGAGGACACTTGGGATATAGAAGGAGGGAGCAGGAATTAGATGAAGTGGGCTAAGGGGGAGTGTAGGGAGAGCAAAAGGAATCACACCTAAAACCTGGGCATGTAGGGCAGGACCAGAAGGCAGCATGTTAGGTTTGGAAATGAGCTGGTGTTGGGAACGAGGAGGAACACAAACAGTACTGCAGTGAAGAGAGAAAGAAACAAAACAAGGCTCTATTACCTATTGCCTAAGCTCACTTTCTGTTGAAAAATTCTACCTGATCCCTAGCCTTCCACACTTGATTATCTTGGAAGACCACAGGTATCTTTTGTGACAGATTGAAGTCCTTGTGTAGAAGACATTGTTTTCCAGATTGTTTTCTGGTATTCTAAAATTTCAGATCAAAAAATGATGCTTTTTGCATTTCCCATTATATTACGAAATACGCTTCTGCACTTGTACAACATTGTGGATTTTGCCATTGATGCATGTATCATTGAAATGCTGTATTAATTCTGGTAGTTGTAAAGACGTTTTGTCAATCTGTTTTTATTCATCTGAACATACTGGCTCTTAGGCTCATATTGTTTTGGTAGGATTTTAGTATTTACAGATGGTTAATTATTTAAATTGAAACATAATCGGGAAAAGATGTTCTCCACAACTAACTAATAAAATGCAGAATTAATTCTTTTAATTAGAATTACTGTTGATGATGTTTATTGCCTCTTAAAACCATAATCCTGAATTATTATTTTATAGTACTGTAAGTCTGATATGCCTGATTTTTTTAATACCTTTGCTATGTAGAAAACTTGCACAGCAGGTATCCTGTTGTTTTTTTTTTTTCTCCCCCCCCCCCCCCCCCCCCCCCCCCCGGCTGTGTCATCTTCAAACTTTTTCTCTTGTCTTGGGTTGTTTGAATTTCATCTTGCACTTTTTGAATGTCTTTTCCTTCTTTATGGTGGGAGGGGAAAAAGAGAAGAGGTAGAAGCTACATTTTCTTTGCTTTTGGAGCTAAATCTCATGACAGCTGTACCGACAATTTTCTTCTGTGTTTACATGCAGCCAGGAGCTATGGGCGGAGAAGAGGTAAAAGTATTTAATAAATGTTTTGTTTGCTGAATAGTGGAAGAAATAAATTTATGATAAGATGTTACCAATTTTAACATTATTTGGTTGATCAATTGCTTTGTATAAATCAATCTCATATTCTTCATTTGCAAAACATCTCCCTTTTAATAGCAGCTTAAAGCAATGATGATCTTGAGCTGATAACTTCAAGTGTGTTGCTATTACTAGTGAACTGGAGGATGACTGAATGTAAAGACTCTTTCATGACGCATATTTATGACTTTAAATGCGTACTGTTCCGAAAAAAAAGATTGTTTTCAGGTTTGGTGTTTTTGGTAGAAGTGCAATGTTTAATTAGTGCACTGAACATTTCAAAAATACTTTTTTCTTAGATGAAATACCTTTCATTGAGTATTACACTTGAGTATTACATTGGATTGCCTTAGGTAGAACACTGGGAATACCGATACTAATAACTGTCCTCAACGGTGAATATTGACGATAATAATAATAAAAAAAGATACAACATTTGAGCACATTTTAACTTTATTTCATCATAGGCAACCCTTAAAAAATAGAAGTAGACTGAAAACATTTTACAAATGTACAGCACTGTGTATAAGTTTATTCTGAGGGATTAATGAACATGGACGATAGCAAGCTCTCTGACTACCAAGAAAGCTACTAATGTACCTTACATTTATGTACTGTGCTGTAGCTTACACAGACTGGTTTTTCTTGAGAAAATAACAGTGAAGATTGCAGCTTTTAACAATTTGAGTTGGGCAGTGCCATCTGCTTGGGGTACTTTGGCATTAAACTTAATTTTATCTTTTTTCATGTATGTTTTATGACAGCTATGCATGTGACCCCGCTTCCTTTTTAAAATGTAGAATTTGCATCACGTTTGTGAAGAAGCTTGGAGACAAACCTAGCCACACAAGCAAGCCAATCGTGTACAAGTAACTTGTAGTTTGCACATATGTATAGACTGAGGTAGTAGGCTGTACAGGCTGTACTAACACAGTTTGTAATATAGAAATTGGGCTGATTTTGTTCAAAGCTGTCTGGTTTTAGTGTTTATTTGATAGCTAAAACAAAAAGAAAAGATTTAAGTTTTCCCCACAAACTTACCTTCCTATTTTTTCCCCGCTTCCAGAGAACAGGCTATTATTAACAGATGTTGAAAGCATCCTGATACTTACACTTTTTCAGTGCTCTCATGGTACTGAAACAAATAGGAAAGTATGCGGAGTATATAATACTGTATACTCTCTGTGAATCTGAACACCGTTTAATTTCATTTTAAGATTGTGGCAAGTATTTCCAGGTTGATCAAATGGCACCAAAGTAGGAAAAGAGGTGGGAATCAGTTGGACACTATTAACTTCTTGCAACTCATGATTGCTTGTGGAAGCGAAATATAGTAATGTGGCAGTAATTGTGATGAACACAGTGTAGGCTGTTTTATTCAAATTGTAGTGATGACAAAACAGAGCAAACAAGTTCTGAATGTGCTGGACTTACAGAATTTTTATTTTTTTTTTTTTTTTTTTTTACTCTACCAAAAAGCATGTTTCACTCCATAAAAATTGTTTCCTATGTGAAAGTCAGGCCTTTCTGTAGTAACAAGTAGATTTGTGTGTGTGTGTGTGCGTGTGTCTTGTCATTAACGTTAGGGATTCTGTGACTTGCCTTATTCATACAATATTAAAGTTTGTGATATTCATGCTTTTTCATTACCTTGAATTTTATAATGTTGTTTTGAGCTTTCTTAACCTTAAGAAACATGAAATTCTACAATAGTCTGTTAAAAAATGATGTGGTGTTTATCAAATGTTCTCATATGTCCCCCTCTATTATTGTTTTTACCATTTGCATTGTGGTAATATGCAGAGATGCAGAGTATCCCAAGGCGAATCTGTGTAGCGACTCATTTCATGTTTACGATACTTGGATATTTTAATTAGTGTTTGATTCTGTCACTGTGACTAAGCATCTTCAGTGAGAAGAGATTTTGTCGGAAATTTCTTGGGGCTTGCCATAACCTATCAGTTCTCTACTTGATCCTCTGCTTTCTTTCAATAAAGAGGCGAGCATTTCTTTGTAGGTATCATGCTTAGAGCTGTTGAGTCACGTTCTTCTAGGTACCTTGTTTTTAACTTTTACAACCAGTTTTTCAGGTACAGATGTAAGCACAGCTATGGGAAATCAGCCCAAAATCTACTCTGCTACACTGACAACTCAGAGATGCCTGGGGGGGGCGCAGGAGTATAGAAATAGGCCATTTAGTGATGCTTTCCCATAATACTCTCCCAGAGCTTTGCCTCTGGGGATTTCTTGAGGTGATGTCTCAATATTTATTGCTTCAGAATGGGTTTTTCTCCTGTTCTTGCTTATTCCCTTGTCTAAACCTACCTAAACTTTTCAGCCGTATAAAAAGCCTGTGGCAAGGGGTTCCACAGTTTGATTTGCTTTCAGCCTTGCCACGTACTGATTGTGTTCAATGCACTTTAAGTTTCCCCTTACTGGAAGAGTGAGCAAACATTCCCTATTCCCTTGTCTGTATGCTTTGCATTATTTTAAATGTATACTTCACACATTTAACTCTATACTTCACTTAACTGTAAAGTTTTAGATCATCTTTTGCGTTGACTTAAGATGAGTACAATGCTTGCAGACTGCCAAGCATCTGGCATAAGAGGCAATATCTTGCTTTTTAAGCAAGTGCATTTTTATTATTTCCTTCAGAACTCAGCACTTGTTCAGCCTCCTCTGTAGACCTGTATTTTAGTTGAACACCTTATTCTAGTATCTATTAATTTGATATGTCAACTTCCATTAATGGCTCACATTCATTTTTTTCATTTTTTAGAGGAAGATAGGTTGGGGTTGGAATTAAAAGATTATTTAGCTTCTTAGTAATGTCAGTCTCTTCTGGATATTTTCAAATTTCCTACTTTTCAATGGGTTTCCTGAGTTGGTATTTTTACAGAATTTTAGCCTTCCTAATTATTATTTCTCTCATGCATGTGTTCTCTTTTATGCTGAAATGCATATGTTTATATATGTGCATGACCTGTTTGTCCATTAATGGAGTATTCCTCAATAGTCTTTCCTGGTTTATGCTCTAAACCCACCATTTCTGACAACCAGTTATACTAGACTTTGAAGAGTAGCATCTCTAAATCCTTCTCTGATTGCGGCATTTACCCTGTTTTTTTATGTTGGTGCTTAAAAGCACAGTAGGATTTTTGCTTCAGTGGATTTTTGCATCTGTGATCTCTGTCAATGTTGTGCATTCAATGTATTCTTTCCAATCAAGACTTTTCTAGTGCCTGGTGTTCATACACCATCAGGCTGGTGTTCTGTGTCAGTCAGAACATCTTTCCTGGTTTTTGTTTGTTAGCTTGTTTTCCACATATAGGATTGCTTCTTCTTTTTGTAATCTGTCCTTTACTACTGGAGACACTATTACTGATATTTTCAATGTCTAAATTTTTCTGACTAGCGTTCCTCTGCATGTCTTCATTTTTCTCCTTGCCCCTGTTTTTATTTCCTGTACTTCCCTGTGCTGTTAATACCAGTATGGTATTAATTCTTCCTTAGGTCTTGCTGGAAGTCAGTTTCATGTGATCCATTACCTTTGAATTTAATTATGTGCCCTGCTATTTATTTTTTTAATTAACCCGCCTATACACTGTTTGTATCAATTAATTATAATTCCATCCCTGGGAGCAATCCTCCATGATATAAGGGGACAATTCGCCTTTTCAGAGTTGAGATGGAGCTCCCATTTATACATCTCTCTACATTGCAGGATTTATTTTTCAACTCAGGTATAGGGAATTATTAAATTCTAAAGTTGGCGGGTTCTACAGTGCTGCTTACATGCAGACTTTGAATATTTCTTTACTTCATCTTCTGGGTTAATAAATCTGTTGTTAAGAAAATGTGTGTATGCTTTGGCAGTAATAGCAACAAGTTAATTGCATCAGATGATCACAAATAATTTCTTTACTGTTCATTAACAAACTGAATAGCAGCCACTTATGTTGCTTTTTGTTAATTCATTACTGGAAGAGTGTTTTAACACTGAGTAACAGCTTGACAGGCTCTCCTAGCTAACAACTTTTTTCTTCAAGTGCAAGTTTTTTGTGGTTTACTTCATAAGATTTTAAAGATTTTTTTTTTTTTTTTTTTTTTTCCTGTTAGCTAAGCTTGTTGCTTCACCTACATGTTTAATATGCACAACACAAAGCTTTTCTATGTTTATTTTGCTGTTTGCCCCCTTACTCAGACCGGGCCTCTGTTCACTCGAGAAGGAAGTGATGCAGCCCTTGTGGCTAGGACCCTGTAAAGCACTCTGAAGGAGACTGTCCTGCTCTGCAGTGCAATGGCTTGAGGGATCTGCTCTTTCAGATCATTCCTTCAAGATCTGTTATGGAAGATGTAAATCTCTAAGAATCGGTTTGAAATGTAAATTTTACAAAGGTTCTTTCTATAGCTATGACACACAATTTCATCAGATAACTTGTTGATTTTCATTGCTAGCCATTTGCAAGGGTTGTTTTAAAGCCAAATTAGGTTTATTGTCTTATAAGGATACTATAGTCTTGGAAAAACAGAAGCAATACTAATTTGCTATCATTTGGATACTGGATTTATGATCATTACTATTTGGATACTGATTTACTATCATTTGGATAACTGGAACACTTAGTTGGGCCCGTTAATGCAAATTCTGCTAAAGCAAAACAGTAAAAGGAAAATACAATGTTTTTTACTGAAAAATTTAATTCTCCAGGAAATAGCGTTAACTATAGATACTACAAAATCTGTTACAGGTCGGTCTTCACTCTTTCCTTTTGAAGATGGCTTCCTGGACGACAGTCACGGTGATCAGTCTTTATCATCGGGTCTCAGCTCTCCAACACGCTGTCAGAATGGTGAAAGAGTGGAACGCTATTCTAGAAAGGTGTTTGTTGGAGGTCTTCCTCCTGACATTGATGAAGGTACTGTGAATAAGTTACATTGGTGAGATGTGGGAATTGGCTTTCATATAATTACTTCAAAAAGGTCAGATTTTCATAAAAACAAATGTATTTTCCCAGCTATGTCGCTTATAGTGCTTCTGGCATTATTTAAAACAAACACCACCACCCCCAACACCTGAGAATTTACTTGACATTCTTTTGTACTGTAGATCAGACGAGATGGAGACAGAAACGCCTGCATAGCAGGTCTTCTAATCCGCAATAGCAGCACGTGTTCCCACGTATGTAAAGTGGGGAAGCTGAAAAAGGGAACTTAGTGGGTACTCCATAGTCTTTCCCTGTTCTTTTTAAAAGATCTGGTTGACTCTAAGGACTTCGTTAATGCGGTCCTTACCAAAATAAATCGGGCTTTAATTAATCAGCTCTTATATCCAGCACATATGCAGTGTTCAGTTGACAAATGTAGGGCAATTAATATGGTTACAAAATAATAATCAGCTTAGTAGGGATGGTCAGGTTTTTTCCTCAATCAGTATCTGCTCTACTTGCATGTGCCCCCCCACACCTTGACTCCCAAACCAAAATTGTGAGAGGTTTTGGTGTATTTTTCATATTGTAGCTGGATTCCGCCACTATCTAGCTTCAATTGGCATACAGAGGGAATTGGAGGATGCCTTGTAATGAAAAGAGAGGGATCTCCGAATCTGATCTACTAACTTGAAGCCTAAACCATGTGCAATTTTAATAAAGTAGTAGTATGAGTTGCCCATCTATGGTCTACAAACAGCTCAAATGCAGTTCCCATGTCACAACATGAGCTGCAGGACTGTTGATACAGGGACTGCTGGGTAATCTGAATCCCCAGCTGTAAGAAGCCGCAGGCCAACAGGTACAACTGATGTGAATGTTGCTGGGTCACTCAGAATCAAAATATATGCCCAGCCTATCCTGCGAGGAAGTAACACAGCCACTTGGGAGCTGTTACCCTCTGCTCCAGTAACACCTTTTTCCTTCAGGTCCTGAGTTACGCGATATGTGTTTTGTGGCTCTAGTTGCTTCAAAAATGGGATGTGCAGCTCATGGGGTCAGATAAACTCGACACATCTCAAACAGCAATCAGAAAACTGGAAAACCACTGCCTTTCTCTTCAAACTTTTCTCCTGATGGATTGTTGCTCTGATCTATCTAGCATCACATTAGACAATTTTAAACTAATTCTTTCTTTAAAGTACATAAATGCATTGAGAAAATTTTTTTATTTTTTTTTAAATAACTTAAAATACTTTTCTCTGAAGCACTTGCATGTAAAACAAAATTGTCTTGTAGGATAGTTTGAGATGTGTGTTCCACGGTGTTTCTAAATTGATGCTCAAAAAGCATATAAATAAAGTGGTAACTCAAGACAGATTTCCAGAGGGGACTGAGGAAGGTGAAATCCCCACAGTCGCATGACCTGATGCAGCCTGCTTTCTAGGGCATGCTACAAGGAGTGGCCATGCTGAGATATAGCTCCTCCATCAGTCCCATGTGCCTGCATCTGACCCTGCTTTGTGGCTATAATTAGAAATAGACTGCAGCTGAAGCATATTCACTTCTGATAGATCATATTTGCATTTAATCCTGCTGCAAACTTGCATTAGTGGAATGTAAAGTTACTTTTTTAAGCAGCCATGTATAGTATAGAGGTGAAAGAATATTTAGGCATCCTCTATGTACATTATTGCAGTTTTCACTGTTCTTAATAGGTGTAGAAAATAGTCTGGTTTTGGTTTTGTTTTGTTTTTTTTTAAAGTAATAATTTTTACCTTGCTACTGTCAGTCTTCAGATTCTCTCTAAGGTGCCTCATTTGTTTTTTGTAGATGAGATCACTGCCAGCTTTCGTAGGTTTGGACCTCTTGTGGTGGACTGGCCTCACAAAGCTGAAAGCAAGTCATATTTTCCACCTAAAGGTAATTAGTTTAAAATAAATTTATGCGGGCTTTTCTGGTAAAAAGAAACTACATCTGCAATGTGGCAATCCATTCTAAAGAAAAGATTTGACTCTTTATGACAAATTTTCTCTCTTTCAACAAGCATACTTTCAGCAGTTGACGGAAAAAACACAATTCAGTGACTGAAACATGGTCCTGTGTGTGTACTTCTTCAGTAAGCCTGGAGTCCTTGAATCACGCCCTAATTTATACTAGGCTTACTTTAGAAGGCAAGTTGCAGAAATTTCCTAGTGCTGATTCTGTTGCAGTTTGCATATTGTAGAAACTGTAGGAATAATAGCTGGAATTCACTGGTGGGTTGGGTACACAGTATTCTGTAGAGAAGCATGAGTCGGCTTTGTGTGTTGTGACCCAGGGAGCCGTGATCCCGCTCAGAACCACAGGGTCTGCATTGGGGCGCGCTGGGTGCTGAACCGCAGCAATGAGCTCTGCTAAGAGAGGGCAGGCTGGCATCACGCACCACGGTCACAGAGCTGCTAGGTTGGAGCTGATTTGGTTCAGGGTGGTTTAGAGCATGTGCAGGTGGGGCAATTTCATATCTGTCAGCAAAACACCATGCAGACCTGTTTTGGTTGAGAAAGAACAGTTTATGGGGAACCTGTTTGGGAGCGTTAACCTGGCTAAATCACATTGCTCTTATTGTATCCTAGTCTCTCCTATGGGTTTGTATTATATTATATACATTCTATTCTCAGTCACGCGTGCCTCTTGCATATAGTTTGGGAGTTCACTCATGATCTGAAACAGTAGCATGAAGTTATACACGGAATTTCTGATCTATATGTTAAGATTTTCTGTTCTCACTGACCCCGAAAGCTCTTAATTGCTCATTAAGGCCACTGATTATTTTGGCAGAACAATGGGCTGTTCAGTCAGTGAACTAGCTAATCCTACAATATTTTCATAGATATATTTTGACTGGAAAAAACACACAAATAAAAGCCAACTTAATTTATCTGGAAGCTTACGTGCTGGAGGCAAGATAACTCTGTGACAAATGCTTGCACTGTAAACAGTATTTGCAGCAACAGAACAAAACGCCATACATGCTCCCTCTTACCTGTTCCATTCTCACAACTCAGCCTTGCTGTCAGTAGTTATTATGCAACATCTGTAATTGAATTTGAAAAAAACCAAAACAAACAAAAAAAACGCAAAACCAGCAACAAAACACCCCAAACCTCCAAACCCCCCATGTATTCCTAAGGACAGTTAGTAAAATATATGCTTTTCCCTTTTTATTTTATTTTTAAAGGTCTTCAGGGTCTTTCTGGCTAGAGAATTCTGGTTGTACCTTCACTTACAAGTTAAAAAAAAAAAAAAAAAAGTAATAAAACCAGCTTCTCCTTGTCCCTAATATCTCCTAGTACTCTCCACTTTTTTCTATTTTCTTTCTTTTTTTTTTTTCCTTATTAATTCAATAAGTAACTATTCATGGTAGATCAACATGGGACTTCCAATTATGATTTTGTTCTGTATCTGACAGTGGACTAGTTATGCCTCGCCAAACTTGTAAAAATGTTTTTGAGCAAGATCTATTTTAGCAGAAGACAAGGGAATGCAGCCTCACTTCTATTTTTGTCATGATTCTAATGTAGGAAACAGCTTTCAAAGCCCCTGCCAGTTGCCCTGAATGTCTGTCTGAAAGTGCTAAACAACAGTCAACCCCAACTGTTCCAGATTTATTTATAACTGACTTCTTAGTTATCAATCAGGGCTGCAGCATCATACGTCCTGCATTCCTCTCTTTGAGATTCACTTACAGTCATGTTAAGCTCGGTAGGTCAAGTGTACTTGACTTACTGTGATCCCTTAGAGGCAGCATCTGCATAGAAGACAGAATGTTATTACCGGGAGTCAAAGGGTAAAGTTTGAATGTGTATCATAATTTTTTTCACAGCTTTTTGGTCTATTTTATATATAGAGTACTTCTTTTCTGAAGTTATTACAGAATCATTGAAAGAAGTACCACAATAAAATGTCTCCACTGCTGCTTTTCATTAGAAGTTCCTTTAGAACTAAAATTAAGTTGGTTTTTTTTTTGTTTTTTTTTTTTTTTTTTACTTTTAATTTTAAGCCATTTTGATGCATTATCGGGCATTTCTTTAAAAAATTCAGTGAAATGAAAAGAGATATTTGAAATCGTGCTTCGTACAAAATTCAGTGACATGACTTATTCAGCTGTCATACTCATGAATTCAAATGTTTTCTCCCTTCCTTTTTCTAGATATCTTCTCTTCCCTGTTGCATTGCTAGCCTGTAAATTCTCTGACATTTTGAATATGATTCTGTCAAATGGAAAATATGTCCAAAAAAAAAAAAAAAAAAAGACAAATTATAGAGGAGAGCATGAGTTGGTTTTTGTGTGCTAGCAATCTCGAAGCAAAACAAGAAAAATGCATTGTTGAAATGCAGTGGGGATGATGTGGAGGCTAATCTTTGTTCACACATTAATAAAGCCTGACCTCCAAGGCTTCTCCCACCTACTTGAATGTGCCCCACTAGCAGTAAAATTGAACCCTGCTCTTTCTGAAAATATGCCATCACCTCCAGACAGACTTTAGCATCCTTTTGATGGATAGCCTTTTTCATTACTCCTTCGTGTCTGTAGGGTCAGACCAGTGGGCAGTGTCTGGACTTCTAACAAAGGTCAATATTTTTTTTGTTTGTTTGCCTTGATAAGCATTCAGTTAGAGGTTTGGAGCAGACAACATCAGTAGCTGATGCCATGGGTCAGCACAGTCAGCCGAGTTTTACCCTGGGGCAGTTTTAGCTCATGATTTTCTGTCTTCATAGTGACATCCAGGTGATGACATCGCTCACGGCCCTGAGTGTATCAATAAAGACTTCCAGTATCTACTTACTGGTATAATTTATTGAACTTGTGGAATGTTTACTATGTTGGTGCAATATATGAATTCCCTATAGTCGCACTATATTAGGAGCACTTTGTTGCTATTCTTAGGGCTAGGAACAAAAGGCTGGAGGAACTATTCGCCATGGCTAATATCAGGCATGAAATCTGAAAGATTAAAATAAAAAGTTGCTTACAGTCTAGTGACCTCCACCCCCCCATGACCCCACCCTGAGGGATTTATCTGGTTAGTTTAGTGGGCAGGTCAGGCCAGATGTGTAGTCAGTTCTAGCAAGCCTTATTAGCTAATTTATTAGTTGGTATGGTTGACTAGTTTAGGTGCTGTGGCATGTAAGCTGTTTTCAAGACTAGTGGAGATCCAGAAACATTCCTGCAGCGCTGAGCTTGAACAAAGAAGGTTTTCCTGCATGTGGCATCCTAAGCAGGATGGTGCCACCACAGGTCTGCTTAGACGCATTACCTCAGATTTACTGCTGGACCTGGTGGACATAAACTGGTTGTGTGTGAAATATGCTGAACTGCGGTCTCTAGCATGGTGAGTTACACAAGGCTTATTTCAGTGCAGTGCCAACATTATGATTTTAGACCTTGCGCGATCGCAGATCAACCTGGATGTGTCTGCACCATATTCCTCAAGCACATCTATGCTATCTATATTATCCAGGTTTTCCTGTTTTCCCAGATTTTCTAGGGTTTTGTTACCCCTACTGAATCTTGCCTGACATCATAGAATACACCGTGAGCATGTGTTTGGGAAAGTGATCTGACTTGGTCAGTGGTTGAGTTTTGGTTATTATAATAACAAACCCCAAATCCACTGATAGATCCAGTAGCCTTTACAGGATGCACTGGTTGCCAGTGAGCTCAGTATTTAGGTTGTGGAGGGCAGAGGGACCAGTAGCACCCAGCTGTTTTGCCACTGAAAGTGTATATTATGCACTTGGGCAAGAGAAGCCGGTAACAGCTGACAATGCATATAAGAGGTTGCTATTTCTAGTTCTGAGCATCTGTATTATTGCCTTAACATTTCTCTTTACCCCTCCTATGCATTATAAGGCTTAGCACCATGTCTTTATGTTAGTGTCATCCATGAGGTGATTTTAATGCTTTGCTTCTGAATAAGGCTAATTCCTTCCCATTGCCTGAAAAGTCTTTGGATGACTTCCTTTGGCATCTGTTTGGATAAGTTAGTAACGGAACTGGCAAAATTATAAATGCCATGTGTTGGTCTTGGGTAAGCAGATGCCCAGTTCGTAATGTGTTTACTTGGCTTTCACCACAGAGTTTTGGGAATTAAATGTGGTTTGTGGCTAAGTATTTTTTGAGTACTCCTATGAGATGTTGAGAAATGATGAAATATGCACTAAAGAATGTTATCAAATGTAGTTACACATAACCATGACACAGTCTATTTCACTCTGGCAAAATCCAGATAATTCATATTTTATTGAAATATAAATTGATGGGTTTTTTACTTATTTGCTGGTCTGCTGAGTTAAGCAATGCTTATGCTAACTACAGGAATTTTTTTTCCTTTTTTTATTCCACAGATGGTGCCAACTGTTTCAAAAACATTCTTTTAGGTTTTTTTAACAGATTGCTAGCTTTAAAACGACTTTCTAAAAAGTCTTTACTGATTTTTCTTTGTGAGAACTATGATTTTTCTAGCAATCACTAAAAACTGCACAACGTATTATAAAATGACAAAAATTACGCAAAAGTCTTCCTTTGTTCCTTTTCATTTAGGAGGACTGATGTTTGGATAAAGATGAGATATAGAGTGAGAAAACGAAGCATGGCAGAGCCTGGAAATAGGATGGGTTTGGAATGGGAAGAATGCTTTGGCTTTACAGTTGATTTAGATGTGTGGTGCAGCAGTCTGATCCTCTTGTGTTTTCCCTGTTCTGCAGCTCATTATTCTGCTATTTGATAAAAATAAGCACATTTGTCCCTACTGCTCCACAGGGGACGCTAAGGGTGAACAAGATCTCATGAAGAAGAAAAATAGTGTATGCAAAGTTGCACATAGTAACACTGTGAAGTGATTCTCATGCTTTAATTTAAAACAACTGGTGGGACAAACTGTATGAGCCTTTCTGATGATCTCCAAGGTAATGTTAGATGGGAACACTGTTGTTGGTAGGCTTCTGTCTGATCTTGATTTCATGGATGAGGACTATTTGCATGGTTAATTCCATTGCCACTGTAGTGGCAATGGTAGCTTCTGCCAGAGGAACAAGAATGAATGGTTGCAAGGAGGAAGCATGGAGTCAGAATTCCAGTTTTATCAGCCATATTCATGAGAAGGTATCTGGTTTGTCTGAATACAGCAATCTATTGTACTGAAACTAATTGCTTTGGCTTAAATGATCTACCACCAAAGTCCAGCATAAAATGCCTAGTCAATTTTTATATTTTAAAAACTGAAGTCAGAGATCATAGTATTTGCTAGAATGGAAACTGACATTCCTTATCCAGAAATACATTGTATGGCAAGTAGTGATGCAAGATCTTTTTTAAACTTTGTTTATGTATGTTCCAACACACGCATGCACATTATCAGTCTTTTACCCACTGATATCCGAGGCCATGTATAGAATTTGTAGTCCCCGTGTCTTCTCACAGCAGGGCAACATAATCCCAAATCAAGGCAATTCACAAAATCTGTGGTAGGAAAACACAGTACATACTAATCTGCTCTTCTGTAGCAGTGTAATTTGTTTTTGTATAGAATTTTCTTTTAGGTTTTCGATGACCGTTTTTTAAGCCTCCCTTTGTAAAGCTCTTCACACTATTTCCTGTCTTGTCCTAAATTTTTGAGGATTTTTGGTGGTATACTGATAATGATGATTTTAAAATGTCTGTCTTTGAGACTGCTGTGCCAGTTATCAAAGAGCATTCAGGGAGCTTGCTTCATATAAGAGAATCTCTGTCCCTAAAACTATGCCACTTACAATTTTTTTTTCTAGGGGTAAACAAGAATCTGATGAGGCAAAATATAAAAATATTTTTGAGCAATCAAGCTTAGGCAGAACAAACCTGATTCTGAAGTAGCTTTGCAGGATTATTCTCTCCCAGCTTCCATGTTGCTTTCAACAAACACTATTTTCTTTCAGAATTGCTAGGCTGCAAGAGAAATTTTTTTTAACCCTGAAGAAACCACAATTTTTTAGCAAGCATTCGTTGACCCTTCTTCAGTCAGCAACTTCTGATGCCTAAGGAATCACCAGGTCTCTTCAGAAGGGGCTCAGCATCCATAGTCTCCACAGGATTTGGTAGTAAAGGTGTTTCTGTCAGTCTTATTAGTTGCTTACGACTACAGTAACCAAATAAGAAAATAAAGGCTATTTATTATGAGAAGAATATAATGATTGTAGCTAAGTATTCCTAATGTAGTTTAGGTTATTACTGAAAACCGTATTTTGAGAGCCAGGACTGTGCAAGTTTAGAAAGGATGGGCAGTGTAGAACTCAAGAATGAAATTTGGGGTTCTGGGTTCTAGTACAAAGTCATAAAGCAGAGTAAATCCAACCCCAGCAACTTCTGTCTTCCTCATTAGCGTAAACCAAATGTTCCTATGAGAGAAAAATCTTATTTTTCAAAAACCAACGTTTCCCCTTCTGCCTGCTTCCCTCTCTTCTTTATTCTCCTTATGTGGTGTCAGAAAGCTTTTTCTAATCAAGACATGACAATTTGATGTAACGCTGACAATTACTGGATCAGCTCCTTTTCAGGACTGTTTCTGAGGTGGGGGGTGGGGCTGGGAGGGGCAGATGTTGGGCTGCAATTACTGATAGTGGCTCTCAATTATTATTCTGTAAGAGTCGATCTTGCAACAGCACATGCTTGATAACACCCTGTAAGACATTCTCCTAAGTGGAGTAGTCTCTTGTGAGATTTTATGTAATGGGACCAAATCAAATTATTTTCTGCCTATAACACAAAAGAAGGCTGTTGTCCAGATTTAGATCTCTGTCCTGTCAGTAAATTTATCCCTCATTTATGTTGGTGTTTTTTTTTTTTTTTGTCATGTTCTCAAGAAATTGGGGTTGACTTTTGGTCTACAGGACACTTGTCTATGTGTAGAGTTTCCCCCCGCCCCCCTTTTTTTTTTTTTTTTGTCTTCCTCCAAAGACTTCAAAGTTCCCAGGATCTCTCTGATAGGCTGGAGTACATCCTCAACAGATTCTTGGTTGCTCACCAGTGTCCTGGCATTTTTGGTAGTTCTTTTGTTCAGATAAATAACATTTTTAGGATCAACAGTCAAATCACATTGGGCAATATGATGTCTGTGTACTGCAATATGTTGTATGTGTACAACAGACAACTGAAGGACTAACTTTTCTGGTTTTTGAAGAAGTAATATGCATTTGGGGCTAATGTGTCATACAGGAAGTAAGTTCAGTAGTTCTCCATCACCTAGGTTCCTCTTTATTCCTTAAGCAGATTATTTAAGCAGGAAAAGTTCTGTTGCCTCAAAAGTGAGAGTTCAAGGGCTGTGATAGTCCTAGAGTAGCTTTTGCAGTGCATGTTGCTAACATGATAAATTTTACTGTCAGACGTACTTGTTATCCACGTGAAAATGAAGATTTTAGTATTTGTATTGGAAGATGACTACAAATCGATAGTTTTTCACGGCTGCACTTCTAATTTGCTAGAGAAACAACTTGTTTTTGTACTCTTCCTCACTAATGTGCTAGTCCCCAGAGTTTCCAGAAAAAAAAAATAGTAAAGACAATCCTGTGTGATGTTTTCCATTTCAGCCTGGACGTGCATCTGTCAACCAGCCTCCTTCATATCTGAATCTACTGGGAAGTGTTTTATATAATCAGGGGGTTGACTGCAATTAACCATGTAACTTCATTTTACAGAATTAGTAATAAATTGCTAGAAGAGTTTTGTAGTCATAACTGTTCAGAGGCTGTTCAGAAGTTTTTCATAGAGGCAAAATACCTTTTTTACAACACAGAAGTCAATATGGAAGGTTGTTTTGCTGTATTCAAAACTGCATTAAATTCTAGACGACTTCTGTCAGACTATGTGATTACTGGAAGAAGATGGGATGTCTCATAACTTGGTCAGCAGTCTTATGGCCAGTATCATCAAAAGGCCTTGAACTTCCCAGAGAAAAAATTCAGGTTTCTAAAAGACCCAATTGATTTGTTGGTAGCAGTTAAAGGGAGCATACTTTGGAAGCCCATATCATGGACGGCAGTCTGTGTATCACTTTTCTATTAAATTGTATCTGATGCCTCTCAGTTTTGCTTTGACTGATGGGCTAGGTTGTATGTTACCTGAGGAGAGCTACTTAGGCCACATCCATTGCTTCCAGCAAAGCCAGTTTTGAAGTTCATACACATTGCATCTACACCTACTGGTAGGTTTTTTTCATAAGCCTTCTGACTCTTTAGGTAAAACTATAGGTCACGTGTTGGAGTTGCATAATTTTCTCTTTCCAGAACAAAGTTTCTCCATAAATCATCTAGATGTTTTTCTCTTGGTCATACGCCAAAGAGGCAGGCTGTTTTCTCTCACTCACTGCCAGGAAGGGTTAAGATTGCAATGGGATTTCTTATACTTTGCACAAACTATCTATTTTATTAGAGTACATTGAGTTAAGTCACAGTTGATATTTAAGGCTTGTCTCAAGGGGATTGCTGCTTCCAGAATCTGAAGAGCAGCTGGTTGGAGTCTGGTTCATGCATCTACTAATCACTATTCATCATCACAAACTTTCAATCAAATGCCCGGTTCAGTAGGTTCTGTTTAAATAGCAATTCTGAGCATCCGCTTTCTGGACCAATTGTTGCAGTAAATTTGTTTGGGCAGATGCTGAAATAATTGACTAGGATTTCTCAGTAAGACTTACCTGCGTATAGTGCCCGTATTTTCTTCTTCATTGTTGTGCAGCTGTCACCTGCAGTAAAACTTCTTGAAATTCTGACTTCTTTAGACTAATTATACCTCTGACTTAAATGGAAAATAGACAAGTGTTTGATTAAATGATGCAGCAATCTGAAGAATTGATGGTGGCCAAAAAAAAAAAAAAATCAAATTTCAAACAAGTTTACTGGTGTCTCTTTTTCGACAGAAACAGGAAATTTTAAAGACCGTCCTTATTAAAGAATGCATTCTTTTCTGAGTTTTTCAGGAGTAACTCTTGTGTATTCAGTATTCTGTAGTATATAGGTAGCTGACACCAACTTACATGCAAACTGAAGATTTTTTTAATTTATTGGGCAATTCATTTTAATAAAGCTAGACATGGTTGTGATCACAGGTTTGAAATCTTGATGTCCTTAAAGATGATCTCAAAGGGAAAGGAGGAGCCCTATGAGTTTATCTTCTCATAATCGAAGATGAATCTTACAAACCATCAGCTGTCCAAATCAGGGACAGGGTTAAGTTCAACATTTTAACTGTTTTTAGCTCTTACTTTGGGAGATGCAGATCTTCTTTAAAAGAAAGCTTTGTATTTAGTGAAACAGAATCACATAGAGCTTGATGACTGACTTCATGACACTTCCTAAATAAGAGCACTGAATCATGCATTTTTAGGGGTTTGCATCTCTTTTTGTTATTTTTGTGGATGACAAATAAATATTAGACTGTGATATATGGTATATTAATTGAGCATACATGTATATTATACTGCTTATATCAAACTGAGTCACAGAGTAGCTTACACGTCACACATGGCCTACTCAGGAGGTAAAAATACAGTCTGGCATGGATTCCCACTGGATTTGTAGCTACTATGAAATGTCTGTATGGGGAAGAAAATATGAATTCTGATTGAGAAGTCTCTTATTGATGATATATTTAAAGAGTGAATGGATAGTTAGCTAAAATGAAGTATATTAAATAATTCTATGTAGCTATTGTTTATACTGAAATTTTGCATAGGATATTGGCTAAAAGACTCCTAAGCAGACTGAAAAATATGTTCCTTCTTCAGTATTGTCACTTCATAGTACACATATGAAAGAGAATGCTGCTAATTCTGATTTGAATGACTGTCAGTTCACATTATCTAGCTAGATTTTCTTTCAAAACCCCCTAATGGCTAAGACACTAAAAAAAGGTTTAAGGCAGTAAAAACAGAGTGGAGAAGTGAAAGCATTACCTGGAATTTGAACGTATCTAAGTACAGAAAAAGCCTTCCATCACTTACCTATAGGAAGTAATCAGACTGGTTTTGTCAAATGGAAGCAGTTAAATGTTTGTCTGATTCTCATTAACCACTTCTAAAGCCAAGTAGATTTTACTGTGGTTTGCATGGCCCCCTGCCCCCGGTCGACACACTACTTTAATTAAATGTTGCCTTTTCTTTTGTTTTGTAAATGGAAATATATGAATTGATCTGTAATTATTATGGCTCCAGGATAAAAGCAGTACTTTGAATAGTGATATTGAGGACTTGATAGTATTTAGTGCTTTGCTAATAGCTTGTGCTATGTCTTATTTTGCTAGTAATTTATGAAGCACCAAATTCTTCTTTCAAATCATTGCGATAAGTTCAAGGGGATGATTGGGGGTGGTGGAGAGAGAGATTCTGTACTAATACTGCAGCGTGTTCACTGTTTCTGAGGGTCATTTAAATAATAAGTCATCCCCTACTCCCGCCCCCTGATCAGTTGTAAACATGTCATGCATTACAAGCTTGTGCTCTCTTTATGAATTTCTATAAGCATTATAATATTCCGTATTCCGTTCCTAAAATCACTGCAATGATGCACACAATTCTACCCCTATGATAATGATACAGTAATATAAAATTAGTGCAATATCCTCTGAATATATAAATCAGCAATTTATAAAAGGTAATATCCCAATTATTCTTCTGTTCACTCAAATCAGAGGTTAGGACTGGCACTGGGAATTCATCAGGTGCTGGAATGAAAGATGCTGTGGATGCCTCTGCCCAAGGCAGTGTACATGCCTCTCTCTGATTTCAAAAGCTAGGAGCAGCTGAGCACTGTTCTCTCTCTCAGATGTCTCAGTGCTGTGCTTGGCAGTTTTTACCTACTTTATTCCATGCAAATTCTGCCTAGTATTGGGACTTATGATATATGTCACTAGTGATTATACCGAGGTAGTATAATCTCAGTATAATCGGTAGTCTGTTGTATACCAATGGAGGCTGTGCAGTTTTCATTTAATAAAGTGAAAACCATAATGTTTTAGAGGATTCGATAAGTCAAATAATTTTTTTTGTAAAATATACCATTCTGATCTCCTAGGAAAATGCATACTCTCACTAACCAGAATTTTTTTTTTTTTTTTTTTTTTTTTTTTTTTTTTTTTTGAGAGAGAGAGAGAGAAATTTGTTCTGCAACTATGAGTAGTCAAGTTTTGGAAAAACCTTCTGTTATTAAGGAAGGTTTATCAGGCTGCATCTTTTCTATATAGTCAACAAAGACAAGAAACTTGAGCAACTAGAACCTGAGAACAATCCACATGTGAGTGAACATTCAAACCAGTTATTAGCCAGCAACGCACCACATCAGCAACTGACAAATTGACTACTTGATGAAAAGAAGAAAAGTCAAAGCCTAGTACTGAAGCTCTGCATTCTGTCTAAAGAAATGTCTTACAACTTCAGTTCCTCTCTAGGCACAGGTCACTCACTGTGAAGCACAGATTATCTGTCTGCTCACAGGAGAGTTAGAATCATACAAAATCAGGAAATACGCTGCTAGCTTGGTCGATGTAAATGACATTGGGTATCTTCTCGTTTTGATTGATGTTCCTTTACTTTGAATTCAGCTCTTGACAACAGTCCCAAGTGTTTTGTGTATCACAGCTCTAGTAAGTGCTGTTTCCTTTCTTCTTTAAAAAGAAACTTTAAGAAAAATATATCATTTAAAAATGAAATATATTGTAAACCCTGATATCAAATTTTATTAATTAAAAATAACCGGATTTTTGGACCTTTGCCTTCTTCCCCCGAAAATCTTTGTGTTGAACCTATTTTACCTCACACTGACACTATGCATGAAATAGAAGCTGAAATCCAAGCAGACGATTTATATTTATCTAGAATTTTGCTATGTTAATGTCGCTTGGAGTAGAATTGGAAATTGGCTTATTTGCAAAGAAGAGTAACAGGTTTTGTTCAAACTTGGAAACTGAGCTCTTTTCAGCCATCTGTTCAGAGTAAAAGCAGCAGCAGCAGACCTGACCCCCTCCAGATGATGACAATGTGCTGCTCTGCCCAGAGCAGTCACCATTTCATATTGCCCTTGAAAACCAACATTGAAAAATTCAATTCTGAATTTAGTTGCTTTTTTGGCATTTATGAATGTAAATGCATGTTTTTTCATGCTGCTGACCCACTAAACTTCACAAAGATAGCTCTTATCTCATCAAAATTTAGTCTTTGTCATATGATCAATTCATGTGACTACTCTTACAACTACAATAAACCAAATTGTATGTTATAGCCTTTCTTTTATGTTTTTATAGTCTTTAATTCTGATTTATAGCTGCTATAGATCATGTTGCAGTCTGAAGTCTGAAGTTTTAAAATGGCTGTGACCTTTGAAAGAGGAGACAACCCTATAAATTTGCTGTTGCAATGTTCTACGCTAGTGTAGAAGTAAAATGCCAGATAAAAGGAGAGGCTTTAATACGCTTGTAGAATATTCTTTTAGTTTTTTTTAAAAAAAAAAAAGTCATTTCAATGTTTGTTTTTTCAATATAGGTGGGTAGAACTATTTTTACTACAGGGCAAACTGAGATGGTATATGTATACTGTTTTTTTTCCCCATAAGCAGTGCAAGTCTTGGAGTAGTGATGACTAGCAAATTCTTTCTGCTTCTTGACATGTTTTGGAATTGAAAAGACTTTATAAATCTTTAGCTGTATATATTCACTACAGCAATATCAAAATGTTGTCCTTTCTATTCAGCACTGAAGTGCAGAGGAAACATTGGGGCACCTATCCCATGTCCCCAAAATAATTTATGTCCTCATGGAGCAAGCAGACATTCTGTGGGTGGTGGTTTTTTGTTTTTTGGTTTTTTTGTTTGTTTGTTTGGTTGGTTGTTTTTTTGGTTTTGTTTTGTTTTAATTTAAATTGAAGATATGGGGAAAAACTCCCCATAATATTTATGACAACATGGGAGGTTACTAATTTCTCTGTTATTTGTAATATGGTAAGATCATTAGTAGTAAGGGTTAAATGTTAGTTTCCATTCTTTTGGTAGTCTCAGTGATGTGGACTATTTAATGGCAAAATTGGAATTATGAAGACATGCAACTTTTTTTACAGAAGCTACCGACAGAGAACCTCAGTTTTCATTCAACTCTTCCATATGATCTGCTTGCTTGCTAACTTTTCTTGATATGTGTCCTGTCTTCCACTGAATTATGTACACTCCGTTTAATTGCTGTTTAGATTCAGGATCCAATTATTTTTCAGTGGAACTGAGGATATGGAGTACATACCTTTAATTAAAAACAAACAAACAAACAAACAAATAAAACACAAAACAAAACCCTACTCCAAAACCTGTCTTTAATGTGGCATAGGGGAAATTTCTTACATATCAGACTACTCAGACTTAGTCTGGTACTCATGAAAAACATGTAAAAATTAATAGGAGTCTTGTTGTAAGATGCTAAACTGTTCACGTTTCTTATACACCTTTTGTTTTTTAGAGAAAGGAATCAGCTGACAGGGCCATACACTGCCATTTAAAATTAGACTGACTAAAAGAAATTCATCTTTGCAGCCCTGACTAATACATTATTTCACTCTTCTGCAGCAGCTAAGTGAGATTACAGCCCTTTCTATTTTGAGGTTTCATAAGTATTTAAAGCCTTTGATGTTTTTTGAAAATCCAGTCATGTCAGTGCAATGTTTAAAAGAAAGTCTGCATTTTTTTTAACACCTCGGAATTTTATTTTTCAAAAATGAGTTTCATTTTTAATAGTCGTTTCATCTTTGGATTTAGAAATGTGTTTTATTCATGTTCAAAGCATCTTCTAATAAGATTACTCAGGGTGACTTTGAGCAATGACCCTTTGTCATCACATTAACTGATTTAGCAATGTGGTTCACACTGTTTCTAAATGTTCCTTTGCTGTGGGCTTTTAAAACAAATTTATTCTAAAAGTTCTAGTAAATACAACCGTAATTCAGTTCAAAACTATTTTTAAAAACCCAGAAAAAAATAAAAGAAGAAAGTGCCATTTATATTTCATGAAAAAATTAAGTCTGAGGTAGCCATTTCAACCATCTAAAAATAAACCCAAAGACATGAGACTAGAACATTAATTTTCTTTGCCAGTTTAACTCCATCTTATTTTTTACATAATAATGTGAGGTAGATATATATATTGAAATACTTTTATAAGAGATCTTAGGTGGATGGTAGATTTTATTGTAATCTTGGAGCCTATAAAATATCAGAAGAGACACCGTCTAAACTTTAAAAAGACAGAATGAAAGAAAATGTGCTTCAAAGGTAGTTTAATTTTTTTCAAGTGTAAGTAGTCTTTCCATTTTGCATGTCAAATGAATACACGTGACTACCCAAAGACTGTTCTGACTTGCTATGCACTATGTAAAGAGAAGAGAAAGTCCTTCTCTTCATTGTCTTATTTCTGCCACCCAACATCAGTGTTATAAAACGGAAAACATGTGACACTTAGAATATGATTTCTATATCTGATTTTGTAAGTAAGTGGGCTGAATTTGGGGAATTATGGATTTGAGGTCAATTACATAGGAAATCAATAGATGATACGCAGACCTCCGACATGGATATTCAAATACTCTTGGACCTTACGTATAATTCTTCATTACAATTTTTTTCTTTATTTGAAAAACTAGCCCCGATTCTAAGAACCAGAAATAGGTTAATCTTTCCCTATTGGTTATATAACAGTTGAATGCCAAAATGCTGGCTTCCTACCAGAAGACGCAGCTCATGGTTGATGTATTTGAACAGCAATTTATACATTGCTGTTCTCAAATACAAGAACTTGAAGAACTTATGAATTACTTTTAGTACTCACAACTTGAGCATAAAATGGTAACCTTCAGTTAATAGAAAGAGATGGAACTAATTCACAGTTAACTGAAATTTCTGAGAAAAACTTCTGATTGAATTCAATCCATTCTAGACTCCATTAAGCGAGAGATCTGCACAGCCATTCCATTAGCACCTTTCTGAAATATTCCTGTTTCACTAAGTAACTAGAGACTGTTCAGACAGCTGTAGGACTCATAACACTAATAATTAATCACTTCAACTGAACGGAGTGTAAAAATTCTAGTATACCAAACTTCTTTCCTGCCTTCTCCCGTGGGTTACAAAACCCAGTCAATGATTTCATTTCACTCCACCAAACTTTGTGCCTAATGATGGAGCTGTACAAGGAAGGTGTTACCAGGTTTAGAAGAAGAAACTTTTTTTTTTTTTTTTTTTTAAACATCTTTTATTCATGGATGCTCTGAAATGCAGTCAGTCTTTTCCTGGTGAGCCACGAAGTTGGATCATCTTTAACTCTGAGAAATATTTTGGTCTAGACAAGAAGATAGTCTTCTCTGATAAAGTCTACCAGTTATGGCTTGCTAAGTTGAATGGTGTCTACAAGGCCCCTAAGTTTATTTTCTCCCTCGCCTGATATACTTAATACACATTCTGCACTAATAAAGGTTCATGAGTAGTTCTTTTTTCTGTAATTTGTACCAACATGCCAGTTTTTAACATAAAAGTATGAATATCAAGATTCTGATATTATAAGAAAGGCAGAATAAGCACCTTAGTAAGCTTTCTACCTAGCATGTTGTTTTGAAGAGGTCACTGAAGCCTTATTACAAAATGTGCTTTCATTAATACAGAAAGGTTCCCATCATTAGAGAAGGTATGCCTATGTTGATGTTAATTGAAACAGAGATTTTCCAGACTGTCTAGGCTGGCAAAAATGCATTTTCCAGACTACAGCAACATTATATGGTAGTTCCAAGTGTATCTTGCATTTCAAGTGACAACTTGTTTCAAGCTTGTGGGACACAGTGTATATGCCAGATTTTCCAGTTTGTTCTCAGCAAGGTTAAGTGAAATTAGACCAACTGGACTAAATTATCCTTTCATATGGGAACTGTGTCACTGTTTAGATGTCAGAATGGGACATGTACAAAGGAGCTTAGTCCTTGTACTGCTTTCCATAAAATAACAAGTCCTTGAGCTAAAGGTTGAGGAGCTCCTAGGCTGTGCTTCAGAATCTAGGGAAATTAATCTTCTTTTCCCTCTGCTGTACCCCCTTAAAAGTTGTAGTGACTTTTCTTAAAGCAAAATACGTTGTTGCCTTTTTCCAGTGGATTGCAAAGTGCAATGCTTATTGTCAGCACTACAGTGATGTGTTGTACCAGCAGCTGAGAAGGAGCTGGGTTGTTTCTGCTCTGCCAAGAACCCATATATCTGTGTATATAGAATATTCAGCTGTTGTCAGGTCCCTTGCTATTTTCTGGGTCTTCAAATATCTTACCTGTTTTACTTTGTGGAATCTGAGTCAGGAGCAGTCCCTTGAGCCCTCAAACCTTTAGAACGTTTGGTCAGGTAGGAAAGGATCACTGCTGAAATTTGTCTGCCACATACTACCACCGCATGCTACCAAGATTCTGCTGTAGAGGATTAAAATTTTGAAATTCATCAAATCTCTTTCTTGTTGGAAAAAAAACTGTATGCTTTAAGTCATATGATACCCGTGATGCACAGAGAGGAGAATGTGCTGAAGTACATGATGCTGAGGAATTTGAAGCAATTTTCAGCATCTGCTAAATAATTCAAGTTATTTGGATTAATACTTTTTTGTTTTGGAAACTGATGATCTTATTAATTCTACCTCACCTACGGTCTTTAAAGATGAATGAAGTTTCTTTTAAATCTAGAAGCCCCTATGATTGTCCATTCTGAATGTTAGAAGTCAACTGGCCATGCAGTAAAGCTTTTGGGGGGTTAAGCTCATCTCTTATTGTATGTAGTAGAAATAGGAATAGAAATACGCAGTAGAACAGGATACAGTGCCTGAAGTGGACGTTTTTGAGAATCTCTTCAGGAACGAATACTCTCGAAATTGTATAAAGTTATAGCCAAACTTAGCATTTAAACACAGCTGACAGAAAATTAATTACTGTTAATTTACAGATCGGCGTGCTGTTTTTTCTTTAAATTGTGGCTTAAGTTATTAAAAATGGTGTTTCGTTCCTATGCAAAAAAATTATTTCATTATTAAATTGCTTCTACTGTGAGATAATTCTTTATGCAATGTCAGTTTTGGCATGTGTATTTTCCAGTTTCATTTTTTATACTGGAATCTGAGTTCAGAGTGCATCTCCTGCTATAGCCTTCCACTCAAATGCAGTGCATCCATGGAAGCACATATTATCTGCTTATATGAACAAGCAAATGCAGCTCTAAACAGTGGTACTGTGAACAAGAGGGTAAGTCTTCACTGGTAGCAATGCCTAGCGCTTCCCACGCTCACAGGAAGCTGCTGCACCTTTCTGAATTTAAGGTTTTTGTATCCCTCTGCACTTCTAGAGAATGAGTACAAATACCTTTAACTTAGGCAGGTATCTTGTCCATATCAGCTTCTACATGATCTTTGTATTATTTGAACTGCTGTTATTTAATTATTTTTTATTTCAGTGTAATCTTTGTTAATCTTGAGTATTGAAAGTCCTTGAATAATTGGAATAGATGTGCAATCACCAGGTTTTGAAGTAATGATGGACATCATGTCGTGCTAGTCCAGCCTGCCTGCTTTTCTAGATGAACAGCAGGCGGCTGCTGTAAACGGCTTACCTGTCCTTCTTCAGAGGGCCCACAGAGACTCCGTAGCAGGCAGGAGAATGTGTTACAGTCACAAAGGTCTAGAGGAATGAGGAGGTGGTGTTGACTTCATGGCAGGTGCTAGCCCCGGGTTAGAAAACTGAATTCTTACCAAATTGGACTGCTCTTGTAATCTAGCAGCCAGAGAAAATTAACAAGTATCTGTTTGGTTAATTTTAACTGGTTTGGGAAATTATGATCGTACCATTTACTGTACCCCCGAATGGCTGTCAACTCCAACTACCGCAGATGGAACCTCTTACTATGACCCAGAAAAACCTGAAAAAGCTTCATAGAAGAAAGAAGCATCCCAAGCTGTTGCCCAGATTTTTGCTGAGTAATTAAGCCACAATAAACATTTCCCAATTTTCATGTTGACTTCATGCTAAAGAAATTTCCAATGTTTTGCTGGTTTAAGATTATAAAAGCCTGAAATATACAAAATTCTATTTTTAGGGTTCAAATCTTATGGTCTGGTCAGAGGATAAATCCTAAATGTTTAAGTCTATTTAAATATATTGTAAACCATTCTTTTAAAGTGTGCATAAATGTACTTTGGATTTCACAGTACTGGAGTGATCTGCACTGCATCTTCTGGGAATTTGTCTCACAAAGCATTTATATAAAATATAAGGCAAGGATTGGGCTGAACCATAAAGTGTGATCAGTTGGCTTTGGAGGTGTAGGTGCCATGGTAGTCTTTCCCAAGTATCTAGTTTTCTGACTGGGGCATTTTATAAGGCTGAAAAAACTGCTAAACTGAAGATACTTTAATTTGTATAAAGTTTTTGCTATGATCATTGAATATAATCAGAAGGGATGGTATGGAGTGAGGAAGGTATAACAAGTGCATGGATGGAAAATAAAATGAAGCTAAACATGATAGTGGTTGCAAGCTAACTATTTTCGTACTCAGTTAATGTAATTAGTTTTGTCAAGTCTAAAATGTTGAATTGTGTTTGTATCTTTAGGGGACTGTTTTAAGAGAATTACATCTGCTAGAGAGGAAACATGTTTTTACTCAAGAAATATTTCACTTTTTATTGGGACTGGTATTTTTAATCTACTCCAACTCTACGTATGCAAGTACCTTGTTTGCTAGCAAGAGTGATGATCAAACCATTTTGTTTTCTTGGGGAAGTCAGTCTTTCTAGATGTGTTCTGGTCTATAACTACGTTGTTAAAGCAAACTTTTTTTGGCCTCTGAAAACAAACAGCTGCATAGAATTTAATGTTCTTTGAGAAGTCACATAGGACTAGAGATAGTAGGGTACGAGGTAATTTGGTAGATAACAACTTGCAGAGGAAAACACTATTTCAGTGTCTATCTTAAATTTTTTTATAAATCAGAGTTGTGCAGTATTTATCTAAAAAGGACATGCCAGATAGTATTCACTCAATACTCAGTGTGAAACTGGGGTAAGTCACTACTATATTAATAGCAAGTAGACTGTGTAAAGCCATATCAAAAGTCGTCATAATTTAAATATGGTGTATCATCATGTAGGCGCTTAGTTTGTGTCAAGAGCCTTAGGCAGAGAAAGTCTAGCAGTCCCTGCTGAAACTCCAGCTGCCTCTAATTGCTGCAGATTTTCTGAAAAGAGGTAGCCTGTAAGACACACAAGTGCCAAATTATAAAGGTCAAAGCCAACACGTTCACATTCAGTGGGAAAACTGAGTTGTACTGATGATGGAGCAAAAGAGCAACGCATGCTCGATAGAAAGTCCTCTTAACCGGGCAGCTGTATTCAAGCCTAGCAGCCAGTCTTTAGATGGCTTTGCTTAGCGTAGTGTGTGCTGTATTAGTTTCACTTCTGAGGTAGCAAAAGCATGGACTGCTTGGGTCAAATCTTCATTCAACTTTAACAACATTAAGACTGAAGAAAGCTTTCTTGCCAGCTGCATTCAGAAGAGCACTGAATGCCACACACACTTAAGTTTTACTGGCTACTTTAAAGTCCTAAAATTCTGAACCACTTGCAGCAATTTCTATTGGACTTTCTTCTTTCTTTTGAACTGCTTTATTTAAATATAAATAACAACAGCAGGTCTTTGACTCACAATAAAACACAACACACGCCATTCTTTTTCACTCATGCTTATTGGTTTTAGGTGAGCGTTTGTTTTTTTTTTTTTTCCATAGTTATGTATGTGAGCATAGAAGTCTATTTATCTGTTTACCTGTCCACTTTTTTGACCCTTTCTTCTAACATTTATCCATTGTATATAGTAACCAGAAACTCTGTGCCTCCATTGTACGATGATAATCATTGATGCCAGCACAGGTACCACTGATAAATAGCTCAGATACAGTTGTTGGATAAGAAGAATGCCTTATTCACCAGCCTATATTCTCACTGCTCAAAATCATTAATTAATCAAATAAACATATGTGGCAAACACTCTTGTCTCTATTCTGAAATCAAAACTGTATGAGGATGTGATCTACTCGGAGAGTTTAATTTATGAAAACAAACTAACAGCCTTAACAGTTACTTGTAATTTGTATATCTTATTCACTTCTTGGGTTTGTTTTCTTCATTAAAAAAAAAAAAGCTTTATAGATTAATCTGTTCTTTTTCTTTCTTGTGCCTTTGTCCTTTCCAAGGTTATGCCTTTCTGCTGTTCCAGGAAGAAAGCTCTGTACAAGCTCTGATAGATGCCTGTCTGGAAGAAGATGGGAAACTTTACCTGTGTGTGTCAAGTCCCACAATCAAGGATAAACCAGTAAGTAGCTTATGCCATGACACTTACGCTGGTTGCTAACCCATTTGCTGTTGTTCTTTTCAATTAAGAAATAAATAAAGAAATACGTAGAGTTGATTGACTTGTCCATCTCCTGTTGCTGTCCTTGCTGTTACATTGAATTGACTGTCTGTATCAGCGTAACGTGGTTTTAACGTTTGCTTCTTTCTGATAAATGCCATGTTCAATTAACTTTTGTATTTGGTGCTTCTGGTATCTGCCAGGAGTATGCATCCTTTTACAATGTTAGCTGTAAAACAATCAGATTATAATTTTTCCCTCTATATTATTTGAAAGAAAAGAAAGCCTTATGCAATGACATGAAGAAACTTAACCCCCCTCAAATTAAAATCCAGATAGCTTCAAATATCCCCTGTACTCCATTAGGTTGCTTAATTTTTTTTTTTTTTTTTCCTGCATGCAATAGCTTATCAATTTATACTTTAGGTCTCATTTACCTTATATAAACTGCAGGGTAAAAACAAATAATGTAGACAGCTATAGCAGAATAGAAGACATACGGTAACCTGTTTCTATTGTTCACAGCTCTAGCATTCTTTAATGCCAGTCTCTTCTGTGGCTATGGATACATACAGATTGGACGAAAACTACAGACAAATATGATTAGATGAAAAACGTGCTGCCTTTTAAAAACACTATTAAAAACCTTGCACAGATAGGTGAACAACCCAGTGTTACAGCACAGTGAGCATGCTTACGTGATTTCTAGGATCAATAAATGGACGGATGAACAGCTTTATCCAAATAACTTCTGAGCATTTTTTTTCTATGTAACCTAAAGATTTCTTATCAACTGTGTTGCTGCTTAACAGAAGTGAGCATTCACATGTTATAAAAACTCCTTTTGTATCCAACCACAGAAATTAATTTTATCTCCACTCCTTATCAGTGCTTTAAAATTTGTGGATCACTGGATGTGATTTCAGGAAAGCCAGAAGCCCAAACTGCAACTGTAATTGCACATACATGTTCTGAAAGAACTTTCACAGATTTCTTATTATAATGGCGATTAGGGATGGGGAATTAATGAGGTAGGAGTTTGCTATGATGAAATTTAACTCAAGCCTGGCCTCTAGAGGTGATAAATGAACCGTCCACCTTATTTCAAACACTTAGATAAGCTATGTTCTCAAATTGTTTTGGTGCTTATACCACTGATTTACTGCTTTTGCTAAGTTAAAATTATATTATTGAAAGATTTGGCAGTTGTTTCTTAATTTTAATTGAGTTGTCAAGTTCCTCTACTAAAACTGATCCTTAATACAGGTGCAAATTCGACCTTGGAACCTAAGTGACAGTGACTTTGTGATGGACGGGTCTCAGCCTTTGGATCCAAGAAAAACTATCTTTGTTGGAGGAGTTCCACGGCCCCTCCGAGCTGGTGAGTAGAAGGAAAATGTGAGGCATGTAGTAGGTAGGGGGTTCCAGATTAAGCAGAAAAAATATATAGTATATGGGCAGAAAATATACCCTGTCTTTTCCAAAGATCATAGCTCACTTTCTAAGTCTGTGAGTGTGTTCCTGTCTACAAAGTACAAACTGTGAACATTTTTTATCTTTTAAATAGGTTACTAATTAGGATTTTCAGTAGAAACAGTTTTCCCCAAGTTTGCATAATATCCTAGAACTTGGCTGATTTTTCGTGATGTATACCATCTTAATCCTAACCCTGATTTGCTTGCTGGGATGCAGACAAGTTCCCCTTTCCTTTGACTAGACGACAAACTTCTCCCAGCCCCTTTCCAAACCACTTCCAACTGCAGCTCTATGATTTCTCTTTTCCTTTTTCTCAACCCTAACCCTGATTTTCCCATGCAGCTATAGACAAGGCCTCTCAGCCGTTGTCCAGAAGAAAAATTTCTCTCAGCCCAGGTCTCTTGGTGGCCCCACTCTGTACTGAAGACCACTTTCCAGACCCACTCCCAATGTAGCTCTTTTTCTCAATCTTTTTTCTTTGCCCTTTATCTTCACTTTTATTTGCAGAGCCATAGACAAGACTCCTTAGCGTTTGGCCAGAGGAAAGATTTATCTCAGCTCAGATCTCCTGGCAGCCCCCACTTTGTTTTGAAGGCCCCTTTTCAGCACCACTTCCAACTGTAGCTCAACACTCTCTTCTTTCTTCCTAACCCTTATATTTTTTGTGAGCCAATGACAAGGTCAAGAAGCCATTAGCAAGTTGAAACATTTCTCTTAGCTAGGTCTTTTGGCAGCCCTCGATTCCATTTAGTAGTCTCTCTCCATCCTCACTCCAAGTCAGCCGCATGGTTTCTTTTTCATCCTCTCAACCCTAATCCTAATTTTCCAGGGCTGTAGTAGACAAGGCCCCTCAGTCATTGTCTGGAAGAAAGACTTCTGGATCAGGTTTCCTGGTAGCCCTCACTTTCCAGCCCACTAGAACTTCAGCTCCTTGCTTTATCTTTCTCCTAATCCCAGTTCTTTTGGGAAGCTGTACCCAAGGTCCCCCAGCCATTGCTGACAGGAAGATTTCTCCCAGCCCAGCTTTCTTGGCAGCTTTCACTTTCCTCACCATCTTAAAATAAGGCATAATTGTAAGACGCTAATTATGTAAATAGTAACAATTAAACATTACCTCATTTCTAATTATAGCCTTTATAAAACTGTATGCCATTTGGCCTGTCATAGATTACATTTGAAATACATTACATTTGAAAACTGACGCCTTTAAATAGTTAACTCCTCCAAAGCAGACAAATAGTTTCCAGTTTCTCTTGTTTGCAACTTTAAAGGTCTGATGCAGAAGTTTCTCCTAAGATGTCTGAACACTGCATGGTTTCCTTGCCCTGGAATCCTATATATTCTTTGTCTACTGGCAAGAGTAACTTACTGGAGCTGCTAGTGTAAATGTTTTTAAGTGTTCCTGATGTTTATTCCGTACTGTCACTTCCCGACATCATTACCCAAATGATGATTCCAAATCATTAGAAAGCAGTAGAATCTACTAGTCACTACTTTATGCTGATGGTTTTCCCTTGCTGTTTGGAGCAAGAGTATTACCTGGTTTGGTAGAATGAGTCAGACATTTGTTTGCTCCTTGCAAATGGACAAATTAGCATATGGTGGCCTTAATGTGACACACACATTTATACAAACACATATACATGCCCAATATAAAAATTGCCTCTATTCTATATATAATTAACTAGTGAGAATTTTGTGAGAACTACAAGGATTTAAATATTTACTATATCCTTTTTCGTTTTATCTTGGATTGCTAAATTTTAACTTGCTACCAAGTGCTTTCGCACATTAGCATAAAAAAATGGCTGACTTGGCAGGGCCTGTACAGGTATCTGGCTTTGTGTTGGTCTGTCCTTAATCCATCTGACAAATTTGTTTGCCTGTCAGCTTTTACAGAGAACTTGGCTCGGTGACCATGCATCTTTGCACAGTTTACATGCCTCTTCTCCATGTCCTTCAGCCCTTTTCCACTTCCTTCAGTTCTTTCCCTTAACTTTCCTCCTGTATGTATCCTCAGCCGTGCACTCAGCCTGTCTTATTTTATGAATTATATTTATAACTTTCTTTAGAGTTATTCTTAGTGTCAGAAAAAGCAGCAAACCATATTAAAAGATCCATGATCAAGTTAATATTCTACAGAAATACTAAGTTAAGTTGCACCCAAAACGTAGGCTTGCTTTAAGCGTAATAGCTTCTGATGTTTCACAAAATTTTGCTTCAAATGTGAAACACTTCCTTAATGTCTTTTCAACCTTAGTACTTAGGGCAAAATATCAGATTCTAAATACAGGAATATCTTTAAGTGATCTTATATGTAAACTAACGTTAACAAGCCTGGCTGGAGCTGGGGGAGATCCTGAATACCTAATCCCAAATACCACAGTTTTAATTTACAATATGATAAACTCTAAAACAGTTGACATGATACCTATTTTAACAATGAAACTCTGCATTTTTTTTTTCACACTTCAGTCACACCAAGTTTCTTTTTACAGATTCTGGTTTTTGCCTTTATATTTTGCTATAATTCATGTAGGGTTGATTCAATCTGTTAAAACCAATGTCTGGGTTTGCTATTTTAGACTTTGGAAGACAAGTAGGGTAAGCCAAATAGCACTTTTTTTTAATGCAACAAACTAAACGTAACACTATTATTTATGTTAAATCGATAATATTTAACAATTGACTTCTTGCAGTTGAATTGGCAATGATTATGGACCGTTTATATGGAGGTGTCTGCTATGCTGGCATTGATACAGACCCAGAGTTGAAGTATCCAAAAGGTGCTGGCAGAGTGGCTTTCTCCAATCAGCAGAGCTATATTGCTGCTATCAGTGCTCGCTTTGTCCAGCTCCAACACAATGACATTGACAAACGGGTAAGTAAAACAGCATGGAACAGAATGGTCGTTAGTCACAAAACTGTACAGAAATGAAAAACATCCTTATATTAATATTGTGTTGGAGAACACTGTAACCTCTGTTCTTCAGATGACATTTGTTAGTCATTTAAGCAGCTAAAGCAGAGTGGAAAAAATATATCTTAAACATCTTAAATAACTGTTTAGCACTAAAACCAGAAAATAGTTGGTTGTAAGCTTGTTTGTTCTTGGTTTTGTTTTGAATTCTGAAGGCCAGACACTGTAGAATTTCCCAGCTTCTTTCTCCTCCTTTAGGTGTTTGCTCATTGTCCATCAACAGCTTTTAGTTAGTGGCTACTTATATAGCTTCTGGCATTTCTGATAGTATTAGGCAACATTTTCCCTCGGCAGTGTACATCTTGATTGAGTTCCTAAAACACAGGTTTATCCTAAGTCTAATAGGTAATGCTGACCTCAAAAGTCTTGAGAATTATTTAACCAAAACCAAATGTCAATAGATGCTTGATAGGCCAAAGGCGGGGAAAACGAGATGGTTTTGTTCAGTCCATATGAAATCCTGGTTTCTAAAGGGCTTTTCAAGTATAGAGCGAAGTTAAGGTATTTACTGAAATCTGAGTTGAAGACATGAAAAGAAAACATCAGTTAATTTCCAAGATTTTTTCTTTTCCTTTAGACCTTCTGTCTTCACCTCTTGATTACATGTACAGATAACACCTGTGGTTTTGAGGACTCAGCATTTAGAATTATTCAAAAGAATATACAGCATGCACTGCTGCTATGTATTTTTACAATAGGGATGTTTTCTACTTGTTTTCTATTAATCTAATATAAACTACTTGTTTTCTACTTAATCTAATATAAACTGTTTCTTAAGAAGTCAGCTTGACAGGTATGGGGTGTGTCTATTATGTGCAGCATACATATAAAACCACACAGCTGCAAAGTCCAAGCTATTTTTACTTTCTCTTTAAAAATGTGAACTGAACTTTTTGTCAGATTAGATGAGGTCATGGAGTTATACGTCCTCAAACTATTTTTCTATGGTGCTACTATACCTCATGATTTTAACTACGACAAGGCTGTTCCTAAATATTTCTTGTCCATTGAATTCTGAAAAATTTTACAGAGAGACTAAAAAGATTAATTCTGGAGTCTTAATCAGAGTGTTGAACCCTTTGAGATTTATCTATCGGCCATGCTGAAAAACTTGGGGTTTTTTCTAAGCTTTAGGATAGAGCCACAAATGATGCTAGCTGGTAGTTTTTTCCATCAATCGGTACTTTTCCCAGTTGGTTGATTGATAATTTAAGTTTACTTTTATCTGTTTTTAAGATAGGTTTATCTGTGAGTTTGAAGAAGTATGAAGTCTCTTAATCAGTCCTCAAATATTAGTTTTTAAATCTAATAGATTGAAATCCCTGAATTGTACAGCATACATTCTTAGAATTATTTCGCTAGCAACCAAAACAAGAAAAGGAGAGAATCTATTTCAGACCTTCACAATTCATGCTTTGGAAATGTGAGTAGGTGGGGATCTAGAGATGTGCTGGACATTGGACCTGCTTTCTTCCAATTTCATTTGAGATAGTGCTCTTTTATTTTACATGATGCTTCTAGTTTTAGTGGTAGGGCATCTGATATGCAAAATGGCAGTTATTCAGACTTATTCCATGCAATACTAGTAGTACAGGGTAATTAAAAAAAAAAATTGGCAGTTCTAGCTGTTCCATAGGCAAGAAATATAATTCACTATACAAACTTTACTTCAAATGAGTAATATTTGTTGAAATGTGATCAGGATAAGCTGAAGTAAAATTCAGCATAAAGCTTTTTGTATATCATGTTTCTTATTTTTCAACTTAATATCTCATTCTGTGTTTCTTTAATACTGTACGTATTGAAGCGTAGTTACTGGAGTCAAGTTTTCCTTGCAAGATACAAATTTTGCCAGACTAGCACTTGTGCAGTTACAGCAAAATTATTTATAATAGAACTATTTCAATTTTTTTTCTCTCTCTCTTAATGTAGTTGACTGTACTTAAACCACTTTATAAATAGCATCATAGAGCCACAAGAATTACACATGCATAAACTAATGATGTCCCCAGAATGAATAAACACTCAATTTAAATGTGTAGGCTTGACTCTTAGGAACAGACACACAGGAGAGAACCCGCATGTTGTCAGCTTCTGTAATAGTATTATTGCAAGTGCCTAGTCATGCATCAGAATACTGCTGTGTTTGGCACGAGTGTTTTAAGAGCAAAAAGAATTCCAGGCCTAAGATGTTTACAACTGAGCGTAGGACAAAAGTCAGCAGCTCTCCAGCCCATATGTAATTGATGGCAAGGCCATAGTTGGAACAACTATGAAATCTTATTACATTTCTAGAGCTAAAAATCTTTATATAGTGATTTTTGCCAGCATAAGGCAGAGTATTTAATACAAGTGCATTTAATCTTGTTTAATTTGAATCTTCTCTTCATTTATCAGTCTGGTCATGCATTTTGCAGTTCACAAAAAACCAACCAACCAAACAAAAAAGACCTCTCTGGAAAATAGCCTCTGAAACTCACCAGACCTCTGAAGTTTAGAAATACAAGTTTGTTCTTTATAATTTTTCTTCCTAAATGCTGCTCTCTCGTGCCCTGCCCCCATAACAACTGTATTCACATTCCTGGAGGTTTCTTAGATGGCAGCAAAATCCTTGGAGCTGCTATTTTTACTGTACTTCCATCTTAGTGCTTTCACATACCTAACTTGTCCAAAAAATGTTGAATAGTTACCAAAGCGCACCCTTCTTTCTTGTGATTTTCTGACAAGTAAAGTGGTTGGTAGGCAAATTTAACTACCAGCCTCTCTGGGTTAATCCAGCATCAGTTGAAAACCTTCAACAGTCAAAAGAATTAAAATATTGTTCCTTCTGTTCATACTTAACAAAACTATGTAGTCTTCTTACAGTTATTTTTCTTCTTCCTGGTGCAGGTGGAAGTGAAGCCATATGTGCTGGATGATCAGATGTGTGACGAATGCCAGGGCACTCGCTGTGGTGGAAAATTTGCTCCATTCTTTTGTGCCAATGTTACCTGTTTGCAGTATTACTGTGAATACTGCTGGGCAAGCATACACTCTCGTGCTGGGCGAGAGTTCCACAAACCACTGGTAAAGGAGGGAGGTGACCGGCCCCGCCACGTCCCGTTCCGCTGGAGCTGAACCCCAGGCCTCGCCCAGCAACAAGTACTGGAGTAGATAAAATCGAGTGAAAAAGAGAGCGCTGCCTCAGGGCTTAGTGTTCTGGAAATCTGTGCATTCGTCCTCGACTTTAATGAAGATATGGGTCTTTTTATTACTATTATTATTATTTACAGTCACATTACTGAACTCAGTGTCCAGTATAATACAAACCGGCAGAGTGTAACTGTACTGATTTTGCACTTTGATTCACACAAACATCTGCTTGGTACCTTAATTTCCTACACAAGACTTGTCACTAGTGACATTATGTAGACTGCCATTCTCATCAGCCTTTACTGGGTTGATGTGTATGTGATGAAGATTTTTTTATTATAATTATTTTTATTTTTAAACTGGAGCATGCACTTATTTTCAGAAATTTAGACTTGCCCCTAGCAGATGACTTACCAAAGGTAATATTCACAAGTAGGTGGCAGATGTAGCAAAAACTTAAACAGATATTCAGCAATCATTAGTTTGGGTCATTTAGAGTAGTAATAACCCTTAAAGAAAATAAGCCTTTAGTTGCTCTCCATTTTGACTTGTAAGGATGATACCTCATAAGCTGGATCAGACTTTTTTCTTTTGTTTTGCTGAGGGTTTTTTTTGTTTGTTTGTTTTGTTTTGTTGGTTTTGGTTTTTTTTTTGTTAGGTCTTTTAGTGTTATGTAAATGTATGCTGCAATAGCTTTTGCTGCTATTAAAATGGTATTACTAATACCATAATACTCTATTCAGGCTAGGGTATCAATTAAAAAATGAATATGTGATTAAAATAGTGATGGCTGCTGAAAGGAGATCAGTATAGCATACAGAAAAGCTTCCAAGGAAGGTCAATATTTTTTGACTGCATGTTTACTTAATCAGGTTGCTGCATGCAATAAATTTTATATATGTCTAATATAAAACCTGCCCACAATGCACAAATTATGAATCTGTGTAGGCTACAAAATACTCAGTAACAAAAAAAATGGATTACTGACTGGAGGAAGGCATGCCTCAGTAAATGTAATGCTTCTGAAATTAGGATCAGCCCATTACAGAATGACCTATATTACAACAAATATAAAAACTAGCTGTAGGATATTCTTAAAACAAATTTGTGGATGGTAGATGAAGTACTTTGCGGTGCTCTGTTATATATCGTGCAATTTATTTTATATAGTAAAGTGATTATGTCTAGTACTGTGATCAAACTTAACTGTTAAAGCCTCTGTATCCAACATTAACACATTTTTGACAGTTCATAACAGGTACATAAACAGAAATGAGCTCTTAGTAACAATCTCTCTCCTAATGCTTGCATCATTTACGTAGCTGCAGACCTTGTCCAGAAAACCAAAGAGCTCATGCTAGCATACATACACTACCGATTAGATAGTCTGTCAAACTAATAAACTAGGCACATTTAAGAAAGTTGGGAAAAAAAAGCGGTGCTAAAGAAATGTCTGCATATAAAAGTAACATGAGATGTCTGCTCTGTGGATGTGGCGTTATCTCTCTAATCCCTGGATGTATCCTGTGAAGCTTGAATACAATTGAGACCTGCTAACACAGTGGACATTTTTTTAGCATGAACTATGGGGCTGCAGATAGCATATAAATATAAACACACTTGGTATACTAATGATTGTGAGAATGTGTACACTATTTTTTTCTTTTTCCTCCTTTGTTTTTGCAGTTCTGGGGACAATCTGACTGGATATGACACCGCATAGTAGATTTAAATGTTCTGGGTTTTGTTTGTTGTGATGTCCTTGTTTGTGTCTAATTTAGTAAGTTGTTTTTCCCAATGTTTAGTTGTGAGTATTGGCTTTGAAAGGATTTTTTTTCTGTTTTTGGAAAAAAAAAAAAAGAAAAAATAGTTTTTTACTGGTTTAAAATGCTTATTATAATTATCCCTTTTGAAGTTACTTCTGGGCATGTTTGTGATATTGCTTTTCCCAGCCCAGGTGTCTTTTCTGTTTTTTTTTCATCTGTACAAGACATTTTGTTATGCACTACTTTTTGTATCTAGACAGTTTTCAACAGTCGGCTGATGATTTTTTTTAAAGAAAAAGGCATGCTTTCTGACTGACATGATCTTTTGCAATACCTCAATTTTGAAATATAGGAAAGAAAATGATATTTTCTAAGTAAGTTTATTCAGAAAAATATATATTAATTTAATTCTGCAAGAAAAATGATTTAACAGATGGGTAACTTTATTTTTTTCATGCTTATTTGAGTTTTTTTGAAAATGAAGAAGTTAGAGCTTTATAACTGTAATATTAAAGATCATAGCTAACCTACAGAAATCTACCTAATTATGTGAAAGAAGTAAACCTTTTTGAAGAAATACCCCTCTTTCATGTAGAAAAATACCCCCAGAGAGAAAGAGAGAGAGAGAGAGAGAGAGAAGCTGGAAAATGTACATGATGGCATAATGTTGGATTAAATCTAAAACAAAATCATCATAAAGAACAGGCGTAAACACAAACTCCATTTGGTGCTGAAAGTTGTGAATAGAAGGTGAAAAAATATTTTCCCTTAATTTGTATATTTATAATCAAGTGTGATTATGCACGACTGACCAGAATTGTGAGAGTTCTTCTGTTTGTATTTTTTTAAAGAGAACTTTTTTTAGTTTATTAAATTATGACATGCTCCCTTTTGTTTTGTAAATGAATGTGCCCCCGAGTTGTTAATATGTTATATTAAAAGAGGGTCCTTCAAAAAAAGTTATTTTTTAAAATATGGAGTTCTGAACTGCAACTTGACTAAGAAGCCCCTGGGTACAACAGGTCCTATTGTGGCCTTTTCTGATGTGAGACTTGAACTAGTCGATTTTTTTGAAGGCTAACCTAACCTCGACTATTTGTTGTTATGTGCAATACTGTTTGTACTGTTTGTATAAAAAAAAAGAAAAATGAAAAGAAAAAAGGCATAAATCTTTATTGCAGATTTATTTTCATTGCAGACTTTAGACATTGTGATTCACTAAAATCATTTTTCTACTGTCAAATATGTACCTTTTCTTCATGCTGGTATTTTTTCAATAGTAATGTAGCCTTTGTACTGAGACAAATTTTCATTGTTATTTTTAGAAAGATTTTTTGCTAAGAAAAAAATTAAACATATTTACATATTTTTCATTTTTATTTCGTATTTTCTTTAAGGAGTGCTTTCTCAACCATTAATATAGTTGTTTCTGGGAGAGACTTTCATATCTGGTCAATGTCATTAATATTATTTTGTATTTTTACTTGGAATAAATTAATTTTATGATGCTAATTCTTTAAAAGTTTATTTTTTTCATTTTCAGTTATTTTTGAAGCTAAAATCTTTGTAATATTGTTACTAAAGTGTCTAGTTTTTTGAAATGCAAAGCTTTATGTATTAACTTGCTGATGTGGTTTACAATAGTGTGGCAATGATGAAAATGGTTGGTTATGTAAAGTGATTGGAAAATTGTAACAAAGAATTGGGCAATAAAATGACAGAATGAAGCAGAAAAAATGTGATATTTTGAAAAGCCTTTTCCTTTATCAAAATGATTTAGGGAGATAATAGGGATGTCACAGTACCAGTTCGCTGTCTAGATTTATACACCACCAGTGTTGATGAAATACTATTGCCGTTATAAGGAACTAAATCTATTGAAACAATGGGTTTTTGACCCTGCCCATTCAGCATAATGCTCCATTACTTTTCTCGTCATGAACTCAATAAACTCTATTTTCAATAGTCTTAGATTGAACCTCCTAAAATATATATTCTTCATTGTATTTTGCCACCGTGTTATTTATTTAATTAAATTGACCCTTTCCTGCACAACTTCCTTCCTGCATACGTTTATCAGTGGCAGCGTGGAGCAGACTGTAGGTACCCACATCATTTTCTAACCAAGTTACCACGTAGTGTTGGTGGCTGCCTAATTAATGCAAAATAATCTATGTCCATTTCCTGGTAGCAATGCAGTAACCCATATTGCCACCACGTCTGAACATCTGTTCAGCTTCTTTGTCTTTCTCCGTTCTTCTCTGCCTCTCTTGTGTCTTTGTCCTTTTTTCTTTTGTATTGGCAATACCAAGTGCCAGTATCGAAACACCTCTCACTTCACCTCCATTTACATCACCTTTGTTTCCCTATGCAGCCAGAAGAAACCCCTTCCTGAAGCCAGCGACTCTCTGTTCTGGCACCTAAAACAATCCAGACTAAAACTGGTGTTGCGTAAACAGGGCATACAATGACTTTCTCTAGACAAAACAATTACTTCAACAAGTTATTGATGACCCTTTAGACTAACTTATGCTAGAGTGTTAGAGTGGCTCATCCATAACTTGCGGAAAGAAACGTGTCCAGAGTTGGTCTATTGTGTATCCTCTGTGTGTTCAGTTCTGTAAGTAATGTATAGACTAGATCAAATAGTGAAGTAAAATTTAGACTCAAATTAGGTACTACTGGTTGGAATGTACGCAAATTGCAAACAAAGGAGATTAAGGAATGAAGAGGGAATAAAAAAATTCCTGCTAAGTGGTACAAAGTTTATGCTTATATTTCTGCCTACATGCTTGTATTTTATAGCCTGCTAGCAAGGCATGGGCTAAAACAAATTGTATTGCAAATATGCAGTTAGCAAATAACTTTGCTGATTTCACTATCTGTTAGAGTAGTAAAAAAAAAGAAAAAAAGAAAAAAAAAAGGCGCTTAACTGGGAAAAGCTCCCATGTTAATATTTCAGTATTGTGACATCTCTACTTGCAAGGTATGAGTGAAAGATTAGTCACAGATTTGTAGAAATGTCTCTTTTGTTTAATCTGGCTTGTATGTAGTTGCTTTTATGCTAGTTTGTATGATGTCAGCTAAACCCTTTTTTCTTTTCTTCCTTTCTTTCTTTTTTTTAAACCAGACAAGCTTCTTAACCTCTGCTGCTATAGTGTTCTATCATACCACAGAGTATTTTATATTCATGTCAGTGACTACTCTATACCCCAAATGGGTAGCTGGTCAGAAATCACATTGGTCACGTAATTCTGACACACTCAAATTTACATAAGAAAAAGTTTAGCAGTAAGTAGAAAACCAGGGTGCTAATAAGAGATAATTTTGGCTCTTTTTTTTTCTTTCCTGGACGTAGTTCTGTTGGGGTATAAAGTGTTAGATATTTGTAATTTTACTGTCAAAATAATGGACATAACTTTTAGAGCATTCACAGCTAAGATCTCTGTACTTGTTTTTCAACTAATTTTAAATGTACTGTATCTTTTATTACATGTTCTCTTAGATTGTTTTTGCTAGTAATTCTAACAAGGCTTCTTCCTTTTTGGCTTGGACTAATGCTTGTATGGAACTGCAGTACTGTGACTAAACATGGAGCTCAATGCTGCTATTGCTTACAACTGCTTAAACTTTGTAGTTTGGACTTTATTTTTTTCTGTAATAACTTATTAAATATAGTTGTATGAAGTACTGATATTTGTCATCCTTTGCACATGCTAAGGAAATCCTGGGATATGCATTATGGGAATGTAAACTAGCTACAAAACCCCCAAATCTTGCATTGGAAAACTGTTTACACTAGATGATAAGGTTAAGCAAATACACACCTTACTCATAGGCATTAGATGGTCCATTTATATTTTCACTCTAAAATGGAAAAGCCACACTTGATAAGGCATGTATTATGCTAAGCCGAAGGTAAATACAAAAATATATACTATGGAAATATTTCTGAGAATGTAGTTTTCCCCACCAAATACAAGATCAAGTACCTTGAAAAAAGGAACTGTTGAATTACTTTCTCCGAATTTACCAAAAACTGCTGGCTAACTTATATTGCACTTTATTAGCAGTTTAACAATGGCTGCAGGCTAGAGATTAGACTGATCAGTTAAGAAGGAAAAAAGGACTACAACACTAGTTTCTAATGGTTTCTATTTTAAGAATAGGAGACAATTAAAGCTCAGCCATATAGTTGTTTGGAACCCTACAAAATAATTCCTTGACAAAATGTGACTTCTGCTATGTCAGGGCAAGTGAAGACCGCAAGAATAGTGCATGTTCTATGTCACCGCTTTCTTTCAGTGTCTACACAAACGCAGCTCAACAACCCTGCTGGAACTAGCAGCACTAGAAACTACAGGCTGACTTCAATGTAGGTGCTCTACTTAAACAGGAACTGCCTAGGATTACACTAGAAATTAAATGCCCTTTGGAAACTACATGAAAAGCTGATCAGGTTATGTGTGCCGACTAAGTATTGTGCACGCTCCTTTAGTGTGCACAGCCCTGTGGCTTGCATTACGCTATTTTATCCTAATGTTACCACGTGCAATAGCTCACACACGAAAGAAGAAAGCTTGGATGCCAGGAAACAAACAGAACGCGCAGACATGGACTTGTTTTCAAACTGGTTGTGAATAACCACAACTCTCAGGAGAATGGCCTACTAACTGTTCTTCCAGGAGAAGTGGTTTTACAAGACAGTGATCTGTCATAGGAATTCTAGTAGTTAAATGTATGAGAACTTGTAGGCTTCTGGTTACTTCAGAGTTACATTTGAGAAGGGAGTTCTTATAAACACCTTCCAATTAATGAGTGTTAAACTGCTTATTGTAGCCTCTCTCCATACAATGTTCCGAATCCATCTGGACAAAATCAGTCTGGGTTTACCCCATCCTCTATTACAGAGAACAACTGTGGGAGGAAGCGCGGCCTCTCTGGAACTTCTAATCCCCAATCCTTCCATTACTGCATTACTGATAAAGTAAGCAAGCCACGCCACTTTTAAGGTACTGATACTGACAATTTTCCTTCTCCAGCTGATAGCAGCATTTAACTCAGCCATTGCTTGCATTAAAAAAAGATCACACTAATTTAATTTAAACCAATGCACTTAAATAAGTACAAAAGGCTGCATGACCTCTTTTGCTTCTGGTTTTTATGCGTCACTTTTACTAGGCTTAAACTGAACTAAAATAGCTACCTATATGACTATTGAAGCTTGTGTATTAAACCTATTTAGGCACGCTTCTAAGCTAAACATTTTTGTACTCAAGGCACCAAAGCAACACGTCAGTCCTCACACAGACCTGCAGAAAAGCCAAAGCTTAGCTCTCGAAAGGCCATAATCTGCCTTCCTCATGTTTAGCAAAAGCTAAACAGCATGAGCACACGGGGAGAACTGCTGCACTCTCTCTCTCCTAGGGATCAACCAGAGAATGGGTTTTAAAACAAGCAACTATTTAACCTGTTTTCATAAAAATGTTACTAGCTACTTGCAAAACCTTTATACCACACAATTCTATTATGAACACAGGACAAAGTTGCATACACCAGATGCACACACAAACTATGCCTGTTCAAATGAATTCTCTCTCTCCCCAGTGGCAAGCAAGGTTTTGCAAAGCTTATCTTGGGATGACAAACTGTACTAATTTGAGAAGGCAACATGACAGAAGTCCAGAAAACTGCCCCTTTTCCTGTTTTGGAAGGAGAAATAAAATATCAGCAAGTATAAAGTCATATGGCAGGCCCCTGACAATAGTTAGGGCAGAACTCACGCCGCCTCACTCAGCACAGTAGCTTTCTGGTACGGCCATGCCAACCATTACTTGACTGGCATGGTGGGCACTTGGGGCTACATCAGTAAAAGCAGGTATCCATTTGCTGATTTTAGGTGCCTGAGTGACATTTATTTGCTACCAGCCTCCTAAACCCCCCTGTAGGCTGCTGCCTAGCATTGTTTGTGCCTATGTTTTTTGTGAACAGGCATATGTAAAACTGCTTGTGTCTTAATACTTCTGAATTGTTCAGTAACCCAAGAGCTACTGAGATTCTCAAGGTATTTCCCTGTATTTTTTTTACCTGCAGGCCTAAACACAGAAAGCACTTGCAAACTTATTTATCGGACCGATTTTCACATAAAGGAGAACAGAGGTGTGTTTATCCTTCTCTATCCAATAGCCTGAGAGGTTAAAACACTTAGGGATTTTTTTTTTTTTTTTTTTCTTTTCCAAATCTGCTGCACTGTGGAGCAAGGACTAAGCCTTTTTGCTCATGGCTGTAGCAACTACTCTAACTATTTTGTGACACACTTTGGTCTCTACCAAGTGAAGAAAAATGTTCTCTGGAACAGCATAAGCATCACCACTAAGGTAAATAAAAAAAAAAAATCAAAATGGTTGTTCGTAAAATTACATGTAACAACAAGATAGTGCCCTCTGATACACCTTCTTGACTGCCTTGCCAGCTTCAACATGTACTACAGACCCATTGAAATAAAAGTTTGAAAGAGAGATGGAGCTGGTACAATTCATATGTAAAATAATTCTGCAGAATACTGCCAAAAATCATAGCAAAATTACAACTCATGATCTCATCTCATCTTTCCTCCAAGATCTTTGCCTTTCAAAGTTACAAAAAGGCCTCTAATCTCATTTTCAAGACTACAGAGCATGGTCAGAGTCAAATAAAAAACACATGAAATTCTAAGAGATGGGCAAAATCTTGTTCATAATGTAACTAATCCCTCCCTGTGCCTTGTGCATATTGTTGCAGTCAGAGCCTGCATCACAGAATCGCAGCATACACGTGCCAGAAATGTCCTGCTACGCATTCTTTTCTTACTTCTGACTAGACTTGCATGCTATCATTTGGGCTTTCCTCCAATTTCATAAATTGTCACCAGTTTATGAATGGATGAAAAGCAATGGTAACATTTCTTTGCTCTAGTTCCACAAGGTTTAACCTGTCACAGAGCACAGAATAATACTGGAACGTTAGTAAAACGATGTTGCACAATGGGGACAATTCTGCCTAAAGTGATCATTTGTAAAGGGTAAAATTCAGAGTAGGTATAACTTACTCTAGAAGGCAACTAGATTCTCACTTAAAAGACAATGCTAACGTGACACACATTTTAGGTTGTGGGTTTGTTTTTTTTTTTTCTTGATCACTACCTGTTGTGTAATTTGTCACAGCTCAGAACTGGACGGTTTTACTACTGAACATGGACATTTGCATCCCTTCATCTGCTGCTTGCAACGACAAAAGGAAAATATCAACCATAAATGAACATAAACAAAAGCATTTCCCCCCTTAAGAACTTGCTACATATGTTACAAAATGTAAAAACCTTTAGACAACACGCAACCAACATGTTACCTCTATATAACAAGCTCCTTATATGCTGCATGCATCGATGTGAAATCACTTGCTAATCAAAATGGTATGCAACATCAAATGCCAAAAGAATGCCTAAAAGATAAAGGATAGAATATTGTTCCCGCTAATTCAAAGACAGAATTCTGTCTTACAGACTTCAGTGGGATGGATACAACTTCACCAGAAAATGTTTTAACTTTCACCCAGTTCTCAGGGGCTCCAGCTTTAGACAAAACATTAATGTTACTCTGGTTACTTTCTTATGTTACAGTCTATCTAAACATGTTTTAGCTTAGGAAATGCCTAATCACCGATTTCTACTCACTGATGAACTTACTTAACTGCACCTAATGACCTGCAAGTGCACACTAGCAAAGGTGAGGTGAGGCGAGGCGAGGCGAGGTGAGGTGAGAAGAGGAGGAATGGGGAAAGGTTAAGTAGTCCATTTTATCTCCATTATAATTAATGTTTTATGTAGAAAAATTTCAGTCACTCTGGCAGAAATAAGTAGGAGTATTTGATACCCCGTTACAACATAAACTCATAAATAGGGCAGAAACCAGAACCAAGAGCTCCTCCCTCCCAAGTGGGTGTCCAAGCCTTTCAATTAGTAAGCCATTCCTTTGTTCTCACCCTCTTAGCCCACAGAGTCTTGATTTGTTTTATATAAAGTGGAACAATGGAAAGGAAAAGCCTTCCTCCAGCTTCAGGCAGCATAATGCAAGCTAACTCTACTGTCACGAGCATGAAATGCTCTGTGTGATAATCTACCCTGAAAAGCAACTAAATTAGCCAATGCTAAAGCACCCTGGGTATCTCTACACCAAGGTTACCATACAAGTGCCTAACTCAAGGACATGGATAATGCTCTGGCCACCGTGAACTAAACAATTAGACACAGTGATTGTCAAATTCACACCACTTACATAACTTTGTGGATTCGGCTTTGTGACCTTGACCCTTTTTTCTTCTCAGTTGAGGAGATTTATTTATCTGCTGAAATGTTTACATTAGGTGCTTCTGTTGTTCTATTCAAAGATGCTAAATATTGATGCTTCACCACAGCAGAAATAACATACTCCCAACAAGCACTGAAAAAAAGACCTGCTGCACGGGTGAAAATGATAGTAAAGCCGCAAAGTGCTGAAGAAGCTGCATCCTATGAGGTAAAATATAAAACCAGTGATAATGCAAACCACATACACACAACCCTAAAAAGGACAAAAAAGCAAATCCAGAGCTAGAATGTTCTAGCACTTTTCTGTCAAGAGAGTTTAGAGGCAGAGAATTACCATTACTTTATGGCCATGTAATGAAAGCACTACCCCCACAGCACATAGGATATAAATATGACAAACTGTAATAGTCTCTCCCTCTGATTAAAACAAAGTAGAAGTCCACAGATGTGATTCTGGGACACATTTTCCCAATGATCAGCCAGCAATTTGGTAATGTTTTGTTCTGGAAAAATCCCTAAGGTACCAGGAAATGTCAGTGCTAAAATTCTTTCAGTAATACTACTTCAACCACTCCCCTGAAAAAAGTTTAATGCAGACTATATAGCCAGAAGGCCAAAAAAATACCCTAGTCATGAGGAGATATGACTTACTGAGTCTGCAAATCTACACCATTATGTAACTCAGTAACTCTTGCATTTAACTCACTGCTGTGTAATGGCTGTTCATAGCTAATCCTCAGTGAAGCTAGGTGTCGTATGAGACAAAGAAAAAGGAAAACAAATGCGAAGACGTGGAATTCTCTGCATTTGTCAGACTACTTGCACAGAATATATTTATATAAAAAAAAATATCTTAAATTCACATCTATCCTATGAGTCTGGGCTCCACTGTACAGAGTGTATAGAGTGCAGAGTAAGTGTATAAAGTAGGAGGAAAAGTGGCAAAGTGTGTGTGGGGGTGAATCTCTCCTGCCGTTTAGCCTTTTGTTAACACAGTAACTGAGACATAAAAAAGGACTGTTCATAGAAAACATAGTTCAGTATGCCTTTGACAGAGCAACTGCAGCCCTGAACTGAAAACACCTGCCACTGAAGTAGGACAACGATTTCGATTTGGAAAAGGACTTAAGGAACGCCATTTCTGTCTGTTCTTGATTTCTTGTTTCTGAATGACATATGAGGCCAGATGGGTGACAATGGCCTTTTCACTGAGGAGTGACGCCAGAAATAGGACAACACTACATGAGATTCTCCTTTTGCTCTTTTAAATACTATTCAAACTCATGCTCTCCTAACCTAATTTGAGTAGAGTTTAGAACTATATTTATAGCAGCTTTTCCGCTCTGGAAACTGCCTTCACTTGCAGAAATTATGTTCTCTAGTAATTAAGTTGTATATTATAAGCTGCAGTATTGCCTTTGGGCAAAACAGTTTGGGCTAAGCCTGTCTGCTTTTGATCCCAATTTCCTAATTATTATGGATCATCCTCTTCACTTGTGTTTCTGTCAAGTGTGAAGAGTTCATGGGGATTGGTTGTGTCAGTTCTTTTCACAGGGGAATTAAGCTGCATTCAAAATGCTGCAGGAGCTAATGCAGAGTCAGCAAGCGGCAGTGCCTTTCTATCAGAGAGTCCTCTTAAATCATGCTCTGAAGGAGGGATGTAACAGAAATAGCATCAGCCAGAAGTGAACACTTCATATCAAATACTCAGACTGAATCTTTGCCCAGTTCCTGAGCCAATTCCAAATACACTATCAGATTAGAAATGGGGGGGGGGGCTGTCCTCCATTTTGTGATCCTTGCAGAAACGGGGCTGTGAGAACAACCCGTTGGCCCCAGGAAAGGGAGTCACTGTGCTGTAGAGTCACTCAGCTGCAATATGCAAGTTCTGAAAACTTTGCCCTCTCAGCTTCCTAAAGCTCAGGCTGTACAGCTGAGCCAGAGCCCATGTGACTGTGAGTCTGCCCAGCTCCTGCTAAAATGAGTTCTCTCTGGCTATCCCTAGCACACATACTGTTCCCACAGACTGAGCCTGTCATCACCAGCTGTACCACCTGCTTGGACTCCTGGGGCCCTTCTGCAACTCCTCTTATTACCAAGCCATTTACTTGTTACAGCCTCATCCTGGCAGTGGGACAAGGCAATCAGTGAAGACGCTACTTCTCTCTGGATGTGAAGAACATGACATCCTTTCTGAGGCATCAGAAGGTGACTGATACCACCTCTGTCAGTTCCACCTCTCCCCACGAGCACAGTCCCAGCCGTGCTCTAGACCCTTACACACACCTCTCTGCAGATCATCCTCACATCACATACTTAAAAGTATGAACGGAAGCCCTACTGCAGGACTGCACAGCTGAGGAAAGGAGAGAGCAGTATCAGGCTGTGCTGTCTGGTGCAACCCACAGAGCTACATGCTCCCATTTATTCTATAGAAGCCATGAAAACCTGTCATAAACTGCACTCCACTGCTTGCTGCTTTGCTTGGCTATATTTGGGCTGCACCTGGGAACAGCTGTGGATTTGCTGACAGAGAAGACACTAGCTACAGCTGACAGAACTTGCCAGCTACTTGTGACTTTTCCCACTGCCTGGAGGAAGAGCTGAAGATGTGAAAGTCAGCTAGGATGTAGTGGGGAGGGTGGTGCCCAAGGCTACAAGGTGCTCATCTAGCCAGACCGCCTCTGATGTGGAGGTGCCTTCTGTAGTTACAGACAACTGAAAGGCCCAGGCAGTACTGCAGGAGCTTAGGAGCTGCCTGTATTGACAGCCAATGACCCTTGTAATTCAATGTCCCATCTCAAAGAGTTGCCAGTCTCAAATGCTTAAGCAGGAGGCAAAAGAAATCCTATTTTGCAAACTGTGGAACAACTTGCCACATAGGAGAATTATGCTGGAATATGTCAGAAGTCCCAGGAGATGAGAAAGTGTTTGATGCATGTGTACAGCAGTGGCATGTATGGTCCATGGTTTCAAAAACCTAGCACTGAACAAGACTCTTGTAAAAAAGGGCTCATGTCCCAAAACCTCAATAGTATAGGCAATGCCAGTTTTGAAAACAGGAAAGAGTTAAACACATATTTAATGAAATAGCAAGTAAGTTTACCTGATATACTTGGCTGGTAAACAGCAGAAGTGCAGTCTGCTCTTCAAGGGAAGGATGTGGTTAAAAAGGAAGGGAAAGACCTGGACTGTAAGGCAGTACTCTCTCCCTATCAAAGGCTGATTCTTCCACAGCCAGGGTCAAAGTGGCAGATGGCCTGGAGACATTTCCTAGTACAAGTGAGTACAAAAAAAAAGATCTGACGCATTACTGCCCAGAGGCAAGGAGAAACTCCCTCATTCACCTAGGTTAGGGTGCAGTGATGTGAAGGATACATTTTTTCTAAAAAATCAGGACAAGGAATAGCACCATAGATTTAAATACATTTCCCTTACCTACAAATGTCCCAAACAGTCCTTCCTCTCCCCAAAGAGTTAAGTTGCTATATCTTCTCCTTTACAGCCCTGAACAATATTTATCTCATGTATAGGATGGAGCTGATGTAGCTTCATGTTCTAGTTCAACTAGTTCAAAGGAGGTTACACATTTCTTTTCTTTCCCAATCCTGGTGCAAAAGCAATTCCATTTCTAACATGTCTCTTGGTTCTTATTCTGTACTGCCCTATTTAGGCTCTGTAAACTTCTGAACTTTGTGGAATAAGCGCCCAACTTTATAAAAGCTTGTGTAAAATTTTTGTCAATTACCTAGGTTGCACTTTCATGCAACCTAGCTAATGAATATCAGCTTTAGCAATACATATTGCTTAGCGCCTCAAAGTTAACCATACGGTGTTATTCCCATTGAGTTACCTGCCCAATGCATAAATGCCAGATCCTCACAGGATGGTAGCTAAAGCAGACTTGCCGTCTGTGCTGACAGAGCAAAACAGACTGCCACTTTTCTACCCCAAGAGAGTATAGCAGAAATGCTGTTAAATTTGGAGGAAGACTCCTGGGAGCCAAGATCTGAACAGCTATAGGAGCCAGAAATTCCCCAGTCAGCAATGCACTTAAACACAAGCCTGACTGACTGGAGTTACTTATGTGCTTAAAATTACATACACACTGAAGTAATTGACAAATTGGGGCCAATGGCTGTATCTGACACGCTAAGCCAAAATATTCCTTACACTGGTACATACCAATGTTTCTGCTGTTGAACCTGCACAAAGACCTGTACAATTAATATGTAAATGAAGCCCTTGACTGAAAGGCTATGAACGACCTAGTGCTAAGCATTAAACTGGACATTTGTCAACCTGGACATAGATCATATAGGTGTATTTGCAACACATCAAAGCCACACATAACCTGTAACAAAAAAGGAGCTGGCCAGCAATCTTTTCAGATTTTCTGGACAGCTGTGTCCATGCTTTCAACATACTCTGATGACACCCAGGACAAGCAGATTCCAAATCTAACTCCTGAATGAGGACACAAACCTCAGACTGAAAGGAATTGGAATTCCTCTGGTTTGTTATCCGTTGAGCCCTTCATCTGCATTTGCTCCTGGCTGATGTAGTAACACCCCATCAAAATGGTTTGTAAGAATACCGTATGCCTTGCTTTGAGTGCCTGCCACATAATTCAGGGTTGAGCAAAACAGCACAGAGAATTAGCCCTTCGTTTCCATTTGTGGCCCTCAGAAGAGAGAGTCATTAATTCAGCAGTTCATTTCAGAGAAAAGTCTAATATCTGTCCCTTTTCAAATCAGGCGGGTAGGTGAAAATTCAGGGTTGGCAGATCAAGCAGACAGACTGCAGGCAGAGAGACTGCACATAGAGTCAGGATGTTCCCTGGCATGATCCTATTTATGAACAGTGAACATGAATTCCTCCTTCTGTCAGTAGAGGAGAAATAAATGAAACACAGAGACAGTGTCTGAGGTCACAGTTGCAAATGCCTTTGAAGGTGAAATTGTTGGTGTGGAAAACCTTTAGTACTGCCTTAATCATATTTCACTGTAGGGCCAAATTGAAAAAATAAAAAAGGATGTAATTAAAAATTAAAGTCCAAAACTGTTCCTGAAAACTCCTACTCAGCTGCCGCATAACCTTGAAGCTGTCTGAACTCTCTGGCTGACTAAAGTTGCCTAGAGCTGCCTCTGCACAGACCCAGAATTGCCTGCCCTGGCAAAGCAGAGTAGGCCAGGATATAGTACCTGCCTGAACAGTACCAAAATCCAAAGAGCAAGTGCTCTTGTAGACCTTCATTGTCCACTTTCACTTCATACCACCAAGCCAGAAGCTGCACCCTCCACCTCTTCTCACAATTCATCAGAAGAGTTTCAGTTACATTGACATGTTTAGGAAGAAAGAAAAAGAAAAAAAATAGACGACTGCAAGGACACACAGGTGTGAATTCCAAGTGACATTCCCACTGGCTAAAGGGCAAGATCTCAGATGCGTGTCCGTCCACACCACTTCCTGTTAGCTACCTCTAGTGAAGTTGAATTGCCAGGTATGAAAGCACCCAACTGCCCTTGACACTGTGCAGGTTCAGGATTCTCCAACTATCTAACACATATCTTACAGCCTATACAGATGCACCTAACTTACTGGATTTATGAGATATTACCTCCATCTATATACACTGTAGGCAAGTGAACAACGAGCCTGCCTTGAGGACTGGGAGCTCTCATGAGCTGGTACTATTTCTCAAATCATTTCAATGACTAGGAATGCATGTTAGTGAACTAGAAGGTGAATTAGAACAGTCCACCATGATGATACCAACAGACTATCTAACTCTGAGCCACTCCCATGACAGAAATATTTTCTCTGATTACAGAGAGCATTTTGCCAGCCACAAATCTTCTGAGTGAAAACACACACACCACAACTTTCGTGTTGCATCTGTGGAATAATTAGTGACACTACCTACGTTAAAAGCTTGTACACCAGAAGTGGTGTGAAGCAAACTGTATATACTCTACTGATACTTAAATGGGCCCTTCTATGATTACATAAGTCACTGTTAATTAAAATAATTTTGGTGGGACTTCCTTTTAAAACAAAGAAATTAAAGGCCAGAGTAATTTCAACAGCGACTATCTTTGCAGGTGCTACTCATCACAACCTGGCACCAAATCAGTGAGAAGGAATTTCTGACAGCACTTATTTTCCACACCCATAAGATCAGGGCTGACTTACATCAGTGCATGTTCACTTGCTGTGTCTTCTGCTGCTGATCATGGTTAAGAGGTTTCCACTCCCTGGACACTTAACCCTATGTCTCTGCCAGAGCTCCACCCATCTTGGCTCTTCATCTAATTACTACAGAATGCAGTCTGACTCTATAAAAAAAAGTCCAATTAAAAAAAAAAAGATTAAAAAAGTAGATCAACTGGCAGAACTGAGATGACAGGAACTTCTGGAGTAAAAAGGTTATGAAATGTAGCCAGACCAGGCATCTCTTAAACAACTTAATTTGCTCCTCCCACGGTGCCCTGAGACCAACTACTCTTTGCAGGAACAACAGCCTTTTTGTGGCAGGGTTTGTACATTGCCTTGCTCTTTATGCTGACTGGGACTCTCAGGTGCTATTGTGATAAAAATAATAAAAAAACAAAATAAAGGAAGGAATGGAACATTCATATCATTCTTCAAAGTAAAGTCTATTTTGGTTGGTTGGTTTGTTTGTTTTACAGCCTAAATATTAGCACATTGTCAAGTTCCTCTCCCTCAAGGCACTTGATGGTTCAGTTTTATAAGTAATCATGAGCGTCTGCTTAGGGCAGGGAGTTCTTTAACATTTACTAAACCTCTCCTGGGCTTTGGGTGCTATGGAGGCATAAAGATATCAATAAAGCTAGTTTGATTTTCAGCCAAATGCAATCTAACCAGTCACAATCCACCTCCTTCAGAGTCTGCCACAACTGTGCAAGGATTTTGAACATTTATAATGCTTGCAAAAATTCCCAGTCTCCTCCTTTCCAAGACAATATTAATCAGCAGAGAGGGAAGGGCAGCAAAAATTCCTCCTTCTCAGGCCAGGCTATGACTTCCCATTCAAAGCCAGCGCTGCTAATTGTCTTTGAAAGTATTTGTGTTTCATCAGTGTCTAAAGGCCTCAAAGTAAAGCAGAGCTTTGTTGCGCCTGGCATTACACAAAGCAGAGAGACAGATTCTGTCCTGAAGTGCCTTCTGTCTAAGTAGGCAAAACAAACAGCACATAAAAGGAACAAAAGGACTGAAAATAAGTGACTTGTCTGAGATCATACAGCAAGTCAGGAATGCACTGGTCTCACTTGTAAGAATCAATAAACTCAGCCCTTTTTTTCAAAAGAAAAAAGTAATCAGTGTGATGATCTGTTTCTGCCTCCATCTTCACTGTAGAAAACATTTACTGGTCCCTATTAATTTTGACACTTGACAACTACAAGGATTTAAGAAGCTTTAATTGCTGGTTCTTTCCCACTGTGTAAAGAACCGAGGTTGAAAGTCTGATCTCTGGAGGGACTGGGTTGGGTAGAGAAGTTATACTTGTTTCACATTTAACAGGCTCCCTACCCCCCGCACTAGATTTTATTAGGTCAATGCTTCAAAGACATGGCTACGATGTCCAATAAAGACTATGGCAGCATTCAAACAAACCTTATACTCAGAAGAGCACAATACAACAGGCTTCTTCTCAGAAATATCCCATTACATACACAGTTATTTTCAACTGAGACTGAATTAGTCAAAACCTATTCAATGCACTTATGTTAACACTACAAACCCCTTTGGATTGCAAATCAGATTGGCAGAAGCAGCAAGAAAAGGCTCACTCAGACATTAGGAACAATTCAGGCATCCAAGCTCACAACAGTTATGACTCAATCTGGCTTGATTTCTGGTAGGCAGATTAAAATGCATTGTTTGTACCAAATAAAGCGTGAATAATAGTATCGCTTTTGTCTGCCTCTTGCACTGCACTGCTGCTAGAACTGTAGGAGACAATCCCCCCTACTGGTGATACTCACAAAGAGACTTTACCTTCAGCTTCCTGCTCATAAGAGCCTTTATGGTGGGGCAAGGCCGGGTTCAGCGATGCAGAAGACTGTTCAAGTAGCTCTCAGCTTCTCTTTATCTTGCCAAGTCCTAGGGTCAATATGGTGAGGTCACTGCTGGATTGTTCCTATTCTTCAAGTTGCTCTGATCCAACCATTCTGTTTAAGAAATGATAACAAAGCATTCTTATTAGCGTATTTGATTCTAAAGGATGCAACTCTGACCCCTGCATTAACTTTTTTGTTTTTATTTATTCTTAGAAGAAGAGCTAACAAGGCTGATTTCCTCACTGCAGGCCAAATGGCTGTAAGAGTACGTTATCATTTCTTCATCCCACTGGGCAGGATGCTGTCATCTTTTTGAAACAACAGCGATATTTTTAATTTACACTGAAAAGAAGCTTAATAGAAATTCAAGTGATGTAATTTGGGGGAAACAAATTTCCTTCTGTTTGTTTTGTTTCTGTATTCACCACACAGTCAAGAGAAGATTTTTGAAGTAACTGTAGGTGAGTAGCAGTTACATTACCAGGACTTTTTTTGCATTGTTAGCCAAAGGAAGTTTTGCTTAATGTGCCTAAACTGAACAGTCTGTGATGCAGAGACGCAACCATAGTCTTTCCCATAGAGAAGCACATAAAATGCCAGACTACAGAGAACAGCCTGATATCCTCACACACTCACTCTCACACTCTCTGCTCCTTATGATACTTCAATTTGTTTTGTGTCGTGCCACAGTTTCAGAGCAGAAAGCAGTCCCACACAGATCCACTCATAGCCTAGTGGGTTGCATGTCTCTATGCTAATATTGCTGAACAAGCACTGTAGTCAGTAAAAAGGAAAATAGGACTGGCACTGCCATTTCCCCCTGGTGCTCCAGCTGTGCTCTAAAAGAAAAGGACAGCAGCTGTTATCAGGTATCCGTGCCTTGTTATGCAAGAAGGAAGAGGAACACTTATTTCTGAATCCAGATTTGGTTTAGGTGAGACAAAAATACCAAACTGCTCAGAAAGGAAAAGTTACAGGCATACGAGAAAGCAGAAATTAGATCCCTAGAAAACACCAGTTGGAGTAATAAGGGACCTCTGCTAGCATTTCCTAGCTGAGGTTAGCTCACAGGTCTGGACCTCTGTCCTGATCTCTAGTCAAAGGGCAAGATACAGGCTTGTGAGTGCCACTGTTCCTGACTATCTGTGCTCACTATCATATTTGATCTAGCTGTATCTTGAATTAGAACCGAGTAACTTGGTTACCCACTTTTAACTCCCAATGAACTCCACAAAGTCCCATGGCCAAGTTTTCTACTATTATTCTTTTCATTTTAATGAGCTGTGGACTACATATACCAAGGTGCTACTGCATTGTGGGATGCATAAAACTGCCTGTGTGTTTGTTCCTGGGACCAGACTAGCTAACTGAACTGTTGCTGTATTCATCATTGCAGAGACCTGCTTTTCCCAAGCCTTGGATCGCTCTGCCCTCCATTCCCCCTCGATACAGAAAGCTGACAATTGTACCATCTATCACTGCATAAAACTACATTGCCTGAGCACACCTCCTCCTGGGACATAAAGTCTTAGACTTCCTAGCTTCCAAAGTTTTATTTTAACAGGATCCACCTACTTCATTTTTTTTCCTACTTATGTTTCAGAAACTCAGGCGGCAAGAACACAGCATTTATGCAATGCATAATGTCTCCAGCAGTAACGCAGCACAAACGGACTATTTGGAAAGCATAATTACTGGGTTGGAGCTTTCAATACATCTCTGAAAACATAATCTCTTATAATTTGAGTCCTGACTATGCTACCACCTACTAAAACATAGCAAGAGTCACCAAAGTAGAACTGCTCTTTAGTCTCACCATGATTAACACCTGCCACAGGAGACAAACTCCCTAGCAGCTGTGAGCTAGCATTAGAGCACGGCTGAGTTTTTTTGTGGTTTTGGGTTTTTTTTTCTTCCAGTGATGAGGAAAAATAAAAAGCCATAGGAGACATGGGAGGCAACATTTTTTCTACTTTTCTTTTCCTCTTTTCCCATTTCTCAAACACAAGAGATTTTTTTTTCTTTCAGAATTTGCTGTTGAAATTTTAAATGCTGATGCAGAAATTCGTTACAACAATTTTTGGAGCAACCTCCCTTCCTGTACTTCATGTGCTCTATCAAATTTATTCTACCTTAACTACAAACTCTACACCCTGTATCACTAGGTACTTCCTAAAATATAATTCACAGATCATGAAACATTTGCTGTAGGTCTGCAGAGAACTAGCTGATAACATGATCCCAACACCTTTTTGCAACTCAGTAAGCAACCTGGATAAATATATGAAAATACCTTCTTTCTTGACATCACGTTTCCGAGCAATTCCACAAGAATTTTTGTCAGTCATCCATGGGAAGCAATGAGGTAGGACTCAGCATTGCCAACTCCCAAATATTTAGGGGAATGTTTCTTGCCGTGCCCCCCCCCAGTAAAGCTCTGCTAGAATCAACGAATTTACACAAGATCCTTGAATTTCCAGCTATAATTCTAGTCCTCACATGGCCAGATAAAAGTTTGAAAACACGATGCCTAACATTTTTGTTACTTTGTGAACTGCTTTAGTTTAAAATTAACATCTGATTCTGGTGGAGGTATAGGTTAGGGCATGTAGAAATAGCAAAACTGTGTGTCCACGCTGCAAAAAACCTTCTATCCATGCTACAAAACATTATTCTAGAGGACACCTTAAGGTATTGAGCTGTTCTAGTCATACACAGATCTTGATGCTTTTCAGCTGCTTTGAATTTCTTTAAGTGCTGATATACAAAAAGTCCTGATACATAAAGCAAGCACGTATCTGAAATCTTTCAGTATGGGAGAAATCTACTTCTGTTATTGTGTCTTCAGCTTCAAATACTCCTAATTAGCAGCTGTCTCCAATCTTTTAATGAGTCTGTAACATCATTTAGTTCTGAAGCCACATGCTGTTCAGATTGCCCTTCTGATTTTAATGTGAGTTAAATTGGGATTTAACTTTTACTCGGCTCCCAAGTTTCTCAGCTGTGAATAATCCTCACAGGTCAGTGATTTGGCTGGTATTTGTTACCTTTGCCGTGCTGCTAAATTGCTACTGCCTGTCCTAACAAGTTCTCTGACTGGGACATCTGACAACTGTCTAAAAACAAAATGAAAGGGAAAACAGCAACAAACTCTCCTAATTTTAATTGGGTGGTGTGAAAAACAGGTTACTTCATCAGACTTTGTAATTTTCACGGATTAATTAAAGGATAATGTTTGCTGCAGAGGAGTTTATGAGGCAATAAATAGCTTTTGTGGCTGATTAAATGCCAAAGCAAAGCAGATAAAGGCATCTAATAATTGCAAAAGCCATTTAGTGCCTTGAATACATCTCTGCCATGGATGCAAGTCTTACTATGTGAGAGATCAGCAGCAGACTAACGAAACAGAGAGGAAGCCTCCTTGCCTCTAGAGACCTTGAACAGACAAATAGATAAATTCATAAAGCATGCAACTCAGCCCCAAATCCAGGCTGATCCTCGCTTGTCAGGAAACAGACAAAACGCAGATAAAGATGGTGATTTTGCTGCCCTACAAACACTTCAACAGCAGACAAGCCACCTCCTTGAGCCAAGCACCATCGTTTTACCCGCAGGGCTGCAAAAACCTTAAAAAACCCACCGGAGCGCCTAGCGCTCCCCGGCTTTTCCAGCAGCAGGCGAGCAGCATTGCTGCCGCTGGGGGAGAGGGCTGCCGCCCAGCCCGCCTTGCCCTGGGTCGTGAGGTAGCGGGGTTCTTTTGGGGGTGCCCAACGGCAAGGCCGGGGGTGGGATGCAGCGGGGGGCTGCCGGGGGGAGCCCGCACCGTCCCTCTGCTGTCCGTAAGAAACGCCGCGTTACCTGGGCAGGCGGCCGGGCCGCGGCCGGAGCGGGGCCGCCGGCTTCTGGAAGGCTCGACGGGCGGGGCGGGGCGGGCTCCGCGTGCTGCCCAACGGAAACTAAGGGCCGCGCGGCCCCTCGCGCTGGTGGGGCCGGCTCCCCTGTCAGTGCCCTGGGCTGCGCTGGAGGAGGGCGAGCCGGAGCTCTGAGCGCCGAGGGCGGGTGAGAGACGGGCGCACTTGTCATCTAGAGGTCTTTTCTGTTCTTATTAATCTTATTATTATTTTGAGTGTGAGGGATGGTGGAGGTGTGAAGGCAGCCCTGGCTGCTGCATCCCTGCAGCCAGCGTGGGGCCTGGGAGCCCATGGGTAAGGGTTGTATTTTCTCTAGGTTTCTGTGCAGATGCAAGACGCTGTAGGGTCTTTCCAGCCATCTGCCACTTAAGCTTACTTGGACTTCCAGGCTGGCTGGGTTGTTTTCTCCTCTGGTGGTGGCACAGCAGGCTTCTGTGCTGATGCTTGGAGCTACTTTTCCTGCTCAAGTGGGAAGAGGACAAAGCCGCACGCTGGGCTCCCAGGGGTAGGGCATTCAGATCTCTTGCACTACAGTGCTGTGGTGACTTTGGGACCTGTGACCACATCTATATGGGAGGCAAAAATACTGCACAGTGGAGACTTGGAGAAATAAACCAAACTGAGCCAGGGAAAACAGGCTGATGGCAAGTGCATCTCATGGCTCTTCCTCCTCCTTCACTTTTCCTGGCCCCACACAAGCCCATGTAAACTGTTATGGTATTTTTCACTCTTCTTGCTTTGTTTGTTACCTTGCTCTTCAGCTGATAAATAATAAACACAGCCAAAGAATGATGTAACTTGTAACTGCGGGAACACGCAGTTCTGCATTTTATAAACAATAATTAACTACTGCTGACTGCGCCAGCCGTGAGAAGCCTGAAGTGCTGATCACATCTTGCAGCTCTTACCAGGGCAGCAAAGAAAGCAGAAGAATCAGCTTTGAATTCTGCCACATTGTCCTTTCCAGCTTGCAAATGAACTGATAATTTAACTGATATGATGCCTAAGTGGGTGAGCATTAAATTAATCATAAAGACAAACACCGGTGGGCTGGCATTGACTGTTGGTTTGGTTAGTGTGGATAATGCTTCTCTCTGCAGTCTCTTGAAAACACATTCTCCTGAATACAAGTATGGGTAGTATTTTGGCTTTATGCACAGATACGAACTTTGCCTATGTTTATACAGTTACCCAAACCTTCCAAATGAACAGGAAATAGCACCTCGGTACTTTCAGTTTGATTGACAAGATTGTTGTGTTTTGTGAGCGATGATACTTGCAGGATAGAGGCACCAAGGGTGAACAGTTGCAAGTATCCCAGAAGTGGGATAATTTGGACTGAGTGGAGATGTGGGCAGCATGGAGAAATAGATCAAAATACAGTGCAGTTTTTTCCTAAAGCTACACTTGTTTTGGTAGCACAGACTCAACAGTCAATTTTGCTCCAAGTGAAGTAGCTCTGGTTCAGAAGAGAGGCAGGAATCAGAGTGTATTGCTTTCTAAGGGTTGATGTCTTTTTAATGTCTTCCTTCTCTGGCTGTTGCAGAGATCATACACAATTCAACTGACTTTTTTCAAGCTCTGTTTACTAACTTGCAAAAGCAGTTAGATTTGAACATCTGCATTAGCTCTTCCCTTGGCTTATCACTACAGATTTCCACTTGAAGTCTTTATTTCTGGGATGCTAGGCTGTGATTGGTAATTAAATGGCCGTAAGTGCAGCATGAGTCATGCAAAACTGGGTTAGAATACGTAAACGTGTATCTGGAGAGAACAATATTTATTCAAAGAGAAATAACACAGAAACAGTAGCAAAAAGCATACCACGGCTAACGACTCAATTCACTTGCTGCCGGTATACTGATAAGTATTCCTGTTTTCTTGATGGAGTATCTAAGCAGCCAGCCTGCATAAACTATGAAATGTAATTACTCTGACATATGGGAAGTCTCTGGCAGGCACAGACTTGGCATGGACAGTGCAGCATCACCCTGCAAAGGCCCCTGGAACCAGAGCGTATGGGAGACGTGGCCAGCATGTTCCAATAGCTCAGCTATTTCTGAGCCTCTGACTGAACTGCAGATTAGTTCAATTTGCCACGTTCCTGGAACAGCCCTTTGGCAGGACGCAGCATATTACTCTTCCTTTCTCCCCATTTCTGCACTTCACCCTTGCCTACTTTTCCTGCAGTTTTTGTACCTGAGTCTGAATTTATGGGTTTGAAGTTGCTGCTTTCTGGATCGACTTCCTTTCCCCATCTAAAAAGGGAAATTGAGCAGTAAATGTTTTCCTTTAGTATGTGGAATTTTCCTCTTACAACTTAGCAAATCCTGGTCTGAATTTTACTTTAAAAGAAAATACTGCGGGTCATCATCTGTAAGAGCATATGTTTGTTGATTACTTGCTAAATGAATGACAGACACCCAACACTGAGTTAGCTATCCACATGATGTAGAGCTAAGAAAATAGCACAAGTTTTGAGCAGGTGACTTTTTTAAGGTTCAGGGGAGGGAAAGGAAAAGGAAAGATAACGTAACAAAGTTCCTAAATCCATGTTTGAGTTTCCTAGTGTTACCTGGTGTTGAGTACTTCATTTCTTCAGCTATTCCTTTCTTCCATTTAAAGTATTCAAGATTTAGCATAGTTTAGCATTAGAGTTTGTATAGTCTTTCACATATTTATATACTAAAATGGATTTAAGTGGCAACTTTTTAGTCAATGTAAATTCAGTCTTAGCCTTCTTTGTGTAAGCAGCAGATCTGCTAATTTTTTCATAGACCCTCAGACTGTTCATGTGCACAGAAACTTCAGATTTTGAAAACCAGCCTCTCGTCCCATTCAGCTGTATGTTCCTCCAGTTTATTTTAATGAGAGATCAGTGGTGCACCAGTCTTAAGAATTATAGCGGTGTGTGAGGAGTGACAGGTTCAAAGTGATGATGGTTGAGGGTGGCACCTCACTCAGCTGGCATGGCAATGGTAGCACTTGGAGCGGCAGTTCGAGTCACTGAACTGGAATGGGCTCTAGTTGATAAGAGAAAAATCTGTTCGAATTGATAGAAATTATGGTCCATGCCATGTTGCAGCTTAAATATTTGTCCTAAAAGCTCCAATAGTAGTATTTGAAATGTATCTTTTTTGATAGTTGTCTTCCTTTTTCCTTCTTCTTCCACTTTCTTGAGTGTAATTTTCAAACCTGAACTTAGTGGCTGGTACGCTTGTTGGTTAATCAGGATATGAGCATCATTCCTGACTTGATGAAGAACTGAGCGAGTAGCCTCATTGTGTGATATATTCTTACCTGGGCATAGTGAAAGCACCCTACCCTTATCTGTGGTATTACGACATCTGTGCATGGAAAGCTCCAGGTAAAAGTTGAACTTAATGTGGCTCCCTTGTGCAAGTGCCTTATGACCACATGGAGTCCCTCCTTAATCTTGTTTATTTAACAAGATCAGTGTTTAATTTTCTTATTTTGCACAGTATGATCCTAAGCCTTTACCACACCTTTTACTGCTCAGAATTCAAACCTTCCTCTGAAGATGGCTTCCCCCCTGCCCCCGACTGCTTCTGATGCTAATCATTATAGTATCTGAGTATCTCACTATCTCAGTTTTATAAATGCCTTGTGAGATGAGGAGGTGATATTTCTCCTTAAGCCTTGGCCCTCCTCTGTAAAAGTAGTAAGAAGACAAATCTATTAAACTTGGGTTCCTGACATAAGGTACCAGAGACCTATTTTTATGCTGACTGCTCTGAGAATTAACAAATCATTGTTCCAAAAGACTTTTGCTTTAAGTGATGGGCCTCCTGGTCTTAACTCCTTCCAACCAGTGCCAATAGAGACCTTAATTTTACTGAAATTGTGTTTCATGAGATGTACTGCACTTCCTTGAAAACTCATTTAAATTGAAAAAGAAAGTACTAAATCTATTTAAAATATTTTGCAAGGTTCTACTGATAGGTGAAGCAGGAGATTTTTTTTTTAAGTGTTTGAAATGTTGATGTTCATGTGTTTGTGCAGATGCAATGCTAGTTGGGTACAACTTAAATGGAGATGTAAAGTTGTAAGTTTGGATCCCTGTGTCTACAAGAAGTTCATAAAAATGGCTTAGCCTTAGCAAGGACAACCATTAAGAGTTACTCTGTTGTTTTCGTGCCTATCTATTGCAGCTTAGCATTAAAAAAACCCCAAGATCCCAGTGGGCCTAGTACACTTACTGGGAAATACAAAAATCAACCTTGTGAGCCAATAAAACAGAGATGCGTTTTTCAATAGAAATAAAAGCTAAATATGAGATATCTTAGGTCACCCAGTCTAGCCCCTGTCACTACAGGGTTGTTCCCTAGAATGGATAGCTCTTGGTTTTAGTTGTGGATTTTGGTTTGGTTTTGTTTTTTAATTAAAAAACAAACAAACAAAAAGACAAGGCACATTTTCTCTTTTACCTGAAAAAAAAAAAAAAGTTGCAGAGTGCCGCATATCTCAGCAGCAAAAGCATTTTCTGGTCAGTCAGCAAGGCTTTTTAGGATGGACTACATACCTTAGCCCATGTAATTTCGTTTTTCTTTTTGAGGTTGCGTGTCTCAGTAATCTTTGTTCAGCTTCACCCATATTCAACTCTTTCATAGTATTTCTGTAGGAAGTAAATTCCTTTTTAAACCTTTTGTTGTGCATTTGTTGTGGAGGCAATACAAATAAAACCATGAAGAACCATTTCAAGGTTCCAGTAGTATGCCTACCCGAAACAGTTCTCTGCAGTTAGAGCTAGAAGCATGTGCGTTTGTGGAATTCATTATAGATCATCAGATGCAAGTTTTTGGTATAAAAGTTTATAGAAACATTTGCACTGTAAAAGCACCTTTTCCTCACCCTGAACAAGGGTAAATACAGTTCATAATTTCCACTTTGCACAGGACTACTGTGACCGAACAGTTACAAACGTCTAAACGTGAACAACTCATCATAGCATTTAAGCAATATTAAAATGGTGATTAGAGTACTCAAATATTTTGCTTTCCTAAGCTATTCCTAAGATTTTGATTGCTTTAGGCACATGCAGTTGATAATCCCAAGGCACTGAGAGGGTAACCAAGCTCTTATTAACTGCTAAATTTTGGACAATATAGTAATAAAGAAAAGGGAGAGTGCTACAGAAACGGAGAGCCTTCCTTAGTTCAAGAGGCTAGTCAAGGAAGGTCTTTTAAACCAAAAGCACCTAGTTCAACATAGTATATTTAGCTGTTGACCAAGAAAAAAAGATACGTAGGAGCTCGGCACAGACCTTCTACTCTCTGTTAAATTAAAGGTACCTTACTGTAAGAAACAGAAGAAAATTAAATTTTTACTGTTGTTCATTGCATAAGGCTTATGAATGGAGAGGACTGAAAGCTTGCTGTAAATCTGTGAATTGCCATTTTGTTTTTTTGAGATGTGCTCATTTGATTAGTACCTTCCCTCCCCTAATGCCACCATCCTGCCAGCAGAAAGCTTGGCTTGTGCATGGGCACAGCAGGAGGAGGAAATGCATCTCCCCCATGGGTCACACCCAAGATCACCCAGAGTTATGTCAGTGTGAAGTTAGAGCTCTGTTTTCCTGCTGCTGTGTGGTCTTCACAGGAGCACCTCCCAGGAGTGGAGTGGGAGTGGTATCCCTGTGCTGGAGAGGGGAGTTCTGTCAGTCTTGCACCAATGGAGACTTTCCTGTGTTGGGCAGAATCCCCCATTTCAGCTAGCTGTTTTGGCTGCCAGAGTAGCAGCTAAAGCTTGATTCCTGAACAGTGAGTCAGCCTTAAAAATAAACAGTGTAACGGAACAGATACTTCCAAACCTGCTGTAGAGGAGCATACTGAAGAACTAGTGAAGCCACTAGAAGGTAGGCAGCCAAGTCTAATACAGTTTCTGACACAAATTCAAAGGTCATGTCTTTTGCTAGGACACAGAAAGAATTCAGATGAATCATCTCTGTAAGAATGCTTATACTGAGAGAGCTGCCCTTGAAGTAACTCACTTAAATGTGATTTAAAAGGTGAATTAATTTTTACTATAAAGCATGGCTTAAAGAAAAAAAAATGCAGCTTCCAGGCTTTTGTTTACAAAGCAGTTTATCACCACCCACGAGTCAGTTACTGCTGTGGTCCTTAAAAGATTTAAAGCTTGCCCTATGCCGAAGTTCTGTTTAACGCTGCATGCCTAGCTATATGTAACACTACATTATTTGCCATTTGTAAGCAAGTTAATCAAATCTTATATATGCAAATCTATTTTCATCTTGGAAGTTTTCCACAATTCTTAACATGGCTTAAGTTGCCCTACTTCTGCTTGAATTAAGACTTAAATAGGAAGATGTGCTCATTGCCTTAGTAACCTGTAGAACCATGGGACAGTAGTAAAGCCAGGAGTACCACTAATGGAAATTCCAGATTTAAAGACAAATGGTTAAGGTAAAACGCAAGCTTTTTAGAGATAATGGGCATCTAGCACAAAGGACTAAAGCAAAATACTAAACTTGAGCTAGAGTTAAACTAAATCATGAATATGCATACCTTGGATCTTCAGTGTCATTTTTATTTCAGCAAGCTCAGGAAAAAAAACCAGCCAAACTCCAAAAGCATTAGGGAGCAGGCTAAAAAAAAAAAAAAAAGGGCAAAATATAATAGCCATAACTACATTTGCAGAAAGAAAGTAGCTTCCTGCTTAAGTGGATTCTAAAGATGACATGCATAGAGAAAGACAAACTAAGAATTCAATCTGACAAGTCTAAGTATAACAGACATTTCAGAAGGCTTGTTTATGCAGACTTGGTGCATGTTTGCAGAAGATGATAGTTTTCCATTGAGTTTCAAGTAGAATTTCAAGCAGTCTTCAAGTTTGGTTGAAAAGCGCCATTATGTATACAGTTGTTTCAAAACAGTTCTTCCAGCCCAGAATGTAGTCACCAGTAAGAGGTACTTAGTTTTCACAAATTAGCAAGCTTTGAATCTGGGACTACATCATGAATTTGGAGGTCTGACTTTGGTGACTATTAGTGTTCTTTTGATGCCATTAAATAATGGAGATAGAGTAGTAATTCAGTGCAAGTTACACACAGTGCATCAAGCCTTGGGCATGTGTGGTTCTACACACGGGTCATGTTTTTTGGGGCCTGCAGTGACTGAACTTGCAGTCAATTGAAGGTTTAGGCTATGTCTTCATTAGCAAGTAATACACTGCAGTAGGGGCAGAGCTGTAGAGCAAAATGCTTGGTGCTGAGAACCTGACATCCCTGCACTATCTTTCAAATTTTTGTTTCAGCCTAGAAGTAAAAAACTTTTCTATTTCAGCCCAGACCCTGGTCTGGTCCAGCTGAATACCCATTAAACAGGTCAAATGCAGTTAGAGGCATTCCAAGAGCATATTTCTTGCTTGAGCTTTGCTGTAAGTGAATCGAGTTTGTGCACTGAGAGCACTGCACTAACAAGCCAGACCATGGTAAATAGTCTGCTAGCTTGGAAGCATAGAAAAGCTCTTAGTTAAATATTAAGGTAACTAAAAATGTTTTTAATGTACTTAGTGCAGTGTTCCTGCTGGTTTCCATTTTGAAAGTGTTAATTCACAGAACACTGAAGATCGGTCAGTACATATAATGATCTTGAAACAATTATTCTAGGTTCTGGCCCCCCCCCCCCATTTTCCAGGTGCAGGAGTCTTTTTGATGTCATATCCAAGAGAGCCATCACTAAGAGTATTATGGTTGCATAGCAACCTCAATGTGGTAAGTAATTGGTTTAAAGCAGTCCTTTGCTGTGTATTTCTTTTCCAACAGGAGCCAAACAGTTTCCTGCCACTGCAACTAATAAAACTCTTGGAAAAAAAAATATGCAATGTTTTATGACTAAATAAGCTGTTTCTTTATTCAAATGTCTTGTTATTTCTGGGCACTATCACCAGATTACTGCACCAAGTTATCTTAAAGTACCCAGTATTCCAGCATTATAATTTCCCTGCAAACAGAACACCATGCCCCATCTTGTCATACCCCCCCCCGCCCCGATCATCAGTTGAAAGCACAACAGAAATATCCTATGTATGAAGGCAGAAATTAACTAATGTAAGACTAGTAATCCAGCTGTAATTTCCAAAAGCATTAGTTTTTTCACCTAGTCAGCTACAGTAGAAAAAGTCTTCTCTACGGAAAAAATCCTAAACATGGACATACACAACATACAAGTTATATATTCCCAGTTTTGTTTATTTTCATGGAATGCTAATTTAGTTACAATATGGCAGTTCATAACTACTGAAATGTGACATTAATTCATCTCCAATGCTGCAGAACAGTCTTGATTTATATATATTGTTTTAAAACAATCTTATTTTACATAGTTGAGGTCTCTGGTGGTTTTTAAGCTCTGATGCTTAAGCACACAGCAAGCTACAAACCTTAGGTTTTATGTTTATACATATATTCTATGTATTCAGACAACTGCTGTAAGTTATCTATAATTTAATATTTATAAAAAGTGCATATACTGGTACATATGCACATCTAGAAACACACTTTTACTACTGCCTCCCTTTTATAAAAAGCTGTGTAACATACAGCCATATTACTCTCACTCACTGCTATTAAAGTCCTTTACTATCTTTGTTACACAATTTCAACTATTCAATTCCCTCAAACGAATGTAGGTAATTCTATGTATATATTCTCCTAAAGAAAAAAAGTCCTCCCTATTCCTTTAAGAAGCTTTAAATCATGCATCAGCTTAGTAAACAGTCACTTTAGCATGGATTTTAGAATCCTAGACAGTGTAAAATCTACTTCTGGAAAATGTCTGTCTGTATATTTAATTTCTTCTTTTAGTTACAAAAAATATATAGGATTGAAACATACTGAATACATGCATCTCTCAAAGTGGCTATATTCTAGCCTTATAGATAAATTAAAAAAGTACACCCCTGCTAATAGGATGCAAACATGGCCTCAAATAGGCCATTACCTGTATTTAATATAGCTCATTACATTAAAAAGTTCAAGTCAGCTGTTCTCACAAGATGGTGTCAAAAGACTGAAGAGCATAATATATTTATACTCCATATACAAAGGTGGGTGCACATACCTAGTGCCATTTAATTATTCAATACTTTCAAGGCTTCTAGGCTTTGCCTCTGGTGATACAAGTCCTGAAATGATCTGAATGAAAGTTTAAGTTGAAAATTGTTTTTTAATACACCATAAAAGCAAGTTGTGTTTAAAAGAAAAATGTACACTGAACAACCTGAAGTACTCACTGAAACAACTGTACAAAACTATTATAGATACAGGAAGAAATAATGGTGGACTTAACTTCAAACAGAAGTAACACTTGTTAACATATGTAAAAACTTGCCTTGTTTTATTCTTCTACCAAGTAAGAATTTGCAGCCATTCAGAACAAGTAAAATTCAAACCACCTCACAATGTTTACATTTAAAGTTTTTATACAGTGCAAACGTTTAAGACAGAATAACTCCCCAGTGAAACAGGTGACACTACTCAGTGCCAGTCTTTTGAAGATTCTTCTTTCAATAAGTCTATTTACACATTACGCTAAAGGTTCACTATATATGCTTTGAAGTTTGCTGAATATCAGCAGAAAAATACGTGAACTAGCAGCAGTTGCATTACGAATATATGATGGTTACTTTAATGAATGCATAAAGTTTTCAAGACTGTATTCAGTGTCATACTGTTCTTGATCCCATAGTTCTCCAAGGTTTTCGAGTACTGATTTCATTGATGCTTTCCCAGAAGAGGTAGAGGTATCTGCTTTTTCAGTTTTTCCATCCTTCACAAGAGAAAATAAATAATCAATTCATATGCAGAATAATGTTTTCAGGAATATACTAAATTCTTTGAGTCTGATGATTCTTTTGGGGAAATATCACTTCCTCCTGTTTTTCACAGAGCTGTCTACTATTCATCATTCTGACTTTAAGTGTTCGTCTGATTAAATTTAATATTTCAAAGCAAAGCTTTTCCCTGAGCTTACTCTATTTTTGGTAGGTATTTGTAAAAATGGTTCTTTACCTTGTCAAGAGTGAACAGATCAAGAAGCTGCTCTGTTCCCATGCTCTGTAGGCTTGCGTTTTCTTGGCTGATCACTGTATTTGCAATATTCATTTTGAACTTTTGAAGACCCATGATCTTCTCCTCCAGAGTACCCCTGGTTATCAGGCGATATACATTAACAACACGTTTCTGAAAGGAAAAAAAAAAACACACTTAGCTAAGAAATATCATCTTAGGTATTCAAGAAAGCATAACCTTGTAGTATTCATCATGGACAGTCTGGAAGCAGTTTGGCTTAGAGTTATCCTTCAGTAATTGGACTCAGTAAGTCTGATGTTAGATGAAAAGAATGAGACTATGCCAGCCTCTGAAGTAGAGGCACCTGTAATTGCACCTGTAATTGCATCTGTACACAGGCAGTTAAGAATTCATTGCTTTTTACAGTTGTAGAGGGAGACTAACAGCAGTGAGACTTTCCCTATCCAGGCATCAGAGAAGGACAACCCTGTGGAGCTTCCCTTCAGTTCCTTGTCTCAGTTGCATCTCTTCCTCCACTGAAGGGCGATTCTTCCCTGGCCTCTCCTCAGCAGCTCAGGAAGTACAGAAGAGAAGGCATACCAAGTTGGGGATAGGATAAGAAAGTACACACTTCAACATCTGGCATATTTGCAAGAAAGCAGTATGAGCTCAGTGGAGACCCCCAGACGTCACTTTTATTATATGCTCCAACCTTATCCAAACGTGAAGAAACGGGAGTTCAGCAAGGGAAAAAAAAAAACTTAAGGGAAATTAAGAGCTTTTCACCTGCCCAATGCGATGTGCCCGATCCATGGCTTGCAGGTCTCTCATTGGGTTCCAGTCATGTTCCACAAATACTACTGTGTCAGCCCCTGTTAAGTTAAGTCCCAATCCACCAACATGAGTGGTGAGCAAAAGAACATCTATAGATGGGTCATTATTAAACCTGCATACAAAAAAAAAAGTTAAGCATGATAAATTTCATTTAAATAATGAATTTATGAACCTCAACTGCTTTGAGGCAGACAAAAGAACAATTTTGTACCATATAAATAATATAGTTCATTACAGTTGGCCTCATACTCGTTATGAAGGGATATGCTTACCGCGAAACAATGGAATGCCTCTGACCAGCAGGTATGCTGCCGTCTAGTCGTAAATAAGTAACTGAAGGTAACTGAGGTCTGAGAAGGTCATGCTCCACTATATCCAGCATGCTTTTAAGTTGACAGAAGATAAGGACTCTGTGTTGGGCCACAACAGCTTCTGTACCGCTTTCTGAAGATCCACCATTCCCCAAACCGCAGTCTAGCAGCAGCTTAAAGTAAAAGAGCATTAAAGTGTACCATCAAAATGACAGTAGATCTCATGTAAATATTGACATTGATGGACTATCAAAAGTAGAAATAAGAGAAACAATAAACTACAGAAGGAGGTCTGTATATGACAGTTGCTTAAATGACATAATGCAAAGTTTGGCTTCATTGTCAAACTATGAAAAATTTAAGAGTCAACAGAGTAGTCATTTTCTTCTTTTTGTTTTCGTTAAAATAGAATTTAGTTATGTAATGCAATTTAACTTTATCAAGCTAATAGTCTCCTATATAATAATTAGGAGAAAAGGTTTTCTGTAGAAAATCCACAAAGAGGGACAGGAGGAAGAAACAGAATTAAAGTAAGGTTTCTGACACAGCAGCAAAAATTATGTAAACATCATCACCTTCAAGCAAGCTTGTGCTTCCCCCTCCCTGTCAAATTAACAGGAAAAACAGGGCATATTCCTAAAAAAAACTCTTGCACTCTATTTCATTTGCTACTTGTGTTCTAAGATCGGTTTTCATATTGATGAAGTCTTAAACAAAACCTTCTAAATTGTAACATCAGTAGAGACACATTTAGGAAATTTAAGGCACAACATGCAAGTCTACTTACTTGTTTTAAAGCAGACAGCTTAGGTGCGTGTTGGATGTCTCGAAGGGATGAATTATGAGCTGCAAGTTGCTCTGTAATTCTTTTATATTCTGGATGTTGGGTTGTTAACACTAATGCTGGATGGTTGCATAGCTTCCGTAAGTATTGCAATGCCTTTAATTATTTAGGAAATTAAGTTCAAAGAAATGGTTAATAACAATGTAGTTACAGAAAAAGGATAAACAAAATTGATAAGTATAGGGGCCACTCAGCCACATTCCATAATTTGGACTTTAGGTTATATTTTCATTAAAATAAAGTTGCACATTTATATTAAGAAAACCTGTATTTCAAACTGTGTCCAATAACTGTTAGGAGCATAGCGATCTTGGTTCCTCTTGCAGGAACAGTGCACAGACTACCCTTTCCCACGCCTTCATGTGTGTGGGATATAGTAGATGGGTTTGGGAACTGTGTAGAGCCTTTGCAAATTATTGTTTCCAAGTACCCAAGACTTAATCTGCAACTACGACCGTGAACTTTCATAAATTCGGATCTAGCCTTAAGGAAACTTTTTTTGTTCATGTTTTAGAATCTTAATTTTGTAGTGTAACAACTCAAGAGATCAAAATTAGTTTCCTCCTTTTGAGGTTTTGCACTTTTGGTAATCCGTTTTTAATTGAGAGTAGTATCCAAGATCCACAAAATAGCTCAACACCAGTTAAGCAGAACACATTAAAAAATTTAAGACAGTTTTATATGACTTAAGACACAAAACCATAAAATTTAAGCATAATAGCTATACATCACATTCCAGGCAATCTGATCCAAAATCTAAATATTTTACTTGGATAATATGGCCACAAATGTGTAAGTTAACTATCTTGATTTTTATTTTTTATTAAATCCAGAAATACAGTTACCAGAAACAAATTAACTAGGTAGTAAAAATTACTGAAGAAATCTGTACCTGAAATACATGACCTGTAGCTTTAAGCTTTGGTTTTTCAGTTTCTTCATTTAGTGAAATTGAAGAAACTGTTTCATCAATGTCACATTTGGCACGAGACTTGGCAAAATCTTCATAAAGCTGAACCTGTAGACCAGGCCCAAGACAAGAGAATGAGTATGTTCTCCCCGACAGAAGACGAACAGTCACTTCTAGAATTTAGTTCCGAGTTAAAAGTTCTGAATTATCATAAATCAAGAAAGCTATTTTATATGTAGCACAAGATCAACATTAACAGTGGAATCTCTTGCAATTTATTTTCTTTCAGCTTGGAAACTATTCTTTACAGAAATCTGCAGATGCCTAGATGTTCTTGTAGAACGATGCCAGAAATTAAGCTAAGAAATGCTCTATTGCAACTGGACTGAAATTAGTTTTTAAACAGGTACTAGAAAAAGTTTTTAGTCCTGTGGTTCCAGAGAATGTCAGAGCTGACATCAGATTGACCCAGGAATACAGAAGTGGTTCCTTTGTGGTCTTAACTGTGCTAAAAAAACGAAGCCACTTTTTAAGCTTACCTGTAGAGGACTGAGAATACAGTAATAATCTTGAATAATTTTGGGTGGAAGATCTTGCAGTACATCCTCTTTCATTCTCCTTAGCAGGAATGGCAGAACTTGGCGGTGCAGTGCTTCCATTGCAAGAACCCCTGGGGAAGGCCACAGAAGCAGTGTTTGGGGGGGGGGGGGGGGGGGGGAGGGGGGAAATTCATAACATTCAGCCCTCCCCCCCTTATGTTGGAGCTGACCGCACTTTCTCTTTTTATTAGCAGTTCTCATTAGCAGGAAGAAAAACGAGAAAACCAAGATGCAAGCGTTTGATCCTTACCAGCCTCTTGTTCTCGACTGGAGCTTCGGGCATCCCTACTTGCCAGTATTGGTTTCCCGTAACGAGCTGCAAATTGCCGTTCAGTACCCAAAAATCCCGGCATGAGGAAGTCAAACAATGACCACAACTCCAAGACGTTATTCTGAACATGAAAGAAACATTTGTTAAATTATTTTCAAAAGTAATGGACTTTCACAAGTTGTAAGAAACATTTCCATATGTATTTAACAGTGCCTATGAAACACTACAAACAGAACACTTCAACATACTTTTGAGCTCCTGGAACTTGGTGGCTCTTTCATCAACCTAAGTTACAGGCAGACCTGTACGTGTGCTTTAACGTATGAATGGACTTTCTACTGTGTCTGCTGTCTTGAGCCACACCCTGAGTTCTTCTGGACAACAAAACCCACAGACAAGTCATTTTGGACAGAGCCCAAAAACTGGAGTTCTCGGGGTCGAGTTTCTTGCCAATTTCACTAGAGGCATAAGGAAATGCTCTCTCCCCTTCCCTGCCTGCAACTTAAAGAACAAGCGGTAGAGAAAGTCTTGTTGCAAACTTTTGAGCCCCATTAGTACCACAGGTCCTGCACCCATTCCCCTCTACATGGGCATACTAGGAAAGGAAAAAGATGTAGTTTCAAGCATTTAGCAATGGAAGGCTTTTTTTTTTGTTTGTTTGGTTTGGTTTGTTTTACAGTTTATACTTTGAACAACACAACTCTGATAAAAAGCACAATAAAATGGACTGCAAAGTAGATCTTTTTTGCTTGTTTTCTACTACTCACCCAATTCCTTAGGAAAAAAGAAAAGCAGTTACCTGGATTGGTGTCCCAGAAAGAATTATCCTATAATTGGCAGTCAGCTGTTTTACTGCTTTTGACAGCTTTGTTTTTCCATTTTTTATTACATGGCCTTCATCAAGAATGCAGTAATTAAACTTAATATTTCTAGAAAAGAAGAACAGAATTAAGTAGCATTTAGAAGTCTAAGCTATTAAAAACTTCAGAAACAAACCATTTCTTACCTGAAGAAGTCAATGTCATTTCTCACAACGTCATATGAAGCCACTATGAGATTGTGTCTTTTCACCTGGTGTTGTAATCTTAAGACAAAAAAAAAAAAGAGGAGATCGTAACTGAAGTGTTCCTTGCGTATGTTATTATTTCAGCCTTTAAAGGTACCATCACAAGTTTTACCATGCCCACAAACTACGCTTCAGTAGCAAAGTGAATTGCAAAATTCTGTGTGTGGTATTTTACTCTACCCAAGTCATAAATGCAAAGTGCCTTACCTTGCTCTCTCAGTAGGAGGTCCTGTATAGTGCAAAGGATTAAGATATTCTTTTGAGCAAAATTTGCCCACTTCATCCACCCAGTGTCCTGTGAGTGTAGGAGGGCACACCACCAATGACGGAAGAGGAACACTGTCCACCAGTTTTGTTCTTGCATATTCCTGAGCCCTTTAAGAATATCAAAACAAGTTTGAAAAAGTTGTTTTTCACAGAATAGTTGAGGTTGGAAGGGACCTCCGGAGGTCACCATAGTCCCAGGACTATGTCCGGAGTCATTACCATAGATAAAGTCTTTAAGGTAGGGTGTTATTTGTTTAAGCTTACCTGAGGCAATGATCACCTGCAAGAATGCAAATGGATTGTAAAGTTTTTCCTAAGCCCATGTCATCACAAAGAATTCCATGAAGTTTGTATTTATTGAGAAATGCCAGCCAGTTCACTCCATCCTGAAATCAGAAAGTAAAAAGAGTGCCTCAGAAGTAAAAACTGGCTTTTGGCTAGTTAAGCTTCAGTTCAAACATCTGTATGTTCTGTCATCCATCACTGCCAAAGTATGAGCTTGTTTCCCCACCATAAATGCATCCGCTACAGCCCATTCACTCAAAGCAGAAGGGAATAGAGGGAGAAACATAAGCAGCCAAACAGTAAAACGAGGCCTGGCTTTGCAGTGGGGAGCTACCAGTCAGCCTACGCAAGGCACAGCCCATTGGCCATTCCCTGAGAAAAATGACAGAATCCAGAGGGCGGGGGGGAAGAATCATTAAAAGAAAAAACAGTATAAATGGCATGCATTACTTAATTTGTTCTTCCTTACCCAAGACTCCAAGATACACACTGCACACCTAAAAACAAAAACCCCCCAAAACCCAGCACCTGAACAATTCTTACCCTTCCATAAAATCTTATCAGACTGGAACTTACTGCTCTTTTAAAATAAAAGTATAAGCTGTTACCTGCTGGTATTTTCTGAGCTCTGCTTTGATTGGTACTGGAATTTTATAGTTTTCCAGTTTTTTTCCATCCAATAATTGTTCCAGAAAGTGACGTTCTTTAGCTTTCATTCGGATTAATTCTTCAGACATGTTTGGTGGATCTGGTATACCAGCCTAGGGTAACATTTTTAAAGCAGTAACATAAGGGCTACAGTACTCAATTCTCACACAGACAATAAGAAATAAAACATCATATTAGCTTAGCCATTTTAAACAAACAGATCGCAAAGATCTGCGGTCTTCTCAATTGTATAAATCTAAACTCAGTGCTATACTTGTTTGATTCCTTGCAGATCAACTCATCCAGGGTTGAAGGGTGCAAAAGAAATTCCACCCCAAAGGACACACTGAAAACCTTGCTACAATCACACAGAGGAGGGGAAATCCTGGTCATGCTTGTAAGATTTTACGAAGACTGAGCTATCCTACCTCTAACCAGAGAGTTTATCTGGCTGGCTAAAGAATTCTTTGCTGCCCATTTCTCCTTAGCCACAATCTACCATCCAAAGTTAGATGGATTTTTCTCCTACAGATGTTAGTAGAATTAGATCTAAAGTGATACTGAAATCCATAGGTTGAATTCAAGCAGTTGAAAACTATTGGGAAAAAGAAAAACCTAAACCCCTCCAGGTTTGTAGCGGCAGACCATGGCTTCCTAGGTACTTACCACACCAGGCCAGAAGCCCAGAGAAGCTACATCTGGGGACCAAATATGCTCAGACATTCCTGCTTGCTAATAATACACAGTAGCAAAACAGGCACTGGTATTTTCCATCATCACATCTGTCATCCCAGTTTTCTGGGCCACCTCCATCTTGAGTTAGCTTTACTTCAAAACCCAAGTTACTAACCACTTAGGGAGGGCTCCTGGCCAAGAAGAAAAACTATCAAATAATTCCACCATGTATGTGGTTAATAAAGAAGGGGGGAAACTAACGCAGATTTCGGATGTTAGAAGTGTTCCAATAAGGTATTTAAGTACATACATACACATAGACCACAGCCTACTTGTTCAACTGCTCTTCCTACCCTCCCTTTTAAAAAGAACATGTCTGAAGCGTGAATACCATGCCAGTTAATCTGGTTCAAGTATATTGTCAACTTGCAGCATGACTGCTTATCAATAAAACAGCATAGATTAAGTTGAACCATTTATTTTACAATCCTTCTTTCAGTCATATTTTCATTTTTATGGTTGAATGAATAATGAAATTGAGAATAAAAGATACAGGAAATTGAGCATAGCTAAAGTCCTTCCAACTCATTTATTGCTATTGTTTCCAATTCCTCACAATTAGAAGCCAACACAAAAATACAGATTAGAAACTCCAAGCTTATTCAGACCTCTGTCACTTTTACTTGTCCAGCAGCTGAATTCAGGTCTTGCATTTTAGGCTGTATACAAAAATGCCAGCAATAAACACAAAAGACTAGATAGACTCTTCGTTTTGTTACAGCACTATAAGTCATGCTTCAGGGACATGAAATTGAAAGAGTGGAAAGTTAAGGATTCCTTAATAAAGTACTTCCCCATAAAACATGTTTCCCTAGTCCATATCAATATACCCTCTTACTCTTTCCACTGAGATGACTCCAACCTCTCTACAGTTATCAATTTAAATTCCTTGTTTGGCCTAACATTTAAAATTGCTAGCATTCAAAAGACTGTCCCACAACAATACCGGTGTTTTCTCTCATTATTAATCTACTTCACTCTGAGTTTGCATATGTCTTAAGTTTGCACATTTAATATAGTTCAATATGCGATACTGAATTTCCTTAACTGGAAAGGGAATTCTTAAGGGAGTTCTTGAGTAACTATAGAAAAGAAACATGAACTCAACATGCATATGTATGCAATTAATAACACAACTATTCTACATTTCTAAGAGTTGCTCACTAAATTCTATTAAAATAGCTTTTAAAAAAAAAAAAATCTAAGCTACATGTATTCCATAGGATTGTATTTAGATGCATATGAAGGTCACGGGTGCAAATGGCATTGGAACGAACAGCAGCATGCCAGAAAAATTCATTTCTACTTTGCTCACTTTCAACTTTGTCAACATTTCAGTGTAATCATACAGAAAGTGCTCCATTTAAGGCAGATTGCTAGTTATCAGATTCTAAGGTTCTATTATGCTAAATTAAAAATTGAGATAATAAAAGATACTAAACCCATTAAACTGACTTTTTTTTTCCATTAGAAACATGCAAACGAATTCTGAACTGTCTTCTATTACCATCTGGTGGTGAAAATAAGTTACTTAGAAGCCTTGTAGTCTTTGAAGTGCAATATTAGAAAGCGTCTGAGGTACGCAAGTTGCAGGAGTGAAAAACTGAAGCAACTCTGTACCGAATAAACACTACTGGATCATAATACATGTAAGATTTTGCCCAAAGCTATAGGGCGGGGCTTTTTTATTTTAAAAGCTAGGAATAAGGAACTGTACTTATCGCCACACTATTTCTATTATTGCTATTTTATTTTTTCTTTTTAAATCATTATTGCTTTTTTATGCATTTCTCTTGACCACTTACACAACACCACACATACCTAGGGAGAACACACCTGTAACTCCCAAGACTTTTGAGCCAAAACTAACAAAAGCAGCATTACATGCAAAATTAATGAATGTACGCTAACTTCAGTATGCAGTTGAAATTACTTTCTTATAAAGAGAAATTTTACTTTAACATTCATTTAGGAAATTACTAACAGAGGGTCCAGTTTCACTCATTTTACATTATAAAGGACACATCTTCAATTATCTGATACGGACTCAACATCTATAAAAACAGTTACTTATTCAGCATTTAATAAGCCAGAAGCTTAGACTTTGTGGCTGGTGAAAAAGTGGATACAGGGCAGTTCACATACTTAGTACACTTAAACTTGAGCTTACCTCAAGAGGCATTAGTCTAATTAACGTTGCAAAGCACTGAGTAGCCATAAAACGTACACTGTCTGTCTGATCGCTCATTCTACCCAGAACTGGAACCACTAGGAGAACGATGTATGGAACAATACCAACATCCAGCTGCTCCATTACACCTGGATCAGTTATTAAGGAAATAGTTTTTACCTGTTCAGGAATGACTGGCATCAGTATATACCTGGTAGATTTCACACTTGGTAGGTAAGAGTTATTAATACATTACATTCAGATGAACAAGATTTCTACTAACAAAGCTGGGGGGGGGTGGGGGGGGTGGAGTTCTGATCTACCCAGTTACATTTAGCCCAGTGAATTCCATGATTTGAGAAACTGAATTACCTCCACCAAAAGTTCACTTGATAGGTAAAATAAAGGCAATGGAAATTAAAGTTTCTTCTGTTTCTTGTCTACAGGAGGAAAATAGCTTAACATTTTGTTTCATTCCTCCTCCCATTTTTTTCAGGCAACAGTTTTTGTTCCCCCAAATTATGCAACTGCAAAGAGGTTTCTGCATTTCTGAATACTCAAGCAAGGATACATGCAAGTGCTTCAATTGCACCTTCTTGTTTGGTGTTGTCATCTATTGCTCCCAGCCACGGTAGAACTTTCTCTAGGAAGATATTCATTGTTTCCATGGTAGCTATTTTGCTCATAACACCTACACAACGAGCAGCCATGTGTCTCACTGCAGTGCTGGGATGTTGAAGGCACATATAAAGATGAGGCAAATGCTGTATTAACTGAATAGAAGAAGTGGGTGGGGAGAAAAAAGAAAAAAAAAAAGAGGTCAATATGAATTATAAACAAATTACTGAATTGTTTTGAAGTAAAACAGTCTTTTTAAGTCACTGTTGCCTCCAAAAGAATGCTTGAAATGGCTCCTTAACAAGATCTAATTGTTTAGAAAGGAAAAATTGTTTCAAGAAGAAAAAGACAATTGAACTTTGAACAAGTATTACTCCCCAATACAGTTAAAATTCAGAGTAAGAAAATATTTAGGGTTTTAGTCAAAATGCAAATTAAAGAAGCCCTTGATAATTAAGGAAGTGTTTCACACTGGAAAATATACAGTACTAAGTACTCAGAACTTTTTATAAAAAAAAAAAAAAAAAAAAAGAATTTTGCTTAAATACAGATACATAGATTAAAGAATTCCTCCAAGCTAGCAAATTTGTCCTAGACTCATCCCATTTGTCTTTAGGCAGACATATTACCCACTATGGGAGTCTTATTAACTCTCTGTCACAAGACAGACACCCAGAAGGAAATTCACATCTTGCCAAGGGGGTATGTGTGTACACACGTCTTTTTTTCATCAGCACAAAGACGTTCTTATGTCAGATACCTTAAATGGATGGTCAGGTTTTTCCTAGCATGGAAGTCTCTAAGTATTAGCTTTGATGAAGCAATTCCACCCTCTTTGACTTTCTGTGATTTTTTTTTTTTTTTTTGAAACCTGTATACAGTAGTAGCACCCCCAAAATCAATTTACACATTAACTACACACCATATATATATGTATATATATCTGATACGTGTATCTTTAAAAAAAAAATCTTTCCACGTCATATGCTAAATTCACTCAAAATCCCTTCAGTATTTTATTAAAATAGATAAGAAACAATTCCGTATGTTCCCTATGAATTTTCTCCATCTGCTCAGAATTCTACAGCCATTCCTTATGCTCATCCCTTCCCATCATATCCTTTCCAGAGTTCTGGCCTACTTACTCCTTGCCTGGGAGCCTTTTCATATATTTTTATCATCCTCTTGCCCTTCTCTATGCCTCTTCCAGTGCTACTATATTTATTCTGAAATATAGTACTGCAGATAGCCTAGTACTAAAAATTGTAATCAGATCCAGGCATAAGAGTGACTTTCTTGTTCTGTTTCTTAACTTCCTATTGTTTTTCTTAACCAGTATTTTACATTCAGCTGATACTTTCACAGAACTATCCTAACTCCACGATCTATCTCCTGAGTAGAAATAGTCAGTTCAGAGCCCACTACTGCATAGAAGATAAGTCTTTTACATTGAGTGGTGGGTAAAAAGAAATAATTTTAAAAGTTACTTTTGCATTCCTTGCACAGGGAGGCTGTCTGTTCTCCAGGTTTAGAAAACTTGCCATTAGAATAAAGCAGAGTTGAGATGCTGATTTGAATGTAACACAATAGCATAAATATTATCATAACTCAAACTTTGGACACAATCTTGTTTGGGCATCTCATCCAGAAAAGGATAGGCGAAGTCTAAATTGTAGGTAGATGTTTGCTTTTGTGGTTTATTCTACAACCTGAATAAACAAATACAGAATTTAACATCCTACAGGACACAGGGAAAAAACAGCTTTGAAGCGTAACAGCTCAACTGCTGAAGACAGAAGGCTATGTCTTCAGCTTATCAAGACTAGGATACAGGACTTGAAGAACAGGCAAGCTAGCAAGTGCAATAGAAACCATTTGAGCAAAATTAGAAAAACATCTAAAAAGAAGCCTCACAAAAAGATTTAAAACAGTGGCAATGAACAGGCTTAATTGCTTCACACAAAAGCTGCTTTGGAATATAATTACCAGAGGATGGAGCTGAGTATCCATTGAAGCTGCTGTTGTTTCAAAAACCTGTAAAGAATTTACTAGCTCCTGGGCAGGAGCATCTCCTTTTTCCAGTAAGGACTTTCGGTCTGTTAAAAACAGAAAAGGTGTTCAGTTCAAGACTGACATACTGCACCCAGCCTACCAGTCCCCCCCCCCCCCCCAGCTTAAATCAGAAGTGTAATTACCAAAATTATTTATGTGAATGTTGTTCCTTAATGAACCAACCATAGCATCCCAGAGATGTGGCAATCCCGTTGCCATTTCAGCACCAAAGTGTTTAGCTATAGTAGATAAGGCAAATTCAGCTCCTCTTCTCTGTACAACATAAGGTTTCTGAGCCTAGAATTAAACAATTTAACAAAGTAATGAGGACAAATACATTTAAGAATAACAATTATTTTCAAGGAGTCTCCCATTGTTACATAGGCATTCAATTCTGATTGTGTTTATAGCTACCTACAACACAATTGCTGGTCGATTTTTTTCTTTGTAAGTTAGTTATTTTTTATACAGGTAAAAAATGAAAATCTTTTATAGCAGATTATTTAAATCCTATAAATTCAGGGATACAGCTTTTGCTGACACAGGCCCGTTTCAGCAAGAGGTTTTCCAACTGGTTCCAGTTCCAGAACCTCAGATATTGCCAATATAGGGGACACCAAGAACAGTAGCATGCTAGCAAAACTTCCCAAAAAGCAACACTTCATTTGTTATTAAGCCCTTTCTCTTGCTCCCACCCTCTTCAGAAAGTGGAATTGATAAAAATCACTTATAACAATTAAGAAAGAAATCCACAACACTGTTTAGGAATCACAGTCCTGACTTAGGATCTTATTAAAACACGGTGAAGTTTTATATGAATAGAACAGTAAGAAAAAAATTTAGCATATCAAGTGTGGAAGTCACACGTACATCCTACAGCCAGGCGTATTTCAAATACTGTTTTTAATGCTTCAGAGCTTCCACTGTGCATCAATATGACCAACACTAGCATGGGTAACAGGACGCAGTCACAGCATAGTGTGTGGAAATCCATTTCCATGGATTTATATTGAGATATTCATACCCTGTACTAAACGTGGACTATTTCAGGAGTATTCATTTCCTTAATGACACACTGAAGATTTAAATCATTGTCATCATCAACTAATATATGCTGCTTGCATCACAGTATTTTATGTCCACTCAGTTCTCTCATGAAAAGATCCTGGACATGCCTATTATAATGCTATCAACTCCAGTGAATTCAAACTACTGGAAGGGAGTAAGGAAGAATGTGCAAGTTGCAAACATAAATTTTTTGAAATGTACCTCATCAAGTTCTGTAGGAATGCTTCCACTACTGCCGGTGGGGAGATCTGCAATTGGGGCTTTCGGAGCTTTTGGAGTAGGACCTCGCCGACTTGTGATGGCAAAAGCAGCTTTCTGATGTCTGTACAGGGTAATTATTCCCCTGTGCTTAGTAACTGTATGATGCATCCCATCTTTATCAGAGTTGGGCCCTAAAGGAAAAGAGAGAATAGCTGACAACAGTTTAAGCTGCAGTTTAAAACGTAGGTGGAAGTGATAGCTACCTACAAGTCATCTGCAGATCTCAGCGTGCTTTAAAAAAAAAAAAAAAATAAAACAAACACCATAAATGTCATGATCCTCAAGGATGGAAAAATTTAAGTACAGCATAGAGTTACTCTGTTAAGAACACATTACAGACCTGGCAAGAAAATCTAAGTGTGCAAACTTCCACATAAATTCTTATTCAGCAATACATACAGGTAATAAAACTTCAATCAAATATAAGAAGTTTGCACAAGTGTTTGTTTTTTTTTTAATAAACCAACACATTATGTTCTAAAGTTTAAAGAAACTTATGTTCTGTGTCCTTTACAAACAGTTCAAAACTTCTATCATGATACAATAACAGATGCCATCAGTATATTTGGATTTGTTGATGTTTCTGTTTATGCTAATCAGCTTAATTTTCAGTCAGATACAGCATTATTCTACTCTGATACGAAGGATGACACATTCATTATAAAAAAGTAAAATGTATAATGGTCAAACCTTAAAGCAGGTTAGAATCAATCTAGTATTAAAGTCTTAATTTGTGTTGTTCATTCAATCCACACGTTTTTAGCAAGGGACAGTCATTTAAAGAAAATCCATGACCATAGCATGCATTATTTGTTCATTTCAAACACTGTCCTCATCTTTTGTTATCTTACTATTAGCCTATGGAACATAACAGAAGTCAGACTTTTTTCTAACAGGCTACTCTAATTTCCATACCGATTCAATTTCAATTAAAAAGCTTCATAACACATGTAAATGAAATGTGATCATAAGCGGATAACAACTGAACAACAGCACATATCTGAAAAACAGAACAAAGGTCTTTTATACATAAAGTTTCTGAAAACTATACACAATCACTAGTTGCACGCAGTGTGTAGTTTAAGATACCTAAATGAAATAATTACTAATAAATGAAGACTCAGCTGCTGGCGTTTTAGAAACACTGGAAACAAGACTCACTCAAATACTCATTTTAACAGTTCAGAGAAAAGCAGCCATATTTTAAGAATCCTGGCAGTCCTAGATATCATACCTTTTGAGTTTTCATGGCTACTCTGAGGCTGTGCAGGAGATGCTGCTAGTGGTGTGAGATGCGGATCCACGCAGAGAGAGTTGCAGAGATTTTTTATAATCTTTGAGTTGGGACAAGGAGACCTTGTTGTACACTGCTGAAGTAACTTTGCTATACATGAAGCCACATAGTTTTGTACAAGTGTATTCTCCTCTTTTTTGATAGCTTCCATTAAAGGTTTTATAACAGGATTTAGTTTTTCTGGAAGTTGCTGCAAGTTCACAACTGCACATGCAGCAAATGTATGGACTCGTAGATGCAACACTTGCCACTCTTGATTTGTTTCTGTAACAGTTATTTGGACTTGTTGTCGTTTACTGTCCAACTGTTGTAGAATTTTAGGATTCAAAGTAAAGGATGATGTCACTTCATTGAAAACAGAAGTAACCTAATAAAAAGGAAGAAAGAGTTACAAATCTATTTACTGTACAATGGGATATCCTCTGAAAACCATGGTTTTCACAGCAGAACACGAGTCACTTCACCAGGTATTATCATCTCCATTTTTCCAGCAAACAGCAGGAAATGCTCCAAAATGTAGTTTCTGGAATCTTGAACTGCAGCTCAAGGGGAAAATCAGGCATATTATGAACATTTCAAGTCCAGATTCCCAAAGCTAAAAGAGGAGTTTACTAAAAGAGGAGTTTATATATGCCTCCAAATTTAGATTGTCCTATATCCACCAGATATATCTAGATATTCTGGCAATACGTAAGCACATGACAGATAAGCAAAGGAGAATATGCTATGAATACAGCAGGCCAGAAAGGATGTGCAAGCTCCTGTGCATGAAGAAGTTGTTTCTAAGCTGGTTTTCTTTTGAGGAAAGAGACTGGGATAAAAATCTAAGGAAAACATCAGCACAACACAGTAGTTGCAGGACTTGCCATATCTGCCTCCACTCACAACTGGCTGACTCCTGTTGCTTAAATCTTTCACAGGCAACAAATTAAAAGCAACATGGAAGCATGGAAATGCTGAACTTATTCTACTGATAGGATAGTTAGGCTCCTAAGTACAGGAAAGATGACAGCTGTTGAGAGGGTTAGTCTGAGGGGCTTTTTTTGTTGGTTTTTGCCTTTTACTTTTAAATGTTCAGGTCAGGTCTTTCAACTATCAGACTTGGACTGCTTCATTCTATAGATACCTCAAGTTCTACTCCACACGACTTTGATGACTGGAATGACCAAAGGATGCAAAAAATAGGAATAGCCAGGAGAAGCACAGGGTTTCTACATCTAATGCATGAAGACCCATACTACAATGCAGTGTAGATTGAGTGTCTGTATTTCAAGAAAACATGAAGAGTTGAAAAGGGTGCAGAAGACAGCCACAGAAAATGGCAAATAGTTATGGAAAGAATCTTCTAATCCAGAATGGATATGTTTTGAAAAAAAACACACATTAGTCAAGCAGCCCTATTACTAGACTCGAGTAAACAGTTGAGGTGTATGAAAACTCCTGTACTTCACAGACTATGAGCTCACACGATTCTGTCTGGCTTTACCTTGGGAATTTATTCATTTTAGATGGTAGCCATCATCAGACTGCCTGCCAAAATTCCCTCAGCCCATATACATAGTTATCTATAACTTTAAAGATATGTTGAGATTTCCAAGTTAAGCTACTGCATATTACTACATAAATAGCACCATCTGAGAATTTCAAGATCCGTCACGCTACAGTCATCATGGCCATTATCGTACAAAACTTAAACCTTCTCTTATTCTGACTCTTATGCTCAGCATCCCAGTTGCATATACAAACACATCCAGGATACTAATCCCCCTCTTCCCCCCCGCCCCAAGCTGCACCACATCCATCACCATTCCTTCATCCCCCTAAATCTACACACCCCTCCCACCCCAGTCCCCTTTTATATTTTGCAGGCTCTCAAATCCACAAGCTCTTCATTTACATCCTACCTCATCTGTCCATGCTCATCTTTCTCTCTCCTTAAGAAGCCAGTTTAGGGTTGGAAGAAAAGCCTTTTCATTTGTTGCCCCAATATTATCGGCTCTATTTTTGCTTACAGAGCTTTTAATGTCAAGAGCTACCTTTTATTATCACATCTAACTCTGATGTTTTCAGATTAAAAACGACAAAACAATTGAACAGCCAGAAAAAAAAAAAATCACTTTAAAACACATGCTTGGAGGGTCAGGGGGAGAAGTTCTAGGATTTACACAGTTTATTTACTAGTCTTTTGACAGTGGTGTTGAAGGAGTTCCAGCTGGCTTTGTCATCTTCTGTGTAGATTTCAATAGTGAATCTACAATTGGAATCAGAACACTGTCAATTTTTTCTCCTGTTAAGTATCTACCTTGCATTCTACACCATTTTTGGCATAGTCTGTAAACACTGCAAGTGAAGTGGTAAGTATCTATTATATATCTCATGTCAAAGGATATGTAAAGTCACATTATGTCTGAAAGTTACTGTCTGTGTAATAATTACACTGAAGATGTATTTCAAGACAAGAATAGATTTGAAGGAAGGGCAGGCATGCCTCTACTTACCAGCTCATTAGCTTGATCTATTGTAAATACACTGCAGTTTACTCTGTTTCCAATGTCAATGTGTGCATCAGCTAACAATGAGATGAGTTGTTTACATTCATTCTGCATTCGTGTAAAAGGAACAGCAATTTCATCGTAATAGAGATGTTCAGAAAGGACCCCAAGTAAACGAGGTTGCACACAAATGGCCACAGTTCTACACTCCTATAACAGGAAAAGACATAATTTGTATTTCTCAGTAATCACAATTTCTTTTGTTCAGCTTTGGGAACTAAACAGCACAATTAGCTACAAAAATCCAGTTTCCAGAGGGACCATTAACATTTGTAATCCAGAATATTAACGATTATAAAAAACCCTTTCGGTCTGCCACTAGAACAGAAGCGATAGTGAATACAGGGAAGGCAGTCATGTTAAAAGGAAGCATTGACCTTAGATAACATGCATCTTGAGATTAAACTTATTTGTAGAAGAAATGTGAACATATTTACTGATTCATAGTTCTGACAGTTGGCTTTTAGCTCCTGAGTAATGTATTCCTTCATTCTCTAACAATCAAGATTTTAGTATTTAGATGTATAAATACCATTTTAACGTATCGACTGAAATTTTATTTCAAGCTAAGTAGCAGACGACAAGCTGTGGATTAAGATAGTAAGTAAAATTTATTTTTGCCACAGAAACATCCTACCTTTTGCAAGGCTGCCCACTCACAGATTACTAATGCAACACTAATCCTCTGCAAGGCAGATTTAGAATTCAAGTGGAAGAGCAGTAGCTGAGCTAATGATTCAGCTGGCTTTATTTCTTGAGTAACGGTATTTACACCTGGGTCACAAATACAGCAGCAAAGTGCTCCCAGCAACCTGACAAAAGGAGAAAGAACAGTCACTTCAATGTTACAATTACTCTGCAATTAATGATTCAAAATGAAGATGCCAAAAAAGCCTACATAATTAGGTTTTGGCAAAAAAAACTATATAATGAAAAAGATAAATTGCTTTTAAATATTTTTGCAGATTTCCAGTAAACTGACTTTGCTGCCATCATCCGAGCTCGCATGACAACATAATCCCTGGTTGCTGGATCTTCTGCAATGCTGTCTGCCCCAGCAATGTATTCCTGAATCACTTCCTTATTCTGGGTTTGACCTTGACGCAGTTTAGCACCTGCCTTCTCCTATGGAATAAAGTTGGGAGAGATTGAAAGTAAGTGTGTTTGTAATAGAAAAGAGGAATTCGTATTCCGTAACATTTCCAATAACCATCATACCCTGCCAAAGTTGGACTAAGCTGGAACATTTCTTGGATAACAGACTCCTTGAAGTAGTTAATCATTGCAAATCACCTCTCCACTAATAGTATTCTACAGTCCCATTAAACATATGATATGGTTCCTTCACTACAATATTAAAACTAATACTCAACATATAGCCGATAAACTGAGTCCGCACCGAGGAAAAAGGAAACCTCTTTCAGCGTGTTTTCAGAAATAATGCAATGCTTTTAGACTTAACTCAGTCCTGCAAACAGATGGTTTTGGAACCATGATGGTTATGGAACCATGTAAATAAAGACTTTATAAAGTATTCACAGGGAGCATGCTACATGACAAAACTTTGCATTCTCATGGATAACCTGACAAGAACTATTTTGCTCTAAACACTTGAGGTTTGTAAGCTAGGTTACATTTAGAGTTGTAGAAAGGCCCCACCACTCCACTCTAACACCTTTAGAACATGTCTTTACATACAGCTAATCAATTTCCTACTTTCCCAGAACAGTTAGTGAGGTCACATTTCACTTACTTTTGATCTGGTTTTTACTTCTAGCAACATGTTTAAGTCAATGGGCAAATGAGGTGGCTGCATCATTAAGCAGAGCCAGGCTCCCATCCATGGACAAGCAGCTGCAACCACGTACTGTACAGACGCCTTGTTTAACAGTTCCAGCCATACCTTTGGAAAGAACCATAGTGGAAGTCATGACACATTTGTATGTGGTCTACGTAAGATCATGTATGTGCTGATAAGACTGTAGGAACCATCCTATTCTCCTTCACTCTATAGCACAGCATCAAATAGGCTAACTACAAAATAATTAACACGAACACACTATTCTTTACCTGCACAAAAGCGCAGAGGATATGAAAGAGCAGGATACATAAACACTATATATCTAGGTCATAAGTCATGCTGATACCTTATGAATAAGATCCAGAATTTCTTGGTTGCTTTCTAAGATACAAAATTGAAATATGTGCCTCAACATGTCTTGCAGAATTGGAGTCAGCCATGTTGAAGAGTTCTGAAACAAGGATATCATATGAGCAAGCAAATTCCAATATGTATCATAGTAAAACACTGATAATTCTAATTCTTACCTGGTCTTGGGTAGACAGCAGTGTGAATAGTGTTTCCAGTGCTGCTTTTCGCACAGAAGATATAGTATGATGCAAGAACGGCCACACACGTGGGACCAAAACTGTGAGTGATTGCTGAATACTAGTACACAAAGGGGAAATGTAGAGACAGTGACAGGGAAAAGAAAACAAACACACACAGCCAAGTTAATTTTGTTTATCCTCAGTTAAAAGCTGTCTAAAAAAGAAAAGTATTACTGCATATGCTTCGTGATTTTAAGCGAAGGATCAAGTTACTACAGCTTAAACATTTAAAATAGTTTGAGTCAGTATCTTTTTTCAGGAAAATACTGTTTTTTCTTACTGGTATAAAGAACTAGTTGATTCCAGCATGTATTTTTACCGTGTTGTTTCCCAGATTATGCTTTGGGCTTTATTCAACTATTTAGAAAAAAGGGGTTTTTTGGTTTTGTTTTGAATTTATTATTAGGCATTCATGAGTTTAGAAATAATTAAAACCAAGCCTGGTTCTTTTGCACATGAACCACAACACACATCAACTGATGCAAGTAGTACATGCTGAATTAAAGATAGCATTAGTGACAAAACTTCATTCTTAATTTTGGATTTCGGGAAAAACCAGCTTCAGCAGTGACAATCGTATAGGATGAGAAAGGTAAGATGTGTAAAGCACCTACCTTGAGTTTACCATGTGTGTTATGAAAAACGTTAACATACCAACATGCAATTCCTTTAATTTGACAGAGCCCCAAACAGAGAGGAACTAGGCATTGTCTTCAACCAGTCACAGCATTACTGGTTGTAATAGTGATGTGAATTTTCAAGTTTGTAGCTTTCTTTAGAACTGTTCCAATAGTAAACTTCTACAGGTACACACACGTGTTTTAATGTACATAGTTTGCTCTCTTGTTTGGAGTTTGTCAACGAGGAGCAGACAAACAAGTTGCGGGCAGGACCACCATATGAGTGGAGCTGACATTCTGTATTAAAATACCCAAGATGAATGGAGGAGGGTGGGGAAGTCACATATAAAGAATGTCTCATACCTTTTCATTATTTTGTTGCCTTTTACTAATGTAATGAAAATAGAAGCACTATCCTGACCTTCACTTTAAGGAAAAGCAAGAGTAAAATTAAAATACTGATTTAAATCAAGCATATCCTTGGCACATGATTTGAAAGCAACTTTGATGATTCCAATTTGAAAATAACTGGACAGTCAAACCTGCAATACTGAAGCAATACTAATTAAAAAGTTACCTGCATTTGCGGACCTGAGGATAAGTCAGAAGGGAAGAAAGAAGGATCATGATACTGTTTGTGGAGGCTGTCAAGTCATCCAATTCCAGAAGTGCATCCCACAAGGTATTAAGAATAAAAGGCACCTACATAAGTAAGCAGAAGACGTTCTCATTAAAAAAAAAATAAAAATAATAATAATTAAAAAAAAAAAATCCAAGTGTTGCCTCCAAGCATTCTTTCTTCGCTCAGAGCAAAAGTGAACTTTTCCATCAGTTGATCACCTTCTGAGACTGAAGTTGAACCAGGCTTTCCACTACTGGTACTAAAGATGCTGCAGCAACAGCTCGGACATCATCATCCAGATCTTGAAGACCTTCAATTATTGCAGGCAACACTTTAGGCAATAAAGTGTTGATCATGTCCTGCCAAAAAGATCAAAAGCATTTTTAAACTTAAAAAGTATATAATGCCCCAAACAACTAAGATGCACTCTGAGTGTATGAATAAACCTGTTTGTTATATAAAACAGAAGCTACAGGTCCAAGACTATAATCTAAATATTGTAAGTTACCATTCATGAAGTAAAACCTAGGTTACAAATTTGAATGAACTGTAGCTCAGCTCAGTTTTGGTGTAAACAAAGCTCGGTGTTTGCAGAATACCACCATGAACAGATTAAACCTCTTGCAGCGCTCAGCTCTGTTAACCTCGCACGCGGAAGTATCATCAAAACCAGGAAAGCATAGCCTCTATTTATAAAGTTTTGTGCAAGTAACTTATCAAGTTACAACAGTACAACTTTGCTGTATATACTTGCAGATTTCTGCAGCCTGGATATAAAAATGCAGTCACACATCTTACAACCCACATGAGGCTGCAGTGCAAACAAGCTTGCTTTCTCCTACCTATCTACTGTTCAGCCACATCCTCAACTTTGAGCAGAGCTTTTTGTTCCAAAGCTCTCTGCAATTTGGCACGACGGTTATTACCTGACGTACTGCCAAAGCATACTTTATTCCTAGGAGACCACCGTGTCTCACTTCCCACTGTTCCTGTGTAAGCAGCTTCAGGAGAACATCCACAGTTTTATGAACTCCGGACTCATTCATATGTTTCAATACTACTCCCAATGTCTGAGCACAAGTCTCACGTACTGGTGCTACCACCTAGGATAAAGTAAATGATAAAAGATATTTCTGTGTGAAATTTGACTTGGAAAGACACCAATATGAGTCAGATAACCAAAACTGCTATACAAACAAGGTGAAATTTATGCATCAGCTACTTTGTAATAAGCATCTGCGAGCAGTTACAACAGGTACATGCAGTAGCACTGTACAAAGCAGAGCTGATCTGCTGCAATATCATCTACTGCAGAAGCCTGCTGATGTACCTGTTCACTGAGACAACTTACTTCATCTGAAACAAAGTCTCCAAATCTGTCTAATGCAAACACACAAAGAAGTCTAATAACCAAGTCTTCTAGCCACTCCTGATGCTGCTGAATCATCTGTAAAAACAGAAAAATTGAACACCTTGACTATTTATTCATAAAGGATTTCTGATATGCTTGCTTTAGCTAAAATGTATATAAAAGATATGATAACATATGTTTAAATTGACTGAATATAGTCATCTGGCACAGACAGTCAAGGCAAAATAGTCAGCACTAATTCAGCTCACCTGGCTTATTAAAAACATCATAATTTATTTTTTTAAAAAACACATAGTACCTTTATCAAAAGGCTAGAGAGTACCTTGTAAAGGTAGATAGATAATTTTATCCCTACACAACACACAAAGGAAAGGTCATTCATATAGTCTATACTGACTAATGTCAACATGTCCTAGGCAAATCAATTAGTATCTGCTTGAAGAATATTTACAAGTCAACTACTGCTGAAGCAGTACTTCACTGTGGGAGACCCAGTGAAAGGAACTCGCTCTTCAGCCATGTCTCTTCCAGATTTAACAAAGCAATTTAGACCAAGCTTGTCTTGAAGCTCTGGCCTCTGTTAATTAGAGACCCTGTGATCTCCATGGAACAAATACTACTCCACATGGAAGCAAGGAGAGACAGCAGCTTTTGCTTTCCCTATATACAAAGAATGCTGAAGTAGCTTGATTTACATTTGATAAATGTATATCCTTATTCTTCAATACTCTCTAAACCACAAGCTCTCCCAGCTGCTTTTACAGCAGGGAAGTCAGTATGAATCTGGATGAGATTCACTCTTACTAAACAAGCTATTACTGCCAGGATATTTTTAAAAAGCGTTTTCCTTTTAAATAGACTATTTAAATACTTTTTCTCATAATAACAAAGTGAGCAGATCAATAGAGTCCCCTTACTATTTAAGTGAATAGAATTAGATGGTCTGAGATACTTCACTAGAGTTACATGATCAACTTGCCGATTCTGTTTCGGCGCACCCTTACCATGACCTGAAAAATAGTATTTTCTGGTACAGAAGCTAGTGTTTAATAACTTTACATACAGTCTACATATTAACGGCTGCTTATACAGTAGTACTGGTTTTTGCACAGGATGAATGTAAAACATGAATGTATGAACGTAAACAGAATGTAAACATTGCATCAGTGCATACAGTGATTTCATCCAGCTTATTTTGAGCAGACAAATCTCATGGTTTATATTCCCCCAGATCACCCACCTCCTGCAAAACTTAAGTATTTTAAGAAGTCTGTTTTCTAAACTTCATTTAAGTAATGTGTTAAGTCTACATGACTGGAAACTTACCTCTTCTAAAGAGCTATCTCCCATTTTACCACCACTTTTACCATGAGCTTTAAGTATCTCTCTCAGTCCAGTACCCGCACCATGTCGAACCTAAAAAAAAGCAAAATAAAAAGTCAATTTTTAAACATTTAGGAACAGAACATAAAAACCGGGTAACTGAAACAATACTTCTTTATTCTTAATAGAGACATTTCAAGTGCTGCACAGTTAGTGGTACTTAAGACTTGTGGGAAAGGGTAGTATTTTATTAGATCAAATCATATACTTAAATACTGATCTGTCCAAAACCAACCTGTTTTTTCTTAAGTATTTGCCAGCTTATGGACAGAAGCAACTAAGAATTGCTTGTTTTCTGACACAGAAGATATTGGTAACATATTTGCAGTAATGCAGCCAACAGACAGTTTTCATTTAGTTTTACCTTACTATGTTATGATGCTAGCTATCAGAGAAAGAGCAACTGGAAGATATTACTGGTTTTAGTAAGTTTATAAAGGTAAAGAAAAGCAATATTCTTATATTTCTTAAACATTTGATGTTTCTCTTCATATTATACATATTTAAATTTCTCTACAACTCTTTAGATTTCTGAAACAGAGTATGGATCCCTACTGAATATTTTGGGGTCTGCAAAACAAATTTCTGAGAATTACTATTCTGCATAGCTTACAAACCTGCTTTGCTTGGCTAAATATTAAAAAACTAAGTGAACAAGTGATATGGGAAAGCAAATTAGAGCCACTTGTATGTTTCCACCAAACATGGACAGTTGAACACTCCAGGAAGAGTTTTGGAAATGACAGAAGACCAGTAGAAAGATGTGCTACAGACACACCCATTTTTGGTAGTTTTGATACTTAACCGGATTAGTAATTGGCTAATCAAGAAAAGCCCACTCAATAGATACACAGAAAGTTGCAAAAGCAAAGTTTTGACCGGGTTTTCACTGAGAAGCCTTTACATAGGTTAGAGCAGAACTTACTCTTTTTTTTTTTTTTTTTTTTAAAGGCACTTCATATACATACTTGTTGCTAGCAGAAAGTTATTGTATTTCATTTCTTGATAGTTAACAACTAGAACAGAGTAGTTGGCAGGTCTTCCCTTAATCAGAATATCTTGATGAAATGCAAGCATACACATCCCCATACGTACAGGTCAGTGGCTGTTGGTAAAAGCTATAAGCAAGCCAATACAACCCAGCCAGAGAGCTCAGTCTTAAAATCCTAATTTTTGATAATACACCAATCATTTTGTTTATTTGGTCCAAGATTGCTTATGAGCTAGTTTTCACAAGCCAAAAGACAACGACTTTGCTAGTTAACTTCTCAGCTTCTGCAAATGCAAAACAACAGCAAGACAGACAAATGTATAAAGGAAACACTCGTAGCAGGATCCATCTTGCCTGACTTCAGCTGCCTATAAGCTAGGCAAGCAGTCTGAACTAGTCATCCAGGCTGCCTCTAGACATTGCAAGAAGATGCCAGAGGGCCATTTTACGAACATGTATTTTGAGGTAGTTTAACCTGTTTTTCCTCCGGAACATACCATAATAACGATTCTGTATTGATCCACTTCCTTAATTAAGATGTGTGCACCCTATATCAAATGTACTAAGAAAGCTATGAGAATGTCTGCATTCCAGAAGACAAGCGGACTTTGATTTCAACTGCAAACAGCCTGCTTTCAAATAAAGTGAGGCTTATTAGCTCAGATGCAGTAATGTGCCACACAAACATAATTATCCTTTTTCTGGCCCCAAAATACTTGTGCTGGCTGCATATGATCTATCTGTGTGTTTTTAAGTTTGAGGTCAGTATGGGCAGAGCCAACTTGCTATCACTGAAACTGTACTAAACTGTGCTAATATACCTAAGTACGTTATAGTCGGTGTTAACATTTAATCTTTCAAAAGATCAACTTTTTTATTAAAAACTGAAGTTAGATGACAACAGTTATTTCCATCTTCTGCTTAAGGAAGAGAGACCATTGTCAGCTACTTCATATTTTTGCTTGGAACTGATGAAGTGTGTGGAAAATAGTATAAAGATTGAATAAAAGGGTGAGCAGAACAGGTTTTAAGTCTTCAAAATGAGTTGTCTAGGCAACCAAATATATAGTTTTTGTAGTTGGTATTTACTATCATTCTAAAAAAAGTTAAAAGTTCCTTTTTATAAATGAAGAGAACAACTAACAATTTGTAGCCTACCTCCTGTTACCAAAGGACTGCTTTTCCCCCCATCTTTTCTACTAGCTTAGCATTATACAAACATGCTACTTGCCAGCAACAGACTCGCACAATATTTTTTAAACAATTTTTTTGAAAACAAGCCTGTTTTAATTGCCTAATCTTTTTGACCAGAGATTCACATGCTTTTATTTTGTTTGAATTTCAATATTTCCAGAATTCTCACTTATAATCACTGCTTTCCATATCTTTCCCTCTCTCTACTTGAGTATACATTATGTATCTGTTTTCATTTCCCCTTAAAATGAGTCTTAAAAAACGCTTAAGTTCTCTAAAAGCAGATTTGTCTTGGCTATGTAATCTGTATTTACGATTGATGTAATTTTTGATATCTAGCAAAATGCTCTTAAGTCCTATACATGCAATTTTTGTGCTTCTATTGAAGCCTTTTTTTTAATCTGTAGTTACACCTTACATACTGCACATATGTCTTACCTCCCAAGAAGGGTTAAAGAGATCATTGCACACCTCTTCGCAAAAGCTTTCCAGAGGCCATTCGTTTGCCTGAATTTATAAAAAATTGTTAAGTACGAGATTAAAAGAGAAAGGGATCTGGTGAACGCTTATATTGTACGCCACTTAGATATGTGAAGATAACAAAGACCTCCAAAACCTTAACTATTTTTCTTTGTTACTGGGCAGAATTGAAAAAACCAAACAACCTTCTTCCACACTTCAGAAACTTTGCTGATTGGCACCGGATCTTTTAGAAAGCTTATGAAGTTTGTCTGTTAGTAGTAGTGTAACCTCTTCTCTATGGTAATTAATTTTGATGTTCTGGAATTCAGCCTCCCTTTAGGAACAATGCTAAGGCAGAAAATTAAGCAAAGTTTCTTGTCCTCCCCAGAGATTCTTTAAATTTATGAACTTTGCCTTTAAAGAACATAATAGGCAAGTCTCAGTTTGAAATTACGCTACATAATCACATCGGGTCAATTAATCCAGTAATAAACACCACCCTTTTCAAAACACATTCCGCATTTTTGAAAACTAGAAGTATATCCACTATCCCAAAATTTCCTACGAGGAAACTGACATGGCTGTGGAAAGGAAATTATGACACTAACATTAGTAAGTTCACACCATCACAAACACAAAGCATTTGAAAGGCTAGCAACCAGCAGCTATTCAGCCTGCAGTTATCACTAATCCCTCAAATTCATTTTCCAATCATCACTTTGCAAATAAGAACTTCATTACTAAGCTATGTTTGGAAAAATCTTCTTTTTGTAGAATAGAGTCTAATCAAGATAAAGCCTCTTCAGATAAACTTCTGTGTACCATTTGTATTCTGGTATAGCATTTCTTACAATTTTTCAGCTTTTCAGTCTATTGAAACAAATGCAAGTTTTTCTAAGACTATGGTAATTGTTTAAATCTTCAATTACTAAAGATAGAACTTAATTCTAAATTAAGCCTAATTAAAGTAAGGCGAAGATTAAATAAAGTGTACATGAACATTTAGATCAAATTATTTATGGCTCGGTGTAATCCTATCATCTCAGTGTTTAGCACAGTATTACAGTTTAATACTCAGGTCTGACACCTGTAATCTGCCTACTCAGGTTCATTTGGGTCACAAACAGCTACCAATGGATTAAACATGTTTTCTTCCTCAGCGCTATACACAGTTTGAAGCTCATTTGCTCCATGACATATAAAAGCAAGCTGGGAATGGCATTCTTTACTTCATTTCTCTTAATGCTCAAATGACTAAAGAATTTGGGAGCATAAAGGAGTTTCGTTTTACATTACTCTGCTAAAAAACTGAACTGCTAAAAAACTGAACTGATAACAGCAGAACAATACATCATACCTCTTCTGGAGCATTTTCTACCAACGCTTTTGAGTCTGTGGCAGGCTGGTTAATAACAACATTTGCAACTTTTCTTCTCTTTTCTTCTGGTTCCCCATCAGTGCTATCATTGCTGAGAAGTAACAAGTGTAAGTTTATGAACTGAAAGTACGCTTTAGGGGAAGAAATTACTTCTACAACTGAAGACGCTGGTACAATAAAGTGTGGCAAGAATACAAAACAAAGAGGTTTAACACTGAAATATGCAAAACAGGTAAGTTTACATGTAAAAAAATTTAGTGATGGGACAGGAAAATGCTGTCCCAAATTGGCAATCCTCAGCCTTTTCCAAGAAATACAGAAATTCTTAAATAAAAATCAAGGAAAGAATTTTGTTTACTGTTTGTTATAAACACAGTACATACAATAATGCATCACTATAAATTACAGTGAGGAACACAGCATACATCACAAAAGGTATATCTTAAATTTTTAGTTATTGTTTATCTTCTTAAATCCTGCATTTTCATGTGTTATTCTCAAGCCATATTTAATAACAGGGACAAACCACTAATTTTAACTGTAGCATCCCATTATTTCAAGATCCCTCTGAAGCTAGGTCCTTAACAAACTCTACTGGGAATAAGTACGGCACGCGACTGTTCTACCATCAGCACAACTAGCACGTAAAAGATTAAGATGCAAAGACTGTAGGAAGTTTTTCAACAGATAAATCAAATCACAGTCCCAGCTTAAATGAAATAAAAAGCAAACCAGTTTGCTATTATACCTCTTCTCATTAGCTTCCACTGCATCTCTGGATCTTTGCTTTGCAAATAGCTTAGCCATTCTCTTGGCTTTATTCTTTTGTCTACTGCTCATACCAGCTCGAAATTCTGAGTCAATTAACTCAGCAGCCTGAAGAGTCTGAAAGACAAGTCATTCATTGTCAATTCTTCTTACAATGAAGGTCCTGAAAAATCCTCAAACCCACATTGCTCTCAACTTTCCCAATCCTCCATCATTTCAAACTCAGAGCAGCAAGTTGACATCAAATAACACTAACATGCAACTATGGCACATAAGAATTTAGGAAGCCGAAGCATACCATATTAAATGTTGACCATCATACTTAAAATATAAAGATTATAAACAGCAGAAGCACAGATTTGGTGGACTTGGCAGTATTAGGTTTACAGTTGGACTCGATGATCTTAAAGGTCTTTTCCAACCTAAATGATTCTATGATATAAAGCAAACCCACTGTATTATTCCATGCAGTCAAACAGCTCAAGGTTTTACCTACAGGTTGTTTGTTTACTACTGAAACTGAAGGCGGCGAATAGTCCAGATCTTCATCATTGAACAGATCTTCAGTATTCATCCCAATTGCAGCACCCATGTCTAAGCCAAGTTTCTTTTGTAACAGTTTCCTCTGTCGTGCTATCCTCTCCTTAGGATCAATTTCACCTTAAAAAAAAGTTTTTAAAAAGGGGAAGACGTGTCATATTTCCAACCAGATCTGTTATTGAAGATTTGCTCAATGAAATAACATAAGAAAGCCAAAAGTTACAGCATGTATTGAGATATAAGCCAAATACAATTTAAATCTTTTAAACCAAGTCACACCGATTCCTAGGAAGACCTTTTCTGCTGCTGAAGCTATACTAGTACTTAAACTGTCATCAATTTTTAAGCAGAAAATAGCTCCCATGAAATTCATTATATTACACTTTTTCTACAGAAGTAAAAACCCAAGTTTTCCCTAATTTTTTAGGAAAGCACACTTTGAAAGGATCAAATTAACATGCTAAAAAAAAAAATTACAGCAACTAATTGAAGAACTAGTGCTTTTTTATTGAGCATATGTATCCTTGTGAGAGCTGTTGATTTTGGCAGTCTGGGTTTTGAGGGTTTTTTGTTTGTTTGTTTGTTTGTTTTTAAAAGGTTTCTTTTCCTCCTAAACTTTATCTTCTGTTGGGAGACGCAGACCTAAGAAATAACAACCACCAATAAGACCCCTCAAATGATATTTAATCCAATAGCCTGTGTTAAGCTAGGCTGAATCTGAACCTGTTTTCTTCAGAAACATTCTTCCTTGTACAATGCACTAGACCCAGGTGTCTCCTTTCCTTCTACCCAAACTAACTCCTGATGGCAGTGTAGACCAAAGCATAAGCATGATTTTCCTAGGGTGCTGGAGTCTGTTAACCTTATCCTCAAGCTTCACATGTCAAGCAAGGCTCATTTAGGAAGTTAACAGAAGCTACCCCAAGAATGCTGGAAAGCTTCAACACTTTAATTACTGAACACCTAGACTTTGGGAGCACCCACATTTACACAAAACAGCAGATTTTAGTGCCCGAGTAGAATAAACCCTCCAAGTAAACCAAAACTTGTAGCTTGTAGGGCTGCCAGACTTCACTCTCTTTTTACATGCGCGGTACAGAAACCAGTCAGGAGATCGGGGTTTTTTTTCCATCAATATCTGCACATAAACTTGTAAATAGGTGACCAATATTGGCAGAATTGGGGTATACACCAAGCTGAGTAGTAGTTAGTAGTTAATTATATGTATACCAATAAGCCTTTTTTTTTTTTTTAAATTGCACTTAACTGACAAGCAGAGAAATACAAACAACTTCCATTCTCTACAAAGTATTTTTCCTTTCACAAGTTCATCTTAGCAAAAAGTGTCAAAGACTGCTAATTCCAAAGATCATTTATCTTGCTTTACATCCATTCATGTTGGCTACTTACTTGAAAAGGAAAGCTGGTACAAAATGCAGAAGAGAAAGAAGCCTTTGTACATTTTCCCACCAGTTAAAAAAAGCATCAACTAAATCTATTTTTAGTTTCATTTTCTTACTTTCGATATTATATTTTTTATTTATTTTCATCCATAAAATTATTTATGTACAATCATGCAATACTGGGTTAAATATCAGACTTCTATGAACTACAGTGTCCTATTCCATCTATTTGATTTCTGAACAGGTAGGGTTTCATTAGAAGAGATGAAACTTGTACAACATCTTATTAAGCTAGCATAAAAGATGGCAAGCAATAAAATACCAGCGAGACTTAACAGATAGGATACTGCCTAAGTGTCAGGAGCCACAGGTTCTGTTCCTTGCTGAGCAAGTGATCTTCTGTGTACACTGCACAGAACACATCACATGCAGGGAACAAGTGAATCAGGGCTATGCAGTCAGAGCAGATTCTTATCTATAGCATCATTTCATTTGGTGCATAAACTGGAAGATAGACTGGAATTAGAGCAAGAAAGTACAGTAATAGCAACAAAAATCTTAGATTAAAATAATTCAATACCGTTACACCGATATAAACCAACTCTCTCAGCTAACAAGTTGCAGAAAGATATCAGATAAATCACTTGAAACAAAAGACATCACACAGGCACTGATGTTTGACTTTCCAACTTTTGACAGTTTTATCACAGTATTTTTTATGCAATCTTTCTATATTTGAAACCTTCAAGCTTTTAAATAAGCCACATCCTACTACTGTATTTGGGAACCCTGTTTTAATGAAGACGTAGTGATAGTTCCTGCATCTCTTAAAAATGTCTATAGAAATTCCACAGAAGCCTTTAGTATTGCTTTTTCTGTCCCTCTTTCAGGTTTCCACTCTCCTCTTCCCCCTTCTACACATACTAATTCTGATAAGTGAAAAAACAAACAAACAATACGCACCCCCTAAGAAAAAAAAAAACAATCATTTAACTTGAGAAAGATAATACAAACCAGTTATGTTAGGGAATATTTTCTTCTGTTATTTCCTAGCTTTCTGAGAAACCACAGATGACTAGACTCATAATACTGCCACAACAAACTTTTTCAAATCAGTAAGTTTTCTTGTCTGCAAGTAAAATACAAAGATATACCTGATTTATCATCTTGGACTTCAAATTCTGCACCGGCAGATCCAAGAAGAGATGCACCATGTTTTAACAACCGACATATATCAAATCTGTCAAAACGTAACCGATCTGTTGAAGGTGAATCTTCCATAGGACTTTCTGAGCCTGGTTCTAGATAGGACATTGAAAATAATATTACAGACAATGACATTTTTGTTCAAAGTTCTGGCAGAAGATTAAGCGAGAGAAAGAGGAAAAAATAATTTCTCTTCCAAAGGAATCATCAGACATACAGCACTTTGATTCACAAAGTGTAAAGGCTCAATTTCACCAAGACAGGCTGAAAAAGCTCACTTAACATACTTCATTGAGTAGAAAAAAAAATCTTAACGTTTTTCCCTTGATAAATTTAGCTTTTTAAAATCTTGGACACTGACATACCACTAGGTCTTCTCTGCACACATACGGCCAACTTGCCGTTTGAACTGCGTATGGTTCACAGATAGTTCAAACAACTATCATGCCAGCACTATATCATATGACCAACAGCCAAGCATCCCTGGTATGGAAGCTGGAGAGTAGTCTTAACAGGTATGGGAGAAAGTCAGCTACCAAGGGCTGCTGAAAACTAATTATCAGCTCTTCTCAAATCCAGTTGCAGGTACAGTGCAGCTCAATACTGACACAGTAGAGATTTGTTCCTCACAAGGTGTCTTATCATTTCCTGGTCATTAATTCACTTCCAAAGTATTGCCTCCCCTCACCGCCCAAAGATTAGTGTGTTTTGTGGCTCCTAGTCATGTGCAGCTTAGTATCCACAAAGATCGGCCATTCCTACATAATCCAGCATGCTCACATCCTGAATTACAACCAGCAGTATAAATACAACTGTTGCCTACAAAAAATACAGCATTTAGTTTGCTGTGTTTCATCCCACACTTGCACTTATTTATGAAAGCTTGTTCATTTGCAGTAGAATGAGTCTAAGTGCACACAGAACACTGTACAAAATAACCACCACCTACATTTCTTCAGACCTGAAGAAAAAAGTTAACATTTCATTACATATATACAAATGTGTATTTGACTACTACATCAAAAAATTTAACTGAAATAAAAGAAACAAATGTCTGCATAGTCAGTTAGTCCTGTTAAATAGCACCTTTTTCTCAGACACAATTACCTTTTCAATTTCATATCTGATAGGCAGATATGCAAGAACTGGACAATGCATGTAACCTGTCATTTGAAACAGCTGCTGTACTTGAAGAGTGACAGGTTGCCCAATTTCCACGTACAAAAGGAATGCTGTAAGTAATTCTTGGAACTAGACTGGTAAAATTAACTTCTATCCTTGGTAAGATAGTAGAGTCTATAAAGTTATTAAGTATATGGATTAACGTGATTTACTGGGAAAGAGTCAGAATGGCTCCTGAAAAAAAAACCCTCTCATTAACCTGATTATCAATGTCCTTAAAGAGCTCCAACAAGTGGATAGAGGGGATCCAGTGGACATAATATATTCAAAAGCTTCTGGCAAGGTTTCATAAAAAAAATTGAAGGAACTAAGTTACCACAGAACTGGGGAAAACATCCTTTTACAGACTGAAAGCTGGTTAAAGATAGATAAAAGTTAGCTTTGGAGTCCTTCAGGGATCAGTGTTGCAAACAATTCTATCAGTCTTTAGCAACGGGACGGAGATTTCACTACGTACTCTTCTCCAAGCGTGTAGATGACACTAAGCTCTTCCGGGTAATCAAAAGTCACAATGGCACTAAGGAATCCAAGAAGGAGTCTCAAAACAGACTAACAGGCAAAGAGGCGGATAAGGCGCAAAATTAATAACCTAAACCATGCCTACACAAGATTGAATTCAGAACTGGCAGTTAACATCCAATAAACATCTTGGAGGCACTTCTGACAGTTTTCCGTATTCACCAGCTTATCAGGCAGTAACAGCCAAAACAGCCAACTAAGTACTGGGCATCATCAGGAAGGACACTGAAAACATGACAAAGTGCACCATTTTGCCACTATGTGTAAATATCAGTACTCTAGAGATGTAGGTACACTCTGCAGTTCTGTGCATCTCAAGGAGGACACAAGTAAGAAAAAGCACAGAGAAGGACAAATAAAGTTATCTAAAAGACAAAGCAGCTGTCTTCTGAGAGGAAAGACTGAAGAGTCCATGACTCTTCAATCTGGAGAGCAGAAAGTTGTTGGAGGAAAGCAAATGTGATGGTTTACAAAAATCATACAGGCAGCAGATAAGGCAAATGCAGAACTTGCTTGTCAAATTCTGTAGCAACAGAACCAGGAGGCACTGAATGAAACAAATATAAGATCACCTCAAAACAGACAGGAGTTTTGTTGGGTTTTAGGTTGGTTGGTTTTTTTTGAATAGCTAATTTCTGGAACATGTGCCACATAAGGTTGTGAACATAGTGCCAACAGGTTTAGACAAAATCACTGACAACAGGTTCATAAGCTGACAATAAAAGCAATGCTAACATCCCTAACATGACAATTTCCGAGGCAAAGTGAGTACAAACAGAATAGACTTCAGCAAGCTGCCATTTCACTTCCCTCAGAAAGGTGCTTTGAGCAAGGGAAGAGAGAAAAAGTGTCTGCAAAATATCATTACAAAGTTGATTCGTTAACACTTTTGCTATTTTATAGCTATTATTCCTTTTGTTTATAAAAGTAAAGCTTTATGAGGGTACACAGCACAAGCACAGGAATCTTAGAAGAAACAAAGGTCAGGCACATAGTTGTAACTGAATATGAACATCTGAAGCCAAAGAGGTTTACTACAGTCCATGCATATAAAAAAGTCTATGCTCATAAAAAAAAAACCAGAATGACACAGTTGCCTTGAAAAGTTTCATATCACAGTCAGTTTGCATCAGATAAACAATGAATTCTACATAATTCACTTAAGAAGTACCTTGTTTTGATCTTGGAGTTGGATTCCACTCAGGTACATTTTTCACTATTGCTTCAACAGCCTGGCCAGCAGCAATACGAGTATCCCAATTCGTACTTCTTAAATACACTAACACCTTTAAGGAGAAATTAATAAGTAAAGAAATATTTGGTTAAAATGTACTTTTAGGAAATTCATCAGCTGTTATGCTCTATTAAAACACACTTACTTTTCATGCTATGGATTAAAACAACATTCAAAACAACAAAAACAGACAAAAAAAACAAACCAAAGAAATGTGAACAGCCTTATCTATATTGCTCACTGCCTAGCAGAACTCTTGCTATAGCCAGACATTAAGAATTTACAAGATATATTTAGTCCCATCAGTCAAACTCAACCTTGATTTCCTCCAGGTACTGAACAAGGCTTGAGACTTGGTTTTTTGCTTTCTAAAAGGAAGTGTTCAAAAGAGATTAATAGACCTTAAAACTCTGAAATCATTTAACCCAAGAAGAGGGACAACATGGGTCACTTGAAGCAGCATGTGCTCTTCTAAACTAATTTACCACTATGCCTCAAATCTGGAAAAACTATTTCTTTCTCTAAAAGAGGTTTGATATTCATGATTCCTTGGCCACTCTGCTGATACCATCAATTGTGGTGAGGGCACCTGTTCAATATGAGCAGAATTGAGGTCACTCAGCCATCTCCAGCTGTCAGATACAGACTATTTTTGCTGTTTTTACTGGACTTGGCCAGATTGAAGTCTCAAGCTAATGGAAATCTCTTTCCACTTTCCAGCCCTTTTAAAGACATGCAGCCTCCTATATTTTTAATGCTGTATCACACCAGCAACAATCTTTAAAGGCAGGAGCAGAAATTTTTATAAGGCAGTATAGCTTCTCTTTATAGAACAAAATCTGAACTTAGAGCAAACACTGAGTATCAATACTGAATGCAAAGTGAAACCTGACTTATATAACCATTTCAGAGGCTGACAAAACAGCACGCTTGACAGTAGTCTCCTAATTTTCTTCAGTCTCCTATTTTCAGAGAACAAAAGACTACTATGCTTTTTCTTCTTCTCACAGAACCCACATGCCTTTAAACTAATTTTATTCTCACCATTAAAGTACTGAAAGCGAGCTCAAAGAAAAAAAAATGCTTACTTTAGATAAGAGATTATTCAGTTCATGAGGATGCAGTTTCACTACTTCCCCAAGTTGCTGTGCAGCTGCTTTTCTTGTTACTGGTGTTGTACCGGTGTCCAGTAAAATAAAGAGACGATCAAGCCTAAATATGATTAACAAAAACCGAAAATGTTATGCTATTCATAGTTCAGCTGCCCATTTCTATTAATATTCCCCCACATTTTTCAGTTTATCTAATGCAAACAGAAGAAATGTTGCTTGAAGAATGGAAATTGACAGGGTGACAAATGTATTTTTTTCTAATAGTAAGCATATTTATTCTAAAAGCACATTTAATTTGGTAAGCAAAATAAAACACAGAGAAACTGTTAGAAACACTAGTTTAAAAAAAATCTGCTGTTACAAGAAAAAAGTAAATTGTTCCCTTTGTTCTGTGATAGAACATTTTCAATCTTGAAAAATAAATACTGTTAAGTTGTAAATGATCTTCATCGCATTCTGTCTGACAGAGAAAGCAAAGGGCTTAACTCCTCGTATTGTGCATTATTATTTCTTTTGAAGACACAGCCCATGATCTATAATATCAAACTCTGCTTTTCCAGGATGCCACAAATTTTTACTTTACACATATTTTCCCCCTAACTACCTGGAATATAAGACCAAACCTGTTGTATTTACAGCTTTGAATATGATATCTCTGGCCTTCCCACGAAATACTGTGAAAACAGATCTGCTGGTTAAATTCGTGTAACTCTGTATTTAGTGCAAGAGACCCCAACCATCTAATTTCAGAATAGCTATCTTATTTCTTGTTTCAAGTTACTGAATGAGCAAGTCATCATATAAAAAGGCACGTAAAAATAGAGACTACCTAGATAATCAAATCAATGATGGAAGTAACAAGTGTTGATTATTCCCTCCACTGTAAGTGGGACAGTTAGAACTCTCTTTATAGGGTGCCTAGTTATCGGGCAGTACGAGGTTATTACTGAATGCAGGTCTAGAATCTGTCTACCTAGTGCAATCAGAATGGTCCCTTCTAGCCTTAATCATAAAAATACTCCTCCAAATATTGGAACAATATGAAGATGGAATTTACACAGCAGTGAAGCTCACCTAGATCTGCCTAACAAAATAAGGATACCAGTACCCTGAACAACTCCCCTTCCTCATAAACACACCCCCTAGGTTTGAGCAAATACAGGAAAAGGACAAATGTTTTCCCTGTTAGTCTGCTGCTACTCATTACGTTTCACCAGAACTGCCTTTAACATTAGTTCCAATCATTAAAAAAAAAAAAAAACCCAAACAAAAAAGCTCTTTCCAACATCACTGGATTTTGCATTTTCGTTGACACGCTTAAACCGCATTTACTCCTGAGAATATCTTATGATGTGTCACAATGCATTAGAAACAGCAGTGCTACAGAGCGAAGGCAGTAATGCCACAGAAATATAGTTCCAAAACTCAAATGTTCTAACAACTGGAGATACTAGATTAAATATCCATTAGATAAAAAGTATTTCTAATTGAAAATATTTTCAATCATTCTAGTATTTTAGATACACTTCTGATATTTGCCAGCTTCAAAATAATTGTCTTCCTGCTACTAAAATAAGCGAGCCCGTTTCGATTTCTGCAGATAAAACTGGAGTTTCAATTGCTACAATTTACTAGTTAGTAAATTGTTTTAAAGTTACATAAAAATGAAAACCCAAACATATCTAAACTAGCAGTTTTGTGTGATTAGACATTCAAGGAGGAAAGCAAAAAGCTTTATAGATCCAACTCTTCCAAAACACTGATAGTGGACTAGTCAGGAGGAACATACCACATACTTAGTTATTTACCAGTATTTTTTCCTTAGTACATTTGACAGTAATAACCCAACCTGCTTTGCAGCACTCTATTATTCAGTACAAAATACGCTAACTTGCAGAGCAACCTCAGCTTGCTCTAACTTGTTTGTTCTCTCATTCTTAAACTCACCCCTTCCAGTCTTCATCTCTCCATGAAACTTCAGTGTTCCATACTCAAGTTTGCAATTTAGCACCACCCATTCCTTTAACTATCAAAGTATCTTTTTTTTTTTTAATCTCCAAAGTCAAGCAGAATGTGCAACTTATACCACTTCCTCAGCTAGAACTCTTCATGTGTCAAAACAGGAGGAAACCACTATGATGGCCTACCCTCAAAAAAACAAGTTTAATTCCAATCTTAATTACGAGATATTCACTCCACAACTTTTTGAAGCTGTATTACCTACAAAATGCAGTTGTTTGTTGTGGGTTTGTTTTTTGTTTGTTTGTTTGGGTTTTTTTTGTTTTTTTGTTTGTTTTTGTTTTGTGTTTGTTTTTTTTTTTTTTTGACCTGCAGTATGCTTGGTTTGTAATTTGTGATTTTAAATTGTAATATGCTTAACTTACACACAAATGCAAAATAAAACATAAAATCTATTGTCTCACATTGCTATAGGAAGGTTTCAGCATTCAGCCCCAGCAAAATAAATGGAAACAGGATTAGCAAATACAGCTAACTAACAGTAGATTAATAGTACTCCTTGTCATGCTAATTATTCTTTCTTTCCCTCCCCCAGACTTCCCTGATGTACAATTTCCAAACAATTAATATTTTGGACGTATTAAGATTCTTAAATTAAGTTTTGGTGTTGCTGCAGCAGAGTATGGCAGACCCTGAATTCTCCTCCTCTAGTTGGAAGGGTAGCACTGAGAAAGTTGCCACTGATCAGCAGCACTGGTTTTTTTAAATTAAAGTTTTCATTCTAAGTTTCATTAAGAATGAAAAAAAAAACTAAAAATTCTAAGCAAATTAATTTTGAGGACCTGCAGTTTGGAAAGAAATTTCCTAAATTCTGATAAGGTTTTTATTCTCAGAACGAACTAACAGTCTCTAAACTAGTTCTTAAAGCCAAAGAGAATGAAGAGAGTTTTCTAAAGGCATGTGGTTCTGCCTCTCATGCTAGACAGTGCTGTAAGCGGAGCACTGCGTGGCTCACATCATTCACAAATATAACACAGAAGTCTGAATCAGTGTGGTAGAGTGAGATGCTCTACACTGCAGTAGAATTTTTAATTATTTTATGAAAGAGTTCAACGCAGGCTGTGAGAAAGCTGTTCAAAGAATACAGAACACACAAGCAAACAAGAGAAATATAGGGAGTACTTACATGAAGAAAAAGTTAAAAAGAAAACCGAAGAGATTTATGGATTGCTACGAAAACTAAATACCAACGAAATTAATAAAAATGAAATATATCTCTAAAACTACTTCTCCTGCATGTTAACTTCTGTAATCAGAGCTTAAAAACACAAAGTTCTTCACTTTTAACTCATAAGCAATGGTTTAGATAATCCTTCTGATTGTCACCTCCCAATCCCGAGTCAACCACATCTCATCGATAGGACAGCAACCATACACCACCTCTATGTGAACTCATGCTCTATGAGCTCATTACAAAGTACTAACTTGTTCCTTAGAAATGTTTCTGTCACAAAAACATCAATTCAGGCGCTTAAGAACAGGCATCTAGTAGCATCTGAGACACTTCAGAATGAGTCATGCACATGGGGTCAGCAGACATGACACAGGATGCAGGAGATCCTTGTCATTCTGAAGTGGCAAGGACACATTATACCATCTAAACTGGCACTAGAGACCTAGATGAGGCAAGTGAATCCTCTCCACATAAGTATTCCAAGTCATCAAACCCAGACCGTTTCATTAAAGCACACTAGTTTTGAAAAGACTAAAGCCTGAATTCTTCCTTTCAGAATAGGACCACCTGAGAGATACTCAAGAAGAACCAGTAGGTCTGTGATCAGGATATCAACTGGCACAGCCATTCCAAACTGGACCAGACTCTTCCACCACTAGACTACTACCACTCAAACAATTTTATCTAACAATCCTAAAAAATAAATAAATTAATTCTTAGAGAAAGATTGCAGGCAAGAATTCTAACAGTAAACAATTTCATTTGCATTGCTATTCATCAGAATAGCAAGGTTGGCTATCATAAGGGGGAACATCATCTCTCTAATCAACACTGTTACGCAGAATGATTATGTATACAGGCTTAGTTCAGTTAACTAAAGGGGGTTTTTGTGAATAGAAGTACACAGAAACTATTATTGACCCCCAGTTACTCAACATAATAAGCCTTTTGCTCTGCCAGTGCATTAACACAAAGACTACAAATAAAAAAAAAAAATTACAAAGGGCAAACATGAGAGCAAGTACTTCCAAAAGAGCCATCACAACTAACTAAGTGACACTCTCCAGGTAGCAAGGTGATTCCGTGTTCGTCACTGCTTTCCAATTAGTTTTGCATATTCAGCATTAAACCAAGTTAGACATGACTGTACCCAGGCACAGTAGGCAAATGTTGCAACAAATGACCTGTTCTGTTCTTCATGCTAATTTTCAGTTCTTTGCTGCCTAAAGGTATGTTTCCAAATGGAGGGCTGATCTCCATTTGAAGGGACAGTTACAATAATATTTAAAGTCAATCTTACAGCACTCCTGTGGAAACTGGATGATGTGGATTTGAAAGTCCTTCAGCTATAGAGGCACTAGAAAGCTAGTAGCGGGATAGTTGATGACCAGGTCCAGATACAGAAGTTATCAACAATATCTCCAAAATGTTTCCAAAAGATGACATATGCAGCTGAATTGTGTAAGGATCCTCATCATCCCAGTGTAAGCATTCTGACTGGACTGGGTCCCCACAGGACTTCAGATGGGGAAACTTCCGATTCTTCCAAAACTTCAATGAGCTGAGGCTTGAAGGGACAGTGAACTGATCACTGCTGCCAGTGAAGTGATCCATTTGGACTCTACAGCTCTGTGTGCACCAGTATGTTTAACTGGCCAGGGAGCAGTCTCTGACACTAGAGGCCAACTGGCACAAGCTTGTAACTATCCTAGCATATCCTCCAGCCCATTAAAATTGTGTGACTGTACAAAAAAACCCTAGTGGCACAGTCCCTGGAACACTCTAATGTCAAACTCTGTCTAGAGCTCTTCGGAAAACTGCTAGCTGGCACCCATCAGAAGGCAAGGGAAAACCTCTTACTTTACAGTATAAATCATATTTCAACACTCAGGAGCTTCCTCCCAGGCACTATTTATTGGAACAGAAATAGCCCCAAAACCTAGAACACATCACTAAATTAAAATTTAGACTTGACAGGGGCACTGTGAGATTCAACCTGAGTTCTAATAGAGATGCCTTAGTTTTTCTTGTTGACCTGATAATCCTTCGTTCAGGGTGGTGTTTCATCATTTGGTCAAATCCCAGCTTGGTCAGCTTCACAGCTCAAAAAACTCAAGCCCCTGCTAAAGCACATATAAACTGTTAAATAACCAAGTAAACAACTTTCCAATATACAATCAGCAAGCAAGATAAAAATCACTGAACAGAATTCAGAACAAAAAAGTGTGATGATACACAAAGAATGGATTGTGATTTTACTTCTCATAGGTGGGAGACTGTAGGGTAATAGTTATGAAGGTGGGGCTGTGGACAACGGAGAAATCTTGTTTCCTACAGAGCAGTGGAAGGGACACTTGGAATGAAACTAGAGCTCCATCACCACACTGGTCACAGTATTACATACTGCATATGGAAGCCAACTGAATGCTGAAATTAGTATAATTAATTCCCTATGGAATGTATATTTCATATAATATATGATGCATAGCATTAGGCTGTAAAAGTTTTATTTGTAAACTATTACGTATGTATCTACATCCAACAATGCAGCCCAAATGCATATGACCAATTACATTACAAAAACTGTAAGAAAGAATAGGAAATTAAAAGAGCTGTAAAGACATACTAATACAAGAAGTGTATCAACAAGTGATATAGGGAATGCCTTGATGAGAATTCCAGTTCTAGCTGCTGGAGCAGGTTAGAATTCCTCTCGGAGTGCAATCCTGAGTTTCAACTTTCACTTCAGTCTGTTAGGTGACTGCGAAATTTTACAGCTCCATCTCATTTGGGCAGTAGTGCACATCCTACTTCTGCTTCCCCCCCTTCCCATGACTGTGTGGGCACGCCCTCCCACAAACAGCAACAGAGAAGGCAGTCCACTGGCCTGGTCTTCAAGTTAATCTCCATCAATGGGAGAAGAGTTACACTATTTTTTCCCCCCTTCTGACTCAGAACTCCTATAATCGCACTGGTTATAGCATCTACCTATTCTGATGGTACAAGCGTACGCCTTTAAGTAGTAGCGAAAACATACTTGTTCAGTTTAACTCTTGCTTTTCATGCAAGAGCAGCCATGAAATAATAGCTTCCAAACAAGCTAGAAGCTGAATTCTTTCTTTAGAAGGTTTGTGATACCCCCAAAAGAACATCTCTAAAACATAATTAGGGCCCATAAAAGATATTTTGGATAATTCTGGTATCTTGTAAGAACTTCAGCCAATGATGCAGTATTAAATTTGACATTATTATTTATTTTAAAATAAAAACTAGGTCTCTGATCTGCTTATTACCAGTTATACACAAATCCAAGTAAATGAAAACACTGAAAACTCTAGAAACTAGTATTAAACTTACATGGACCAAATCAAGAATGGCTTGCAACAGCAGCAAGTCGTTATGCTCTCCCATACTTGCTTAAGGAGGTGTCTTGAAATTACTCTGAACAGGTTGTCTTTAAGAAGGTGTTTCAGGGTGAACTCAAAGATATACCTATTAAAATCAAACTGTTTATTCTCAATGCATCTTACCAGCTTCATGTAGTACATCCCATTTTAAAAGCATATTTGTTCTCCTTCGTACTGTGAAGGGCCTCAAAAATATGAGAAAGCCAGGAACAGCCTTGGTGTTGGAATAACGATAAGTGAGGTGCCTTTGAACACATTAAAGAAACTAGAAAAAAGTTTTATTAGATATTGAAAGGGACTATCAACACTTCGTTATCTACTGAAACTCAATCACCCTGAGTAATCTACGAGCATTGTCATTTTCCATAAATTGGCAGTATTACTTTTTAATCTGAAGGATCTCAGAAGATCATTACCGAGCCACTCTATTTATTCACTTGGAACATATATTTTGTAGGAATGAAGCTGAAGCAAAACTTTTCACTTCCTTTTTTCCTTCTCAGTTCTACTATCAAGAATTATTTTTATTTTTTTTGTTAGCTATGCAAACATTAGACTACTTCAGATATACTTCTAAGACCGCAGACCGGAGATAAAGCCTACCAAATTAGCTGGTGCATTCACAGAAAGAACATCGACCTTCCCACCCACCTATACATAATTCTGGAGGACTGTGTTCATTAGTTAGCCTTTTCAGCATAAAGCTACCAAAGAGATGAGGATATATGAAGCAACTATCCTGCAACATCTTTTGGTATGAGGTATCTACTGTTCTGCTTTTAGGTCTATTTTCTAGTGTATCGTCACAGAAGTGTTACATAGAAGTAGGTCTTCAGTCCATGTAAGAGCAGAATCTGGTAAAACAAGCACGTATACATATAATACAGAATAAAATATCAGAATCTCTTTTGTCAATAGTTTACAAATATGTGACAATTATTTTTAAGATGACCTTATTAATAACAAAGCTGCAAATTCTCAATCTAATTTTGAGATATTTTAGAGCATTCCCTATGTTTGTTTAGATCTTCCTAAAGAGACTACGGTTTTGAGAAAGGTTTTCAATTGGCCAAAGAGCAGAAACTAAACTTTATTGGGAAAATAACCACTTTATAATTTACTGTTTTGAGAATGTAAAAATACCCCTCACCCCACCTCCAAAAAAATGGTTATTTTTTTTAAATATGGTTCCAATACAGAACTAACCCTAATGAAGGTTTTTGTTAGTATCAATGTTTGGTATGCATTCAGCAAAGACTATGGTCCTTGGAGAAAGATTAATTTGAATAAACTTTGCCCTCGCTCTCCACACTTGTGTAGTTAGAATCATTCAACAATGAAGTATTATGTTGGTCCTTCAAACATATAAAATGTAACTGTAACTACCTAGAAGAAAAGTGCAGATTTCTACAATTAAATGGAGCTGGTACAGAAGCTGGAACAACCTTTACACCCTTTACAGAAACACAGTTATGTGGTATGTAAGTGTACAAAACAATGATCTGTAATATGTCTGAAAGGAAAGGACCTTAGAAATTCAATGTTCTGAAGTAAAAGGTGAAGACAAGATTTCTTTTATTTACAAAAGCAACACTGACATTATATCATCAGCATTCCTATGGTCCAGCAGCCGAAAGGTTCATTTGTCAGAGTTGCTGTCTAACTTCAAAGGGACATGGACAGGTTTTGCTGTATCTATTAAAAAACATGCATGAGGCCACATTTACGCAGTATCACTTCTTACAGTTATAGAAACATTGGAGTTCACCAGGAATAACCAAGATGTTACAGCACTCCAAAACGTGATATTGTTTCACCTAATTTACATGTGGAACTGAAACAATTCTACACCAACTCAAAAGTATTACAGCACCTTCAATAAAGTTCTCTAACTTATGTTCAATTTGTGTAACATTTTGGTCTTAAAACTGTACTCTGAAGCAATGTGTCACATGTGACATTATTAATAAAACACCAACTTTTTTAGTTCTCCACACTGAAGCTTAGAATGAGCCTTATCCAAAACAGAATTTTTTTCCTGTCAGTTACCAGACCAAACAGGTGTTAACTAAATCTTTGCATAGAGCACTACTGCTTTTCACTAAAGCCATGTGGTTTTACTGAAGCACAGAAACGTTGGTAACTGAATTTGAAACGAATCTTTACAGTAGACACACCGTCAGCATACAGCTGAAAAGCTGTATCTTGATATTCCAGTTAGCCCCCATATCACAAGTACGTTAGCACAGTTATTTACGCAGACTGCCCCAGACCTAATGTAATTAGAATACTACTCTATTTTACATGATGGCTTACAGTAGTATTTTAATGTACATAGTAGTCTTGTCACAGCAATCATTCCTACTTCCAGATTCTTATGGACAGCTTTGGAAAAAACAAAAAACCTAACCTATAACAAGTTGATAAAAACTAAGGAGTAGAATAAGATAAAGGGATACTTTGTAGAAACTACAAAGCTCAAACTAAAACACCTGCTACTAAAAGTCTTAAAAAGCATATTGCTGCTATAAATTTTGATTAATAATGGATTTCCATTATAAATGTGCACACCTATACTTTGCTATATAGAATTGTAAACTTATTCATACACAGCTTCAGAAACTGAATTTACGTTTGTTACAGCACTTCGGAAGTACAGAGATACTACCAACACGTGACTTGAGTCTAATCTATCACAAGGTTAATTTGGATTTATGGTTTCCTTTCAACTATCCTGTTAGGAAGCTTAACATGCCCATTTCACACACAAAAAAGATGACAGGAATTTGTGCTCAGCATTTTTTTATAAAACAGCTCAATTAAGACATACCTCTGTATCTGTGAATACTTTAAGCGCTGGCACACACCAGCGCACATGTGTGTAAGCAGATACTACCCAACATCTTGAGGCAGAGCCAGAACACACTAATCACTTTTCTCCATGGAAGCCTGTTTCATTTCGGTTACTTTACAACTAAGGGCTCTGAAAGGCAAAAACGGTTTCGTGCCAGTTTTTGAGACTCGGTATCATTATCCCCTACTCCCTAGCAGTTTAACCCGAGGAAGGGCTGGCCAACAAAACGAAGGTGTCGAATTCGGGAGGAAGCCCGAGACGCCCCAGGCAGAGCCCCTGCGGCCTGAGGAAGGGAGGGGGCTTCCCTGCGCGCCGGGCACAGGAGCCACCCCAGGCCAGGAAGCAAACCCGGGCGCCGGAGCACACAGCCCCCCCGCCAGCCCCTCCGGGGCGGCCCACGCCGCCGAGGAGTGTCGAGGCCCCGGCGAGGCCTCCGCAGGCTCCTGAGGCGAGAGGGGGTGGAAAGCGGGCACCCCTCTTCGCCCCCGCACCCCCCCCGAAGCCAGGCCACACGGAGGGCCGGGGACTCCGGGCCGCCGCTGCCGGCCCTCCTTCCCCCACCCTTCCCGGCTCCTACCGACCTGGAGACGGCCATGGCCGCCCGGAGCTGGGCCTCGCTGGGGGCGAGCGGCGGGACAGCAGGCGGGGGGGCCGGCGCCGCTCTCCCAGGGAGGAGGGCGCAGGGCCTAGCTCGGGCCTCTCGGGCGCCGCACCCGGCCTCGGCCCCGCCGGTGATCCGCGGGGAGCGGCTGAGCGCAGCTGTGGCCGGCAACGGTCAGAGTCTCGCTCCCCCCGCGGGGGCAGCAGCGGCGTGGGCGGGAGCGGTGCACAACCCTCGGAGCGCGAGTTAAAGCTTCTATTCCCCCATCGCCGGGGCGAAGCCCAATGCCTGGTTTTATATGAGCAGCCATCTTGTATTTATTCCCTTCCTCCATGATAGCCGCTTCCTGATTGGCAAGAGCGCCCGGCCGCAGCCAATGGAGAGAACGCTTCTAAAAGCAAGGAGGGCGGGCGCACGCAGCGCCCGGACTGAGCAGGACCGGCCATGGAGCCTGCCGAGCCGGCTGGGGGGGGCGCCGGCCTCCGGCGGGGCGTACCATCTGCACAGGCGAGGGGGGGAGGCTCAAAGGAGAGCGCCCCCGTCCCTCACGCCGGAGGGAGAAGAGAGGCACGAGGACACGAAGCACACGCGTTCCCTGGCCAGTCCACAAGGTGGTGGCGCTTCTTCCCAGCCAGCATGGCGGGAGAGGGCGGCCGGGAACTCGGCGAGCTCCCGCCGCCCTCCCCGGCCGCCTAGATGCGCTGCCCTTCGCCTTACGCCCGGGGCTGCGGCGCGGCCGCTCGGCCCGCGGAGACTACGGCTCCCGGCGTGCAGCGCGCTCAGCGCCGCGCCCCCTGCGCGGGGACGCAGCCCCGGCGCCTCCGGCGGCCGCCCCCCGTCCTCCGCCCCCGCGGCGGGGAGACGGGCACTCGGGGCCGGGGTGGCCTCGCAGCGGTGGCTCCCGGGGGTTCGTTACCCAGCACCAGCCCCGGCGGGCAGCGAGGGGGCATCTGAGCCGCTCCCCGCGGCGCGGCCCAGTCACGGCGGCTCCGTAACCGAGCGCGTTTCCTTCCACTCCCTGCCGTCTCCTCCAGGGGGGCAGCCGGCCCGTCCTCCCGGCCCGGCTGGGCTCCGGGCCGCCTGCAGAGCAGAACGGGGCTTAAAGATCCCCGGGATCGCACCTGGCGGCCTCCTCCGCCAGCCCTGTGCCCGGGGCAGCCGGCCGCCGTCTCCCTTAACTCTGGGGGAAAAAGGCCAAGCTTTCCGACTGCGTGCTGTGCGCCTCGATCAGACCCAGGGAAACACAGCCTAAGAAATGAGCCTTCCACTAATCACTTAAATTAACGATCCCAGACGAGGACGTAAATTTAGCTGACGTACATAACCTTTCATCTGATAAGTTGAAAACACAATAATAGATTTTTCTTTCCTGTAAGTGATGCATAAACTTGCATAAATACATGAATTTGCATAATACTGCATGATAAAGTTTTCCTTTAAAGCCCATTGTGGTGTGCATTTCATACTAAACCTTTCTATAGGGACTTCTGCTCGCCCCAAGCCTTTCTACTGCATGGTTTCCCTTTCGCTGTAGTAGTTAACTCTCCATGTATGGGTTCGCTCACTCATTCCCCGCTAACACATGCATACTCCAAATGGACATACTAATGCCATCTGCGTGTTTGCTGTCGTTTTATAGTTCTATGAACAAGACACTGGTCCATAATACCTCAATCTATTTGTATCCATGTGGGTCCAGCCTATACTGGAGTCCTCTAGAAAGGTTTGCCCCAGGTGCCTCTTTCCTGTCTGTTCCCCCTCCTGTCCTTTGGTGGGAGCTCTGTGGTGACCAGGAGCTGGCATTAAAGCAGCGACTTCAGGAACACCAAACACTAGCAATATGAGTCTGTCCGAGGCATCTGCATCACAGACTGTGGCCAGAGCAAACCACAGACTTCATTTTCAGTGGCAGAGACTCTTTTTGTCACAGTGCTATGCTTAGTGACCCGGATAATGCCTTTTCTCTTTCCTGTCGTGGCTCTGATGTAGTAACTACCTTTACATAGCTCAATATGCCTCCTGTAGCAGAATACACAAAAAAATACAATGGGTTTAGTTGGAAGCCAAGAGCCTCTTACTGAAGTACTCCAAAACTTCCTTTCTGCCATCATACGCCATCATGTGTTGCGGGTGCGTCTGCCTGGGTCCCTGCCCCACGATCCGAGGCACACATCTACTCCTGTCCCTGGTGTGTACATGTTTTCACATGATGGGGTGCCTGCTATTCAGCCACGTGATGGGGAGGAACGGCAGGGAGTTGGGGTAGGGAGCAGCAAGGAGCAGGCTGAGGGTGGATATATTTTTCTTACATGTTGGAAGCTGTTGGTACGGGTGTACAGCAAACATCCCTGATAATATTTCTGCATTTGTTTAGCCAGTAATCAGCAGCCATCCTGTCCTGCTGTGGGCATTACCGAAATAACCCTCAGGTGCTATTTCCAATTCTAACACCCTATTTCCTCTTACATTCCTTAAAAACATTTTGTGCATTGTTTTAATAGCAGTCAAGGCAGAATGCCCATTGAACATGCAATAAAATTTGTTTTGAACAGCTCCATAGGGGTTATCCTACCTGATAAAAATAAATGCAGGGAAAATACTGGTGGTGAGTCTTACACACTGAGTACTTGCTGAAATGACGATGAACTGCAGTCCAAGCAAAACAATCTGCAAAAGACAGAAGGAATGATCTGTTATTTAATAGCAGGCATTCTGGACTGAAACACAATTCATTCAAGTTTCACACCATATCTTTTTGTATTTTGATGTGACATTTATGCAAAGCACATTGTTACTTAACTGTTCACCTGTATCTTCTGCTCAATCCTTTTCCTACACCCTATGAAAACCAATTATTCTTTGTCCATGCATCTGTTCACCTGCTCCATAAGTCATACCAATTCTTTTTGCACATTTGTTTTCTTTTGACCCATTTTTAAAGGAGTAGCCATACATTTTCTCCTGTTTCTTTTTGCATATGTTAAAAGCATCCACCCTGCAAATCTGCTGTGTGCCAGTATACTCCCTCAAACCTGTTCCTAAATTAGATAAAATTCAATAGCTTCCAGTCAGTTGGTATGTTATGATCATTACTTCCTGCATTGATCTCAATTATTTTTGGTTTGTTTTCCTCCTCCTGCCAACTGTGTCCACCTGTGAACTCTTACTGCTTAGTCTGCAGATTCATAGCAACCGCAGCTTTCTTACTTGCTATATATACCTACAGAGCCTAGGGAAAAAATGGTGCAGTCTCCAAGTACTACAGCTGTGCAAATAGTAGATGACAGAGGCACAGTTTTCCTGGTGGAATCCGTCCTGATTAGACCTGGCATATCATAATCTTCTACGTGTTCTAGTCCTCTAGTTTTATTTTTCCCATTAGTTTGTCGTGTCCTGAAGGTTTGTAGATTTGTATTGGTTAGGATCACACCAACCTCTCTCTGTAACTGCAGGTATAACATCTGATACCTCCTAGTCTCGGAAAAAAGATTATTTTCATAACAGTTTGCATGTGTTTTAGTGGCTGGCTTATTTGATTTCTAAATTCCCTTGGAAATCTTGTCTGAAGAGAAGCTAGTCTTAGAAGCTTGTCCCTGCTTAGCAGTTTGTTCAGACATCTCTGCTGGTATCTTAATCACGATCATTATTTTGATTATCTGGGGAAAAATTGCTCTGAGATAAATTTATGTATTATGATCTTATGCAGGTACATTGTGCAAGTTCTTTGCAACATGTATTTCTTAATGATGCTTTCTATTCTGAGGTCTGCAAACTAACCAGTTATCTTGTAGGCTATTTCTAACATGCTTCAAAATTCTTATTTATTTTTATATATTTAACTGTTTCTCCTTCAAGTATTATTTAATCTTCCTAGTTTTTATTTTACATTTTATCTCTGTAGGTTAGGCCCTTTTTTACTGGCGTCACGAAAATCAGATTTCTGATTGCTGAAGGATATATTTCTTTCTTGAATAATCTCTTGTTTCTTGCTAATTAATACTTTTTATTGCTATTCTGCTTATTTTTTATTTAAAGGTGTATTTATTTTTTATCATCTAAACTTCACTAGTTTCCATGCTAACTCTCATGCTTTGAATTGTCTCATTTTTACTCCAAGGAAATTTTTGACCTAGCTGCATAACTTTCTTGAAAGCCTCCTTAAAAAGTGGCAACTTGTACATGGTCTTCCTTTTAAGTTCTTCACCATAAGTGATGGTGGCTGGAGGCTGGACGCTGACTGATACCTCCCATAGTCCAAAAAGCATCTCAGAGATACCAGTGAAATGCTCTATTCTGAGAGACCAGTCAGGGCGAAGGCACTGCCACCCATAACACAGATTAGCAACATTTGTGAAAAAAAGTTTGATGGGCTCCAATTTCTTGACATCAAACAGGGTTGTAATAACAATCAGTTAGTGAAAATCACCAACATCTAAAAGGTTCCAAATGTCAACAGAGCTGTATAACTCTCTCATTAGATTTCATTACTTCTGATCATACTTAACATTGTACATTCAGGACAATTTTCCTGAATGAGAGGCTCCTGATATGACAAATAGAGAGAGAAAACTTGTGATTCTCTTTTGTGATCTTCTGTTCCCAGGGATTTTATCTCTTGAGATTGCATGGACTTGTTCAGAAGTGGTGCTCCTTGCCCATCTCCATTATCTCCATTACAAACAGATATTCTGTACAACTGATCAACGTTGTTGTACAAGGCTGTACATCAACCTCATTTTTATTAGCCATGGTCTGTAATTTCTCCAGCATTTAGTTCCATGATCTCAAACTTCTTATTTTCTAACTCAGCTCTACTTCCCACCCTATTTTATAAACATGAGGATTTAAATTACTGAGATTCTTCGGACACGCTTTATGTATAAAAACTGGAAGCTCCTTAGTTTTGTCTAGCTGTTATCCATGCTCCTGATTTAAATAAATGTTTTATAGTTTGGGTAGCTTATTGTTCCTGTGGCATGTTTTTTAGGAAATGGTATCATCTATCCATTTCATACAGTTGTTCTTTTTTCCAAAATAGCTTTTATGTTTACATTTAAATCCTCTCTCTTTTTACCTCTCTCTGCAGGGTGTTATTAGTAACTATACCACTTCCTACATCAAGAAAGGGACTAAAGTATATGTACATTCACTAAATCTAGCTTATGAACTCTGAAGTATTAGGAGGTTAACAGTAGTAACTCACACAGACAATTGCATCTTTATACCTGATCTCTCACTGACATTTAGGAGAGCAGAGATCTCCATTTATATACAGAAATTTATATATAGGTTTATAATGCACATACACATACATTTATACATACATATATAAAAATGAAGTTAATATTTCATATCCAGAAAGAAGACTGAACAGGAGAAAAGCTCCTGCAAACATCTAAGTAGGTTTTTTTGGATCAAGGTAACAGGCAAAAATGAGCCACAGTTAGAGACAAAGAGAAATGGAAATAATGAGGTCAAATTCTTCCTATAAATCTGCAGGTCATTCTGCATAGGCCTGTGGAAAAATGCAACATGAAAATAACATGAGAGAAACAAGTAGAGACCTTTTATTAAGTTCTTCTATTATTTAAGCTTGTGTAGCTGTAAGTTTTTTTTTTTCTTTCTTTAATTTCAGTAGTCAGATTGTTCTTTTTTCATGAGCTAAGGCAAGAGTGACATTAGCCTGTGCAGTTTAAAAAAAAAAAAGTGCATAAAATTCCAGTGTGCACAAACTGAATACAAAGAGCATAAATAGAAAAGCACCTCTGTCATCAGGGACATAAGGATTCAGAAGCACACTATAATGCTGAATAAACAGGGCCAGAGGTTTCACATCTAGTCCAGCTCTTTCCAGAAGCTGTTGCTTTTCAAAGACAGAAAAGAAGGCTAATCTGTGGCCATTGTCACAAGTTCCACTACAGTTAATGAGTTTAAATTAGATTTAAAAACAAGTTGGGTGAATATCCTTTGCACTCTTTATATATTTTTATAACTAGTATATTAAGTGATAGAAAATAATTAATGTTTTTCTTTTAATTTGTAAACACTGTTTCTCGGAATATATTTTGGGCCTATTAAAGATTTCTGGTGTGTAACTTTTCAAAATCAGAATTTACCATTCAACATGTACCAGAATTGCTATTAAATAGTTCCAACACGATGTAGATACCAGGATAAGGTGGTCCTATTTTTCACCTGGGGCATGCAGACAGGGATGAATCAGCTGTAGCATTCACTTTGCAATGCCAGTTTATACTTTCTTCTATTTACTCTGCGCATCCCTGAACATCTGAATACACCCCAAAGATGGAATGAGATGTGATTAATAGATATCAACAATAGCTTCTAATCTTCTTAGAGGGTTAATTTTGCTTTATAGACTTTTGTTTGGTAGTATAACTTGCGAAGTAAAAACTTCTGTTTATGTTAGAAGAGGTCCTTTGAAGAACTGCATGAGGATCATCCTCATCTGTGTCAGCTTTTAAGGTTATCTGTCTTGGGGGCTCTTTCATCCTCCTTTGTGGAGCATTCAGTCCTGAACGTTCCTCATAAAGGAAGAAAATGCCTCCTGCTTTCAGCACGACTCTGCATTGACTTCCTTGTTGTACTTCTTATAGAGGCAGTTACTTCAGATTTGTTTCTTACACTTTAACTAATTCGTAACTAAGTTTCGTGCGATGGCTACAGTAATAGCAACATTATAGCGTGTTTTGATACTGCCCTGAAAGCCTGCAATAAGACAGGTATGTATTTGTAATGAACAAATTGAATTTGATTCTCAGATTCCTCAAATGATGGGATTCCTGATATCCAGTAAAAACCTAGCTTGTTTTTAATGTGCGAAACATATTTGTGGAGTAGTTTCTTGTTTGAGTCTCTGAAATTCTCATTGGATTCTGGAGGGAATATCTTCAGGATATTATGCTACACATAGACTAGATTTAAAGCTTAAAGGGAAGCCTTAATTAGTTTTAAGCTCCCACATGACTTTATTGCAGGATTAGAGGTCTGAGTGCTCCTGTATTTTTTTGATAACTGTTATTTACATCAGCATGGCGCTTGCACAGAGCCACAGGCACAGCTTAGAAGACCCAGATAAGAAGTTGCCAGGAACTCCTCCTCCAGCATGTGCCCTCTTTTTATACCCAGTAATTTTTCACCAGCTTTTTACACATGCATCTTTCGCACATTTGTTCCCTCACACTGATAACTCTCTCCCCCTGACATTTTAATTTTCATTTTCCCACCTCCTTCATTTTTCTCTTTTAAAATATTTTTTCCCTGTCCTTCCCCCCCAGCCCCCTATTGTCTTCTCACCTCAGGAGAAAGGAGAACCAAGTTGCCTTCTCACCTGGTTCCTTTTTCTGACTCCCCACAAGAAGAAGAAAGGGATCTGCAGGTTTGGAAATTGCTGTCCACTGGAACCAGTAAAGCACGGTCCACTGACAACTGGAACAAGTAAGAGTCAGCCTGGAGAGGAAGCAAACACTAGTGGTTGATAACAGCATGGAAGCTATTGCTTTTTGTTTGCACACACATTTTAAATAAACTGCAGTTCACAGCGGTCAGGGATTCATATCCCCTTGCTGAACCCCAGACAGGGAATACGTTCCTTCTTTCCCCAGCACTGAGCAGATTCCAAACCACAAATGATGTTGGGGTGTCTGCATTTCTGGATGCCTCATGTGAGATGTCTTAAGAAGGAACTGATCTTCAGAAGCTAGTGCTCAGGTCGTTTAACTGCTGGTCCTGGCACACTGGTTGTGGCAGTGCACCCCAAATATGAATTGTAACACATCACCGATCACTTTTGCACATGAAAAAAAGCCTGCAGCTTGCTAGCCATTACTTTAGATGCAAATAAACAGGAAAGGATCCTAATTGTACTTGGGGCTCCTTGTAGGTCATTTATCTTTTGCCCCAGCTGAGATAAAAATAGTCATATGCAAACCTTTCTAGCCTTTTTTAGATAACTGTTTATTCTTCACATGCAAAACTAAATTAGCTGTATATGTAATGCAGATTTCTACATATAAATTTAGTCGTACGCCTGTGTTCTAGTTTTCTGCTGGAGCTGACCTCTCTTTTTTCCCAAGCCCTTCTTGGCAGTCGGCCTTCTGCATAGAGCTTGCCTGAACTTTCTCCCAGCACTTTCCAGGAACCGCCTGAACATTTCCTAACTCAGTATGATCATACCTCAGGGCAAGCTGGCCCCATGGCTTCATCACCCGATAAAAATCAGGCCTCCAATTAAATCATGATTTCAGGACAGCAACAGAAAAAGTAGTTTTCTATGAGTTCAGAGTTCAATAGCTATATATATATTAAAATTCTTACAACTCCTTCAAATAATTTTGTATTACCTCTAGATTTTCTGTATCCTTGTGTTTTTCTTCAAATTTCACACATAGGGCAATGGGAAACCAACACTGTCCATCCAAGTCTTGCTTTTTATTGCTCTGTGATAGAATAACACCTATTTCTAGGTTTGCTGAGAACATACACAAAAGAGGCTAGCAGGATTTTATGACATTTTTGTAGAACTGTGAAATAAATGAGAGAAAAAGTATTGGGGGTTTTTTGTGTGTGTTTGGGTTTTTTTGGTTTTTTTTTTTTTTTTTTTTTTTTGAGTGCCACTGTAATACAATATTCAGTTAAAAAACAAGCAGCATTTTATTTCAGTTAATTTCATTCTCCACCATGTGGATCAATTAGTAATTGAATACTACAGATGCGGATATGCAGTGATGACTCAGCTGTGGAATTTGAGATAAATGTCAGTAACAGTTTGTAATGTATTATGTGGGCTTAGCTCTGCCTAATTCCATTTGGAACAATAGGGTGGAAAGCCTTGTTGTAAATTCTAAAGAAAAAAAAAATATATATACACAAACCCAACTTTGGCTATTTTCATGTAGTCATCTCAAAGCCATTTGCGGAAACATCATGTCTATTCATTTTGCTTGAAAAGAAGAATCCAACATAGTTACAAAAGTGATGTGTATTTTGTCAGGTAACAGGAATTATACCATCTGACTGTTTGTAACTAAACCCTGAAAGGGTCCTGCAGGAACTGACCAAGGACTGGTAACAGCTAGTGCTGATCCTAATTCCTTATGCCCCATTTCTCTTTGCGCTGAGCTTTCCAGTGCACCAGCTTTTCACCTGTCCAAGGAGTCCTAGCACCCCCCGTCTCAAGTAACAAAGGATTGACTGTAGGGACACTTCAGTCCTAAAAAACATAATTCAAACCCCAAAACAAAAATATGAAGGGGAAATGTTTGCTCTTTATTCACTTTAGGAATACTGCGTACATATTATTAAAAAAAACCCAGACATTTGTAATACAAGTCCCTAATTCTTAGCTCTCTGCTGGAGAATACCAGGAAGGGTTTTTTGTTGGTTTTTTTTAAAGAATCTGGCAATATAGTAGCCCAAGTTGCAGATCTTCCTTGCCTCCAAATAAAGAAGCCTAGATAAATTCTCAGCTTACCCCTCATTTAAAAAAAAAAGAAAAAAAGAAAAAAAAAAAAAGGCAAGGAACAAATGCCTTTTCTTATCATTTAGTGCTCAGTTCCACAACCAGTTTATATACAGAGAGCTTCATTCCTGAGACCACATGAATGAGGCTCACAATCAGAGATTTAATGGGAAATACAATTGACTAGCTGCTGTGAAAACGAGAAAACTATTTACTTTGTATAATGAACAAAGCCAAAGTTGTTCTACCAGTTGCAAAGGCAATGAAGCATTTGCAGTTTGAATTTATATCCACAGAATCCTTTGATTTTGGGAAATTTTGCATGTGTTACAAAACAACAGGAGTTGCCACATGTTCCACACTTTCCAAATCTAGTCCTTATTTAGCTTTTTTAGTCCTTATTTTAGTAGCTATAGAACCATGAATTCAGAAATCTGGGTTTTATGCTGCTAGTTAAAAGACAAAAAAGCTCTGTGGGTTCTGGCTATGAACACTCTTTTTTTTTGCAGTTTTCTGGTGTATACCTACACTCTCTTGCTTTATGCTTTACAGCTATGCCACTTTTGAGGCAGTTTCTTAACTGCATGACTTAAGTATCTAGCATTCATTTTAATTGTTTATTTTAATATCATGGTCTAGCTATATCCTTATTCACTATGATGCCTTTAAAAATACTAATTTATGAAAATGAAATAATAGTGAAAAATGTAAATTTTTAAAATTTACCCAAGTATTACATTAATACTGGTTTCCATCCTATGAACTAAGATTTGTTTATCCACAGTAGAAGCTGTTGGTGCTACTGTGCAGCTGCTGGCATGAATTTAGTTACCATATGTTGCACTACCTTCTTAAGACCCACTGAAGTGGCAGTTCAGAGGAGACTGTCCAATACATGACTCTTAAAAGTAACTTACCTGAAGAGGTTATTCTTCTATTCTGATTACATTACTCTGCTGTGCTGTAAAAAGAAACTAGTAGAAAATAGAACTGGAGAGTAAGACAAATATGACTGACAAACAGGGAAGCGTAAGTATAAAGGCATCAGTGATCTTGGCCATTTGAGACAGGGAAGCTGACAATACATGAGCTAACTCATTTGGATGTGTTGCTGAGAAAATTGTGAAATTTACCTGCACTGGGCTATTCTGAAACATATATAACCTATGGGATCAGGAAAAAATATACAATCAGGATGGGATATTCAGATTACTGAAAAGCAAGTTTGACATTTAGAGTATTCAAACTCCATTTGCTTCCATGTTCTTTGCAATCTGGGAAAAATTCTGCCATGAAGAAGAGTGCAACTAGGTGAGTTCAGTTGATGGTACAGAAAATCGGGAATTAAACTGCAATGCTGCAGAGACTGTTAGCAATAATTCAAGCTGCTATTTTCAAATTAAAGGATGAAGTGGACGTAACTTTGCTTCATTCGTTTCATAGTATTTTTTCTACAATCTCAATGCTAATCTACCTGATAGTGCAGTATTTTATTATGACTTTTGCATCCGAAAATTACATACATTTTAAAGAAATGTAAAACAAAAGACAACTACAATCACTCAGAAAGTTGTTTGTTTTAAGGTACAGGGTTCCAATTTCACTAAAAGGAAGGACTACTTTAATTCCATGTGTATTGAGACCTTGTCTCCAACTACACTTAACAAACACACCGTAATAAATTTAAAGAACCAAACATCAGTAGAAGCTAATCTTCCAATAGAGACTAGTTCTCTACTACTGAAATTTGCATTTTCCTAATTTATTTAAAAAAAAACAAACAAAAACAAACCAAACAAAACCAAACCTGGTCCACATACAAAGTAAAATGGGTAAAAGTAAGTCTAAGCTGAGCAAACATTGTCCTTTTTATTCAGTTCCAGTTGTAGCGGTCTCTTGGAGGTAAATCATAATGTGTTCTCTCTTCCTTTTCAGGTCCACAATCTAATGGCAGACCATAATTGTAATCAACTGTTACCACTGGTAATCTTTTACTTTGTTCCATCTCTCTGGTAGATTCACCTTGAAAAGGTTTTCTTTCATAGTCTATTGAACTATCTTCTTGGTGTACAGATGAAGATGGATGCATTGTTCGTGAAGAATATGGTGCAAATCTGTTTTTTCCTCTACTAAATTCATCTGAGGGATGCATTCTCCTATTGTCTTCTGGACAATTTGGTTGATTACTGTAAGAAGAACAAATAAGACCAGTGAAATTCTTAGAAATTAAACAGTTGATTCATTGTTGGTGGCCACCATTAGAAATTAAACTTGTGTAACCTTGAAAGAACAATTCAGATCCTCATTCTTGTTTTTATCCCCTAAAATTAAAATCCTCTCTACTGGTTGTTGCAAACTTGTTTATATTAATTTTTCAATTCTAGCGATTAAAATTACAGCTCTTTATAGTAAGTAATTCTACTAGAAGATGTTTTGTTTCCAGTGCTGTTTCTAATTAAAATTCCCTGTTTACTGAGGGTTTCTTTACCTAGGGGCCATTTTTGTTCCTAAGCCCATGTTTTCATTTTTGTGAATAACATGTAGTAGTAGTTCTCTAATACACAGTCTCAACAGGCAGTAATATAGTCTGGATTTATATCTCCAAATATTTTAATTATTAATTCTTCTGCAATAGAAGAATCGCTGTCCTACAAAACACATATGGAATGATCTAAAAATGCATATACAATATATATATACTTTTTGTTTTGGATTCTCTTTACTCTCAAGTACGTTACTTCCTTTGTAAAATAAGTGGTGTACAAAGCCAATTCAGAATAATCTCTGTAATTTTAAAATCTTCTCCCTCACTGAACCATAGACAAATTTAGACTGGAAAGGATCTCTAGAAGTACCTAGGGCCAGCTGCTCAAAGTAGGTCTAAGGAGATGAGTTTCTGCATGGCTATGTCCAGCTGAGTTCCGAGTATCTCAAAGGATGGGGATTTCACAGCTGCTCTGGGCAACCTGTTTCAGTGTCTGACCATCCCTCACAGTAAAACTCATTAGTTTGTTGTAGACAGCAGTTAAGGGTTTAATATAGCACCTGTGTTTTGCCTTTTTGCTTACTGACCATAGCTTTTCATATTTTGTAGTATGTTAGCTTAAACTGTGCTTGTCATGTCAATGACTTATGTCAGGGATTCTCAAACCATTTCATAATCACACTCAAACTCAATACAGACGGACCACAAATTAGTCACCTTATTTGCTCAGTGTTCAGATTCAATGGTTTAAACTGCATTTAAGCAAAAATATTAACATCAATTTTTATATTGTGCAGTTAATGTTTTTTTTTGTTTGTTTGTTTGTTTGTTTTTTTAGCTGGGAAACTGTGGGAGTAACAGTATAAAGGTAAGTCAGAAAACAACGGATGAAATTTGACATTTACCTATAACTTCTGTTAAAGTCATCACTATCAGACCCGTAATCTCTGTGAAGTGAAGGAGATGAGGAGAAATGAGGTTCTGGTACATTTTCATGGGAAGAAAAAGATTGACTTCTGTAAATAACCGAAAGAATTGCATGTTAAGAAAAGTACAAATGGGTGTAAGCTTTTGAAAAATATGCATTTATCAAATGAGATAAAAATCTTTTTACTTTTAATCAAAATTTACTTAAAAGTTTAATAAAAACTATGTCAATTGTATTAACACCTCAGAATGGTATGCTTCATTGTAACGATATAATATCCTCTGTTTCAGCTGTACAATGAAGTGATTAAATTGAACTTTACTAGCCCAACAAATAATCTGAAATACATTCTGAAATATTAAAAATATTTTGAAATATGATGTCAGAATCCAATAGGTTTACTAATAAGTGATGTATGTATTTGGGAGAAGATGATGCAAATTCAGAAGCAAAAGGATCTCTAACAAATTATTAACTCATGGAATAAACAAATGCAAGTCAAACTTCCTTGTAGCATTACTGTTTACCTCTGTTTGGCTGAGGGCATAAATAAAATTTCATATCAGCTTCTGTCTTGAGGATTGTTTTTTAAATTTAAGTTTCTATAAAGAACAAAGTGGGACAAAGAGTTTTGTTTCAAGCTGACTCTAAAAAGGTAAAGGAAACACATAAACTTTAATTTAAAGAAGCACAACCTGCTAATTTAGGAAACATTGACTTTCAAAGCTGCAACACTCCAGCTTACAATCAAACCCTTCCGTAAGTCAAAATAAAGAGTTAACTAACTGATCATTTATATATGATTTTAAAAGGATGATTAATTGATTTAAAATTAATTTATTTTTTAAAATTAATTTATTTGACATTTAATTTAAAAGTACTGAGGTTTACACTTTTATTCTCTAATTCTGGTCTTACAGCTCCAGGATGCTTTACCTGTCTGAACACCATTCACGTGGCAAGTCATCGTGACCTGGATGATCACGAAAAGGTCTTGGCCTTTGTCCATGCCCTTTATTAACATAATCAAAATCTTTTAACTGAGTCTGTTCCTGTAAGTCATCATAAGGCTGATGGTCATGAAAAGGTCTACGTCTTTGTCCAGGACCTTTATTATCATAATCTTTTAGTTGCACCTCTGTTCGTAAGTCATTGCGAGGCTGGTGATCATTGAAAGGTCTCGACCTCTGCCCACGACCCCTGTTAACAAATTCAAAATCTCCCAATTGCATCTGTGGCTGTAAGTCATCATGTGACTGATAGTCATGGAAAGATCTGTGTCTTTGGCCAGGACCTTTGTTGACACACTCTAACTCTTTCAACTGCATCTGAGTCTGAAATTCATCATGAGATTGGTGGTCATGGAACGGTCTTCGTCTCTGGCCACGGCCCCTGCTACCAAAATCATAATCCTTTGACTGCCTGTCTTCTTGCAAATCACTGTGAGATGGACAGTCAGGAAAAGATCTCTGCCTTTGTCCACGGCCTCTGTTAAATTCAATGTCCCTCGATTGTCTCTCTGCCTGTAAATCATCATGAAACTGGTGTCCATGAAAAGGTCTCAACCTTTGTCCAGGTCCCTTGTTACTGAAGTCTAGGTCCTTCAGCTGCACATCTTCTTGATAATCATCGTAAAACTGGTGATCAGGAAAGGGTCTTCGCCTCTGTCCTGGTCCCCTATTGTAGTCCCAATTTCTCATCTGCATTGGTGCTCTTAAATCATCCTGAGTCTGATGGTCATGAAATGGTCTTCGTCTTTGTCCAGGTCCCTTATTAATGAAATCAAAATCTCTCAACTGTATCTGTCCTTGCAAATCATTGTGAGGGTGGTCATCATAAATTCTTAATCTTTTCCCAGACCTGTAAAGAAGTTTTTGTCTTAAATAGAACATCATACTTATAAGTGCTACAAGTCATTAATGAAAACAAGTTTTTTTAACTAAGAATTGATATGAAAGACACTGTAAATATATAGGTATCAAAGCTACTAAGAATCCAAACTGTAAGTAAGATTGTAAAACTTTCAATGTCATAGTAGAAGCTGTGACAAACATTAAATTGTAACTCCGCTTATTAAACAGGCAAAAACAGTGGTTCCAAATTCATTAAAAATAACTGCAGATTACTGTAGAATAATAAAGAAGGACAGGCAAAGGAAAACTCTAAGTTTTTTCAAGTGAACTAATTACTTACAGACTTCTAATAGCACACATTCCCTTTCTTTCCCTTATCGTTTCACTGTTTCATCAAATTCTGGAAGTATATTTTGCATGAGTAGGGTATATTCATAACATGTCTTTTAAATTAGGGTATCTGTAGTATTTTCAGTAAGAAACAATTTCCTACGCTGTGTTTATTTTGGCTTTTAATTCCATGTTTCAGCCTATTACCCCTGAAAATCTTCATTTGGGAACCGCTCTACAGGTCCTTCCATTGCATGTGGTGGGGGAATAATATCTTCATCTGAATCCCATACATCCATTCCAAGGTTACTAAGAAGAATAAAAACATCACACATAAGCTTCCTTTTTTTACAACATACCATTGAGAGAGAAATAAACAACATAAAATTCTGCAGTTTAGAATGACAGAATTTTTTGTTTGTTAAGTTAAATTTACAGACATTTGTAACTTAGCAAATTTTAATCTTTTAAATTTATTTGGGGAAGGGCTGCAGGGAAAGCAAAGAAAATACCTAAACTTCATAAACTTGGAACAGCATCCTAAAAGATGTGAGACAAGCACCATACCTCTTAAAAAATCTGACACAGGACTAACTTAATCATGCACAGATTCTAAAACAATGATAGCAGTTAAACAAAGGGCATTCAATTAAACTAAAAATATGCGAATCATTCAGGTATTATTTTAAAATCAATTTACTGCTACAAGATATCATTGGCACAAATAACTTGGGAAGATGTAAAGGTTAGCTATTCTTAGGTGAATAAGATAAGCATAAAATTCTTATACACCAGAGATACAACTACTATGAACAGAGGAGTTGAGAACGATCTTCCACTTCCCCATACTTTTTTATTCCTAAAGCTGTTGTACTTTATTTTTTTTTTGAAGTATCTGGTTCTATCCTGTCAACAACAGCAGGTAGATCATAGAGTTTATTAAGAAACCTTTGCAGTGGTTCCTTTCAGCTTATACTGAGAGAATACAGACTCAACACACTTGTCATAGTATGACAAAACTGCACCAATGTTCAATAGTGGTTGTCAGATTTAAAAAAAAAAAAAAATCTTTTGAACCATATAAATTCAAAAGATGAACAAAGGAAGCATGCTGCACTTCACATTATGCATATGAGAACTCTTACAATATATGTGTAGTTGCATATTAAAGGTTTAAGAGGGGGTTAATTTTGGCTTATGACTGGAAGCGAACTTTTCAAAATACCAGTAGACATACTGGAAAATCTTAAACATACAACTAAAAACTTTTGTTTACCTTCTCATTGGTTGTGTTCTGAGATCTGTGAGATACACAAGACCATCCATGCGATGACCTCTGGCATCACCAAAAGCTAAAGAAAAAAGATAGAAATCTAATGAAATGTGCTCAAACTGAGCCACAAAAATGTGAAACACAAGTTCCTGTTCACCATGAGATGCTGAATTTGAAACAATTCTAACTTGACATGAAATACTTCAGCAAGCTGGCAATATTGCAGCATTTTTTTTAAACAACTGAAACTAGTAATGGTAGAAACCTATGACTGAAAACCCTTCAAAGCAAAAGGAAAAAAAGGATTTTAAGCAGCTGAAACATACTCCTACTACGCTGTCAATTTGCTAAAGCTCAAGCGTTGCCTGGAATAGAATCAAAAGTCAGAGAAAATCTTCTATGGAAGCCAGCACATGAAATAACCATAAAGATACTAAAATAGAATTGTATTTGTGAATACAATTGTAGTAATTGTGAATTACAACCCAACACGTGCCTTAGTTCAAACTGTATAAATACCTTGGATTGCTGCCTCTGGATCCCAGCCTTCAACATCTATAAGATATCTGAAGAAAAATATGATTAGAATATTGTCCCAAAGGGATTACAGATTAATATAAGGACACTATCTGTTGTGAACAATGAGTTCTGGTTTTCTACAACCCTTACCTACATATAAGGTAGCCAGTTCTATTAATTCCATTAGTACAGTGAACGCCAATGAGTTTCCCTATCAAAAAGGAAAACACAGTCTTTAATAGTTCAGAAAGTGAAATTACTAAAAAAATTAGTGAAAGACAAAAAAAAAAAAGCCATACTTTTCTAGCAAAGTAATGATAAATAATGCTTGCTATTTACAAAATTATACTGTCATGCCTGTAAAAGAACAGACATGTTCAGATTTTGTCTTCTTCATGCTGGATCTCTAGCAGCAGTTAGCTCACTACTACCAAACCTGTGAAGACTGAGATTAACTCTGCAGAATGTAGGAAAAAAGAAAGAGGAGTGATGATAGGTAAAGTGGTTGGCCTCAGCCAGAACTGCAGCAACAGGAGAAGAAGAATGAAATATGGTTTTGAAAGCAGATCTAAACAAGGAAATGTAAAATTGAGGAACTTAACTCACAGATTCTCATAAAATTTTCAAAAAGGAAAAAATAAACATAATACCCCTAGTGTCTAGGAGTATGAAATACATTTCTAGAAGAATTCATTTAACTGGACTAAAAATTTGGATCATTACCGGGATGAACCATAGAGATAAGGAATTTAGGTTCGTGCATGGAGAAAGGAAGTACTCTAATGGGAACCAGTAATCTCTAAAGAATCTTGTCTTTTTTGGAAAGGTTATACTAATCAGCTAAAGGCTAAAAACCAGAATAACTTACTATTATTAGGGTGTTTCAAACGAGGTATTTCCAACAGAAGTAAGGAAACACTAATGCAGTCATGCAAGGCACTGATAAAACCTCATCCAGACTATTCCATACAATTCTAATTACCCATATTTAATGAAAAAAAAATTGAAATATGCATAGAAAGGGCTACTATGATGGTCACAAAAAAAGTTTATGAGAAGGAACCTAGGAAGCTTGTCTTATTTAGTCTGCAAAACCAAATCTGAGATACTGAATTTAATAACGGGCATGGATAACAACAATACTTAAGGACAAAGTTGGCATAAGAATAAATGTATATTGACTGATGGAGAGTTCTAGATGAAAAACTTTAATCATCAGAAGAACAAAGTTGTGGCAGAGACAAAGTACTGACAGACAGTCTTAGAAATGGGACTTTGATAAATTTCTGAATCAGATAAAATATAACTGTTTGCCACAGAACAAGACAGTCACATTGCCACATAGGTTTATTATAAGTTGGTGTCCTAACAATTCAGACACTAAAAAACCCAACTTCTCAAAAATCATATGTAAGAACAATCCTGAGAAATTTTAGGGATAATCTAAAACAGAGGGCAAGCTACAAGTAAGTTAATATAAAAATGAAAGTTCTCCCAACTCTGAAGTTACATAAAACCTGCCAAAATGGTCTTACTAGCTGGAACTGCAGGTCTTCATCTAGTAACAAATTAGGAATTGATTCTCTCAATTCTGAGAATCAGAAATAATTAGATTGAAATACAGACTTTTCTTTGTCACATGAAAAATCACTACATCAAGGCCAGAAGACAACTAATAATTTCCAAGTAATTTCCTTAAGCCAAAAAAGAGCAAAGGAAGAACTTACACACTAATTTCCTGAGCAAGGACAAAGGCTTCTTCTTATACCTTTTAATTTTCCCAGCACTTCTAATTCAGGTTCTCATACCTGAGATTTAGGTCAGAGCTCTTTCACAAAACCGAGTTGACCATCTACAGCAAAACCACAGTTATGCTCTACAGCAAAAACTGTATGCACTTGGGCAGTTAATATCTCTACTTTCTCACAGAAAACGCCAAAGCAACAACAACAAATCACATGAAAAAGCTTGAAAGAATGGTCCTCCAATATTGGACAGACAAACAGTTAAAATCTGCCTACAAATAGTTATTAGCAAGAAGGTAAAAGCTGCAAACAGGCTGTAGCAAAATACATGCAAATTTATTTCCACAAAAAGCGCCTTATATGATCTCAGCAAGAACTGTACTATTGCATAAACACTAAAACAGCAGCAGATCCACACTGTGGCAACATTGACACTGTGTCTGTATTAAGAATTGCTAGGATATGAGGGCAATAATGGACTCAATCAAAAAAATGCTACGTCAGACTAAATGGACTTAAGTTGCTCACATGTATCAGTGCCTAGTGCCATCAGAGAAACCCTGTGCCATTTAGAACATCCATAAAGGGCTGGCAGCTACAACACTAAGCTGATGGTAGACAACTTGGGTGAGACAGATGAAAGCCTTGTTGCAGTTGCTTTGACACATAACAAATATAATACTATTAGGAATGGCATTAAAGTTACTAGTCATTCTTGAAAAAGACATGTTTTGAATGCAAAAAAGATATGTAGTGCTTCACATGATGTATCTTATTATGATAGTAAAGTGGAAAGTGCTATAGAAAGTCTGAGATCCCTGGTGTCTTAAATATCTATTGAAATTAATAAATGATACAGTTAGCACTGAAATAAAATTTCATGTTTTTTACAGCATAAGATGCTGATACTTACCATTTCCCGCATTTTCCCATAGGAATTTTCTGACCCATTTTTTGAACTGTAGGATAGTAGCATTATCGGGGACTTCAAGTCCAACAGTATAAAGTTTCTTATACTGCACACTTTTAGGTAAATCCTTGCAACAAGAAGAAGAAAAAAAAAAAAAAAAAAAACCAAAACGGTAAAAATTATCGAAGTCTTGCATCAATGAAAAACCGTAAACAGTATCTAACATAATGCCGATGTAAAACAGTAGTTCAAATCCTGAGTAGAAACTTCTATAGACACTCTCAGAAACTACCATTTACATTTCCATTTTAAAGACCTGATCTCAAACAAAGAACAGTTTCTACAGAAGACTTGTTTATCCCTGCTAATAAGGTTAATTAACTAAAGAGACCAGATTCTTGTAATTCTATTCTAACCCATTTTACAATTATTAGTGATTATTACTTATTTTGTGTCTTCAATAGAAGCTAAATGCTTTACCACAGAGGAAATAACTCCTTCTCCCAGCTAGTTGCATTTGTGGCTCATTTGTATCATGGTAAGTCAGAGTAATGGATACAGACTACTGGAGACACAAAATAAGTCTAGATGGCTCACTTGTCTATTCCAATTCAAGGTAAGCAGATGCATAAATACTTTAAAACAAAGGTTGCAATAACTAATTTATTTTGTTATTATGCTTATATTACCTTAACTTCATAGTATCGTGTGGTATAAGTTAAATCAATAATTAATCCAAGCTCCACATTTAGGGCTTTCATTGCAGCAATTAAGTCTTTTGGTGTAAATTTCTGGGTTGGGGTAAGTCTCTGGTTAATTGCCTACAATGAAAATGAAAAAGAAAGATTTTCTTTTTAAGTTCTCATAACACGACATTTGTAATATTCAGCTGTTTTAATTAGGACTAGGAAACATCAGCATTCAAAAGGGAATGTTTACAATATCAGAACCATATCCATGTATCATATGGAAAAAAAAATGAAAAGGAACCAAATAAAAAGAAAGCAAGAATTTGTTGTGTATTCCTATTCAGATGAAAACGCAAGAAATGTGTGAGAATTTCCCCTTGTACAATGTTAACAAACATTATTAAAATAAGCACTAATTTGATAGATACAAAAATCCTGCAAAATGCAGCACGTACATACTGATTAAGTAACTAAACCTCAGCAAAAAGTACACCACCACAATCCCCTTTCCCCCAAGCATACTTTGTCCTGCACAATAACACAAAATTAACAGCGGATTTCACATAAAACATTAGAAGTTGTGATACAAGAGTTCATTTCTCCTAAAGGTTTAACTTTCTCCCCACAAATGTCGTGCAGACATTTTTAACCCTGCTTCATCTCTTGGCAAAGTGTACTTGCATGTCACTTAGCACTGGGAAATATTAAATAAGACTAAAATACTGTGACTAAGCAAGCTGCTTGTTGGTGGGTAATGAATAATTAATTTAATTTGACAGAAACAGTGGGAAAAATGTTTACTCACCCTATTGTAGCTCTGTTTTTTGAAATATGTTCTTCACTCTAGGTATGAAAATGCCTCATATACGCAAGGCTGGATTTTCTCTGAATAGTGCGCTTGTCCATTGTGAGAGCCTTTTGACACAGGCTCAGCCACAACCAAAAAAGACAGTGGCAAAAGATGCAGCAGCCTCAACCACCTCTCAGTTCCTTTGTCAACAAGAAATTCAAGCAGACTGGACTCAGAACTAATGAAAAGGAAGGCAGCCACAGACCACGTACCTCTTAGAACCACAGATGCTATAGGATAACTAACCATTCCTTCTTTTGACTGTACAGATTATAATTTAAGATGCTAGCAAGCACTTATCTCGAGTCTGGAAACAGAGACAGGAAACCAAATTAAAGAATAAACAGCAGCACAGTCCTATCAAAGCTGGTATATGATTAGGAAGCTCAAGCTAAAAAGAGTAGGGTAGAAAGCGTATAGAAGTATTCAGTCCTATGTATTTCAGATACTGGTGCACTGCTGAAAACACAGTGGACGTTGCTGAGGTTCAAACAAAATGAACAAGAGTCAGTTATCTCACCGCTATTCAGCAGTGACTTTTAGCAAAACCTGACACTGAACTTACTAACTTTGAGGTGCCAACAGCGAACATGCAAAAGGTCTATGGTAGAACATGAAAGAATTTTTTCTTCTTACTATGTGAAGTCCCACAAACTGAGGTGGAATACAATTTTCAAAAATAAGATACCTTGAAACATATTACTTGATTGAGTAAACAGTTAAACGTGTTATGAAAGACTAAGTTTTGAAAGACTATTTGGAATTTTCTGAAAAACTCCTGCTGAGTATTCAGTAGTTTAGGTGTTTAATTGGGCTCTGAAAATGTGAGAAATCTGTATCAATTCTAAAATCCTTCTAGGGCATGGGAAAGAACTTGCCCAGTCCTTACTATACTACAATGTTCCTGTTAGCATTACAATGATGATGTGAAAGGAAGGACAGAAAATCCTTCCAAGTAAATCCATGACCTTAAAGCCTTTACTAGCAGCACATCTTCTGCTAAAATAACCCTTGAATCTTGCAATACTGAAAATATGCTTTCTCCCTTTGGGTGAAATCACCGATCATCAATTTCCTAATAGGTAGTAAAGAAGGAAAATGCTGCATATTTAAGAGGTCTGTTCCACCAATTTAATAACAGGACTTCTGACAAGACTATGACCAATCAGGTCTTCAGCGTTTCCAGGCAGATTTACTGACCTCCACCTTCTTTGCAAAGACATCACAGTTTAGCTAGTTATGCATTTTGTGTGTATTCTGCCACAAACTCCACGAGCTGCAAGCACAGTCTCTGGCAGACTTGTCATTTCTATACCTTGCATAGCTGAGACTGAACAAACTGAAGGGACAGAAATGTTACAGATTTTGCCTTCTTGGGTACCAGACTTTGTATCTGGCCAACTTCAAAGACAGCTTCACAGAACAGGGATCTATACCGCAGCGAGATCAGTAGGACTCAAAGTGAGCAACACACTGGAGTGCCTACTTGTGATATATTGCTATAAACATTCTCTGGGAATGTCTGCCCTTTTCAAGGTCTCTGGTGGAGCTCCTTCCAGACTATCACAGGAGCTACAGGGGAAGAGTAAAGTTAGCAATGAAGTATCTTCCTCTGAAATCTGGAGTGACAGGGAACTGGAAATATACACACGGAACAAATCCTGCCTAGAATAGTGCAGCTATGCAAAAAACTGGTGCTGGATCAAATGGAATTACAGGAGCAGATGATGCAAAAAATCCTCTCTCAAATACCTCAATAGCAAATAAGCTAATTATAAATCTACTGAATTTCATATTCACTGCTAGATCTCTCCACTGGCCGTCTTTGGTAGAAAGACACACGGCTGTTGTACTATCAATCAGTACCACGGAGAACATGACCAATGTCACGTATGAGATCCTTGGTGTCAAAGGAACCAAACCATCATGCTAAAGCTGTAAAAGCAGCTGCAGGAAGCAAACCCTGCAAGCATTCCACTTCATTCATCGCTGATAAAAGTGAACTGAATGGTGGCTGAACATGTAATGTGGACTAATATACCCAAAGAACCAGATTTTTTATATGTGAGTACTAGAGTGCAATCTGTAGACTACAGCTTAGACAGAATATTTACTCTTAACTGCTAAGGTCACGCCTAGCCACTAAACTTTAAAAGAGCTTAGAAACTTTTATTTCCTATGTATCTGAAGCAAGGACTTGTAAGAGTTAATTTATACAGCACTTGTGTTAATTTATACAGAAGGGCAAATTTGCCCTATTTGCCCTAATTTACCCTATGCCTCAATCCACCAAAGAACTGAAGTCTACAAAAAAGCCTTCACATTTTGTATTGTCACAAAAAATTAAAAGATCTGACACAGTGTATTTAATAGATTAAGATGGCACTCCATGTTAGTAAGAATCTAAAGGAAGTGCTAACACATTAATAAAAGAAATCTATGGAGACTTATTTTTTAAATATACTGCATTCCTCCAGATCACTAAAGTTTTTTGCTTATGAAACTGGCAATCTGAATCAATAATTTAAAAAGTACTGCAGTGGCTGGTATCCTTTAATGAGTGCTTGATTTCTGTAAAATTATATTTTGGCTTATATTGCCTAGATTGTTATTCATGTCATAATCCCTTCCATATGATTTTCTTGCAACAGTCATGAAAAGATGTTAAATAAGATAATGAATTTAGGCCACTTAATAGCAATCAAATGAATCATGCTGATTGGTCACAGATTTTATGATTTTTAAAAGATAAATGAAAAGAGTAACACCAAATATAAATTTTAAAAGAAAGAGGAAAAAAATACAGAATATTATGTAAAAAAGCCACTAGTAGATGACTGGAAGGGCTAAATCTGAATAAATTATTTTTTCATAAAACTTTTTTGAAGTTTGCATGAATATTCATGCTATTCTTCATTACTTTTGCACTGTATCTAATAGACCTAATTTGTAGTTACTTTTTATACATACCCCTTTTAAAGGTACTTTGAATGCAATAAATCTAGTTCCTGGTATAGGCTGTCCAACTGGTGTCAAACTCCGCCATCTGTAATGAAACAAATATTTATTTTTAAATATTTTCAAACTACATGATTCAACAGAAGACACCCGCAGCTTCACGTAAAACTTAAAAAAAAAAATAAAAATTTCCTCTTAGGATTAAAACTTTGGTAAAACAAAGCACAGAAAAATTATGCTCCTCTAAAATGATAACAACAGTTATTTCAAATTATGTGAAGTATCTTACAAATATCAGGCAAATCTGGTGCCATATTTCACACAGTTTGAATATAAGTTATTTCAAACTTCTCCAAGGAGAAAGCTATCACAGTTATCTTTTTTCTATGATAGGCCATGCAGCTACTAGCATAATATATTAAGATTTAGATTTCCAAACAGCAGGACCCAATAGTTCCTAAAATTCCTTAACCACATAAGCAAGAAATAATAACTGATGTGCACGAGTTTGAAAAAATTACGAACTAAATCCTGATATGTAAGTAAAATCTTTTTAAAAATCCATCTTCTGTTAGTAACCTGCCTGTTTCACCAAGAAACTAAGATCTTTTCAGAATAACTATAAAAATTTGTTATTATATATTTGAATAAAATTAATAGATTAGCATTATTTTGGGATAAAAGAAACAGGGAGTTGCTTAAAAGATGCTGGAAGAATATCAACAGGATATTGCTACAGCACTGATCAGGGCAGAAGCTTATTTAGCACACTACACAGCTTAAATAAAAACATTTTTATTGTTTGCAAGTCTAAAGTCAGGAGCCATAATAAAACGAATCTTCATTCTCTGTAGAGCACTATCACAAAGAAAATACTTCTTAGAGATAACGTGCACAATTGCTCTTTATCATACAGTAGAATTATGTCCCCAAATCTGCAATTATTCCATGAAGTGGTTTCAAGGTATGGTCAGGACATTTGAAAACAGTCTTTTTCCTTCCTTCTTCTTCAACTTCCAAAAAATTTCACCCCTCAACATGGTAGGACAGCATTTACAAACAAGCAGCACCAATATAAAGCAAAGCAGATGGGTAAGGTTCAACAGGTAAAAGAATATTCTTATATTATAGTTGGTGGAAACTTTTCAACTTGGCTGAATCAAACACTTTTAAAAAGTTGTCATATGCTTGCATCAATCATTTAATTAACAATGAAATGCAAAGTTTACTTTTATTAAAAATACAAAGCTTCTAGATTTTGCAAATGTGTTTACTTCATAATATGCTGCTTTTTCAAAGCAACATTCTTGACTGCGCTTTCTCTTGGTACTTTGAAAAATACAGAGAATATTCCATCACACCAAAACTTAGCAAAATAACCTACTAATATGAAGATTTGTTATAACACTCAAAATAATAGAAATTCCAAACCCACAAAGAACTGGTATTCACAAATTCTACATTGTACTGAAAAAACTCTTGATGCATCACATTTCAGAGATTTAATTTTTTTTTTTAAAAGCATGAAAAGCTTTATCTGAAGAGGAAAACAAATTAGTCAGCAGATCAGTTTTACCTTCAAAGAGGTAACTTAGTAAATTTAGGACTTTTATTTCTTCTCCTCATGTGAGGACAGATTATCTCTCTGACCTCAGAAGATGCAGCTGGATGACTTAAAATATACATGGCCTTTTTGCATTTTCAGCTTGTACCTCAACTATTAAAATACACAACATTTCATAAGATTCTTTAACATTGGTGCCCATTCACTTACAATTTTTTGAATTGTTTAAATTAATTGCTCCCTTTAAAGGGAGCATCCAACAGCTTCTAGATTCCTTTCTGATTTCCATAAAACCACATAATTTATGAAATAAACTGAATACTCTATTTTAAAATATTCTGACCACTGAGTGTTTTGCTTTGTTTACAATTCCCATATGGGACCATAACAAAAACTACATGTTGGCTGGCAAAATTCTCAATGAAATATCCATAATTATGATTGTTGTAGTATATAAGTAATAACATTACCATTCATAGATGCTTGCAAGCAACAAAAGAAACACTTATAGCATGGTGACTGGAAGCATAATTGATACTAACAAATCATATAACAATCTACTACATCAATCCCTTTAGCACTAACTTATCTTTTTTGTCTTCATCACGAGCTAAAGAACAGATTGAGGCTTACAATGTAGACATACAGATGCTTAGTTTAATGGATAACAAATGAAATAACAAAAGAGTAATAATAACTCATCATTAGGCAGGCTGTTGCAAACAGCTGTCACGTAGAAGATAGACACAAGGTGACAAGGTATAAGGGCAAGCTAGACATTAAATCGCTGAAAGGTGTTTACAGTAAAGCCTTTTACTAAATCCTAAATTATTGCAGGAACTTTGTACCTCATAATTGCAATGAGGGAACAAAAACAGTCTCCTACTTCATATATACTCTTAGCTTAGGATAGCTGCATACAGGGGGAAAAAAAGAGCACATTCTCAATCACTGTAGTTTGAAAAGCATTGCTCAAAAAAATTACATATCGTGTATCTTAGAAGAAAAGTGTTCTAACTTGAGAAGTCTTCCCAAGTGAATTTTCAAGCTTGTAAACTTTGGAGTCTGGTAGTTGTACACTAGTTGTAAAATAGGAAAACAAAAATCTGAGACTATGTTCCATTTATCCTAGTTTAAGATAGATAAATTGTATATGAATCAATTAAGATCACGAACAGTGTAAATGGACTGAAAATATTAATGAAGCTAACAAAAACCGCAACATAATGAAATATCTTAGTTGCAAGAAGTGCTCAGTTAAAAAAAAAAAAGAAACAAAATCTACAGAAAAACTGAGAAATCCGCCCTGTGCATGGTTCAATTTTATCTCATTCCCTTCATCTCAGAAAGGTACTAAATGCTGTGAACCATAATTAGATGTATACTTAATCTGAACTACTGTTAAAATTAATGACAAAATCAGGTTTCATACCAGCTCCTGCCTCTTGCTAATTTTAATAACTCTGGAAATTACATGTCTTTATTTAAAACAAGGAAATACTCTTCCTGCTTTTGCTCTTAAACTTCCAAATAGAATCAGAAAATGGGCTGTACCTAGAGATATAGAAACTAGTGCTGCAAATGCTGTCACACAAATAAACCACACAAGAATACAGTATTTTTTCTTCAACCTAGTTCAATTGCTCTTTGGTGTTACCTCTACCAATAAAATGTACAAAATGCTTTACAAAAGTAGGATTTAATCTGATAGCCAGCCATATTCACATATACATATTTATAAACATTTTGAGGGAAGGCAGAAGTAAAAAAAATCCCAACCACAAAAGACCATTACCTCATGTAGTAAGACAATTTAAAAGATGCCATAAATTAGAAATTCAGATCTTTTTTAACCTGCTTTCTCTTGGAAAATTATGAGTGGAAATCTACCATGATTATCATAACTACTAGCGATTATGAGCCAATAAGAAATGATCAAAAAAAGGCTTAAAAATCTTATTTTCTTTAATTAGCAATGTAACAAAGACTTTCTAAAAATTCTGAACTTTTTTTCACGTTAAGGGATCAACAGAACAACGCACCAAGATTACACAGCTTGTTTTCAGACCTTAATAAACTTGGGGTTTTATTGTCCTGTTTTTAAAGCCATTTAAATCCTCCCAGAAAAAAATCTGCAAAATCAGCAAGAAACGCAAAAGCTGCGGACAGCTCTATGGTAGAAAATGAGCAGAAGGCACTCTTCATCAGAAAATATAAAGGGTATGTGTTCCATGTTATCTTTAAAATTATATTTAAAAAGGAAATTTCACGATACTGCAGCAGAACTAAAAATTATCTCAAATTAAAAACAGCAGATTGAAATTAAGTACCTAAGAGAGAACAGCACTTAAATAAAAAGTGACATATTGTGCACACATGATACATTTTCATTTACAGCTTTATTTTTCTAAGTTTTCAAACAGGTAAACAATCCATGGACTACATGCAGATCAAGACCTGAAAGTCAACAAAACATATAAATTAACCAATTATTTAACTATTTAGCTTTCGCAGTTCCCGCCTCCCTATCATGTTTTGTCTTCATCATTCCCCATCTACCATCAATTATCTCAAAACACAGGCAGAATTTTGCTTGCCGTTCTAAACAAAAGAATCACTTCTTGGTTGAGAAAAAGTGTTAAAATCAAACTAAAAAATCATTCTCCTTTCCCTCTGAAATTTCTGTGATGCTTGAATGGCTTCCAGTTAAATAAATAAATACAATTATTATTGATACTACAGGCTCTAGTCAGCTAATCTGTTAGAGGTTTTAAAGTCTAGTTTACATGAAAATGTATTACGCTGCTTATCCATTTTAATTTAAACCAAAAGCAAGCATGTTTTATTGTCTTTAATCTAAAAATTTCAGAGATATTCAGTAAAACAACAGAAAAGAAACTAGCTTCATGCATCCTAGTAAAAGTTTACAAGATATGTGATCTAGATTAACCCAAGAATCTAGCAGCAATATGCTTTGTAACAGTAGCAAGCAGTGAAATGGCCTCTGTTTGAGGACAAAAGAAAAAAACTAACAACAACAAACTTAGAAAAACACTTTTAAAAACCAAACAGGTCCAAGATTAATCAACTGAGGATCATCAACGGGGCCTGCACAGCAGCCTCCAGCTTCAAACGGCATAACAGAAGGCATTATAGAAATGACCATGATAAAGACAAGCTTACAGTAAATTTGACTAAGAAAAAATTTAGTATTCATCCTGAAGCCTCTTTAGTTAAGCTCAAAGGTATGTTGAATACCAAGATAATAATCCAAGCAAAGAACATTACAATAGCTATATTTTGCATAAATCTTGCTATTAAAAAACAAACAAAAAAGTGATAGCAAAGTTGTTTATGTAAGTTTTTAAACATACAAAACTGCATTTCAATGAACTGCAAAACACAGCACAGATTGTAAATATCAGTAATATATGTAATTATTCAACACAATTTTGAAATCTAGTTAAGAAAACTTTAGTCATCTGATAGGAGCATAATTTGTAGCTGTTAAAGTAAATCTTCCTATGAATCAATTCTAAAACTTAGAAAATTATACTGGAAATTATAGCTACTATATCCCTTAACAGAAATGTTAAACTAAAATATGACAAAACTGTGTTCCACACCTGGCTCTACAAAAAGTTTTAACTGAAGCAGATAAAATATGCAGCTGTATGTAATTCATACCCAATCATTTAAACAGACTGGTACCTTACTATTTGGTTTTTTCTGTGATTTTTTTAAAGGAGAAAAAATATGTTTCATATAAAGATATTATGTACATTTTTAATGGCAAGCTTGACAAGAAAGCTACTAAATAATTCATAGGTACAATATGATGGAAACGCTGAATTGGAAATAATTTGAAAGTTTCACGTCTTTAGTTTGTCAGATCTCAGTGACAGAGTTATATAAAAATATAGAGCACAGCAAACTGTCAACAGATACCCTACAAGTTCTTTATGGCAAAGCAGTTCGAACATGTTGGTCTTTTCTGAAGCCTAAAGCCACTTTAGATCACCTATGAAACTGATGTTTACACTAGCATATGCTAAAACCAAAAAGAATAAAATCTGTATACTCTCATACCTCTACAGAGTAATTATGGTATTTTTGACAGGAAAAAAACCCTTAAGTATAAAAGGAAGTAAGCTCTCTTATCTTACATTTCCATGTGTAACATTCAGTTCAGCAATAACGTGTTCCAGTATTCCAGAGTAAGAGAAACTAGTACTGAACTCAAGGCATCAATTCAGAATGATTTTCATCTAATAGTTAAAAATTAGTGTCAGTAAACCAGTGTAAATAGATATACATTACTCAAAAGCTACAGTGGGTGGAGAAGTAAGTTCAGAGAGCAATATCTGAAGCTATGCTTAACAATTCAAGTGTTTCTACAATTCTGGAGCCGCTCGTAAACATCTATGATTATGAAGCAGTTGTAAGTTTAGAACTTACCTGGAAAAGTGACTTCCAAAACACTCAAAAAAGGATAATTATTGTAACCATAGAGAAACTCAACTCTGAAATACTGTCAGCTGTAGCAAGATCATTTAGAAAATACTACTTGGAAACTCTCCTCCTTTTTATTGGCTACTGGTACTGCATGATATAGACACAGCTTTATTTCCCAAGTGGCTTCCATACCTCCATGGACACCAGATTCAATACTGTCCTGTTGAAGAAAAGATAGCCCTACAAAGACCTTGACACATTGTCAAGATAGAACACATACCGAACAGGTCCAAAGCGGAACGGAGGTAATAAAGCTCTTAATCATCTGTTACTACATAGATTTCTCACTTTGCTTTTCTTCAACCCCTGCAAGTGGGATACAAGTAAGTCATAGTTTGTAAAAGATAGTGTGGAGGTACAGCATGGGAGAAGAGCTTCCTTATGATGTCAATAAGTAACTGCATAGCTTTGCACTTGTGGTGGTGTATTGTAACAGAAAATACGGGCCTCCAAGTCCTATAGCAATGTTATAATTACTCAGGTATTATAAGAAGTAATTTCTCTCCATCCCACATTTTTAAACGCAAACGTTCTATTCCTGATGGTATGAAGCACTTTTACTTTACAAATAAACTCTCACTTTATGGTAACCCTTCTCTCCCATCCACCCTTGAACATGCACAATCAGTTATGCCATAGACTTCAACATTCCTGTCTAAATGCTAATGTCTAAACGCTGATGCTTTTAAGTCTGCACAGAAACAATTCAGTTAAACAAGTATGCTTATGGTGCATAGGCAGAAATAATTTGGGTTTGTCCTTATAATAAAAGGATCCCACTCCTGGTAGTTTTTTATACCATTTAATGGAAACATGCAAGAAGGTGACATTTCTGCAGATGCTTTTCAGAACTGAACCTGCGTTTATGAAATTATACCCACAGTAGGATTTTGGATGCTGATGCACAAACGTGTAAATCTGTAAAAACATCATAAAATTTTATGACTGTTATGTGACTTGAACTCCTTTTACTGGCTGGTTCTCCACTAAAATAGTACAGTATACAACTACTGAAGGACAATAGCATTTCAGACACTGTGAAGAACCAGAACTTGACTACATGGTGGAAACTGCAGTGCAAGGGGTCACTTGAATCCCTCTCTTATACTGATATCTCACTTTGTTACAAAATTACTTCTCCAGCACTGCTTTCTAGGATTGAGACTGCAATGGACACTGCACACCTTAGCTCTACTCCAAGACATTACTGGGAAAAGGGAGAAATGATTTTTGCTATGAAGGAATACAGGAAGTCTTACTTCCAGCCCACCTCCTCCTCTCACTGCTGGAGCAAAGACTGTGCAAATAGCATCAGATCAAACATTCAGGGATAGGGCTGAGCAACAGGGACACAAAAACAAGAGTGCGCCAAGAGGAACAAGGTACAAGACTGGCAGTGCAGATCCAGCGGCAACACTGGCAATTAATACCACTTTAACATTACTTTAAGCGCTGAGTACACTCAAAGTGCTGGTATCTAGCACAGCTGCGCAGTGCTATAGCACAACTCTTATATAAAGGCAACTTTAATTACACTGCAGACACAGTACTGTAAAAGACGACAGTAATTAGCTGACCAGTTTAAAAAAAAAAAATAAAAATCAGCATTTCTTGTTTAGTTGCACTATTCCTAGCTACTTATAACTTAACTGAAACCTCCAGTTTATTAATTATTATTATTTATTATCAAGTTATTGCTTTAATTAGCATAATGGAATTTGGATTAAAACTGTTAAGAACTGTATAAAGAATTGAGGCAGTAACAGAAAGACAATCTTAAAAAATGTCTGTATGTAGTATGACTTTCTTTTGTTTATCTACTACAATGTTTCTCTTGCAGTATCATTAAAAACAAACCAGTTGCTGTTAGATTTATTGCTATTATGATACTGTGATATGATTGAGGTTGTGCTTCCATAGTACACTACTGTCTGGACTGGTCCTTATGCTATAGTCTACCACAATCTCACTTCTGCTAACAACTATTTATGGGGCGAGAAAATTGCACGTGCAGGATCCCCTAGGCTAAAATTAGATTTCCTTAAGTCCTCTCCCAGGGTTCACTGTTGTTTTTTTTCCTGGTGTACTAAAATAATTCACAGTGAAGAACTACAACATGCCGTGCTAGCACAAGGATGACATCAATACACTGCTGCATGAGATTGGGAGTCTGACAATTCCTTAAACTCCTTTACTGCCAAAAACTCAGTAACTGTGGATGTCTAGCCTGATTTGTTAATAGTACCAAAAAGTAAGTATCTGGAGAAGCTCAAAGCACTTCAGTATCATGAGCTTTGTCAGGTGGTAACACTGACTTTGTAACTAATTACTCCACAGTAGATGTTTCTCTCCTTGAAAGACACACCATTATGTTTCCAATCACAGAAGCCAAAAGTACAGTCCACTGCTTCTTCCATACTTAAGAGAAGAAATGCAGGTAGCGTGAAAGATGCTCCAGTTCAAATGCAAGGGGGAAAAGAAAGGAGAAATGAGCACCCAATTCTCAAAGTTTTAGTAATAATTTCCAAGTATGGAGAAAACAAGGACAGTTATTCTTTCAGGCTTTCTGCATTACTGCTTGCAAACCTAACCCACTTTAGCTCAATTTTGTCCAACTTTTAACTGAAATTTCATAGAAACTTTCAGACAAAGACATGCTTAAATAGGTTTTCTTAAATTTTATTCTAATTTTAATCCTTGAGTTTGTCAGCTATTGAAAAACTTCGAAGTTTCTTGAAGTTATTTTTAAAATTTTGTTCATCTTTTGTTTCTATTTATTGCTTTTAGGCCAACATATTTTGTAAGAAATCATGCTTTTTGTATTTTATTGCTCTTCCTAAGAATTTTCTTCATAAATGTATTTAACACTTCCCCTGAAACCAGGATAATGGTTTCAGGATAAAGGATGACCCTTTCCTCAAATAATGTATAAACTGCAAGTTATTGTCCCAGTACAGTGTGCCTTTATATCTAAGCACACCCTCCAATCCAAGAAGCTTGTACTGATGTCAGCTAACACATGGGCTAAACTTTTAAACTTAGATTTTCCCTTTTTTTTTTTTTCCTTCAGTAGAGCTGGAGAATAGAACCGTATCTGTTTTAAATGAAATCATTCTGTGGTCACCATATGCACTCCCAATCAAGTCATAAGAAGGCCTGTATAGTGCATTTGGGTTTTTTTAATTATTATTTTTGCTGATAAAACATTTTTGTTGTCTTCTTGTGAAAAACAAAACCACAGGATGTTTCTGGACCTGAAGCCATGAAAATATTCCTTGATCACATGCATGCAACCACCTGCTCCCATCTTATCAGCTCTTCCCCAACTCCTAGTAGCAAACATCTGAGTAGTCAGAAGGATGGAATACTCTCCTATTTCCCCAGTAAGTATACACCTGGGGGTAAGAAGGTTAGGAAGAAGGGACTGTGTTTGGCTGATGAAGAAGTGTTCATAGACAGGCTGGAGCATTATACTCACCTGGGGGATGATGGGCTGGATTGTTCCTGTCTTGGAGAAGATACCTACCTTACCTGGCTGTAGGTGGTGAAGATGCTTGTGGCAAGAAAGCGCCTGGGGCAGTCAGCGCCCCTTCTCTGTGGGCAGGACTGTGCCCGCTCCTGCCTCTCGCTTAGTGTGAGGGATACTTACCCATCGGGGATAGTATTCTTCTTTACCATGCTGAAAGCAGGAGCAGGCAGAGCAGGAGACAGCGGTGAAAGTGGGCACTGCAGCAAAGGAGAGAGAACCGCGCAGTTAACACGGTGCTAATCTCTTTCTCCATCAGTGGGCCTTTTCACAGGGCTGACTCTCAAAATAAACCAAGCAGTCAGCTGGGGCTTGAAGCCATCCTGAACAAGTTCTGCAGCTGGCAAGCTAGCCTACTGTCTCCACTGCTACAGTACGACAAGAGGGAAAGACAACAACTCACCTCTCCTCTCCAGATCAAAGGAGAGAGGAGAGGCAGCAGGTTTCTCTCTAACTCTAGCAGCAGCGCTGCAGGGATGAAGATCTTCCTGGCAGTCCCTTCCGTCCCTCTCCTGTGGCTTGGAGCACTGTGTTCTGCCCTTGTGCTCCCTCAGCTACAACTCTTCGTCTCAACGAGAAGAAACTCCAGGCAGCTGTAAGAGGCGAGGCCGGCACCTCAGCAAGGGAAGGACCATCACCTGCCCCACTCTAAGCTAGACGGGTCCGATCCCGATAGATCCTGGGCACGGTCCGCGCCCGCCGATCTCACTGGGACGAGGGCTGGGAGGAGAGGGGCGAGGGGAGCTCCCCCCGGCCGCGGAGGGCCCATGTCCGCCGCTCCACAGAAGACGCTTGAGGCTGGCGTGGGCTCCCTCCTCAAAGCCGCATGTCCCCGCGAACGCAGGGAGCCCCGGGCAGGACGGCCTCCGAGGCCGGCTCGGGGCGCACTCTTAGCTCGGGGCGGCGGAGCTCGGGGGAGGAAAAAAGAAAAAGAGACCGGGCCGGGCCGGGGCGGGGCGGGGGGGGGAAGGGGAGGAGGTCGCGGCCCGACTGCGGGGGGCCGGGCAGTCGGCTGTCGGAGAGGGGCTGGGCTGTGCGGAGAAAGGGCGCGGGCTGCAGCAGGAGTCGGTAACAGGGAAAGGCCCGGGCGCCGGCGGGGCGGGGAGGACGGGGGCTGCGGGCGGCCCGTACCCTGACAGGATTTCCCTTGCAGAGGAAGGTTGCTGCGAGACCGAACGTTCCCGAAAGGGTCTCGACTGCGCCTGCGCGGCAGCCGGCCGGCTCGCCGGGAGGGGGGAGTGCGCCTGCTCCTCGGGAGCGGTGCCGGGGAGCGCCCAGAGCGCCTGCGCGGCGGCGGGCGGCCGCGGAACCGGGGAGCCGCCGGCCAATGGGGCGGGGGGTGCCTCTGCGCCTGCGCGGCGAGCCCGTGGGTGAAGGGGCGGGCCTCGGGGCGCGTGCGTCCCCAGCGGGGCGGGGCGGGGCTGGGGCGCACGCGCGGCGGCTGGTGGCGGGAAGCGGTGTCGGCGCCGCGTCGGGCGGGAGGTGGGGCGGCGTTGTCGGCGGAGGGGGCTCTGAGACGCGGCCGCTGCAGCGGCTGGTGGGGGTCGTCCGGCTCCTTCCGGGCTCCGTGCTGGGTGGGTGAAAAGAGACGGGTGTGCTTTTTGCCCGTGGGGGGTTTTGCGTCAGGTGCAGCCCTGGAGTTCGGGCCCGGCGGAGCCGCGGAGTGAGCCGTTGCCGGAAGCTCAGCGGAGCTGTGGAGGCTTGAAGGAGTCTGTGAGGGAGAAACGCACGGAGGAGGCGGGTCGGGAAGGATATGCGGGCCTCGTCTTACGTCGAGAGATGCGCTACATCCCCGTCCACGCCTTTCCTCTGGGAGGAGATGCCGGCTCCTGCCCTCGGGGCCACTCTCACGCTTTCTCGCTGTGCTTTCTCTGCTTTTTTTTGACTCGCCCTCTCTGCAGATTGCTGTCGTGCGCCGCGCCAGCTGCCTCTGCCCGGCAGCAGGATCCTGTTCACGCCTTGCTGTTCAGAAGGTGGAGAGATGAGAGGGCATGCCCTCCTCTTTGTAGAATGGAGGGCAGGTGGCGGGGATGAAGGAGCGGTAATCGGTGAGCCAGGGCTGGATCACTTATTTTGATGTGCAGTCTGCGGTATTTGCTTTAATTTTCAGGCTGGCCTTTAAGTTCTTTCTGAAACTTTGTTTGTAATTTAAAGAAACTTAAGTAGTTGATGACTTATAGTATATTAATCTACAAATGCTGTGAAATGGTAACAGCATTCTTGCGCTTCCCATTCACTTTTTTATATGAGACAGAAGTGTTAAATTTCAGAGAAGTTCTGTACCACATAATCAATAAGCCTGCTTATTGATTACAGAGCTGCAATTTAGTCTGAAATTATTGTGCTGGTATTAGAGAAACAGAACAGCTTTATTTCTGTTTGTCAAGACAGTAAACTTTTAACATTTCTAAGACTAGAGTATTACAGATTTCAGCAGTTGTGTGTGTGTGGGGTGTGTGTTAAGTTAATGTACTGGAGGAAAAAACCAACTATAACTCCTGAATATACATTAGTGTCTTATTGCTTCTTTCACTTTCGCTACTTTATTGCACACTTTAAAGCAATGTTTATATACGTTTTTATTTACTCTGCTGAATTGAAGGTACTCTGAAGCAGCGCTCCTTTTTCCAGTATACATGTTAAAACGTCTTTGTTCTTTAATGCAGGCACTTCAAACAAATGGATCCTGATCAGAAACAAAATGAAAAGTCATCAGATGAAAACATGAAGGGAAATAATTTTGTGTGGGGTGTCAGATTTCATATTTTTGTGTCAGATTTCATATTTTTGTTCACACTACTGTAAAGTAAGAACTGGAAAAATACATAGGAAATGTGTGACTTCCATAAGTGTTCTGTTTTGCCAGAAATCTTCACTTTCTGCATTTTTTTCCACAGCTATGTAAGAAATGTCTCACAGCTGATTTCAATAAATCAGTGGAATGAGAGCAGAAAGCCTGCAGTTAATGCTTTAGAGTTGAGAGTTCAGGTTAGAAAGAGGGTAGTGATCTTTTTGATACACATAAGAATAGAAATAGCTTGATGTTCTTTAAAACAAAAAGCAACACCTGAGACATTGTGACGTAGTTCCATGTAGAAAGGCCAGTCTTAACTAAATCCATTTGATGTGTGCAGGAAAACAATTCTTTGGTACCGGATCATGCCTTCGGTAAGGTGTTATTAGCTTAACCAAACAACTATGCATACAGTAAGTTTTCTGTAAGAGTAGTCATGTTCATTCTCTTTCCTGAAATGCTGTCTGAACATGCCTGTGCAGTTTATTCTGAGTGGGGACAGTTATTCTGCGATATTTCATCACTTGGCTTTCTGCACTACTATTTTGTAATATTGTAGCAGTTCGCTCACAAGCACCCTGAAGCATTCCGTATAGAGTGGAGTGGGCCATAGGGTTCCTTTTCTGCTTTTAGAGAAAAGTGTGATGTAGGAAAATGGAGTGAACTGCTTCTGTGAAGACGTTTGTGTTGTAACTGCACTGCAGAAAAGAAGTGTACTGAAGGAGTTGCTGAATTTGTATCTGCTGAGAGTAAAATAGTGTTTTTTAGAAAATTAAATTGGCATTGTATCTTTTAATTAGTTGGATAGTTGTTTGGTTGTGTGAAGCATTTGTTTCTTAGAGATAACTATGATGATTTGCATGTTTACCAGAACACAATTGTGGAAAAGTTTATTGTTGTGAAATCTAATTAATAGGAGTACAAGAGGTTTTCTTTGTAAGTTTTTTGTTTCTATTTTTTAGTATAAAACTTATTTACAGTCTGCGAATAGTAAAATGGAGGCTATGTCTTGGGTTTTCTTCAGGTTTGTGAAGAATTTTCATCGCAGAATTTTCAAGAGCTTATGCAAGGATAGTGCTATGCTGTCTTTTTCACTTCCAAAAATGGACAAAAAAACCTCCTGTGTCTTCAAGAAAGAAAACATAAAACCTGTAGTCCTAAAATATTTTAATGCGAGGGAAAGCCAAAGACCACACTGTAACTCACAATTGTTTAGAAGGATCTTGTGGAATCATAAGGTGCTCTTGTTAAGAGAGCGCCATAAATTCTTGAAATTCTCATAACACTTCATCTTTGAAGAACAATTGAATTTTACTTTCTTACACTTAAGTATAAAGTATTCCTCCTGAAACCTAATATGTTAAATGATAACTTATATGAGTTGTTTAGTGTCCTCTTTATTTTGCTAGAAAACATATGCTTGTCAGTAAGGTCCCTCTACGCCAGGTGTGATGTAGTGAATGCAATCGCTTCATTGCCTAATAAGTTACAAAGCCAACATCAGAGGAAAAAGTTTTAGAACCTATAGCAAGATTGAAGTAATAATCTTCATAGCCCTAGAGTAAGAAGGCTGATATATTTGGTCTGGTATGTAATTTTTAGCAAAGAAAATGCCTATTTTCTGGTTTCTGTCTCTTCTGAATATTTTGTGTAGGATACTTCCAGTGGTTGCCACATCAAGTTAGAGAGAGTACAGAAGGCAAACAGGTAATTAGCAGTCATTCAGACAGGTAGTGCAAACAAGGAAAAAGAAGATGGTAATCAGAAGTCCTCAGCTCCACAGTTTAAGTAGGATGTCAAGGCACGAATTGATTTCAGGGACTTTTGAGCTGTTACCTTGTGTGTTACAGCAATTATCAACTTTATTGTAGTCTTCTACTAGTGATGTGTATTCTATAAACAGTAAGCATATAATCGATCTCTACAACACTATTTTTAATTAGCCAGAAAGAATAAAGACTCTTGGGAAAAAAAAATCTTTAACTACAGATTTAAAAAAAAAAAAAAAATTGCTTTGTTAATGTTACCTTTTCATGTAGTATAACCAAATGTCGCTGTATTGAAAGGCAAAAATACTTCATCCTTATCACTTCTCAGGTAATTAAGATGCTGCGATTCCTGTATGTAGCTTTGGAATGCTGCCTTATGTGTCAGTATCAATGACAGCAGTTACATAAACAGTACAAATGACCAGTGATGCTCTTCTCTAGTAGTTATGCAGTTTTAACATATCTGGAGGAAAAAAAAAATATCTATTAGTGGTCTTATAATTTAAAATTGGCTTTAAGTATAATTTAATAAAACAATTAATAATATTGCTGTTTTCTCAGCAAAGTGTATTTATTGCTGTTAGCAGAACTATCCTCTAGGGAACTGAAGTTTTAAAAATTGTGTTTTGTAAGAAAATACTTTTGGGCCCTTTTGAAATAAGTTTTTCTTCAAAGTGAAGGTCATTGGATTCTTGTTTTAAACAAGCTTTGTTTAATTGTTAATATTAAATTTTCTTTTGGGTTTGAGCCATATTTGCATTATAGTATTTTTTTTGTTGTTTGGAAATTTGTAAAATGGCATTATTTTAGACAACAAGAAGAATATTTTTAGTCTGAACTTTGAACAGCTTTGATTACTGTCTGAATCTTGAGAAATGGTTGCTAAATTCTGTTGCGTTGAATTAATTTTAGGTTTGTTTCATAGGTGCCTGCATTGAGGAGGGGGAAGCATGTTATTTTTCAGCATGAGTCCCTTTATATCTCAGGCTGCTCAATTGAATTGATTTACATCTATATTAAAAGTTATAATACAAGCAAGCATCCTACTCTGCTTCTGTCTGTCTGGAGATGGAGAATCCACTTCCTCCTCTTAGTTTATACCCATATTTAATCTCTAACATATTTTACTTACAGTTTGTATTCAGCTTCTTGGCTCTTATTTCTCTTTCTCTACAAGAGTAGTCATTGTGGACATGGTAAGTTCTTCTTTCAGTGTGCTTAAGGCGATTGAAATATGACTTGAGTACTACATAACTTATTACAGTTCTCAGATCCCCCTATAAGGAACATCTCCAGCCTCCTAATAATTATTTTGCAGCTTTTTACTGTATTGTTTCTTGTTTTCCTCTGTCGTGTTTTAAAATACGGACCCCTAAGTTGTGTTAGTATTGGCTAGGCCAGTACTATACAGATGTGCGATTCCTCTGTACTCTTACATTGTTACTGTTTCTACAACCAAAGATGATACCTGCTCTTTTTGCTTTACACTTACATGGAATTTTATCTGCAGTTTGATATATATTTTTTTTGCTAACTTCTAGTTAATTTTTTTACAGTGACTGCTTTTTTCAGGATACCTTTTGTAGGTGTGATGTACATTTCTTGCATAGTGCAGCTTTGTCATTAAAAAGTATCTTGTGTGAGCATACGTGGCTTGAAGAATACACGTTGCTTTAGTTCTGTCAGAATTTACCGTTCTTTCATCAGTTTTGTTCTGTTACCTGTATGGTTTTCGTTGAGATTTTATATTTTCTTTATTTGATCGAAAAAAAAGGTAAAAGGTGTCGGTCTGTGCAGTAAGCCTGTTCATCTGTAGGTCACAAGGGACTCTCTAGGTTCAAGTCAAGTTCTCATTATCACTCAATCCTATTTAGACGCAGTTTTCTGGTAGTAGCACTGAATGTACTTTGAAATTATGGTACGTTCCCAAAGCTTGTGCTTTTCTTTGCTGACGCTTGAGTGTAGCGTCAGATATGATAGCAGCATGGATTAAATAGAGTATCTCCTTCACAGCAAGTGCTAACGCCAAATTCTTTTCTAACTAGATGTTTCAAAATAGACCATCTCCTTAGTCAAGGATGTGTGAGTAATGCAGATTTAAAAAACGTTATCTTCCTTGCTTAAGCCAATTTATTTTTGTTTTTGGTGTCCTTGATGCTTCATTGGGTGGTGCTGTTTGGTTTGCTTAATTATTCCCATGTACTCCTGCACACTATTCTGAGTTGTCATCAGTGGATGACAGCCAGAATGGTTGTCAGTACTAGAAGCATGTTCTGAAAATTTAAGCCATGATTTACGGTGAAACAGCTGTCATAATGTTGGTCCTCATAATTTGTTTATTAATGTGATTTGACATCTACTTGATACTGTATCATTTAACATGGATCATGGAGCATGCACATTAAATATTTTAAGCAAATATTTTTGAGTTTGTTGTTCTTTGCTCTGTTGTATCCTATTTCCTCAAAGACTTTCTTCACTCTTGTCCCAGACTAAGTGCTTTCGTACGGCAGTTTTGAGATGCCTCATTTATGAAACTTACAAATATACTTTCCATATACTGTTTCTGATGCTTTTCATATTGGATTATTCCTCCTGGCTTTCAATGCAAACTAATAATTCATACCTGTTCCTTTTATTTTGCATATTTCTTTTAGTATAATTTCACTTTTTTGATCTCCTGTATAGTTACTAAACATCAGATAGGCACTTACGTTTTTAATTGAATCATTCTTTGAAGTTGTGGAGTCTTTATTCTTTTTAATCAAAGAAGAGTCTTTGGGATTTAAATGAAAATTCAAAAGTACAAAATACAAAATTCTCTTAGTAGCAATGCTGGTATAAATCTGTAACAGCTCGTTTTGGTTTTGAATGTAGTAGTGTGGATTTGCATCAGTGTAGCTGATGAGAACAGAGTTGCTTTTGAAAAGAGAAAACTTGGATCCAGTGATTTGGCTTGGATTTTTTCAAAGAAATATTTGTGTATTTTTGAGGGATGTTTGTATGCAGTTTGATTATGTTGTTAGACTGAAGGAAGATCAAATACTCAAAGCTGAGCCGTGTTGTAACCCAAATATCTTCAAAAGGTAGCTTTGACATTCTGAAAAGATTTTAAACAGCCCTCTGAACAATAGCCGTGTTCGCTTTTTAATGGTACAGTGTGATACTACCTAATATTCCTGACTAATGTTAAATACTGTTTTCAATGTGATAAGTTCTTTACAGCAGTTTACTGGTTATTAATCTCTCTTCCTTTCCTGTATTGTGAACTAAGAAGCCTGCACTTTAGTCTGATTTTTTTTTTTTAGGAATATAATAATAAATCGGAAACAATGCAGATCAAAAAAAAGTAATTATTTTTACTTTCGTTGTATAAAGTGCTAGTCTCAATTCGGAAACACCCTACCTCACCCTATCCAGAGAAACAGGCTTTGCAGTCTGCTCTGAAACACAGATTTGACCTGTAACCACCAGAGGGAGCAAATAGTATGGTTGGGACTTCACTAAAAATGTCTTCAGTTGTCAAGAATCATTGGCTAGAAACTAGCCCATGCCTAATTTACACTCCTGATTTTTGTGTCAGAAAATAATCCATTTGGAAATTAACGATAAATGTTAAATCTCAAATATCGGAAACACTGGGCATTTTACTTTAATATTTATATTCACTAATAAAAATGTGACAGCAGTTGGTCAAACAGTTAACATGTAGGAAAAAATTATATGGGATTTACATTTTATTTAAAACATAGAAAGCTTTTCCTCATTTGTTGGTAGGCAACAAATAGAAGAACTTGTAAATCAGAACCTACAGGAAGGTAGTACGATGAAAATACTTATTTACGTATTTCCTGCTATTGTGCAGCAAAACTTAACCAGTCAACTAGAAGTCTGTTAATTTTTATTTTTACATGTTTACATTGAATAGTCCCATTGAACTCGGTGGCAATTCCCATGGTTTAAGGTAGAGGTTTCTGAATTTAATTTCCTCATATTTACTTACCACCAGTAATACTAGCTCCAGGTGGTGTATGAGGCCTTATTTCTGAGGAAGGATGCCCCCGAACCTCTGTAAATACTTTCTTTCCCTTAAATGAGAAACCCATGCTGCTGTGTTTCCCATCCCCGTCACCTCAGCCTCAACTTTGCACCTACCTGAACAGTGTTAGTACAGTGGCTGGAAAATAGAGGATGGACACAAGGTCGGTTGCCATGTACAGAAGGAAGCTGCCATGAAGCATGATGAACATGATGGTCGTAGTCATGTGATGTAGTTTTAGGTAGTCCTGTGAGGAGCAGGGATTTGGACTTGATCCTTATGGGTCCCTTCCAATTTGAGATATTCTATGAACAGAAGTGGTCCATGTGGAGATACTTACTCTTTGGGTTAAGTTTGTATCTTCATACTAGCAGGATTACGAGCTGTACAGGCATGCCACTTTAAAGTCGTTTGTATGTCACACATGCAACTGTTGCAGACAGTCTAAAAATGATTTATTTCTGTACCCTGTTTCCAGCAGCCCTGAGTACATGCATACAGAGGCCAGTAGCAATTGCTTGTAAAACCAAATACTGCTTTAAGGATGCGTTGAATTAGTATACGTTATCATTGTTTTAAAAGAACAACAATTTGGCATTTCTGAGTGTACGTTTGTGTTTCAAGAATTCTTGAGATATAACATTGACCAGAAGGAACAGGAAAAAAACTTGGGGGATGGAGGAAAAGGGAAGTATTTATATGCACTGCAGATACCTTCAATGTCAAAGCACAGAACAAAATACTAGTTTAAATTTAAAAAAATTGAGATACATCTGTGTTTTCTCATCTCAATTCACCTAGCATCAGTTCTGTGAATATAATAGGTTTGAGGATGTGTATTGTTCTGTTTCTTTAGTCTTGCTTCAGTATGAAATTATTTGAAAAGTCTAATCTCAATATCTAGTTGTTCAACACTGGCTTGAATAAAAAGTATTTAAGTCTTGTCAAACCTGAATTTCAAAACTATGTTGGAGATATTTAAGATTTATATTGTCCTTGCTAGTTAACAGGCAATGCTTGTTAGACATTTGAAAGTTGCTCATTGCGAATTTATCATTCAAATCTGAAGTTCACACTATAGAATCTAAACTGGAGAGGTGCTTCAGTGATATCAATCCTGGTTTGTCTTAAGTGAATGGTTCTTTCAGATGCATAAAAATCATATGTTTATTCAGCCACTTTAAATGGTATCTCCTTGTTTATAGCGGATTATAATAAAAGAAGGGCAAGATACCTTTTTGGCTAGTGCTTGAAACCAACTGATCATCCCTGCAGTTTTCTATTTCTCCCCCAGACAGAGTATTTTGTAAGGAGTAGTACAATAATAGAGAATAATACATGTCATGTGGGACAGGGTGGCTTTTAAGTCATTAAACAGAGGAGGACTCTCTGTTTTGTAAAGGAAAGTTTAAGATTTACATAGTTTGAATTCATAAGTCAAAACTTGGCTGAGGTAATTTTTCTAATATTTTCTGATGTTGCGTTGACTTTTGTGTGAATGTGGTGAGGGGGAGTTGCTCCTTCCCTTTTCTTACAGTTATTTATCAGACAAGGTCTGCCAAACTGAACTCTCAGCAGGAGGAGTAGAGAACATCTTCCACTGCACTGAGTTCCATGCTGTCATAGTTAGACTTCTGTCTTTTGGCAGTTTAAAACTGATAAAGATGCATTTATGCTACTGTCTAGCCCCTACTATGACTGCATTTAAACATACTTTTAGATTTTTTTTATGACAAATCTTTATGGCAGATGTGCTCAGTTGTCTTACAACTGTCTTAAATGAATGTAATTTTTCAAGGTGAATGGTCTAACAAAACCTGACCTGATATATATTAAACCTTAAGAAAAAAGTTAAAACTGCAATTAAAAAAAAAAAAAGTTTTACTTGGGTTGTGTCATGTACTTTAAGTTAGTTTGATGACTGTAGAGTCTTCTTATCAGTTACTTCATAGTATTTTTATTCCAGGTTAAAACACCGAGTGCTACAAAAAATAGGAGAAAATTTGGAAACAAACAGGGTAAGCAGAAAAATCTAGGTGACTACAAATGGCAAATAAGATAGTATAGCTTTCAAAATAATCAGTTTTATCATATCTAGAATATATTACTTTCAGTTTCAATTTTTCTTTTAAGACAGTATGTACATTTTCAGTCTGTCTTTTATGAATACTTATGGATAAAACCACTGAGAGGCTATAAAAGATTGCAGATTTTCTTTGCTTAATTTAAAATAAAAAACAATCCTTTATGAAATTGCTAAACATTGTGTGACATTCCCCATGTATCCTTTCATTTTACAAGCATTTACTGTATGTACAGTATAGGATAAACTTTTTCCCCCGTAAAGGAGTAGGGGAAGGGGGACTAAGAACTCCCACAGTTGTCTGGCCATTTTGCTTGGATATTGTACCTCATAGCGTCATGGACTATTTAATTTATTGCTTGTTGTTGATAGTTTGCTCAGTATGAAACTGGAAAAAAGATTCATCCATCCCAAAAAAGTAATTTCTTAACTGATCAAATGGTGCAATTCAAACATACCCAGCTATACAACAGATGCTCATGTGAGTTTGCAGAGAAGTGTCCTAGCATGGAAGCAATCTCTTTCAAGTATGTATTTCAGAAATATACAGTCAATAAAGCGCAATCTTCTATGAAATGCAAATTTATTGTACAATATATGTTTATTCAAACAACTACTTGCATGAGCATCTATAGATGCTTGTGACTGAGATCAGAAACAATGTCTTTGCAAATGGACTTCTGTGAAATGTTACCACTTGTTCAAATATTTGTAGTTTCAGGTGCATGTGTTTATATTACTTTGAGTACACACCTATCATTTCTAGTAAAAGTAGTTGATATGTGCATTGACTAGAAATGTTTCTTTTCTTTGGAACTTTCAGATGAATTTGAAATTCAGAAAAAGCAGGAAGCTAGGTTCCCATCATTGCTATTACACCTGGAGAGTGCGAGCTAGGGAGTATTGCAGTGACTGGTGAGAAGGTGAACAAGAACACAAAGCAAAGTTTGTTTACGGTCCTAAGCTATGCAGAGTGATAAAAGTGAAAAAACAAACATTGAAGATTGCAGAAGATTTGCGTGAGTAGGCGAGAAGATGGCAGATGGCATAGAGGAAACAATAATTCTAGCTCCTTGTGCACAGTCATAGCTTATGACCTAGTAAAAGTTTCTCAAGTTTTGAAACTTCACAGTTACATTAGATGTGACAACATCAGATCAGTGCTCAGTGGTGGTCAGAAAAGAAATGAGTGCTATGAATTACCAGGAACAGAATAGGGAACAGATGAGGATATTGTTATGCTGCTTAATAAACCTAGACTGCCCCACCTTTTTGAATAGTATTGCAGTTCTGCCCCCCATCTCAAAGATGGAAAATTTTCTTCAAAAACGACAGAGAAGGATAGTGAGATGAATTTAAAGGTATCCTCTTATGTAAGGAATTACAGCTGAGTGTGCCAGTATACACTAACCTGGAAAGGAGATGACTTAGAAGGGGAAAGAACATGATGAATGTCTAAAATCATTAATTGAATGCAGAAGATGAACAGTGAACATCTGTCCCCTTTCTCTTCAAACAGCAAGGTAAACCAGGCATTGTCATATCAACTCTCAGGGCCAAGTTAGTACCAAACAAAAGGAGAGAGTCCTTCCCAGAGTAGAAGACCATACTCCAGAATATTGTTAGGGCTAAAAATTTATACAGGTTCAAAATGGGACTGGATAAACTAATGGAAGAAATATGTTATGAACTCTTGCATCTGAAGGTACTAAATTTTAACAGGTACGCAAAATACAGTCTACCTAATGCTGAAAGAGTACTTAAAGTGTCATTTACTTGCTCTGTGGATGTATTTTATTGTCTTTATTGGAGATTGTATAGTGCCTAGATAGACCTGTAGTCTGACCCATTATGTTTTTTATTATTTTTTTGCAGCCCCTTATGCTGTGTCATAAGACACAAAATGGCACTGCTATTAACTGGAAAATCTGATCTAGCATACATGATGTGCATTTAGAGTGACATTTCTATACATCACTGTGTACTTAATGATACCACTCTGACTTTAACATCTGGAAGAACAAGTTTTCCTTAGTATATATAAATATTTATTTTACTGAGATCAGTAAGGAAACTTGTATAGGTATTTAAGTGTATTATCAAATATATTATGAAAAAAATATATGAATGTTTACTCACTTGTATTGTGTCAGTAGTTGAAGTAAGTTTGTGGAACTTACTAGGACAATTAGATGTCCTGGTCCTGCTGTAGCTGCACTGTGACCCCACTTTCGTTTCTCGAAGTGCATGTTCGTACACAGTCTCTGTCTTCATAATTCCTCTACTGTTAGAGCAAATCAAGGATTACAGTGCCCCCTAGAGCAACTGTGCTTTTTTTAACCAGGTTAAGCTAGGTACAGATACTTGTCAAGTATCCTACCTGAAAGCTGAGACCAGTAATAAGGAGTGGTTCAGGAAAGCTTTTAAAAACTTTTCTGACTTGACTTCTGGGCTTCTCGGTAAATTCAGTCTTCAGCAGTTTCTAGCTGACTTTCTTCCCTGCTGCTCAGACACTTTTCATCCATCCTGCAACTATTTGTTTCTGTTTCCTGACTAAATCTCTTCCTCTCGCTTCCTCTCTAGCTCCTGTGGATTATAAACCACGTGCTTGAGCACAGAATAACTGGAAATGAACTCTACAGTTTAGGATTTATGCTTTGTTCTTTCTGTATTGGGAAAGAGGACTGTTACAATTTACCTTCTTGTCCATTTTTTTGCATCTTCGCTTCCTCTGCAATTAAGTTGTGGTAGTATACAAAATAATCACCTAATATAATGGTTCTTGGGTAGTCCAAGATCCTTCAGACAAGAAATTATTCTTGAGTTAATGTATACTTTATTGTTATCACATATAACAGACTGGAGAATCTTTATAAATCATAGAGATTAACAAGTAATTTAGGAAAATGCCATCTTAGGTACTCTTTGCAGTCAGTGTACAGTATCATGTTGTTTAATGAAAAGGAAGTAAATCCCTGTGTAAGTTAGTTTCAACTATAACTTCTGTTACAGAAGGGGTTAATTTGTCCATCAACTTATGAATGAATAGCAAAAGGAATGTTTGGTTCCATTCCAGAACCATACTAAAGTGTGTGGCTTGTGTGATTCTGGTTCTGTGATTATACAGAAATTTGTGGGCAATAAGAAATAGCATGGCAAAGCATTCCTGTACTTTCTTGTACTTGTTAGTTTGTTCTGACCTTTGTTATCTACAACAAAAGATGTGAACAGAGGAGAAGAAACAAAGTTCAGAATCTGCATGTATCTTATAAAAATATTTTAAAAAGGAAAGGAAGTTTCCAGCACATCAGTGTCTTTGTTACAGTTAGCTTTTAAAGTGATATCTGATATTCATCAGATATTCAGCACTGGGTACCAAATTGATCTGAATCTGAATCTTAAGATACCTGTATCTAATTTACTTTCACTGTGAATATCTCTGCCATGCATGGTCCTGATACCACTCTCTTTAAGGTTCAGAGAAATACTATTGCTTTTAGGGAAGCTGACATCAATCCTCAAAAATTGAAAACATAAGAGATTCTATCAATAACTGAATGACAGGAGTGTGATTTGTTCAACTGCTATAAATCGTACTTAAAAAATCACTTCAGTTACAAACCTCGTTGGTTAATTAAATATATTTTAAGAATACTGATGCATTAATATCAGATAATAGTTCAGTAAAAATTATCATGTACAGTATCAGTAATCATACATTAAATGTATTAAGATTCGGATAAAATTTAGACCTTAAAATAACTGTCACTAAACGGATAAATTGTTATCACACAGCAGGACTCTTAGTGAAATCAATAATAAGCCTGACTATTTTTCAATAATCCGAAATGTCAGTATTTTTTTCCTCAGTCATCTGAAAGTGATCTAAAATCATTGCTGAGAAAAATCTACTGCTGGATAATGGCACTTGTACATAATGGTGCAGATCTTTTCATGACTCAGTTATGAAAATGTGCATTTGCAGCCATTAAAAAGTCATTAATGCTTAAAAAATGAGTGGTATATCTACAAAAGATAACTGTGTTCTGGACAGTGACTTTTAAAAGAATTTAGAGGTCAAATAACTGTAACGCTATAGTAAAAGTGGCTAATACTGTTACGGGTATGTCTTTCTGCTCTTGTACTGAAATGGCTTAGTAGTACTTCATTAACTTCTGAGGTATTACTGGAGTAACCACATGTAAGATTGTGAAGTGCCCAGATGCCATGAAAATTGTCACCAGACAAGGTGGGTCAAAATTCTTAACCCTTACCAATAATGATGTTAAAAGCCAAGATGTATTGCAACAGGGAGAGTTTAGCTGTGATCTGCAAGTTCAACTCCCAGATTGAGAGACAGGAAGTATTAAGTTACCAATAGGGGTGTTGTGCAAGTTCGTTTAAAGATAAGATCTGCAGCTTAGATAGGCCTATTAAACTAATTTTGAACTTCATAGCCCCAATATTGAAAGCAATATCCTTCACAGTGTAGAATTCCATGAATGTTATCTACCTTAGTATTTGCTAGGTGACTATCCTTTTAGAGATCATGCTGAAGCCACAGTTAATAGGGCTACGCTTCTGTAAGTATCCAATGGAATTACGTTAAGTTAGCTTGCCTGTGTTCCTACAAATCATTTCACAGCTTTGGATTGCTTTGTAGCCTGGAAGGACTTGATGGGTACGTTTCTAGTATGTGTGTAGCCGCCTTTGATTTACTACTCATAAATTTCTGAATCAAATCCAAGGGAATACTAAATGTTATCCAGCCCTGTGCTAGGAACAGTTAGATTGTTAAACCACTAATCTGTATTAGTGTAAGGATATTGCTTGGAAATTCCTTTTCTTTAGCTCAGTCTATCGGAGTCACAGACACATTGTGGTTTCTGTTTGTTCAGCCCATAGAGGTTTTTTCTCCTCTGTGTTTCTTAAATTGTAATAGGGTTAGATAAGGCTTCCCCCCTGCCCCTTTTGTCTCCATTATAAGAGAGAGACACCATCTGAGAGCCCGTCTGGAATAATGTGTACAATTCCAGTTGCCTGTGGTCAAGAAAGATGAGCACAGAACAGAACCAGTGCACCAAAATGCTGGGAATTGCTGGGTGTGAGAAAGACAACTCTTCTGAGCAGAAACTAAGATCTGGGAGCAGCTGCAGTCAGAGAAGGATTTACTGAGGAGGTTGAGGTGGCTGCAACTTCCCCTTCCCATCTTTAGCATTACTTATTGAAGCACATGCTCCTAGACATGTGATGGGGGGGAACAGCTATGCAACTCTTCCATAGTTGCTTTATTTGAGTGGACCAGGAAGAGAAATGCAGAAAAGGAAAGGCTGATTTAAATTAAGAGACAGCATTGGTGTAAGAGCAAATAAGTTCACAGACATGACTTGTGAGCTTTAAACCTTGTCAGACCAAGGTTGCAGAGCAATTTGATGAAAGAGTTTATATGACATATTTGCTTATGATAATAATGTATTGGACTTAATGACCTGGGGAGTTCCTCCAGCACAAAATTTTTATGAAAACTTTCATCTATGAGAAGTTGTTTCAAGATTTTTATAACAGATTGCAGTCCAAGTCATTTCCCTTGGCTCACAGAGTTCTGTAGTAGCCTGTGGTTGTAAAGACTGTTTTTTCCCCTAGGCATTCTTCCAGAGACCTGCAAGGATTGTGGAGATTGCTAATTTTTTTTTCTTAAAAGTTTTTAAGAAAATTACTTGAAGTGAAAGTAATATGCTTTGTAGTAGAAGTGCCCAAGTCCATGACTGTACACTTCTGTAGTAAGTTTTGTTACAGCTATAGTAGGTGATAGCTGAAAAGAAGCCGATGAAGTCTGGGTTAGGTTCTGAACACCATTCTCTTTATCCTGAAAGGAGACACCAAGGGATATGTCTTCTTCCTACAGAAAAAAATCCTCTCTGAACTCTGACAGGCTGCCAATACTGACCTCTACCTGTTTTTGCTAAGTACTTGTTTGTGAATTGTATGTTTTCTGGAGGTTTTAGAGAATTTAGTTTTTCCCCTGCTTTAACTCTAAAATCAAGAAAGCATCCTCCTTCAGGAAAATACTTAAGCACATGCTTATCAGCCATGCAACTGTTAAAATGCAGGTGAGGTGCTATGCCTGTGAGGTAGTGAAGTGTAAATTTTGTCTGAAAGCAATGTAGATACTATGGTCAATTAAAAGTAAGTGGAAATTTTGCTTCATTTGGGGGGGGGGGGAGAAGGGTGACATTTCAAATATATTTAAAAAAACATATACATGCACCATTTTATTGAATGGCTTTTTCTCTTCTCTCAATGAATTTTGACTTAGATGTACCTTTCTTTCTAGATGAAAAAGAGAAACTACATCCTTTGATGTCAGGCAAACTCATGTATGCTTTATCATGGGCAGCTGATGAAGGAAGTGCTTTCCTGTAGCACCTGTTTCTCAGCTGATAAATTCTGCTTGATGCAGGTGGTAATGAATTGTGTATTTTTAAGGTTTATCAGGATTCTCATCTGTTAGGATTTCATGTTCAGAACTGTGGGAAATGTTTGTATGATGGTTTAGGGTTTCTTAGTGCTTCCTAGTTGATTTTTCTTAATAGCTATAAAATTAAATCAGATAACCTGATTAATCTGTTGTAATTGGAAATGGGTTCTAAAAATTTTATACATTATAAGACATTTCTGATGCAATAACCATTTGTTCCTTTAAATGTTCTTCAATTAATGCTAGATAGTTTTATTTTAATGTGCCAACAAACATAAATGCAGAAATAGCTACTGGAATTTGATGGCTCAGAAACACACAGACTTATTGAATGGGCCAAAGCAGCTCAGCTTCATCCCAAATATCCTGAGTATTCATGTATGATGGAATTGATTATGGGAATGTTTAGCAGATTTTGATAGCACATTTTTACATGTTTTCTAGAAGAAAAAAAAAATATTGTCTGTATTGTGTTAGGAGACAGGGTATTTGTACATACTATTAATATTTTTCATGGTAGTTCTTTGGGTTCAAGATTACAAATAACAGGGACTGACTGGGTTAAGGCTAATTATGTTTTAAAAAATTTAATAGATAAGAGCAAAGCATGGGAACAAACTTAAGTTGTTATCACAGCTATTTAAAACCCCAGTGCAGAACTGTTGCCTGAGATTAAGTCTTGTACCAGAATAATAAAACCAAATTGAGAAAGCTGTATTTTTTTGCTGCAGTTACATAAAGGTCACTTCTGTGACTGGGATAGAGGTCCTGTCCTTTCCAGAATGCACAGATGTCTTGTGCATGCTCAGTAACTCGGGGATGTTCTGGACGCGTTAGATTTATTGCGAGTACACGGGTTAACTCTAGAGAACACAGGCTGTAATTCTGATGTGCGGGTATTGCGTTGGATTTACGCTGCATATCCTGTATGGTTCATCTCATTGTGCTCTGTACATCTGATGCATCTAGTAACTCTAATAGCGATAGCAGGTATCTGATAATCCAGTGAAAAGAAAACAATTAAGTGAAATTATTTTTCGAGAAGCGTCTTTTAATTTACAGTACTACTCATTAGAAAAAGGCAGCTGGTCATTTCTTGGATGATTTTTGTGATGCAGAAAAAATATTTATGTACATTTTAAAGTAAAACTACAACAACAAAGAAAGTAGAAAAAGCATTAACGTGTCCCTTTACTTCAAAAAATTCACTCCAGTAAAGTATGGATTTGTTCACAACCAAAAGCCATTACAGGTTGGCCTGACAAATAATTTCTGCTCAGATAAGCCACAAGCTAGCATATGCTTATGCTATTGGTGCTAGTTCAGAAAGATGTACTATCAGAAATCTTGAGGAAATTTGTGTAAAGGCTGTAAATGTTAATTAAAAAAAAAAAAAGTAATTTTGAAATCGGGACAATATGTAAAATCCTTCAGCCTTGCTCTTGCATTCTCTCATAGTACACAGCATCCAAGGAACAAACCATTCCAAAATACTTCTGTCTTGAACAGCTGCAAGAAGAATTTAACTTTGTTACTGAAGAAGAGAATAAAAAGTGTAAATGCTTCCAGCTGTTAAAACTTACAACTTTACTTAAACTGCTACTTTCAACAAGTACCTCTGTTTGTAGGGATATACCACTTACAATATTTCAGGAATTTAGTATTTCAGATACAGTCTTTGTTTTAACTTGTATGTGACAAATTGTATTAACTTCTACTTTTTTAATATATTTTCTGAATCCAGCTTTCCTGTTCCTTTATATGTTTAGGTAGAGAATTTAGTTCATTATCAACTTAGGTCCTGATTCATATCTATGTATGCTACCTCCTTTATTTCCTACTTTCAACACATTTAGATTAACTGTAATTAGAAGCATACTAGACATATTAGTTAACAGTGCAAATTATGTTATCCAAATCCAATAAGAAATCTATCATAGCTTACAAAATTTTACTTATAGGTGTTAGGGCTAGAAATTATGCTACTCTGAACAAAATAAACTATTTTTCCCTCAACTTAAATGTCGTCAAAGGGAAGGTCTGGGGAAAAACTTTAAAATGTAGTTGAACACTAACATTTTGATGAGGCACTGCATCTAGCATGCTGATTTTTGTAGACTGGAAGACTACTTAACACATTTGTTATGGATAGGACTGTATACCCCATGAAACATTGTGAGCCCTCACACTGAGCTGCCACAATTTATCATGAGATGAAGTTCTGAGGCAGACAGAGTCAGCAAAGGCAATTGCACTAAAGAAATACAGACAATATTCCATTTAAATGCTTCTGGTTTTGGAAAAAATCTGGGTTCTTTAAAGTGTTCAACTTTTCAGCTACAATTAGAAATTTCCTAAGAAACCCTACATTCTCTGAAATACTTTTGCTGTTGAAATTCTGGGTTGACTTTCTTCAACAAGCCAACTGATATAAACTTCTGTCTTTTCCTTTGTGAAAAAGTCTTGTAGCTCCTCTTTCAGTTTGTCATTTTAAGAATTGGATATCATGATGGAATATCTATCACACCCCTAGAAGACTTGTCCTAATAATTAGTTATTCACAATTTTTTATTTCTGCCATGTACATCCAGTTTAAATTTATCAAGATTCAGCTTCCTGGAATCATTTTTGGTATGCCCATATCTGCTAGTTGAGGACCCCATACTAGATATGTTCTTGTTGTGCAGAGACTGATAAGCTGTTGGTAACACTCTCTGTATTTATAATGTTGAATTGAGTTTCTTCAGTCTGTCTCTAGAATGCAAGTTTTCTTGTAAATTTTTCTTGCAACTCTTTCTGATGCTTTCCCATTCATTCATAAATTAGGGATTTTTTTTTTTTAAGGTAATAAATATTTTCATAGCACTCTGTCTTTATGCCAAGATTAGCAATGCAATTCTTGGTTCTTAAACTCTTTCATGCGGAGAATGGGTGTATTCTGGGAGTTATTAGCTTTTGAGGTCCATTTTTATGGAGTTTTTCTGTAGAGTTCGCTGTCAGTGGTTTTTTTTTCTTTATTGTTGCCCTTAGGGTCAGAAAAAAATTCTGTGGATTCCTGAGTCGTACAGTGAATGTATATGGTAATAAAGCCTGTGATAACAATTGGTATAAACAACTGACACAAATACTGATAATGAGGTATAAACAACTGACATAAAATATATTGATAATATGAGGTATCTGCTATCTCGGTTCTCAAAACCTTGAATAGCATGGTGACCTTTTGAAAAATCATTTCCTGAGTAACTACTTCCAGTTATTATCATTATAGGCATTATGAAATTATTTCAGACCTTTCTTGTAAGCATATGTATCAACATATGTGCTGTACTATCAGGGACAGCTGTGCACAGGGCTATTCATTGGATGTTTACTTGAAGAGCTGTAGATTTTAAAAATTCTAGTAATTTCAAAGAAATATGTAACTGCATGTGCAGATGCCAAAAGAAGCAGCTAGCTGAGTTGCTTACTCATGTACTGAATATCTTATGAGTAAACTGCCAGGTAAAAGAGGGAGCTGAAAGGTATGAGCAAGTGTCAAAAACCCACTCGTGTCATAATGCAGAAAAGTGTTGCTTTACCTGTGTAACTAGAACCTGACATGTCTGCCTTTATAATATTATAAAGTTTTGATCTTCTTTCTTTTCTTTGAGCTCTAGACCCCTTGTCAAGACTTCTGTCTTGATGTTTTCTGTCTTGACAACAGCCTATTGCCATATTACTGTTCTCCAGTTAGTTCAAAATCTGCCATCAGAGGGAACTTTCAGATGCTTTGATGCAAGTAGACAGTTTCTCTTTCTGTGATGCTCAGGGAAGATTTAGAGCTGGTGAAATAAGAGTGTTCACAACACTGTGAGAACCCTTCATCTGATACGGGAGTTCCTCTAGGATACTGCAACTATAATTTGGAATAGTTATTTTGCTGTTCTGGGTTTTTTTTTTGCTAGAGGTCATTTTTGTATCAGTTTGAAAAGGTGAACTCTGAGCTTGGGACTCTTGAGTCTTTGATCTGCACAGCACTGTCTTGCATCCAGCAGCACTTATTAGTTCAAAGTGCAGTGCTGTGTGAAAATAATGTATCTGACTTCCATGGGTTTTGGAAATGATACGACTGCATCAACACTATGCTGCATCTTGAGCTAAGAAAACCAGCTAGATCCAAGCTAGCATATGAGGAACCAGTTCTGGTATCTATACCTGCAGCACTGTTAGTTGTTACTTGTTTAATCTGTCAACAAATAGTTTTAGGTTTGTGTTCTCAATTATGTCATCTTTGCATTTTGATAGGATGTGTTGTAAGTGTCGCAATGGCCGCTCATATGAGAAAGAGCTGGCTTGGATCAGTTACAATTATGTTCTCAGCTCCTCTGGAGCAATTGAAAGTAATATAAAATGAAATATAAAATATTCCTATGGTAGTCACAAAACTCTGTAGGAGGTTTGGTTGTTATAAAAGCAAGGTGGTAAGTTTCTTAAATTTTCAGAATGATGATATTCCACAGTGTCCAGTAGTACATATTATAAAAACAACTACAGTGGGTATTATTGTTTGTGAGTACTCTTTGTGTCTCTCTACATCTTAGAGCTGATGTGAAGACAGCCCCCGACTTTGCCACCGTGATTCCAAAAGAGCTTTTTCCCAAAACCTTTTAAGGAAGTGCTTCTTTTGTCTGATTTGTGACTACAATGAAAGGTGGAGGCCTGTTTCCCTTATGATGAGGAGAGCATGAAGGCCTGAAGCAGGAACTGAAATGAAGTTTGTCTGAGCAACACAAAGAGTTCAGAGAAGAATAGAAAGTTCAGTCACAATATTTGGATTATTCTATTCAAACTCCAGACTTTGCATTCAGCCATAGTTGATGCCTATCATGAGAACATACACAGTAGGAAGTTTGGGAGAAGAGAGTGAATTAAGGGCTATTTAGAATATAGCTGTGTTTGCAATAAAAGTTTTAATCAGCTATTTTACAGATTCCTTTTATTTAAATTACCTTTGCAATTTGAATAGGATCATGGAAAGTGAATTGCAGAATACTGGAGGTCTTACCATCATAGAATAGAATCACAGAATCATTTAGGCTGGAAAAGACTCTTAAGATTGAGTCCAACCATAAACCTAACACTACCAAGTCAATTTCATTTTACAAGTTCATTAGATTTTATGTTTAAGTCCATTATTCTGAGATTTCTCTTCTACTTCCCTGCGACTAGAAGACTAGCAAAAGACTGTTTCCCAAGAGAATTTGTCACAGCATGTGTCCTCCTGGGAGAAGTCCACTGCTGTTCTCTTCAAGTGTTGGCGTCCTTTTCCAGAACTTAGTGAGTAGAATCCTTTGAGGAAGGTATAAACAATTATTATTTCCTTTATTTCGTATCATATAATTTGAATTGAATAGCTTTAATACCTTAAATACCATCCCTTATACTGTATTAAAGTGATTTTATGTAATATAGACCTGTGAGCAAAAATACATAATTGTAGTGCATTTCATGCGACTATACCACAAGTTTTACTTGGATACACCTTGAATAAGACATTTATTTCCTACAGAAGTGTGCGATGGACAGAATTTTGAAGATAATACAATTTTTAACCATCGTTGCAACAATCAAACCTCAACTATCATCCACTGAAAATAGTTCAATATAATTTAAATTGAATATCAGTTTAGTAGGTAGGTTTATTCATTAAGAATTGCAAAATAGGATGGATTAATGCCTACGAGCACGCTGTATTATTTACCTACATGATTTTCCTCTGTAGTCAGGCTTTGAAGTTACAAATCAAAGTAATTTGTATGTTCTAGTTTATAGGACACTAAAAAGAAACAGTTCTTCAAAGAGCATGTATTTTTAAAAGAAATGTAAAGCACAATTTCCAAACAGAAGAAATAGTAACTTGTGGTTTTAACAACAAAGGAAGAAGAGTTTTAGTAATGAGCTGTATTAAAGGTGCTGAATCTGCCACAAGAGCTATTGGATGTTTATCCTCACTTAAGTAAGTATGAGTTTATTTTTAGCATCCAGTAAAAAAACCAGAACTTATGAAATTAGTCTTTGACTCACAATTTAACACTGTAATCAATAACTTGCTGGGAGTGGCTATGGAAGCTAATCCAGGAGAGTGTAATTTTTATTGTAATTCCTGTAGATGGTTTTTAAATAATATAGATTGTGGTTCATTCACTACTATTTCTTATGTACATACTCTATTTACATATATTTTAATTTTTGTAGTTCCTTTTTTCTTTACTTGTATCTTTAATACCTTATGGATCAAACACACTGGATGAAAATGATGTTGATATTTAGAGGACATCAGAAGTAAAAATTGCATAATAAATAATAAATGTAAATGAGGTGGGAGATTACTGAAACAATCTGTTTTAAGTTCACTTAAATTCCTGCAGAATAATTATTTGCTTTACAGAGAGGAAAAAAGTAAAATCTTTAATTGCTAGCTAAATACAGACTATATGATTTGCTATGATAGTCAAACCTGTGTATGGAAACAACCATATAATAATACAGTTCCAGTAGAGTTTCAAGCTGAGTTATGCAAACCCTGGCAACTCTGTCCTCAGAGAGCTTTAGAGGAAGTGTGTGGGGCAGAGGAAGAAGGGGATTCTGTTAAAAACACACAATTTTTTTTGTATCTAGGAGAGAGACAGTATTACAGAGAGGAGACAGAATTTCTGGTAAACAGTTTATTCCTTATACTTTTGCATATAGTATTGCATCAGTTTGGCTGGGGGAAATAAGAACAACATGCAGTACTCTTGTGTAAATATTGTCTGTATTTTGGGGGAAGAAAGCATGGGTGCTTTTGGGAATGTCTGGTTTAGAATCAGGTCTTTAATTCAATAAATGTTTGCACATTTTTACTTCTGTGCCTAAGAAAAGCATAGAGCATGTGAAGTGCTTAGCAGAATCAAATATACGTCTGTTGTACCACAAAAATTTATTGAAAAGTAAATGCTTTACTGTACCAAGTCTAGGAAAGTCCTCTGCTTTCTGCATTTAGTCAGATCCGCTAAGTGGAAGGTGCAAGAAATCCTGTCATAGACACTTATTGACTAATTTGCATTAAGAGATATTTCTTCCTTACCTCCATTAGTATTTGGCTTAAATCCTGAATGATTTCATTAGCTATGTAAATGCTTAATCTCTTGAAAATCCCACTAAGCTTTTGCCCTCATTGAAAGCTGTGATAATTTCTTCTAGTTAATTTTGCATTTAAATACATTGTCTTTCAGTTCCACTAAATGTTCCTTGTTTTTCTTTTTTTAAATAATAGAGAGATGAGGAAGAACACCAATTTTACCCTGTCTGTCCTATTATTTTGCAACCCTCTGCTGTTTGCTCTTACTAGATTCTCCTTTAAGCAGTACCATTTTTTTCGGTTTGTCAGTGCAGCCACTGCAACTGTATGTGAGGTAAAATTAAATACTTATGGAAGTTGATGCCTTTAATCCTGTTTTTTCAATGCAGAGTAGTATTTACGAGACAGCTGTAATTTGTGCTGTAATTATTCTTTTGACATATGAAAGACTTTGATGTATTCAGAGTTGTCATGCACCTTTTTCAAAGGAAAGAGAACAATTTGTAAAAGGTTGCAGAAGAAAGTGCTGCTTTAAATCTATGTTTTATAGTCTTACTGGAAGTATGTAAGAAAGCTAAACAGTCTTTTTACTTTCTTTTCCACGGGAAGTGTACATCATTGCTGATAACCTGTTTTGTGTTGATATAGGGGAAAAAATGGCATTTGTACTAACTCTGGGGAAATGCTTTTGGAATCTCTTAATGGGGCTGTATTGAAAGGGGATATGTTACAAGTAGTCCGATACAGTTTTGTCCCCTCCAGAATGTTGACTGCTTTGTCAACAGGGAGAATGTAAGAATGTGGAGTTAAATCAGCAGGGAGATAGGATGGTTTCCTGTTAAACATAAACCAATGTGTGTACTCACCTAAGTATAAACAGGAATATATAAACAGGGAATGGCTTACGGAAACAAACAAAACAAGCAGCATTCTCGAAGAGAAAGTGGTGATGGAAGTGCTTCCAAGCTACTTTTGTGTTCTCGCAATCTAGTTGATCGAGGAAGTGGAAAAAATTCTTGTATAGCCTTTGTGGTTTCTCCTAGGTGTAGCACTGCATGCTTGCTACCTTTTTACCAACTAGTTCTCCTAAGTCTTAGGAGACTTAACAAGAAATGCTCAAAACAGAGTTACAACCATCTCTGTGTTGAGGGAGGCTCCCTTTAGAGCACATAATCCGAACCCAGGTACAGAATCCTGATAGGGACTTTTCTCCTAGTAGAGAACCTGTTTCCCAGTAGGATCTTATCCTATTTTCACATCTGTCATTCAACAGTCTTTTGGATGCATGGCTACACACCCACTCCTTCATCTGTCAATGAAGATAGTCTTCTAGGTATTCATAATCTCTGCTAGAAGGGTATGGAATATCCAAGTCCTTGGAGATTGTCCTTACTGCACCACAGTGAACATGCACTAAGATATGAGCACTGAGATACGATGCAAGGCCGGAAGCGTAGAACCGCTCTCCAAAATACAGGCACTTTCCCTGGAAACTCAGTCTGTGGCATTTCTGAAGAATTTCTCCACCTCTGGAGATCTGCAGCGATGCCATCTGGAGTGCCATTTACCCTCCTGCAAAATCTAGGCATCTAAACATATTGCAACGCTTAGCAAAACATGACTGTTACTGTTTTAAAAACAAACAAAACAACTAGAAAACTCTTTTCTAAGTAACATAGTTGATAGGTGGTTGGAATGCAAATGTGCATATAGTTGATCTCTGTAGAAAAGGGTAAAGCAGAACATAATTTGGCAAAATATTTCACAATGTTGTGCTGACAATAGGCAGATTCATAATCTGCCCTTCTCTTTTGCTGTGGAGTCCCATTAATAAATCTGTAGGTCAAACTGAAAGCAGGGTAAGTCTTAAAAGTACCCTGTCTGATGGGCTTGAGTATTGGAACATGCACAGTGTAACTGTGCCAATGTGTCAATAGACATACATATAATAATTTTCAGTTACTTCTATTCAATTGTCTGTTTTAATTTTCTGAAGATTTCTAAGTAATGCTTTATATACCTTCCTTTGTTAAATATGACAAAGATACCTAGATACCTGAAGATGCATAGAAAAAGGTGTTTAAGGAGAAAATAATTCTTGACAAGTAAGAGCCTGGTTATCAGATAAACCGATTGAGTCCATAAAAGGTAATTGTAAAATGCTTCATTTAAACTACAAGCATTGCACATACAGTAGAGCATCTTTTATATATTAAAAGGTTTTAACTAGAGAGCTGTTATTGATAAAGATACTTAACAATTTTTTTTCTTAAATAATCCTTCCAAGCTGCAGTTACAGCTGTAATATCTTTTTTCCCAGTTATCAGATACCATATCCAGATGCCATACATGCATTTGCAGTTAGTAATTGAAGCTGTATATCAAACTGGCACTCATTTTTCAGAAATCCCCAGCAAAGAATTTTCTCTTGATGTGTATTTTCATCCATATCCAAATAATATTTTGGTTTTGTGGATCTACTTAGTTTCTCTGATCAATCATGAATAAGTATAGTTAAATTATAATGTTTAAAAACAAAGTTACTGTTGCTTACCTCTCATGGAGTAAGATAATAGACTAGAATATTTCTGTTGGAATGGCTGTAAATCTCCTACTAATTAATGACTGATTAGCATGAAAAAATTCCTACAGAATATATAGCCTTAGAGTGGTCTTCTAAATGATTCATAGAATATGGAACACACGTACTTTATTTTAAGAGAGCTATAATGGGTTCTTCTATGGAAGTGTTATCTTGCTGTTTCAGGAGAGTAAATTGTTCAAAGAAAAGCGAGTAGTATTTCTAAACAATTTTAGAATGCATATACCAGCTAATAGGTGTGATAACAATTTAACTGAGTTGCAGTGGTGAATATGAACGCTATATACGGAATCTCAGGTTTGCAGTTTTAACACCTGTAAGTCTTCCTTAAGTCTCCCTACTTTTGGTAGGACTGGCAGCAGAAGCCCACATCCTTTGTTGCATTGAGGATTTTTAAAACCTGGAGCTACTTTCTATATAGTTACTCTTTAATTATTCAGTTATAAGTTGGGTTTTTTTGAATGTTTAATAGCAAATGCTTTCCTTTGTCAGAATGCATGTCGTCTTTATTGAAGATATAGAAATTTATTGCATAACATTACAGGGAAAGAGCAAAATGTGTAATGTAAGCTTCACAAATATATGTGCTTGTGTCATAACTTCTAAAATATCATAGTAATGGGAACTAAAAACAACAGTGTGTATTTTGTTATTGCCACTTTACTTGGCGTTTTAAAAAATTGCTGTTGACAGCCTTGTAATAAAATAACACTAACTGGCACTTGTGTTCAGTCAGATAAGGCCTTATCTATTCAAGAGACTTTTGTTCCTGTGAACATTCAGCATGTAGAGCTAATGAATTATTAAAGGAGGATGCTACATTACTTTCTGGCTTCTATATTCTTAACAGCAGTATTACAGTTGCAAAAAATCTTTATTTCTGGTGATGTGCCAGGCACTAAACTGTTAACTTTAAATTTCATCTTTTAAGCTAAATTTGCAATGCTGGAAGAATATAAATATCCTCATATTTTATGTAGATAATGAACCTGGGTCATGGGAAGCAGAGATAAAGCTTTCCTTGTTATGTACAAACACAAAAAGCCTCAGACTTGCAATTTAAAATCTGAAGTTGAGACTTCTACTGAAAAATTGAAGTGAAAAGTAGCTGGCAGTCCTTTTAGTTGTTAGAGACTCATAAAGGTCATGGGTAGTTCCTATTTTGTAATTAAAGTAAAAAATATAAAAACTTGAGATATCAAGGAGACAGTCTGGACAGACTTGACTTTTGGTGCCCTAAGGGTGAGGACAAAACTTTCCAGATCAAAGTGTCCATGTAATGCACGCCACCACCATACGGGAGCATTGCCCTTGTTCCTTAGTGGAACAGAGTAGAGCTTGCTCTCCCTCTGTCTTCAGGTCCTCTAGAGGAGTTTTCACAATCAGAGTTTATTCCTAAGTGGATGAGTGCAAGGTTACAGAGACCTCATAATTCCATTCTCTAACTTTAGAGGAAATAAATTCCATGCAACCTACTTAATTTTTGGAGCTCTAGCCATAATCACATAGCCTTGTTACAAATGTAAAATATGCACAGTATTAGGAAGAACTAGCATTTCTTTTAGTAGGGAGCAGTTATCAGAACTTGTAAGCATCCAAAAATATTTCTTCTAGGGTGCATCACATGATTTTATGCTGCCTTTGGCTATTGTAAATAACCCAAGTGCTTGTAGCTCTTGACAAAAGGCTATTCCCACATCTTGTCCTAAATGATTTTAGAAGTACAAGCTTTCCAGTACCACTGCTTTTTTTTTTTTTTTTTAAGATGAGAACCAAATGAATTCACTCCCCTGCTCTTGAACTACTACAGTTCTTTTGTTCTTGATTTCTTTGTTACAGCTGTGCACTAGACACTGTTGTAGTGTACAATGTTTAGCATATGCTGTGGGTGCAATTAGTTATAGAGCCCCTTCCTGCATGATTTCCTTCCTGTTTTTTTTTTTTTTAATTGTAAAGTCAGAGTGTTCCTGAAGCTTATAATAGTGTCACAGAAAGCAGGGGGAGAACGAAGAAAGTCCTTACATCTTCAGCCCATACACAGGGATGATGCAAGACAGATTAGGGTCAGTTTACATATTTTAGAAAAACCACACACACACAAAAGCATAATACACATAGGAGCCTTCTTACTCAAAACTAGTTTTATTTTTAAAAATAAGTTGAATGCATAGCACTCACAAAGATTCCATTGTTTTGGACATTTTGCATTTAGGAGCACCATTCTTATTTATGCCATAAAAAACACATTTTGGTTCTAATAGTAAGAACAGTGTATTTTTAATGTACACTGGTAAAGCCCTTTTAAATAATGAAACTGTTCAGTGTACATTTTCTCTGTAGTCATTAGGCAGCTGTAGTGTCAGAAAAAACTTAGACTAAGTAATAAATTAAAAACAAACAGCATGTAGTGGATCTTTTTACAGTTGACCTAGTGTCTTAAAATAGTCAAATAAAAAATACCCTAGTAAATGTAAATTTGCAGTATTAACTAACTGAATAAGCCCCCCGCCCATTATAATTCCAGTGTTAAGTATTAGTTAAATTTTTATATATCAAATGCCTATGGGATAAATTTACTAATACCCCAAAAAAGAAGAGCCTATACTGCTGTGTCACAAATAAAGATGACAAGTTAGCCGAGTTAAAGATTTTACAGAAAAAATTGCTACAGGCATCTGCTGTTATTTCAAGTCATGGTCTATTACAAGACTGTACATTCATAGCATCAGAGGTAGTTAGAGCACTGAGGACTTGGAGAGAGCGTTGCAACAAAAGGAAACTGGCAGAAGGAAGTCCATTTCCCTCTTAAATGGGTAACAATGCTGAATAAAAAGCATGGCATCTTAGGAGGTGGAAAGTCTCTACTTAACACTACTCTCAGACATGGGGAAATATTCAGAGATGAAGAGAGGAGGGAAAAAAAAAAACCGAAACCAACTTGCACTTAATTAAGAATTGACCACACTATGCCTACTTTGAAGTTGATTCTCTAGCATAAAGCAGAGAGGGTCATCTCCTTCATTCACCCTCCTCTCTCTCTTGACTTGCACATATGTGCTACAAAAGCCCACAAAAAAAAAATTTATATTTATGCAAAAAAAAAAAACAAACCCAAACCTAAGAGAAACAGGATTTTTTTCTCCTCAACAATAAATAGTTTTTTGTAGCATGTTATCATTCAGCCCCAGGAAGGATGAACACAGCTGTCCTCCCTCCATTCTGACCATTATGGTAAGGCCCCCTCTCCTGTGATAAAGCCTTCATCTTAATATTGATAATGTATCTTAATTGCCCCTACTTTCAGAACAGTCTCTGCAAGATTCACCATGCTTCAGTGTCATTAGATGGTACACAATTTTAAGTGCTGCCACTAAGACAGGGGAGAAGGTGGTAAAACAACAAATAAACAAAAAAAGCCTTAAGCCCAGGTACAATAAAGGTATTTTAAAGTAGTAAGAATCCTGTCATCCATACCTCTTCCTGCCATATTCTACCACAGGAGAAAGTCAGGTATTTTCTTGTATTGAAAAAAAAAACAAAACTACAACACCAAACCAAAACAAACCCTCCATTAATATCTCTACCACCATTTTCATCCAAGAGTTGGATGAGTGAAGCGTTCTACCCCCAGACTATCCACTCCACAGGAGACAGTGTAATTCCATAAAGTTACATAATTAGCACCTGAATTGTGATAAAGCAGTTCACTCTGCAATAAATTTTTGATCCACCCGTTTAGAAGAGTAAATCTCTGCATTTTCTTCTGGAACTCCCAACTAGTAGAACAAAAAGTTGCCCCACTATTACCTGAGAATTTCCCTCCACTATAAGCCTGACAGAACTGGATTTCTATAAGCATTTAACTGTACTTTTTTGTACGAGCGATACTGTCAGTACAATTGGAGGATGCTTTCTGTTGGTTACCAATACATGTGTGTGTGTGTGTACACAGAGGAGTCACAGCCACTGTAGTAGTTCTGGTACAGTACAAGTTCAGCTGAAACTTTCTCTTTTCTTCAATTACTCAATACCACGCTGCTGGGCAGTAGTTCACATCCACAGTCTGTGAACACTAACATATCCCTTTGGTACTCCGCATATAGATGCCCTGAAGAAAAGCCACTCCACCTGCTACAGTCTCTTCCCTTTCTACCTTCCTCCCTCAAGTTACACCCAATTAAGTGTACAAACCAGCAGCACAGAGTAACGAGTAGAAAATTCCCTGAGTTAGTACGAAAGAGTTACTTTAAACATAAAAAGGACAGGGAGGAGAAAAGAAGCAAAAATATAGTGTCTATCCTGTGAGGTACAAAACTTAAAAACTAGCCAAAATACCAGTTAACTCAAATGCCTTAGCCTAAAGCAAATATCCAACCCAAGTGCTGAAAAAGGGGCAAGAGTATGGAGTTAGCCAGATGAGATTTGTTTCTTCCTGTGGTCCCCATGTATCTGGAGAAGTCTGGCATTCAATGGATTCTCAAGTTTCAGTAAATTTAGTGTTAATACTGTATGGTGGTATTACATAAATGTCTTAAAAATAATACTGCATATCTCCTTCATTAAAAGTTAAGTCAAGTCTGTAGTTAGTCCACAGCTATTTTTCTTTTGACTAGTATTTCAAAGATGTGTGTTAGAAGCACAGAGTATTCTGAGTGCCAGAGTAAGAACTTATTACCCCCAGGTATACACATTCTTTTTAGAGGGTGTTCTGTGTACTTATTTTTTTGCAGTCTGTATACTTATTTTTTTGCAGTCTGTATTTGAGCTACAGTACTGGTTGCCAATCCAGTTGCTTTTTTCTGGAAAGACACTTTTTTTTATTCAATTTGTTGCCCTCAAACTTATTTGAGGTTTAACAAAAAAACAAAACAATTCCCTTCAACACAACTTCCCACCCCAAACAAACAAGCACAAAACCATTTTGTACTTATCACCTCTCAAAGCAGGGAGTAACACAGGAATATCGTCCATTCACTTGATAACTCCGGTTGTAGGAGACACTTATACATGGCTTCACTTCTAGCGGAACAGCTAGTGACACTGCAGCACCAGTCTGTACGTGGCCTCGAGCCTGAACATTAGACTGTAAGGCAGCAGGGCAAGTCTGAAGTGGGTAAGATGCTGTATGATTAGATGATAATATCTGTTGACAGTTTTGCTGCTGTGATGTCTGATGGTGATACTGTAATGAAGATTGATGAGCTTGGAGATACTGTGGTATGTGCTGTTGAGCATTAGCCTGCTGGGGAGTTGGAGCTGGGGTCTGAAATACAGTATGTTGGGCAGACTGAGCATGTTGTCCTTTTTGCTTGTTTGCTTCCTTCACATCATTATCATGCGCACTAAAACAAATTAACAAGACAGAATACATGAAATAGATATTAAAATAACTTAAACTCTTTTAGGTTAACTTTTAAGAGCACTCTAACAAATTGTGCCATTATCTGAAAGCTTCCAAAGCATTTAAAAAAAAACAAAAAGAGAAAAATGATTTCAGCCTACGCTTTAAAATCATCCAAGGTTTTAAAATTTGTTTCTTTAGGATACAATTTCTTTTCAGCATTTCACTTAAATTTCATAGCAATACAAAACGCAGATAAAAGCCAAGTACAATACAAATAATACAGCAGTATCTAAAATTACCAGTGCAATAAGGTCTGCTAGCGTACTGCAATAAAGTGCCAGATTACCAGAACCTGAAATTAAAACTTACTTGCTGCTTCTACCTCATTTAAATTGAGTAACAGAGTATAGGGTTTTTAAAGACATATCAGAGGGTTTTTAAAGATCTACATTACAGTGCTTAAAGATCATATGTATATTTATATTGGATCCTGCTTTGGGGAGTGGAAATACATTTTTTTTTTTCTTCCTCTCACCTTTTTTCTAGCTCACCCAGTACTTAAATTAAACAGTTTAGCTCACCTGAATTCCCTTTGATTTACACCTGTGTCAAATGTATTTAGACATACTCTTTCTCTTGCTCCTATGTTGAGGTTAAGCAGGTGCCACCTACACACTTCAGTCAGGCCTAAAATCATCTAAGTTTTTTGGTACTGCCTATATAGGGCAGATCTCTTGAAGACAGTTGGGGTTCAACCCCTCACCCGTTTTTCCTAAAAGACTTTTTATGGTGCACTGCAAAGACAGCTGAAAGGCTTCACCCCCCAACTCCACCCCCACAAGTGTTCCAGAGCAATACTGAAAACACTTCTGCGACAGCACTTGCATGCTTTAGGTACTATCCCTTTCATTACACATATTAGTGAAGCCAAAAGAGGCCATGGGGGGTGATAATATCGCACTTATAAGGAAGATATGATTCTTCCAGATACAGCTGTTTCTGTGCTTCTATGGAGCACAACTGTACTTAGATCTGGGCAAGAGCAAACTTCTGTAGGAGGAAAGCAGTTATGGTGGGCATAGGTTTTCATCTTAAGGTTTAGAATAAAGAACTCATTGTGTAACATTCCTTCCCAGTAAGGTTCACTTGGCATTTGCTGGCATTTTTATCTCATGTCAGCTGTATCTCTCCATTTTAGTGCAGAAATAGCTACAACCTCCTGGTCATTTCCTCCCCCCAAAGTTGGCCACTCAAACAGTCTGCATGCTTGATTCATAATCTGTTTGGAGCATCCCTTGAACTTCCAAGGCATAGACTCTTCAGGGTAAGTAGGAGCTCCTATGCCTTTGGTACTCTTCACTATCTCTTTTTCCTCTCTGAGCAGACTGCTGAGATTAGGAATAAGTTATTTAACAGATTCTCAGAGCATGCCAAAAGATGTTCGGTGGAAATGCAAGCCTGAGGTTTGTTTGTTGAAAAGACAGGAAAGAGGTTAGATCTGATACGGTTTTCTTTTTTGGAAAGAACAAAACAGTTGTTACCTAACGATATTATCTAATACATAAGTATTTTCAGAATAGAAAAATTGAAATTAAAAAAAGAAATTTACTTTCGGTGCTAACAGCAATTAAGCATAACAACAGATGTGGAAATGGGCTTAAAAAAAGCTGCTTCTGTTAACTTACATTAATAGTCGCTCAATACATGGCACTAGGAAATCCCAGGAGTATGCAGTAAGATGATGCAGTCGGGTAGGCCATGTTGGTGAGAGACGCAAGATAATCCTTGAAGAAGCTACACAGGCCGTAGCAACTAAAGAAGGGGCATAATTTAAAAATGCATGATCTAGAAAGAAGGAATAAGAAAAAGATTTATTTAAGTTGGACATTGTCTGTCAAGACAACAAAGGAGTCATTACCTGACATAGGTAACTCACCTTGCAGTGATACTTCCAGAAAGTAATCAGCATATTTTGCCATATATAACTTAGTCTTCTCTAAGCAAACCATTGGCCAGCCATCATGAAGATCAGTCTCATGGACAGCAATAGAAAGATAATAGTCGATGAAATGAGCGGCAGTTGGGAGGCACAAATTCCAATGAAATGTTTCTAGCAACAACAACTCCATATGAAGCAAATTCTGTTTTGTTAGTACCAAATTCATGTTAGTCATACAACCCAAGCTGTTCAACTGCTCAAGTTTGGGAACACTGTCTTCCTTTTCTTCAAATTTACCTTCAGGTGAACAGAAAGAGGAGGGAAAAAAAAAAAAGGTTCAGCACGAGTGAACTATAAAACAAATTGTACCTAATGTCTGCATTGGTCATATTTCAGTTCTATTATGTCAAACAAGCTTGAGACTTTCCTGCAGATGCAAAGCTCAAATGGAAGATGTCATCAGAGACAAAAAGGGGTATGTACTGTAAAGGGCTAAATTTCAGCAGATAATGTCAAACACTGTGTGGGATATTGTGCAGTGTCATGTTTCCTGTTGGTTTTCCCACCCTGGCACACAGAAGCCGGTTGCCAAGAGCAGAAGTAAGCTCTATTAGGACATCACTGGCACTGCATGCACAAGTTTTCATCACCAAATTATTGTATAATGTGCCCCCGTCATCTATGAAATACCACTGTGATGTGACTTGGCATACACAACACCACAGCATTTGGCTTTAATCACCTCCTGCCCCCACACACCCTTTTTGTTTCTAAAACTCATTAGAGTATAGCTAGAGCTCTAGCAAACGTGGCTGCTTTTAATGCCTGTTATGGTAGGTAGATTTTTTAGATTTGATAGCTGATAAGCTGCTCCAGCATTTCAAACAAGTGGATTTCAGCAACATGCATCTGAAAACCCACACTGCCATATATACTGTTTCAACTTCAACGCTGCTAGTAGCTTCAGCTTTCCTTGGACTTTAACTTGTCAGGCCTGTATGTTTTTAAGCCTGAAGCAAAATTGTATACGTAGAAAACCCATTAATAAGAGAAAGAAGTGTCACATTTCCATACAGTTTGCCATATGGTTGTGCTATTTCAATTTCATTGCAAATTCTTTCCATCTTACGCTCTCTATTCAGTACTACATGATATGTTGTAAATGCACATTTTTAGAGAGTTTTGCAGGACTGAACATACTGAACGTTTGCTTTTTTCCAACAGTGGAGGTACTTATACAGGACTTAATCCAACACCAGTCCCAGTCTGGTAGTTTTTGTTTCCCATACTCTAGTAATTACAGAAATAAAAGCTTCAGGAGTCACGTAGTAGTTTCTCTTATTACTTCTATAACCTTATCAGACATATCACAGTGTGATTTGTCCACCTTATTGCACTGCTGATTGAACTGCTTGTTTAAACCACACAGGGCAAAAGTTTAAAATAGCATTCTGGTTTGTGCTTTCTGAACCAATTCATACACTGCTTTTCAGAAGAGTGAGTACTCCAGGCTTTTGGAGCTCGACTTGCAGCTTGTTATGAAAGATGGCAGAGGTGATTTTAAAAAAAAAAAAAAAAAAAAAAAATTATAATTCTCTTCAGAACGTGAATTTCATTTGAAAATCTGGCATTAGTTCAAAGCCAATCCATTTTCCTAAATGGATCACACTGGTTTCTGAGGCAAGGTTTTCATACTCAGCACCTCATCCTTTGACAAGAGAACATTGCTGGCTGGTGGCATCCAAAGTTTATCTCCAGAAGAATCTGAAAGAACCCTTTTCTTGTTTAATTGTTCTGCTGAATAGCTGTATTGGTGGAGACAGAGGATGCAATGAAAGGAAGCAGTATATCAAAAATAACTTTCTTTGGGGACATCTAAAAGGGGTCCACAAATGTCAAAAGATGGATACACACCACAAGAATCTAGCCAAGGTCAAAATAAGCAGCACTGTTCATAATGAGTGTTTTTAATTAATTCTGTCTTCAGAGTACTGTGCATTCACCAATGTATTTCACCAGTATTACATTTCGTATGTGACGCTACAGGATGTATATTAGCCTTAGTTTGCTTAAAGAACACAGCAATTTATAAAATCTGAAGTATTCCAGAACCACACAGCACCATCAGCAGGGTGCAGTACAGTCTACATATGGTTTACTTAATTTCTTCCTTTATCACAGGTATGCAAATTTCTCATTTCCAGCACTGCATCTGCCTATTTTGAGATGTCTTCAGAAAGACAGTCTTTCTATTCCTACAATAAAGCTCTGAAAGTTCACCTCAGAATAATTTGTTTCCAAGCCTAAACATTGGTTTTTAATTGCAGTCTGTATTTTCTCCCCTCAGGAGAGAACAGAAGTCAAAACAAGAGTCTAAAGAAAGGCTCTACCAATTGGGCCAAACTGATATACACTAATCTGCCTGTCTTTTACAACCACTTTGTTTCCCCTGTCTGTTATATCCCAACAAGACATGCCTTGTATTTGGCAGTAGAACCTATATCACTCTAGTTAAAGTTTGGTACTACATACTTACTTGCTAAAAGTAAACAGGAAAGAGCAACCACATGCAGCTGCTGTATAGATATGTCATAACGATCCATAAAGAGGTCCAACAGATACACAGCTAGATGTCGAGCAGCAGGACAGAGTCTGAACCGATTGCTCACAATGGCAATCAGATCTGCAAAGTATCTTCTCAGATGTAACTGGGGAGATTGGCCTTTGTAGGAGGGCAGCTTCAGCTCCTAGATGGATAGTAGCATGTGATTTTATTAAAACCATCATTTAGTTTGAATTGGTATCAGATTAATAAAGCTGATATTCTCAAATTTATCATGGAATTTTCCAAAGATTTCTCCCCTCTTCCTTCTGTTCCCATCGTTTTAGCATCCCTTTTCACAGGACAAAATCTATTTGTTGTGTTACAGAAGAACTAATTTGGATCTGCAAAACATTAGTATAATAATTTAACATCTTTTCATTGGGCAATTGGCTAGGGTGACTTTAGCTTTCACCATTTCTGTTGTATTACCTCTACTGCAAAGGCTGTACCTCCCACGAGAGAAACAGCAAGGGTGTGCGAGTGCTCCTCAGCTGCTTCAATGCAAAGTCCAACAGCTTAACTCAACCCCCTCCTGCTACAGCTCGATCTGAGCAATCAGACTTTGTACTGAAGTGTTTGCATGTTCCAATGCTGCCACTTCTGCAGGTGCCTCCAGGAGAAGGGCACTAACAGCTAACTGAAGGTAGCAATGTTAGGGAGAGGAATGGGGTGTGTATGTGTCAAGGTTTGCTGCATGCATACGTTTAAACCCTGACTTAATGTGATCTGATTGATGTTGCACTGACACTGATTACAGCGTTCTCAGGCATTTAGTTAAGCGTACAAAAACCTCACACAGTCTCAGATTTGGGGGGGACCCCACAAAACAAAAGCCCTACCTACACCACAGATAAGAAAAATCTGTGGCATGATGTATTTTGAATACAAAATTTGGACTGGTAGAAAGAACGTTCCCTGGGCTCCTGCCTAGTAGCTAGTATCTCCTCTCGCATACAGCAGAACAGCAGTGCTGTCTTCTGTTATCATGAATAAATTTATGAGTTAGATTGTGTGGCCCAGATTAATTAGGATTTTGAGTACAATTAAATTTCCAGCGGGACAGTCTGATGACATCAAGTTGGAATGGAGTCGCCCAAAATTTTCAAAGTTCTGAAACATGCTATTGAAGTGGAAAAAAAAAACCAACAAACCAAACTCAAGCAAACCAACAAACACCCCACCCATACCTACTAAGCTTTAGAATTCACCTTTCACAACACTTAGTTTTAGTAATGGTAACTTTGGTAGCAAATAAATTATCCTGTCCTTCTAGTGTCCCCCCCCCAATGAGAAGAGTTGCTTTAGCAGTCACACCTTCAAGAAAGATAATCCACTCATCAAGTACTATCAGGCAGCAAAAGCACATTTTTAGTAGGTTCAGTCACTGTAAGCTGATTTTCAGCTCTGAGCATAAGATGTGCTTTATTATGAAAGCAGCCCCAAAGAGCAACTTTGAAAGAGTCAGCCGAAGCAACTTCACAGCAGCATTGCCGAAACCCTCTACCATTCTTACTGCACCTAGGGTTTGGTTGGTTGGCTTGGGGTTTTTTTTGTTGCTGTTGTTACTATAGCATCACAATGCCTTCTGCAGAGTTTAAACTTGGACCCGCTTACACACCCAAACAGCAGAACCGAGCGCACCGTGACCCCTCTGCTTTTTCTAAAGCGTAGAGAGAGAACAGCCTGGTCAGTCAGACAAACTGTCAAGACCGAGGACAAACAGCCTGAGCGTGAACCGAGGGGCAGGCACCCTCTGTTCCACGGCTCAGAAAAGCAGACCCCACCGAAGCCCCGCCGGGCCGAGCCCGCCGAGCGGCGGCCGCCTCACGCGCGCCTTCCACCCCGCTCCAAGCCGCCGCGCCGGCCGCCCTCCCTCCGGCCGGCCCCGATTGCTGCAGCCCTCACAAAGGCGGCGGGGCCGCAGCCCTCCGCTTCGCTTCCCCGCGGCGCGGCGACGGGAGCGGCCGCCGCCGCCGCCCCCCCGGGCTCCCCGCCGCCCCCCGACCACCGCCGCCGCGCCGGGCTACCTTGTAGCGAAGCGCTTGGTGGATGTCGGCAGCCAGCTGTCCTGTCCACCACTGCGCCTCCAGCTCCATCGGCGGGGCGGCGCGGCGCGGCAGCCGGGGCCTGGGCAGAGGGGAGGAAGCGGCGCTCGCTGAGCGCGGGCGGGGCGGGACGGGCAGCGCCACCCTCGCCCCTTCCTCGCTCGCCCCCGGTTAAACGCGATCAGCTGCCGCCGGCGCCGCGGGGCCCCCCCGACCCCCCGGCCCAGCTGGCCGCCATGCGGGGCACAAGTGAGGCTCGTTAAGCCGCCCCCTCCCGCCGCGGGGCACGGCCACGCGGGGGGGGGGGGGGCCGCGGAAGAGCCGGCGGCCGCGGCCCCGGGGGAGGGCGATCGCGCCCCGACAAAGGCCGGCGGCGCCTCCCCCGCCGAAGCCGCCACTCACCCTACGCAGCGGCGCGGCTGGCAGCCGCGGCGGGGCCTGGCCCGGGGCACCTGAGCGCGGCGCGGCGTCCCGAGGGCTCCCCCGCCATCACGCGGCGCCGCCCGCCTCGCCCATTGTTAAAGGGCCGAGCGGGCCGGCGTGTGTACAAAGCCAGGCAGCGCCCGCACGCGGCCGCCCGCCCGCCAATCGCCTGCCGCCTTACAGCGCGGCCCGCCCGCCGGGCGCCAATCAGGGCGCGGCGCTCAGGGGGCACGCCGAGCGCCGCGCTCCGCGGCCAGGCGCGGGAAGGCTTTGGGCCCGCGGAGCTGCCGTAGCCGCCCCGGTAAAGGCCCGGGGAGGAGGGGGCGGCCCCGCTGGAAGCGGCCCCGCGCACCCGGGGAGGGCTTGGGGCCTTGGCCTGTTGCAGGGACCCCGGGCGTGGTGTAACCCTCACTGGGGGCTGCGGGGCCTTTGGGGCCTTCCCGCCGGGTGTCTCGGGAGAGCCGGGTTAGCGGGGCTCTCCCCGGCCGGAGCATGGTGGTGCTTAGCTCCCGGAGCACCTGATAGCACCTCTTCCCTTTCTTTTTTTCCTCTTTTCCCCTGGCTTTCTCTCTTTTTGATTCAGCTGTGAGGTTTTAAACATGTGGAGTGATTGTTGCAGGAGCTGTATCTCATTTAGCTCTCTTGCACTTCAGACAGATGTTCCCTTTAGCAGTAAAGGACGTTCACCTCTTGGGCTGCAAAAGCTGAGGCTCAAGTATTAGATTTACTTTGTGGGTGAGCTCTTGTTCACTGCTAGTTAAATTCCAAGCAGCAGGTTTGTAATAGCATGCATCCTCCTTTTAAATAGCCTGTGCTGTTCACCTGAGTTAAAGGGCCTCTGCATCCTGTCAGATGATGACCGAAAGGAGCTCCCACTTGTGCTTCTGGTTTAGCAGTAGGTGCTGCGCACCTGTCTTGTATTCAGGAGGCCGCCTTCTAGATGCTTTTCCCTTGCTGAGAACCCCCTGCTACAGGAGATCTTACAAAATAACACTTGGTGCTTTATAGTGGTTTACATCTTTGAATTCCCAAATACCCAAACAACTAGCTAATGAGAATGTAAAACCTAGTACAACAAGCCATGCAAAGGGATGGAGAAGAAATGCTTTGGATGCAATTTATGTTGAGGGAGTATATTTAACTTTTTGTTTCTACCCATGCTCAGACATGATTTTTTTTTTTTTTTAATTAAGAAAATGGAAACCAACTTTTTGACATAACCAGTTTAATGACTCTGTAGCCAGGGCTATAAAAGCCTGTTCCTGTAAACATGCATGTCTGACTTTTAGCAGGTAGTCCTATGAACTTCAGTGATCCATTTCATCTGAGGAGGTGTGCTCATATGTGGAAGCCCTTGTTTTTGAGGACACATTTCTTGGTCAGTTTCCATTATGACAGATTTCTGTATGTAATTATAGATAGTTTTTTGTTTGAGAGGAAAAAAATGTTCGTAATGTTTGTGCATGCATACATAATTGAGAAAATGCTTCAAAATACTATTTAGATTAGTTATCTGAGATCTATGGGCTATTGACAATGCAGCATTTTCCTGTTCTAGTGGCTTTTAGACTCATTTCTATACATTGATAGACAAGTGCATGCTCAGGCTAATTTTGATATTTGCAGATACACTGTTTTAAAATTATTTATTCTCGAAGAAAGGTAATACCAAATTTTGTATTTCAAGGGTAAGATAAATCTCAAAACCAGATTCCTAATGGAGACGTAGTCATTCACAACACCTTTATGGCCTTCAAAAATGTGTTGCCTGCTTGAAGAGGAGGAAGGTAATAAACACCAACACGCTAAAGGCCTGTTACAATGGGCCCAAACAGGGAAGTGGCATTTCTACTCTTACGTATTGGGAGAATTTACTATTAGTGCTGCTGCCTCCCCCTAGAGCTTTTTAACCACCATGTGGATTAGTCTGTTGCTGAACTGTTAAGCAGAGAAAAAAAAAAAAGAGTAGATACTTGCTGGCTTATTTCTCAGATGCGCTTGTCTGACTCGGATAGGAAACATCACCCTGATAAAGCTACGTACTCTGGGAGCTATTTTATTTATATATAGTAATCAGAAAAAACAATTACGCCGTAGTTACTTGCCATACAACAAAGATGACTGAGCTGTGGAACTACCTATTTCAGATCCTTGTAACACTTCTACATTGCCTTTTTTCAAGTTGCTACACACCCATTACAACCTATTTTAATTGAGTTATTGATCTTGTGAACAGTTACATATGTGTCTGCTTTTCATGCAATCAAAAGATGGGTTTGGAAAAAGCCTCATCATCCTGCTCAAGGCCAGGATTGCTCCTAGCATGCATTTTTCTGATCTTAGACACATTCAGAAAATCATCCTATTGAAAAAGCCAAAGCACTTCTGTACAGCCACGTTGTTATCTGCAGGAAGCACACATCTCGGCTTACGCCTTAGCCCTGACTGGAAGAATTGAGAACAGTCTTGGAGCCTCCAAACTGAAGCTGATTGCTTTCAGAATCTAGGGTTTCCAAGATCAGAGTTTAGGGGTTTAAAAGGGAGCGTGAGGAGTGCAACTGTAATGAGAACAGGATAATACAGCTTCTTTGCATGTCTTATAATCAGTCCTAAAAGTAATAAGCAGTGGTATTTTTTTAACCAGTGCAGATTTTATCTACTTTTGGTGGTCAAGGCTGTGTACAGTGCTCTAAGTATTTCCACCTTCGTCCCCTGTGTGTAAGTCAGGGCAGAATCAAAACATACTCAGTCAGTCCTTAGAATAAACGGAGGATATTAAAGATTACTTTCAGTGGCAGTAGTTGGGTTTTCATTAGCAAGAAACTGGCAGTGTGAAGTTTTCCACTTAGTATATGGAACCTGAGAGAATAGAAAACAGAACTAAATGTTATGAAACCATTTTGAAATGGGTATCCTCTTTCTGTGAATGGCCATGAATCACCTAAGCAAATACGTGTGTCTCAAGGGGGAAATGAGATTGGCTGTAAGAGCTGCTGTCTGTGCTTTGAAAAGGTGCCAGGTAGCGAGAAGCACCGTTATTCTTGGAATTCCCTACGAAAAATTATGACCCTGAACTACATCCAAAACAGGCTAGAAGGTAACCTGTGAAATCTGGACTAAAATGTTTGTAACATTTCTGTGGAATCTTCTAAAGAGGATGCTGCTCAAGTCTTACCATTTATGGACCTGTAACTCACAGGTTATAGTCCTAACACAATTTCAGATGTGGTGGGTGAGCTGACTTCTCTTTGTAGTTACTGGGAGGTTAGATCTGTATCTCAGGAGTTGATGCATGTATTTATGTGTTTAAGCTGCTTTTTCCTCCCCTAATTTTTTGGTGGTTCTTCTTGGCCTGTGAAAAAAGAAATGTGGTTTTTAAAATACAAGTGAAGAACTTGCAGGTAATTTCCAAGTACAGCAAATACTCTGATCTTGAGAACCACCATCTCTCTACATTAGAAACCTCTGCCTCCTCCTGTAATGTTTCTGGTATATTGTTTTAGTGTTAGTGGTACATTGACCACAGAGTACAACAGTTCCTGAAGACTGACCTATTGTTTTACTTCTGTGCCTATTGTCACAAGATACGTCTTTGAAGTCTGGATTTGTCTTGACTGGCAGAATTAGATGAATCAGCCACTTCAGCTATGTAAGCAGAGTCCAGGACAGAAACTAAATTCTGGGGTGACGTAGCACTGAAAGAAATACTTAAATAACTGCTCAATCACTATGTTAATTTCTGTTTTATTTATTCGTTCTTGCTTTTGTTTTGATGCTCCTTGGTCATACTCATCTGAATAAAGATACGGTAATTCCATAAAAGGCATTTTTGAAGGACTGCATTTTTGGAGTTATAATGTAAGAGAATCTCAGTTTTGTAGAACCGAGCATGATTTAAAAAAAAAATTGTTCAAACTTAGTTCCCATGTTTCTTAGGGCTGAGAAAGTTAGCTCCGCTTTTGTTACTGTACTTGTTGATCTTATTTTCAAACAAAGGCTGCATCTGATGACATTCATAGCAGTAATATTTCAAGGGCATTTAATTAAAGGGAATGAATCACTCTAAAGACAGGACTGCAACTGCTCACAGAGCTCTTTTGCAGCATGGTGGTACATGAAATGTGACATGTTGGTAAAAAGTTGTAACACTTCAGAAGCATTAGTGAGGGCGGTCTCCAACTGAAAGTACTCCAGGGTTGTACTTGTAAATGCCTGTATTGAAGGTACTCTGTGGGTAAGATTTTCAAAGTTGTCTGGGGATTTGGATTCCCAGAATAGCTACTAAAATGTGATTATTAGATTTGAACTTAGCTGGTAAATATCCTTTGGAACTGTTGACTTCAGTTGTTAATATGGCTATTAAGAGAGAAAGCATCTGAGAATGCTCTGGCCTGAATGATACATGCTTTTCACAAAGCATTTTAATAAACAATTTGGCTTTAAGTATTCTCCCATACCCTGGGAAGCTATTATAAAAATGTGTGCCCATGAATGTTTTATTTGGCATTAGGATAAATGTGTATGTTTTTGACAATGTGTTGGATGAAGGAAACATTCGTATAAGTGGAGGAGTGTTGGTGGATATAACTTGTACTGAGGGGTTCTTCTCTTCTGTAAGTCACATTCTTGGTTTAGGAAATAACTTTGTCAGTAACTAAAAAGACTGGAGGAATTTTGCATCTAAAGCATATGTACTTCCTGCTCGGAAGGCTTCAGCTCATTTGACTGGAATTTAGGAAAGGTTACTTGTCGTGCAGTTAACTCAGGGATGGAGGGGTAGAGCAGTTAGTGATATGTTGTTGTTCCTGTCAAACATGTTTTGATTTTAGTTATATTCACAGAATTTAAGTGGGGCAAAGTGGCCTGTTCCTCTTCATTTCAAACTTAAGGTCCAAGAAAGATGATTTTTTAAAATATATAACATCCATATATATATATGTAATATATAATATTTATATATAAAATCCAAAATAGGAGCCAGCCCAGGCAGAGTACCACAAAGTTAATGCTTTTGTCCGCTAGTGGTTGCCACAGAGGAGAGCTGCATGCAGACGTGGCTCACATCCACAGGGGGACTTGGTCTTTGTGGTGCTTCTTGTTGAAGTACTTGACTAGTAGGTTTTCAGCTCTGTATCCAGGCACAAGTGGAAAACTTCACACTTCCAGTTTCTTGCTAATGAAAACCCAACTGCTACTACTGAAAGTAACCATTAATATCCTCTGTTTGGTCGGAGGACTTACTGAGCTTGTTTCGAGTCCATACTGATTTACATGCACAGGGGTAAGGCAGGGATCTGTAGAGCACTGTATTTCCTTTTAGGTAAGGAAAGGCAGCTATTAGGTCCTTCTGGAGGTGTCTCTGGGATGAACAAGCCCAGATCACTCAGCCTCTCTTCAAAAGGCAAGTGCTCCAGTCCCCAACCATCTTGGTGGCCATCTGATGAATTTGCTCCATTTAGTCAATGTCTTTGTTGTACTGGGGGTAGGAGGGGGTCCCAAAGCTGGATGCAGTATTCTAGATGTGGTCCAATGAGTGCTAAATAGAGGGTAATAATAACTTCTTTTGATTTACTTGCTATGGTCCTGTTAATGCAGGCCAGATGCTGTTCGCCTTCTTTAGTGCCAGGGCATACTGTTGGCTCATGTTCACCTTGCTGCTGTGGGAGTCTTCAGCTTCCCTGTAGCGCTGGCTGGTCCATGTTGCACTCTCTTCCAGGATGTTTGCCAGCGTCACAGCATGGTTTACTCTCTGTCCACGAGGCAAAAAACCAAAAACAAAGAATGATCAATTTCAGCAGACTTGGGGCTGGGGTAAATCCTGCCAAATCCCACAGGGTTTATGTGTGTTTCAAGTACTGTGCTCCTTGATCCGTTATTTAGAAGTGCTGCACCTTATTCAGTTGTGTTGGTAGTGATGAGCTTGTGGTTTGGTGTTGCAGTATGCAGGAATAGCGTATCCTAATCTGATCATAGATCACAATGAGAGCTGCGTCCTCATTCTGCAACAGTGTCTGATGGATGTGGCCAGTTCTGCATCTGATAGTCAGAGCCCAGGGGCTCCTCATGTAATCTTTGCGTTTCACTATGCTGAAACAATTTGAGATTTTTTAATGTTTGGGACACATTTTACTGCCAGGCACATAGTCATGTATTGAAGGAGCTGATTATCATATCTGGTTAGTGTGTGGATGTACCTTTCTCAAGCTATATGGACAAATAGACCCCTTACTTCTGCTTCCTAATATCTTCTTATGCTATTCAGTGCATAATCATCTAGTCACAACACATCTAGTTGAGACATGTTTTAATAGACATGAGTCAGTACTCTTTATTTTTACTCATTGCATTGTGACTCATTACACCCACTGCATTATTAAAAATGCAGAAATATACCTCCATTTGGATATCGTTAAAAGCACTGTGATAGCTGGTTTAAAAAGTGTGTTGAATGAACAATCCAGTTGAAAGGATATCTGGATGGAAGGGTAAAATGAACTCAAACTGTTTGGTTTCACAGCTCATTGCCAGTGGTACTCCCATCTGAAACTGTGACCCCCATTTTATATCAGGGTCTGCATTTGGGACTGTTTGATGAACACCTATGCAGATGTATAAAGGCTGTGCCTCGAACAGGTACTTAACACCTTGTGGGAGGAAGGGTTCAGGGTTTTTTTTTGTTTGTTTGGTTGGTTTTTTTTTTTTTTTTTTTTTTTGTTTAAATTAATCAGCACTGACTGTTTCTCTAACAACGAGAAAAGAGACAGTATTAAGATAGGTTCTGCTCTAGGAAGAAAAGGGCAATCTCCACCACCACCACTGTGTAAAAGATGAGAGGAACTGGTGAGACATTGCTCATTCTGCACCTAACCAACCTCAGACTTGGAGTAAAAGTGCTGTCAAGAGTCAGTGTGCATCTGTGACTGGGCTCTATTTAGTTGCTTTGCACATTGCATTGCTGTGATCATGTGCACAATTTCTAATAAAGTCATACGTTGGTTTTCCTGTCCCATTCAGAATTACTTTGAAGACAATGTGTAAGAACCATCTCTTTTGCGCTGTTGGCAAAATGGAGTCACATTTGCTTAGCATTTTGAGTGAGAAACCCTGCATACAAAAAAATTATATAAATCTCAGACTGAAATTAGAGATATCAATATGGTAAATAAACAATATCTGTGAAACACTCATACATTGACATATTTTAAATTTGTACAAGATTCTCTTTGGCAAGAAAACAAACTAGCACTTCATGTTTCTCCTCTCACTAATGTCCTCAGTCTTAAGAAATGCCAGATTGTGTTTTTTCTTTATGTGGTGGTCTAACAATTTCAAAACAGATGGCAAAATTCAATCTTTGTGTTTGAGTCATTGCTTTGCTTAGTATGTGACTGTGATTAGAGTAGGTATTGCTTGTAAGAAATAATTTGATTGATACTGCTGTGTGTTTGTTTTGTGGAAGTTTGTTACATTTTGTAAATTACTCTTTGCTTGAAAATGCTTGTAGAATTCTTTTAACATCTGCAGTTTGCAATTTACTGTGTTACTTAGCCATAAAAGCCAAGTGGTATTATTGTTGGTTCCTGGTTGTTTTTTGTAAATAACCACCAGAATTCAATTGAACTGAGTTCTGATCCTCTTTTAAAAGTTTCATGAACATAAACAGTGCCATTTAAAGTTATCCTGTTGCATGCATCAGTGTGTTTACATGCTCAAAACTGGCTTTTTGTGTCTACAGGTGCTGTAGGAGAGCAAGAGCTCTGGACTGCAGAAGGTGAAGGGAAATGCATCTCGGTAATGGTGGGGTGAATATGTGGCTGCAGGTGATTCATCAGGGAGGGGGGCATATGGTGGGATGGAGCTGGAGAAGAGCAGGAGCAGGTGATTAATAGGAGTGACCATGAACTCATAAGTCCTTAGAGACTGATGTTCAGAGCAATGCTCAAACACTGATATGCTTGGTTGGGGTCACCATGGAAAAGTTGGCTCTTCAAACAACATTAGATGTTCATTGCTAGATCAACATGTATGTTAGATCACAGGGGCTAAATATGGAAAAAAGCATGTCAGATTAGACTGACTTTTCCAATGGTTAGGTTTTGCTGCCTGACCGTGCTTATTAAAGATTTTAGATAAGCATTTCCATGCTGATGATCTAGAATTGAAATGACAAAACCACCACCCACAGTTTACTTAGATTTAAGTTATTAATTTTGTTATGAAAATCAGAGGTATAATGCCGTAGACACGGAGCGCCTGATGCTGGAATCAATTTGGGTTGTGGTTTAACAAAATATTAAGTTCAACCTTCGGGCTCCTACAAGTGATTTAAAAATGTGTTGCTGCATGACCCAAAGCTTTGATCTGGCATAAAGTTTCTCTGATAGTTCAGCTTTGTTTAAAACACGTATTGGGTTATGCTTGTGCTGTTTATATCAACAATTGTCTCAGTGCTACAGTTACTTTGTACAAGAACAGGAATCACCTGTCCTCTGACAGCCAACATAAAGCTCACATAAAATTATAAAGTCAGTATAAGGTCTGTAGTTTATACTCTTACTATTTTAATCACATCAAAATGTGATCTGTATAGATCCTGATACAGATCGAATTTCTACTGCTGGCTGATCCAAGAGCACATAGAGCTGGTATTAGTGCCTATGGAAGCCTGGTCTTACCTATGGATAAGAACATTTGCATCCTCTGTGTTTCTGAGTTTCACTTCCTTGTTCTGTAAAGAAGCTAGCTGTGGCCCGAGTAACTGAGTGACAGTCATGCCATGCAATCACGGGATGTAAATAATCCTGTAAATCTAACTCATCTAAATGCTCCCACGGAAATCAAATGAGTAATATGAGATGAGGTGGCAGGCTCTGTCTTAAAGAGTACATAAGATGGAGCAACTATTAATGTAGTTACTGGAAACAAAAAGACAAGAAGGCTTTGATTTTTTGCCATCAGTGGAAGAGATTGAGAGCTGAAATTATTTTAAGATAGAATGACGTCCTCCTTGCTCAACTTTGTGGAACTGTAATACAGATTGACTGAATTCAGAGAAAAACACAGGAGAAGTAATAAAAAAATCTGCTGTTTTTGCTTCTGAGTTCAGATTAGGTCATACTGAATATTATTTCATGGCCTTTCTCTAGTGGTTTGTGAGTACCTCCCAAAGCCAAAATATACGTTTTTGGCAGATTAATGGTCTGCAGTTAAATGAGGGCAAGCACTGAAATATTCTGTGGTTGCAGAACACAAAGTGAATTGACAGAGCTCTCCAGCATAGCTACAACGTCCTCCTCATGACAGGAGAAACATTATTTCACTGTCCCCATCGCCTTTGACTGGGATTTTGCATTTCCCATTAAACTACTTCAGTCATGATGTAAAATTTAATAACAACAATGTACATTTCACTTCTTAAGACATACTTTAGGCAGAGAAAATGAGGGAGCAAGCCAACAACGTATGATCAGAGAAATCTCCACGGATCTGTAATACTCCATCAATCATGAAGTAAGGAAAGTGGATATATGGATGTAGTGGAAGTTATATGCAGTGCACGCATCTGTTTTCAACTATTTTCAAATTTAGATTATTTACAACATAAATCTATATAAGTGTATTGAGATTAATTTTATAGTGTCATGGAATCATCACTTTTTTATTTAACTGTATCATGAGAAGCAGCTAAATGAGCTGAGTGGTATTGCAGAAGAACACAGCGTTTGTCCTGCCTTCCTATGTTTAGCATCTTCCTGAAACAGAAGAATAAATGGCATAATTCCAACCAGGATTTTCTTGTGAACATCTAACTACTTACTTAACTAAGAGCCTGATCTGGAGAGAAAACGTCAATTTGGAAAACACGGTGTAACGTGGGTTGTTTTTCAAGTCATTTAGAAAGAGTTCTCAGGAGTAAGGTTCCAGGGTAATTACTCATGTCTGTCAGGGGCCCGCCCTGAAAGCATTGCCTAACTTTGACCTGCTTCCAACCAGCTGGGAAACAGCCAGGTTGCTCAGTGGAATTAATAAAACATTCAAAGGCTGTATTAGCATAATTTAAACGTGTCATAAGCATATCATCACCAAGGTTTAATTGAGGGCTCCCCATAAACCAGATTTTTAAATCTGATGCGAGTTACTGCAACAGCTCAGTTCTGTTCCCACTGAAGTCAGCTGAAGTTTTGATACTGAGAAATTATTGTTCTGAAGTTGTCAAAATCTGTACAGTCTTTACTGAATAATTTATTACTTTCAGTGGCACATGCACCAGAAACAGTTCTGGTACCATTCCTGTTCCCAGCTGTAGGAATAGCTGTAATCTGAGTGAGTAGCTCTCTATCTCACAGAACCTATTTACCTGGGATATTAATGATATAATTGAGCAAAATAAATTCCTTCAGAAGCAGAAGACTGAATGGTTATGTATACGTGCTATTTTGAGGGCCTAGAGACTATATTAATTGCCTGAACAATCACTGAGCCTGTCCCACCTGACACAGGAATAGAGTTCTTTGGAAGCCCAAAGGATGCTGTTTGTCTCTGTGTGGCTTACAGCTTAGCATGGCTTTAGTGCATCTTATGTTCTCAGTATGTTCCCAAACACCATAACACTAACTGCCTGCAGGCTTTTTGCAATATGAAGCAAATGGATTTAGGAGAATGTCATGCTCCTGGCTACTTTGAGGACTAGTGTTTAGGAAGACCATAGATATGGCCTGCTGTGAGAACTGTTGTGATTTCTACTCATGAAACCCTGGCCAAGAATGATGGAGGCACTGGGCTGAAATTTGCTGAATGTGCCATGGCCCTTTTCCTGATAATGAAATGTTTCTGTTTATAGAGTTGTCAAATTTAGTACTGCCACTTGCCTTCTAATTCTCCAATAGTATCTAGTGATGTTGCTTTTTCAGTAGTATTCACAGAATGACCTCATTTAAACAGAAGAAGGAAACAATTTATTAAAAGCAACAAACAAAACCCAAGCCCTCTTCCTAACTCTCTTTATCCATTGCTAGAGGTTTATTCCTACTAACAGAACGTTTTGAGGCATATATCTGGAGTTATATTCTATCTCAAAGTCTAGCCACGTTCACATATTTTAGATGAAGGCATTGAATATTGTTAGCAAAAATATCTGGGTAAATGAATATGTGTATGTAATAGTTTCAAATAAATGAAGATGTTACATGCAGAAACCAAAGTCACACAGTCTTAGAGTAATTTTGTAATGAGAATAAGGAGAGAGCAGCAAAAGCAGGCAGGTTTTACTTCACAGCAATTTGATATTCACTGCCACATGCCCACAAATTGAAGACAAAATTTTTGTATGCTTCTTAGGGATTTAAGTTCCAAGGCTCAGCTTGGAGTTACTGAATAGGAAGCTATGATGGATAACAGGTCATTTGCAATAACAGTCTGTGCAGGCTCTTGATAATACAATGTGATTTGAAACTTCTTGCCCCAGTGTAAAAGAAAAGCCAGGCACCTCCTACATGCTGTGGACAAAAGCATAATGGGGCGGTTGCTGTGAGGAAGCCTGTCAGGTTTGCTTGTGTGCACGGTATTTTGAAGTACCTCACTTGAAACAGGGTTACAATATACACAGTGCTATTTTAAAAGAAATCGAAGTGATTAAGTATTTCCAAGTTGCAATGGGAATGCATGGGAGTGCCTTAGATTCAGGATCATCTTCATACATGAGTGAATTGGTAGATTCTTGAATCTCATGTAATTCTAGCTACAGAACCTCCCTGACATTCATGGTGATTAGTCACTTCAGCTAAAGGAGAATTTTCTATTTATTATGAATTTATCTAGTAGGTGCATTAGCCATCTGTAATCTCGATATTCCTTCACCTGTGTTGAAATTGTATCCTGTGTGCATCTTTTAATCCGTGGAAGCCAGGAATGCTTTACCGAAGATACCTTTTACAAGTTGTCAGGATTATTTTGAAGTCTTGTTTGTTTGGGATTCTTCAAAGCAAACTGAAGGAAGGCGGGAATGTACATTCATTGCTATTAGTCTAATATCCAGTACTAGCCGGAATACCCAGAGCAGTTTTCATCTCCAAGCATTTTAAAGACGTCTTTTTTCCTTATTGACAAACTATCATATTCAGTTCCTAGATAAATTAAACCAAGGCAGAAAGTTGAGGCAGCTGCCTGAGACCAGGGAACTGGTGCCATAGTCGGTGTTGGCACTTAGAAATTTCACTTCTTTTTTTTTTTTTTTTTTTTTTTTTTTAAATGGTGTGTGACTCAGATACCCACTAAATTAAAAATTGCTGACTCTTGGTCTCGGTGGTTTGGCCTCTCCCCAAATAATTGAATGGGCTGGATGAGAATCACTGAATCATGTCTAGTCTGGCAGGAATGACTGTGTAAGAACTGCCAGCATGTAAGTGGAGAGGTCGTGGGATGCTCTGGAGACTAACGTCTCTGTCACATTAAAGCTTTTAATGGTCACTGGTCAGGGAGACTCCTTTGGAGTTGGGTGAGCCCATTATCAGACCTGAGGGCATGGGGCTGCCACTGAAAACTTATATCTGCACTCCAGGCAAACTGCAGGGAGCCACCATACTGAACCAGGGAATGCTGGCAGGCTTAGATAAAGAGGCCCTTCTTTTTAACACTTAAGCTATGTGCATAAATATTTGATTTTGCTAGCTAATGAATCATGTCTTGGCTTGAGAAGGCTGGTACTGCTGTAAACCTCTGTTGGCTCCAGAAAACTTATCCTGGAAAGTCTCCCATGATGCCCAGATTGATTGGGATCTAGTGAAGGGCTGTGGTGAGAAACTAGTGCTGATACCAATGACTCAGGTTTGGAGTGATGCAGCCTGTGACTAAGTAGCTGCACTCCTAGACAGACTGCCACAACCTCAGGAAGCACAGTGCAAGGCGCTGCTCTCAGGCTGGCGGCAGCTCTGGCTTCCAGGTTTGTACGTGTACATTTTTCCTGTACTCTTCACCAAGGATCCAGCTCAGTTCCCCTGAAATGCAATGGCAAAATCCTTTGCACCTTGCCTGGGTGCCCTGCTGATTTGAACCACACAGTTCATCGGGTAACAGTAACTGACAAGCTGGTGGCTTAGAGCTCCATTGACTGTGTGCGTCTGCAGAGCAGAAAGCGTACGTATTTGTGTGCGTGTGTGTGTGTATGCGTGCTGTGAAATGCTGCCAATCGGCAGCAGAGCAATCGGACAAAGAGCTTTTGTTGCTATCTCTTCTCTCGAGGACCTTGTTGTGATCAATATGTAATCACTATGATAAAGAAGCGGAAGATCCAATGCACCTAGAATATATATATTTTTTTTTTTTTTTTTCATTAGTAACAGAGCTGGGTATCTTTCCTGAGTGTAATTACACTTAAGTTGGATGATAGAAAAAAATAACTCAATAAACATTGATAATGTCAAGTTTTGTTTATTCAAATAAGAGTACTTACTTAAGTGGTTTTAGTTTTCCCTTCCGTGCCTGAAAATGAAGACATGAAAGCTAGGGGAGAAAGGGATGAATGTACGGAAAAAGAAAAAGGAACCTGTCAAATATAAGCATTCTTAGCAAATCGAAGTCTTCAGCTGCAGGGTTTAAGGAGCTGGAAAGAAGTTGGAGCTGGAAACAAGTCAGAGCTGAGTGCAGCACCAGAGCCTATGCTCAGCTGATGGGTCTGTTAAGCTGGTACAACGCGATGCGTACTACAACCCAGTAATTTGTAGCAGATGAATCTCAGCCTGAGACCTGCTTGGATACATGCCGGCGTCTCAGAACTCCCTCTCCTATCCTAGTTTGCCAACTCGGCAGGGATGTCTAGGAATAAACAGATCTGGAAACAGCACCGCTTTTTTACCTCTAGAGGGACCACCAGGATCAGAGATGAAGCCTGCCGCAAGCTGGCAATCAGCTCAGCACATCCCTTTCTCTTCCTTACCTGCTCTGCCCGAAGACAGAGCGCTCCAGGCTTTACCAGATCAATAATAATGGGATGGTGAAAGGAGAGGAACCGCGGGAAGTGAAATTTTGACAGGAATGACACGGGCAGCGTGCTGCCTGCGAGCGCTGGGCTGCCTTCAGGGCTCCCTGCACTGCTCTGATGTCTCCTGCTTCATCCCATCTTCTTCGTCCCCCTGAGAAGACAGTGTAGGCAGAGGATTGTACTCATGCGTTAGGGTTATTATCCTCTATCATTTGTAGTTGCGGTTCAAACCACTTTGAACCAGTGTCCCTCTCCAGTCTGACCTCTTCCACCGCAGCCAGGGCAGAATGAGCCCTCAGAAAATTGTGGCTTACATGATGTCTGGACATCCCTGTAGTATTTTTATCTCCATGTCTTTGCATTAAGCAGTTGCACTGTGAAATTTCTGCTATGACCAGTTAGGGTAGTAGAAAACTTAGTGCTTTCACTAAAAATGAGAAATCACTCACTGACTTCTTGTTCAGCATAAATCAAGGTGAACATGGTCTCCCTGTTTCCATATCTCCAAACTAGTTTGAGCTTGCTCTTCAGCATGACTACACTCTTTCAAGCAAAATTCTGCATGGTTTCCTCCTACTCGTTGCCAAATGTCTGTCCATGATCTGATTTATTTACTTTTGATAAACGGAGTGAAATGCTTTGACTACATTTTCAGCTTTTTGATCTTAAACTGCCATAAATGGGGAAAAAAAGCTTTAGGTATGCAAATATAGTTATAGAGTTATATAGAAAACATCTGTATGTGTAGCCAGTTAAAAGATTAAGTTGAATGAAATTTGTGATAGGCAGAGCTGTTCCTCTTCAGCGCAGAGCTCTGGGTCATGGTTGGATGACCGTGCAATGCACATTTTTCTTAATTATGTTGCTCTGCCCTGACTGTTGACATAGCTGTGTTCTACCTAAGACGACTTAGTGTCATAGTTACTGATATCTGGAGAGTTGAAACTTCTGTTTTCTCTTCCTGTGAAAAGCCTAGACTAGGTATCTTTCTTTAAGTTTACACTGAAATATGTATCTGTGAACCCTCATGATAGTCTGTTGACTGTAGCCTCTCTGCAGCAGACTGGAAAAGAGTGAGGGACACTGGAAAAAATGGAAGAAAACTTTTACAGTTTTTCTACACCAGCTCTTGGGGACAAACTCTTGAAAGAACTGAAGAAGAATGGACTTGTTATTAAGGTGTTAGACTGGTAAGCTGATGATTTGGATTTATGTGTTAGCTTTGCAAGATATCACTTATCTGACCATGGGCGGGTCATTTAATCTCTCTGAGGCTCCATTTACCATCACTGCAATGAAAATAATAATACTTATTTTCTGCTGTCTGCTTAGGTAGGCTTCCAGGGTACTGATTGTCTAACGCTTTGTAGAGTTCTGAGCACCGCTAAACCTTGAGCTGGTGTAACACCGTGGGCATTGCTGCGCTCACTGGTCAGCCCTGGCCTGCTTTATGTGCTTCTGCTATACCTCTGGAGGAGAATGGAAAGACAGGAGGGAAGGTGACTTTCTGGCATGTTTTTATTCCCATCTCCCCTCACTGTGGATGTCTAAGTTTGTGGAGCAACAGCCTAATGTAGCAAGTGAGCAGCTGCTTGCAGGGGACTGAATACCACTTGGTCATGCAAAATGGATGATCGGAAACAAACCAACTGCAAAATATGCCAGACCCATATTCAATTCAGGAGACTTCCCAGCCATAGATTTTGTTGTGTAAGTAACAAAGACCAACAGGTGCTCCAGCATCTGTGGGTATAGCTAGTGAAGTTATGTGCGTTCACTGGCTTGGCTCACATCCCTGGGAAAACCCTCTCTTGGAGGTCTTTTAGGGGAATGGGCTGTGCGTCCCTGGGGCTTGAGCAGACACTTCTCAGCTCTTCTCCAGAGGAAAGGGGCAAAGAGGGAGGGAGAAGACAGCTACATGAAGTAAGGGGCTCGCTGTGGTTGCAGGAGAGAGCTGGCATCACCACTGCTTTGCCTACTTTGAGATTTCTATTTGAGCAATAAACTGAACCCTGAAAGAGAGAATTGCATCCAGATTGGCCACAGCGGCAGTCCTTTTTGAGCAGAGAATCAGGCAAGCAGTTTACAGGCGCTGAACACCTTCTTTTTCAGAGTGCTAACAGTATTTATTCAGTGTTCAGGAAAACTAGGCTAATAGTTTGTTCCTTCCTTCTCTAATAACCTTGTTTAACAGTCATTTTGTTTTTCCATGGGTTGTAGATAATAACAAGGCAGTTTTGTCTCCTTTGCTCCTTCTGCTTGTTGGAGTTCTTTTAGCTACCATGATCATGAAGCATCTGCTTTTCTTCAAGGCAGAATCTGGAAATCAAAAATCCTGCTCAATGATTATTTGGTGATGGTGGGAGGATTCCATGCAACCCTCTAAGATGAACAGGAGGCTTTAATCTGCAAACAACATCCCACCAAGAATTAAAGTATTGTGCTTAGATCTCTGTGTGTTTATCATAATTCACTACAAGATTTAAAAAGTTTCACTGAAATAAAGAAGGAGAATTGAAGAAATTAGTCTGGTTTAGAAGTACAGCTGTCTTGCAACAATAAGCCAGTTTCAATCGATACGGATTATTTAGCACAATTTCCTGTGTGTTCAGTAAAGAGGAAGAAAAAAGCCATGATGCTTAAGGAAAATGTAGTAGGTGCATAGATGACTGAAGAGCAGTTGAGGCTTTTTTCTGATAGTGAACTCAGATTATAGGATGAAATACAAAGACTCTGGGAAGGCAAGTGCAAAGCTTCCTTGCACTTCAGAAAATCTTGGTACTGAAGCACACTGAAAGCTCCATTTGTAGCCCATTTCACAGGGTGCTCATTTTTATTGCTTTTCGCAAAAGGGTATTAACATTTCCGTAGTTATTTTCTTCCAATGATTGGCTTTAATCTTCTTTAGTACTGGCTGCTTTCAATTCATAGTTCCAATGCTTCATGGCAAAATATTTTCTTTAAGTGTTATGGTCTCCATTCATCTGCAAATACAAGCCCTACGTGCAGCAATAAATTGGTCTGCTGTCAGTTAATCTTTGGTATCTCTACTGAATGTGAATCTACCCAGGGTAAAAGCTTGTTTGTCCCCTGCCAGTTTGGAGAGAGCCTCCTCTTTCCCACTGCCACCTTGGCTCACTCAGACTGAGAGGTGCCTTTAAAAAGGATCTGGGGAACAGTACTCTCTTCTGGCAACATGTTTTGCAGCACTTACAAAAAGCAGGAGGTTTCACAAAAGAATCTCTCCTATTCCGTCTCTCTCCAAAACCGTTCATTTGAACTGTAGCATTGAATTGCCTGAAATAATCTTGCAAGGCAACTTAAAGAAAAAGAATTGCACTTAAAGAAATGTGCTCTTGTGTCATGGCACAGGTCTGCTCTTCACTCTCTGGGTATCTGTGCATTACACATGGGGCAGAGAAATGCTGAACTCCTGATATTTTCTGGCTGGTGTAGCTGCCTATCCAGCTAGCAGAGAATGGCTAGCAAGTTTCAAGCTGGCCAAAACTTTTTTTTTGACTTTCCTTTTTTAATAGAAATTCTTCCACACAACACAGTTTGATTACTGGCCACCCTGCTGGTCCGTCTTGCGGTTTCCAACAGTGAGTGATGCAACTCAGCTTTTCTGCGTGGCTGGGTGGTTGCAGTTGCTTTCTGGCAAGCAATGCCATCATAGAATGAGATTTGTTTTCCAGGAGACCTTTGAAATCGGTTAATTCCTTGTGTGAAGTATTCAGCTCTCACTTTAATTTCTTCAGATCATAATGCCGAAGGGACTTATTTTTGCAAGCATCTATAGTCTTCTCCCTGCTAGTTTATAAGAACAGCTCAAGGTTTTCTTTCTTGAAAACTGCCTCATCCCTTCCCCACGCTACCTTTTCATGTTCCTACAGCTTGCTTATAGTCAGGGTATTGCAGGTTGCCACTCTTACGAGAAGATAGTGGTGATGAAGATTGTTGGGGTTTTTTTCTTGGTGCCATCCTGTTCTTGCATCCTGTAGATATGGAGTAACCAAACAGCAGGAAGCAGTTTCATGGCAACCATGCTCTTTTTCTGTCTCCGTTTTGAATATTATGCGAAAAGAAAGTAGCAGAAAAATTGCAGAGACAGCCCTGTGTAATGGCTTTGCTCCTTTCGTGGAATCTTCCTTGGGTAATTCTCCTGGTTTTCTCTCTCAATCATATCCTGCTATATAAACCAGTCTTTCACCTCTCCCACCTTTATGAGACCTTTGGAAAACCACCCAGAGAGCATTACTGTCCCAGTTTTCCCTGTGACCTCTTCTGGGGCCAGTGGTTTTCCATTGTTTCAACTATTTTTAAACAAAGGGACATTACACTCATTTAGCTGAGAGCAATGTGGATATCACAACCAGCAGCTTCAGAAAGCTGTTGTGACTGCATCGTTGGCAACACATCAAAACAGAATGGGATTTAGGGATGCCAAAATAACCTGTTCTACTGCCCAACAGGGTTGAAGTCTTCATTATCATGCACTGAATTTGTTACCTGCATTGCTGAACATGCAACTCATGCAAGCTTTTACTTGTGTGAGTCAGCTTCTACGCTCTTAGAAGCTTCTACAGAATTATGTTCTAAATCAGCTATATGCTCACAAGATGTGATTTCTCTTTGCTGCTCCAAAGGAAAAACATGTAGGCACCTTTGATTGCTTTGAATTTTATTTGTTCTCATATTTAATGTTATAGCCTTGTAATCTTTCAGGCAACATGCCCAGACAATTTTTTTTTTTTTAAATTTCCTCGTTACAGAACACTTCGTAGAGGTTAATTTTCCTGCAGGGGTTTCTGAACTCTAAAATGCCAAAATCACTGCTCACAAGAACTGCCTATTTTATATTGAACTTCCATCTTTAGTGCTTCTGCTGCTCTGCTCTGGATGCACAGACCTCTTTAGAGGGATTAGGGAATCCTTAATGTATGCAGTTTTTTGCTATATCTCTCTTTTTTAATGGTACACTTAATTTTCCTGTACATGGACATGCTTCTGTTTTTTTTTTTTTTTCCTTTTTTTTTGTTGGTTTGGTGTTTGTTGTTGTTGTTTTTTAATTTAGAGTACAAATACAAAGGTACCTGAAAACTTGGTTCCCCCATCCAAGCAAGGTAAGAAAACCTGTTACTGCTGTGGAGAAGTCCCTCCATGTTACATGGGATAAGGTGTCCCATAATGTATTCTCCTTCTAAGAAGTCTGACTTTAACTTCTTGGATAATGTGATGAAACTTCTGCCCACAGGTTGTGTTGTAGCTACTTTTTTAACCTTCCAAAAGGATCCTTACTCCCTCTGCCTCTGAAACTGGAAGCAACCTCAATCTAGTTGCCTCATGTGCCACGTCACCATCCTCAGACCCCTTTTTCTTCTTCCTCTGCAGAGATGTTACAAGAATTAGCATACCTACCTCAACTTAGCTTCCTTAGCTTCTGCTCAGAGAAATGTCCATCAGATGTTTAGGGCTTATCTGAATGTTGCAAGTCTCAAACGCCTGATATATCTATTGCTGGTATGCTCTGTTTTCTTCCTTTCCTTCTGCTCTTCCTCTCCCATCAAACTCAGAGAAGGAAGCAAGACTGATTTCTAGAGGATTTAGCTGGCAGAATGAGAAATGCAGCACAGACTGGTCCAGAGTGAAGGTAAAATGGTTCTCACAGTTTTGAAGTAGGTCAAAGTGAATGGTAAATATCAATATCAGCCAACCCGTAGAAGTCCAGTGGCTTGTCTCAGGGATTTGTAGGGCTGAGAGCTATCTGTTTGAGACTCTGAACCACACTTGTAACTCATAAAAATCCACTGTTGCAAGCAATGTTTTGTCTGTGGTAAACATGTTTCTGCGATCCTGAGTTTTCACTGCCTTTCACCTTCTACAGTCATTAACACCGGTAATAAAAATGCATGCATCTACATCAACACCTTTAAATTACTTTATACTCTTTATACTTGCTCTGGGATGAATTTAATCTAGGGTGTCTATTATACTGTAAAGCAAACGTCTGCCTGATATTAGATTACATTATGGTTTGCTGGTTTTCCTTTTCACAAAAAGGAGAGAATTTAGGGGAAGTTACTGTAATTTCATGTTCATTTTTGTCCAGTATGCAAAAGGAGACTGGGACTTAAAACTAGGCCTAGTGATTGTGGTGCTGAGACCTATAGCTATTAAATGTATGTAAATGCTTTATTTCCAGTAAAATTAATGGCTCACAGTCTGAAGCACTCTGATAATATTTAATATTCAGACTTCAGGCATAGACACACCTTCACTTACTGCTATTAACCCTTGGTTACTGCTTCTTTCCTAGAGGGTTTCACCTCCAGAACTGAGGTGCCAGAAAACACTGATACAAATGAGTGTCAATCGGTCAGGTCTAGTGGTTCAGCCACACAAACAGCAACACCAGGGGGAGGGGGGCTCAAATGCTTCCAGTTAACTTTGCAAGAGGAGAAAAATTTCACCCTTTTTAAATTTAGATTTTGGACAGGTTCACAAACCACTTTTCTATTTTGTTATTTATTGTTTGTAATAGAGAGAGTTTTTATTGCTTTTTTATTATTTTTTTATTGTTTGTAACAGTTGATTCTATTAACTATGTATAAAAGCACGTCAAAATGCTGCAGCATCAGGCATGCCTAGGTTTCCTCTAGTAAGCCAATGGGCATTTTAAACGTTGTTTTTCTAGACATCTGGCTTGGCAATATGGAACTAGGAAGATAAAATCCATAACAATTTATGAACAATATATATAGCGATCTGGTTATTAGGATTTTTTTTTTACTTCCATCATTCTATGAGAGGTGCCATGGGAAGCTACGTCAAGTCACAGAGAAGGAAGCCATTATGCTGGGTACTGTATAGATACAGGCTGAGAAGAAGGTTCGAAGACTTATAGTACATTTAATTTTCCATTTGTTTGTCATTGATTTAAATTATATAGTTACAAAATGCCTTAAATATGTATAAGCCAGCTTTTCAAGGGAAAGGAAAAGGAACTCTGCAGCCTAAAGTTTGCCCTTTCTCATACAAAGTTAATAAAATGCAAATATATTTTCCATAGAGGAAGCTACATTTACTTGACATTTCCTGCTGACCGTTTTCACATTGTTCCTAGTGCTCTGTGCTTGTTTTCCATCTGCTGCCTGCAGCCTCCCCATTTTACTTAGGTTCCCAAGTCAGCTTTTTTTCCTTCTCTTTTTTTTCTTTCTTTTTCTTTTTCCCCCCTTTTTAACAAATACACTGAAAGCAGTGGTCAAAACTTGAAAGTGAAGTCATCTGTTGGGGGTTAAAAATGGAAGAAGTGAGCTATAGTCTGGCTGAGAAACTCCAGAGGCCCAGGTATCTGGATGATAAAGTAACTAGGATAAGGCGAGAATGTTAGTTGTAATTAAAAAGTCTGTTTTTGAGGTTTGAGGGCAGATTTAATATCAGGGGACAACATCCAATTTCCATAATAAGTCCTAAAGGCAGCTGGGAACACATCTCCAAGGAGTAACATGTGTGTCCCTTTTCCCAATTATATCAGAGTAAGCAGGGGCTAGGTGGCAATGACACCAGGCCGATATGTTAGCTTTGACCTGTCCAAGAGTTACATTTCTGAAGCATAAAATCCCACTCTATTAAGTCAGTTTTCTTGTTCTTTTGTGAAACATATCATGGCTCCTGTGAAAACATGAGAAATTTTACCATTTAGAGTTGCTAGGCGGTATTTCTAGTGCTGGAGATAGAGAGTAGAAGAAACATGGCCAGAAACATGGATCTGGAGAAAAAAAGACATAATTTGAGTGTCCTGTTGTCTTCCCCCTTTCTCATAGTATCAAGCATAGATGACTTGTCACTGATTAGATCTGCATGCCTCACCACTGCCCACTGCTATCACCCATCAACTATCACTCTCCATTTCTCCTATGATTTTTTATTCATTCAGTAACTAATTTTCTGCAAGTACTTTTTTTCCCCTCAGTGTCCTTTATATACTGGTGGAGCATCTAACAACTCCTTGAAATTCCCACATTGACTTTCAAACAATGTCTCTGTACCATCTCTGGTCAACAGAGCCAAGCAACTAGCATGTTATGATTTCAGCTTAATCCCCTTAATTCTTTCACTGTTACATTGCGCTTCCATGTCCACTATTTTTCCCTGTTAAGTTTTATCACTGACTTAGGCTGAGTGTTCAGGGACAGGGACCAGCTTTTTGTTTGGTCCACAAGGGCTAATAGGAATGGTTATTGATGCAGTACTGCAATAAAAATAATAAGCATTAAATGATAGAATGGTTGACTCATAATAGTGGAAAAGTACAGAACTGGAGAGAAACCTCCAAAACAAGTAAAAAAAAAAAAAAAAAAAGATGGAAACTCAAGAAGCAGAATAAACAAAAAAAGAACACTGAAATGAAGAAAAACATCCAAGAGAAAAATGTAAACAGGGACAGATGGGAAGTAACAAAATAAGGTAGAGAAATTTTGCAGAAAAAGATATGAGAGGGGGAGAAAGAGCAAGAGAAATGCCTGAAGATGGGAACAACAACAACAAAAAAAAGAGTTCTGGCACTTCTTATTCAGATGAAATTTTCCTATGAAAGATTAGGAATCTGGGTTTGAACTCTTCATACAGACAAAATTAATGAACTTCAACTGAGGAAGGTAAATACATGCCGCAAGCACTGTTAATCTTTGGGGAACTTTTAGCATTATTATTAGAAAAAAAAATCTGTTTGTTTCTAAGTATATGCTTATACACTTAGCATATTAATTACTTAATTTGAGGCTGCAAAGTCAAGTTTGCTGATGATACTGAGTAAAAAACAAATTATATAAAGACCAGAGGCTCTTTTGAAGAGTTGCAGAAAGATCTCATGCTATTATCAAGTGAGTAAATGGTCAATGAAATTCATGTAAATACGGATAAAGATAATGCAAATGGCAAAAAAAAATCTCAGCTTGAAATACACAGTGATGGATACTGAACTAGCTGGTACTGTTCAGGAACTTTAACAGGCAAGCCCATAAAAATGTAAACTTAATGCTGAGTAGCCACTAAAAAAGGCGACAGAAAAAGAAACATAGTTTTGCTAATAGAAGTTCTTGGTGTGCCCACATCTTGAATACTGGATGCAGTTCAGCTCTCCCCCTCTCAAGGGAGAGAAGAGCAGAAAATGGTGATAAGTATGGGAATATATCAGATGGTTTGAATATAAAGAACAATTATATAGACCATGATTTTTCTGCATAAATAAAAGACAGATAGGTGAAGAATATGTTAATAACACGAGTGGCACAGGAGAAGAACAGAAAATGATTGCTTACTGTGTCCTCTCATCCAACAGCTACGTGACATCAAATAAAACTAAAAATAAAACTTTTCTCATATTCAAAACTAGTACATTCAAAACAGACAAAAGGAGCCACTTTTTCTGTAACAAGTAGTTAGGCTGGGAAACATGATGCCATGTTAGATGCTAAAAATGATCCCGTTTCAAACAGCAATTGGAGAAATTAATGGAATAAAGAAGTTGTTAAGAGTTATAACATGCAAGGATACAACCATGAGGTAGTGGTAAGCTACAAATTCTTAAATGTTGGGATTTTTTTGGGAAGCATCTTCGTCTGCTCCTCCCTGCAAACTTATTTGGCCAGTGTTGGAGATACTGGGTTGAGTGGTCCTTTAATCTGACTCATTATTACTGTTTTTATATTCTCACATTTTGAGCACAGCCTTTATGGTACAGCCTTTACTTATTTACATCATCTCTGTGTGCTGGTTTTGGCTGGGATAGAGTTAATTTTCTTCATAGTAGCTAGTATGGGGCTATGTTTTGGATTTGTGCTGAAAACAGCATTGATAACACAGGGATGTTTTAGTCACTGTTGAGCAGCGCTCAGTCAAGGCCTTTTCCACTTCTCAGCCCACCCCACCAGCGAGTAGACTGGGGGTGCACAAGAAGTTGGGAAGGGACACAGCTGGGACAGCTGACACCCAACTGACCGAAAGGATATTCCATACCATATGACGTCATGCTCAGCGTATAAAGCTAGAGAAAGAAGAAGGGGGGAACGTTCAGAGTGATGGCATTTGTCTTCCGAAGTAACCATTACGCATGATGGAGCCCTGCTTTCCTGGAGATGGCCGACCACCTGCCTGCCGATGGGAAGTAGGGAATGAATTCCTTGTTTTGCTTTGCTTGCATGCACAGCTTTTGTTTTACCTATTAAACTGTCTTTATCTCAACCCATGAGTTTCCTTCCTTTTACCCTTCTGATTCTCTCCCCCATCCCACCTGGGGGGAGTGAGTGAGCAGCTGTGTGGTGCTTAGGTGCCGGCTGGGGTTAAACTATGACACTCTGTCAAGGGTGTTCAGGCAGATGGACAGTGGTTTACACTAAGTGATTGGCTGCACTGGGAATGCAAAGTGGATGAGCTGGAAAAACAACATACCAATGGCCCCAGGAGTGTGTCACCCAGAAGGATGTTACAAGATTTGACGGTCAATATAGAGCTGCCTGTGGAACAGGCGATGGAGAGGAACCAGATCTCGTGTTACCAGTCAGAGAGAGGAGGAGTGTATTCCACTTCACTGCAACATGCCTTTCTTTTGTGGTGAGGGAGATGTGGCCTGTCCCACCAGAGCCAAAGCCACCTCTCTACACTGCTGATGACTCCTGCAGAGCAGCTCGTTGTGTGCAGGCTGCATTGCCTCTCAAGGGTCACAGTGGTGCTGGCAGCAGCAGGACTTCAGGCTGCAGCTAGCCTCGCTCCTCACCTATAACACGGGCTGACAGCCTGAGAAACTGCTGCCATTGCTGGTGGGGAAAGGGGAAAAGTAATCGGCCAACTCAAGGCTAAACTAGCAATACAGTACCAGGAGGAACTAGCAGACAAAGATATGAACAGGGGGTGTGGGGAACTCCCCTCGGGTGAAAATTTCCAAAGACAGTGGCAAGGATGTGCTGGCTGAGGCTGAAATTCCCACGTAAGAATCTAAAGTCAGCAAAATGGAGGCCAGTGGGGAAAGAGGGTGGGTTGTTTATTTAGCGTGGTGGTGGGGAAGGAATATAAAATAAAGCAGACAGGGCTGTTTGCAGGGTTCCTGTTGAGCAGCCCGGTGCCTGATCAGTGCAGCCCAGAGCAGGACAGACCACACATCCTCAACAGGCTTGCCTTTTTCCTGCAGGATTTCTGCGTCACTCAATGCACGGGAAGAACAATGTTTACTTACTGAATAGCTATTCACGATGTTGTTTCTTTCTCATTGCTCTGCATGAAGCTTGTACCTATACCGTGTTCAGTGCAGTCTAGTTAGACCCCTTTTGAAAAGATAAGTATGAATTTTCTTATGGATGTGTGTGATGGTTACAAGGATATCTGTCTCTTTGTTAATACTCATCTTCACAAAATCTCTTTGAGGTGAGTGCTGTCTTCCCCTTACAGAAGTGGATCTAGGGCATGAGAAGAATAAAATTGTAATTAGTGTTGGATGCCCGATTTAAGAAAACTGCAAGGTAATTCTTCTGAGAACTCGGCATGATACTTCACTATGCATATTGACAGTCTTTCCCATTGGCATGGGTAGCAGAGCCAACTGCTGTGTACTTCTGTCATTGGGACCGTAAGTATCTTTTATTCATAAAAAAGAGGCACTGAAATTCTGAACAGATGTAAAATGGTGTTTCAGTGGCCTGGTCAGCACACCAGGGGACCTCTAGGAAAGGCAGGGATAGAACTGTGTTCTCCAGCATACCATGCAGCTGCATTAACTGTGCAAAGCTGTTCTTACTATTGCTGTAATCCCCTGTCCTGCCCACTTCACGTTTCCTGGCTCACAGACAATGTTGTCCCTCACTACACCACTCAATTCAAATCCATAGTGAGTTGTTCTCTGAAACTGGAGCAAGGGCTACGTCACTGGGCATATGCACAGAGAAGCTAAATGAAAGGTTTCAGGGGCAACGTTAGTTCTATTATTCTTTAAGTTTTTGACTTGGCATCTCTTTCAAAAACATAATTTCCCAATTTTATTAAAAATTCCCCAGATGAGTGATTCTATCAGATAGCAAAGTATTGACTCACTCATGTCATCAGCTTGTAGTTTCAGTCTCATGCACAAACTCTTCCCTGTGTCTCAGACTCCTCCCCCTCCTTGTTCCCTCAATTGGTTCACAATACCCATTCCAGTCATCGCTCCGCCCTCAGGTTCTTGTCAATAAGTTTTTCCTCTCTTTCCCATATTCCTCAGCTCTGATTTCTTGTCTCAGTACCTTTGCCTCAGTAATTTGTCTAGCCACAATGCCCCATCACGCAAACCATCTCTTCTGCTCATGGCTTGTGGTTCCCCTCGTGCATTTTCCTCAACAATTCCCAATCCTAGTTTGTCTCTGCCGCTGGTAGCTCCTAAAAAAATCTCCTTGCCAAGCCAGTCCCTCCTCTTCTTTTGCATCTTTTTTGCCACACCCTTTGTCCCAAACGTGCTTCTTCCTTGATACCTACTTCTCCAAAGCACTTACAGAATCTTTATTTTCCATTCAACCTTCATTTTACAAAGTTAAACAATGTGTTCACCATTAAATACTAGTATCAGTGTAACAGGGAAAGGTTATAATTCATTATGAGCAAAATTAGCCTGGGAACTAGAAGGCGGCTTCTGGCTATTCATGGAATGAAACAGCCTTTCAGAGAGAAGTGAAAAGAGGTATCCTTGACTGTTTTCATCTGTAGATGTAAGTAAGTTTTATCATGCTCAGGAATAACAGCATCTTTGGAATTTTAGCTGTTAATCTCTAATAAATCCCTACTGAGCATATGTAAAAATAGATATTGCATAAGCTTATACATTGTTCATCTTTAGGGGACTATTTATCAGGAAGGCAATGGGAGTATCCTCGATACAAAAACCATGTCTCTGCCAAATTTCAAGTTGCTTCTTCAAACCAGATAAGGAGGAGATATCTCTGTCAAAAAAGTGCCAATATATATTTTTTTAAGGTAAGGAAAGTAATCTTCTTTTTTTTCTTCTTAGTTTTGTTCAGGCTCGCAGAATCACAGAATTGGTGAGGTTGGAAGGGACCTCTGGAGATGGTCTAGTCCAACCTCCTCGTTTTGCTGAACTTCACGAGATTCCTGTCTGCCCATTTCTCCAGCCTGTTGAGGTCTCTCTGAATGGCAGCACAATCAACTGGTGTATCAACCACTCCTTCCAATTTGTATGGCTTGCAAACGTGCTGAGGGTGCACTCCGCCCCATCATCCAAGTCTTTAATGAAGAGGTTAAACAGTACTGGGCCCTGCATTGACCCCTGGGGTCCAGCACTAGTGATTCGACTTCATCCCATTCATTGCAAACCTCTGCACCTCTTAGCAGTTCACTTTTCAACCCACCTCATTGCCCACTTATCTAGGCCACACCTCATCAGTTTGTCTATGATATGAGGATGTTATGGGAGACAGTGTTGAAAGCCTTTACTAAAGTCAAGATAAACAACACCCACATCACCATAAAAAGCCATCAGGTTGTTCAGGCATGATTTCTGCTGACTACTTTCAATCACCCTCTTGTCCATCATATGTTTCAAATGTTTTTTCAGGATTATTTGCTCCGTCACCTTCCCAGGGATTAAGGTGAGGCTGACTGGCCTGCAGTTCCACAGATTCTCCTCTTGCCCTTCCTGAAGATCAGTGACAGGAAACCCCCAGTTCCCATGACTTTTCAAAGATTATTGAAAGTGACCTTATAATGACTTCAGGCAGGTCCCTCAGCACTCATAGGGTGCATCCCATCAGGTCCCCTGGACTGTATGTCCAGTTTGTTTAAATGTTCCCCAACCTGATCCTCATTTCTGACTGAATTTTTGCAAGACATTCAGCCAAAGACTGAAGCCTTCACATCAAATATAGTTTGTCAGATTGCAGCCAACTGAAATCTGGTGCCTTGGATGGAAGATGGCTTGTAGCAAGTGATGCTATCACTATGTGACATGTGTGTGTGTGTGCATGTGCATTACAGTGTTCTTAACCCATTAAAGATGGTATTCAGCCCATGTACCTTTAGCTATCTAATGGTTAAATATGTAATTAAGAAATAGTTGTTTACATTCCTTCTACAGTTAATGGAGACAGACAGGCATCTCCAGTTGACTCATCCCACTTATTTTGGATTAATTCCACCCTTGGTGTCTCAGGGAATGAAAATTTAGTATCTTTTAATTCTCTAAATCGTATACCATGTCTTTGAGGGTCAATTCTACCCAGTTAAACTTCAAGCACAAAATACTCCCTGGTTTTAATGAGAATAAGATTTCACTATACATATATAATTTTTCTAGCTGCATTGTCAAAGGCTAAAATTCTTCCTTGCTTTGATCAGGGGCATGGATTAGGAATAAGGCACGAGTTCTTTCTTAGAGTTTCTCGGTCAGGTGTAGAACAAGGTGGAAGACTATGAATCTGAAAGGTGGAAGAAATGCTATCACAACTTAATAGACAGCAGTTACACCTTTTCTGACACAGACAATGTAGTGCCTACAAAACACCAGAATTTGCTGTGAACTAGATCATGACGATGGGACACTGAAGAGCAGGGCCACCTAGAAGATGGACTAAAGTTTGGTTTATCTGCTTGGATACATTTTGCTGGGACTTCCATAACAGTGCAGAAATGTGAGATTTCCCCCCTGTTTCTGCAGAGATCCTGTGTTTGTAGCTGTTCCCCAGGTCTCTTTCTTAGGAAGCAGTGGGATTGTGCCAGCACATTTCTCATCTAAGCAGATGAGATGCTGGGTGCCAAGCCTTGAGATGATGTGTGCTTTCCTGCAGAGCTAATCCTTGCAAAATTTGCCAGCTGACCCAACTAACCTGAGTAGTCCTGGCATAGAGCAAAAACTGATTAGGCACAAACTGTACCAACTCCAGAAAAAGTCCTATCAGACAGTGGACACCTGGACATAATTTCTTCCCTGCTTTTCCTTTGCTAGTGTAATATTTTCAGCTGTATTACGTCTGCAGCATATTTAGACAACCCACATGTTGGCTAAACTGACCAACTTACTGGGAGGTCTTATATGGTCCTACATGATCCTTTACAGAAAGGACTTAAAAGAAGTTATATAGGTGTATTTAGCTTTTTGTTTAACTGACAAATAAGCACTACCGACAAGACTGCACTCAAAGGCATGTGAGTGTGTCTCCATGGCTCTGCTGAAAAATAAATTGGTTGTAAAAGAGTAGAACGATAAATAATGGATGGAGAACTTTGCAGCAAATTAGCAGTTATCTGTCAAAAATCCCTACTCTCCCTCCCCCACAAGGTTAAATGGGGTATGGATTGTCACACAGAGGAGTTTCAAAGAAGTATTTGTAGGAAAGATACTGCATGTTTCTTTTGGAAAGTATAGCTCCATACCCTAGTGAATAAATAAACAAAGAAACAACCATGCTGACTGAGGATCACAATAGAAGCAAAGTAATGGGCATTTTACTTAAGCCTGCACATCACAGCTTCTACGCAATTTGATCATTCTGAAATAGTGCATTAGTTATTATACTGTGCTATATTAGCTTCCATTCTAATTACTTATTGAGAAGTATTTTCTCTTGTAGGAAATATGGAAGATTTCATATGATAATATGGTGCTGTTGTATTATCTGGGTTTTCAAATTACTTCCATGGTGATGTTCTAAGTATTTAATGTTCTTTTGCTGATACCTGCATGAAACCATGTCTGAACCATATATAATGGCAGTCGTATGCGAGCACACCTTTCTTCTCACTGTTTTCCCCTCAGTGAACTGTGAGGTCTGAGGATTATGTAGGTTTGTATCATTTTATTGCCAAAGTGACTAAAGGATGAGCCTCTCTTCTTGTTTTTCTTTCTTTCTTTCTTTTTCTTTTTGGATAAATAACGCAACAAATGCTGACAGAAGAAAATTTAGACCCATTTTGGGAAAATCCCCTAGTTGCATGAAAGGACTTTGGGATTCACTTGACATGAGGAATTTCTTTGATGATATAAAGTTACTAGCATAGGCTCATATGGGCAGATGTGTTTGGGGTGAACGTGGCCAGAATGATACTGCACCTTAGGGATTACCAACTCTTGGACTTGCCTTTTCCAGTTGCGTAGAACTGATCCCATATTAAAGTGCTGCAGCTAGTTCATCATGGATGCAGCTAAGAGTCTGGCCCTACAAATCTAATCTTTCTAATCAGATAATCTGATAAATGTCGTTGCTGGAAGAGCAGGAGAATGCTGGGTGGAAGGGAACAGCTGGAATCCTTTTTAAGTCTAATTGCCTTGCGTGCACCATTATTATCATTTATGATACAGCCAACAATTGGACAGGGCGTGTAGTGTGTAGGCCACCTTTTAACATCAGTTTAGCCCTGCCAGGAAAGGGAAGGAGGGTAATTAATCCTTGACTGTATTTACATGCATAGCACCCCACAATCATGATGCCAGCCTCCTCACCATTATTCTAACATTGCTAATTGGGAGGAGTTCAGCAGACGTGTCTGGTATTCTCCGAGGTCCAGCTGGTATCCAATTTCCAGCAGAGTTTGCTGAGAAACAGGAAGGTCAAGTAACTTCCCCAAGGTTACACCGTAAGTGGCTCAGCTGGGATTAGGACCCAGATTGTCCTTGTTCCTAATCTTTTGCCTTATTAATCACTGTAGTCTCTTTCTACAAATACCTAACAAGTTCATATTTGCAGATTTACAAACACAATGTTATGGGCAAATGTTATGGGCAAACTCACTTAATTTGGGGGAATAGATTTCATGAGAAGGCAGATAATGAAATAGCATTAGCAAAGCTAACTCTTAACTGAAATAATAGAAAATAATTAAGACTCGATTTTGCTTCTGGGAACTATTATTTTAATGGCAATGTTGTACTTCTCTTCTTGATCTCTTATTTCTCAAAAATGTGCACATCTGGCCACTGTCCCTTATCAACTGTCAATACATACGCTATTGAGGAGCGTGGTATTTCCTGAACTTTTTGGAGTCTGTATTTACCTTTATTATAAGACAAAGAAATTGGCTGACTGGCAATGCGGAAACAGTAACAAGGCGGCTGTCACATGGTTTATTTGCTCTTTTGTGAAACTCTCTGTGATGCAAATACTGCAGCACTTGGGACTATAAAATTGTTATAATGCAGTTGTTTTACTCATCTCTCGTGTGGGATGGAGTACTCCATCTTTAAGAGGAAAACCAGCAACAGAGTTTTTAGTTAGGATGAGAAAACCCCCTGATTTTCCATCTCTCTAACTGAAAACCATGGTCAGTATTATGGAGCATGAAACAGTTTATAGTGCCAGCTGGTTTTAATTAAAGGCTTAGTTTCCCCAATACAAAGACACTTCATTACAAACCAACAAATATGTTCACACCAGTAGTCTGCTCTGTTTCTGTAAACAGGAATGGGTACAATGCGCATGTCTAGAGAACTGCTTGGAAAGCCTCATGGGGCACAGAACTAAAATAATAGCTAACATATCTCATATGGATTAAGGAGCCAGAAAAACAAAAATGTCTTTATTTAGCCTGTTGTTAAACTACGTCAACACAGTGTAACTGATCTGCTGCCATTAGGCAGTGAAATCCAAAGCCACGGGGCACAATTAAAAGGCAGCCTGGCACCTGCTGTCTCCAATACACCTTTTGAAATAGCTAAAAAGAGACTATGAGTCTTATCAAGGGATTGAGGATGGTATATGAAGGGTTCTCCATGGTAGGTTCCTACTTCAAAGTTAGCCCAGTACTACATGGCCTGGACTCCTATATAAAGGGAGTTTGATCTCTATCTTCACTCTTCAAAAGTTACCACTTGATATTAATAATCTCAGCAAAAGTGTCAAAGATGAATGAATATGGAAGTGGGACTCATTTGCAGTGTGATTACAGATAATTAAATGCAATTACATAGTTGTGGGGCTATGCAGAGAAACTTCCGTTGTGCTGCTCCCTTTGCCAGACCTGCAGTGCAGTAGAGGATCCACTAGCTAAAGATTTAAGAATTTAAGAATTAAGAATTAAGAATTAAAGAATTGTTGACTTTATTAAACCAATAGATTATTGGATTTTAGTCTAAGAATAATGCTTTAGAATCCATTGGAAACCTCATAGGGAGCCAATGAAACAGATTAAAACTGGATAAAACTGGAGAGATTTCTGTCAATGTCTAACTTGATACCATGATGAGATATTGGATCTGCTGGAGACTCTTTCAAAGTGATTTCTAGAAGACCCAGATAAAATTCAGCATGTGGTGATATAGCAAATGTACAAAAAAGTACAAAGGTATCCGAGTTAAAGAAAGGAATTTAGTTTCCCATTAGATTCAAGGTTGGTAGGGATTCATTAGGAGAGGTTTATCAGCAGTGACTGGAATGGAAATCATTGTTTAAGCCGCAGGGAGGAAACAAGTCGTGTCCAATTCTGCACAGAGATATTTTGAGTATTTCCACAGAATTCAACAGGAAGCAAACACTCATACCTGAACATTGTTTACTTCTCCCATTAGATTTTGGTTTGAAGTGTATGTACATATCTAAGGTTAAAAGGCAGGAAGTCACATTGATATTCATGAGAAAAACATGTTGTATTAGAAATGTCACCCAGTTCTTGAAAAAGAAACTCGATTTCCTAATAGATAGCGAAGAAGGTACAAAGCTCTTGGTCTGTAGAGCAAGACAAAGGAATACTTTAAGCTAATATAATAGCATTCATTGCAGAACAAATTAGTCTTGTAAAGAATTAATTCTTTTAGGACCCTCATGAGTATACACTTTCACTCCAACTGATGGATAAACTGAAGCAGAAAGGTTAAATGACCTGACCTGAAGCGTGCAGGTATGGACACGTGTGCCTAGGTGGTAAAATATGTGAGAGGGCTCTCCCGACAGATACTCACAACTATTAGAAAAGCAAAAATGGACAGAAGTTATGGTGTTATAAAATATATAATGCCATGTCTTATGACGTGACATAGAAGAACTTGGTGATTTTAAATATTTCAGTTTGTGCGTCTGTACCTTCCAAAAGGGAAATTAGCACCCGCCTTGCTAAACAAAACAAGACCAGTACTCAGGATGTATTTTGTAATGTTGCATCAGAAAGACAGTATGTGCAATGGTGTGTGGTTTCTAGTTTGTTTGCCACCAAGAGTAAAATCTTCCCCATTTTGAGAAAGGCTTGAGGATTGTCTTGTTTTCTCAGCATCTCTGTGCATTAACAGATTATTGTAATTTGCTCTGATTTTTGCTCTGGGTTTGCCAGTCCCTCTCATCTCATCTGGGCAACCATGTTCCAGCTCACTGCTCACATGTGGCTTCACTACTGATAAAAAGGGTGTTGGGTCCTCCATTAGTGTCTGCTGATGAGGAAGATGCTTGTGTCACCTAACACATCCTGCTAGCTCAGCTGTCGCTGAAAGCTGCAAAGTCAAGATGTCTCCCACAGTCAGTTCAGGCATCTCTCTCTTAGTCATCTGGCCATAACTAGTTTTCGAAAGGGTAATGGCCTCACCTCTGAGCCAGCAGATTAGTGTAACCTGTCTTGATGTACAGGAAATGGGACAGGATGCTCTGGGTGGGTTAATGCCTTTTAGTTGTAATTATGCTCTAGATTCTTGCTCGTGAGCGTTGCCTCCTGTCTAAAATCCTGATCCAATTTTCTGCTTTCTAGACCTTGTCCTAGTTCCTCTTCCTGAGTGCTAGTTCCTAATCCTGCCCTTGATCTGTTCAGCCTTGGTTCCTAGCTCTTGCCTCTTTCTTTTTCAGCTCTAGTTTCTGCTTTAAGTTAGCTTGCCTGACCTTGTTTCAGCTATGACTACTCCCGATGCTGAAGACACTTGCATACATTGAGACTAAAATTACTATGAGCCAAATTTGCTCTTCACTTAACCATGCAAACTTTAGTTTTCATGAGACTAAAACATACTCTAAGGACAGTGGCTTTAGTATTGTCTAATCAAGAAATAGATATGTAGAAATTCTAGTTCTGGTACCAAGGCGAGCTACTCACGAAGGTGAATCTCATCTTTCAGCAGATTATTACTAATTAAGTTACATGTTGTAGAGCCGTAAATACAGTGACAAACTTTTTAAAATTTTTGGTTACGCATTTCTAAGAATGCCTTTTCCATCTGCTGTCTGGCAACACTCCTCCATGCCCAAATGATAACAATGTAAGAGTCTCTTAGTCACTTCACATAATGGGAAGGCAGAGAGATGCTTTCTCCATAAGTTTCCAAAGAAGACTCAGTAACTTCCTAAGAATGTTTCCTCCCTCGTACTACAGGCTCTTTGTATGCGAGTGATCAGAAGTTGTACTTGAAAAAGCTATGCTGAGAATAACCGTATGCAGGATATCCAGTTATAACAGGGCCTCTTAGCTGGATGTGTCCATCTGGTGGGTGTATTAAAATAATTAACAAGGGGAACTGATGGACAGAGTCTATTTAGCACAGCATCATCTGGCCAAAAGCAGATTCCAACAGAGCTGTAGAAAAGGAGGGCAAATGCTGCTATTTTCTGAGCTTGCCCAGCAATCTGAAGCTCAGGGTCATCTTGATTCGGAGGCTGTACCTTTCATTTTAATAATTTGTTTTTTCTTCTGTGAATTTGTCTCATAGCTTGTCAAACTCCTGTAAATTCTTGTTATCCTTCATTTCTTGTGAGAGTATGTTCCCTGATTTAACCCTTAATTGCACATAGCAGCCCATTTATTTGTTTTGAACTGGCCTCTTGATACTTAATTTTATGCCTTCTAATTCCTTTAAGAAATGGTGAGCAGTCATCCTTTGCTCACCTCCTTCGTATCACTTCTATCATGTCAGCTCTTAAGTTATCCCTTCTCATGGCTGAAAAGTCTGTTTCTTCATCCTTCTACTAAAGTGACTCCATGCATTTCAGTTCCTTCTTTGTAACTCTTCTGCGTTTGTGATATCCAGATTGAGAAAGAGAAGCCAGAACTGCATACAGTATGGAAGATACATCCATAGCCAGGACTTATGTAGCAGCACTGTGATGTTTACTGCTTTGATTGCTACTCTTTTTCAGGACTAGAGAACAAAACTTTTTTTACAGACACTACTACTTTTTTACAGACACAGTTCTCTTATCAATGCCTATCACACCTCAAAGATACTTTTTCTGGGTGGTATTAGTCATTTTGGAGCCCATAATTTTCTATACAAAATTACTATTGCTTTTCCTTATGTATATTACTTGATATTGTACTGAATTTCATCTTACAGTTTATTGCCCAGTTCTTCAGCACCATGAACACTGTTTGCAGCTCTTTGCAGAAAATTGTGAATTTAACAACTTTGCGAATTCAATCTTTGTCATCGTGCTATTTCACCCTTCCGCTCCATGAATATACTGAGCAGCACAGGCCTTAACAGAGAATTTTGTGGGACTTCCTGGTAACTTCCAAGAAAATCAACTTTACATTCCAAAATACAATATAATAAATCCATATATTAATGTATTCTATGCTTTTTTTTTTTTAGAATTTCTATCAGTTGGCTCTATATGGACATAAAACTTATTAGTTAATAGCTCTTTGGTTCACCTCATAAATCCTGTAAAAACTGGGGTCCCATACGCCAACTACATGGGTTTTAATTGAAAAGTTACACCTCAGACATCATCGTGCAGCCATTTCATTCTTTATTCCATTATAACTCCTAGTTCTGGTCTTACTGAGTTTGTTACCATTCATTTGGTTGTTCTATAACCTTTTCTACTAGCACGTTGAGACAATTTAAGAGAGTCTCTTACACATATTCCATAAATAAGAGTTCTAATGCAGAAACTTCCACAAGTCTGTTCTTATGGATGCAAATAATTAATTTTGGTTTTCTCCTGCAGTTTGATTTTCTGAGTGCTCATTTTATACCTTGCTCATCTATTGGCTGTACAGATTTTCTGGAAGAGTTCCTGTTTCTAATATTTTTCTTATGACGTGGGCTAAATCATTCCTTATTTATGGCAGATAAAATTCTGAATCACTTTGTGGCTTTTAGTAACAGTAAGTAAAACTTAATCCTACGCATTTGTCTATTTCAGCATTTAATATATTTATTAAATATGTATTTTATAAAATGTAATCCATTGATATTTCTTTCCTGGCTTGTCTGTAATGAGGTTATAAACCATATTCTTATGTACTGCTTGGCAGTACCAGCTGCTACTTAGTATCACCAGAACAGCTCCAATGATTATCTGTTTTTCCAGAAGACAGCAAGTTCTGAATATGTTCATTAAACGTATAGCAAAAAATATGTCTCTCTTCACGGTACAACTGGGCGGGCAATATCACAGTTAGCAGAGGCTGGCAATCCATGGAGGAAGGAACCATGGACTAAGCATACTTAGATGAAGGAAAATTATGAACAGGAATTGACAGATCTTGCTTGGCATCAGTAGGCCAACTGCTTAGGAGGACAGTCTTTGAACTAAAAGCAAAAAAGAAGTGAGATGCCTCTGCTATTTCTTTTAAGAATATCTGGTTCATAGGAATTAGATAGGAAAGATCTGTTCTGACACCAACAAAAAGCCGGAGTTAAGTAATCTTACAGCTAGATGGTTGTTTCAAATTCTTGCAATGACCAGTAAATAGAAAGTGTAATCTTACAGATAAACAACATAATGTAAATGGAGGGTTCAAAGAAAATACGTCCATTCTGTTCTGTTCCATACCAGTTCACTCGTTAAAGGTGCTACCTTGTCTTTCTTGTATTATTCTTTTTTACTAATGTATTCTTACATAAAAGCTTTTTGGTGGAGCCTTTTGAGTTCATTCTTCAAATCTATTATTTCCATACAGATCTGCTTACAAAAAGCTCCACACTGTGCTTGTCACTAAAATAAATAATACATTGGCTAGGCAGAGTTCATTATTTTCATAAAGTACAGTGTACTTGAAACAATTCTTGTATGAATGAGCTGCTTCATGACTCTAAGAGAAGTTCCATATTTCTTTCTCTAAGATAAAATGTCAGTACACTGTGAAAATAAGAAAATTGCCTTTTTATGAGAAACCTGTTTCTCATACACTAGATTATTGGCTTTGATGATCAAATATTTTGCAATGTACAGTTGCCTATAGATAACTGTCAGGGAGGTAAAATAAACATCTTAATTTCTTTTAATCCCTAATTTTTTATGGTAAATAGCCTGGTTTTGTTTCATTGGTTAAAACAGTAGGAAAGCATAATGGCAAGGCTTCCTTTTCACAATACATTGTCCTATAAACATAGCAGTATTAATGCTGACACCTAATGATATCATTATTAATATCAGGACATCACTGAATTCTCATTATGGATTTATCTGCACATCTACAGTGATATTGCAATAGTAAAAGAAGTCAATAATTTAGTTTCTTTGTGGGTTTCACAGTGCCAGTCAGAGCTATCTAAACCGTAATTGTTAAAATTGCAGGAAGTTCAAACAGCAGCATTGGTAATGTCTGTAGAAAGAGAAACTGATTTACATTCATGTTAGATTGAACCAAAAATGGGAGGGAACCAAGACAAGTTTTTTGATCTATGACAAATTGTCATAGATCAAAAAACTTCTTGAGATCTGGCTATTTTCCTACACATACCAACAAATGTGAAAATCTGAATGAAATAATGTTTTCACTTTTAGCCAAGTGTTTCCACTTTGTAATTCAAATATGGACCACAGTAGCAGTAACACTTCATTATTGTTGTAACTCTAAAAGAAGCTCTTTCACATCTGTGACCAAATTCAGTGATTTCAGGCAAATGCATGAGCAACCTCACTTTGAAAAGAAGTGGTTTTCTTTAAAAAATGAAGAGTTCCTCGGCTTCATTTGGTGATCTGTGCTTGGTATTTGCCTTGGCATAGTCTTTTGAAAATTGAATTATCTTATTTTTTTCAGAGTATTTCTGAGGAAATCCTTAAGTCAGCCCCAATTATTTGGTGTGGATTTATTTCTGATGTAAGTAATTTCTGATAGTCCAGCAGATTATGCAATAAATTGATCCAACCCATTCCGTTACCCATAAATAAACTGGGTATCTGATTGAAAGGAGGGATGCAGTACTCCTGTTGTTTGTGAGACACCCATGTATTTGAGGAAAGCACTGAGTTTTCAATTTTAAAACATCACTTACACAGAAGTAATAGCAACAATAATAAAAATCGCCTTATGAAGGCTACTTATTTGCACCTAATTGCCTGACCAATTTATAACAGACTAATGCTAATGACATATGTAATGGGAAGTCCTGTGATTGTTTGCTATTTCAGACACACAGAATAATTGTGATGTAATGCGCACTGGAAGAGTACAAATACCTTTAAAGCTTCCAAAATACTACATGGCTTACATGTTTCTGGAGACAATAGCCAATGCTCAGGAAAAAGACCTGACTGCAGACGTCAGAGCAATTTTTTTGCGTGAAAAGTAAAAACTGCTGTGGGATATTTCATGTTTCACAGTACATAGACTGTCTTGTGGCTGGACATCTTTTTCACAGGATCACGCATAGTAAAGTGGACCAAATGCAATTTATCTTCTGAGAAAGAATGAAGGAGTAGAGCATTATGTGGATTCAGTCCTTACTTTTTAAGAATTTGCGAATTTAACAGTGATGTGTACATATCATGCCTATTCGGATGCATCATGTGTGATCTCTGTCTTCACGAAAAAGAATACAAAGATATTCTAGTCCTCATGCAGCATTCATTGATCCTTGGACTAGGACAGTGCCTGATGCTACTTTAAAGAAATCATCTTCTAAGGATAACATGAAAGTACTTAAAAATATCTAAGTTTGCATTCACACACTGTCACAATTCATGCCTGATGCCACATGAGGTTCAACTGCCGGCATCAGGATACTTAGAAAACGCATATGCTCTCTCTGTGCACTCACTTCTGAAACGTTGGAGAAGACTTTGGCCTCACTTGGGTTTCCTTGATGGCTTTCGGTTTAGTTTCTATTCTGAGCATGGTAGGATGCCAGTTGTTGCATTCATTGATCATCTCTTCAGTGGTGAGCGTGTGGATTCAAAAAGATCTTTGAGGCAGCCTCTCATGTCAGCTTATAATGGGTTCCTAGTACTCCTGTAAAATGGGAAGGTCGTAGACCATGACTTAGAAATTTTGGGGAGCATTTTTGGGGATGCTGATTCTCATGACTAAAGAGCTCTTTCACTAATTTTGGGAGAAGCTATTATATAATGTCAGTCCTTGGTGGGCTTGCCCATTGTTGTCATTTTTCATCTGATTGCCACGTTTCTTTTTTCCATATATTCCTACACAAATCTTAATCCCAATATAAATTTATTGTTACAAGCATGTGTTTTGATGTAATAGTTTTTGATCCCTCCTGTCCTGCAAAGAATCTCAATGTATATGATAAATTAGATGTTAGCCTTTCTTATTTCTTTCCCTTGTTGGTGTTATCTCACGAGTTTTCTTTTTCTCTCTTGTGCTTGACATCCATATGTGTTCTAAATTTGAATTATGAAGTGATACACTACAGATAAAATATTTGTTTCTATTTTTATATGCAAATTTGTTGGGATGAACAGTTGACAATATGATGTACATTTTAATTTCAGATTAGGAATACTAGCATTCTAACACAAATTTGATACTGTAGCTGCTTGTTAGACTGATGACTTTCATGGATAATTCTTTTCTGTTATCTTTTCTGAGTTTAGGGCTTCAGCCAGAACTATGCTGTTTCTCTTTTTTTTTTCTTCAGTTGTAGTTATTTTTCAGATCCTCCAAAACACTATGGGCACATATTTGCAAACTCTATTTCTGACGGTTTAGAAAAATGTAATGAATTAAGAGGCCAGAAGAATGTGAAGATTTGCATGCAAATCACCAGTATATTTCTCTGCTTGCTTTTGGCACAGATTATTTCATTTGGGTGTAGTAGAACCATCAATGATATAATCCTATCCCTGAAGATATTCTTTAACGCCAAAAAACCCACCCCAAAATGGCTTCTATTCATTTTGTTTTACAGTCCAGGACACAAGGGAAATAAGTGATGTCAGTTTGAATGAGGAATTAAAAATATGTTCATGTTAAATGGATCCATGTTACATGCACATACACAAAGACACCAACATTCCTCCTTGTTCTCAACTTTATCGTAACTAAAAAGTGTATTTCTTAAACTTTGTTGCAACTATTAAGATGTGACAACCCTTCTGGAGAAAAATTTAGCTGAATTGCTGACAAGTTGCTCATTTGACATCAGTTTAAGCTTTTTCCTTTGGGAACCTAAACCTTTCTCCTCTTTGCTTTTCATTTTGGAATGCTATTTCCTAACTGGAGAAAGGCTTTCCTTTTCAGTGACCTCTTCACTCACAGTTCATCTTTACAGGCTATTTCTGCCATGGGCATTTGCCACTTTCTGGCCATGGTACACCTGAATTTCCTATTTCTCATGTGCCTTCACACTCGATGATCTTGCTTTTGGTCATCTTCCATGCGCATTAAAACTTAGCACAAATGTTTAGAGCATGCTACTACTAACAAGCGTAGTTTATCCCTCTTCTAAGCAGCAATGCTATTGTGTGTCTAACAAGGCAAACATTTATTTTGTAGCAATTTTCGGCTCTGATTTTTGTGTTATTTGGAGCATATGAAAACATACCAACTCGTCTCATCTATGTTTAACATTCTGTATGCTTTCATTGCTGCCATCTTCTGTAGATACCCTCTTATGGATTGCGTCTACACAGCTCAGCGAAACCTTGTCTAGGGTGGGCCACAAATAGCCCAGGCAGGGACCTTTCTGGGGGCTCCATGACGGGCCATCAGCTCTCCCTGCCCAGGGCCATTAGAGGCCATGGGACCGCACACATCCTTGGGCGCAGGGAAGCACAAAACCACGGAAAGGTATGGATGGGCCATGCGGCCAGGCTGTACCTATGGCCGTGCCATATGGCCGGGGCCCGGCGGGGCCGTCCGGCAGTCGGCGGTAGGCCTTCGGCCGGCACCCGGCCGCGGCGGCCCCGGGGAAGAGGTGTGGGAGGCCTCGGCCCTCCCGCCGGGCGGCCCGGCATTGTGCTTCCTCCCGCCCCCAACCCCCGCGGCCCCATCCAAGCAGGGGCAGGAGAAAGCAGCGGGGGCCGCCGGTGCCGCCGCCGCGCCCACAGCGGGGCCGGCCCCGCGGGGCAGCCGCCCGTCCCGCCGGGGGGCGGCGGCGCCCCACCCCTCCCGCCGGCCCGAGCACGCCCCCGCCCTGGGCCTCGTCGGCCGCCGTCCGTCTCCCCAGGTGAACGCGTATCCCTCCGCCGCGGCCGCCCCCACCGCCGGGCTCGCAGCCCCACAGTTCCCGGATGGAAACTGTTATGGCCGCCAACAGCGACTCGCCGGGCTATGGAGAGGGGCGAGGTAACCGCGCGTGCGGCGCCGGGCGGGGAAGGGGGGTCCCCGCGCTCTGCGGGAGGGGGCGGCCCGGCGCGGGCCGCAGCGGCGAGGAGCGGGCAGGAGGTGGGAGCTCCGGCGGGGCTGGAAGCCGCCCCGTGGTAGGGGTGCGCCGTCAAATAGTCCCGCGCCTCCCGCCCCCTCTGGCCGCGGGAAGTTCGCGGGGCGGCCGGGGCTGGCGGCGGGGCGGCCGGGGACGGCGGGCAGCTCCCGGCCGCGGCGGGGAGCGGGCGACGATGCCTCATGGCCGGCTCCGGGGCCGCCCGTGGCGCCGTATCCCTCCGCCGGGCTGCGCGGGGCCAGGCGAGGCGTCGCGGGCAGCGCGGAGCCCCCCGAGGCCGCGTGGGCGCCCCGCGGCGGGCGGCCCGGCGGGGCGGGGGCAGCGCTGTCCCCCGGGGCCGCCCGGGGACCCGGGCAGCTCCCTAGGAGGAGCTGGGGAGGGCGGTCTCCCCACTCGCCCCCGGCTCAATTTCGAGGAGCGCCCCGCGCTGCCGCCGCCGTCGGGTGGAGCCCGCGGCGCGGCCCTGAGGCGGTGGCAGCCCCGGGGGCTCCCCCGACCCCCGCCGGGCCGGCGCCACCGACCGCTTCGAGTTTCGTCCCTGCTCTTCCCTGCCTCCTCGTCCCGGGGACGGCGGTCAGCCCTGGCCCTGCTCCTCGCTGAGCCCCGGCAGCGCCCTGTGGGACCGCTGTTTATTAACGGTGGTGCCGGGAGCCCCGAGCGGGGAAGCGGGAGCGTCCCCGCGGCGTGGCAAGCGTGGGCTGAGACGGTGGCTCTTTGCAGGTACGTTGGCGGTGGCCGTGTGTCACTGGAGCATCGAGCTGCTGCTCTCGTAAATGGCAAGTTTGCGGTGTGGCATGGGTGTATGCGTTTGTTAGCTTTGAGAGTGATCTGGTTGGTGTTTTTTGGTGTTTGTTTTTTTTTTTTTTTTTACGTTTTATTTTTACAAAAGCAGCGTTTTGCTGTGTCAGATTGTATCTGATCGCCAGAAGCTATAGCTCTGTGGGTTCCTGAAGATCTAGTTCTGTAAGTTCCTGCATGTGTCCAGATCTTTGTAGAGATGAAGGCACTATAGATTTGCAGACACATGTGGGATGGGACCAAGCATGGAAAATACTTTAGCATAGGGTTTTTTTTAGTAAAATTTAAATGAGTGTAAACAGTTTTTACAGAAATCTTGAAAATACTGCCTGCCTGGAAATGTGTTTTGAATTTTTTTGTTCTAAATGGAAAAACTGTAAAAGGTACCTAACTGAGGAGTGTCTTACTCCTAACTGTCATTTCTCGCTACATTAAAGTGTGTAGCTGAAACTTTTTTTCTCCATGTGTACTTTTTTTAATACTGACATATTGGAGCACTTTGGGAGGGAAGAAAATTGAGGCTTAGAGTGGTTACTCTATGCTTGTGCTTAGTGGTTTGTTTTTTTCCTGTGGGTGTTTTTTTTTTTTTCCCCATGAGAGTTAACTTTGGCGCATACTTATGTATTTTCAGGGTTTGTATTCATTATGTCTGCTTTATAATCTACTTACTTGGTTCAAATATTGGGAATGTAATATTCCACCTCCCTCCCACCCCGGCTTTTACAAAACTTTCTAGAAAATTATAATTAGGTCTTTGTTATAGAATTTATTACAATTTTTACTTAACAAAAGATAAGTTTCTTTGAGTTCAAGTTAAAATTTGATGGACTGAGGTACCACTTACTGCTTTCTGTCTTGTTTTTAAGTTATCATATGTTTATGCTTACCAGTAATGAATGCCTGAGAAGTAGTGACAAAGCTAAAGTTAAAATAGGCCTTGTTAGGAGGAGTTTGCTAGCAATTTTTAATCCCACTCATTAATTTAGAATTTGTATTGTATTTGATGGTGTTCTTTGGGAGAGAACATGGTACATATTTACAGTTTTTCTGTCTTCAATGTGTTAAAAATGCATGCAATGTAAAATTGTGACTGATTTGTGCTTTTCAGCTTATTCTTTGTTATGCTTGTATTTACACCTTTTAAAATATATTTTCTTTTGTTTCCAGACCTTTTTTCACTATTCCTCCTGACTGTGGCCTTTTCTGAGTCTCGCATATTTACCTCTTCTGTGTGTGTGGAAAAATGTTAAAAAGGCTGTTGAAGAACTGATGTCAAGTCTTTTCTTAATGTGTAAGTCTGACTTCTTCTTTGATACTGTACATTTAAAGATCCCTGGGATTGTTGGTTTTTTTAACTAGTTGGTTGTTTCTAAGTAAATATTTTTATTTATTGTGCTGCAGGTGCTTGTTAATAGTTGCATGCTACCCAATAATAACAAAGCAAAACTGTAATTTTTGGTTAATTAGTTAAAGGAGATTTCAAATCAGGTTTGAATATACCCAGCTGAGGCTCTTTGCCAAATACCAATGTTTTATCCAGTTAGTGAAATGTTGCCCGATTGATGAGCACATTGGCCCCATGTTAAAAGCCTGAGGCTTGTTCTCTGCAGCATACTGCATCCACTTCTGATTTTTATAGTGTTAATTGCACACATATTTCAGGTTTCAGTATTTGACAGTATAACATTTTAATCTGAATGGTAGGCAGCTGCCGTCAGGATGATGTATTGCATCATGCGACTTGTAATCTTCTTGTGTTGCATCTGTGTATTAAAAAAGTTCTTCAGCAAACAAGTCCAAGTCATTTTTAGTTACTTATTCTTTATGTGGGAGTTCAGCTTGCTCCTGTTCCAATAAGGGATTTACCATTGACAAGAGAAAGCATTACAATACAGTACCCTCTTGGTGAAAATGGAGTGTAATGTAGATGAGTTGTTCTCTTCTGAAGGCTCAAAGTAGAGTAATATCCCATGCATTAATCTCCTGTGTGGAAGATGAGAACTGTATTGTTGACTTTAAAAAAAGTAAAACAAACAAACAAAAAAATCCAGTACTTAAAGTGTGTTAGTTTGGAAAGACTCCCAAGGAGGGAGTGTGTGTGCATGTGTCTGTGGTTTGTGTTTTTTTTTGTTGTTGTTGTTTTTTGAATGTCAAATATATAGTTGAAATCTTGCAGGTCTCATAGCTGAAGAACACAATTAATTGAATTTATTTGATATTGGAGTCTGTATAAAATGTCAAAGTCTGTTTTGCTTATTATTTTCAAAAATTGTGCAGAAATGGTAATATCTCTTCCAAAGGAATGCAATAAAGCATATGCTCAACAAAAAAAAAGTGTTTTGCTTTTCTTGCTATGTGATACATGAACATGGCCTTGAGAATTTTTCGGTCTCCATTTTCTTTGTCAGGTATTTACATGTTTAATGCTAGATAATTCCTTCTCGCAGGACTTCGGGAAAATATTTGGAAGACATTAGTGGTGATGCTTGTGATGGCCTGGAGCTCTAGAAGCAGCTCTTGCACTTCATCACAATCAGGGAGAGGATGTGATCATTCTTTCAGTTTGAATGTGAATAAGTAGGATGATCTAATGAGTTCCAAGTCCATTGCTTCAGGGTGGGCAGGGGAATAGCGGAGAGAGAGCTGCTGATCAGATTTCAGCCAACACTTTACTGACTTTTGCTAGTAAAAAAAAAAGTGATGCTATGGCTTTTGCTATGGAAAAAGTTTTTCATAAAAAGTGTTACATACTAGTGAAGAAACAGTTCTTGTTCCTTTTCAGTTTCACTTTTTAAAATCCAAATGATTTTCACTGCTATTCCATTTCTGCTGATTTTATGTTGACATGTGGGAGTGTTGTTCAAGCATAGACTTGAGCTGCTATAAATTGTCAGTGCAACCTGTCTATGGAAACACTGACATTAAGTCTGTAGTGAGACAATGATGCTGACCATACCTATTTGAGCCTCTTAATCCATAGATGACTACTGTTGTAAGTCATGCTCTTGTTCTGAAAAGATTAACCTATACGCAGGAACATATTGTGAGAAACCAAAGTTAACTTGTATCTGTTGACTACTTCAGACTTGTGCGATACTAAAGGTAAGCATGCGAAAAATTAATTGTAGATGAGTGTGGTGGGTTTTTTGGTGTTGATAAAGATAATGTCTCCATTAGTGAAGTAGGTCTTTCTGTCAGTTTTTGATTTTTTTTAATTTTCTTTTCTTTTTAAGCACAATAGTTAGCTACTAAAGGAGTAACAGACTTGAGTAACTAAAATATCAACTCCTGCTGAATTTGACTTGTTTTTAGTACTTCAGCTAGGTTCAGTTAGGGATCCATGTCACAGAGGGAGGTACTGTGATTATATTTGCTTGAAATCCTGAAAAAGTAATAAATGCTAGCTTCATTTTAAATAAGCAGCTCTTGGGATTTCTCATGCTTACAGACTGTCCCGGTGGGAAAAAAAAAAACAAAATTTGATGGCATGGAATTTTAATGTTTTCATCTTTCAGTAGATGTTGTCCTTTAAAGCTTATTTTTCAAGATTTACATTTTTTTTTGTGGGAAAAAGCAACAAACAAACAACCCCCCAAACACAAACAAACAAAAAAGGTTACAGTGTAATGTATCATATTTTTGCCTCATCCTTTTTTCTCTCAAATGCTATTATAAAAATCATCAACTTCCAAGATCGGCATATATTTATTAATGAATTGTAATGAGTGTTCTCACTGCATTAGTTTTAAATGTAATATTTGCTTTGTTTTCTGATTTCAGGAGAATAAAATGGGGAAGTTCTAGAACCTTGAGAATAACTTGGTGCAGCAGTCTTGTTTGCTGCAGGAACTAAGACTAGTCTCAAGAATTCACTTAAAGAAAAGGAAAACCTAAAACCATGCCATCTGAAAAGGAACAGTTTTTTCCTGATAAAAAGCAAATTAATTTGTTAAAACAGAATGCTGCGAAGAATTTTTCTACAGATACTACTTTGGAAAAAGCACTGGTGAATGATCCTTTAAGTATGATGACTCAACCAGCAATTTTAGATGTCAATCTCTCTTATGAACTAAAAAATGTGAAAATTGATTTACCCAAGGTGAACATTCCAAATGAAGTATTATTGAAACATGAAGTTGATAGATTTAGAAAACTCTTTCAGTGTAAACAGCAAACTGCAAGGAAATCCTTAACTCTAGAGAAAATAAACGAAAGCAATCCCAATTGTTCAGAGGGAAGCCACTTGCAAAATAAACCAGAAGTGCAATTTGAAGAAGGGTTGAAAACTACAGCAAAGATACTGAATTTCACTTGTACGAAGTGTAAGGATAACGTTAGATACAGCCCAAATGATCTACAGAAACATTTTCAGCTGTTACACTATGGCGAGTTGCCTTTGTATCCTTGTGAGATGTGTAACTTCTCGGCTAATGACTTTCAGTCATTTAAACAGCATAGACGCACCCATCGTAGCACTTTAGTCAAATGTGAGCTCTGTAATGATGAGCATATGTACACTTTGTTGGAATTGACAAAACACTTCACATCAAAGCATTGTGTAAATGGTCACTTTCAATGTGAAAAATGTGGGTTTTCTACCCAGGATGTGGGCACATTTGTTCAGCACATTCACAGACATAATGAGATTCCATATAAATGTGGAAAATGCCATCACATAAGCTTTACAAAAGAGGAGTTCCAGAAACATCTTCTTGTTCATACCAGTATGTTTCCTTTTGGTTGTCAGTACTGCAGTTACAGCACACCACGGAAAGATTATCTTTTAAAACACATCATAGCTTTGCATAGAGACCACTTATATGCAAAAGAAAAACTGGAAAAGGATAGATGTGAAAAAAGAATAGTGAAGACCCCAGCAGGACTGAAGCTTGTGTTAAGAAGGTATAAAATGGGAGCATCGAAAAAAGCACTCTGGAGACGGAAAAAAATAAGCAGTGGAGGTGACGAAACTGGAGAAAAAAATGCACAAGTGCTAAGAAGTGTGAATAAAATACAAACAAAATCTGAAGAGCTGAACCAGCGTGTGAGAGATGTGGAAGCAAACGAAGAAAAAGATCAAATTACATACACAGAAAAGCATAATTTCACAGGCGGAATGCTCTCTGCTACTACTGCACAATACAATAAAGCAGATGATGGAACAAGTTACGGCCTGGGATTATTGAAAAATGCTGTTCATGGGCCAACAGTATTGATGGTCAAAAACAATAAAATATCTGTTCCAGCAAATTACAGTGCTAAATTTATGGGATTTAAAATGGTGGATGGAAAACAACATATTGTTATAAAATTATTACCTACAAGTAAGCAAAACTTACATTTGTTGGGTCAGAAAGCTGATCCTATTAAAGATGGTTCTACAACTCCTTTGCTACAGACTGCTGATCCCTGTGGCTTGTCTTCAGGTGCTATACCACATGTAACTGATCAGTCAACCTTAAAGAACAATTCTCTTCACCCATTAACCTCCCCTCCATTTTCCTGTTCTGCTCCTCATTCAGGAAAAATGAAAGTGGAAAAACAAAATAACTCCTTATTGTATGGTAGGAGTGTTTCTCAAACTGTAGCACCTTCTAATGTAGCTGTAGGAAAAAGTTCGAATTATTTGCCAATGAAGTTGGGCTCAACTGTACCTCCATACGATGAGGTGACAAAAGTTGGAACTCGAAGTAATATCTCATGGGGAAGCTATAGTCCTCCAAGTCATCCTCAGGTATTACCACCCACTATTACAAATACGCTTCACTATGACCCTATGAAAATGTCCTTCTTTCCTGAACTGAAAATACAAAATGGTGGCCTGACTAATAGTAATGGAACTAATAATCTCTATTATTCAACTTCAGTGGATTCTTCTAATGAAGGGTTGCTGTCTTTTCATAACTATTCCAAAATGGACACTTCAGATAATCCATGTAGCATTTGGATGTCAACAGATGACAGATATAAAGAATTTTTATCTAGCAAAACAGTTTCTTTTCAAAACAGTAGAAGAACTGAACCTGCGTCTTCATACTCAGACTCGATGAAAGGCGTAAAACCAGAGAAGGTTGTATCAGCTCAATCAAATATTAATAAAACTTATGGACACGCAAACACTAAGAGTAAATTCGTGTCTTCTATAAGCCAGTCTAAATGTATTGTTGACAGCGACTGTTTTATGGAGGACCAGCATAATGGTCAGCAGTATTTGGATGCTAACGTACATCAAGGCTTTGAGAACATAGCTGAGAAATTCCAAGAAAATGCCTCTGATTGTGTTAACTCGGTCTTAATGCCTAAAATCACATCTGTTTTCTCATTGCAGAGTGAACAGGCAGCTAATTATTTATCGCCTGAAATAAACCAGTTACTGCAAGATGTGTTAAAAGTGAAAGCAACTACTCAGCAAGAATCCCACAGCAAGTCAAATAACTGTGTAAAACTTCATTCTGACAAGCTGCTTTCTAGTCACGAGATGGGGAATAAAGCCTTTACGCATTTAAAAAGCTCAGCAACCGCCTGTGATTTTCAGAGGCCTCCTACTAATGTAGGCTTTCATTTATATAAGAGGGAGTTGAACACAAGATGTAGCACAAATGAAGGTACACATTGTGGGAGAGAAAGACAGACATCCAGAAGATCATTTGATTCACAAGGAATGGATAAATTATCCAGAACGCCAGGTGTTGGTACGTTGCTAAAAACTCATACAGATGCAATCATAACACAGCAGTTAGTAAAAGATAAAATGCTGTCTACAACCCAAAATCCTAGTAGCTTTTCGCCAGTTCTTCAGGAACAGAAGAAAACCCTTCTAGTTCAGTCCCCTCCATCCGGATTTTTTGTTCCTTTGCACCTTGCTAACCAGCCCGGCCTACAGGTGGTTTCAGGAAAATCTCTTCCGTCGACCAGTTTGTCAGATGGGCATGTTACTAAAGGTGTACCTGCATCCTTTGTTTTAAATAAAGGACCTGGAATGATTTTGACTTTTAGTGGGGCAATTGGAACAGTTGCAAATGTCCCTAGTGATAGTTCTCAGGTTTTAGGGAGAGTTGCATCCAGAGAATATGGTAAAATAACCATACCAGCTTCAAAAGTGGAGGGGAAAAATGACAGTTTCAGAAGTGTAAGAAGTTCCTGTAATAGGAGAGCGTGTAGTATGGCAAATGACTCATTGAATAGCATGCCATTCAAAGGACCTCTAGTAATTACAAACTCATCGGAGTCATCTGTGAAAGGAATTTCTTCTGTGAAGGTGTTATCAGAGCATCAGGATGCTGTCTTTGGTTCCTTGGAGTCAGTAAACCAACAGGAAATAAAACGGAAACAACATGTTTATGCACTTTTGCCTGATGGACAGCAGGCAGTTTTTCTGAAATGTATGACACCAAACAAGCCTGTAGTTCATAAACGTAGTGTTTTTCAGGATAATGCTCATTATCAAAATTGTCAACCAAAGAAAACTGGAGCCATGCAACAAAAGCTTTTGCTGAAAATTAAGACTTCTACTTCAGATACACTGGCTGATACCACTCAGTCAGTAAGCAACTCAGTGCCCTCACTACAGTTGGATAACTTGCAGTCCCTTACTCCTGCACTAGTACAGAAACAAACTAATCTTACTTCTAATGATGCCTTAATCTTACCAGGTAGGTTAATGCCAGCAAATGCCTCTTTGGCAAGCTCTAATCCAGCATGTTGTGTTCCTCCTGTAGAACCTGTTTATTCTACTAAGTCTGCAGGGACACAGTTGCAAAAAGGTTCTATCGAGAGTAAGCAAGTAATAACTGCTAACCGCAGGAATAACTTTGGTAGTCAGAAGTCCACATGGAGCACTCGAAACAGAACTGCAAAAGTAAAACCTCGTTTAAAACAAACTGGGTCTAAAAGTTCAGAAACTGTGGGTGTGCAAAGAAATAAGAATTTCAAACGGAAAAGGAAGGATAATTGCCCAGAACCTCCAAGAAAGAAAGTAATGTTGCACAGAAAGTGTAAGGAAAAGAATCAAGCTGAAGTTATTAGTGAATCAGGTGGCCCTTACAAACCGAGGGCATCAAAAGAAACTGTGAGGACTTTGAAATTACTTCCTTTTAATTCTAAACAGCTTGTAAAATGCCCTCGGAGAAATCAACCAGTTGTTGTGCTTAACCATCCTGATGCAGATGTTCCTGAAGTTGTAAATGTAATGAAAACCATTGCTAAATTTAAGGGACATGTTCTTAAGGTTTCATTGTCAAAAAGAACTATTGAAGCGCTTCTGCAGCCAGCCTTCTGCAATCCTTTGGACGTAACTACTGATGATCTTTCTCAAAAGAGGCACAGGACAATAAAACCTATTAGCCCTGTAAAAGAAAGATTTGTCTTAAAATTGACACTGAAAAAGACTAGCAAAAACAATTATCAGATTGTGAAAACTACCTCTGATAATACCTTGAAAGCTAAGTTTAGCTGCTGGTTTTGCGGTAGAGTATTTGACAATCAGGATAATTGGGTAGGACATGGACAGAGGCATCTGATGGAGGCTACTCGAGATTGGAATTCATTAATGTAATGATGACCAGTGAAGAAAATAAAACTTAAATATCATACATTACAGTTTTTTTAAAAGAGAATCAATTGAATTAGGATACACAAGTGGTTTTGTATTTCAGTATTGTAACTGAAGTTCAAAAATGATGCAAAGTGCTTATATTTTAAAAGGAAGAGCAGATTCTCCATTGCCATCAAGCTTTGAGATAGATCAAGGAGCTTTGTGGTTTAGATAACTTGTAACTAACTGCAAATACAATTCCATAAAAATATATATTATTTTTTTGTTACTACTATCATGTCCTATATTTTTATTCTATAGAATGACTCTTCAGGGCTTTTGTTCTGTACATATTTAAAAAAAACCTAAACATGTAAATATTTTTATACTTTTCAGTTATTTGGTATAATTCTTGCACAGAAATTATCCCCCCCCAATTTTTCAGTTCTGTGCATGCACTACTAAAACCAATTTTTAAAATTTTTTCAACTACACACAGCTGTTATCCTGGGATTTTTGTTATTTTCACTTGTTGGCTCTTGATTTTGTTTTTCAGGGATTGAACACTATTGTTAGCAAGTGCCTAAAAGATGTGAAGCAGTTTACATTATGTCAACTGTGTAACCATAGGTCTATACAGGGCCATTTCCCCAATAGTTTCATTTAAATAAAGCCATATGTGAATGCTTTAAGCTATATTGCTATGCACATGACACTTGTACTATTTCTGTGCAGTTTGTCTACTTTCTTAGTGAAGTATTTTTCATATAAATTAATAAAACATGTTACGATTGTGTTAATACGGTGAGCCTGAGAATGGAATCAGTTGAAAATATACAGTATATATATTCATAATGTATATGGTGTTTAAGAATGGTGAACATTCCTAATCTGTATTGACTCTGTCACTATTAAATTTGCTATAACTTGTGTTTACAGAATATGACTGTGAGCATTTATAGAAAATGTTTCTATTTTGTTTTATGCTATGTCTGCCACAAACCCTATAGGAAGGCCAGGATATGGTGAAGTGCAAAGCACCATTTCGTGCCTGTAACTGCATTATAGTTTTATTCCAGGTGGATGTAATTTGTCCCCATAAATCGTATTTTCTACTATTGCTTATTCAGATGAACTGCCTTCTAGGGTACCAGGGGTTTGGTAAAACCAAGGCTAAGTTATTCCTCCCTCATTTTACTGGCCAGTAGGGTAATATTCCTAGGAGCCTGCTTGCTTCTTATGTACACTTTTAGGGATAACAATCAAGGGAGGATATGCTCCACATTTTTAATGTTTACGTGAGGGTATGAAAACAGAAGATGTTCTGTTATCCATAGTGACTGTGAGTATACAAATGAAGGTCCTTACTATCCACAGTAATTATTATGTTTAGAGGCTCTGTCCTCCAGATTCTAAATGAACCCAGAGGCTAGATCCAATCTTCAGTGGGAGTGTCCTTACCGTGTGGCACCTTTTGCCCAAGTACTGGAAGATGACATCTTAGTTGTGTAAGTCAGCTTCCCAAAGTACTGATGGAAAAACTGTTGAATACTGGACTTGGAGAGGACTGGGACATTGAAATCTCTGAGGTTTTAGATTGTATGCAAGTCCAGGGGTAGTTCTCTGTGACTGTTTCCATAAGGTGAAAGTGAAGATTGACTTGCTACCAATGAAACAATTAGAAGTGTTTTATGGATGTCACAGGGATGTCACTGGTAACAGAATTCGACTTATGTTTTAAAAAGTGTTATAATGAAAATGATTTTTAAAAAATTACTTCAGTAGCTAGATATGTTTTTTTTTCTTGATGTGTCTGTTGGCAGGAAGATGCACACCAGCCTCGTAGCTAGTGAGTTATGTACGGGAGTCAGCTAAAGTACCTGAGACAGTCAAGGCAGCATAGTATGGGTGAATTAATATACAGTTGGTGTGTGTTCTGTATCAAAATCGGATCATTTTGTGCTGCACAATGGGCTTGAGTTCTGACATGAATTTGGCTAGGAACTTTGAAGACGACTAGTGTAGTGGTGAGGAAGTGCATTAGAAAGAAACAGCATTAGGAAAGGACAAAAATGTGTGGAGCTTTTTTGACTGGAAGGATCTATTGGCTGCCTCAGCTTGCTCTCCTATAAACCCTGAAACTGAACCCCTGATTTCTGGATATTGCTATTGCCTTCTTTGGCAGAAATATCTGTGAAGTTTGTTGCTAAAACATATTTGGTGCAACTTTACTGAGGGTGACCAATTTTTGTTAACAGTTACTTAGCATTGAGGTGGAAATTCTGCTGTAGAGTTAGGGGTTTTCTCTATGTTGATGAATCATGAGAGTGACAACTGTCATTGGAATTTTTTTTTCCTCCAGCTTGTTTTCCTATGAATTGGGTAACAATAAACGATACTGTGAAAAAGAACATTGTAAAGCTAGGAAATGTTGGAATAAGGTTGCTTTATACAATCTTTATTCATTGTCATGTGTCACTGTCCATGGACATCCATCTCATTTAGTGCAGAGAACTCTTGCTCCCTCTTGAGCAGTGATTTAATATCTTGTTTCCCCACCCTCAATTATGTCTTTGTATAATTTAGCGCACATTGCTCAAGTACAGTTCTGAATGTATAATTCTTTTTTTTTTCTTATGAGCTTTTCCATAACGCTTTCTTTGAGGTCCTAAGAGTTTGGCACTTCTGCAGATCAGATTTCAAGGAATCTCAAGTGAGACTTCAACAAAATTAAGATCATAATTGATGATCATCAGGAGAAAGTTTGGCTTAGGCAGTCTGACCAGCATCACCGTGGATAGTGCAGTAGAAGGTGGAGGGACACTATACAGTTCTTCAATGAAATGTTCAACTGCTTTACCAATATGAGGCTACCTTTTTACTGTCTGACTCCTGCAATGTTTGTTTGCGCATTTCTCAGCACCTTCAGTAAATGGGAAAGGTATCTTAAAAATATCTTACAAACAGCAGTGTTACATTACATGGCTACGATTTATCCCTGAAGTATCGTGTGAACCAAGTGAAATACATAAATCCACATGGAAAAATAGTCAATGATCATATATTTAATGCTTGTATTGTAATGGATATATCTGATGCGACAAATTAAGGTTGCACAGGTAACCTGATTTGAAGAGTGTCTTGATTTTGAGTGTTTGACTTTGCAGCCATAACATTTTAAGATAGCTTGTGACATTGCACATATATGGTTATAGTGTTTTGGGACGTACAGAAATAGGTGCAAGTGCAGGGTCAACAAGTGTTTTTCCTCTGAGAAAATGTTTTGTAAATATATACTTGGCCTAAGCCTTGTTTGTGCAGCGTGCACATGTTTGTGTGAAGTGGCCTTAAGGAGGCCTAAAATCTATCCCATTGTGTATTCTTTGCAAGATGTGTATTAATCAGTAAGTCATGGTTTCTCTTCCTCAGTAATTCCAATGTCCTAACAAAAAACTTGTGTTCAATATTTGTTCCAGGGCTGTTGTCATGCGAGACGTGTTTTTTTACAACACTTCCTAAGAATTTCTGCCTGCTGCTGCTGGTTTAGATTGAAGGAAGAATGTAGTTTTGTAACTTGCATGTCTGAACACTTGGATTTTTGAGAATGCAAGTTCTTACTCCTTTCATGGAACAACATTGTCAGGAATGATTTGCAGTACTCATTGTACTCTTCTTTCTGTATCAGGTAGGCAGACAACACTTCCACTCCTTTGTACATTAGTAAATATGATACTTTGCCCTGAGTTCTCAGACAAAAAATTTACTTCATTTTAAAGCCAATTTTTTAGTTCTAGTTTTAGGTCTTCCTTTGTTTTTTTCCCCTAGCTATTCAGTTAATGGCAATTATATGGAAGAGAAATTAGCTAACAATTTCAAAGAAATGTCGGGGGAGAGGTGTGTTGCTATGTCTGTCAGAGGTCAGACATACCTTGACATACCTGCTACCTGGTGGAAACACCTGAAGCATTAACTAGTGGCAGCTGCTGGCACTACAACAGTTGTAAGAAAGTTTCAGGTATAGGATTGCACTGAGTTAGCATTTCCTAGATTCTGTATTGGCTGTGGAATCAATAGTGTCATGATTTTTAACATAGCATGCTCCATCCTGAGTGCTAATTTATTTTATATCCTTGCAAAATGCAAGCTTCTGTTTTCCTTCGCTCATACCTTTCTCTTCTCCAGCTAAAATTGTGTTTCATAATATGTCTACACTCCAGTCTGCCCAAGCTGTAAAAGATCTAGCATAGGTATGGAAAGCAGAGTAACTAGTCTGCTTCCTGTATAAAACTGCAAGTATAGTAAAAGAGGTGATCACATGCTGGTGGTTTTGTTTGTGGTTTTTTTTTGTTTTGTTTTGTTTTTCCATGGAGCGTTATTGTGTGCCTAGGGTGTTCTCATCTCAGGATGAATGGATTATTTTGTGGAAGGTGGTGGTGCTTATCAAATCCCTGCCTCTCTTTGTTGTCAAAACTGTAAGGTACCCCTGTAGTGATGTAGAACATGGCTAAAAAGAAGAGAAGAGTTTGGGGATGAAAGTAGTTGAATGTTTATCTATCTATCTAGAGCATATTTGTTATTTGTAGATCAGCCACAAAATTACGTGTAATGCTGAGCACTTAGAGCTGAGGGGCAGGAGCAGCAGTGCTTCGAGTATGGAAAGGGCTCAGTATTGCTAATTACCTTAAAAAACTGATACTTAGTCTTTCACGTGGAAGCCTAGCTACATTTGAGTTTCACTTTTTCATGCATTTTTCTTCCTCAGTTCTAGAATGATGGTGATGATACTAAACAATTAACTCAGAAAGAAATGTTTGAAGAACCTAGATGCTTTTGTGAGGAGCAACATATAAAGGTTAACAAGAAACAGACAGTTGTGTTAAAAGCAAAGTTTAAATACTGTGCAGTACGTGAGTGAATAAGGCAAGGACCCTATATGAACGCAAAGAAAGCGAAATATTGAATGGCTGCTTTTTCATGGAGTATTTTCCATTGTGAGTATTGCTTGAAATAGTAACCTTCTACAGTGATGTTTCATGTAACTAAATAACATCGGAGTACACGTATAGACGGAGTAAATTAAGGTTGCAGAGACTAATAACTTTGTTAATTTTGAGGCCTTGACTTGGCAATCTTAATGTTCTGAACATTACACTAGTACTAAGCATAGTATTAGTATAATACTGATTAATACCAACTGAACAATATACTAAACATAGCATTTATGTAGTACTGTGAACAGAGGCAGGCTTGTGAAAAGTCTGTATACGTTCTTACTTGCCAGTGTCTCATTTGCCTCACATCTGGGGTAAGTATTATCTGTGTTGCAGAGGGAAGAAACCGAGGCATAGCAAGGTAGGTGCTGAACATCATCATATTAGTAGGCAGTTCTGCCTAGAAGACAGGTGCATTACTTGCAGAAGTCATTGATCAAAACCACAAGGAAGTAATTACACAATACAGCTACAACATAGCTCTAAGTGACTTGCTGACACTGCATGTCTTGGCTCAATCTTGCCTTAAATGCCTTGAAGGTAATCCTAGAGAACACTGCCTAATCTGGAACAAAAAGAACAAAGCAGATGTGTATAGAGTGTCAGTTTTGGAAAATACCTTTAAGATGGATGAATTTTCAGGTCCAGTGAAATCGAACACTTCTAGAACTAATTAACAACAGTTCCTAAAAGTTTTTCATTGGTGCAATTTATACATTCATTAATTTAGTTTCCACCACTTTAACCTTTGTGGAAATTACTTTGTTTGCAATAATACAGTAAGTAAACCACTGTGATAGAACAGGCTTAAAAAAAGAAAGGGTGGGTTTTTTGTGTGTCTGTAAACAGTAATTCTGCAAGAATTGAGTCGGTAGTTGGTTTAGCAGTGAAGCAGTGTGCTTGGGTCACCAACAGTAGCCAACAGGCAAAAGATTTGAGAGCTATTAAGCCAAATACTTAAGCTAAAGCTGTAAAAAGTTGTCATTTTCGTAACAACAGAACTTGCAAAGGAGCACATACAAATATATACATTAAAACATCAAGGATAGTGATTGATGCTTTCTTGCTGGAAGAATGCTAAGAAATGTGATTCAGCAATGCTTCTGTACACTACTGACTTTACAATACTTTTAATTTTATTTGCACATTTGAAAATACAAACAAAAATATTAATGAAACAGAGTAAAGCTGAGGAAAGGGACAACACATGTCCCTTAATCTAAAACATTCAGACAGCTTTATTGCCACTAATCACATGAAAGACAGTCCTATTTTCAGCTTGTACACAGCAGTACATTAGGTCGAGTTGCTCTGACTTCTGGGGCTGTGCACTTTACAAAGAAATTGCTGTAAGCAGTGATCTGTGGTAAACGTAACAAATGGAAAGAGTGGATCACTGTGAGTATTCTCATTTTTAAAGTGAAAATGTCCTACAGGAAATCTATCTTTAAATAGCAGTCAAAGGACCAGGCTGTGGTATGCAGTTGTTCTTCATGTTGCTTTGAATATCCATGTTGTCACAGAGGGAAATCACAGATGCAAGTATATCTACTTTGGCTTCTTGGGTTAAATACGGGTGCTTTTCTGATAAAAGTGACGTGGCGTTGAACTTGATGAACTGCATCTCTTTACTACTCAGTAGGTGCTCTTAAAGGGTATTTTCCATCATTTTGAATTTTCTTCTTTTCATACCTGATCCACATGTTTTGGGATGTTGAAAGAAATTATTTAAAAAGTCTTCATTTCAGCAGTTCAGTTTGTTTAAGAAACTCTTACAATGTATTTCAGTTTTGTTGAGTCTTTTGTGTTGTTTTGACTGTCAATTAGAACCAGGGAGGTACGCTGATGATTCTCTACTATTTCAGCAACACTGTCAAAGCGCTGGATAGAAAAAAAAAAAAAACAAAAATTAATTAGTGCTAGCTTCCTCTTATGCTCTAATATTGACAGTAGTCACTGCGTCGTCTTTTTCTCTTTGCTTCTGCCACCACTGAAGAGAGTGGAGCTATGATGTTACCAAATGAGATGCTCTGCCTTTTAGTAAGAGCACTGATCCTGCTCTTAGTCCTGATTCTAGTCATAAACAGATTAGATTTGGTCAATGGAAGATACTATGACCACTAGCTCTCTCATCTCATGCTCCTTTCCATTTGTGATTGCCACGTGCACAGACTGAACAGAGGTCATTACATGGCATATTAAACTGACACCGCTTTCAGTTTACCTTAATATATACCAGGCTGCAGACTATGGCAGTTTGGAAGCTGCTTCATCTATGGTTCAACCACCTCAGTTAGAGGGACGGTGATCTCCAGGAGTAATATGGTACAGACAGCCATCAATGAGAACTGTTTTAGTTGTGCAATTTTAATGTTTGTCACTGTAAATTAATATCCAGAGTCTGCTAGGTCTGTTGTTTTTCCTTTTGGTCTTTGGCCAAATACAGATTTTGGACTGTCTTTTTCTCCTGAGGTCATTTTTGACCCTTTGTTGAAGGCCAGGTGGGCTCCAGGCTATTGTTTATTTTGTAACCTCAAAACCATTGCCTGGGAGGCAGATAATTAGGCTAAGGCAAGCCTACTTTCACATCCCTGAAAAGCCTACTCTGTGCAGTGGTAACAGTTTTTATTGGTATTTGGGTTCCAAGTTTCTGTTTTGCTGTCAGAGTAATTATCTGTGGTATAATAGCCAACCAGTGATTTTTGCACTCTAGAACTAGAGTTTAACATTTTAATCCTATTTTCACATAAAGAAAAGTACTGTCATTCTCATTTTTGATAGAGGTTTTGTTTGTTTGTTTGTTTAGGGGGTTTTTCTTGTTTGATTTTTTTTGTTTGTTTTGGGTTTTTTTGTTTGTTGGTTTAGTACTGGTTGTTTGTTTGTTTGTTTGTTTTCCCTGAGCATGGCTGTTCTTCCTTTACAGTTTTCCAAGAAAACTAGCGTCTTAGGTAGAAGGTGATTAGAGGACTATAAACAGCTGGAGAATTTCACTAGCAGCTGCAGCTCTGATCTTGATAACTTTTCAAAACAGTTCTATGAGTACATTTTAAACTTGGTCTATGGTTTTAATTACTGACAGTATGCAGGACCTGATGTTAACACTGGTTTCTCTAGCTTGATAGATCAGTCATTATATATGAAGAATCCTTTTGGTCATAGTGCAACATATCTTAATCCTTGCTTATTAAAGGTATATAACTGAAAACTGTTAGGGGGAAAAAAACCTCACATCACCTCACCTCTTCACCACTTTTTTCTCTGCCCAGTGCATATTGTCTTGTTGATTCAATAAATCGTATAGGAATGTTGTATACTCTTCTGTTGTAAAACACAACCAGTGTGTATGGTTGCCGTGAATCCTGTCCAGAACTCTTTCTTATTAGAAAAGATCCATCCTAAAGAGAGAAAAGTAGTAAGTGTATTCAGCTTATTTCATCCAGCAACTTTGTTTTTAGCTTAATATTTTCATCTATATTAGCATTAAACCCGTTTCTCCCATTAGAAAAACTGTATAGCAGATGAGAAGTAGCATGTGTTCCTGCTGTCTAACAGTAGCTTACAAAGGTGTTGTTTAAGAGCCATCTTTGCTGCTGCCTGTTCTCTCTGTCAGAGAAAGAAAGAAGAAATAAACATGCAGTGGCAGCAGTCTGTTGGAGTCCACAGGCTATTAGGAAATGAAGTTACTATCAGTGGCAGTAGGTAGGCAAGAAAGCAGTGAGAGGTGGAGATACTGTTTCTCCAGAGCTGTAAAAAGCACTCTGGTAAAGTTGAGCACCTACAGCTGCTGACACTGTAGCCCAGTGCTCACTAGCTAGTGGTAGCCTACACTGATGATAGCCCAGTGCTCTGCCCCTTTATCCTGCTTTGTGGAGTTAGGCAAGAGTGGAAAATGTACCTGATGCCGAGGATGCAATTCTACATGTTGCTATTCCCTTCTATGACGCTAGCTTTTGTATGCAGAATATTTGAGAGAACTCAAATTCTCCAAATACCTAAATGCATAGTGTTGCCATTTCAAAATGCATAGCAGAGTCAGCCTTTCCAAATAGTAGCTGTTTTTACATGAGCCATTGGACAGTGATGGAGATCATTTAAAAGTCATGGGGCTTTGCCTTCCATTTTAATGGATGCACGTGAGCTGTCAGGTCTTCCTCAGCTCTCTAGTCTGTAATAGCTTTCTCTGCAGTGCACCAGTCTTTGAGTTACACTAATGCAACTTTGTCTTGGGATGGAAACCACAGTTAAATAGTTTCACCACAATAATTTCATGTTTGACAGTATTTGCATGGAACAGTACTCTGACCTGTTTAGAATACAGCTGATGTTCTTAGAATATTTCTGGTTGTCTTTTTTTTTTTATTTGAAGTTTTTTCATAAAATAGACATTCTTTAAAAGTGACCTACCTTGTTTGATCGGTACAATGCATCTTCTGCCGTTTTCCTATCACAGGTAGCAGCATACCATGCTTTACTGTGAACACCAGCATCCTAGAAAGAGAGAAACAGTGTTTCACCTGTAAAATAATAATGGTGATAATAAAGAATATGGCCTGTAAGGGAGTTACTACTAAATAATGACAGCTGTGAAGAACTCAAATGCAGAACACTGTAGAAAACACAGAATTTAGAAAATTCTTTGCCAGGAGCTCACTGTTTCTGTTGGATAGAGGTAGGACAAAGAAAAACTAGTGTGTCAAAACAGTGGTAGCAGATGTGTGATAGAAGAAGAGAGAAAGATACCCTGAGGAAAGCAGTCATGTTCAACTGGAGGATAGTTTGGTATTTTTAAAGCAGGAAGCTATTCTAGTAGAATGTAAAGAGGGTATCCAGGACATGTTGAGGAATAAATTGACCAGTAACAATTTAAATGCTGCTCAGCTGTGGGCTAGCCAATGAAATGTCCAGATTTGGTAGGCATCCAAGTTTTGGGAATGAAGTTTCCCATATACTTAATGCTATTTGTGAACATGATCATGATTGCCTCCATCTGGATAGCATGGAGATTGGAAAAGTGTACCTTTTGCTCTTTTTGTTGTTACTAAATAAGGACAAATGGGTGAGTCCTACAAAACAGAGAAATAATTAATGTCTTTCCTCTACTAATACAGCAGTTCAGCCCCCAGTGTTTTCACCTGAGACATGAGATACAAATTCAGTTCCAGTTGTCTGTTGGATTGAGTCTGAATATATCCTTACATTTGAAACAGTGCTCTTATCTAAAAGGCATAAAACCATGTTTACTGTGGAGAAGGATTACATCTGTGACAGCATACAAAAGCGGCTTATATTTTATAATGTATCTCTTGGGTGCCTCATTTCTACATGTTATCCCCTGTGAACACCTTGCCAAGATCATCCTCCTTCTCTCCATTCTGTTAAATGCTTGGCGGTGTTCTGTACAGTAAATGAATGTAACCTGTTCTTCCAGTGGAAAACATGGGACAAAGATACAAGGTAGAAAGATTGGCACCCTAAAGATTCTGGTTTAGAAGATAAAAGCTCTCACAGCAAAGGAAGTGCAAAGATAAAAAGATGTGAGGAGGTGATGGCAGTTGGGAGTGAGTGGTACGAGATTATGATTTGAGCAAGAGAAGACGTGGTAGAAAACTGGGTATAAGATGATGCAGGATTGCGTGTACATTTGGGAACAGGAGTGGAGTTTAGAGGAAAGGTATGGGGGATTTTAGAGAAGTATGAAAAGAAATAAAAGAAATGATACTCGAAGGACAGGATGAAGGATTAGAAGCAACATGAGACTTATACGTTATCAGACTTCAATAGCTAGAAGATTAACTAGCAGGTTATAAAGCCAGCAATCATAAAAAGTGAGCTCTTGCTGAGGAGGTTGATGCAAAAGCTAACACAAGTGAGTAGAGAGGCTATAGAAATAGCGCTGGGAGTGTTTCCTAATGAATACTTCTGGGTATTAACTTTCCTGGTCATTTGATCAGTTTTGCTGCAACTTTGTAGTAGCAAGCTTAACGATAAAATTCATTTTCACACAAGCTTTGTCACCTCTGTACAAAACAGATTGAAAATGAAGTTGCACGTTATGGGTGATCTGGTTTAGCTGGCTTATTGCTGCCAAAAAGGGAATGCCTTTGCTTCTTCCTTGTGCTCATTTTCTTGCTCATCTGATCCCACGGTGCGATGATTCACTTTAGTAATCTCGCAGAAAAAAAATTGTTACCTTTTTGGTTTGTCTTGTTTTGTGTTTGCCAGGTTGGTTTCCTGTCAGTTTAATGAGTTGTCTCAGCCCAGTGTGGGATCAGCGGAACACCAGAGAAGCCTGTGGCTGGGAGGGGAGTTGATAGTGAAGAGAGAGCAGAGCCTCCATTTTGGGCGCATTGCACTAAATTCTTAGATTGGCTCAAGCCATAACATATAACTTTACCTCCAAAGTTCTTCCATGTATTTATCCAGTCCCACTATTCATTGGAAAAAGATAGGATGAGAGGAATTGCAAGTATGCAAGGTACTCAGCTACTTAAAGAATGAGGCCAGTAAACCAATCTTTGTTCAACAGAACAGGAATCAACTGCCCCCAGACCTTCTTTCTAGCACTGTCTGTGGCCTATAATCTGGAAGCAGAGAGCTGCTGCCAAAGTTTGGGTGGGAACCAAACAAATAATGAACTTTATGGGCGTGAATCATGTCTGCAAGCACCTGTATTGTGCAGGACGCTACAACAAATGATACCACTGTACATAATTGGTGGGAAAATAATAGTAACTAACAGTCAGTATTTTTTTAAAAAAAAAAAAAACAAAATGGATGTTTTATTAAGCTCTGGTTTTGCCCATGGCTGTTACATAAAAGCTGCAAGTGTAATTGCTACAAGCTGTTTATTTAGTGTCTGCTGGATTGTGTATTTGAAAGCAATTTTTATAATAAATATCCAGTATGACATACTGTTAAAATTTTCCCAGAACTTCACTGTTGTATTATCTTTGTCATGTCAGGCTTTAGAACATTTAATTTTACTGGCTCTGCATAATAGAGCCTTTGTTTTGCACTCAACAGAACTATTTTTACCTTGTTTGTGACTACTAGGCTAATACAAATGGCTTCCTGCATTTTGTAGTCTCCCTTCATCCAAAATGAGAGTAAAGGGAATAGCACTGAAATGAAAATAACTTCGCATTTGCTTAGATTATTCAAAGCGTAATGTTGCAGTGAAACACAGAAAAAAGAATTGGTTGTAAAACTGACAGCATTAACTGTAAAGAGAAGAGGTTTCTTTAAAGGAACAGAAAGGAGTAGGACTTGGGAGAGACTAAAACATGTAGGACACATCACAGTGTCCTCTGAGAGGAGCAGCAGTGACTTTCTTCTCAGTTCTTAAAACTTTGCTGACACCTCAAACCGCAATAAATAGGGCAATGTTTATAGAAGTGATTCTGCTCTCTGCATCTTGCTGTGCTGGGCCAGTCAGCAGAGCATCCCTGTTTCCTCCTACAAATTTCTGGGATTTCTTAGTGCATTACATCAGTGCAGGCTAATGCTAATAGCTGCAGATGGCTTCATTGTATTTGCGTGGTGCACATTATTTTTTTTTCAGGACACAGTATGTATAGCTATAAGTTAGAAAAAAGTAGGCAATTAAAAACTCTTTATAGCGATCTATATCAAAGACTACACTTAAGCACATCACCGCAGATTTCCTTGTTTCCAATGATGTCAAGGTATTATGAACTGGGGAGTCAGGAAGGCCTGAAACTAAGAGGCTTTTTTGGGTTTTGTTTAAAGTGACTGATATAGTGCCAAGCCTTGGTATAATGCTATTTACATATTTTTCTACAGTTTGTTAAATTTCTCCTATGCTATATGTTCTAAGCATTTTTTTTGTACAAAAGCTAGCATTCACATTATTTGTGCTACAGAAAAATCTTCACTGCAAAAGGGGACACGGATGCCCTCAACAAAAGGAGTATGACTTTTATTTAGAAAGGGGGTAGAGGCGGAAATACTACTTTAAAGTAAAGGATAAGAAGATTTCTGTAATGTGAATTTAGCTAACGTTATACCTGGTCTGCAGTACTTGAAATAGATGAAATGCTGCCGTGAGGGGAAGTACCCAGCGAACGGTTTGCAGCTTCTGGCACTTCTAGAAAAGAGAAAGAACAACATGTATAAGTTTTCCAAGTATGTTTGTTGTGCTGTAAGAAATTGATTTGTTACAAGGACTTTGGAAGATCTGGAAACACTTGACCTTTGGTATCACTCAGGAAAGCTATCTACTGCAAATGGATGGGCCCTATATAAGTGCCTGGGACACTTGCCTGCTCAAAAGAGGAGCCATGCTTATAAAGAAAGAAACAGTTTCGTTAATAACAGTTTGGTTAACAACTTGGTTAATAGCCAGAGCTAGACTTAAAATGCAAACCCTACCACCACCACCTCCTAAGTGAATCAATGTAGCAATATATAAAGAAAATGCAAGAACACAATGCAAAAAGCACTCAGTCCAGTGTGAGTAGTAGTCATATATGTGAGGGACTCAGGAAAACAAATGTAGCTCAGAGATCATTTTTCACTAATTTAGTCCAACTGTAGTAGTGTTGCATAGTAATGATGTCATAGAAATATGGGAAGTAAGTATAAATAATTGTTTTCTGGTAAAACAATCTTGGTCAAAGATAGTGTAGGTATTTGCTATAGGTATTTGTAATCAGATCTGGGTACAGATCAATTATTTTATACTAGAGAAGATGATTGTAGAAAGTTGAGTGTTACTTATTCTGTTATTATGGGAGGATTTATTTCCTGTTTGTTTTACTTATTGGGGAAAAAAAAATGCTACTAGGATTGTTAGTACTCACCTATTCCTGGACATGATACTTTGCAGACTGCTTGATCAAATCTTTACTAATATAATTCTGATTTAGATTTTGGTTTCAGAAAGCAGTAAGAATGTTATAGAGGAGGTCATACAGTGACTCAGAATTAAAAAAATTCAATTGGACTGGAGAGCTCAAAGACACCTACTTGAAGTAGGTTTAGAACTTCTTTTGTAGTAAAGATGGACTGCAGCTTCCAGACAGTTGCAAGTACAAGGGAGACATTGTAAGGAGCAGTTCCAGCTCTCAATGAATGAATAATCACCTGAAGAAGGCTATTCAATATTAAGAATTTTGTTTTTTCTGTCAAATTTTGACTGACCAGCTGCAAAAGCTACAGCTGACAAGTATGTTGTATGAACAAAGTAAGAATTGCCAGAATTCAGCCTGAATTAGACTTTACAAAAGGAAATTAAAATAAGTAATAAGAGATTCCTTAGCTGTGTAAAAAGGAAAGAGAAATGGGGCTGTCTGCAGTAAGAATTTTATTGATTTTTAAGATAATCTAGGTACTAAACCAATAGTAGTTCTCGTACAGAAATGGAAATTTTGACAACCAAACTGGAAGCAAAACTCAAATAGCTTAGTACAATTGAACTGGTAGGCCCAGATGATCTTTATCCCAGAAATTTTAAAGAACTGGCACAGGAAATTACAAGGCTAGTAACAATTATTTTAAATACATTTGAAGTCAGGGTGATACCATATGATTAAAGAGTATCAAACATAATTGCTATACTTGAAGTGGAAAAAGTGACCTGAACAGCTACAGGCCTTTTTGTCTGACTCCACAGAGCACGAGGCCCTAGGAGAGAATTTGAAGGAAAGAATGTTAAGATTTGGAGGTAAAGGTACAACTAGCAAGAGAAAATATTTACCCAAGTAGATAAAAATGTTATAGCTGTTTCATAACATACCAGAGTTCTACAAAGAGGGAATATGGTACTGTACTTACTCTGGACTTCAGTAGAGCATTTGATACCGTGCCATATGGGAAATTGGTACTTTTTATGAAGAATATGAAAGTTAACGCTAGGCTTCTATGGTGACAAGGAAGAGATGGCAGGTTATGCTGAAGGGACATTAGTGATTGGGACCAATTGTGTCTGTGATTAAGTTGTTATTGGACCTGGCACAGAATAAGAGTGTGTTAAAGAAAGTTTACTAATCAGAGCATCATTTAGCACCAGATGACCTCGAAGAATAGTTACGCTTTAGGAATTAGTAAGAATTTGTGCTACAATTTGACACACATCAGTTGTGCAACAGGAGCAGACAAACTTGAGAGCAGCAGTCTACTGCATGAACATGAAGCATTATTATAGTTCCACAGCATAGGAGATGTAATTGCAACATACATCGAGCAAATATCTTCAGGAAATAGAGAGAAATGCTAATAACAGCATATAAGTTTAAGCTACACCACATGCAGATTTCTATGTGCAATTCTCATCATCCATTTGCAGTGTGAAAGATATGTTCAGACTGAAATATGTGCAGAAAAGGGCTTGTAGGAAGATTGGACAAGTGTCTGCTAACAAGAGACTAGAAAAACATTAGATCTAATTTACCCTAATGTGCAAAGAGAGTTCATAGACACATTACCTAATTTGTTTTTAACTGTGAACTGAAATGAAGTCCCTCTTTGAAAGCATTACTCACAGAAGAGCTTTAGCATTTGCCATTATAAAAATACCTTTTTTTTTTTCCCCTGTAGAGAAAGAATAAATTGCTGGATGCAATAATAATCTATCTGGCTTCTAAGCAGCAGAAGCCTGGAACAGCCCAGAAATGTCATATTTGGGGTTCTTCTATGGCAGGGAAGATCGATGGAATCTTTATTATGATGGGAACTGACCCAAACTGCCTTTGGCAGAAGTTTCCAGTAGTCACAAATGGGAATGAAGCACCCAATTTCCATTGATTTATACAATAAACCTGACATGCACCCTTAATTTTACTAGCTGAGCTAAGCCCCTGGATACTTGATCTCCTCTTTGTATGCATTACAGAGACAAATGTTAATTCCAAACTAATGAATATGCACGGCATCTTTAAATAATCTTAATTCAAAGATTAATTTGAAATTACAAGTTAATCACATTTTAATTCAAAATTTGAATTACACTTACTTGGCAGAATTGAGGGCTTTTGGAGCAAAGGCCTGAAATAAATATCAAGAGATTACAGAAAGGTCTGAGAAGATCTACCCAGTTCTGAAAATATTAAAATTATGCCTTTGAAGCATGCAGTGGTAGAATGTGTTCCATCTCACCCATTTGTCCATTGAAAAATAAGGGCCAGATACAGGTATTTAAAAAAAAAAAAAAATCATATCCTGCTAGTACTGACAATTAGGAATTTAAACATCTGCTTTAAATCTCTATCACCCAATTAAAGATTATATCCTCCCATGCTTTTTGGTGGTGGTTATAGTATTTGGATGCATTTGCCATGTATTATTTTTTGCTACTGTGAGGATTCAAGAAATATGACTTTCAAAAAGCAACAGAAGGCTACAGAGAAAACAGTGCTCCCCTTTGAACTTCTCACAGCTGTGTTCAGACCGAGCAGTAGGAGCTGGTGCATTGAAATATTCAAAAGATGATAAAAAGTGATTTTACTTTTGGGCACCACTTGGAAGGGGTGGAAGCGGAAGCTCTTGGCTGGAACCTCGTCGTCGTTCTGCTGCTGTAGGTTTTTCTGTAGTTTGGGAAAACAAATTGTAGAGTCAAGATTTATTCAGAAATATATTGTCCCAGATAAGAGAGTCCCAGTAGTTGAAGGAGGGTTTATTTTATTATTATAACTTTTGGGGGTTTTCCTTACATGGCAGCTTGCCATCCTGCTGCTTTCTTTATTAACTAGTGGCGTACCACCAAATTTCTAGGCAAATAGCTGCGCTGTGAATGCCTGCAGGAGCTCAGTGGGAGACTTGCCTTCCGAGAGGCGAGCTGCGCGAGATGAGGGAGGACGCTGGGGCAGGCTGCCTGCAAGAGCTCAGCCGGAGGAGGCGCGGCTGGCTGGCTGCAGCTTACCCTTGCGTTAGACAGCAGCTCCTGCTGAGTTTTTGCCTGGAGGAGCTGCCGCCTTGCACAGAGGCAAGACGCCTTTTCTGCCTGTGCAAGGGACTGGCTCTTGCCAGGAGTTGGCTCCATGTGAGGTGGCTCTTGCTGAGTTCAGAATGATACACTCGCGCTTCGCCTCCCTTCCCCCTTCTCCACTTTGAGGACTACATGGCACATTGCTGGTCCATTAGGTCGTACATTACCCTGCCAGTAACCTCAATAGTTTTACTGTGACTGCTTTTAGAGAACAATGATATTCAGTGCAACTAAGGCTGGCCAGATCCAGTTCGAAACTGCTAAAACCAACCCCCCCCTCAAAAACCTAGAATAAATTGAATGTGGTAGTGTTTGTTTCATGTTTTTAATAAAAAGAAAATTAAATTCTGATAAGTGTCAACTTTTTCCACAGTAGTGGAGATAATTTACCTTCATTTGCAGTTAAGGTCTCTCTGGAAGGTAAACTTGGTTTCTGCAATAAAACAGAAGGAAACCAAATATTAAATGGCACATTACTTGTACAGCAAACGTTTATCTTTTGTGCTTTTTGTGAACTAGTTTACATTTAGAATTGACAGCATCCTGGAGGGATTAGGAGGTAGGGACGTGGCCATTCTGTGAAGAGCCTCTAGTTGTATGACCTTGAAGCGTGGGATTTTGCAAAGTAGATTTGGAAAGAATCCCAGTTTGTGTGTATAAATAGATGGACAAAAGTAAAAGCTAGAGATGCATGCCTTTTTTTTTTTCTTTTTTTTTTTTTTTAAATAAACTCTCATCTGTAAGTTTATGGTGTAAAAAACGTTTCGTTCTTATCTCAAGTCCAAAAATGAAAAGTCCATCCCAAATACTTGCAAATCAAAATTTGAATATTTTCATCTTTGTCAAGCTATGCTCACAAATGTCTGAACACATTTCTTTTTACTGAAAGTTAAATTGTCGGTTTGGCTCACAGTAAAAACTTGCCCAACCTTCCGGTTTCAATTTTTTTTTTTTCCATTTTGAAACAACGATAATAAACTGTCAGTTTCAAAACATTTTTCAAATTAATTTCTTTAAAAATTTCAACCAGCTCTCTCACTTTCTCCCATGAAAGGTTTTGGGATATTTTTCTGGTGATGAAATACTTACTGAAAAACCTCTGACAAATTCTGGTAAAATCCCACATCTTTCTTGAGCTATCACTCTTACAAGAAATCCATGTTTCCCATATGCAGCCCTGTATATTTTAGGGAATACTTCTGAATGGCCTGTGTTCCCATTTATTTCTCATTTTATTCAGTTCTTGCACTGTGTTTATTGTTACACCCTATAGCACTGAATACAAACATCCCTTTAATCAAAATATTTTTCTACTTGAGCTTTCTTCACTGCTGATTAGTTCATATAACTGCACCCAAATATTTCCTTTCTTTATAACTCTTTCCCCTATTTTTATACATTTATGTCGTACCCAAACTCATGATAAAATTAAGTTTTACGATAAATTAAAAATAATCTGTAAAGCTATCGTTTGATTACGCAATTACAAGTCAACTTACTGGTGAATTTACTGCATTAGAAATTTTCTTTCTGCAGATTGGAGGAAAAAGAAAAAAAAGAGTTAGGTTACTTAGCAGATACATGAATTCATTTAGCAACTAAGCATCAGGTTCATTGATTCCCAAGATATTTCTGGCCAAGATGGGATGCATCTCCTTATTGGATAGCTGTAGCAGTTAGGAAAAAAAAAAAAAATAGAGTAAGGGTATCAGATATAATGTGGGTACTCAGGAAAGATACTTATGCTATGCAAAGAAGCTACAATCTGTCCGATGCTTAAGATGACAACTTGGGTGGGGCAGAAGTGTTTTAACGAAAACCACAGCTTTCTGCATTTATAGGCATGCACATGCTATTGCTGCAGTATGTGACTAAATTACGTATGCCAGCCAGCATATGCCATTGGTGGCAGGCAGTGAAGGGCAGTGGCACTGGCATGCAAGCAGTATTCCTCCAGAAACAGTGAAAGAATAGCTTGCCTTTACCTAGTCACGATGTCTTCCATGAACAGCAATAAAAATTACTCTTGAATTCTGATTGCCATAGGCAAGGATAGGAGTTAGCCCCTAATACACCTAGTAATTAACCCCATCTCTATCAAAGAAGTAGTTTTATCATTTTTTACTCACATGCCCCTCGGTAACGGAGATGGAGCTGCTCCAGTGGGAAATCTGGATTCTTGTGTATTATTGAAGCTATGATCTAGAGATGCAAACACCATATTTAGTATGCAATATTAGCTGTATCTGAACTTCCATTTCAGTATTAATGTAATAAAAGTAAAAAATATCCATTGGTTTAATTTTTGTCTTGACATATTTTGACTCTGATTATACTAGAAAACAGTTAAGTACCATTTCTTGCTTATTGCTGACTGTTACAGATAAAATTTATACTGACACACTCCACTACGTGCTATATTAAGGTCACCAGTGACATATTGACAACAAATTCTGCTCATATTGCTGTGTTTTCAGTATAGAATACTTACTTTCATCATTATTGTTTGCTTCATGGTCCTGTAATGGAAAAAATATGTTAGATTTGATGAGAAGCAATTAAAAAAGGAATTATTATTAAATGGGAAGTGCATAAATAATCTGGTCTTGGTAATCTGTAGTAACGTTTAAATATATTTGTACAAAATGCATCTAATATCCAGGATACTTTTCATCAGCTTTTATTACAGCATTTGAAAAATTTTAGCAAACATCAATCTGATTTTGAACATTCTAATAACCTTGGGATTGCTTGTAGTACGGAGAAAATTGGCCCTGAATTTTGCAGCAAGACGTTTTGGTTCATGTTTCATTTCTGAGCTGGAAAGCAGAAATTTTGCAGCAGATTTGAATATATTAAGAACACATTTTCCACTGAACAGAGGATACTGAGTAAATTGCCTTTCCCAGCTTCTTTTGGAGATGTTTTCTTTTGGCTCCCACTTCTTGTCTTTTAGGGAATCAGACTTTCATATGATAAGTACCTTTCAAAGAGGCACGAGTTGTTAATTTGTCCATCTCCATCCACCAGTTTAATGACTTTTCACTAATCTGGGTTACAAATGCATCCATTCTCTGGTTGGAGAGGTGTAATCCATCATCCAACAGTTGAGGGAGCGAGATGCAGAGAAATTTTTCTCCCAGTCAGCCCAGGCCTTTGAGAGGAACAAGGGTTACAGTTCTGTTAACACGATCAGTGCTGGTTAGTGTTGAGAATGGATTGAATGGGAGCAGTTAACAGATGTTTTGGTTATTGTTTTGGTTTGTCAGTGTGTATAGTTGGGGATGGAAACGCACAGCACAGCACTGGACAAACATCATGCTCATTACCATGTTTTTCTTTAAAACCATGAGGGCTGGCCACTTACACAACAAGCAAAGACCCAAAAATTTGGACTACACTGGGTAATTCTTTCCTAGGCTGACTCTTGTGCCAAACTGGGTAACTGCAAGTACCCAGGAGCTGAATACACCCATTGTACAGACGAGTGTTTGTTTGGGAGCTCCATCCTTGGTGCTGTAACTAACTCAGTGTGTGGCCCCAGTGAAACGATAGTCTCTCTTGATTCTCTGTAAAGCTAGGATGATATCAATCTTAGAGGTAAGCTCTGAGAATGAATTAATGGAGAGGCCTCAGCTGCAATATGGCACTCGAGTATGTTCTGAAGCAGGAGTATTCTTGTTAGTGCTGATCAGAGAGTGGAATTTCTGTCCAACATTCTCCCTTCAGAAAGATTTTTTTTCTAATCTTATATTGGTGAGAAAAGTTGAGAAATCAAACCACTTCATAAAAGAGAAATCGGACTTGGCACCACTCAGAAATTGTTCAGCACCTTACAGGATACAGATCTAAATTGGAAGAACATTGTGATGAGGTGGAAGGGAAACTAAAATGCTGCTGCTGTTGTATGTAGAGGTGTGCAAAACCCCTCCACAGAAATACCTGGTATATCTAGAAATTTAAGGATTGAAAGTAAGACTATAAGATGTTCTTCTACCACCTGCATTATGTTACTGTAGCATCTAATGCTATGGTATGGCCCCAAATTCCAATTTTAAGTGTGTAATTTCTCTATGTAGTTATTAGTAGACTGATTATTTCTTAAGGACAATTCAGAGCACTGGGCTGGGACAGAGTTTGATGCACATAGCTTTTGGCACAGATGCTGATGCAGTTACTGTCACCCTGTTTCTTGGTAGTTTCCTCCTCATGCGCACCCTCTCTTGTGCTGACACAACTGTTAGTAGAGCTATGGTGTAGAACAATTTATGGAACTCATCTGGCTGAAAAAAAACTTCTACGCATTTGCTTTTACCCATTTGCTACAGTTAGACAAGTTTCCAAGTAGTTTGCTTCAGAAAACCTTTGTTCCAGCACAGCGGAAGGGACACACTGGGGACAAGAGTAGAGGAAGAAGAGGAATGACTTAAACACAGCCTTAGGAACCCAAAGGTTGTAATTACTCCTTCATGGACTGCATTTTCTAGTGATACTGGTTACTCAGACTACCCAGGCTGACATTTTAGAAGGATTCCGTTTTCAGAAAGTATTAATCATTCATCATCTGAAAGGAATGAGGCTCAAGGAAGGTGCTTCAGATTGGGCAATATCGCCCATTGCTACTGAAAGTAAAGTTCCTAGAGTTCAACTGGTATTTTTTAGTGCCGGAAATTATTTTTGTGGAATGAGACATATATCCCTTGAAACATTTTAAGTTTTTCTTGGATCACTACAGATGTCCAATGTATCTGTTTTGTCCAAAAGATTAATAGCCACAATTACAATATTAGATCAATCTGACATTCAGAGTTACCTGTTTCTGTTATTTAATCCAGATAATAATAAGCATCCATCCATCTCTATGTATATATAAAAAAAACCACAGAACAGCCCAAATTTAACACATTCTTTTATAGCGGCACATTAATTACTCACTGCTTTTGGATGAAGACGATTTCTGGGAAGAGGCAAAATATTTCTGGAAAATATACACAATAAGTTAAGATGAGTAGGATTGACTTATTTAATTGCTTGGCTCAGATTTGCGTTTCAAGATCTAGAGAGGAGGAGGTTTGCAGTAAATGGATTTAATTGCAGCTATGCACCGCTGCAGTGGTTGTGGTGATGCTGTGCCCTTAGTGTGTAACTGTTCTAGAAGAGCTTCTGTCCTGGACCTCGGGTCCCCTGCAGCTGTGCACAGGACCTCACCAAACACTGTAACACACACAATGTTGTGGATGCCACCTGCTCTTCCTGGGGCATATGGCCTGTTTTGTAGAGCAATGTCCTAGAGTAAAACAGTGGTTACGAAGCAACTTCCTACACTTCTGGGGACACAGGAGTGAAATAGGCTGCATACTCGAGTTTCCTCTGCCTCTTTTCCTCCAGAGACTTGGACTATAAATTATGGATTTACTGTGTCCAGCTTCTTTACAAGCAATCCTGTGCTGCATACCCTGCAAAAACATCTCATTTGCAAGGGTGCAGATATGGATAACAGGACTTTAAACTGGCTTGCAGAGATGTTTTACCCCTGCACTGGGTCCCTAAAGTGATATTCAAGAAAAATAGTACCCACTTGGCAACCTGGCTTGAATACAGAACTTCGCAAGGAAATGAGAACTTTCATTCTTACCTTGTCCCAACATCCCTAGCTATTTGTGTGACCTGACAATTGCTTATTGTCTGAAGGCTACACAATAGAGAGGAGAAAATTTTGTCTCTGCTAATATTTCCTATTGATATAAGCTGCTGTTGACTTACCTGGAAGTATCCAGCTTAGGTGACTCTCTGGTCACGTTGTGCATGTGGGAGTGCTCTGTGTTCTGAGCAGGCATAGACGGAAGTGGCTTAGTGAACCTAGTAATAAAACGCGAATTAAGAAAGGAAAATTATATTTAACAACAGCGAATACAAAGGCAAACTCTCTTTCTCCTCCCCTACCCTGTCAAAATTCTAAAAAGTATCCTTAAGAGTTATTTCTTTTTAATGTGTGTTATGTTTGGGTTATTGAAATTAACATAGAAATGGATGACAGTCTTTGTGTAGATAATCTAAAGAGAGAGAATTACTATATGTATATCTTCTAGAGAGAGAATTATCAAACATATAGTATGTAGATGAGAAAATATATTTTCTGACAAGTTTTAAATAATGCACAAACATTCACAGCAGTGGGTTACCTGGTTACCGGTGGTGGTGATGGTTTTTCCTGTAAGAGAAAATGCACTAAATTAGTTGGTCACTTTTTGATTTCATGAAAATACATTTGTATGATCCTACTTATGTTATCACAGCACTATCTTTATTTTTGCATTGTGGTATATATTTCTAGTAGAACTCTGCCTGGTAATCTGCACTAGGCTGGGAGACGCAAGAAGTCACCACCAGTAAATCTGTGAAGCCCTGAGCACGCTGCTTTGACTGTGTCAGAGTTGTCACTGCTCCTTTGCTGCAGTTCTGCTTCTGGAAAGCATTCCCTTATGCTGCTGCTTCCCAGACTGGATCACTATCAGACAGGACTGGGAAACTTCAGCCCCTTCCCATTTACTCTGTTCTGCAGACGTTTTGAATTGGTTTGCCAGCTTTTCTGTGAAGGAAGTGTCAGAAAGTTTTCAGTGCAGACAGAGATTTGTTCCCATTTTTGCCCTTTGAAAGACTGATCATCTTTTTTCACAATCACATTTGTGCCCTGCCTGAGGGCAGTGTGAGTCAAACTATAAAAAGGCCTTACCTCTTCTTCAGGAACCTCGTAGACTTCTGTAGGAAAGGAATAAAAATCGTGTTCTTTGGTTAGCAAAAACATACTGCATGTCATCAGAAAAACTGATCAGAATTTGTATCAATTGTACTTCTGTCTCTGGAAAAAATAACTTGGAGAATCTGCTCAGAGCTTGATTCTGCCTCCAAAACCCTGGGGTAGCTACACCCCTGGTCTTGTAGTGGGAGCTTCAGGCAAAGTCCCAGGAAGTCTGATGAACAGTTACTGTATTAATGAACCTTCCCCTCACCCCACAACGTTTTTTTTTGTTGTTTTGCTTTTTTCAACCCCCCCCCGCCCCCGCAAGATGAATGCTTGTGTTGTGCAAACCTGGGACAGTTTGGAAAAGATGTGTTATCACACCTGTGATAGCGTTAGCCTTTCCTTGACTCTCAGGAAGGAAGAGATCAGGTGAATCATAAATACAAGCTGGCTCATTTAAGTGGCCAGCGTCCATCCCTGAGCTCTGTCCCACAGGCATATTTTAATTCACAGATACTAAAAGCCAAAACCACCAGCATCCTTATCTATGTCCATTTTTTTCAATGAAAATTGAATTATATTTCAACAAATTTCCTTTCAGTGCAATAGAAGCAATGAAGCCTGACAAATGTCCGAGTTCCCACCAGGGGGAGATGTTCTATTTTTTTTTTGGTAACATCTGTCAGGAGCTGGTTGCTGCTTGAAAGTGATTTACAGAACGGCTAAGATTGAAAAGGGCATTTTAAAATGTCTGAAAAGTCACAAAATCTTAAGTCATTCAGAAAAAAAACCCAAAACAATCTTTTGTAGTTTGCGACTTGAAAGCTAAACACATTGCTAATTAATATGCAAAGACTTTTAAAGAACTGTGTGATCAGTCTGTAAAGATTACATTCCAAGCAATTAATGACATGATGAGGATGCAAAACAACTCGGAGTTAGCACAGCTGAGAAAGATTAAGCAAGTTTATCTGCACTTACAAAAGCAAACATGATCCTTATTTGCTTCTGCTTTTGTTTCGTTTTCCAAATAAATTGCTCTTTATAGAACTTAGAAATGGGAACACTTATCACAGGACATGCAAAACATCAGCCTATACAGAATTTCTTTAAGGTTGAATCTTGATGTGGTTTTCAAGTATTAAGTCTTGATTGCTATAGTGAAATGGGATTACTAACATACTGAGTCCTATAATTGTTTTTGCTGTATTGATCCATTTGCGTTCCTCCACTAGAGCAAAAGACTAAAAATAAATTGGTTTGGGGCAAATCACTTCTTCTACTTTTATTCATGCTTAAAACAGATTTACTATTCAAGCTCGGCAAAACAACTGCTACAACACAGAAAAACCTAAAGAGGAACATATTTTTGTTTTACTGAAGTATGTCCTGTGGTTTGTGTTGTGAATACTTCAAGCATAATTTAATATTCCTCAGTCTTAGATTATTTTATTTTAACAGTGATACAAACTCTACATACCTTGCATATCAGAAGTAAAAGAAGGCTTTGGAGAAGTAGGGGGGGCTGACTTTGTTGTCTTCATAAATCTGTTCACAGGAGCTAAAAACCATATTTTATTCATATATATATATACACACTTGTGCATGTGTGTGTATACACACATAGATATTTATATATATGCACATATATATTAAAAACTAACAATGTAACATTTATACAGTAAGAATAAATATTAAGTAGGTCCAAGTGATAGCCTTTTTGTGTGACCTTGAACAAATCAACTGAGGCAGAAAGCAGCTCTCATTTTAAAAGGGAAACATTATTCAGTGTTCATGCCTTGCTGAATAGGTTGGATACTCTCAGTAATGTCAGAGAGCAGAACTACATACTCTTCTCTGTTTACATTTCACCTTTGGACTCTAATAATTTCACTCTCCAGCTAAATATACTTCAAATGGTGAGGTAAAAAAAATGAATCAAAGTCTGTCTTTATTTACTGAAAATCTAAAAAGGCTTGTTCTTCTCCTGAGGCACTTCAGCAAACAGAGAATTTTAATGCTATGGCTCCCTTGGGTGAGGAGGGAGATCATGTACCATGAAAAGCTTCCTGGTTGTACGAGGGCTGGACTTTGAAACAGCTGAGTGAGAGAGGCAGGAATTAAACATGGCTTCCAATAAAGTTAAAAAGAATTCTCCTTGGCCTTGCCATGGGCCAAAGGAGCCAACTGGCTTTTTGCAGGCTGTGTTCTCTTTAATAGCTGCACCTCCACTCTTTGAACCCTAGAAATAGACATTAATTTGATCCATTTTTTCTACTGCTGTTCTTAACAAGGCAATAATTATTAGCTTAAATGACAAACTCACATCTTGTAGGTAGTGGCATGCTGCTTTCTGTGGGTTCAATATAGTTATCGTCGTCATTGTCCACTGGCACAATGTAATTATCCTATGAGAAATGCAGGACAAAAATCTACCAGTTAAACCTCCATCATAACAACAAACTGTTGGGATTGAAGCCCTGGCAGCAGCTTATAATAGTTGCTATTTCAGAGTGATTGCTATTTCAGACATTTATCATCCTTTGCAGATGGGATTCTCCAAGACTGAAAACCCGTTACCAAATTACTCCAGTTCTGGACTGGTGGATAAAAGCCCTCCCTTCCCTTTGGTCATGGGGTAGCCTTTGAGGTTGCGCTCTCCCCATTGCCTGCAGCTTGTTACGGATGAGCAGAAACTATTCTGGGGCCTAAAGAGCCTCCTGAAGTAGGCAGATATCCCCTAGGAATCAGCATGGTACTCGCAGGTCACTGCTTGTGATGTATAACATGGTTTGTACCATAGAGGCTAAGAAAGAGATAAGGCCATGGCATTGCTGTGTAGTCTATCTTATACTTGGTGTGGGGTCCTCAACCATTTAAACTGTCAAAACAAGTATACCTATAAACATTACCTCATCATCACTACACTCCTTAGGCTTCGGTGGTACTTTTGGTTTTGCAGCAGGAGATGGCAAAGGCAGGGATGGCACGGATGGTTTCTTTGGTCTGGACGTGGCTGGACTGGGTGTACTTGGGAGAGGTTTGTTGATGGGAGGATGCTGCTGGTGACTGGTGCGATTGTCTTTTAATGTGGAAGAAAACAACAATTTTAGTAAAAATTACATGTTAGCCTTTGGACCATCATCTACTACCTGCGCAAACAAGTCTTTACTGTGGCTGCAGCTCAGGTCAAAAGGCAGACCTGAGTGTATGCTGGTCCTGATGTTGAGACTTGTGTGCAAATTGGTCCTATTTCACCACTCAGAGTAGCAACCTAGTCCTCTGTATTAGGCTGCAGAGGGTGCTTAGACACTGACTGTTGTATGAACAACTGTTTAACTCCTTGGGGAAAAGGTGGTGGCTGGGCGGTATAGCCCATTAGTTAGTATCTCCTGCGCCAGTATGAGCTTTGGTGATAGGAAGTGAGAAAGAACATATTTGACATATGAGAAAAACAACTGTTACAGTACAAAGGGTGGGACTAAAACACAAATTATGCCAGGTTCTCTGGGGTCTCATTTTAAAAATTCCTCCGCCTTTCCAAAGAACATGTAGGTGAAGTGCTGATAAACTTCTATGAGTACATGTGTGGCATTTTAGCACTTTGATGTATGACCAGTGACAGTCTTGTATCATACAAAAATGAAAGCAGGCATTGTGCCAATGTTTCTTTTCCCCATGGCCCAAGTCTTCACCTAACTGAAGCTAACTTTCATTCACTTCAGTGCAATTGGCCCGTGGTTGAAAAGAATCAAAACAGGAAGAAAAAACGCCTTTATGCTGGACTGACGTAAATAAAAATCTTGATCCTGTCCTGTTTTTCAAGATATTTAATCTCCTCAGTACCAATCTTGAAGGACAATATGGAGTGAATATTTGGGCTGCACCGTCCTCTGTTTTACTGCTTTTGGAATAATGATTTGAGATACAGAAAAGATTAAGAAGGGACCTGTCTAGTCTTACATGCTTAATCTTCAGTACGAATTCCTGCATTAAATTATGCAGATGAATCTGGAGCCAAGTTAGTGATATCTCCCATATCCTTGCCTGAATTTTGTAGTTAGTAGATGTCTATCAAAGTCTCTAGGACACATTATATTAAAATTCTAAACATTGCTAGCAGCAATCCTAACCTGTTCCATGCTGTAATAACAAATCATACCCCTGAAAGCTGAAGACCTGATTGTCAGAATTAAAAGCAAACTCTTGAGGAAAGCACAGGTTAGTCCATTTGAGGCCATTTCTCTTTTGATACTGATAAATTAGCAATTATCAAGCTGACATAGCCAACTAGTCCATAACTACCTGCGTATTCACCCCTAGAAATAGGGAATGCGGAAGGAATCTTCTTTTTCTCCTGCTCACTTGGAGGTGGCTCATAGCTGTCGTCAGGATTCTCTTCACTAGGGACCACATACATCTCAGAGTCAGAGTGGTCATCCGGATTTTCATAATCACTGTCCTAGAAAGACAGAACTTCCCATTTCTCATCTCATAACATACTTATGGCTTCATAGCAGTGTATGACACAGATATCCTTGCAGAGTACAATTAACTAAATTATAAGAATGCATCCTCGAAAGGACATTACACTCCCTTTTAGTGCTCCCTCTCTACACAAACAGGCACTCCCGCCTGCCTCCCCTTCTGCTCCTCCCAGGAGCTTCCTGCTCCCTGTCTCCTTGCTATCTCCAAGGAGTCTCTTCACACCAAGAGTTCAGTCTTCAAATTACGGACCAACAGCTTGTTTCCCTTCACAGGACAGTTCTTAGTTCCTGTGACTCCTGATGTGTCCTGTCACTGCCCCTCCGTTTCCTATTAAAAGGGTACTCAGGAGCTAACTCCAGAAGAAAACTAGTCACTTCAGGCTGATGATTGTACACTATGGCAATTACTTGACATGGCTGATGACTGTGACTTGCTTCATTCTAATGTTCTCTAAAATCTTATCAGAAATTTTTCATTTTTAGGAAGAAGTGGCGTTCCCCTCCTCACCCCTCCCACCTTCCCTCCCCCAGATAGAAGGTCTTACTGGTTTCTGAAATCACTGTTCAGTTTGAGTAGTCCCTCAAACTGATGCCATGCATGCACTTGTCCAAAAAGCTTAGCATCCATGGCTACCATTGACAGTGCTTCTGAGTGTACTTCTAAGTTAAATGTAAAAAAATTGAGAGCTAAAAAAAATCAGTGGCTACTTGTAAATAATGCTGATGTAAAAAATAAGATAACATTTCAGTAGTATTAAGTTCAACCACAAGTAGATGATTTAAAAATAAACTTTTATTATTATCACTTGTGCTGAACTTGTTGCTACAGTAACCTCCTACTACCCCAAAATATGTACTTACAAAGTCATCTGACCACTGGTCCTCTTCATTGTCTGCATGTTCTAAACCAAACATTAGAGTTATTTAAGGAGATGAAATAGTGAACATAAATGTTTATCATAAGCATAGATTGAAAAAAAAAAAAATCTATTATATTCAGTTAAAAAAGAGTGGTCAAAATTTCCTAAACAGTTCAGAGCAACACATCTGGTTTGAACTGAATAGTAAATTAAATGCCTGCTTGCTTCTTTTCGATAAATTGTTTCAGAGCTGTTGGAAAAGCATTAGAAAATGGCAAACTGCACATGGTCTGAACAGCTGAGCATGCACTTTCCCAGAGCGTCCTGCTAATGCATCTAATTTTTAAGTAGGAGTAACAATTTTTACATAACAGATCTATTGCTGACCTCTGGGCCTTGCACTTTCTTGTTTCTCGGTTAAAGCTCCAAGACAGCACACTAATTACAAGTGTTTACGTTAAACATGGAACAATTATCTGATAACTTCCAAACTCTGTTCTCTTTGCTTCAGTTTTCATATCGCTGTTTCCTCAACAAGATAGCTGTTAACTTGTAAAAAAAGGCATGAACTAGTTTGTGGGCAGTGCTGTACGATAAGCAAATATAGTTCTACCTCTAAGATAATTCATGACATCATCATTGTCACATTAATACTATTAAGATTCTCAATCTGTGATAATCCATTTTGTTAAATTTTTTCCCTATTTACTTTCACATTTCTGGCAGAGAGGATGGGATGCGAATTCTCCTCCATTTTTAGAGCAGCCCACATGCAGAACCCTGGTAAATACTGATTTTGAAAGAGTAGCTACTTGCTACTGGGACACCTTGCCATGTGTTGCTTGCCTCTCATTTCAGAGGTGTGAACTACCTTCAGAGTTGTTGATAATGGTATATTGTTCTCTCACTGAAAAGAAATTATGAGGAAAAGCATAGCTGAAATACTGTTAGGCATATAGGTATCAAATATACACAGACATGCAGTTTAAATTTACATTAATACAGCCTTACCTGAAGCATAATCCCTTTGCGGTAGACTTGGTGGAGGTTTTTTTTTTAGCCTGTAAACAATAATTACTACATTTGTGATCTAATAAGTAACATTCACTAGAAGGGAGCATTAGCCAGAGACATAAAAAAGCTGATAAAAAAAGATACCTGCAACTGAAGAAATACAGATTACCATCACAGATGCTTAGCAAATAGCTGCAGGAGAATGCTTTGAAAAGCTAGAAACAGATAAGAAATTAGAATCTAATCTGAGATTTTTTTTTTTTTTTTTTTTTTTTGCTAAGAACATATTTTGAAAGAACAGCTTCCTTGCCCACTCACCCTCCTCTTCCTTTCCAATGCAGGAACAGACAGCATAGGGGTCAGAGATAAATGCACATCTATCTGAAGATGAAAATCTGTTCAGGCTCACAGAGACTTTGCTAATACTATGGCATAAGAAAGTGGTGCAGCACTCTCCAGTTGTGTTTTTATAATTGTCATTTTGCATGCACTTTATTTTCTGATCAAAGTTTAAATGTATACCAGGTCTCTCAGGGCCAGATTCTGTTTCCACTTACTATTATTTTATGGTGGTGTGCCGCTTTTTTGGTAAATACTGTTATAATGGCATTTGTAATACCAAGTGAATAAAAACATAATTTGTAGAAATACTGAAAGAATCTTTGTGGCTATACATATATATACGTATATGTATGTACGTGTGTATATATATATATTTAGCAAACAGGGATATACATATATGTAATGTGTATGTGTACACACATATATATGTGTACTCCTGTTCATACATATATATATATATATGTATACTCCTGTTTGCTAAGTTGCAGCTGTCCAGAGAAGACACTGAATTACTGTCAGTTGATACATCAATTATTTCATTACCCTGTAAAAAAAGAGAAGAATTTGGGTTTAAAGTCAAAATGAATGGTGCATGTGTGACACCAGAGGCCAGACTGATGGATCTGAATAGAAAAAACACCTTTGCTTCTTGTAGCCATATAAAGCATTAACACAATTTACATTAAAATGACTCTTCCAAGTGACTTTTGAACATTGTCTGGCAGCTTCCCTGTACCACTGATGGGACCTCACCATGGGCCTGAACCTTCGTCCACTGAACTGATGGCTTCACTCATTCTTCAATCAGGTTCTAACAAATTCATTTGCAAAAATAAGCAAATTGTTTACAAAAAAAAGTCCACAAAGAATTTAAAATGTTTTCTTCTGATCTTTGAGCAATAGTGATGTCTACCAATTTTGCTTTACCACAAGAATTTGACACTCAGTATTTAGGTCCTGAGCATGCTGCTCAGGTGTCATTGTTCAGGTAGCAATGTAACTCAGGGTAGTGGTGTGCTGGCACTAACACATCAATTTACAAACTTTTCCCATCTGTTTTGAGAAATGCTTTGGCTACTTTTGAGTTGAATTCATGGAATTTTGTTGTTCAGATAGTCACCAAAAAAAAAATGCACATGCATGAATCAATGAATAAATGGTGCAGGCATTGCTAAAGCTCACCACCCCCCCCCCCCCCCAAAAAAAAAAACAAACCAAAAACAATCTAGGCACATTATTTTTTAAGTGTTTACCTGCTTTGTTCATTACTAACAACATTAATGAAGGACAGCTGCCTCCTCCGAGTCTTTAACTTCCTGCAGCATCATATAACTTAGCATACAAACAGTAAATTAAAAAGCATTCTCAACAGCCCTGCTGTTGTCTCCTGTCCAGGTTAGCACAGGCATGTTAGAAAGAAAAACCTAGGGCCACTGCCAGGGCAGATCTTAGGTCTTAGGGAGGGTAGACCAAAATCTATTAATGAACATTGCAACATGTCTGTTGTGAGTTGTTCAGAGATGGTGGAGACTTGGAAAATAGTGGAACTGAGGTAATAGTAAGAGGCTGTCTGGGTCACAGTGTAAAGTATGTGGCTTAAGCCACATTATAAATTTCCAAACTGCTAAGCAGAAGACTTCAACACTTCGTCCCAGGCCCTGTAAATCCTGGCAGTGGCCCCGACAGAAAATGTAAATATGTTATAACGAAAGCATACGAAGCACAGAACAGAGGTCTGTGTCTAAGCAGCCTATCATGCCATTGTGCAGCTCTGAAATAGCATACCGATCCCAAGTATCTTTCCCAGTTTTGCAAATTAAGGCCACTTGTTCATTTTGGAACCTGAATATCAATAGAAGAAAAGAAATAATGTTTCTGTCACAGAGCTGAAACAGTTCACGGCCACATCTATATTTGCTAGAATCTCTTCAAATATGTTATTAATTCTAAAATTCAAATCCACTTAAAAAAAAAATTCTCACTGTACTGGTATGATTTACTGAGTGCCAGAACTGAAATCCAGGCTCGTCTGAAGTGAATTGGAGCTTCGCTTTGCAAGAGCCAGAACTTTACCCAACGTGCAAACCACAATGCAAGCTCAAAAGACATAAGCCTTATGCCAAGGAGTGGTTACCTAGCTGTTTCAGATTCTGACGTAATTATCCACATAGATGCTTGCAGAGTGACAATTGACTCCATCCTGTCCCCCTGAAGTTAATGAGAAGGGACTGAAAGAATCAAATGCCATCCAACTGAACATCCATATTTCAGTGGAAGACAGAATGATTTCCTAACATATCTTTTAACAGAGTTATATAAAATTATAGCAAATGCAATTTCCAAGTAAAATGTTCTAGTGCTACTCCGCTTTAGACTTAAGTTACAGGTGATGAAGCATCTCTGTGTTAGCTGTGATAGGACACAATTAAATAATTCAAATTTCCATTTACTTTCATGGGATCAGTATTTTTCTAAAGTTTAATAGAAAACAAGTAATTTTCTGGAGATTTTGAAATGTCCCTGAGAAATTTCAGTTCTAAAGGACTCAATAAAAATCCAAGTACATTTTTGAGAGTATTTTTACAGGTTTTAAAAGCAACATAACACATCTTATTATATACATTTTAGCTTCAACAAATAACCAGGCAACATTTGAGACATTTAACGTAATGGGGTCTAGATGCTGCTCACACAAGAACAGAATGCGATGTTCAGAAATTCACAATAACTTTTAAGAGAATAAATTATTTCATTTTACAAAACAATGTATTCTGAGATTTCCCCTCTATAGCATGCTGAGATTGATCCAACAAAGCATTTAGGCGTGTGGTGAACTTTTCTCACGTAAGGAGTCCTGTAGGAATTGCAAATATTAATCACGTGCTTCGAGTTCATAGCACATTTTTGTGTTTTCCTGCATTAAACGGAGAATTTTTAAATAAACTGCAGCAGAGGTCTGCTCTAGCAACACTTGTTTTTACAGGCTACACCCAAAAAAGTAACCAAACGTATGTAGTAGTAGCCCTTTACATGTCACACTTAATTCTCCTACAGATGCGTTTCCTCACTAGTGTTTCTGCTCACTTTCCCAGCATTTAAGATGTGCCTAAAAACTCTTTGTTTTCAAGAGTCTGTTGTAATTCTGTACAAAGTCCACTCCCTTCTTAGTAACTATTTTAACTTAATAGGTTTTACAAAAATTATATTGACATCTTTACTGAGTTGAATATTTATAGCATGTATTAGTCCTAAGTGCACTAGATCTTCACACTTGTGATTAAAAGACAAATTAATTGAACTCTGCCAAAAAAGTTTTCAGAGTTCCAGACAAGTGCAATCCAGCTGACAGATAAACTTTACCTCAGCTGTATTCTCATGACCTAGTGGAATAGCTTGTTAGAGCTTTGGAATTATTTGGCAATTGTACAAAAAATTAATCTGAAACTTTTTTTTTTTTTTTAAAGTGTTACTACTCCTCTTTTGCACATTTTCTTTACAATGTGCTGTGGCAGTGAAATGACATACAGTTGCGATTTATTAATCTTTACTTTGATGAAATATTGTTATATTAATAAAAATCCTGGCACTCAAGATGTTCTATTCAGCTACATGTTGAAATTCATGTTTTTTCAGAACACAGTTAAAATTAAGTATTATACTTTTCCCTGGTTTCTGGTTAGAGCTTGATTTTAATACTTTTCTCTCATTGTTTAGTCCATACAATACCACTTTTGCCTCTGCCAAGGGTTTTATTGTGGATGTCTTCTAGTTGCAGCTATGCAGGTTGAAGAGACATTTAGTGACACAACTCCATTTTTCTGCCTGAAGTTATCGCCTAAGTTATAAATGGTATAGGAAAATGGACCAGACAAATTTGAAGTGAAAACTTAACCAACTAAAAAGCTGGGTAAAGCAGATGAAACGAAGCTGCATTTTCTTTCCATTTTTCAGGTCACGTGGCAAATGTGATTTCAAGAAATGCACATATTTGGATTGTGTGCAGTTAGACGAATAACTACAAGTACATTTCTGATGGCTTTGCAAAGGAAGATTTAATAGAATGTGATATTGCAACAAGGTGAGTAACCTGAACTTCTAGTTTCTTATTCAACACAGTAGGTCAGCACGTACCACAACTTTAGGGTGAAATCCTGACTTTGCCATATATGCAGTGTGACTTTTAGCATCGACTTCAATGGAGCTAGGATTCCATTGAACAAAGCCTAGAGGCTTAAAGCTTATGATTTACAGATGAATGATGTGTCTTTACAGTGTGTTGCAAGCGTAGGCACCCATCCTGCAGAGTGGAACCTATGATTTCTCTCTTACTTCCCTGTTCTGTATTACTAAGGATGTGAATATGAAAAAATGCCCCCAGCTCTCATTGTTTATACAACTTTGGCTATACCTATTGCTTCTACACCTGAGTGAGTACATAATCCTCTTTGACATCATGATCTGCACAGCAGCTGGGACTTCAGTATTGTAAACAGTTTTGCGTGTGATTAAGGGCAAGCAGGTGAATGGTAGCTTGCAGTGGGCAATATTTATACTGTCTGAAAATTTTGAGTCAGGATGGGGAATAAACAACAGGAACTTTTAAGCAACGAAGAAACAATCTGTAGTTTCCTTTCCTGTTATCACCACTGCTCAGACTGCTTTCCACAGACCTTGAAGACACATATGGCTGGTAGGCATACCTGTCCCCACCTGCACTCCACAGATGAACTAGGTTGAAAAGCAAGACACGTGATGCAAGAACTTCTCTTACTTTTCTGCATAATCAAGAGCCAATCCAAATTTTAGAGGTGTCTTAACAAATACTGGTAATAAGTCAAATGTATTTCATAAGTATTTGATCATTCTCTCAATTTCAGTAGCAGAAGCTTACAGTACACGTGTGACAACTTTAGGCTTGGGATAAACAAGTACACTATTTGACTTCTCTAAGACTATTTCTACTTATAATAGGTTTGAATTTGAGCCAAAACAATGTTTTTTCCAGCATATAGATGAATTCCAAATCTGTGCTACATAAAGCCAACTTTTTATACAGTTTTTCCTGCTTCAGTCATGTTTAGATCCTTGACATTTAATAAAATAATCCTATAACTGAAGTGGAAGAAGTGATCAACTGGATAACCATATTTCTTAGAAAAAGCATCCACTAAATCAAACAAAAAGCCCCCAAAGGGCACATTCAGAGGAATACAGCCAGTTCTAATTCTGCAAAGCTTGGCATCTCTTGTACATATCCTTATCAGTGTTGTCAACTCATGCTTTTATTGCAAGTCTCTGTGTGTTGGGTTCAAGATTTGAGTTCTGAAGTCACGTGCAAATGTGAAACTTTTTTCTTCAATTTTTTAAAAAAATAATAAGTTTCTGATCTTCATAATTGCAGAATAGATTAATATGACTCAGATGAACCACAGAAGTATCAGAAAGATTATTATATGTATTTTTTTCACATCTCAATTTGTATTCTTATAGCTGGGGGAGGCGAAATGTGAGCTTTGTGCTGAAGTATTACATTAAGAGTTTTTATGAGCCTGCTCTTTTTTGTGGATTGTTTTTTAATCTTGAGAGAATCAAAGAATTGCAGCGTTATAGCAGCAATCTTGTATCTGACATTTAATGATGGCACCTCTGACCTTCCCAGCTTCAGCTACATTTACTTCTTGTTATTTTTCCCTTGTCTGTCCTTCCCTCTCTTACTCTCCGGGAAGGGGACACAGTCAGAGCAATACTGATTAACAGCAGAATTCACGTCCAGGCAACTACGGGAGACAATTTGTTGCCTCAAATTATAAATTTGAGATGCTTCTATTGTTTCTGCTATCTGCTTTCCACTCCAAGGCATTTGAACTGGACCCACTGCGACATCATTAACATTAACTACACTTAAACTACTACTGTGAAGTAGGAAGCCAACGTTTATTACAAAGCAACCAAGAAAACAAACAAAACCCCCACATATCGAAAACAATCCCTCTCACTCCTTTCCCCTCCAAAAACCCACCAAAAGCCTTTACAGCCTAGAAGCTCTTCCCTGTGAGCAGGTCCCAGGTGAAACTATGAGGTTTTTTGCAGAGAGATCTCTGAACACAGTGGTCTATTTACATACACACTGTGTTAAAAACAAAAAGAAGTTTAGATTAAAGATCCAAGTAGTTGAAATAAGGTCATTTTAAGGGAAAATTTGCTTTTATGCATGTGCTGAAATAAGAAGTACATATATCACGTGACTGTGATTTACTGTGAATTGCAGCAGTGCTAGAGTGAAAGAGGATGAGTAAAAGAAAAAAAGCGATCTCAGGAATCTGTCTCATATATCAGATGTTACCATCAGAGCCTGCTCAAGGTTTGTGGACAGAAACACAGCTGTGATAAAGACACCACGAAGGAGGGCTTGCACCCGAAGGTTTCTCCTCCTGCCTGGGGAACAGGTGAGCCAGGTGGTTGCTGCTGCTCCTAGAAGTGTATCCCCTCCCCTGCCAGGGATAGCAGCTGCCCCACAAACACCAGCCCCGCCTCAGCTGGCAGCAGGGGCAGTAGCCAGCCCAGCTTTCCGGAGCTCTCGCATAACCAAACCACGAAGAGCCCTTCTGCTTCTCCCACCAGCCTACTGACCACTTTGCATATACCTAGAATTGGCTCTTGTTAAAACCATACTTTTTCTTTTCCTTGAACTGAACCATCATGGTCACTCTTTAAGAACAATTTTAAGCAATGTTTATATGTGCCTTTTATGTATGAGAGCTGTATTTCTGGAACTTAATATGGTTGTCCTGGAAACACTGCAGATACTGTGTACTAATTAACTTTTAAAAGTGCTTAGTACTTTTGTTGTCAATGACCCATGTAAAGAAAGACATCTAAATGAGAAAATCGCATCCAAATGGAAGTTCAATGCAAATGAGCTATTGCATGAAGAAAAAGTGTGCTAAATAGCTAATTGGTTTAAATAGATGTTTGACTGGAAACAGTGAATGGTGTATTATTTGACAAGGGTGCAGAATTACTGGAATTTCTTTCTGTGCATAAATACACATGAATATTTTATGATACTGATATGCACGTGACATCAATATGCATGCTGTTTAGCACTTCTTACCGGAATAAGGATGTTAGGTAATGCTGGGGTTTGTTTTATGGGACTGAAACACAGGAGGACCTAGAATTTTTATGGGAATTCTAACTATGACATCTGACCAGTTCGTTCAAGGTGGAGCTCAAATTAAAACTTAATTGCAGCAGGTAGCCTAAACAATGGCCTGAGGAGAAAGGCGCACACCCAAACAACAAGCGATGATCATTCCCAAAGAATATGTAAGAAAAATGCATTTTACCCAAATACTGTTTTTCAGGGCTACAAACATAACCTCCTGTTGGAAGCCAGTTCTGCAACTACTTTGTGATACCCTTAAGGCTGATGACAAGTCCGCATGTTGCAGTCTGAACTGAAGCTCTTTACATACATTGAAGTACATCCCTCTAGAATAACACGGTCCCATTACTAAAGTACTATACACTGTGCTAGCAATCTGAACCTCCCTAAATTGATATAACTAGGATCGGCATTTCAAACTTACTTTTTGAACTTGTTTATTATCCCACTTTCGTTTTTCTTGATGTCATGCACCATCTTTTGAAGCTTCCTGTAAAACATTAAACAAAACCAGCATTAAAATTACCATGTGTTTGAACCCTCATTTATGTAAATTAAGAAAAATACGGGAAATGCATTTCCAGTAATATTTTATACATCAAAAATAGTTAATGTATGTTCAATAAGTAGTTTAGTTGCCAAATCATTTGTGTATGAAGTTTCCCTCCCTTTTTAACAGAGCTCTTTGGCATGATTTGTGTTATCCTTCTCCTTAATACAATTAAGTGCAGTTTAAACAATCAATTTAGGAGTAAGTGCATCAGGAAAGAACATAATTGCCTAAATTAATAGTTTAGGATATTTCATTGTTAACATTTTGTTCAGAACTGACTTTACAACACTTCACAGCTATAATGGGAATGCCCTCCGATTTCTGATGTTACACAAGTCATTTTATCAGTGGACAGTTTACCTCATTCCCATAGTGTTTGCAGTTAAAACAGGAAGACGAAAAATGATACATTCCCCAGCCCAGGCCATCTAAGAAATGATTAGAGTATCTGTGACTCTGAGCTGTAATAAATCGTGATCTCAGGACTCCAGTTACATGGACTGATATCTGGAATCAAAGATTGGTTTTGTTCATCAGCTGCACTGGCCTCATTAAAATTTTACTTGTAATCAAGGCAATTTAAGTTAACTATCTCATTTTCCACTCAGCAAGTATCATTTAGAATCATTTAGAATCCCACCTCTCATTTAAAAAAGCGACAGCACTAAAATCAAATCAATATCGGTAAAACCTGTTAGAAGTCTGGTCATACTAGAAACTTCTATAGAATGCATATATATTTTTAGTTTCTTCACACAGTGTATGTTCTTCCTGTTCACCTAAACTAAGTATCTTTTATTAGACCTGAGCTGAAGATTTTATCACAACCAAAAAAACAATGATTTTTTTCAAAAAGGGCTTAAAAAAATTTTGCCTTCCATTCTTCATTATAAGTTGTCTACGTCATTCCACATTTTAGTCTTGCCTATCTCACCTCTGATGCAGGATCAGGCTACCAAAAGACTCTTGGAAGCTTTGCTAACAAAACCAAGTACAAACAAAGTATTCTTTCCCTTCTAACAAGCTTTTTACTTTAAGCCTTATTATGCAGAACGTTCAGTAACATATAGAGCTTTGCTAAAAAGAATCTTCCAGCTTCATCATTAATAACTACAGATGCCTCTTAAAAATTAAAATGACTTTTTCAAAGGAAATTGGAATTAGATGAGAATTAGCTAAACCAAATCAGGAAATAACTGCACTAACATTATGTGATTATTTGTCTGCAGTCTGTGGTTCAGGCTGAGCAACATGTAGCCACTCAAGGCATCAGGTAGCAGCCGAGTATTAGGCTTATGCTGAGAGGGACCTTCCTACCTCTGCTGCTGATCTTAGAGCAATTGCGGTATTTAGTGGCAATTAATCCCACTTTATGTGACCTTCTTAAAGACAGTTAAATAACTGACTGCTTGTCAGTTTTTGGAGTATTGAAATAAATAATAAAGCTTAATTTTAGTCTTAACAATGTTTATTAACAGAACCATCTGCTCCTTTTATTATGTTGGCTGGAATTGAAGGATATTCCACATTTTCAGCAGCCCTGTAATACAACAACATGGAGTATCCTGCTCTGACAGGCTAGAGGTCATGGGTCTGATACTTAAAGAATATCCCTAGAGCCTAAATCTTTGCCCAGTTTTACTAAAAAAAAAACAACGAAAACCAAACAAACCAAAAAAACCAAAAAAACCCCTGAATTCAACCTATTCTTTTTAAGTTCTTGACTCAGCAAAAAAAGAATCATGAGAATAACCGACAAATAATTCACAAGCACATCTTTAACTCAAAACTCATGCTATTAATTTACAACAAAAGGATATAGTGTTACCTGCTGATATAAAAAAAATTACTTATAGATGTGAGAAACAGCTGCACAGCAAAATGTTTCGAGATTTCCTGCAACAATGCACTACATCTATGAGAACAGCTTGGATTATTATCTAAACTAACCACATACATTAAATCTGCAAATCTGAGGTGAAGATCACAGAAGAACTTCTGCTTTTCTGTGGGGTCTGTTGGTTTTTTTTTTTTTTCCCTAATAGATTCAGCTTCTGGTTATGCTTGAAACATCACAAATAGCCATCTTCTGCAGTTTACTGTTTCTGTCTTGTGCCCCAGCTGGCACCTGCCAGTGTCTATAAATGAAAAGTAATGAGGAATGAAAAGAACGAGAGGAGATTTAAATGGTTTAGTTCTAGCTTGGGGAGAATGGTTGTTTGCAAGCGTTTTTGTCCTTTTCAGAATGGCTTGCCAGTCTTTAATTAGAAATGCATGTAAGCATCAGTTATTTTTCTTCCAGTATTTATTGTTTGTTAGAGACAGGACACAAACAAACAAACAAAAAAATCTAACTCTAGATTTATATCTGAATACTGCTTATTGCTCATCTCTGACATTCATATATCTTTCCAGTGGTAAAATTATGGCTTTATTTTGAAAAAAGGTGTTTCATTTTTCACAATCGATGTTATTTTAATTGTCATTTTGGTCTCTAACCCCTCCCCCCCCAATAAAACCCATCCCCAAATTTATAACTGCGAGTACCCAGAACAGTTTGCTTTGCATTTGATCATATTTAGGTGAATTGATTAGACTATCATGGGTGTTCCATGTGCACTGAATAAGGCTATAGTTTAAAAGAGCATTTTAATTTAAAGGAGCATTTTTTAATTAAAAAAAAAGATGCATTTAACGTAGAGATAATCGCATGTATGTGCATGCAGATAGACTGAAATCAAAACATTCCTATTTTTGCATAGTCAAATTTCCTAAAAACCTCTGCCTCTTTTATTCCTCATTCTTTTCCTGGAACCATTTCATTTTCTAATTACAAATTGTGATAAATTAGGGAGTATCTAATTTGTATTTGTGTACATTTTTTTTTATTTTTTAAAGTTACGTAGCTCTTGTAGGAGCTGCTAGAATAATTAGCTTGTTGCCTCCGGACAACTTAACTGGTACCAAGCCTGTGAGAGCAAGCAGATACCCAGTGCACTGTATAGTGGTGAGTGTAGGAAGTCATTGAGCATGGATGACCTCCAGTTCAGGTGGAATCCCCTTTGACCCATGAGGTTGAACAAGCTGCAAAAAAACAGTCTGCCCAGTTAGCTAGAGGCTAAGATTTCTTGAGATGCCAGCCAATATAATAGGCTACAACTGACAAGTTTTACAAAGAGCTGTCTATCTGACTTGTGATTTGAGAGAGAGAGTAGAAAAGATGAGAGGCAGGCAGCAAAGCCTATAGCAAGAGGATTCTCCAAATCTTAGGGGTCTCAAACCCAAGCCCAAAGGATGTTCCAGAACGATGAGTAAAGTGAAGCTCAGAAGGGCATTTATACACTTAACGTTTTGCCTGGTTCTGCATATCTGACTAGCTCTCAAATACTTCTTGTCTGGCTCTCAAATACTTTTCTTTACTTAAAACAATACTCCAAGTAAAGAGCTTCATTGTGGGAGGAATTTATCAGAGCAGCAGCCCTGAGAGTATCTAGGAAATGGAGGCTCCTGTGGCCCAATGTAGACAGCCCTTGCTTCAGGTACATAACTACAACTGTCTTTCTTCACAACACGTCTGAGTCAGGACCTCGTTACCAATTAATGTTTCTTCTCTAGTTGTTCTCTTGGGATGAACATATACAAGAAACATTCAAGGACCTCAGTCAGCTAATACTGTAAATTAAAATAATAAGTAATGCTAGTTTTACCTTGCATTGCAGTTAGAGATAATTATGAGGTCAAACTTAAGAGTTGTTTCTTAACTACAAGCACCAACTCTTCATTCAACTTGGTTGAGAGCTTTTTGTGTAAAAACAGGCTTGCAGATAAAGGTGCAGTCTAAAACACTTCTCAGCAATAGATAGTTATTTTGAGATCCAGTTTAATTGTGACAGGTATAGACTGGATGGGGTTCTGATCAGGAACTCACTGCACACAGAACAGATTTTCAGACTTCTGCAAGTGACAAGTTTGGAAGTCTTGGCTCTAGGTGCTTCTAAGAAGTTTTAAGTTTCTAACAAATACATTAGAAATTCTACATGTTGGGAGAGAATAACAAAAGAAGACCATTCAGTGAATCCCAAAAGGAAACACTTTAGCCCTGTGTTGCTATTTTGCATATCTTATCAGCTTCGACCTCCAGCAAACCAGGATTATCAGATGTATTGACAAAGGGCTCACTAGCTGTGATACGTAAAGGAAGGCAGAAGGGTTTACCTTTGCAAATACAATATACCCGAAAGAAAGATTTGCTGTGTCACAGAATACCTAGCTGTGCTTCAAAGACTGGCAGAGCTGCCTTGAGATAAAACAAAATGAAACAAAATCACCTTGTCTTTGATCTGGTCACAGCTCAGCATATGAGGAATGTATGTCAAGTGAAGAGCGATGGGTGGGTCTGGCCTGTGACACATCCCCACTCTCAAACATCAGCTGGAAGCTTTTGGCTCCTTTGCATACAAGCCATCCCACAAAAGCTTTCCAAAGTTAAAATAATTAAAAAAAAAAAAAAAAAGAGAGAGAAAAATATAAATAACACTTGAAGAAGAATAAAATGTGTAATAAGCTTTCAACTCAGATGTCAGATGAGGTACAGAGTTCCCAGACTTGAGAAAGAGAAGTCTGTCTTAATATCAGACAGATCTGTGTAATAAGGAATTCTCCTACCATTTAGACTAATTTTTGAGAAATTGTGTTTATCGGTATTATAAACCTGTGAAGACATTTACAAATACATATTATGTAAATATGTATATTATGGCTCAGAGCAGTTGGCATGAATGGCTCCTCAGTGGCCACGGCCTCCCCCTGCTCCTGGGAACAGAGAGGGATCTCCTGTGTGCACAAAGAGCACGGTTCACCAGCTTGTGCACAGTGAATCCAGTACTTTGGACCTTCAGCACACACTCTGCTGGTCAGTATTTTAGCTGTACAGCTGCCTACGTCACGTGGTGAGGGACAGCCCATAGCAAGCATACCCCTCTGCTGTAAGAATATATTACATGGTCTCCGGGGTGGGAAGACTGGGCACAGTTGCTTCAGTGCATCTGGCTGTGAGCACAGATGTGTGCGCTTGCAGTTGGGAGTGGTGCTGATAATGTTTTTAGAAACAGGGCTGACTGCAGCATCAGTAGGGAGTGGTGGCAAAACAAAAACCAGTTTTAAATGAATCACAGGAAGATTTCTGTATTACAAGCATACTTATTTCTGTTTATCTGGAGGGCTAGAATTATACCTCCTTAAATTTCCGGTGCTTACAGGACTGTCTGAATTATCTGTTGTGCCTCTTGAGAAGTCCCTGTCTGCGCTCTGGGACCAGTTTTTTTAGTTAAAAAAGGGCAGAATCTTGAACAGGATCTATTTAGACAGAAGGTCTGCAAGGGAAGCTTTGTACGCAATATTGACACTTTCAATATTAAGTGACCTGCATATTCCTTCTCCTCCTCCTAACATCAGTTAGATCATTAACTGATAAAGTTGAACTGGTTTCAAAATAGTAACAATTAAAAAAAATCATCACACTGTAAATCAGTCAGTTTGTGCTCCAGTTTCAGTTCTTATACCTTTTCGGGTACATCTGTTTCTCACTGGCAGAGCACCCTGTAGTTCTGTGTCTAGAGGGTCCCATTTTCTGAAGATCATTACTACCTCCATTCACTTAAAGTAAGACTGTAGGTTGGTGCAGCCCTCAGTTTTGTCTTGAGAAAGGCAACATAACAGATCATATAAAACCAAAAAGCAGTTATTTCTTGTTTTTCAGGCAAATTCAAATGCTAAGCATTGGAAACCCAGAACGGGATTTAGTAAGTACAAATTTAGACCTAAAACAAAAACACCCCCAAAAACCCCCACCTGCTTCAGCTATAAAGTTTTACAGAAAAGAACCACAAAAAAGAAAAAGTGAGGAAGAGTATAATGGAATTTGGAGAATAAAAGCTGAGATATTAGAAGATGAAAAACAAAAATTAAAGAGCAGAAAATTAAAAATTACTACCGCTACCTGTTATTAAAAAAACCAAAACAAAACAACCAGAAAACCCACACCACATTAAAACATGAAACTAAAGAAGGAACAGCATGCCCAGCCCCCTCCTTCACTGCTTCTCACAGCACAATTATTCCACGACATTCTCCCCAGCTGGTCTTTATTTTGTGTTGCTATTAGCCTTTAGTTTTATAAACAGGGGTGCAGGTGACCAAATTAAGAAAGAAGGTTATTGTTTCTGGACAAAGGGGAAGACTCCTGCTTGCTGGGGCAGGGAGGGGGGGAACCTGCTCGCCTAGAAGGGGATTTGTAAAAGTACTGCTTGAGATTCTGAAAAGCTTGAAGCTCTTATCTTGGACTATCTTCTCAAACTAAATTAACAAACAAGAAAACTACCACCTTTCTCACAATAGGCTTCCATTAACACAGTGCTCCTGACACAGTTTTTGTGGAAGAACATGGATCTCAGTGAACTGGGTGAGTGTTTTCATAAGATGTAATTTCATATTACTTGCCAGTTTTGTGCATCTACAACAACCCAATTAATTATATACAACAACTCCCCACACCTTCCACCACCCTTCTAATTGCTCAGTAGAAAGCAAAAGGAAATTCCCAAATACAGAAAGCACCTAAATCCTCTCATTAGGCCTCCTTCAGGCGCTTTAGATCTCCACGTGGACACACCCCGAAATCATATGCTGCCTGGAACGGCGAGAGTGGAATTCCCTTGCAAGGAAATGCAGGCTTGGCATCAGCTGGCTGCGTTGGAGCTGGCGTTTTCTGTGGCTGTTAAGTGTGTATAATGCATAAAGACATAGCTGAATTCTTGGGGTACAATCAGATAAACTGCTTCAGTTGCCGCTGGTCTAGGATAGGGGGTTACTGCCCCTCATCCACTCTGGGGGCTTATCGCAGCCCACCCCCTGCAATGCCTTTCATGATGGGAGAGGAAGAAGCTTGGAGCTGGAGGTGGTAACCTGTGACACCAAACCATCAGTTCAAGGCCTTTGATCTTTATCTGTAAAGCTATCTCAAAGCTGTGAAGAAAAGCTGAAAGAGGCCTGCTTACGGGGAGAAGTCAATTACAGACACCTATCTGAGAGGAAGAAGGAACAACAAATTGTCTTCTGCTGTGTTCATAAGATGCACAAGAGGAAATGACTATAAATAGTTTAGTTTTGTCAAGAGTGTTGATTTTTTTTTTTAAAAGTCTGAATAACATCCTATTCTGCTCACTTTTCAATCATCCACTATTTTGTCTAAAGGCAAACCCCATAATTAGAGCAGGTGAGTGTTTACATGGTACACACAGAAGCACAGAAAGACAAAATATTGATTATACTTTTCATCTTCATATGCCCTCTACTTATTCTTCACAAAGAAGCTGTCAATCTCTCCTGTACTAGTAAGTACTAACATAGACTGAGTAAACGAAAACATGTAGCATGTAAAGGCATAATACATCTTTGACACAAATCAGTCCTAACATGAAATTAAATAGTATAATTACTTTGAGGTGACTGGGAACTCTGCACATTGAAAGAACCTATGCAGATTTTTCGGTGGGGCTGAGACAACTAAAGCCCTATCAATGCCACCAACAGCTTGGTGCAACTGCTTCCTCATTTTAGGTCAAGGCTCAGGCGTGTTCTGAGTGTATATGGACAGTATATTAATACCAAAGATTTCATGTGTTTAAGTGGTTCAGTATTTTTTGCAATTACTTTTTTCTTTTATTTAGCAGAGAAGAATAGTAGACCTGGTTCCTGTTATCTTTCTTTACTACTATTGAGGACTTCACAGCTGTTTTTGAGTATCAGAAAGCAGTGATGGCCAGGTACTTTTTAGTACAACTTTTAAAAATACAGATATTTAATAACAGCTGAAGACATTTCAGGTCTGGACACCTCTTCCCTCTTATCCAGCTTGCTCTCCCCTTTATCCCAGCTGAATAATAGTGATACTGTAAGTAGTACAGAAAATAATTAGCTATTATGACATGCTAAGTGAGTACTTCTTGACACAAAAAGTTAAAAGATATTTTCTGTTCTGTAACTGACCTGCTCTGTTCTGAGTCTTTTTGGTTAACTGATCCCTTTTATGCACCAGCTGTCTGGATATGAACTGATGCATTAAAGACCAAAAAACCCACACAGAAGCTACATTCACAAGGCTTACTCCATTTTTCTGAAAGGTTGGCAAGCAGCAGACGGAAACTAAATGCATTAGGTTACTCTAAAATACAGTTCCAGTTAAAACTAACTGAGTGCTGTACCTCCCTGAAGGACTAGTACCTTACAGCCTGGTAGGTGAAGGAGAGCGAGGACAGAAGTTTAAAAGAGTAAAGTGGCTTTCATATTTCACCAAAAAGAGGAAGCACAAAGTCATTGCAGGGAAGTGAATAAAGACAGGACTTGGTATGGACCCAGAAAATTACCATGTGTCAGTGGTAACATTAATCACACTTCTACAAGCATTTTTTGGAAGGTGAGATAACGTTTGTCATTCCTGCAGGTGTGTAGATTGAAAGACTGCTACATGCACACAAAGGACATGAAAGTGAATGAAAAAGAAAGAAAACTGAGTGAATTGAACACAGAAAGATGAAGGCTTAATTTTGATTTGGTTGTTCCAACAGAGTGAGTTCTTCTGTTTTTCCTCCTCTTTTACCTCTTCCAAAAATTTCAAATCTGCCATTTTAGTTCTGGTCACCTGTTGAAGGACACCTAAAAAGTCTATGTCTAACTACATAATGGGCTTGACCAAGGTTTAGCCAGATATTTAAGCACATGTCTAACTTCAACTGTGTTAAAATTAGGTAAGTACTTAAATTTTGCGTTAAGGTCTTCCTAACATGGGCACGTAAGCACTGACATGGGATGAATAAATTTACTTCATGATCTGAGTGCAGTCTTCATCAGTGTCTTTGTGTCATTTAAGATAGCTACTAAAATACATTTCTAATGTAGTGACTTTAATCCAGTAAGTTCATAGACTGAGAAAGGATAAAAAAAAAAATAGCATGCTTTTTCAATGGGCTGGAAAACTTTGTGCCTCGATAGTTTGAAGGTAAAGTGCTGTGTGCACTAGAGAAAAGGGAGGCTTTTCTAAACAGCTTCTTAACAGTTCTCCTTAAACTAAAAGTGCATTTATATGCATAATGGTCTGCATTTGCTCTACCAAATAGTGCTCTGACAGCCAAATAAAACAGAGCAGAGCTTCTAGATAGATATAGCATTAAACTTTAAACACTCCCATTAGCCTACTCCCAGAGACAAAATAACCCCAGATATCTTAATGCTGCCCAATATTCACAAGTCACTAAGACTGGTTCCAAGACAGTAGCTTTTATGTATATAGGTTCTAGATACACTGAGCAGATGTAAGAAGTTAAGAGAATCACTAATTTTAAGATTTTTATAAGTTTGCATTGCTTTTTGTAGAGCCAAAATTTGTCTTAAAAAAGTAGTGCATTATTGGTTCTGTTCATACATGCTCTGCATGAATAACAGTAAAGGAAAAACCCCCATAACTCGACTTTCAGCACGGTTTTTAAGATGTCCTTTATGGCCCAGTACTTCCTTTTCCATTCTCTGACAAGATTTTTCCCTCTCTCAGGCAGTTTCTCTACAGGAATGCCCGAGCTGGAAGGAGACGGGAACTCTCTCTTGTTCCTCTCTAAAGCATAACGTTTTTTTTTTTTCTTTCAATTTTTTTCTTACCTATTAGCAACTGAAGTGTAGCAACTGATATCCTCTGTGTATTTTTGCTCAAGTCATGTAATGCTTATAGCAAAAATTGCCGATGTTGCATTTTATGCCTTTAGCATTAAATTATTGTAAATTATTAAACTGAATGCCTTTAGCATTAAATTCCCTTTAGCTGAAGTGATTTTACCACCTGTTTAGAATCAAAATGACAGTGGTACAGGGAAATGGACACATTTTTGACACATCTGATGAAGACTAACAAACACGGCTGGAACAGTGCCCAAACACTTAGGCTGAAAGTGTTTTTGCGCAAGCTACAGAAACATCATATCCACCATAGATGTGGGATGGCACTGGCAGGGATCTAACAGAGGTTACTCACGGATCTATCAGTTTTGTTTATTTTGTATTGAAGTCTATCAAATTTTGTTAGAACTTTGGAGAAGTCTTTTGGTCCTTAGGGTTATACGGCCACTTTAATGGAGCCCACGTGGGCTGCTATTGAAAGGGGAAATTCTGCTCTTCTCTGCCCTCGGTGCTTACTCAGCTATGGTGAATCACAGAACCTCCAGCTGGGAAAGGAACTTCTTTTTTCTTTTGCCAAGTTAGATATCAGCAGGATCAGATCCAGCTTCATCACGTGATCATGGGAACCCTAGTGCCAGTGTGAGGGTGGAGACGAGTGGCAGGGCGAGCCAGGGGCATTGGGAGGGTAGAAGAAAGGGACCTACTCTTTTGGCAGCAGCTCAGACATATGCCAAGTTAAGCTGGCCATGTAACTACAGCTTCAGTAGCACTTAGCTGCCTCTGTGCTTCTTGCAGAGATGCCTACAGCGTCTATATTTTAAGCCATGAAGGAATCATTTAGCCATATAGTATAGCCACTTGTATTAATAGCCTACTTCACCCAGTTGCCCTTGCATTAAGCTTGAAAAATATATACTCATGGTTTTCATGTTATTGCCTCAGGATACATTATTTTAATTCTTTCTAAAGTATTTACTGTGTAGTATATAATTTACGTTAAGGTCATAAACCTGTAGCATTGCACGTCTGGCTTTGCTTATGTCTGGAAAATGAACATGTCCAAAACGTATATACTAACAGATTAGGAAAGAGATGCTAGCAGAATTTCCAAGCTTTTTACCCTCAGTCATTTACTGTGGCTGTCACAAAACAAACTTATTTACACAGTATGTGAAGTCCTTCCACAGTCTACCAAAAATCTAAGATGGTTGCCTACAGCCAAGTGAGAAAATACTGTCACTTTCAGCCAGTGTTTTCCATCAGTTTTCCAATTCTCTTGTCTGCTGAGCACATAAAACCAGTGATATTTGCTTTCTAAAAGAAATATTTGCTTATCTATCATATTGTAACATGCTTTAGGGTACTTAGACTATAAAAGATGTTATACAAAACTAAAATCAGCCCTCTAATGCAGCAATCATTTTAAAAACCACATAAAACAAAAGAAAAAAACTACATAGTGAGCAGATACGTTCTTTATTTTCTAATGATCGAGGACTTATAAATCATCTGCAAAAGATGATTTAGCCACCTGAAGATGGCTAAAAGGTACTTTTAACTGATTCCTGCGGTCAAACTCCACCTATGAAAGCAGTAGTGTTGAGGGATTTCCATTAAATACATCAAATAGAGTGGGTCACAAATTTCCCTCATTGCAGCGTCCATCCAGTAATGTGCTACAGTGGAGAAGCACAGTTTAATCCTGAACTATACTGGTCCAACAAACTAAAAGGAAACATTCAAATTTTTTAAATGTCAAAAATTTCAGTTACCGTAACATTGTGAATGTTAAATAAAATGATCTGAACTCTACAAGTTGTCATTTTTTCAGTTTCTGTTCTACAGATAATTGAAATCTTATTTTTTCCTCTAGGTTTGGTCACAATGCTGGAACTGCCTGCAGTATTGAAACTCATTTCACTCGTTCTTTAAATAGAAAGCAAAACCAATGGAATTCTTATTTTAAAATACTCCAGTTATAGCTTGCTTGGCCTGTTACAACCCTGAAGATGGTTAGTCAGGATTTTTGATCAGGTTAAATGCTTTTCCAAAACTAAATGCACCAAAAGCAGAACTAAAACTTGATTTCATTACTCTTGATTAACTTTTTCAACTGTTGACTTGCAAGAGCTTTGCTTCCAAAGCCTATCAGACAGCTCTCAGAGATAATCAAATAGCAGAGGCATTTTCCAAGGTGAGAAAGGAAGCCACTAAAAACAATATTTATTTTCAAATAAAGAGGTATTTATAGCAATTTCTATCAATGTGGGAACTCTTTTTCCCCCTCTTGATAATCTAATGTTGTTTTCCAACACTCTTACGGCTGACGCAAACCATAACAGTGTGGAGGGCTTTTTTGCAACATTTTGATTGTCTTATTTGCTTTCCAAAAGAAAAGCATCTATCACATTATAATGTAGCGTGAGGTATGTAGGTTTTGAATGATTCTGTAAAATACAAAACTGTTCTGTTCTGGGATCAGCATATCACTGGGTACCTGCAATGTCATATTATGATTTAATATCTAGCACTCCGCACAGCTGTATGGGGTATAGTTTTAAACTAATGGTGAAAAATGGTTATGCCAAGTTTGCTGGAATGTTTTATTTTTTCCATGGCCAAGAAAATGAATTTATTCGGTTATTTGCTTGGCTATTGGTAATTTATTATTTGACTTTAAAAAAAAAGGAAAGTGTTTAGATCCAATCTATATTACTAGCTTTTGCTGAATAACTGACAGTCACAGGACTGAAGACGATGTCATTTGTGATTGCTATAGTTGGCAAATGCTCCTACTGTGGACAGTTATTTTTGCAAAACTACAATGTCACTAGAAGACCTAGAAGACAAAAAAAATTTTATTTGGAAGAGTATGCCTATGAGGCAGTGGTGGAATAAGCTATGCCAGTGACTGAACAATTTTGCCAGCACAAGTAGAATGAAACTATAGGTACTATCTAAGCATAGCTGATCTTGTGAACAGACTATACTCTTACACTGCTGCCTACGTACAGAGATTAAACCAGGGCTTTTCACCATAGTTTCAATATCACACTGCATCACTTTTTCCACATCATTGCCATATTTTCATTTAAAACATAGGTAGATCACAGTCACACTTAAACACACTTTTCTATAAACAGCATCATAGGCAGGACATTCTGTATGAGAATAATTTACTATGTGGCAATTTAGGGGTTAAAAAAAAGTAGTATTTTGGGGGGATTTGGGGGAGGGTTTAGGGCAGCTTGGAGATTGGTGCAGGCAGGATAACATAGCTGGGAAGAAGGATGATAAGCAAGAACAAAAAAAAAAAGAAACTTTAAAGGGATTGTTAGAATGAAATGCTTGTGCAGAGAGAAAGGAAGGAGGACAAATATAGATGGGGTGGAGGCTACGCTGTGCTGAAACAAGGTCAGAGGGAGAAGCAACGGGAGGGTTTGACTGGAGAAGTCACACTGGGGGTGAAAGCAGGGATTTTTACAGTGGTATTTGGGGAAGTTTGCGTTTCGTATCTCGTTCCATTCCAAAGTCCAGAGGTGAGAGAGATTCATGAACTGTTTAAGCTGACAGACGGCTAGAGGAAATAGAGATTATACAGCTTTATCATTTAATCACAGTCCCATGCTTTGTATGGCAAACTGGACCTAACAATCTTACAGAAAGAACTTTTGTTTGTACTGATCAGCACAGCAAACGTAGCTGGTGACCTCCTTTTCCCTTGTGCCTGTGAAATTCAACTTTAAAGACTGCATACCGTTGGCGCTGTGATTTCATGTGACCTTACATTCAGCCTACATTTTTTTGGGCTAAAATGTGGGTGTGCCACAAAAGCTGCTGTTGTGACAAAGTGTTACTGCGCAGTGGAAATTTGTCAGGAGAAACTGGAAGCTGAGACAAAAGGCTGGTGGAGGTGGCAACGGGTGGTGTCCCAGAAGACCTTCAAGGCTGTTATGTCCTTAGGGCCTGAGGGTGGAGGCAGATGCGACTTGCTAGAAAGAGAAGAACAGAGCAGGTAGAAGAGCAGGAGCGAGGGGGCCATGACTTGTGAAGAAGAGATAGCGATGAGCATCTAGAAGGGGTTGGTCTGGAAAAAATCTCATATGGGGAACAATTCCGATTTGGGCCTTTAGACCATTGAGCAGTGTACAAGTAACGGTGCATTTGCATAGCCCTTCCTCTGAAGTCTATATAACTAAAAAGGGAAAAAGATGTTAAAGTTGGATGTGGACTTTGGTGCCCAGTTCTGTCATGGGGAGCATTCTCTTATTTTGAAACTCCAGTTTCTTTCCTGTTTATTTTTGTTCTTTTGTCTTGTTGAAGTCCACTGATGCAATAAACTATGTTAAAATTTGACTTAAAAAAAACAGATTAAGTTTCTAAGTCTGTTTGCTACAATTAAATATTAACAGGAATTAGTAGAACTACTGTAATAAAATATTTTCTTACAGTGCAAAACTAATGTTCAGATATTCCCCATTTTCTCAAAAAGTAAATATTCCCTAGGATAAAACATCCTATACGTAGAAGGTATCAGTTTACAGTTAAATATCATTTCACTCCCAAATGAATTAATTTTCTGCTTACACACTTTCAAGAGGAAGCAGTGCCAGAAAATCCTCTGGTAAAGAAAAGACCTAATAGTTACAGTCAGGCTATCTCTATCAGTAGAAAAGTAGTGAAGACCATAAATACCTTCAAATTTGATAGACAACTAACTGACATTCAGGCCTTAAGGAAACTCCTCTTGATTTTAATAGAATTAGGACTTAAGCCCTCCTGTTTAGCAAGGGATGTTAAAACAAAATATTGCAAATGAACTGACACACTTGTCCAACCTGAGAAAAGAAGTCAGTTGCCTTTTTTCACTTGCTTTTCATGTGGGAGTTATGGTTGGAGATAGTGATTTTAAGGTTTTGGGGGGGGGGGGGGGGAGGGCAGGGAAGAACTGATGCAAATTAATGAAGTCATCTGAAACGAACACGAAACTGCTCTTGGAAAAGTCTGTTTGCAATCTGGAAGTTGTTGGCTGCATGACCTTAGGCAAGTGAAAGCATGTGGTACACTTCTGGTTCGTGCCATGGTTTGCCCATCACAACTAAAGACAGCTATGAGCAGAGGGTCATTAAGGTTTGTGGTCATAACAAAAAAAAACGCAGCAAGTATGAAAAGATGCTATAACAGAATCATATATAGCAGCTAGAAATTACTTCAAGACCAGGAATCACAGGCTCATAGTCTAAGGAACTTGAGCCACAAAAGAGGCTGCAAGTTTAGTGCTGTGTCTTCCGCGTTGCTACCTTCCTGTCACCTTTGCCGCCTGCCATCCCCCGTTATAAAAGTGCATCTATTTATGTATACATTTGCAGCATCATTTTTTTTCTGACATTCAGGCTGAAATCAAGGCACACTAGAACCTGCCGTGGCAGCATGGGTACCGCTCATGTATTCACTCCACAGTTTAAAAAAAAAAAAACAACATTCAAAGTACCAAATTATTTGTATGCACTACATAATTTATCTCATGATAAATAACCAAGCCTTGGAATTCATTTTTCCTGACTATATGGAAGCAATTAGAACACACAATGTACTCTGAGGGAATACTGGTATAATACTGTGCATAGCTTATAACAAACACTATATAAAAATAATACTGGAATTCCATGAAGTTCCAGCATTCCTATCCAACTGATATTAAAGTTAATTGAGTGACTTAACTGCAAACAATGTCCATACCACAACATGGTATTTAAAGAGGCACAGAAAAACACTTATAGTTCTTATTCTTGCAATAAACAAACAAATGGAATATGTTAAGAATTCAGATCTGATATAAGACTTGCTAATGCAACAAAAAGCTTGGTCTGGTAGGCTCAAATATACCCATGGAGAACAGATGAGCTTAGCGAAACCACAAAATATCTAGTTTTTCAGGTCTACACTTAAAAAATCAAAAGCTCTACTCTCAGACACTGACTCAACAGCAGTGCTACTTTAATTTTTGCTGCTACAAAGCAGAAATTTTCAGAAAGCTGTCTTTAGAAAAATGTGAACTATAATTACACCAATTGAAACTGTGTTTAGTAGGAATATTTCTTGGCATATGGAGGAAGGTAGGTTTTTAACATAACCATTTCATTCATGTAGCATTCAGTACGAACTCTGAACCATCTACGTGTCTTCATGCAGATAGGAGGCTATGCTAGGAAGTCAACTGCACTGTCAACAAGGCGTGTAGCGCAAGGGGGTATTCGGCTGGTTCAAAGATGGAGAAAAGGCCGCCGCTGCGTTATGCTGATCTCTTCCTACATTTGTACATCCCTCCTAAATTAGTACTATGAATACGTACTCGTGGAAAGTTCTGCCTTAAGTTTTTAAAATCCTGATACTGCAGAAGGCCATGTAGGAAAATACCCAGGTTTCTGTCTAAGGAGGTATTTCAACATGCTCAAATCGAAGCATGCATGCACTCCACTGTGTGCAGTGAGAACACTCACACGTTTGAGAACTGTGTGCCCCTGCATTCCTTGCACAACTAGGGTGGATTGGCCATGAGGAGGAGGGAGAAAGTAGCTTTTAATACTTCAGGATAACACAGGAAAGCAGAGCTACCTCCTCCTGTTCCTTATTTTACAACAATATCAAAACTTCGGACAAGATGAAGAGTGTCAGCCAGTGTAAAGATGCAACAGGGGTGTGATGGCTGCCTTCCTGGTTTAGGGCTTGTGAATCAGTTCACAAACAAGTTGTGGACCATTATAACCCTCACATGTAGACTCCCTCTGTATACTTGAAACAAATTCTGCTTTAATTGTAGCTGGGATGCATCTTCTACATGTTTGCAAACAATTTTATCACAGCAGAGAGTGCGTGTTTTATTTCTTTACATACCAGTAACTGTCTTGATGGCATCAAGCTTTCCATCGTATCACTCAACTTATTATCTTCAGATAGCTAGCTCAGACCGAAATTGAGCCCTGACACTATTTAGACCATTTTAGAGTATTTAAGGTGATAAACTGCAGACATTGAGGAAATTCACTGTCTTCTTCCCCCTGTCCATTGAGCCTTCCACAGAGTTCTTGCCTGGGCTGTAGGATGCACTCTACTAGGCGTTTATTAGGTCTGCCTGGCTGAGGAATATAAGGGCCTTTGCAGCTCTTCAAGTACACCCCCACCCCGCCAATATTTCAACAGTATGGAAAGAGAAGATATCAAGAAATGCCATTCCACCATAATTAGCTTTACGAGGGATTATTCTGATTTGCATGACAGCTTCTGGGGAGAGGGAGAGAGACTTGAGAATGGTTTATAAAGTAGTATCGAGTGCTTAAGTATGAGTTATTTTAGGAAAAAAAATTTTTCAGTATTTCATTCTTATTTTTCAGAGGAAGAAAAAGTTTCTGTGCTACTTTAATCTGAAACAGGACTTCTTTTAACTATTCAGAAAAAAAAAAAAAGTCATGATGAAAGAGCCTTAAGGTGCCAACTCCATCAGCACACCAATCGAGTCACACTAAAAATACTTCAGTAATGGTCAGCTTCTGCTTTTTTTTCCTCTCAAACCCTGTATTTAACATTGTTCTCCTTCACTTAGGAACATTTCCCGTTTTCCAGTTCCCTCTATTCCACCAGTTCTTTTGAAGATTAGGAAATATTACAGAACTTAACTGCAAACACCATCTTCATAGGACACTCTGATTAAACCATTAAGCAATTAATTAAATTTTTCTAATTTGCATAAGGCTCATACATCTTAGTGAGTCAAAGCCCATTTTCTTACAGCTTTGAGAACAGACACTTTAAAAATATTCTGCTTTTCACCGCCGATGAAGCAGACACATTTTGCTTTGAAATCTGTGTCCCCATTAATTGCTCCAGACCTGTATTTACCTTCCGCACTTCCCTGTAGCGCCCTGGCGACCAGGAATCACTCCGGTTTACTCCAACCCTTCTGCCAACTTCCTCCTGCCCCAGAGCCTCCCCGTGCCCCGAACTCAGGCGGAACGCGGCTCCCGCTCCCCCCCCAGCTCCGCGCCCGCAGGAGCCCCCGCTCCCCACTCGCGGAGGAGCCCGCGAGTGGACCAGACCCTACCTGAACTTCTCCCCGGCCGGCACGGTCAGCTTGTTCAGCTTGTCCATGCTCCGCGCTGCGCCGGGACACGCCGGCCTCGTCCCGACCCGGCACCTGTCGGCGCGGCCGCTCCCTCCGGCCGGGCCCCGCACGGCTCCCTCCTGGCGCCCCGACCCGCAGCGCGGCCGAAACTTCTCTGCCGGTAGTGCCTCCGCTGGCTTCAATCGCGGCCGTGCCGGGCTGCTGAAGCCTCTCTCCGTCCTGCCCACAGGCACCGGCAGAGGAGGGACGCGGTGCTCGGGGCGCCCGGCCCGGCCCCGCCGCCCGCCCCCGCCCCGTCCCGGCCGGCGGCGCGCACAGGTGGTTGCGGAGCCGGGAGCCGAGGTGGAGCCTTTGGAAGTGGAAACGGGAGGTCTCGTTAATCCGCTCCTCCCTTTAGACCTTTCGGAGTGCCGTAGGGAGGCGCTGGCTTGGCCTCGGAGAAAGGTGAGCCAGCAGTGCGGGTCCCCCGTTTTACAGCGGGTTAGATTTAGATAAGCCGCAGTGGCAGGGCCAGGTAGCCCCGCTCGCAGCTGCGTGCCCAGCCCCAGGTGACTGCAGGCTGCCGGGACCGGTGCGGGGCTTGGCTCCCCTCTCCTCCCCGCTCCTCTGCTCTCCCTGGTGAAGATGTGCCAGGTGGCAACATGCTGCCGTGGGAACTTTTCCCTTCCCAGAGATTCTCCAGCAAAGCTAGAGAAAATCATCCTGTTATCCCCATCCTTTTGAATATAAGGGGAAAAAAAGGTTTCCTCACCCTGTTTCTTAAACTAAGGTGGGAGCAGACCCTGATCCTTCCAGGGACACAGAGCGAGGCAGTTCCCACCCAAGATGTAGGCAGCCAATCTGTGTTTTATGGCTCTGATATATCTGAGCCTGGGATTTTTTGGCTTAGTCTTGGGCTCAACCATTTTTTCCTCTTTAAAGATGAACTTTATAGGCAGCTGGTTGCTTCTGAGGGGCAAAGTAAGCAGATATTCATGTTTAGCCTTCATCCTGAAGTGCTAATTAATTTGAATTCTGCACCTTTGGAGGATGACTCTTGTCACTCTCTTTCTGTATCTTTGGCCCATCTGCAGCTTAGTTTATAAGCTAAGGCTGCTCTAGGCAGGAAACCTATTCATTCTTTTTTTAAAAATGTACATCTGCATCACATTAATATGTTTTGATAAGTACACTATGTTTTGAGGGCACCCAAAGTTATTTCTTGGGGAGATTCTCATTGCCACTTAGGCTAGATTTTCACGTGGATGTGCCTCCTCCCCAGATTGTACTGACTATAGTTTTTTCTTGTGAAAATGTAGCGGCAAAACAGACTTTCCTGGTTAGTGCAGACGACTCTGGGGAAACGGCCTGCCAGGAGATTTGTGTCACTCATAACAGTATTGCTCTGATCTTGGCATGGCTGATGTTTTTCGTCTCTGAGCTTTCAACATGGAAATCACTCAATATTTGCATAGAGTATTTCTCTAGGGAAGGCCCATAGTGAAAAAATTGCCCATTTTGGCATACCTTATAAAATTTTTGGGCTTTAAGGAATAAGATAATAATGTTGAATGTCATTTACTGCACAAAACTTTGGAATTCCACCCTGCATTGTGTCTGGTTATGAACTGGACATCTTTGCAATTTCAATCCCTCAAAGTTATTTTGAAAATAAAATGAATTTTGAATTAGTTAAAATTAATACTCTGGCAATGTGAAGAAGTGGGTATAAATAAACTGCAGTGTCGCTTTACAATTGCTTATACAATCTTCCTGCTATATCTAAACATGTATCAGAATACGGGATTTGCTCAGTAGGCTCATGCAGTGGTTTCTTTTACACAACAACTGCCTCTTGCCTGGCTGTCGCAGAAATCCCAGACCGTTTCCCTTTGAGATCTTTGGTGGCAGCCTGTCATTTGTGCTGCCATGCTGGTTCCACCTTGTTTCTGCCTGACTCAACAGTTTACAGGTTTAGTTTTAATGCTCTGTAGTGCTCGGCGCAGGGGGCTTTCACACCTGTCCTCGCAGCGCTGTCACCTCGCTGCTCCCCTGCGCTCAGTGACAGTGTGGCTCATGCAGGATCTCTCATCCCTGTGACCTGCTGGCCCACGTGTTTGTGTAGCTGTGCAGTGAGACAGACTGGGGAAGGAGTCCACCGCAATCGAGCAAAAAGTCACAGAAAGGGGGGTTTTAACTGCATTGGTTCCTTGATTTAATTTGGCGCAGAGGTGTTTGTGAGGGTGCAGCATGGGGCGGGAGGAATAGGGTGTGTTACTGCTTAGACGGGTAGTGCTGCCAAGGAGTTACTCCTAAGAAAGTCTTCATTGCACAAGACTTGTTCGTGAGATTTTTGTGGCATCTGCTGTGGGGCCTGTCTGCTGGTCATGCCTCAGCCTGCTTGCTTCTTCCATGCATCCACAAGGCCCAATACACAGCCCTGCTTCACTTTAATATCTACAAGCAGTTTGTAGCCAAAAAAACCCAAACGCTTTCCTACTACTCCATCAGGGCTTGTTTTGACCTGTCTGGAAAGCAGTACAGGGAAAGGAGGTAAATGCTTGTCCTCACAGCCCTGGCCCTCTGAATGCTTACACAGGGCATATCTTACTTCCCTTTATATCCACTCCTACCAAGACACGCTGGCACTGGGAATTTTTCTTGGGCAGAAAAGAGTCCTGGCCTAGAATTAGCAGAGGTCACTAGTACCAGGGGATGTGGCCTAGGCTGCCTCTGTTTGCTCATGCAGAACATGGGCAAAGAATAAATTAGCCTCTTCCTCCCCAAAAAGCACATACAGGACCCAGTATCCCACAGTTATCTTAAACCCAGAGCATCTGAGAGAGTGGTTTCTCCTGGCCACCTTAGAATCTGCTGTTCCTGGGAAACCAATGGAGAGTCAAGTGCAGGCAAAGTCCTGAAATTAAGGGAAGGAAGTCACCCTCCCCCAAATGTCAAACAAAGCCTTTCTAGTTACAGTGAAATTCTTCCTCTTTCCCATTTTAAATGTGTACGTGCATCAAAAGCATCTGGATCTGAACAGTGTAGCCTCACCAGGAAATGACTACAGCTTGCTTAGCTCTTTCTGGTCTGCCTCCAAATCAGCCTGTCTATCTGCCCATCTACCCTGGTGTTGAGAAAGCTTGGTTGGGTGCAACAAGATAGGACAACCACTAGAGAAAAACCTTAAATAAAGAACATGCCCAAGCCCCTCCAAACAGCCCTAGGCCTCTTATTTTTGCCCAGCAGGTGGTTTCAGAGTCCAAACTTCTGGCCCATATTGGGACTGATCCTGCCTGTGGTCAAGAGGGTTTTTGTATAGTCCATACGCAGAGGCACAAACCAGAGTTCGCAGCTGGCGAGGTGGGCCCTGCAGACCTGCACCAGGGACGGGGCAGGTGAGTGGCAGCAGTTCCTCCATCCCTCCAGCGTTACTCATCACTCCAAAATGGTGTCTCTGGGGGCCCAGGCTGGAGGGGGCCAGGGCCTCGCTAACCCCTCCTCCAGGAAACACCCTGCCTTCCTCTTCAGGAGCCCCAGGAGGGCCTGGAGGCGGTGGCAGGTTTGAGCCACGCAGCGAACATAATGTCATGCTATTTTTGTAGTTGTAACCCCAGCAACTGTCCCCCTTTGACCAAATATGCTCATTTGGAGAATGCCAAAGAGGAACTGGGATTTGTTTCACCATGTGGGTGGTATCTTGACCATAGTGATGGTTAACAGGAAACCCTCCTCCCCAGCCGCAAGGGCCATTCTTGGCAGAGGGGGATTTGTTTCGAGGGATGCCTGTGCTACCTCCATGCTCCCTGGCACATCTGGGGCCAATGGGGACAGTGTGGGATGCGCAGTCACGGGCTGGCAAGTGCTGCTGCCCACTGAGACATGGCCTGGCAGCCTGGACCAGCCTGCGCTGCCCAGCTGAGGGACAGGTCCCAGGGGTGTGGGGCATAATGGTGTCCCAGGAGAATATATCTTGACATCTTGGATGAGGCTTTTTGCAGAGGCATTCCCACAGTACTGGTCTTCTGGAGCATCATCATTCAAGCCCTTTACCTAAATGGTATTTTCTTATCTAAAGTTTTAAGAACTTGCATTCATAGAGACTCTGGCGTTTTTGTGATTATGCAGATAGCCACTAACTTTGTTTTCCTGTATATGGCTACAAAAGATATAGGATAAATTCCTGGCACCATTACTTAACACAGGTAATGCACGATTTGCCTGTAAATTCCCTTGGCAGGATGGTTCACAGAATATGCATGCTTTTTTATTTTTATTTTTGATGCTCAAAATACCACTGACATTTTGGAAAAGACCTTTTAAATGCTTGGACGGATTTTCTAAATGCCACTGACTGTTGCAACATAATTTCCTCATCACTGCAAGTGCTGCGGCTTAGTCTGGGTTTGTCACTCTGATCCTCTCCCAATATGACTGTGTAATTCTCCATTTATGCTCATAAATAAAAAGATTTTAAAAAGCGAGTTCTTTATCTTGTATGTTCAGAAACTAAAATTATTTTTTACTCCCTCTGCTATTTTCTGCTCTTTATTTCTCGCTGGCTCATTCCTTGTATGTGCTGCCTCACTCTGGCGGCGGTTCTGGTTTCTGTTTAAGAGGTGTGAGGTCATTGAGGCATGGTCAAAACTAGACTCGATGGGACAACCTGTGTCTGAGACTGTGCGTATCCTACCTTCATTTGGTCAAAATTTGCTGTGAATTGCCAGATATTTCCTGTTTGCTTAGGGCTCCAGTTTACTATGCCCTATTGTTAAGATCATTTATGGTTTGACTTTGCTTCTCTGAGTAGGTAGAAAACTCCTCTAGCACAGAAACAAGGGATCGGAAGACTTGTCTGAAGCATTTTAGTCCTTGGTAAGTGGTGTTCCTAGATCAGAATAAGCATCTTCATACAGAGCCAATCGTTGTAGAGAAACCATTAGGCAAAATCCAGAGTTTGACTTCTGTCACTGGCAAGACTGATGGTCTTTCTTGGCTGAAGGTTTCGCTCTGACTCCTTTGATAACTGCTTTTTCCAATTTCCCCTGAAATTAATGCTCTCTGGTTTAATACCTTCCAGTACATGGTTTGTATGATGATTTTGGGTTTGTCAGGGAAAGAGTGTGAAAAGTCTAAGCCAGTGTATAGGTACGGCCTTGGCTCTCAGTTGCCATTTCTGAACTTCTAGGATTTTACATAGTTGAAATAAAAAGCAGAGAATCGTAAACTGTAGCATAAAGATTTAGCAGTGAGAAGGTGAATAAAAAGAACTGCAAATAGATAAGTTTAAAATATCAATTTATAGTAAATTTATAGTAAATGTTTTTGATGGTTTTTTTATTTTTAATGCTTTGAGGAGACAGTGTTGCATCAAAGGATCTCAATGAACTATGCATGACTATTTCAAGAGGAAGCTATTTTTTACAGATTACATTAATGCTCATAGATACAGTCTAGTGCCTTCAATGTATATAAAACAGCTGAGAAACCTGATTTGAAGTAAGCAATAGGTTTGATAACCAGGTTTCAATTTTATTCATAACATGACCATATAAGACTTACTTTTTCTCTCAGTCATGTTAGAAAGCCCATTTCGTAACCCCTTCTCAATTAGCAAAATTTTGTCTCCAACATTAATAGAGAAGATTGTGCCAAAATTTTTTCTTAGAAGTACTCAGGAGTCAAGGATGCAACTGTTCTTTATAGGAAAGAATTCTTCAAGTGGATTTCACGTGCAACCTGTCTTGCCAAGTAGCTAGTGTATGTTTTCATTTTGACTTCCCCACTTCTGAGGAATGTGGGGAACCACAAGATGTTGCACATTTTACTCTTTAAAAGACAGCTTTGTGAGCTTTTGCTTGGCTTTTCCTTCAGGCAGTCCTGACAAAAGAGCAGCAATGTAGCCTCTCCTGAGCAATATGTAAAATGATTGAAAATTCACTTCAAAATATCTGTCTGATTTTACTGTCTTGAGGTCATAGTATTTCACCTAGCTCAGAGGTACTTCTCCCTGCCTATAGCTACATGCTGTCTTAAATCTCTCTCAGACTCTGATAATCGCTTCAAAGGGAGTATTCTGTTTAAAATTTGAGTCTACTCCTTGAGCTCTGACTTCATGCTACTACTGGGATAGCACTAAAGGTGAGAGCTCCAACCATGGAAGCAGTGTAATGTGAATGTAAATGTAGCCAGTCAGTAGCAGGAATTTGGCTTGATCAGTCTGTGTCCACGTGAAAGTCAGTAAATGATTGCTACAGTTCTGTTTTTCAAGGCTGTGGAAGTTTAGTGAAAATAGCCCAAACTGATACGACCTACATCTGAATTGGAAAACAGCCCAAATTCCTACCACCTGAATCTGAACTGGAATCTGTAGCCATGATGCAGGCTTGAATTTTTCCTAAAGGTCTGCTATTTTAAAGTATTTTGTATATATTTGATCTCTTCTGCTTTCAGAATATCCGTAGGAAGATGTGCCAGCAATACGTTGTGGGGATGAAGAGCGGAAGGGAAACGGAGCGTTAGCAGTATACTGTCACATGCTGCCTGGGAGGGTTTTGTGCTTGATCATACGGGTCTGAATGCAAATTTGTGGGACTCGGTACCAGGCCAAAAGAGCACTCAAACTCTATTGTTTAAAACTGTGCCAATTTAGACATAGTTTTGTTTCCCCTCAATTTCTATTTCAGTTGATACACTGCCTACTTAACTTACCATTTAGCGTCCCATAGCTGGTATTTGGAAACCATGAGTTTATGGAACATGATTTCTCATGACATTCTCTGTATTTACCACTTACTGATTGCTATAAACAGATGAAACACTGCTGCTTTGTGTTTAAAATAATACATCTCTCTTTTTTCCAAGCATTGTTCTCAGACTCTCATTAACTAGTCTATTTGAATGGATTTTTTCTATTTCCAGGTTGCATATAAGTTGTTCTAAACTAGAAAACACTACTGGTACAGGAAAAGTTGCATGTAGGCTTTTAGTTGTGTCTTAGAAGATGAGAGAAAGGTACTTTTCTGCCCCAAGTGTTTTTAAATAATACTAATTTTCAGAAGTTTTAGTCTCTTCACTGTGGGTCAAATGGCTCAGTGTCACAGTGTTAATTTTGGAAGACTCCTGGCAATTGCCCTTGAAATCTTAAAGTTTTAATCTGTTATCACTTTGGATACTAAATGGCATATTCAAAGTTGTTCATATAGTAATAGTAGTAGGAGATGCATTTGAAAATGCAACTCTAAATTTAATTGAAGGGGATTTGGGTTTGTCTTTAGGCTCACTGGAGGAAACAGGTTCTATGTGTAGGCATGTACTGCAGGGTAGGCGAAGATGTGAAAACAGTAAATTTAGTAGGATTTTCTCATGAAGGGGCTTCTGAGCAAACTCATTTTAGCACCTGCGGAGAAAATGTGTTTTATTTCTCTGGGGACAAACCCACTGTGTAAAAAGCTGCACTTCTGCTTTTCAGTTTTACTGTCATCTGTTCCACATGCACACAAAAACACAAAATTTGCTCCTTGAGACAGACTAGTTATTTAATGTTAAACTGAAAGCATTTGAGGTCAGATTGCCTTGGAGGCAGTGACCTGTGTTGGAGCCAACCGACAGCTACAGTGACTCTGAAGAATAGTGCGGCTGCTTGGTTTGCAAATCTTAGCCCCTTCCAGCAGTCAAGAGTGACTGCAATGGAGATACTCGTAACTGGCCAGCTTTGATCAAGCTCTGATCCTAACCGCGGAAGGGAGGGTGTAGGGGCACGGGCTTCTTTGCAGACTGGCAAGCCACTCTTGTTTTGGACTTTTCTCCGGGGCTTGTGTACCCTGCTCTCCATCCTCCTCATCTCTTGCTGCAACTGGATTAAATCTTGGACGAGTTTGCTTCCCTGTCTGTCCTTCTGTTTGGGGTGTGGATTTACCCTGGAGGGTACCCGGGAGGCCTTAGTGGGAGTGCTTAGCAGAGTGGGTTATTTGGCCCTGGCACTGAGAATGAGACTTGCATGGGGCAGAGGAGGATGGGGGAGGAGGAGCGTTTTGTGTCCTTCCTTTCAGTACATGCCTATGGAGCATCAGTCAGAATTGAGACACGGATAGTGAATGGTCTAAATATGTTTGTGTCCCTGCTGACAAAATTGCTGTGTATACTCACACAGACAAAAGGTTGCACAGAGTTTTCAAATTTCAAAATGAAAGGGATGTCTTAAAATGAGGTTATTTTTGTATAGCGCTGATACTGTTTACACATATCATGATGCCTTCAGTACCTGGAAGATGCTGAAAAAACAATAGTTTTTAAACCACTTCTTTCCTGCACTGGCCTGTAATACATACAGCCAAGGAAAATGGTTGGTGCATCTTTTCTCTGGCACAATTTGGTAATCTGCACTGCTTCGCTGACCATAATAATTGCTGTCTGAGCATTTTCCTGTTCCTGCTCAGGAACAGGAAGAATACTTTTGTCTGTAGTCTTTTCTGTTTTCATGTGTTTCCATCTTCGTCAGACTGCTCTCTTCGGTTTCTTGGATAACTGCAATTGCCTAACACTATGTTCTGGGAGCAGAAATGTCATTGAACAGAAAAAGTTCTGAAAGTCCTTCTCACCCAGAAGTATAGTGGTTTTGAAATACTGCCTTCAAAAGAAGACAGTGAAGTGATAAAGGAGATGGGGGACTTTCTAAAGAAAGAAATCCTAATCTTTTTAATTAAAAAAGTAGCAAAGTACTATTTGAAATAATAACAGGATAACATTTTATGACCAAAGGTGCTATATGGCTGTGAAATGAGATGATAGACTTTCATGGAATACTCTCTTCTGTGGAGAAAAATTGCTCAGACTTGTAACTATGGCCATGAAATTTTTCTGTTGTCTGAGACTGCAAATTTTGTGAATTGTTGCAAAGAATATGTTTACACACTTGTTAATTTTAATTGCATTAAGGCTACAAAACTGTAGCAGATGAATAGGAATGCCACACTATATCAGAGTGGGTTATTATTTTTATATATCCTATTTTTAAGCATTTATTACTATAGCACAGCATTTAAAAGAGTTATTTCATAAGTTTGTGGTCATAAGAGCCTGCATCTTTCTACTGCATCTACTACGTAGAAAAAAATTCTACATTTAGTATCAAAGACTGGGTTTCAGAATAACCGTTTCTGCTTTTTTTGACATCCCTTCAGATTTAAAATATAAAGGGAACTTAGGGAGAAGTGAAAGAAGAAAGAAAATTGATAGAAGTCTACGTGTAAAGAAACACATATATGTAAATTTGAATATTCATTGGACTGCAGTACCACATAGCAGTCTTATTTATAAACAATTATCCCTTTTCATTATATGTTGTTCTAACAGAGAACAAGAAGAAGGTCACCACATTGAGGAAATTATTATCTAAAATATTTTGGGGTTAAAGAAGGTTTCTGACTGGTAGTTTAGAAATAATATACATAGATGATAGTCTCACAAGATTTTTAATTTCTGGAAACTAGTGGATTTTACCAACATCTGCAGCACGGACTTGGGTACTTAAACCTTCTCTGTGTTGTAGAGATCTGCCTGGGGTTGTGTTACACGTTTGAAATTGTCCTGTTTGTTATTGCCACGATCATGTTGAGTCAGGAATAGGTTTATAAACAGACAGATGAGTGAAGACTAGATTGCTATGTACTATTCGTAATTCAAAACTGTTGACAAAGTATATATTATTTGTATAGCTTTTGCTATAAAACGTTCATATTAGTTAGCAAATAGGAAGACAATAGTGATACAATAGAGTCTTCCAGGGAGAAATTATTGGTTTTTAAGGTCTCCCTTCCTTAAGGTTTGTAATTTCTTTCAAGCTTAAGCTTTCCTTGAGGTTGATTAACTTTCACCGTTATGTTCACTGGAAAATTTCCCTTTTTATGAAAAAGACTCCTCAAAGTATCATAAGCTTCTAAAGAAACTATAGATTTCTGTTATTATTCTTATTCCTAGTGGAACTGATACCACCAACACTTTCCTGAATCAAAGTTCACAGCGTAAATTTATTTGTTTCAGCATGGTCCATTGGGGTGTTATACCAGCTCAGCGAGTGACGTACTGTTCATACGCATGCATACAGAGGCACCCACCCACACTCATTTGCTCATTCTTATCTTCCTTAGGCACCTGATGCAGGCTAATGTCACAAATGTCATATGAATTAGACCTTTCATCTGACCTAGGATTGCTTTACTTTAAGTAAGCCAATACTCAAGAATATTAGAATAGAAAAAAATGCCATAATGAAGGAGCAAATTTTCGAGCTTGGTATTGAATAAATTCTAAGCCTGCTCAGGTATCTGCTGGAGCTACGCCACAGGGCTATGTTTCAAAATGTTCTTGGTAAATTGGCTGTGAATGAGCAACACTTCAAATCTGTACAGAAAGGGGCTTTTCCCAGAAACTGGTGTTCCATCCTGTGGGCTCTGCAAGGTACATGATAGGTATACATATATACTGTTATGTTGGTTTTGACTTAGGCTAATTCTGGACCATTTACATCTTTAATCCTGAAGAATTTATTCCCATTATTCGTTGTGGTTAACAGAGGATCTAATGTTATATTCACCTTGATGATGGTAGAGAAGTGTTGCTGGAAAGACACCATCTGTAAAGGCTCTGGTCTGTGATCTGAAATTAGCTACATTTGTTATTTTTCAGTGTTTTCTTAAGGATTTTTTTTTAAAGCTAAAAAACAATGAAGTACCAATATGATGGAGGTATATCATATGTGTTTAGTACTGCTTTTGGTTAAAAGCTGAAATTGTGAAATTTTGATTTTATCTCTAATTTTCAATAAATCCCTGGAAAGGGATTAGTTAGCAGAGAATATCTGTAAGACTGTACATGTGATTCATACTTCTATTTCTTTAAAAAGACAAAATAATGACAGGAAATATTTGACTTCGGAATTTTTTTCAGAGTATATTTAAATCTATCTATTTGTGGTCTATATGTGGACAAAAGCCATCTAGTTATGAATAACTTCTTAAACATTATTTGTACCAGTAATATAAAAGGAAAATAGCTGGTAGTTAATGCTGACATTTCAAGCAATACAAACAATCCTTTTACTTCTGTGATCTTGAACTGTAATATCTATTCATTAAAGCAACAGCATGGATATGCCTTATATTCCCATGAATTTCTTCAGAATATTATTGCTTGAGCCAGAGGAATGAGATAAAGAAGATATATATACACTGATAAAGGTAATTAATTATATCAGCCATATCAGGGATTTAGAAAAGGCTCTGATTACTTTTATGAAATGTATGGGAAGGCAAATTAACTGAAATGGTAAGATTTTTAGGTTATTGTCTGTATTCTGAGGGCTTTCTCAAATAATAAAAAGCCATGAAACTGGGCAGTGAGGAACTAAATAGGAGAAATGACAGAGCTGTGGTGGCAGGTGTCTGGGGAAACTGAAGTGCCTGAATTGTGAAGAAGAAACTGAGACTTAATGCTCTGTCAAGGATATCATTGGAGAGTACCTAAAATGTGCAACGGCAGTGGGTGGAGGAGAATGGAAAACAGGAAAGCTAGTATAAGAACTGTAAAATACATAAAATCTCTTTTTTTCCCCTCAGAACTCTTGACTATTAGGAACAGAGAGAGATTGTCAGACTGCAAAATCAGGCATGGCTTTTGGAAAAATAAAATATTTTTTAAAACAGATCAGGCAATACTGTTCCATTATAATTTTTAACAGCGGTCTCAGCCCAGACCAAGACAGCTTTGGGCAGGGAGACTGAACTGCCTCCCTACTCTGGAGAATGTCCTCTCATCCCTCTGTCCTCCAGAAAGTTTAATAAAATAACCTGCGAGAGGTGGTCTGAGTAGTCCTAAACTGTAACATGCTGCAGGGAAGCTGCATACACTGCTGTTAGCATGGCAAGAGATTGGCCATAGTCCGGCCTGAAACCACTTCACCTCTTCAAGAATTCAGAGCATACCTGAATTTTACTTCTAAGAATTGTAAACAAACATCAAGATTGTAAAGTCAAAGTGTGTGTACACTCTGTGATGGAGCACAGTGCCAGAGCTGGTGACAACTGAGCAGTCTCTGGAACAAGATGTAGCAGAGCCACACCTGGAGACAAGGCATTTCAGATCACGTGCAGCATCCAGTAGCGCAGCTTTCCTGCTTCTGGCAGCTGAGCAGCTCCTGTGCTTGGTGCTAGCTCCTCAGTCCCTATACTGCACCCACTGCAAGTGTACGGGTGCTCTGAAGCACTGAAAATTAGAGAAAGCTAGCATGCAGGTTGCCTGTGACTCGTAATTTCATAAATATGCGCATTATGGTATTATCTGTATTTAGGTGGTTACAGATGATCTATCCAGAGAGGCTCTCTGATGCTCTGAATCATGTGTTGATGGGTGTTAATACCATCCGTCATGTAGATATGCACAAGTACCATCATGCCAGTGTCTGTGGTGTTACTAAGGTAGTTCTACATGCCTTGCGTTGGTGTTGCTCTTGGAAAGGGAGTTTATGAGGTAGGTGCTAGTAAAGAGGTATTTATTTGCATGCTGAATGCAATTTCTGCATTTGTTTGGGGCAAATCTTTGAAATATATATTTTTGGCAAATTTATTAATTCTATGGCTTGCCACCTGTAGCTGTGCAGGCTCTTGGGTTTCAGGTCTTGAATTCTGTTGCACAAAGGGCTGCTGTAGCATTCCTACCAACTGCACTTCATCTTTTGCCAGGCCAGCTGTGCTGAACAGCCTCTCCTGAAGCTGTTTCAAGTGACTGGTTGCTACAGCACCAACTGTCTGGCTTGCAGCTGCAACAGGCCCTCCTGCCACAGCCCCTTAACTTCTCCTTGCAGCTCATCTTGCAACTTCTCTACCCTGCTTGTCTAGCTGACCCCATTTTTAAGCACCGTGGTTTTCATGGCTTAGTATCTTATCTCAACTGTTTACCTGTTCCCTTCTCATTTCTGAATTCCAGAAAGTCTGAATGAAAGGGTTTAATACTTTCCTTCATTATCTTAGAAATACTGCATAGACCACCTGCCATCGCAGCACAAAAGTATGAACTAATGAATGAAGCTCTGCATGCTTACACAAAAGCAAAAAGAGGTTATGTTATGTTTTCACTCATTTTCACAGAGGCTAGTCTAAAGTGAGAAGAATGAAATGTCTGTCCTGCAGAGAGCATAAATATGTGTTGATAACATGCTCTAAATTAAGTATTGTATTTCTTTCAAAAACTGAGAGGACACCAGTTTGGAGACTTGGAGCAAAATGAGCCAAGACATCTGCTCTGTTTTCCGTCCAGTGTGTACTTGAGCTGGGGCACATGTGGAATTCTGCTAAAATGAGATTATAAATTAATGGTCCTTCACACTTCATTGCTTGAATGAGCCAGAAGTTATTTTCTTTTGAGTCTTGAGTCCCAAGTGCAACACTTTCTGACTACCAAATATGATTTTCTAAAAGGGAAGAAAGACCAGTGAATCGAAACTACAACAACCTCTTCTCTGTGGTCTGAGTACAGCCATGTAATAGAGGAAAGGAAAGCACATCAACTGACAGGGTGGATGAAAAAGGTACTGTCCAGACATATGATGATGGTGAAGAACTGGTTTGTGATTTGGGCAACAGCTTCCATTTCTTGTTCTGCTTCTGTCTTTGTGTACAAACATAAACAGGTCATTTGGGTCCGTGTCTTAAAAAGGTGACTTGTTTCTTTGATTTTTGGTACCCAACTTGAGTTGCTCTGTGACTGATATTCTTTTGCTATTTAGGCTCGTCTGGAGTACTAACAAAGATAAATGTTTCTATTTTCACCAAAACTTAGTGAGATTAAGCAGACTGTTACAGACCTGGCTTTCCCTACAGCTAGACCAGCATATGCTTTTTTCTCAGAGGCTGATCCACTCTTGCTCTTCAAAGAGGGATAATAGACATCTAGTATTATTTAGCACTAGTCTGTCACGCTGTTATCCAAAAGAGTCCGTGATTTATCTTGCCTAACATCCCTAAAAATGAGCATAGTGTTTCCAATATTAAAGAAACACTTCTATAATTATACTCTTAACTCCCCGCTCCCCCCCGCCCCAAATGGCGTTCCATAGATGGCTGAGCATGGTAGGGTACCATGAAAGGAGATTGGACAAGGTTGACTAATTCTAAAATTTTCTAATTTAGAAGTTGTCCTGACCAGGCTCCAGAACAGAGAGTCAAATCATGGGCTGAAGAAGAGGAGGAGACCCTGGAGACAGTTCTAGGCTTGTGCTAATTTATATATTATATATACAGATATAAGCCAGCTAAGTCTGCAACCTCTGCGCCTCTTTCTATGTTTTCCTAACTGGGATAGGGAAGATAAAATGGGCCGTGGAAGACACTCAGACAACTCAAAACTGGTTTCCATTGCAGGCATCAAGGGTTTTGGGAAGAAAAACTGGGATTTCCTCTGACATCTTCATATCCGATCAGTTCTTTGGTGACCTCCAGATAATATCAACTGGTATTTCAACTGTTTGAGAATGGAATTATTTTCAGTAAGAAAGGATGGGAAAAAGGACAAAATTCTTTTATTTCATTGGAGTTTCTGGATGCAATTTTCATTAAAATGGAAAAAACCTCCAACTCTGACAATAAATCTGTAACCCTGAGGCATTCCTTGTCATTGCAATAATGATAATTCAGTCTAACAGTAGTATGTGCATAAAGAAAGCCTTTTGTTGTATAGTCTTTCTACTTAGCCCAGGGGCAGGAATATAGTTCACAGAACCACAAGAACTAAAACAATGCAAAGTTAGTTTCCACTTTAACCACAGCTGCAATACTCTAGCATGGTAACATCTGAAGTGCCACCATTGCTATTTGGAAAATAGTAAGACCCCCAGCAAATATCTGGATATCGGGACTTGATCAGAAAATACAAACTTGTATATTTTGCATATTTTTGTATATTTTCAACTTTTGAGAGAACTGTATTGCTACTATTTGTAGTACCTTTTTCAAAGATTGAATGCTATTTTATTTACAGCCTCTAGTGACTTCCAATGATTCTTGTATACAGGTGTCTGTTTTCTCTCTATAAGCTCTGCCAAATGTAGTTTCTAGCTACATGTTTATTTTTAGTAACAAAGACAGGCTTGTAATCATGGTTATTTCCTCTCAACTTTACTTAGTATCTTTACACAACTGCAGTTGAAGAAATTGTTTAGTGAGAAAGGCCACTGAAGTAGGGGCTTTTTAGATATTGTGATTGCTTAAAATATCCTTCATTTAAAATTTTAAGGGTTGCTGCAAGACAGGTAAGGCTGTTGCATAAGCACTGCATCTCTGAGTTTGTCTTAATTGTGAACTATAAGCTGATGGTGGGCTGACAGGAGGCAAGTTGTTCATGATCTAAAAGCCATACTGCACAGGACTGAACATAAGGTGATATACATTGCCCTTCAGTTGAACATATTGCTAGCTTGAATGGCTTCTATATTGGGTTTGGTTTTCATCCCACCTAGAACACTATTAATGTAATTCCACCTTACATCTCAGTGTCCAGTTTAGAAAGATAGTTTGTTCGAAAATGTCTTCTATGTGGTTGCAGTCATAGGAGAATGTGATGTACAGAAATAGTTTCTCCCTTGTACAATTTTATTTATGCATTATTTTCAGTATAAAACAATGCATAAAATACAAATTCACTGTTGATCTATGGAAAAGTATCAAATGTTATTGGACTTAAATAGTGGACAACATATTTTGCCAAGATAGACTATCATAATTTTTTGGCAAATCTCAAAAATATGAAAAAGCTTGGTTAGAAGATTGAATTGGATTTCCTTAGTACTAAGAAAAATGCCCAGTTATAGATTCATAGTATTGGAATGTGTCTGTCTGTGTTCGCCTGACTACGCACTTCTTTTGACAGGGAGCTGAGATGGGGAAGGTGCTATGATTAAACTGTGGTCTCAGGTTCAAATCCATGTGGTCTGTGGTGGTGCCACAAGGCTTTTAATGCTGTGATCTTTCCATTCTTTCATTGTTAAGCTTTGGCAAAACACTTCAAAAATTATTTCAGAATACCAGTTTGGCCTGGCTTTAGATCCAAGATAGCACAGTGAACAGTCTAGTTACAAGAGCAGAAGTGAGCTTCCTAGAAGAACTTGGAACACAACATGCTCCTGAGCTGTGAGGGGGTCTTTCCTCTTTCTCAAGTAACTGGTGTCATTGCAAAAGTCTCGGTTGCTCGTGGCAGGATGGAAGAGAAGCTACTGCAATGCAAGTGTCTGTTGCCCCCTTTCTGCTGCAGGAGTGTAATATTCTCTGCTGCTGTAAAAGGAGGCAAGATGGTGTTGCTTTGCTGAGCAAATATTTCCCAGATCCTCCTGTGAACAGAATATCCAGAATTAATTCTAATCAGCAGGCGATGGCTGCCTCTGTAAATATTTGATGCCTGAGTAGACTTTTGTCATAGCCTTTCTATATTAAAAATGAGTAAATAATATATAAAAATGTGATTTAAAGTCAAATTCAGATACTTTTCTTTTTTTTTTTCTTCTTTGTAGTGTATATAGTTACCAAGAAAGTGTCCTGTAGTATGTTTCTGTGACACTAGAGTGGTTTTGTACTGGAAAGCTCTTTCGGTTGCTTTTAGGTATATGATTTTCATTGGGAGGTCGCTGTATGAAGAGGTATCTTCTGAATTTGCAGCCCTGCCCTTTTCCAGTTTGGGGAATAAGTGGAGATTTTTAAAGAGGCATTTAAGCTACATCAAAAACTAAGGAAAGCAAGGAACTAAATCTTCATATCTAGACATAAAACTTTCAACCTGAGTCAGCACTGGTATTTAAAGGATATAGGGTAATTAAAAATCCATTATGGTATATCCCAAGGAGAGGGATATACCTTTCCTGCTTGCTAAGTATTGAGATAGAAGTCATCTACCACCTTTGCTTTTTCAGTCTGGAGCTTTGTCTGGAGTGGGGAAAGTCCAAATGCAGGTTGTCTCAAGATTTCTGTACTGCTGCATCTTGCTTAGAGAGACAGTAAAAAGTCTTTGTCTTTATTGTTTCTTAAGGAAACAGTCTAATTCTCATAGAAATCTCATTGATTTTATTAGTAGTATTATTATTAGGATTTGTCTTTGGTTAGGCAAAGTAATCCGCTGAAATAAAAATATAGGAGCAAGAAGTCAAAATATTTCAAAGTGAAACTGAAAGTATCATGTTGCACACCCTATATTTATTAACTAAGAATAAATTTAGTAATAAGGCCTATGTAATCCCTCCCCTCCAAACAGGATTAGAAAATTCTCTACATGTGAAATTTGAATGTCACTGTAGTATATTAGAAGTCCACTGATTTATTTCTTGACTTCTTTTATTTTATTCTTAATTTTAACTATTGTGTTAATGTTTGTGCCTTCAATTTTCCTGTCATTTTAATGAGAAGTAAAAATGTAATGGAAGAAAATGCATTATGCATGCAAGTGTTTGAGACAATGATTCTCACTAGAAGCAGGGACAATGAGTTAAAATGCACTGAAGTGTCTGAATAAATTGTTGAGAAAAGATGGGTGTAAATCTCTGTCACGAGTAGACTAGAAATAATTTTGCCAGCGGAGGCCTGTTTGCACTTTGAACTATCTTCCCCTTTTGTTGCCTTCAAGCCTGGGCTGGCTCCTGACAGCACAGAGATCTGTCTGGCAGCTACAGCGATAGCAGTGTTGGCCACTGCTTGGCCAGTAATCCCCACAATATTCAGATGTCCCCAATGCATGTAACTCCTGTGGCCCTGTGGCATCACAGCTGGTGAACGGGACCTTAGGAAGCAAGTTACAGCTTTCACCTGCAGTGCAGTTGTACAGTTTTTTTTACTATTTTAAGTAAAAAATCACAATTCCTGATGCTTTTCCATTATAACACCCCTGTGAGATAGGGAAATACTATTATTTCCACACTGTAAGTGGGAAAGGAAGCAGGGAATGCTAAAATACTTTAGCTGACTTTATTTAGGCAAAGCAAGGTCTCAAATCCACATTTATGAAATCCAGGTTTAGTCATTATTGGACATCATCACTCCAAAAGATTTTGCCTTACAAACTCTCTCCTGACCCAGTTACAAGGGGCTAAGAGGGGATCCAGGCCTTTGCACCTGGTGTATGGAGAAGTTGTCCATGGATTTAAGTGTTGATAGCTCTGAAAAGTGCATTTTCCACATGAGGTTGTTTACCTTCCTTAATGAAGACATAAAAGAAAAAAATGCGAGTAGAGGGTGGAGGACAAAAAAGGAGTTAATGTATAATGTTTCTAGTTCTTGCAGTTTGAATTATGCAAGCGCAGACATTTCAAGTGGAACATCTCAGCATCGCAAAGGTACTTTCCTTATATGTAACATCTCTTATAATTGAGAATTTATTCATACGTCTCAGGAAAAGACATCCCCTTTGCCTGGAAGGCAAGGATGAAAAATTTCAGTCTGGAGTTATTAAAAATTAGGAACAAATGAAGAATAGATGTTAGAAATTAATCTAGAAATCAGTCTTAATTACAGAACACTTACTTGATTTATGAATAGCAAATTTTTCTGCATATACTATAAATTCCTGGTAAAGTAAACTAGTAATATTTTTCACAGCAGTGAAAATTGGTAGATGTTTATTTCAAGAAGAGGAGATCAAATGCTGCCCATGCCATAATTAAACAAAGCTTGTAATTATGTGTTCCTTATCACAGCCCACTTATTATCCAGGATCTTCCATAACTGCATGTTGCTATATACAAATGGTAAACTCAAGACTTGACATCTCATACCTGATTTGCAGATGAAGATTTCTCATTTACCTAGCAATCTAACACAGCCAGAATAGGCTTCTGAATTTGCACGTGATAGAGAGCACTGATTTTGTGATGAAAGATTCCAGTCCTGATTTTGGAAAACAGTCCCCAGACCTCATGAGTTGAGAGCAAAATTTATTCTGAGTTTGATTTGGGATGTATTTCTAATCACATTAGCTATAAAGAAGGCCTTTTAATTTCACGGTCTCTGGGAAAGTGAAACTTGAGTAAGCTGAAAGCATTGTGAAAAAACTTCTGCATAAACATCTGATATTGTAAGTCTTGGATTACCTACACTGAGGTGATTGAGCTGTAATTACTTTTTTTTTCTCAAGATGTTCTTCCAATTATGGATGTTTATAACTGAGTTATAGCTTATATGCCAGTTTTTCTGAATACAGTTATAAGTACCAATCTTACTTGCACTGCTTATTAAAATGTTAAGTAAAGATAGCACGGCAGCATGTTTGGAAAGCACTTAAGTTCCAGTATTCTGAAATATCTGTGGTGCGATGTTGATTTTGATGCCTGCGTTCTCGTAAAAAGCGCTCCTGAATGTAGTGTGATGTTCTATATAGTGTTCTTCCTGGCATAAATTTTAGCACTGAAGAAATGAGCCCATGACTCATTTCATAGTCAGTGGGATGTTTGAGACTTCTCCCATAGGAAGTATCTGGAAAGCGCTGTTGTACTGCCATTCTTGAGGGCAAACTTGTTCAGTGTTTTGGGTGACCCCAGGCTTTCAGAGTGAGAGTGTATCATCAACTGCGTCTGCTGTGTGGAGTGAAAAATACAATGGTGCTTCTGCAGGAGGAAGGGCTTTAAACAAAGCTCAAGATTTCAACATGATGTCAGGACTGCTGAAAGCATATAAACCTGTGAGAGCAGTTTGTTGCACAACCCTGGCAGCCAGCTCCAGCGAGCATTTGGACTAGTGCCTCGGTACTCTGCTGTCCCATGTTTGAAAGCAGCACCTCTCTTCTGTTATTGTTTTGGGAAGTGGGGAAGGAAATCTTCCATAATTGCATTTCCAGGGTAGGATAGGACACTAGTAGAGATTGCACCGTGGTAATTTCACTACTCTATTCAGTAGCTGCTCAGAAGCAATCTAGGTAGACCTGTGGCTTTAAGTGTTGATGAGAACTAGTTTACATCAGGCTGTCATTAGGCCAAAAAGCCAATGTTAATTGAAGTAACAGAATGTAAGAAGAGTCTTCATGAAAAGTGTAATGCAAAAAAAGCTTATTTCAGAGTATCAAAACAGAATTACTATGGTAAACTCCTCCCAGAGAAAACATTTTGTCTTTTTTGCCCCTGTTGTCTTTTTACCCTTAGAGAACAGGTATAGCATTGACTGGAGGGAAAAAAGCCTTCCATTGAGTTGGTGGAGGTATTTGGTGCAGAAGTCAGGGAAGTATACCTATGCATGGCTACAGATTACTCCTGATACTGTTGCAGAAGTCACTTTTTAGCTCAAATAAGAATCCAAAGACCTGTTGAAGCCTTAGACTGCAAGCTGTGAACTTTCACCTAGATAGGCTGACCACATGCTGAACTCTTACTTAGCCACATGAAGGAAGGCCCTGAAACTACTGCAAACCAGAAAGATAAGGTAGCCAAAACCACCGGCAGAAGCTGCAGCTATTCAAGATAAGAAAAGGAATGTCCTGCCTGGAGACAGGGAAAGGATCCAATAAGGAACAAGAAGACCCCAGACCCAAATATTACTATTGGACCGAACTGTCGCATGAGGAGAGGGGAACTTAGACTGTAAGGGTATAACTGCCCAGGGATTTCTTTGTTCGGGGTCCCTCCCTGGAGGCACCCAGCTCGAGCTGCTCTTCACCGCTGTACCACTCAATAAATTCGCCTGACATGTGTCAGAGACTCTGCTTCGGGGAAACCTAGGGTGGAGCCTGAGGGGAGAGAAAGCACCTGAGGGTGAGTGTGTGTGTGAGCAAGGAGTCGAAAAGGGGCACCCGTCAGCTCAACGGAGCTGCCCGCTCCGAAGAGACTCCGGTCCTAGCAGTTAAAGTCTTGGTGGTACATTTGCAGCTCCCCAAATGGTGTATGAATGCTTGGGCAGCTGCTGCTCCTTTAACAGTACATTTGTGATGGGATTTCCTAGCAGAATGTAGAATAACTGTATGTTTTAGTTCACAGAGCATTTATAGCCTTATAGACTCAAAATCTTTCTTATAGAAAAGAACACCACCAAATGTTGCACTAGTGAGAACTAGACTGGGAAAGGCAAAGAGCTTTTGATGGTGGCACGTCCAGGGAGCTAGCTTCTGTCTAATGAAGCCCCATGAAGAAACTTCCATAACAGGCAGAGACCTGAAACACTGGCCACTGCCAGCAGAACCACAGGATTTTCATCTCACCTTGTCTGGCAACTACTATTTTTCTGTTTATCTATCCTTGTTTTGGGCCATTGGGGATTACCTGCTGTATGAACAGGCTTGAACAGGCCTGTTCATCTGGCTTAGGTGCATCAATGTAGGCCTTTCCCAGTTAAAACATGCAACTGTTCAAGTGCTAGAAACTCAGGCAATTTTTGCAATAGCAACTAGTAAGATGTAAGAGCAACAGATTTTAGAGTGAAAGTTGGTGCTAGGGACTTGATATCCACACTGTGCATTTCAGGAGTTTCATTACTTTGGACTTGATCTACTCTGTTCTTTGGTTTTGTACTTGACAACAGAATTCATATTACAAAACACCTTTGTTATTCCAATTTACAATTTGAGAACCCAAAGCTTGAATGCCCACATCAGTAGAAGTGCAGCTCCTGGTCTCAGTTCAGTAGATTTCTGTTTGCCCCAATATTGTAGTAGACTCATGTATATCACAGAAACAGAGCTCACACCCTTGGTTAACTTTATATTCATGCTCTTCACATTTTCTCTCAAAATGATGTCCCATTAGACTTAATTACTTTGCAAGAAAGTCCTTTGATATTTTCCTTACTCATGTAGTTAATTATTAAAACAAACCTAGAAGAATATTAACTTGTGCTCTCATCAAATTCTTATCAATAAGAATAGGATTTTAATGGGTAAAAATGCCTCCAAGTTCCTCCAGTTTCTTACCAATAGAGTGGGATCTGAAAAACAATTCTGGTTTCATAAATAGATACAATGTTTTCCCAGCTAGGGAGAAAAAAATGCTACACAGAATAACAACCATTAGGTGAAATAGAGCGACTCACTCCGTATTAAACTGAACTCTTCTTGGTTTCATTGGCTTATAGAGAAAACTCCCTAATATTATTTCTGTGCAGTAATACAAGAGAAATAATATACTTGAACATTAAGGATATCCTTCTAAATGAACTTGATTTGTCACAAATTACATGAAGGCATTTCCTAACTGTTATACCTGTATTTTCTTACTCAGTGCTCTATTTAAATTCTATTTAAATTACTTTCAACATAGCACTTTGTTAATCTGGTCACTTAAATTGATCCCTAAGCAGCAGATGAACCAATTCTGAAATTTGGCCTCATAACGCTATACAAGTAAAGAGCTTTTGTATTCTGGAAGAAGTTGAACTTGTACTTTTCCTAATATTAAGGTTGTCCCTGTCTGTTCTGAGGAAGAATATTACCCAGCAGCTGGTGCAGAAGAGACTTTCTTGTCACCTGATCTGAACCACAGTTCTTGTAAACTTTCCAGGGTCCTAATCCTGAGGAAGTTCCACCCCCTTAATGCCCTTCACATTAGCAGGAGGTTTCAATTCTCATTTTTTCTTATTTATTGACAGAGAAACTGTCAGAGTAAAACAGAGTATTAGTCATTTAATGGGGAAACAGAAAATAATGAGAAACTTACGGCTGGTGCATTGTTTTGAATCGGCTCAGCTCATAATCTGATAAATTCTGAAAAGAGAGAAAACAGGTTTTTCATTTTAAATAAAGATCAATTTAATCAAGACCAGTCCATTAAGTGAATTGCATGACATTTTTAATAGTGAACTAAGCAAGGACCTAAAAACTAGGTTTTAGTTTTGTAGCTACATGGTTGTCTCATCTTGGTTAATGCTTAACTTTTTATTACTGACCTGTTGTAACATTTCTGGAAAGCTGGTAGCACACACTACATTGTTAAACTGGAATTTAACTGGGCATGTGGCAGATTAAATTATGCTGGTTAATGAATCATTCAAAAAGCGTTAAGCAAGACATTTTACATGGTCTCTTTCCAGCTCCACCACAGAATTTCTTTGGGGTTTTTTACTGAAATCAGCGGATTAGGATAACAGTGGCTGAGTGGAAGATTACTTTAACAACGGTTGGAAGACTATTAAGTCCCTGTTTGGTCTGTTCTTGTGCTAGACTTCTGCATGACTCCTCAACCCATGAAAAACGGGGGATGAAAAACAAATAGAATTTTACTGTGCCACCTTGGCACATACAGTGCCCATTCCAGTGCTGCACAAGCTAATTTGGGTACTGGAAACAGTCTAGCCAAATCATTTCAATCGTTTGTGTAGCTCCATATACCTTTCACCTTAACGTGCCAAAGAGTCCATGCGCTGCACTAAGGCAGCAGAAGTACTTCTGATGTTCAAGCTAGTGTACAGCTTGCAGCTGAACTTCTTAAGCCAGAGTTTTAAGCTAGTCTAAATTAAACCTTTTTTTATCTATAGATTTTCCTTTAGTGCGAAATTTTCAGTAAAATCTCTGGATTGTACCCAGATCAAGTGTGTGATGGCATGGTTTCAGTCCAGAAACCTGCTAGTGCTAAAATGCCCTCTTTCCCAGCATAGATTTCAACAGGGGATAGGTCAGGCTGAAAACATGTCCATTTAATAGATGCAATTATAACTTTCCTTCTATTTTTGTGTCAGGAAGAGGAAATTAATTTGCTTGTTTCCTGAGACTACCTAGGCACACCTATAATGGATGTAAAATCTCTGAAACGGATACTTTCCAGTGACTCCAGAGATACTGAGTTCATTGTAATATGATTGATGTTTGCCCAGCTCTATCTTTTTCTGAATAACCCCGCAGCCATCAGTCCCATTCCAGACTGTTTTGCCTTTTGTCTCACTGTCTCATCAGCATGATAGATGAGTTTGTATCAGGCATAAAAAATGAGACACTAATAACAAGGAGACAAGGAGACAAGGAGATCAAGTGGAAAACATGTAAGATCTCAGAGAAAACATATTTCCTCAGTCTGTATTTAAATTCAAGTGAATCTCTGCATTTCTTTAAGTTCTTTGATATATTTGTTGTGAAAATATGCCGTTTCAGACACTAGAGAACCCCCTACATTTAATACTTAGCCTGTTATTATACTGTAACAAAAAGCAGCTGCATATCTACATGTAGTGCGTACGGTAATTAGCAGATGATCTAGCAGATCTAGAAATCACCAAATTCTTGAGGAAATTTAAAACTGTATTGAGCTGTCTGATTGACATACAGGCCCATCTGGGCTTGTTCAGACTTTGTCAGCTGTAATGATGACTCACCAAATTGCCTCTGCAGATCAATGACCAGCAATATTAGGGCTATTTCCTCCCCTGTTATTGCACCTTCTAAATAAGGGGAGGAAGCAGCTATGCTTTTTTTGTTGTAAGGATTTGATTTTTGTTCACTCCCTTTTCTTTGCAAAATAGACTATTTAAACCTTTTCTTGAGCATATTAAGATTGCTGCGGTATAATTGCTTGGTGATTGCAGCCAAATAGCTTGTGTAATCCTCACTGCCCTTCCAAGCTGATGTTTGCTGTAATCTGCTGCTTAAGCAGTACTTTGCTGTAGGCAGCTCTTTCCATGCAGGCAAGTCCTATGTGTATGGTCAGATCAAACACTTTTTTAACTAGCAATTGAGCTTGATAGAGGAGGAAGCTATGGATCTAAGCACTTCCTATACTGGTGAATGTTTTATATATAGGGTTTTAACTTGATTCCTTTTTTTTTTTTTCTGAGAGTCTTCAATAAGGGGATTAAGCTATGAGCCTCCCTGCAGTTTGAGGAGATTGGCATCTATGGTCCAGCTGAAAGCTATCTTTTCTTACTTTGTATATTTGAGTTTTTTTTTTTTTTTTTTTCTTTTGCACTAAATTGCACCATTGATTGCAACTAAGAGCTGCTGCTGCATTTTAGCAACAAAATTCTGGTCTTAGGAAAGAGTACAAAAATATCTTGCAAACTCCACACTTCTGAAATTACATGGTAGCTTCTGTAAGAAGATAACTAATTCTTCCAGTTTTTAACCATCCTTTGCTCCTGTTGTTGCTTATGATATACATTGTTAGTGATTCATATTGGCATGAATAGAATATATTGCAAATGAATATGGGTGATAAAGAAGAAGTTAAAGTAGTTTCTTTCCTGGAGGGATATGAGTTGCCAAATATACAATGAGGAACTAAAGGGACAGATTGGAGTGTTTGGGTTTTTTGTATTTACAGTTTCATGTTAGAGTACAATTTAGAAAGAATATAGAAATTATGTTATGTTCTCTTCAAACCCGCTATTGATTTCCTCATTTCTACTGGCTGCTTCATTCACCTGACATCAACTTTCTCAGTAGCTCACCTACTTAGCTCAGGAGCTAAGAGTAACCAAAACTCAGCCTGCAAATCAAGCCAGCCAGCTTTGTTCTGCAGATAGCATCATGGAAGGGGAGAAACACTGCAGTGGTGCAAATTTTTGAGGTGTGTCTCTCGCTCCTTTACTTGCAGAGGCATATCTTGGATCTGAGCCTATCCTGCTGTAGCTTCTTGTCAGCATGGGTGCTAAGGAAGGGGAAGCCTTATATCAAAGCCAAAGAGAAGCTAAACCTTACAATCTGGAGCTGCAGACCCGTAAGTAGGTTTTATGCATTTTCGTCTGGAAAAGTTTAGACGACTCATGCACATGGACTGTGCAGTACATGCGCAGTGAACTGGCATGTCTGAGGTGCTCTGGTTCTGTGCATGTGCTTCGCAAATGGCCAGCATGTGTGCATGTGGCTTATGTGCCCTCGCTGGGTGGGGCTTACGGCATTTTGCAGACTTAGGCACATGTAGAGGATGACTGGTAGGTGGATAAGGGGTAGTTAGCGTGCAAATGGAGTCCTGGTTTGAGGAAACTGAGTAAGTGTGGTAGGAAGGTAAAGGGAATGGGGCTCTTGCATGGGATAAAATGTTGTAACACAGTGTGTAGCATGTATGGCACCTTCACCTGCCCCAGGTTTAGCACTTCTCTAAGGAAGGCTTCTAAGTCACAAACGTCAGAAGTCATGGGACCGGATGTGTTTTGGCCTCCAGATTTGCTCTGGAGATTTTTTTCTCATGCTTTCACAGTTGCTAGCTGAGTTTGTGCTAAGGGATATTTTAATAGAGTTATTGCCTCAAAAAAGTTCTTAGATGTCTTTGAAGAAGGTTGATGATATAGTTGATTGTATGATACAGTCTTTTCAACTATATTTTGAAGTTTATATAAGCACATCTCTTTCCCCTTCCTTAGTTTTTGGCCCCTCCTTGTAGGTAAGCACCTGTGTAAGACAGTTATGGCTGCAGGTGCAAATAATACCTGAACAATCCAGGAGAGCTCTGAGGGATCAGTAGGAGTCTGAAAAGGTCAAATTTTGATGTGAATGAGGATGAGGGGATTCCCTTGACTTTATGATAAACAAACATACTATGTTGCTAGGTAAGCTGTCGATATCTGAGCAGTAAAGCTGCATGTAAGGTGAGAGTCTTGTCATTACCTTACAATAACGCTGAGTTACATTCTGTAACATTGCCAGTTCTGAGCACGGACCAGTTTGGAGAGGTTTGCTGTGAAAGGGGTTTGTTGATTTTTGTGTGTGTATGTGTGTGTGTTTGTATGTATATATATATATATATATAAAAAAATATCTATACCTTCATATATATATATATTTGAATATGAAATAGTATAATGAATTTGATTTCTTCCTAATTTTCTTCAATTATTTTGGGGGAAGTAAATACCCAGATTTATTTGATGTAAAGCAATTTTGTGTTGTTATGGCAAAGTAAATTCATAATATATTACAAAAGCTCTGTATTCAGTATAATCAACTTCTTTATGTTAAGATCTGTTTATGTTCATGGAATCTTTTGGTATTGACAAAGAGACCTGCAAGAAACCAGGATTAGGAAGAATCTACAGCTACATTTTTCATTTCTGAGAGACAAAAATTTGGAGTGTAAATAAAGATGATCTACATTTAGGCAGTCAATATGAGTAAAAAATGTGAAAAATCACAGAACTGTAATAATACATGTTAATGGTATCCTCTGTTAACTGGCATAGTAGACTATCTGTAATTAGTCAGAGAAGATATGGCATTTTTTAGTAAAAATGTCCCTATGGAATATAAAAATTTCCTTATGGAATAAGATCTCAGTGCTATCTTCTAGAAATACAACATGAACTACAGACTTTTGCCAGTGATATCTGGCAAAAACTGTCAGGGTGTCTCAGACTGAGTAAATCATGGATAAATGCATAGTGGAACTTTTGTAGGTCTTTTTTTCTTAGATAAAGGAGAACTGTGCCCCACAGGGGGAGAAAAGCAGAAGAAAAGAAGGTAAATAAAATGTGGAATCCTTAGAATTAAAGGTCAGTCCAGAAAGAATGGCATAATAAATAAATACGTTTCTTTTGTGAACGGAGAATTACTGTTTTCAAGGTATTTATCCATTTTAAAGTGTGTAAAACTGACATCTAGTGGTAGCAAGAGCACTTTGTGTGCAAAGTGGCTTTATAGTGAGACCAGTTTGCATAGCTGATTAGCAGGTTGTAACTACATTACACACTGAAATTGCAATTCCCTGTACTTCAGCCTAATTCAAAACCTGTTTTTGTGTTACAGAGCCTTTCAAATTAAATCTTGCTCCTTTTAGTAGTACCTCACTTAGGTGAAGCAAGGTGATGATGTCTGTTAATCTTTATGAATGCATGGACTCCTACTACAGAAGTGTCATCCTGATGAAGAGTTTCGTTAGAGAGGAAAAGGTTGGAAGGGGAGTTAGGATTAAAATATTCCAAAAAGCTGAGGATAAGGATTAAAGAATCTCAGCAGGGTCACTGAGGAACTTGTTTGGCAGCTACCAATTTAGACCTATTATGAATAAACAGGAGAAGTCAGGCTTCAGAGCTGTGATGCATGTCTCAGGTGTGGCATTACTCACAAGTGTAAGCTTTTCTGGGAGGGGAAGCAGGGCTTTATGGCAAAGACTCAGATCTCACATGAATTCAGGCAAGACGTGGGGTCTGAATCAATAGCGTATAGGCATGCACTTAAATCATTCTCATTGAAGACAAGAGGATATGTTTGCTTGCTGGGGTCTGTGCTTAAGCATTTTGCTGAGTCATAGTTGATATCCTCATTCCTCATTCATAATTTTATTCAAATAGCATTTAAAAAATATTTTTCTATTTTCTTCCACATCTTGTCTAGCTTATTCAGATTTTAGTGTCTTTGAAGAAAAAAACCCCTTGCTAAAACTCTGTGTGATACCTACCCCAATGAGGTTTTAATTTAGCTTTCCCTCCAGTGCTAATATATACATAATGGATAAATTACTAATAAAGAGGAAAAAAAGAGCAAAATTATGCAAAAATGAAATATTAATTATTTTTAAAATTATTTAAAAATATGACTTAGGGATGCCATATCTATAGTCAAAGGATGCAATTTAATGAACATAGAAAAATTTAAAAGCACCATTCAAATCTATCTTCCAGATTATAAAATAAAAGAGATCAGCAACAGAAGGCTGGGTGAGAGACAAATCTGAAGGAAGAAGGAAAGGAAATGTGCTTCAGTGAAAGAGTAATTAGCAGTGGGCAAAAATAAGAAAAAAACCCCCATAGTTTATTTTTTCAGGGTTGGCAGTTTATGGCAAGAATTGTCAAACTATATTGGTCAATTTTTGGTTGTAAATATTTATTTTACAGTGTTCTCAGTTCATAATAACTGTTGCAAATATCTCAGAGGTAAAAAATGCTGGTAGCATAATTCTAGTGAAACATAGCTCCATGCGTTTTCAAGACTGAGGTGAATCATGCTATACTGCCTCTATCATTCCATCTCTGTTACTTTCAAAACACTGTGAATCATATTTGTTGAATGCAAATGTTGATATTCTGCAATGAAACTAAAGTCACAGTTATAGAAGTGGTATAAGAAACAGCTGCTGTCATTTCAGATAGGCGAGCCTACTGCTTTAACATGAAAGCAGAGATGAGCAGCAATCCTGTTTGTTGCAGAGCTGCTCTGTAAGGACAAGATTAGTTGTTAACAGTCATGTCAGCCAGAGCTGGGTGCTGCAGTCTTATCTATCCTGAGCTGGTAATCCAGTGCAAGTGCTTAACAGTTCTAATATACTTTTGACCTTTCAGGTCTGAGTGTAGGAGTGGTTGCAATGACACGAGGCCAATTGCTATGTGCAGAGTCACTCTGGCTTTGCCCTCACCGGGGCTTCTCCTTACTGCTTAGACAGGGATGCTTTTCCAAAGTAGTGAAAGCATAAGTATGTCATGCTAGTAGTGCCAGAATTGTTGATATACATGATATGTCTAAGATTTCACAGCAGCCGTCTGTGCTTTTGGCTTACATAAGACCTCACATAGTACAAATGAAATTGTGTTGGTAGTAGTGTTAGTTGCGACAGAATATATTCAGGAACTGCTGGGTGTAAATAGGACTGTTGGGGATGGGTTTCTTGGTCCACTGTGGATTTGTCAGCCATCAGGAAGTGCTGGTGGTATTGTGTCCTCAGGCATGGTTTTAGTTAAAACTGCTCATCTAATGTAGTGTTACTATCTAAGAGCTGTGTTCTACATGTTACGGGAGTTTGAGGTCTAGATGTCCATCACGTGGGAAGAAACAGTAGAGTATTTTACATTTTCTTCGGACAATCAGGATTACTTTAGCACCATTGATGGATATTTGTTTGTAGTATTGCTGCTCTATCATTTCAAGTGAAACCCAAGTTCTTTTTATGAATTATTTGATTAGGTTTAATATGCATTGAACTACTGTATGGTTTTGCCAGAACTCCAAGGCTGGGGAGTCTGTACTGCATACCCTGCCACATTTATTATAACTGTTAAGATGTTAGAAACTTGTTTTTTCTTTGAGAGAAAGATCTTTTCCTGATTTCTTCCTCAGTGAATCCGTGTGGCTTACATTATTTTGAGGAAACTGCCTTTTGCAATAGTACCTGAAGTGAACACATTTAATGTTAACCATTTTTGCTTTGAAAGAGCTCCAATGAAAGATTAAACTAGTTGATCCTTTGTTCTCATATGTGCTATGAGTGGGTTTGCCTGTGATTTATTTGTTTATGACCTAGGGTTCCAGCCCATTCTATACCCCAGGAGCTACTTGCTCACACTTGGCTATCCAAGACATTTTTGAACCTGTCACATTCAATCTCACATGCTGAATGAATGGTCCCCTCTCTGAAAGTTGGCTGCAGAAATAGCCTTGGTCTAAGACAGTAAAGCTTGATCTGCAACATAAATCTGTCTTTTTAGTGCATGCAATGGGAAAGTTCATGTTATTTTTCCTAGAACATGGGTGTCCCCATTAGTCTTAGGCTGACCTGATGGAGAGATGAGAGGTTTCCAAGGTTCTTTCAAAAATTATACTGGCTTCCTCACTGACAGTGTAACGCTCTGCGGGCTGAGCTCTATATTTGCATGTCCTTATTGAAAGGACACTTACTGGAAGACAGAAAAGAAAACCACTTCCCATATGTTTATAGTAATGCACTGCAATATGCTTAAGCAAATTAAAATGGGTTTTAGTGTTTGAAAAAGGAAGCAAGTCACCACATACAGAAAGAACAACTATGACCACTAGAAATTTAGCCTTAACAAAAACCAGCAGAGCCTGCTGCTGATGTGGGCCACAAGATTAGGAAGTCAGATTTTTTTTTTTTTTTTTTTTGGGACAAGGGAATTCAGAAGAGCCAGCTGAAAGTCTTCTAGCAGAACCATTTATCTCTAAAAGTGCTTCATCAATTGAAACACATTGTTTTGCAGGATTCCTTTCACTTCAGCAATGATTAAGAATGTATAAAACATTTTGGCAAAGTTGAATCAATTTATTTTGATTTTTTAATATAAGGCAAAAGGCCCAAATGAGGCATGTCAATGATACTGCTTCAGTGGTTCCAAAACTTTTTACTTTTACAGGAAACTCGCAACTATTCATTCTGATTCAGAACAAAGGGAAATATTAAGTGTCAGAGGTTCCATTTTTGGCCACATCTAAGAATTAATGGCCTGGGAAATATTCCTAGTCTGTAGTCAAGATACTGGTGACCTGAGATCTCCAGGAAACAGGACATGCTGCAGAAACGTCCTCAGCATGGGGCTCTGCTGGAAGCAGAACTGGTGCTTTAGGAATTAACCTTTCCCCAGGACTCAGACCAAGGCAGGAATGCACTAGGCTGTTCACCAGTTTTGGACCCAGTTTAATAGTGACATCTAACAGGATTTACAGTGTCAGCTTCTTTTAATAATCTTGCCCTTCAACAGGGCTGAACCATGTCTGAGGCCAGCTGCTGCTTCCAGCTACCCGAGTCCCCTTCCAATAATTGCATGCAGGTGATTTGAGTCAAATGGTGCCCCTCTGTGTCTTGCTTATTAAAACAACACTGTTGTGAAAACAAGACTCTCCCTTGGCCATGTGGTTATGTGCAATTTCTTTCTAGTTCATCTTTTCCTACCTAAACAATCTGGTTTTGCTACCTGGTGTATCCGTAAGTGAGCAGACCTCTCCACCATGGCCCGTGTACCAGGCTTTTGCTGAGGTGGGAGTATGGGGGCTCTTCCAGGATCCTCCCTACCTCTGACAGAGTCTCTTGCCCTTAGATAACCTAAGCAAGTTTTATTTTAATTACCTCATATGCTATTTCTGGGGGGAGTGTTTGATAAAATGCAGCTAGCATGAAGCCTGGTGCTTGCTCCCTGCAGCCAGCAAGGTGCTACCAGGCAGGGCTGGGAGGCACCTGTCATGGAGGAAGGTCTCCTGTTCCTGTGCTGACTCTGGTGCTTCTCTGACCCTTTTGTGAGTTGAACCAGCTGCAAAGGAAACATGGGAATTCCCTTGAACCAAGGGAAGCTTCTGGCTGGGGGGGGGGGAGAAAATTGTTGGTGAGGAGACCCACCCCCATCCCTGGCAGCAGCCTCTTCAGTTGTCTGGATTTGTGTGAAATCTCCCACTGAAGCTGTGTGTCTCACAGCTGCCTTAAACCTCCTGGAGAGGTGTATTCTCTGGGCACTGTGCGTCCTCTGCCTCCTCCATGCTGTCACCAGTTGTGTTGTGAGCTGGATTAGGGAAGTGATCTGGCTGAAAAATAACCATAAAAAAAGTTTCCATCTAGTTAAAACCTTGATGCACCTTTCTGGCCAAGTGAGAGCCAGTGCTAGCGAAATTGTGTGTGTGTAATGGGAACACGTGGCAAAGGTGGAAGGGGGAGCATTGCCCCTTTAACCAGATTTGAAACTGTCCCTTCAGTTAATCTAATTTGTTTACTAAGGAAATTGAGGGAGGCAGGAGCTAAAATGGTTGTAGTGGTGGTATTTTCAGAATTTGAATATTGACTTAGTAGGAAGAGTACTGTCTTAGAACAGCAGCAGAAGCTGTCTCGGTGGAAGACGCTCTGTGCACTACATTGGAAAACAAAAGTTCTCTCTGTTGTCTGGGTATTAAGAGTTTCCATCCTGCTCTCAAGAGGGAGGCTGAAAATGACAACAGGAAATAGCACAGCAGGAATCAATTCTCAGGTCACTGATAGGTGAGATTGGCGAGGACCCGTGTTACTTGGGGAAAGTTAAGTCATAATCCTACTTAAACGCTGCTATACAGGACAAATAACTGAATAGAGAGGCTCCGCAGGTCTCCCAGGCTGTTGGAAGCAATGGGATCAATCTTGCAGAATCCCAGAAAGCGGGGGACTTTGGGCCTTCAGCTCTCCCCTGCTGGCCAAGGGCCTGGGAACTGTGCAGAAGTGCTCCCTGCTGACACAGCCTGCAGAAGCAGCTGCCTTCCACTTTCCTGCATCTGGACAAAAACAATAATTATAACAAGAAGTGCTGGGAAATAGCTGAGCCTGAAAAGGCTGTACAGAAGGGGTGTGAGAACCATCTCACCTCTCAGAGCAAATACTATGGCAGAAGCGGTCAGCAATCTTAAAACTGCAACAGCAGTCTTAAAAGCAAAATCTATACGTGAGAGTATTCTTGAAAGATTAAGAAAGATCATATGCATAATTGTAAGCACATTAAACTTCATCAAGGGAACAAGAAGTAGCTAATCTTAATGATAAGCATAAATGCCCTTGCTGAATCAGAAACTAAATGTGACTTTGTACATGCCTGGCAGCTCCAAATGCTCCGATGGCTGACCACCTTCTGTTTGGAAATAAACCACAGCGTAAGCTCCTTGCACATTTAAATTGAAGAAACAATTTTATATGCCCACCCAGAAATCTGCTGAGCTACTTAACTTTGAAAGTACCCTCTGAATAGTGGGATAGATTTGCTGTACCTTCTTTGGTACTGCTTTATATTCTTGAGGTAGTGCTTTTGTTCCACTGTTCAGCTTCATTTTAATAATCACAATGGTTATAGCTATAGATACTCTTTAATTTATACAGTCATGAAAATGTTGTGTATGTATATCTGTAGGCTTCCTGGAAATGAGCAGTTGATTTGCTTGAATAATGTTACCTCAGCCACAATAAGCAACATCACTAATACTGGGTAATCACTGAGTCCATCAGCAAGATCATGACTGCTGCATATCAATGGCTGAAATAACTTTGCAAAAAGCTAGACTTTAAGGTGATGGCAGTTCATTACAAGTAGGAGAAGGAATGCCATATGCAGTTGTGGTAATTTAGGTAAGCAGCAGTATTATCAAGATTCAATACAATGACGATCCCCTACTGTAAAGCGTACATGCTAAATCTAAGTTGTAAGAACTCAGCCTCCGCGACTGTTTTGTGTTGAAGAGACCAGCTGTCAATACTGCATGCAGCCTGTGACACTTCTAAGGGACTTCTAAGATGGGGTGGAAGACACGTATAGCATGGAGCGGTGACCTCTCTCCTGCTCCGTGATGCTGTGCAGAGTGCTGCTTAGTGGTGTATGGCCAGGGCAGCCCCAAATCGTGAGAGTCACCTCTTGAAGGGGCAAAGCCAAAGACTAGTACAGTATTAATCAATCCTAACCAGTGACACAAAGAGCTTTAGAAATTTTCTTGGTAAGTACTTGGCTAAAAAGAGGTTAAAGACATTTGATTTAAACATCTGCTTTATTTTTCCCAATTTGGAAATTTGAAAGACAGCCTGTAAACATAACACTCCCTCCCCAACATCTCCTGGCTTTCTGGGACGCCCTTAGATTTGTTAGTGTGCTTAAATGGTTTAATTAAAATCTTTTCTGGTCCAGTGCAATAAACAATGTCTTCTGTCAGTGCAACATGTCTGTTAATGATGCTTCTGGATGATAGATTGTTGTGAGGACAGCTACAAAGGTAAAGAGTAACTTAATTTGAGAGGTTTGATTTTCGTTAGCTATCATGAGCTGAACAGATAATGCCAGTTAGAAAGAAGCAAAGGAAAAGTACTTTGAAAGTTTCTCATCTCCTTTGTTCCTATATGGAAACTTAACAGTATAATGACCCATTTGTCAAGTGATGTATATCTATCTAGTACATGTTAAACTATTAGTTGCATTTCAGTAGGAAAAAGGAGGTCTAGTTTTGGATACAGGACTCATTATGTTAGATTAAACAAAGTTGCTGATGTTTGTGTGCATATATATATTTCTCTGCAGAATATTGGTACATAAATGATATAGCATTTGTGTGTTTTCTACTTCTGTATTGCTGCTTGGTCTTTATACACAAACATTTATTTGGATTTCATGCTGGATCCTGGAGTACCCAGTGTGTACCTCAGTCTTTTCCCTGTCAGTGCTGTGAATCTTCAAAAATGTGAATATCAGTCTTTTCTCTTTGACACTTGATGTTAGCCAATGAAGCCCATATCTACATCTGAAGTTCTCAAAGCTTCTAAGTATTCAGACTGTATAATCCTGCTTTTAGTATGTTCTGCATTGATTTTATACCATTAGATACTGTTTGGAAATGCATATGAAACAGACTTTCTTTTGGCTCTTTCTTGAAGTGACCCAAGTTATTTGTGAACAAGGCAATTAAAAAGTGGGTTATCAAAATGATGCCAAATGTCATTGAAAGTACTGTTCCACAATATATAAGCATACATGAATCTCTTTTAGAAAAAAACTGTTTCTACTAATTTTAAAAATTTAAATTACAGTAGTTAGCAAGTGTGGTTCTTGCAGTGAAAGAAATAGCAGGATATATATTTAAAATAGCTAAAAATAAATATCTTTGTTTCAACATTTTACAAGTCAATGACCCTACATGTTGTTAACAACCAAGATTAGACACAAGAAATCCCAAGTTTCCACTGAGATACACTGTTTCCTTTCCTGGCATTTCATGAAACATTAACATTTGAATTTCAGTCTGGTACCATCTGACCATTTTCATAGAATCATAGAATCGTTAAGGTTGGAAAAGACCCTTAAGATCATCGAGTCCAACCGTTAACCTATCGCTGCCAAGTCCACCACTAAACCATGTCCTCAAGCACCACATCTACCCGTCTTTTAAATACCTCCAGGGATGGAGACTCAACCACTGCCCTGGGCAGCCTGTTCCAATGCCTGACTGCCCTTTTGGTGAAGAAGTTTTTCCTAATATCCAGCCTAAACTTCCTCTGGTGCAGCTTGACGCCGTTTCCTCTTGTCCTATCACTTGTTACTTGGGAGAAGAGACTGACCCCCACCTTGCTACAACCTCCTTTCAGGTAGTTGGAGAGAGCAATAAGGTCTCCCCTCAGCCTCCTCTTCTCCAGGCTAAACAACCCCAGTTCCCTCAGCCTTTCCTCATAAGACTTGTGCTCTAGACCCTTCACCAACTTCGTTGCCTTTCTCTGGACACGCTCCAGCACCTCGATGTCCTTCTTGTAGTGAGGGGCCCAAAACTGAACACAGTACTCAAGGTGCGGCCTCACCGGTGCCGAGTACAGGGGCACTATCACCTTCATGGTCCTGCTGGCCACACTATTTCTGATACAGGCCAGGATGCCATTGGCCCTCTTGGCCACCTGAGCACACTGCTGGCTCACGTTCAGGTGGCTATCAACCAACACCCCCAGGTTCTTTTCTGCCAGGCAGCTGTCCAGCCACTCTTCCCCAAGCCTGTAGCGTTGCATGGGGTTGTTGTGACCCAAGTGTAGGACCCAGCACTTAGCCTTGTTGAATCTCATACAGTTGGCCCTGGCCCAACAATCCAGCCTGTCCAGGTCCCTCTGTAGGGCCTTCCTACGCTCCAGCAGATCGATACTCTCACCCAGCTTGGTGTCATCTGCAAACTTACTGAGGGTGCACTTGATCCCCTCGTCCAGATCGTTGATAAAGATATTAAACAGGACTGGCCCCAACACTGAGCCCTGGGGAACACCACTGTTTTGCAGCAGTGTATTTTAAAATCTATCAGCAAGCTTGTGCAGAGCTTAGAGTGGGAGGAGAAAGGAAAAGCAGCATGTTTTCTTTGAGAAAAGTTGAGCTTTGGAAGCTACTGAAAGTTTTGGAATGTTAAAAGACAAACCAGCTGAGATACATTAATGGGCAAAGAGCAAGAGAAGAGGTCAAAACTGTACATGCAAATGTCCTTTCACATCCTAGTAATTTCTGAAGATTCACATGGCTTCAAAAATAAGCTCATTCCAGAGATACAATACATGTGTTTGCAACCAGTTCTAATATTAATCTGTCATTATGATGGTATCTGAAAGCCAATGATACTTATGCTAGCACAAAAGAGACTAATATGTTAATTTTGAATTAGTCTCCCAACCCCAGTTGCCTTGTGTGCAGGAGTAGTTTCTTTATAGGAAAAAGTCACTGCTGGTTGACTTTTTCTCTGCCTTTCTCACCCCCAACCATTGACTAATACTGAAATTTAACTTACAGTGAATATTTCCTATTTTGCTTATGTGCCATTTAAAAATGCTTTAATCAAGGTTTTAAACCAATTTATAGTGCAGAGTGACTGTCATGTACTATTGTCTACATGCAGAAGCAAACTAGAAATTGAATGAACATTGAGCAGTAATAAAAACCATATGCTGCTCTCTAAATGATTTGATGGATTCATGAAAGTCAACTGGAATAATGGACAAGGATCATACATTATATAACAGCCATCCTTATGACTGGGCATATACACTTGTAAAACAGGAAAAGAACACAAAAAGAGAAAAACATTTGAATTTTGATATGGGTCAATTAATTAAATATCAAACGTTGACAAATTTTGTATGTATATTAGAATTTAATCCACCACTGTGTTAAAAGGTTTGTAATGAGTCCCATATTAATATGAATCCAGTCCTTTTTTAAGTGACCACAGGCAAAATAAAATAACTGTATTGGATAAAACCAGTCAATTTTGATTACATAGATTTCCTTCATATTTCAATAAATATTGCAAGTATTATTTTTCAGCATGGCTTTCCAAATTCACTTTAGTGACTAAAGCTACTAGCAATGATCAGATCATTTCAATTATAGGATACTTGTAGCTATTTCTGCTGCAATTGAAATGTAAAAATGTAAAAACTCATGTCCTTAATAAATTAAGATGGCCACAGAATGGGTGGTGTTTCTAAATCTGTATTTTATATTCACTTATTTTTCTCAGTATTGGAGAGGAGGAAAGAGCAGGTTTTAAACTTCAGACATGCAGACTTAGAAAAACAAAATCAATTGAGAAATTTCTCCTTATAAATTAATGAAATAATCCATAATGGTGTGCACCTCCTACATAAATCTAAACAAAAGTATTGTATTTTTACTCCAGAAGAATAAAGCGTTAAGTACAAAAAGTCCATATTCTTTTCCTGTAGTGCTCTTCAACTCTACTTTTTTTTTAAAATGTGACTGTAATCACCCAGCCATGTAATATACCTGCAGAATATGACTAGACGCCATCTAAAGTAATTAAAGTATTATTTGTTTTTCCTCATTTTCTTGTATTGCATCACTTGCCAAGTAAAAGACCCTGGCACTTCCCATTCTTACATGTTTGTAAAATGAATACTGCTTCCCACTATTACTGTATGTGAGAGAGAGAAGCTGCAGCTCATTCAGATGTGAATGTGAGCATGCACACATTCAGATGATGGATGTTGGGATAGTTGTTGACCTTCTGACTGATGGCCATGCTTATGTGGAGTACCTGTGGATCTGGGTACCATTTAGCGTGACAAAAGTGGTTCTGTTTGGCTTTAGCTAATTAAAATTCATATCCAACATTTCATGAATATGAGTTACTTCAAACTGAAGCTCAACAAAGGCAAAATCATGTTCAAGAAATTCTTGGCCTTGGAACTATATTTCATGTTACATTGTGGAAATCCAACCATTGTTTGCAAATGTCAGATTATACCCATTTTATCTGTGCTGCCCAAATGGATATTTCTCCCATTTGGAACCAAAGTGGTGCTTTGGGTTATGATGAAAAACATAGGAAAACATGAAAAAATCTCCTATGACCTAATGGTTGAGTTCCTCAGTTTCTTACGTTCCTGAATTTATTCATGAGCACAGTCACAAAATCCTTCAAGACCCAACAGAAAATGTAGTGCTACACTGTAAAGTTCAATAATACTTAAATGGACAGGGAAAAGGAAGAAATAACACCATAAACAGTGCATGACACAGTTCTAAAAAAGACTGAAAATTTGTTGGTAGAGGACTTTCTGTTGGAGAGTGTATAGGCTATGACCAAATGTAACCCAAGGCTTTGGGGACAATACCCTCATTCTTACAGATTTTATTTGCTTTTCTTCCTATTGCCTCTTTAAAATTCAGTGCTGTGCTTGTACAGATGCATTTCAGATATTCTGTGAACCACCTGAATCAAAAGCATTCAAGTAAGAGGTTGGGTTTTTGAGGTTTTTTTTGTTTGTTCCAGTGAAGAGCCTCCTTCACTTGCAATGTGATGATGGCATGTATAGACATTTCTCTGATCTGCTTTTGTCTGGGTCCTTTAGTATATAAATCTAATGTACAAATAAAGTGTTGCATTTCCCCCTTCACAGGAAACTAGGAATTCAGGGCAAATGTCAACATTTTCCTTGGGCAGTTCTGAGTGAGTTAAATAGGTTGTCAGCTATGTATATGAAATATACATTTGTAATCTAGAGTTCGTATATTTTTTTACCAAAAAAATTTGTACAACCTGTATAATTATTTATTTCTATCTTATCCTACATTCAGATGGTTAAGCACTCTGTCTACTTGTATTATGGTGATCAGATCTTGTTTTAGTTTAATGGAAAATCAAGTTTTTGCTCTATCAGGGTCATACCATGACAAATCAACTTGGGGCATTTGTAAGGCCTTGGGTGTTACTAATAGTTCTTAATCTTTCGCTTTTCAAAGACTATGTTGCAACGGATACAGACAATAAGACCTTTCAAAAATTTAGATTGCATTCGAGCAGCAGTGGGCAAAATAGTTGAACTCTTAAGCCAAAATGCCCAGCTACACAGCAACAGTGGAGGGGAAAACCTACAGAAAAAATAAAATCATTCTACAGCAGGTCTCAAAAACATTAATTAGCAATTTAAACTATCTTTCATGGAAATTTTGTGCCTATTTGTTTACTAATGCAAACTCAAATAGTACAGGTAATAGTACCTACAGAAAACCAAAACCCCTACAAGTAGAAGCTGTGCTTCTGGATTTGATACAGTAATGTGAGTTTTGCATAGATTTTGTCCTGCAGTATTCCAGAGGCCTTAAATACATGAAATGATTGAAATTCTCATTCTTCTAAGCACTGGTTTTGTAAGACCTCTGGGAATTCTAATTTCTTTCCAGCATGCCTCTTTCTGAGTGCCAGTGTGTTATGTGGTTTTTCAACAATGCAACCCAATCCTCAAGCCAGATTCCCTAATGCTAAAGTCTGTGCTTATGCACATAATTGGCACTGGGAACACTTACTAAAGAAAGATCTCTACAAACATTTGTATGTTTTTTTTTGTTTTGTTTTGGTTTTTTTTTTAATGTGGGCAAATTCCATGAGTTTTTAAATATGGAAAGACTGATAAATACTTTAATAGTGTCCTCTGAGCCATTCTAGGAATGGCTGCAAGCTTTCATTGCTCTTAGCAGTATGTTGATAACTGACCGGTTGTGCAAGCCATTTGCTGATCTTTTTAAATTAAAGACGGTACTACATTGAAATTTAGCAGTCACTACATTTGTAGCAATCTACAGGTTTGCTGTTCCTGTTTTGTTTGCTTCCCCCCGCCCCTAGTATCATGCTTATTCAGAGCAGATGGCATCACGTAAAAGAAAACAGGATGGCTTCATTTTACTAAGGGAAGCCCCCTGACACTTGGTAACTTGGTCTTTATCTGCCTTCGTGTTTCTTTTTTTTATAAATTTGCATTGCAGAGTTTATGGATTTTCATTTTAGCTATGTTAAGCCTTTTAATACAGCCATAACAGCTCAGTCAGCATTAGCAAAATTTGCTCAGGTTATTGTGGGTTACATCTAGTTCTTAGGCTACAAATGCGCTTCTGTGTGAGGAATTTACCAGCAGAACCGTTCTGGCATAATCATCCTCATGTAACACCCCTGTGGATGTCTTGTTGGGAGTAACAGTGTACTTTTTTGCTTTAGTTTATGTCACTGTACATTTAGTAGCTTTATAGTAGCAGACAGTATCCAGACAGTTAGAAGGTATTTCAACAAAAATGTGCTTCTTTCTCTGCTCTTTTGGGAAATTCAAGTTGCTTTAATTAATTTATTTATTAAAAATTATTTCTAGCCATCTTTCATTTCGGCAATCAGGACTCCAATTAATTCTGCTTTGATTCAACAGGGACAGCAGCTCAAAATGTATCTCCTTGGAAATTTTTTATCTCGTTTTGGCACTAACATCACCCATTGGCCCAAGTAGCATCCCGCTATTTGGAATAGACACTTATGTTAATAATTAAAGCCAGATATGTTATTTGCTGCAATCCTGTATTTACATAGAAAATCGATGAAGTCTTACCTTCCTGAACCCAGTGGAAATAAACAACTTACATCTTCAGGCTCTCACTGGTCTGTTCCCAAGGAGCCCTTTCTCTCTGCTATGTCTGGTTCTCGCAGGATTTCCTTGTTTTTAGTGGAATTGTGTATATTCACATTTCCAAACGAACAGAGCCCTAAGAGTTGTCCCTATGTTAGAAAAACTCCTTTACAACACTGATTTTTAACCTTGTTTATGCTTTCTCATGAGAATCCATAATATTCAGCTGGTTTTAGTCTTTGATGCAGAAAGAAGTATTTTCCCAGAAACCTTCAGAAATATCTTCCAGGCTAAGAGCACCATGGTCCCCCTCAACAACAAGGCAGTTAAATCAGTGCGAGTGCATTATCCTTGTGAATGCCTGGTTTAATTAGATTGAGATTTCATCTACTTTGACTTTATTGTCAACTTTTTTTTTTTTTTTTTCATTTTCATGATGTTAAGGAATGCTGGAGTTATGAGTTTAGTGTGATCAGTGAGGTCCATACATGTATAACCTAATGTCCTCACTGCTATTCTTCTGTTACCTGATTACTAGATTTCCAGTATTTCTTTTTATTCTTAAAAAAAGGTACTGTCTAGGGAAACTCTACAGCCATTATAAATTGACGTTGTAAGAGTAAATTTTCTTATAAATTGAAATTTCTAATAGTAAAGAAGATTCCTGAGAAAGAAATTGAACCCAAAAATGAAAATAAGATTTTTACCATTTCCCTCACTGTATTAAAGATGTATGTGAGATGTCATATAGATGCGAGACCAGAAAAATCAAATGGGCTTAGGCTTTCCCTTCTTATGGACATATCTGTTACCTCCTGATTTATTTTCAGCTTTGCTTTCTAGTACCTGCAATTTTTGATGTAACACACCCTTTCACAGAACCAGCATAAGCTCTGTTGTCGATAAAATTGTTTGTACACATAACAACTGCTGTGGATGTACAGTAGGAACAAAAGACTTTTTTTTTTTTTCTTAATTCTCTAATCTCTTTCAGTCGTTTGGGGTTGACAGGAAACAAAATTTCCAGAAGGAAATGCTACTTGCAAATTAATTAATGTTTCCACCAGTTAGTTCAGGTCTTTCTCATTCTTTTTTTTTTTTTTTTTTTTTCTCCCTAAAAAAAAGTCTTTTAACTTTTAAAAGCCAAGTGCTCCTGCAAAACTTGCGTTCCTGAGCTTTAATTTCTTCCACTCTGCCAGAAGGGTAGAGTACCCATCTTATAAATGTGGCCTTGTCTAAATCTGTATCTTTGGGAAATTCTCACTGATATTGTTCCAGTTTAGTTCTTTGTTAATAGAAAAGCATGAAGTATAATTTCCTCAAATGCTTCTACAAGCCACAGTCAGCTAATGCTTTCCAACTGCTCTCTGTCTTGAGTGACATTCAGATAAACATAGACAAAACTGCCTATAATTGTCTAGTTTGGTAGCTTTGCATTGCTAGAGCTGCAGCTATCAGTATGTAATGACAAATTTGGTCTGCTCATATATGCATAGGTATGTATAAGTGCTTATAATAAGAAAAGTATGCATTGGGAGAAGAGAAAACCTGCTGTGTTCTCTGCTTGAGATATGTTGCTGACTTCCTGTGGGACTTGTTCACTGAAACTTATAATTACTTCATTAAATAATCTTTACGTAATTTACAATATGCCTTTGACTACTGATTTTTTTTTTCTGTTTTTTTTTTTTTTTTTGTAAGATCAGTCTTCTACAGAAGATAAACAATGAAAATATGAACTTGCCATTTTAGTATCATCTTCCCACATTGACCTACCTCTTCAAGCATAAAATAAAGAGTGGAGAATTAGGAATTTCTAGCCCTGTATTGGACAGAGCTAATATGAAAGCAGAAGGACTAAATTGTGACATTTTAGGGACTCTAGAAGATTTCTGAAATGGTTAGCAGCTGGTATTTAACAATGGGAGAGTGATTATAGTTTCTGGCTAGATTTTTAAAAATGACTAATGATTTTAGGCATTAGTGTTGTGAAGTTCCAACTTGCATGCTTTGTAAAAGCTGCCAATTTTCAGGAAGGAAGAGTACAAAAGCACCCAAAATGAAGATTCTTCAAATCACTAATTGTCTCTAAAGACAATTTCCTAAATTGATCTCGGACGGGCTGCACTTATATATCCAGGATGTTTGAATAAAGCAGAAACAGGAGGAAGTTCAAAACTGGAAAGCTTGAGACTGTGTGGAGTTTTTCTATTTTTCAGCTCAGGGCTTACAAAGTCAGTGTTAGAAACTATGACACAATGGCTTAAAAATTTCCACAACTTCTCACATTCTTTTTATGTTCCTTGAATTTGAAAGGTCCACAAAACTTGAAGGATATTTTTAATAACATTTAAAATTATCAGTAAACTTTAAGAACAAAGAATTCTGCATCAGAAGATATTTCTTTAATCCATATTTAATGTAATTATGAATAATTTGACATTTAGAATTTGATTGGATTGTTGTGTGCCAGAGCTTAAAGACTGGAAAGCAGACAATCACTTCCCATCATTCACAGCTACTGCATAAACCGAACAAATTTATGTTCAAATCATTTCTGGCAGCAGCATGTGGAATATGAATAGAAATGTTCTTCTGTCACAGAAAAAATTAAGGGGCCACTCCTGCAGTGAATACTTTTACACTAGCTCAGGATTTCTTACTACTTCTTATGTTGCTAGATCATGGCTTTAGACCGTTTTATTAAATTGCTTTTGAGATATTTGAAAGTACTTAGCAGGAAAATAATTCCAAATGACTGGATACAAATTCAGTTTCTAAGCTAACGTTCATGGGAATGTGGTGATAATGATGTTTGACTTTGTATCTTAGTCTAATATTTTCTTTTGAGAGTTTACTAATATTAATATATTTTGAAATTAATAAATTGACAGCTAAAATAATTTGTGTTCTTATGTGTCAGATGATGCATAACTTTGCGGTACCCTAGACTTCGGAAATTATATCTACATTAAGTAACCTATCTTCATATTAATCTTTTGTTTTGTTTTTGAAGAATAAGGATAAATATGCAATTTTTGCTTTTACTTTACAGATGCCTTATGCTTTGTTGAAGATAGATGAATATGTAATACCCTTGTACCTTACTTCTTAATTGAAGATGACTGATAAGCAGCAGATGCTGTAAAATATCTCCCTTTTAGCCTTTGTCTCTTTAAGGTCACTCTTTGATTCTAGTTACTTTATATGTTTAACAACATTTGCCTCCTTTCTCTGGTGTGTTCTTATCATTTTCCTCTTTTTGAAATGACTGTAAGTACCTGTGATTCTGCTTTTAGAAGCAGTTTCCTATTTGGTTAGAAACAGCAAGAAACAGAACCAAACCCCTCCCTCCTTGACAGCTGATGATGTTCAGGGTGACCCAGGAAGCTGTCAGTAACTGTCTCTTCGCTGGCAGCTCCCTGCATTGCTCTGCAAGAACTGCTAAGGGGCAAAGATTGTGCTTATCTGCTCTTTGTTACATTTTCTGCCCTCCATTTTAATGCTTTGCATCCATCTCCCCTCAGGAGAAAATTATTTTCAGTTTCCACCTGCCCTGAGAAACTTTAAACAGCTTCATTTTAACAGTGTTTTCAAAGTCTGTAAAGCACTTGCTATAGGGATAGGTGGCAAGATCTCTTGTCTTTGCACAAAAGAGTTCAAGCTCTTAAGGTGCCTGGCTCCTACCACTACCTAGACTCTTCATCAAGAAGGTGAACCCTGAGCCTGTAGAAATACCTGGAAATGAAGGTGTTTCTGAAAAAATACCTTTCATATCTGAGGCAGCTCAACTGCCTCTGACAGGGAACCTCTACAGCTGAGAAGGATGGAAATGAGGAAAGCCCATAGGACTGCAAGTCAATGAGAAATGTCACCAGCCAAAATTTCCCTTCACAAACAATAGAACCTAATTAGGGAGAGACGGGAAGGAGGAGCCTGGCTAAAAGCCAAGCAGAAGTGAAGCGCTAGGTGCTGGAAGGCACCAAAGGCAAGGATGTGTAAAGCAGGGAAGACAGAGGGACTCGGCTTCTGCAAAGTGTATTGGGGAAAGGAGGTGGGGATGTGTGTGTCTAGATGGCAGATAAAGGTGAATGGGAGAAAGGAATGTCAGAGGAAGAGAAATAGTGCAAAAAGGCAATAAAATTAATGCAGTTACATGGCCTAATCATATTTTGCAGATGAAAATATGTATTTTTGTAACATCACTTTTCTGTGGTAAGCAATTGTTGGTTTTTGCCATGGGGACCTTGTGTGCTTGCCAAAGGCAGGACAAACAATGCCTACATCACTTCCACTGACACAAAACACTTGGGTACCCCAAAATGTTACTATTGAGGTTTTGTGTGATTGTAAAAAAAGCTTTTTTTTATGGCTTTCTGAGGTAAGCAATATACTATTAAACCTTGGCTATGGAATTGTGGCATTTAGCTGTCAACAGCCAGCCCAAGAGTGTGACTCAACAGTACCTGCAACTTGCATCATGTTTCTCTGGACCTCACCCATATGCAGGCTTTCTATGCTTGCTTGATACCTGGGGAAAACACTGCTAGAGTTTTTTGGCCCTTTCACAGAGAAATTAGGTCATAAAGAAGTACTTAGCAAGCTTCTTATTTCTGTTGTTTATGCGGGACCTAGAAAACATTCCTTCCCCGCCCTGGAAACTCAAGGCATTCATAGTCCAAATTTTATTTGTAAAACTAAGTATACAGGGATGGATGCCAGATCCAATTGAACAGAACCTGATGCTGGTTAGCTCTTTCCTAACATATCCAAGCAGCCAAAATCAATTTTGATCTGTTCTTCCACCTATTCCCTTACCCCATGCTGCTAAAATACCACTCGCGGTATTTGAAAACACTCTCTTAGCTGAAACTGGGGAAGTGATTGAGGTCTTGTGGGACTCTGCAACATTCACATAGCAACAGAAGAGCTCTAGGTGTGGTGTGTTCGGTCGTTATGGTCACTAGAGAAAGCAGATGTGGTTCCTGTCCTTTTCTGTCTGCTGCTTCTGCATTGCAGGGGTGGGAAGGAGCATCCAAGTGAGACGATAGTTGCTTTTTCTCAGTAGCAGTGCTGACATAAATGGATGTCAAAGTACAGCCTCAGTGGGTTGAACCTGGCAAGCTCTGGCAGTGTTTTGCACTGGCATGGAGGCACGAATCTCCCACAGGAAGACACAGGTTCCATTCTCGAATACTACTCAAAAATCCCCAGTAGCGTATCGGTGAAGAAAATGGGTCTGGTTTTCTCCAAGGCACTCATATTCTAGCCATGTGATTCAAAACACATTTTGAAATAGCAAGAAAGAGGAGAAATACACAAAATACATTGTTCAGGATCAATGTCTGACCATTTTGCTATGTTTCAGATTTCTTTTAGTAAATTTCTATATACAAATCCAAAAAGAAAGTCTACTTTTGTTAGGTTCTGAAGTTCAAGTCAAAATTCACTGTCTTTTATATCTTTTTCAATCTGTCACTGGGAATTCAAAACAAAATTTAAAAAAAAAAAATCAAACAAGCAACCTACTTTTAGAGGGAACTGAAAAGCAGAGTACAGTGTAGCAAATTCAGACATTAAAAAGCAAGAGAGAATATAATATGCTCTGTGCAACGCAGCTGTGGCTAAATGCTGATTTGCACATTAGGACTAGATTAGCATCGTTCAGATGTGACTTGCATATTGAATAACTATCACAAGTATAGTACTATGGATTAAAAAATGAAACTGCACGGTACACTTCAGATCTAATATATCACCCTTTTGCATTTTTAAATGCTACAGAAGTGTATAGGAAGAGGTATTAGTTTTAAATTTTTATAAAATGCATGTAATTTTGTTTCCTATAAAAGATCAGTTTGATACTCAGTATGTTTATAAAACAGAATATAATATTGCTATAAAAGTGATTGTCTTTTAGCCACTCAAAGACAAGAAATATTCAAAGAAAGGACCATATAAATGTTGATTACTCTATTTCTGGCCTGAAACCAGTCAAAATTGATTTAAGGTGTTGTGGCCAACTTATCACAGATTATGTGGCTACAGTGCCTGCATGACTCAACTTTGAACATTTTAGACTTCAAAAACACCTTAGTATAGATAAATCCATCTGATTCACTTTCAAATGAAATGTAATTTGCATTTCACAAGAGGGATGTGTTGTGCAGGAAGGCCACCTAAGACGTTTTGTTAGTTAAGTGGTGAGTGTATTCAAAACACATTTTTTAATATTTTCAGGATAATATTTTCTGCAGCATTTCCCCAACTTTTGACAACATTCTTTCTTTGGAAACATTAAAAAGTTGAGTGTCCTCGCTGAAACCACACAGGAAACAGAGGCACATCAGGTGTGTCGGTGGTTGTATCCTGTGATAAACGTGCAGCATGCTGGCTGCGTGCGGTGCTTTCCAGGAAACGTACCTGCCAGCGAGGCCTGCCAGCACGCTGCCCGCCCCAGAGGGGCATTGCCTCTCTGAATTTTGGCATATCTCCCTAATATAAAAAGCCTGTGCTGCATAAGCTTAAGGTGTCAGTGCCATGGCAGAGGTTTGGGGCATGCTGGAGGAGTTTTATGGTGAGAAGGGGGGCTTGTCTGAGAAACATGAGGGGCTGCTGGTAGGCATAGAGTTGACTCCACTCAGGATGTCCTCTCAGCCTTCACAGGCACTCTCATGTGCTTTGGGCAGCAACGTCCAGGGACAGAGGACAGTTTTTCAGACCGTGCAAAGGTAAAACAGAAAATTGTGCCTCTCTCAATGTGCGGTGGGGGAAAGTTCACTAAATTAACATGGAAGTGATAGGACAAGAGGAAATGGCCTCAAATTGTGCCAGGGGAGGTTTAGATTGGATATTAGGAAAAATTTCTTCACCAAAAGGGTTATTAAGCATTGGAAGAGGCTGCCCAGGGAAGTGGTTGAGTCCCCATCCCTGCAGGTATTTAAGAGATGTGTAGATGTGGTGCTTAGGGACACAGTTTAGTGGTGGACTTGACAGTGTTAGGTTAATGGTTGGACTCAATCTTAAAGGTCCTTTCCAACCTAAATGATTCTATGAAGACACCACAGACAGCTGCCGCCTTCTTCATCTGCCAGACTAGAAGGAATTTTCTGCACAGTGATCTACCAGATCTCATAACAAAAACAGACCTGCATTTAAATATCCATCTAACATTGGGTAGACACATGGAAACGCTGCACATACATCACAAGAGATCTACACATGTGCATAGTGTCTCTATGCAGAGGTGTATTAGTGGTAAACTTGTATTTGCTTTTTATAAATTATTAATACGTGAAGGTAAACCCACCACTCCTATCAAGTAGATGGCATCAGGCTTGCTCAAGTGTTCTGGTTTTGGGATTTTTTTTTTTTTGTTGTTGTTGTTCATTGCAGTCTAGTGATAGATGGACAGCTTTTTCTGACATTAGCTCAATGTCCAAAGGTGATATTGAACTTCTGTTAAGACTTTGCAGAGTGTAATGAAGTAAATCATATGCCCCTTATAACTGAATGATAAAGCGAGGCACAAAACCTAAGGTTCTTGCCAAAGGTAATAAACAGACAGAATAAAAGAATCAGGATTTTGGAATTTTGGATTTCCAGATACCTCCACACTAACCAGTAGATCCAGTTAGGGAATCACACTTTAAGTGGTGTACACAGAAACTGAGATTTTCTGAGTGGAAGTGTGTACCTTAGCCATCTCTTTACTGTCATATATTGTTTAGGTGGGTCTACTAAGGGTGTGCTTTCTAAATCAGACACCTTGTAACAGAGAAGGAACTTTTCATTCCTGGAATAGTATAGACTTCTTGTACACTAGGCAAGGAGCTTGGAATAAAAAAGTGGGCTATTGATTTAATTACTTACAAGTTAATATACACGGTAGCTGGTACATAGGAGAACAGCATCTTGTAGTTACTCAAATGTTGCTGTTAATGATAGCAAAATATAGGTTCTTGAATCATTATTTTTTTAGTATTGTCATAATTAATTCTGTTTCAAGCATACCTTATTACAGATTTATCATGTTGACAATGCTACTGAACAATTCAATTAAAGAACACGTGAAAGATGTAGGAAGGTTACTACTGGTGTGCAAGTCCTTTCTCATTTTCTCTACAATGCTATAAAAAATGGATGTTGCTCATTGTATCACACATATACTGCCATGTTCTCTGCAGTGCAAAATAATCTTTAAAGGTGTGTTAAAGAGAATACATAGTTTGGAGAACATACTAGAAAATGCTTTCCTTTTTAATCATGTTGCGTTTTTTAAAATTTTGTGTTGCAGCCCATCACCGAAGATCATCCATTGTTCCCCTTGTTTTTTTTCACTTGTGTTTTGATTCGGTTACCACTAATGTCTGAAAATATTTCTCATATCTTTTTCCACTGCTGCTGTACAGTTTTACTTGCAACAGGCACAAGAAGCCCATACATTCATCCTTAGTTTTAAATTCACTCCCTCTCATCCAGCAATGGAGATTACAGCACCTTTAGCAATTCAATTTATAATAATGCATGAATGGGACAGGAATCAGTCTGTATTTGACAGCTTTGTTAGCCCTACTATGCCAGCATGAATTGTTAGCAAAACCCAATTTTACTCTGTGGCCATGCAGTTTTAAACAAAGTGAACCTGCATGAACCTGAGTAGCTGGGGTCTAATGAATCACTTTGCAGGATTGGAGCCCTCATTAACAGATGCAGACATAACTCCTGATGCATCCAGGAAACAGCTTTGTTGAGCAATGAAGTGCTAAGCAAACATAATTCCTCTGCAGTGCATAAATACATTATAACAATTATTTTACCTTTAAATAGATCTTAAAGGTCTTTTACTTCAATAGCTACACAAATGGAATTAGTGGTAGAGGAATTGCCCCAGTTCAAGGAGTTATTCTATTTCTCTCTTCTAATTAGTTGCAATCAATTAGCCACACTCTTTTGCAAAAAATTCTACAGAGGTCAAGAAAGGAAGTTATCAGAATTATTCAGAGATTGTTCCTGGTATCTGTAAACTTTTATTGTAAAATTCATGTAGAATTCTTTACTAGTAAATATTCTTAATCATGCAAGTTTTATGAAAAAGCTTTTACATAAACAATGGCTTTGCAATATATATTTTCTTAAAAAAAAAAACCCAAATCCCTCTTATTCATATTTCATGAGACATTCCCTGCCATAGTTGTGTGCTAATGGCTGATTCTACATATTTGTGCTTTCTCTGGAGGGAGAGAAGGGCTGGCTGGGATTTATGTTGTGTAGGGGGGGTCCTCAAGTTCGAGATATAAACCAAGCCACTAAAATGGGAAATCAGAGCAATTCATGAAGTGTATACAAAGAAGGAAAATGTCAGATTATTTCCTGGCGCTGTAAGGAATACAAGACATATGCTGAAATATGCTTGAATGATACCTCATATGAAATATTTGCTTACCAAGAAATGAGATCCATTCATGCCCAGTTTTTCTACAACGACAGCAGATTCAGGCATTCCAAACTGAGGTGAGAAAAAATAGAGTTGTTACAGTGGTATGAAACTTGAAATTTGTAAACAAACTAACATTTCCGTGTTCAAATCCTTGGGGTTGTGGAAATCTTTATGCTATTTGGCATGGATAATTAGAAAAAGAATATTGGACAGAATAACAGTAATGCTCTAGAAATAGGTAGTGACTTCCACATAAGAGATAAGACACAGTATTACCTCTTGGGAAGAAAGATTACAAGGGATAAGGGCTGATAAAATCATGAATGGAGTAGACAAGGTGAAATTATGAAGCATCAAATGTACCATAAATGGAACAAAGAGCTCAACAGAAATAAACTGTGGACCTTAAATTGCTATGGGATAAAAGGAGGCCAGCATTAGAAAGAGGTTAAAAGGGCTTATGTCACAAGCTACCATCAATAGTCATGCCAGCACCTCAGAAAATAGTTGTATCACTGACTGCTGGAAAATGAAGGCTATGTAAGAGAAAGCTCTGTTTGTTATATGACTGTTTACCAACTCCCTGTGTGCGCTGGCTGCTGCTTGGCTTCAGCACCAGATGATTGGGCTCAGTGTGCCTTGCAGTTCCCATGATAGATGGGCATTGCTGGAAAGAATTCAGGTTCAGAAACAGGATTTCTTTTCTGTAACATAGTTGTGGTGGTGGTGTTTTATAAGAAAGTTAGTGTTGATTATAAATTAAAATGAAACAGGAATGTCCAGAAGTAGTATCTCTTTATGACAGAAACTAAATAGTAATTTGGAAAAAAAAAAAATGGACAGTTTGTTTGGCCTATAAGCCAATATTTCTATGTTTGAGTTTATAAATTGTTCTTTTATACTATGACTGAGAGAGTGCCGCTTGTTTGCAGTACAGAATAGATCACAATTCAAAGGAGAGAGTTGCTGTAGGTGTTGGACCAGTGGTTGTTTGTGGGATGTGCAAATTTGTCATCAGTTGCACTGATGTTGCTGGAGAGGCAAAGAATCAAGGTAACGCACAGTTTCTGCTCTTGGCTTTCGCCTATCTATTTCTAGTTATTGGCTCTGTCTCCAGTTATTGGCTCTGATGAGCTGCTGTTGTGCTTTGCCTTATGCTATTAATCAAGCATGTAACTTTTGTGTAAGGGAAAATTTGATCTTTTTACATTGTTAGCTTGCCAAACAAGCAGACAACAAACAGATGACTCGCTACTGATGGTTAGTGATGACCACTGAACCTTTCATTTTCTTACACATACATTAACTCCATAGCATTAAGATCAGTACTGAGGAGAAGGACTAGGCTACATGGGAAATGGAGGCCAAGTAGATAAACTCTGAATGCACCATGGAATATTTTAGTGTTGTCGCAATTATAGTGTAGATGCAAGATAACAGGGGAGTAAGTACATGTGCATGACTAGCAGGCTTCCGTTATTGTCTTCACTTATTTATGAGGGAAAAAGGAAAATCAATAGGGTTAATTATTTTTTTAGTAGGGAAGTTATTGATTTCATACAAAATGCCTTTCATGAGGCTGGAAACGCTTTGCAGAATGGTTAGTTAATAACTTCTGTACTTATGACACACAAATCTGTTTTGGAAACATCATTAAGTCTGCAAAGTTAAGGAAATGCCAAAATTGTACTGTACATATGTACATACACCTTGTGTATAGCATGGCACCAACCTCAGTATAGCTCTTTTAGAAGACCCAGCCTCAGTCACAACACATAAAAGCTGATGTGAATTTCCTGAACTGCTGTTCAATATATCATGTTCTGTTCAGTGCTCGCTGCTTGTCTGCTTTCTTGTACACCTGTACTGCACAGTATTCAAACCTTCTCTGAACCCAAAATGATTTTTTTTTTTTTTTCTCGGAGCTGTTCTACAACACTCTATTTATTGTCTGAGTGCTTCAGAAATGTTAATTAACTGCGTTTTCTAAGACCACCCTGGGAAATAAAACTCATACAGTATCCAGTGGTTTTGGATGCCCAACTAGAGCTGTTTAGGATCTGTGAGATGTACATGTATGTTTGCATATTCAATATTTTGGCATTTTTACCTTCTGAGCAGACCTGTTACTGTGGGAACAACTCTCACCTCTCACCACTTCTGCAAATCAGAGCCTGGAATTTCAAGTCAAGCACTCAGGAAAAGTCATGTTTTTTCTGGGTGACTTACATGGCTTCAGGTAAAAATGCTGAGCTGGGACAGGGACAGAATCTGATATTTCAAAGCAGAATTGAATCAACATTACCATGAATTCATTCTGTCTCTTTCAGCAAGTCCTGGCCTTGTGTACCTTAGAATTTCTGTGACAACCCAGAATAGCGCACAAAGCATATAGGTTACTCAGCACTGAAAGAGGCATTTTTTTGTGAATGGAAAAGGTAGCACTTACAGCAATTAAAGACTATCATAATGTGTATGTAAAAGGGGGCAAATTCAGGTTGCAGAGGTAATCCCACTTCTGGCACTTTAAAATTGAGTGCTTGTTTTTGCAACCTTAACATTATTTTAGGGTTCATGTACGTGTGTGCCCAGTTTCTGGCGGGGGGGATTCAGCACAGCCCCCTGGCACATTGGGTGACTGTGGAAAGGATGGCAGTACCTGGTGCTCAGGCTCTGCTAGCAGGAGCTGAACAGCTCTGTACATGGTGGCCGCAGGCAAGTGGCTGCTACTCCTGACTGCAGAATGGCCAAGCACTTAATGCTGGTTATACTGTAGGAATTAGATCACTTAGCTGCTTTAATCAGTGATGTGAGTGTAAGCTTAGGCATTAACAGCTTTTTATAAAATTAGAAGAGTCTCTCAACAAGTATGAAGCCAGTAGTTATGGTGTGCCTGCTGAAATTTCCCTGGAAGCCTCTGAGTTGTTGAACAATTGTTATTAATTTTCTGTCTTGTATTCTGCTGTAGAATTACAGGGTACTTTAAAATCATTATATCTTCTATTAATTAGTCTGATTTCCTTTAAGCTGAAAGGCTTTGAGCTAATTAATCCTCTGAGTAGCTGTTCACAGTAATAAGTTTGCAGTTTAGCTGATACATTATCATTATGGTACGAATTAATTCTATGGAACAGGTTAGCTTTCTCAACGTGGGGACAGTGGTCTACCTGTGATATATCTGTATTGTAAGACTGTTGTGTTTTGTTTTTTAAATTGTACGTGCATGAGCGTATGTATTTATGCACAAGGCAAGATGGAAAAATAATAATAAAAAATGGACATTTTAAACGTTGGCCTACTTTTTACATGGCTACAAATGGAACTCTTGTAGAAACACTTCATAACACTGTATTATTTTCCTTGAAAAAGATTGTATGGTCCTTCAATTGAAAAGGATGAGAAACCTTAATGACAATAAATTCTCACTGTTGGTGTAAAGCAGGTACTGGAAAAGATTGGTGCTTCTAGAATTAGAAGTTGGATGAATACAAGACAGAAAAATCCTATATATAAAATTATATAGAGAAATGTGCATTAAGAAAAACCAAAAGGAATGTAAAATGAGACTATCTATCAAAATGCAATGAATGGACTTTATTGTGTAAGTAAGTTACATGTGGAAGTCTAAAACCTGAGTCATAGTATTCAGTAAGTTACAAGGAAAAATCTGATATCAAAAAAGGATACATCATGGACGACATATTTTATATATCTCAGAGGAGATTATTCAAGTAGTGAAAGGACAACTGAAGACAAGCTTGGAATATTTTGTGTAATTCAAGTTATTTTACATATACTAGAAAGGACGTTGCAGAACGAGGAAAGGTACAAGCAAACAAAGGAAAGATATATATAAAAAAAAAGCTCAAGTACGTTAAACTTAAGCAATATCTAACAACTACTGTAGGCATACATGCGTTGAGAAGAAAAGATGAACAGTAGATTCTTATTGACAAGTAAATTTTAAAGCAATATTCAAATATAAAATCTAGTCCCACTTTCAGTGAAATGGTTATTTCTTCCCAGCAGGAAATAAATTGGGGCATGAAATATCTTTTCTATTATAAGAAATATCCCTGTGAGCAAACATTTTTATATGATTTTCCATGTAGGAGATCTTAGCTAGCAGCTTCTACCATGAATTAAATTTCTATTAAAAAAAAGGAGAGCACCAAGAAACTCACGTAATATTAATGAATTCTTGGGGGTGACAACTGCTGACTAATCTATTTTCAGTAATCTTGAATATCTGTGCTAGATTTAGGATAAGATATATCTCTTCTTCAAAGATAAATCCAGTAAGAGTTTCTGCTAGCTGAATGTAGACTGGACTGTCTAAAGTGGTACATAGACATTCAGTACCTGTCTTAGGAGATCTGCAACTTGAAAAGCTGTCCAGTTCTCAAATTCCTCTTGAGATGGTAGTTTTGTGGCCATGTTTCTATCCAGTGAGAAAGACTTGATCTATATGAGGAACGTGGAACTGTTGCTTCACTGCTTTTTACTGAACTGCTGTAGAAATCCTAGGAGGAAGTCCTTTTTGCAACTTTTTTCCTGTTTGCTCACTTAAAGTGAACGCCTATAGAGGGTGATTTAGGAAGTACCAATATGCTTCTATGAGTGACTCCAGTATAAGGAAACTGTAAGTCGTTATATCAACATGCAAATATCTGTCGTTACTGAAATCAGTTAAACAATTCTGCTGAAAACCAGTGTATAAAATATTTGAGTCATCAGCATCTTAAAAGGTTTAAATATGGAAACTATTTTTCATGTCTATTACAAAAGCAATTAGTGATAGTTGTCTCTTGCCTGCCTTGAACTCCTTGATCCAGCTGCTTGGATCTGCCTTCCGATTGCATTTGACTTCCTTGTGGGTTTTGACACATTGTGCTGTGGTGTTTAGACAGAAAATATAGAGGTCAGTTGCAGAACTTTTACTTCCATATTGTCACATGATATGATCTCATTCCTTATGTCAAGTCTGGGCATCATACTTTTGGGCTTAAACAAATCATGCAATTACTCTAAGATGATGTATGATCTGAAGTTTTGGAGGTTTTGTTTTGTTTTGTTTTGTTTTCCCCCCTGTCATTATTATTACTGCTAAAGAAAAAATTGTCAATAAATTCATTCCAATGCTACATTATCTTTTCAAAAGGTAGTGCTAACATAAAATGCTTGTACTGAGTCAGACCATAAACTCATCTAGCCCAGCATCTTCCTTTCTTACTGTGGTTGGAAGTGAGCTACCTAGGAAACTGTATAGAAACAGGGCAAGGATGTAAGACTTCCATAGTATTCTCCCAGTCTCCAACCATTTTGAACTCAGGGACTTACTGGTCTGGATATAGTTTCTACATACGCTGCATGCATATATATCACTTATGTTGCACCAGTGATTCCCAAATTTGGAGCCATGACCGTTGTCCTTTAAGGAGGGAGATGCCCAGTGGACAGGGCAGGCACAGCCAGGAATGGCTCCTGGGCTGCAGGAGGAGGAAGACAGATGTTTTTAGTGGAGGCTGGGGCTCAGATGGCATTGAGAGGGAGCAGAGCCAAGGAGGCTCAGTATGGACGCTTCTGCCCCTTCCCACCCCTGTCCAGCCATCTTCTCTGAGCTGCACCCCTGCCCCACTCACAACCCTTCTCTACCTCTTCATCTCTAACACAGAATACGCTTCCAGTTTGAGAGGAGCGGCATATGCAATTCTTAATTTGAAGGGGGCAGGGTGCATATTCTAAAATGGAGCAAAGGGGAAAAGTTTGAGAGCCATTGCTTTGTAGAATGGGCAATAAAATTGCAAAGATGCAGCTGCAGCTGCTGAAACAAACCCAGATTAATTTGCTCAGCAGTTCTGAGTCACCACAACAGGAGAAATATGAAAGCTTCCATAAAAGGCCGGAGACCAAGGAATGTTATGTTCTGCTTTCCAATTACTCTTCCTGTTTTATTTCCCAGTGCAAAATGGATTTGGGGCACATATTCAAAGATTAAAATGGATTTCAGCTAAGTTGAAATGTCTCATCTGCTATCCTTCTTCAAATTCTCCTGCATGTATTTTTGCTGGTAGAGTGACTGACAGGTCAGTTGTTGCCAGTGAATACTCTTAACTCTTTGCTATCTTGTGACTTTGCAGCACATCGAATCTGGCAAAACTCAACTCCTGGAATTTCAGAAATGCAGAATTGAGGTACAAGCCCTTGCAACTTAAGCTTTACCTCCTCAGATTAATCTCCAAGTGCCTGGCTGGCACACTGTAAGAAAAATTATGTTGAATTTCATAGTGTTTCATAGTATTCAATGTTTCATAGTGTTGGCTGTGACTTGTTCTGAGGGGGGCAATATCTCCCTGAATTATAGGAGGGAGCGATACTCTCTTCCGCTGTGTAGAGGACCAGAAGAGAGAGGTGAGTGTATTCCTTAAGAAATTTTGCTTACCTAGTTTGAGTGCAGGAGTGATTGTATCACTTGTAGGGTCTTCATGTATGGGGGAGGTGGGAAGAAGCGGCGTGGGAGATATGTGAGAGTTACAGGTTTAATGGTTGCTTAGAGGAAACAACAAAATAACAGATGGCATCAGGTGTGAAACATGAATAAAGTAAAGTACAGCAATGCTGTTATTTCTGCAATACAAGATGAGTTTGGTTACTGAGTAGGTGTAAGCAGTTCTAGTTTAGAACATCTCAAAGGCAGATTAAAAATAGTGTTTTAAGGATTTTGCAATTTAGTGCATGCTGCCAGCAGTACCTGCTCCTCTTCCTACGATTGCCCATTAGGCCACTAGCATTTTCAGAAATACTGGCGTGCAAGGAGCTGCTCCTTGCTGCCTACTGCCCTCCACTGTTATGTTCCTACACTGCCTGGTAGTCTGCAGTGTGAGCTGAAGTTCTGCCCTGCCAGCTCATCCACCTTGCTGTGTCCAGGCCTCCCTTTTCTCCCACCTGCCTTCTCTCTGATTGCTCTCTGCCAACACTAACTTCTGGCTAATTCTCCTATCGTTGCCTGTGTTGACATTGCCTTCATTTTTATTCTGGATTCTCAGGAGAGTACTCTCAAGAGGCCAATGCTTATGCAGTTCACCTCTCTCCACTGAGTGAGACAGAGATCTATTTGGGAAGGACATGTTCATTTTTGTGTTCCAAAAGGGGCTGTACAGAGGTGGTTGAACCATAGGGACTGTAGATTAAAAGAAATATTTTGCCGTTTGTGTTTTAGTCAGATTAAAAATGATGACAAGAACAAAAAAATTAAAAAAACAGAGACATGGAGAGGCTCATCTGGGATCCTGCAGCTAGTTTCTTGGTGCTGATATTGATGTTGGCTTAATCAATGCCATAGTTTTCTTTCCTCAAGTGTGTGCAACAAAATGGAGAATATTATCATACACTTCCACTTGCTTTCCACTGCCCTCAAGGGGGTTATTTCAAGAATTGTTGGCTAGGAGGACCCCAGATTTGGTTACCAATTCTACTTAGTACCCTCATGCTTCTAGTTACTCCATGCAGTATATCACCTTTCACAGAAATCCAAGTAAATATGTGCACTGGAACACATGTAGGCTGTGTGGGCTGCGGTGGGGGGATACTTGAGCAGAATATTGAGGCTTCTAGAATCCACCAGATAAAGACAGGACACAGACGCTGTTTCTTTCTAAATGGCCAGGTGCCTACACATAACTTTCAAGCAGATTGTAGGGACTTGAATGAGAGCTAACACTAGCCCTGGGAAGGCCATGCTTACTCACTACCAAATATTCCCTGGAACCTCTTGATCTGGCATGGACCCTGGCAAACTTAAAAATGTGTTTGGGTATGTGTGCAGAGTGTAATCTGTTATTTTAAACTTGTATCTAACTGGAGACATTAACACTTTTCATCCGTACTGTTTACAATTTCACTCATCAAAAAAAGACAGAAATCTGATTCTGTATATTAAGAAATTTCATTTTTCTGGACCGCTTAGCAAAAATGACATCTAGTACTTGACAACTACTAAATTTCAGAGTAATCTTAGTTAATGTGTGCATTTTATACACAAGGTTATTTGACCTCTAAACAGAAAGTCTTTCTCATACATGATTTGTACTTAAAGCAGAGTTAACACAATTTTACAGTATATATTTGAATGAATTTTTTTCCTACAGTCTGGAATGTGCAAGCCACATAAGAAGCATGTTTTTACAGGCTACAGCTCCTTGGAGTTTCATAAAGTAAGTTTGTGATTTCATAGAAATCATTAATAAGCAGTATAAAAACTGATTCCTAGATCATAACACTGGCATTTCATTCTAAATACAACTATATATTTTCATGAACATAAGCACTAAATGTGTTAAATTATTTCTATACTTTCAAAGTCAAGTTCTGCTTTGCAAAAACCCTTAGCAGCTGCATGCAACTTATTTTACTGGATATAACACTGAAATACTGCTCTTGGGGAAAATATACTTAAGCAAAATAGCTCAATGAAGTATTACGGTATACAAAATATGAGCCATTGTCCCTGATTTTTTTTTTCCCCATTTTATACAAAAATAATGAAAGGAACATGACTTACCGTATAGTCATTTTAATTCTCCCAGGCACACATGTTGGAGTTGATTCCAAATAAGTTAAAGGAGCAGTTTCTCATGTCTGCTCTTCCCCCTTAAACTGTCCCATATGTATTTTGTTGTTGTTAGTGTGATTGACAGGCTTGGCATTCATGGTGGGTGGGAGAAAAACATTCTTAAAGTGCAAAGCTGGAATAGTGTCATAGTCTGAATAAGTTCATAGAGAACATTGGAAAATGAAGGCTCACTTACAGCTATCTGTCTAGAAGTTTGAAAAAATTTTGCTAATTGGTTTTGTCTTTTTTAATTATTTTTTATTTAACAGGAAATAAGAATAACAGAATCAACAGAAGTCATAGGCTCTGGAAGGAACCTCGGGAGATCTAGGCAGGGCTTCAGCGGAGAGGCAGGATCAAATATAACTAGAGCAAATTGGCTCAGTCTTGGAAATCAGTTTGGTAACCCATTTTTCTAACTGTGAGTTCTTGGGGTAGCATCAGGTTCACCATGTCCCTGGGTGGCACAGCAGGAGGAAGAACTCTAATAATTCTGTGCTATACTGCTGGAGGGTGCAAGAGAAAGTGCCCATTGGTAAGGTTAATTACTGTCTGAGCACCAGAGGGGCTGAGCCTAGACCTCATCTCTTTCCTGAGGAAGCAAACCTAGTTTCCTTAGCATTTCTTCATAACTAATGATTGTCTTGTTTAGTCTTTTTGTTCTCAGCACTGTCTTCAGTTTGGCTCCATCTTAATTGAAAAATAGGGTGGCCAAACTGGTCCCAGTGTACTATTCTTTATCCTTTGGTAACTGCTTTTGCCTCAGTGATATCCCATTGTACTTTAGAATTGTGCTTGTTATTCAACATCCATGTTATTAACAGAATACTGAATACAATTAAGGCCAGAACAAACTCCTATGGGACCCTACTTGAAATACCCAGAGTTTGAAAGTGATTTGCAGATATCTTCTCAATGTGAGTCAGATGAGCACTTACAATAGATGGTACTTTTCATCCCATTTCTCTAGTTTGCCTGTGGTGATTTTTATATGGGACCACGTCAAAAGCCTTAATGATGATATGTACTTTGGGCCCCTTACCTACTAGGTAGCTATCATATTGAGGAAGGAAATGAGACTGATTTGACACAGTTTGTTCCTGACAAGTCAGTTTTTACTGCAGTATTGAAGAAACAATTTATGAGTATATTGAGGCCCAACGTTTGCTTTAGTGTATTTGTGAGAACCGAAGTCGAGCTGACTGTTCTGTAGTTCCTTGTCCTCCTTCCCCCCTCATATTAGAGGACAGATGTTTGTCTTTCTTTAGCTACTGTCATTTTACTGACCTACATTATGTGCTGAATTCATAGCACGCAGAGTTCAAGGATAATGCTTTGGCTAGTTCTTTACATAATCTGTATTGAGAATATCATTATGCCATTCTTATTTAAATTTCTAATCCACCTTAATATCAGTAATAAATATGCTGATCCTGCTGTGGCTGCTATCAAAATTAAGCATCTGGTCACAATCTTTTCTATGAAGACTAATTAAATACTTTGGTTTTCTCTCTCTCTCTCTCTCTCTCTTCCCCCCCCCCCCAGCTCCAAGGTGTGGATCTGTAATTCCCTCTGGTTTTCTCTTACTAATATTTCAGGAGCCACAGTGACTTGAATGGACTTTGAATGAACCTGTGAGTGAGGGAAGTATCACAAGTTTTTCCAATGGTGCCACAGGTAAGTACTAAGGGAAGGAGTGTCTTACAAAATTACTTTCTGCAGAAATGTTTTTGTACTTAGGATGGTTTAGCTTAATTGCATTCTGGCATGTGCCTTTATCATTAAATTGCTTTTTGTTTTCAACATTCGTTTTTTGGAAGTTCTTGTTGAAATTCTAAAAATCACACAACAAGAAGGTATTCGAAATTACTTCTTTTTATACAGCAATGCTGTATTGCTTAAAACTGACATCTGTTCTTACAATAATAAAACCATAATGCCAAATTCATAACAACTTTTGTAATGGTGTGACCTATCTCAGAGCTTGATTGTAACTCAGAATGTGGTAGACCCAACAAAATTTTCCTGATTTTGCAGAAGAAGTGGGGTTTAGGAGCTATAACCGGTTCCATACGACAACATATACTCCAACAGTGGCGACATGTAGTATTGTTTTTTGATTTGTAATTGCATTTTAAATTTTTTTTTACTACTATGCCAGCCAATTATATGAGGCGTGGAAATGGGGTTCAAGAGTCTTGGGTTCCCTTTGTCACTGACGTAGATTATTTTTTATGATAAGTCAAGTAGGGAGTCTTTCAGAGGCCAAAGGGAACTCTGTCTGCCTACATACTTCATGGATCTTTGCAAATCTCCTTATTTTCTGTCCTGGTGTTTTCTTCCATCCTTGTTTCTGTGAGAGGATTTAGTACTATAGCAGGGAGAACCATAGGGAGCATTAATATATCAATGATTTCCCAAATGTTATGTAAGCTTTCCTGTTATAAAATAAGCATGTGGGTTTTGTAGATATCTGTTCTTCTGTTTTGTTGTTTTGTTTTTTTGGTTTTTTTTTCAGTAAATAGTATCTTTTCAGTTTTACTAACTGTGTGTTGTATTCATTTTGTGTGCTGTTTTTTAAGTTGTAATACAGAGCAATAATCTGTAGAACTTCTTTGAGCAATTTGAAGATTCTGGCATCTAGACTATGTTACTGAAAAACAATTAACTGTTCATGGTAAAGAATGAAAAATACCTATTTGCATTACTTACTTGAAGTGTCTATGTATCCCTAAACCATAACTCCAAAATGCATTTCCTTCTTGTGATCGCAAAAGACCCAGACCCAAAGAAGCCTCAAATGGAAGAGAACAAAAACCACAAAAAACAAACCCCGGACCCAAAAAACCTTGCTAAGAATGATTAGCACCATTGCTATACCAAGCAGACTATGGTTGTACACTGATTTGAAACCTGCTACTTTTAAATCACTTCCTCTGTATCCAGTTTGCTGCATAAATATGTTCCCTTTCTTTATTTCACTTGTTCTTCAACCCATTCCTGGGGCATGTCATTTCAGCTGAATTTTAATTATTGCCAAATGCTAGGGGTTTTTTTGTTTGTTTGTTTTGTGTCACAGAGACTGGATACGTGGCATAAAAACCATTGTCTTAAGGACAGTTGCTCTTTGTGTTATCTCTCAGCCTTCTAAAATCTTTTTACATGGCTTTTGATTGTTTGACCTTCTCTTTGAATCTAGCAACAGATTCAGCCGTTATTCTAGAGAGATTTTCCTACATCTAACCATGCATTAAAAATGTACATATTCTCATATGTATTTGTTTGTAACCTGAATTTTGCACCTAGTTTTCTTTATCTTTTCAAAAATTCATTTTTTAACTACTGCAATAAAATATAACAGTAATAAAAACCCAACCTGCTACAAAAGTGACATTGTTCATTAGAAAGTCTCTTTGATTTTTTTTGAAGTCTGGAATTGATGCCGTAGTGCTTGGTTGTGATATCCTTCGCAAGTACTCAGTATTCTTTGCAGTTTAACTGAGCCAATTCTTTGATTGTTATTTGTTTGAACATGCTGGCAGAACTTGCTGTCTATTCCTCTAGATTCATATGCTGGCTTGTATAGTCTGCACTTTCATTTTATAGCGTTTCTTTATAGAACCTCTCTTTCTTTGAAATTCATCTGTGCGTTGACTATTCTGATAAAATACAGGAAAATGTGTATGAACGGATTTCCATCTGGCAACACTTATACACATTAAAATCTAGAGACTAAATTTCAAAACAGAAAAATAATATTATTTCAGTGTCTTGCCTTATCATTTAAATAACATTCCTAGGCAGGTTAAATTTGAAAAGCTGCAACTGATGCTTATCTTAAAATATTTTATGTTCTTTTGATGGTTTTTGTTAGTATAATGAATTCTTAGTTAAACACTATTGATTTCTTTGAGGCTTGTACATTGATATGTGTAGAAGGTCTTTCACCATGCACCTGACTCTTGATATGAGATAAATGGAAAAATGTTAAATTAGTACTTCAACTCCCAGTGGACATACTAATGCATTGTTGCATGGTATTTTACAGTGGAAAATCTCAACAAAAGGTTGACCCCATAGGTGTTGAAGACTGCCATGAAGTTAGTATAAGAACCAGTGGGGTTTTTTGCTGCATCTACTTCCCAGGTCCAGAGTTCTCTGTCATTGCAATGAACTTGGCCAACTCCAGCTAACTGTAGTTAGAGAAAATACCAAATGATGTTTCTAAGAAATCTGCTTCAGTATGACTTCTGAAAGAGGGCTAAATTTAAATAGAAATACACAAAGATGTACATTTATTTCAAGTGTTATGGATACTACTAATTTCTTTGAGGTAGAGGCACAGAAGTACGTCTCTGTTCCCCACTTCCCCACACTTCCACTGTACTCCTTACAGCGCTTGCACCCTTTGGAACAGCCTTTGATATTTCAGTACATCCAGCTACCAAGCAGCAGTTATGTTGATTTCCACAGTGAAATAGTATTGCTAGAGTTCACTGAATTGATAGAGGCTTGAACCAGAAAAACTGCAGTCACAACAGACTTTGGAGTTATAACTGAGATCTTTGTTGTTAGGATGCATCGTTAAGAAGAAATGTAAGGTATGTCATGGAAAAGAGTTGCTTCTCTTTTGAAGAGGTATTTCTTCCTGCTTAACATACAGGTTTGGAGAAGAAGGATGGAATTTCTCGCATGCTCTTCCTGAGCTCGGGAACTTAGAAGCATCAAAACAGTAGTGAAGCATTAGTGTACCATTGTTATAATACTGATGATACTATAGTGTATACATAGTATATAGTATATATAGTCCATATATACTATGTAGTGTAGTGCTATAGCATAGTATTATAGCACTGTAGTATAGTATGATGATATAGTGTTTCTGTGCTACTGACACGCAGGTTTCACTCAAAAACATGTACCAGGTGCATTCACAAAGCTCATAGCTTTAGTTCTTCTATTAGAATGATTGTGATAAAACTCGACAGGGCGAATAACTGGATGGGGGAACAGGAGACTGCAAAATCTAGGACCTTTCTGTAGGATAAGAGAAGGTCTGAGGGAAACAGAGGTCAATTGTCATATGAAGGAGGGAAGATCTGGGAATAGAATCTGAGATACAGAGTTGTTTGGACAAGGTGTTTATTGCTTATTGTTATAAAGAGAGCACGTGGAGGGAAGGAAGCAAAAAGCGATGGTTTTAGGGGCCCAAAGAGTTCAGGGAAGCATGTTATTCACTTTTATGGATAAGAGGAAGTGGGTGGGGCATATATATCTGGATGCTGGCCAGCTGGCATTGTTTGGACCAAAAATAAGCAGACCTCCTCCCTACTTCCAGTTAACAGAGCCCTGAAAATGAAGTTTGAAAAAAAAACTTCTGAGCCTGTTAAGTAAAGGCAGAAGAAATTCAAAAGGGGAAGGAGGGCTTAGAAGATGGATAGAGAAATTGGAGAGACTGACAAAGGGAGGGGTTAAAGAAGTGGAAGGGTACAAAAAGTAAAGAAAATGAGAAAGGTGGTGATGGGGGGACAAGCTCTATAAATACAGAATGTTTCTCAAGGTTTTTGGACTCATAAATAGAGCTTTTACATGTCTTGTGTCCTTAGCCTGCTGACATAGATAAAATTTTATGAGCAGAGTTTATTTGACAGTCAACAGACAGAGAATATGATAAAATCTCAATAAATAAGAGAGACCTTAAGAGCTGAGACATCTATAGGTTTTGTGTGGTTTTTTTTTTTTTTTTTTTTTTACTCTGACTGCAGTATTTGGGGAGATCTCAAAGAGATATTTCAAGAGATATTATGTTTATGATAATAAATTTTGAATGAAATAACTATCAAGAAAAAAAATGACAAAAAGTACTTTTTAATTTTTCTTATTTGAACCACACAACTTGAACTCGATAATTTCATAACCTTTTATTCTAGCTCCTTTTTATTAGTTTGGTTTTGTTTATCATTTAGGTAATGGTAATGTCATAATTTCATAACCTTTTATTTTAACTCAGTTTTATTAGTTTGCTTTTATTTACATTTAGGTAATGGTAATGTAATCAAACCTCTATCAGCATGGTATTAAGTAAAATTAGATCTAGGTAACTTATTAGATCTAGGTATCTTATGATAACAAGAAAGGTATGCAAGGAACAAGCATTCAGTGACAGATCCTTCCCCACACCAAATCTGGAGGAGTCTTCTATTGTTATATGCGGAATACAGTCAGAATTTAGTATGGTTATGTCCACTCTCTTTCCATTTTTCTTGTGAACTAGCTTTTTGCTTTTTCTTTTGTCAGCCTTTCTTCCACAGCTTTAGCATCTCCAGTTCAGTTGTCACAGAGATATTCAAGGAAAGCAATGAATATTCTCACAGGTATTTTCTTTGCACAGTGGCAAAGTTGCCTGTTGCAGTATGAATTGATGACAATACAGAGCTGTTTCAGTTTATTCTTCGCTTCCAAAAGCAGAAGCCATGCTAATCATATTAGTTTATTTCCAAGGAAATATGTGTTACATATTGGAAAAATGCTGGTTCTTCTAAATATAATGAGATACAGGGTGAATAATGACATGGGATGTACCAAAGGGCAGTTTTGTGGCACCAGTTGGAATTAGTGGGAATGAGGGTAGAAGCTGACTGCTCCTTGAGCGTGTCTTGCATGACAAACAGTACCATTAAAGTATATCTCAAGATTTTTGCTGTTTCTAGGGAATATACTAGGGAATGCTGGGCTCAATATCCATGCATATTGCAACTTCATGGAGAAAACTCCAGTAACAGCTGCTCTTGTGTGTTGTAAACATTCCTCTGATAAGCTTTCTAAGGATCTAGATATGAGTGTTTAGTATGCATCCATCTACTGACAGTGTTATAAATATTGTATTTCTGACCTTCAGATTTTTCCTCTTGATCTCTGGTTAAATGATATATTTGCCAGTTTGGCACAGCTGACATTCTGTCTGCCTGGTCTAACATTGTTATACCATAATTCCTTGTGATCCCATTGTCATGGGAATGATATATCTTAAATGATGAATATACTTTGAAACAACGTGGGAAATAAACACACTGGCTAAACTTCATTTACAACAAGACTTTTTGTTACAAAATGCCTTCTTCAGTGTCCACTATAATTGATTTATGTAATGTTGACGTATTTTAAGAACACTGTTGTTTTATCAGATAATGTAAAGGAGGATGAGCTTCCTAAATGAGGGGGATACTGAGTATCTCAATTATGGTTTTAGTCAGATTTTCCCTTGCTTTTGAAGTCCCATGCACTGCATTACTGGGCTTTGTAAAACAATAAACTGAACAGTAGTGGAAATAGAAGCTTCCTGTTTTCCTTCAGTGGTGAATGCTTCACTTCTCTAGAACTGGTGAAAGTTAACCTCACTTCTAGAGAGGTGAACCATAAACCATATGAGGTGAGAAAGAGAAGAAATGAACACATAAAAATTTTGCACTCTGGTATAATTTTTTTTCATATGTTTTTATGTTTTTGAACACACCTCAAAAACAGCCCTACCTTAGAATTCCATGCCTGTTTTCAAAAGTTGATTGAATGTGAACGAGACCTTGATAATGTTACCTACATTCCTGATAAACTGAAGTCTATTTTGATTCAAGTATTTTATGAAAAGTCAGTGGGAGTTGTTTATGCATAACCTTCATGTCCTCATTCCTTTGTCGTTAAAAAGAAATGAAATGAGAACTTAAACATCAAAAAAAATTGTCGACAATAAATGTCAGGCTGATAAAAACCTCACCGTTGACCTTCAGAACAGTGAGATTTGACTATGATGTGATTATCCTCTGAGGTCAGAAGTTACAAATCAGATGAAGCAGTGATGACTTTAGTCCTCTGCAACCTAAACATTCTGCATAACATCCCATGCCTCATTTGCCACATCTTTTCCACTGTCCAGAGCATGATCTATTATTTCTGTTTGCAATTTTGCATCTCCATTATTGGTGGACTACAGCAGACAATTGAATGCTCTTGCCTCTTGGTCAGCTGTGCACCAGTTCACAACCAAAGGACTTAATGTGCTGTATAAGTGATTGGCACACGTGACTGCAAAAGCTATGGGAGCGTACGCTGGCCCTGATATACCTGTATCAGCAAAATGAAATGGAATGGCCCATAGCTTATAACTGATTACAGGTTATTTAATGTTATTGTAAAATTGCTCTTAACAGTAGTTTGTCTCTCCTCTTTCCTGTTGAGTTGGGTGGCTGACCTTAGTTTAGTTTGATTTACAGGCACAGAAATGATTTTATCATTTAGAGTTAACATTATATCACAGCGTGTGCTGGAGGCATTCTGATCCAGATTCTGATTCTCACATCACTGAGATGATGCCATCATAAGATGTTGCTCACCCTGCCAGCCCAGTTTTTGGATTTCTACTGACAGTTTTCAAAGCGCTTACGTCAGCTTCTAGAGTCACTTTTTTGTTTCTGGTTTTAAAGAAAGCTCAATAACATGTAAGGGACAATAAGATTACATCTGGAAAGCCACACAATCACTTACTCATTAAATAGTTTCTTTCCTTACTGGGGATCTTACTCACTTTTCCCCCCTATGACTTTATCTAGCAAGACTTGATAAATAAATGCAGGTTGAAGCAATGCTTAAATTGAGGTATTGGAAGACTTGAATGCTGAAAATTACCTTGCATAGAGAAGGAATCAACAGAGGTTCTGCTCTGGATGAACCAAACTCAGGAAGTTCATGATGCTATAAATAATTTTTTACATTTTCCTTTTCATTCTAACAATAGACGAATTGCACTCGGCTCTCTTACCTCTTGCTGTCTCTCTCACAGCATGCAAACCCCTGTGAGTCAACACTCTCTGTAAGAGCAGAACAGCAGGAGAGTGAGACTAGAAAGAATGCAATATTTTTGTGGGGGTTTTCTTAGATTAGTCTCCTTCAGATTTCTTATCTGTATCCCAGGAAACTTGAGAGCACAGATACTTGCTTGTCAAGAGGCTCTCTGAAATAAAAGTAGGCTGAAACACATCACTCCCACGCAAGTGTGGTTATGAATCTCTGAGAGGGTGAGGAACAATCCTAGGAGGCATGTGGTGGCCAGCTTTGGCTGGCTCTCTGAAAGACTGGCTTCCACCCTGCTGCTGATAGAAAGCTGGCTGAAAAAAAAGAGACCCCTCTGTTTGATGTGAGGCAATAATATTCATAAGGATTGCCTTTCTGCTTCCCTTTTTTTCTGAGTTTCTGTCAATTTGTCTGCCTTCAGATTGCGAACTGCCTGTGGGAGCTGGGGGTTGTCCCCCTCTTGAAAGATTAGAACCATCTCAACCATAAGGTGATTCTACTATGGACAAGCTGCTAAGGAGGGGAGGGAGGGAAAAGGTGCTTTCTGTGTTTGCCCACCCTGTCTGAAAGACAGAGCCTTTGTATTTGTGGCATTTAATCCTCTAACACAACCGTCCTTGCCTGTACTACCTGTACCTAGTAAGAAAATACTTTTACAATTAGTTTCTACTATTAACCCCAGTTTTAGAAATTCTTAAAAGAATTTCTGTGCAACTACATATAGAAGAATTCTAGAGCATCCATCCTACAAAAGTAGACTCTGTCCAAATACAGTCAATGTCAGAAAGAGCAAAGCTGACATGTAGCATTTCATATAAAATGTCTCGGTGATATTTGATAGTTTCATAACAGTAGAATTTAGGAGAAAAGTTGACAGGAGTAACCCTCCCTACTTTAGAAGGTAGCCATGTTCTTTAAGACCTAGTTGTAAAATGTTTACCTAATAGAATAATTTGTTTTGCGGGTATGACTTTGTTTGGAAACTTGGAAAGTAAAATCAAGTGAGCTTCTTGAATGGAGCTGATCCCCCACTGCTGGATATTTGTGCATCCTTTAATGCACTTGTAGAGAATGGATCTTTAGATTCTCTCTTGTGCTCCCAGAGGAGATTAAAATAGTGCTGGGACCTATTTATCAAACGTTATATGGGAATGTCAGTATTGAGGCTTAATTTTTGGTGAGGGGATTTTAGTAGGCTTTTGCCTAATTCCCCAGCGGATTGTATCCATTGGGCTGTTTGCACACTTTGAGTGTTCTAACAAATGTTCTAAATCTTTTTTTTACATTCACTCTCACAAAATATACTGCAGAAAATTGTTAATCTGATTATTTTGTTTAGAGATCTAAATTGCAAATCCATCACAGATAAACCCACTCATTTTTATAAACTGAGTAAGCAAAGATAAAAGCACTATCAGAAAGGATGCCTTTTAGCAAACTGTTTTATCAAAATGACCCCAGAAGTATTCAGTTAAAGTTCAGAGAGAAGAATTTGAACCAAATGAAATGCTGTTTATTTCCAGAGAGGATCTTAATCCTTAATGCTTTGCTTAACATTACAGGATCTTCTGGGAGAAGTTAGTGCTTGCCTTTCTTTGAAGTTACCAACTGAATTTTGAAGACTTTGCAGGAGAGCAGAGCACTTTGCTGGACTGACACAGCACAAAGGTGGTGAAATCACATCACTGGTAATGAATGTTTTTCAGCACGTTTTGAGAAGATGAGTTGGGGCTAAAAAGAAGTGAAGTGGATTGATGGTAACTATGCATTTCGTTGTTTGAATAATGTTTCAGATAAGGATATCAACGTACTTCCCCCCCCTGTGAAACATGATGAGGACATAGTGGAACAGGGAATGTACAGTAGCACAAACTGCAATGAGGAATAAGATATTACAGTTGGTTATAGCAGGTGAGATACCGTGTGTGTTTTCAGTCAGCACTGGGGTGAAGATAGGAACAGTAGAAGACTTTGAATGGTGAAAGGCATTTTATGTTGAACAGCTTTTACTCTAGTTCAGCTAATTTTATATACTGTCTAACTAGTAAAGCTTTCTTCTAAAAGAGTAGCACAGTGAAGCTGCAAATCCGTTCTGTATGTTACGAAATGAGTATTTTGAAATAGACTGCTTGGTCTGACAAGAGAGTAGTGAACTCAGAGATGGAAATTATTCTCATCAAATATACTCTTTCATGTAACAGAGTAAAAGTGGCAGTGGCCACATACACATACAAGGCGATTTTTTCCACTTCTTCAGGAAAATTTATTCAATATGATTTTAATGATATTTCTTTTAACTGTGCTACATTTGTTTCTTACAGCATTAACAAATGCAATTTCAAATAATTCAGTAGCAAATCTATCAACAATGCATAGACATGTTTATAGTCTAGAGTAAATCCCAATAAGAGCAAGACACTAGGCAGCCAGCTCTGATTTAATCAATTATTTTTCTATATATTTGTTCTATATATTTATTCTGAAATTTAATAACAGTGATCAAAAACACATTTCAAAGCAAAACAATGAACAATCATCCGCAGTTGCAGACAATCTGCAATTGCAAATATCTGTTATCACAGATTTATTCAATGAAACATTTTCTAAGATGAGTTTCAATGCTATAGGCCTAGCTTAACTCTGATGATATAGGTACAATGCGTATATGAGATGCTAACATTTAATCAAGAGAAATACAAAGCATTATAATGCCATGTTGTAACAGACCATAAGGGGGAGTACTCAACAACTACATCGAATTCTACAGGTCAGAAACAGAGACTGAAAGCAGAAGCTTTAATGCAAGGCAGCCGAACATAGGTAATCTCTTCAACTCTTGTCGACAATGAAAATCAGCTTCCCAATAGAAGACTTCTTCAGAGCTTTAGACTCCAAATAGTCGTCAATCCATGTTTATATAAAATCAAATAGTAAATGCCTTACTGAACCCAAACCATTATAATTGGTTTTCAAAACTGGAGTGGTGCTTTTTGGTCACTTGGAAAGGAATTTGAAAGTTTCTTCATTTATTTGATGGGATGGTTAATTTATTAAGTGTAAAATTTGGGAAGAGTTACATATACAAAATTACTGTTTCATTTTCTGTCCCATATTAATGCACTAAACACAGGTTCTATCTGTAATTTTACCATAGATAGTTGATGCACTTCTTTTATATTGATGTTGTTTTCTAAGAGACCTTTTATTGTTTCTCTTGTAACTGAGATAGGAATCTAGCCCACAGTATACGTTCATGCAGGAGACATTCGCAGCTGTCAGATAGTTGACAGCTCATTGGCTTGTTTTGAGGTCTGTGCAGATTAAAGACAAGATATAGGATTGTATTTTTTTTTTTTTTTTGCTAACTGACACTTGGTACCAAGGGGGCTTAACATGGTAGTTGACTGTTAGTTTATCTTCGCAAATTCTATGTGGAAGACAATACTAGAGTAATGCCACACTATTGAAAGAAAATTTTATACTTTGCCTTTTATTTGGGAATCTTAATGTTCTTCTTAAATACTATTCACACAATTTAACCAAGTCATAATTACCAAAGTTAGACAGAATTCTTAACATTCCCCAATTTGTCAGCAGTGGAAATACAACAAATACAATGTCAGAACTTTACTATGTACAGGTGCGCAATAGCCTCTCACTGTACCTTCGTAAGCAAAATATTGTTGTAACTCTAGAAAATATTTTCAAAATTTGCTCTTTATTGTGACCAGCATATGAAAGGGAGAGAAGTATTACAGTGCTCAGTTTCACCTTCTCATTTATCTGCCAGGGCTGATATTCCCAATGTGCATATATCACCTTCTAAATAGAAACTATATTATGATATGCCAAATTCTGGCTTTGATACACTTTCTGGTGAATAGATGTTTGCTGATGATATCATTTCAGGACTTAATGTTTGTTCAATTTGAAATGAGGTCTTAAATGAAGGCTTTATTTGAAGATGATATACAACCATTGATTGTAAGCCTAATGGATTCTCTCTCTGCTTTTGGATTGATTAAACAGTGATTTCTGAGTTAGAGAATTGGGAATAAGTGATATCGAACACAGACATTCCATGTACATTTTCATGCTTCAATAAGTCAAGTTCAAAGACGTGTGTCAATGGTATATTGGAAACAATACCTTAATTTCCATCAAACCATCTCTGAAAATGACCAAAACCTTGAAAGAAATTTCTTTCTTAACAACGAGCCAAAGATAGTTGTTGCATTTTTTGAAAGGATTTCTTTTTCTTGCCAGTGAGTTTGTGTTTAGGGGAAACAGGGAGTGTGTTCTCGCTCAGGGGCAGTAGTTCACATTCCTTTCTCAGGTGAACTATTCAAGTATTTGATGTTTCTTCCCCTTCCCACCAAAACCAGTGATCACAAAAATGTGGGAACTTAGCTGAGCTGTTCTTAGCACAGAATTGTCCTCATGTAGGAACATCATGCCTCTGTGATGAAGTAATTGATCCAAATCGTTCACTGAACAATTCTTCCTCCATTTCAGTTTACTCTTCAAACATTTGCTGGATAAAATACTGCTAGATCTAACACTGGAATCTGGCTTAAAAAAAAAAAAAAAAAAAGTAAAGTATCTTATGGACAGAATGAATTGGCTTACAAGCTTCAAGATACGTAAAAAGTATGAGAATAGTTCCAGAGGAGTTTACATTTAGAACAAATCCCATGAAGAAAGAAATTAAACATATATGAATAGTACCAATGTTTCTGTGATGCACATAAGGGTCATATGAGTAATCAGACTGGAATTTAATTGTGTCATGTCTTAAAAAAGTGTGGAACATATTCAGCCATTATGCAAGATATTATGGTATAATATTCTTGCCTGGGTAGTATAGTAATAAATAGTTGGATAGAAATCAAAATGTGCCCCAGATTAATGTACCCCTTCAATCTCTGAACCTTCAGGAAAAAGTTGCTGTCCTGAATCTTTGGTGATACAGGACTGCTGTCTCCAATGAAATAGTACCAACTGAATCATAAATGTTTTCAACTTCAAGCATTTGACCTACTCAATACACACAAAATGTTTTTAACATTCATAGAAGTGAAACGTGCATGCACATGTGTATACACCAGTAAGCAGGTACAAAGCACATTCGTTCTGCACCAGTTGCAGAGTAAAGGACACCACTCTTCCCTAGGTCTTACTGAACTCTTGTTTACTTCTGAAAATCTTAAGTGAATCCTTATTGAAACACAAGTTTTTTGCTCTCTATTCGAGTTATAGTTATACTAGCCGAAGCAGAAATAACCCAGAAGCTGGCCTTAAACTGGGAATGAAAATGGAAACTACTCAGTGTAGAAATCACAGTATCATCTTAGTCTTCTTTTTCACAAAGCCTTCAAATAGAGATTCATAAATTCATGTGTTAAGGTTACAAGTGACTAACAGTATTATAGAGTGTGACCTTTTGCATAACAGAAATTATGATTTATGTAAATAAATTCTTGCTTTGTATCCTATGACTGTGATTGAACTAAAGCATATAGTTCATAAAAATATGCAGCTTTTATAAAAAGAGTTTCCAGTGATTGAAAATTTACCACAATCGACCTGCACAGAAATTGATGAAGGTGAATGGATCACATCTGCCATGTATTTCTGGTGAGAGCTTGAATTTACCAAGATAGCTATATATTACACCATACTGGTCTAAATACATCCAAGTCTAAGTATATCCCATTATGGCTAGTCTTGATACACCAAAATAGGACTATTAAAAAATCAAGATCATAGTTAAAGAAATGGTTGCAACTTCTTTAAAAAATAACATATGTTAAAAAAAAACCAACACAAACAACCCCCACCCCAAACCCTGTTCAGTGCTGTTATGAAAATCTGACAAAAGCCAGAGATCCAACATATATTATATGTGGATATCTTCTGATTGTTTCCCAATTTACCAGTGTTCCTTTCTGTCTCACTGGTTGTTCTGAGGTTCATGTTGCTTATGCCCATTTTAGGACTCAGTGTTTACAAAACTTAGATAAACCAGTTATCTCACCAGCAGAATGAGGGGAAATAAAGCGGTGGGGTCATGTCCTTATTGGCATTGCATCTAACTAATGTTTCTCCAACAGTGCTACTGTTCTGCTAAATTCAGCAGTGTTACCTCCGAGATATTTAAGGCAGGGACTTCTATGTTGACTTAAGTCTTTTAATCACCCTTTGGAGAACGGAGGCATTTCTTTTTAGTGAATTCTAACTACATAATAACACCCGCTTCTGCAGAGCAGAGCAACCAGTGTTGTATTATGGAAAAATCTGGAAAAAAGTTCTGGGAGAGGAAAAAAATCAAAACTAGATTAAATGTTTTGTTTTAAGATTAGTGGTTTTTGTTACTTCTCATTTAAAAATGATATTTTAAAATAAGAGTAACCCTAAATATAAAAATAAAATAAGGAATTAGGAAAACAAGTATTTGGAAATTGTTTTAGGTTGCCTGGCTGCACATCAAACAAAACACTTTGTTCAACCTAAACTGAATGTGGATATTTTTGGATAATTGATACGAGGAGTTTCATTTTTGGTTGAATGGACACTTTCAATCATAGAGAAATATTTTGGTTTCATTTCATGGAAAACATCCTGCCTTTTCTAATCAAACAAATATTTCTTTCAACAATTGTTCAGCAAATGAATTGAAAACATTTTCTTTACCTGCTTGCGTTCCTATGCCACGTGTGCTCCTCTGCATTCAGTATAAAGCACTTGCCAACATGAGTGCACTAATTTTCCCAAGAAATATATTTCATTTGGGGCCTAATAGGGTCACTACACAGGATGAAGAAAAGGGGTAGACTTTGATTAAATAGAGAAGAGGTGCAAAAGGTGAGCTGCAAGTTCTGCAGAGGGAAGTTATTGCTTGTATGACCACAAAACCAAGCCAGGTGGCTTCTTTTGAGTCAGGTCTGACTCCATCTGTCACACACTGTTAGTCTAAACACAGCTGTTACCTCCCAACATCTAACACACTTATAAAAACAGAAAAGATTCTTTATTTGCTTAGGAATTAATTAGCCATAAACCCATTTGGAAATGTGGATAAACGACCCCAGCAGTCCTGACCCCTGCTACCCTAATATTGTCGCATACCCAGACTTGCTAACCCAATAATCCTTTTAGACATAGGCCATGGGATCCTATTGAATTAAACTCTAACTCTACTGAACTCTGAACTCTAAAGATTTAACCTGTTCATTAGTATAAAAAAAATTATTCCTTTTAGCCAAAATCCAAGCACAGGTTTCAGACCTTTGCTTGCATCAGCACTAAATCAATTTTCTCATTTCTAGACTGAGTCTAAAACACAGGCAAATGATCTCTATTTTCACAAAACGTAATAATTATCCTAACCTGATTGTTAATACGGATATACTGCATCTCTTCACCCATAATAAATGGAGGCTGCTGGTCCAGACTAAACCTAGTTTTGTGACCCTTTTGATACTGATATCTACATATATGTTATTGGACCTTGTTGATCTGTGCCCTAGGCCTTATCCCAAATTTAGGTTTTCTTATCTTAGCTAGCCTAAGTCCAAGGTTATTCTTACTGCCCTTATTTGTAGCCATTTTGGAGACCTCTTCTGGGTAAGTGAAAACCAGCCTTTAGCCCTGAACCTACCTCAACACCTTTCTATTCTCTCTTGTGTCTTTCAGCTATAGCTGTAACATTTATCCAAAACACCATTCTATTCTATTAACATGCAAAAGCAGTATCTATTGTCCGAAATATGATTTTGCCTCCTAGGCCATGATATTAAGAGCACTAAATTTGGCCTAAAACCAGTCCTAACCTTACCTTATCAGATCCTGCAGAAGCCATTGCCCTTGATTTTAGGTTGATCATTCCCCTGTATTCAAGGGGGGAATAAAAGTGATTCCTCAGTTCAAGGTTTGTGTACGAATAGGCTGAGGTTTATGTTTCAGGCACAGAATTATGACAGTATCTTCAAAAGATTGTAGGGCCAGATACTTATACCTAGGGTTCACAGGATTGCTGCTTAGTAATTTGCAACATAGGCTTTCTTAAATGTGTAGGGCTTAAGCTTGCTGTATTTCACTCTTAGGACTGCACTGGAAAACTGTTATGTGTTCTCATAGCTGAAAAAGATTGAGAAGCAATGATCTAAATGGAAGGTGAATGAGTCTGGAGCTTCTAGTCACTTGTGAAAATAAAAAACCTGAAGAATGCTGAGTATGCCACTAAAATTTACATATGTGCCTGTTTTGAAATGTGAGGAATGGAGAGAGCATTGACTAATTTTAAAGTATATTCTGCATGAATTAGTGTGAGAAGTGATATATAACTGTTCAAGTGTATCCAGTTTATTTATAGTACTGAAGCAGTCTTAACAAGGTTGAGAGTTTTTAATGTATCCATTTAAAATGATACCTATAAAATGTGGCTGGACTGGTAAGGAACATAAAGGAAATTTGTCATGAGTCATTACTGATACAGTCATTGTGGAAAAATAAGCAGCAAAATAATAGCTTTAATTTTAAACTTAGTACAACCTTATTGTTCTCATGTATTAATGACGGACCAAACCAACAAATGCACCACCGTTATACAGACACTGTCACAACCCTACAAACAGTATGCAAGAACCTGGCACTTTGAATCTGGGGTTTAACGTGTCACAGACGTAATACCAGCTGGATGGACTAAGATGGATTCTCAAGAAAAAAAGCAACAGGACAGACCTTCAGTCATTGCTATAATGAGAAAATATTCCCAAATTTAATAAGATGAGAAAACCTGAGCAATCACTGTTTTAATGTATTGTTAAAATCTTTCTTGCCTGCTCTGGAGATGATTGAGGAGGCTGTATAGCCTTTTCTAAAAAGTAAGTCATAAAGCAACTGGCTTTCCCATCATATTAATTAAGTGCCTTCTCAGCTGATTCAGGCTTCTCAGATTGCTCAGGCTTTGCAAAAGCAAGCTTTTTCAAGTTTTCCTTGGTGGTTTACAGTCAGGTGCATTGGTCAACTGCTTTTGGCTCAGACATTTTACAGAGAGGCTGAGCTGTAACTTTTCGTGTCAAATGTACAGTATTGGGTTGTGAGTGACAAGGTGGTAACAAATTGTACCTTCATCTGATATATGTACTGCATATTTAGAGTAGTTTAATTTTAGGAGTTTAATGTTCCATTATTTTCCTAGCCATTTTTACTCAATGAATCTGCTGAATTGCTGTGCTAAGCAATGTAGAATAGCCTTGAGAACACCTTATGAATTCAAACACATATAGTAGGGCTGAGTACGACTGAAGAAGTACTGTCAGTTACTTTTTCTTTCCCACTTAGTCAAACAAACAGTTATCCTCAGTTTCTGGCCCTCACATTCACCCTTCTACATTATACTGCCGTTTGTTTACACTGGTATTTGTGCTGCAGCCTGCTTGTGGGTAGCACAGCTGTGGAGGTAGCATGAGGTGATCCTGCGGTGGTTTGCTGTGGAGCAGGAGGGAGTGCGCACCACATCTTATAGCACCACAAGGGCTGGTGGGGTTTGTGTTTTGTTGTCTCTTGGTTTTGACCAGTGATTAGTGAAGATAATATTTATAAATGGTTGCTAAAGTTAAAGAGTGTTTGCCTCAGCAATTACTACATCTAACTGTAATACTTTGGCACAACAATTTTATATGGAACTAAGAGATAAGAAATTACGTGTGCGTATATATATAGTGTATATGTATACATACCTAATTTACAATTAAATGCAAATGCTGTATAGATTTTTTTGGTACCTTTCAATTTTTATTTGGCAATGTCTATCAAAAAATAGCTATGTAGGATATTTGTTAATGGCCTGTATCATATGCCTTTGATATATGCCTACAGGCTTGCCATCATCAAATCTTTTCTACTCAGAAACCTTTCTCCTGGACAGAGCTATCTTTTTCCACTCACTGCAGCAAAGTGAAGAATATTATTTCCTCAAATATTCTCTCCCTCAAATGTAAAAATTTTTATTCCCTCTCAGAAACAGCCACTCTTACAGTCTGGTTTAGTTAGTACCTTTAACCTCCCTCTATCAGGATTCATCAAGAAATATGTACATTTGGTTTCTTTTCACGATGCTGTATGCAACCAGAACAGTAAGGGCTGTTGCAAAGTTGGTCTGAACCTTTTCTTCTAGCCCTCTCAGCTGAGCTCTATCACCCACGGTTCTCCTCCCCACCCCTCCTTGAGTTTTCAACACCTGCACAATGTGGAGGAAAGGATCAAGATGACATTTTAACTCACATAACCTACATAACAGTGAAATAAGTAAGCAGGAAGCCATTGAGCCTGTATAAAGGGGAAGATATGCACTACATATAATTACATGTGACACAGAATTTTCTGGATTTACTGATGTATGAAAATATATATGAATTTTCCCTCTGCAGGTTGTGCAGTATGGTGCATTTTGTACCTTATTAGGTGCCTACACAAGATAATGGACTGACTGACCAAATTTACTGTAGATAGAAAACCATACTGTTAGCAAATTATGATTTTATCAATGTTACCTGCATGGTTCAGTGATTATGACATTTATATACGCAACTTATAATTCTTCAGTCAGATCTGTATATACGGTTTCTCTGTTGTGTCCCATTTTCCTTATACAGGTAAGATTTTACTTATTCATAACCTAGGAGACATCTTGGACTACTTTCCCATACATTTAAAAGCATGACTACATCTTACATCATTGTTTTCATCTTAGTAGTTTACTACTGTTGAAGTATCTTCCCCCACAGACCTTTTCTTCTTGGCACAATTTTGATACATTCACTTACAGCTGTGAAGCTGTAGTCTGTGTATGTTGTTATACCCGTTGCTTCCTCATTCTTTGAAGGCCATTGTGCCATTACCATGCATGTTATGTTGAGATATTCACGTCTTCTGTGCAATGAGTCTGAACAGCACAGACCAGTGGGTATGACTACAAGAGAGGAAAAAGCACTGTTTTCCCCGGTGCCTCATGTAAGTAAATCAGTGGCCTGGCCTAACTACCAAAATCTACAGGTGATTTTCTCTAAATCCTCCTGCTTGCTGCATTTGCTTTGGACAGGAAAGCTGGTGATAGATCGATATCACGTCCATAGTGCTTGAATCAACCTTGTAGAAGAGCAGTTAAACAAAACAGAGGCTAAATTTGTCTGTGTATCATGCTTGTATTTGTGATATTTTGAGTTCCAGGCATTGTAAGACTCATAATGATCTCCCAACAGCAAAAGAAAACTATGATATTGAATTGTGGTCTTAATAACATCATGAAGTGCAAAGTGACTAAATTAAAACGTCTTTAAGTTATAAACAGCATGTATTTTTAGTAAAATTTTTAGTAAGCTGTTGTAACAGAACAGCATTCACAAATAGATTTACCTGCTTTATATCCTTTCTGCTGCCGTGCTTCATGATATATGACAATAATTAGTTTAGCATAGGAATAGAACCTCAGAAGGATATAGGAAATCTTAGTGGAAGAAAGAAGTTGAAGCTTGCTGACAGAAATTCTTCAGTACGATGTGGTCTTCTGGTTTGTCACTTAACTATTGAATTACCAGCTCCAATTCATAGTTCTGTGATAGTACATTGAATCTGACTTTTCATGTAGCAGAAAATTAGCTTTCATTTCTTAAAACTGAATCCTCTCTACAGCAATAAACACAGGAAAGAGGAGTAAAGCTCATAATACAAGTACTTCAATGAGCTGAAATTATACTGTCTCTTTAAGTAGTATAAAATGTGTCAGAACTTGTGATGGAATTTCCTAATAAGCAGGTGTGCATCATAAAATAACGGCATGATATTTACATCTGTGATTTAAGGAGTCAGGAAGATGGCTCAAAAGCTGTCATCTCAAAAATATCTCGGGATAGTGTGGTTTTCTTGTAAAGATCAATCAACATATGTTCGCATATGTTCACATAAGTAAGTATGCAATGCTACACTGGGACAGGGCTTGCAGGGGTTATTGCAGCTTTGAATTGACTTAGTAATATTGAATTTTCTGCAAGATTAAATGAGGGAGCAAATTTTGAGATAGCCTGGAAAAGGAATTGCCAGTGGTTTTGAGAAATAAATTTTTATACAGTTGAAAAAAATTAGCTTTCATTGTAGCGAAAAGGTAGAGCCATCAAATCCACACTGAAAAATAAAAAATGTTTAAGTATTTTGTGATAATTTAGGCAGCTGCCAAATTATAGGTGAAGCCAGTAAGGAAAAAAAGGAAGAAAAGAAAGAAGACTTTTGTGGAACTTATGTCAAGAGTGGCTTTGGATTAAAAAAATACGGCAGGATAAAGCAAACTCTTTCCTGCTATGAATTAATCACCCAGCTAGGTTACTTCTGCTGTAATTAGTTCTGCATTAGTGAAACTCAGAACCTCAATAAATCAAAGAGGTGAGAATTCTGCCCCATTTGACTCTGCTTTCTGGCTTCCTTCAGCTCAGATTTCTAGAACGAAAGAGGCATCTAATTGATTTTTCCTTCACCTGCAAAATTCACAACATGTCACTCAGATGAACATCTGTTTTGTTTTCTCTCTGGAGATAACACAAAGATATGTGTAATCCTCATCAGCAATTCTTTCAGCTTCTCTGATGCTGGCTCTGACTTTTTTTCTACAGCTTATTTTGTTGGAGTGTGCAGAAGGACCTCTGTCAGGACTTACCGTACTGTTAGCCATTACCTGTTGCTTTTGCTCAATAGCCAGAAAGTGAGATAAACTTTCTTATCTTGGTGTGATTCACATAAACTTTTGAGAGCACAAGAGGACATACCGCATAATATTATTCATAAATTTTTCTTCTCTCTGCAACAACATTATCTATGGTACTTACTTTTATTTACTCCTCTCTTTTATATTACCTGGTCTGATTATCTCCTCAGCTTGATGATGTGGGAACTGCAAGCCAAAGAATCTTTCCTGTACTACTGAAAATTGAGTGTGTAGTTGAAAGCTTTATGTGAAACATGGCAATTTCCAGTTTTTCATTATTTTGGCTTAAGTATATCTATCTTTATTAAATGCATGATGCTTTACTATCTGGAAGTGTAGAAGGTGTAAATCTGACACATACTGCTGTTCGTATATCTTGTAAAGTAAATAGGTCTAGAACTGCATTTGCAGTGTTATTGCAAGGTGCATCCATTCTACCATGTAGTAACTATTGTAACAACTAATTAAAAGAAGATGATACATGGTCAATTTAGCTGTTGTATTAGCAGTGTCCTACTAGAGGAGTGGGGAAGAAATAAGGATTCTTTATGAGAGAATGAAGCTGGCAAGATAAGAATTCTTATGTAGCAATGTATTAATTTCTATTATCTTTTTATATAAGAAGTTTCTGAAATGTCCACAGAAACGTTATTTGGTAATCACTGAGAGAAATAATCTTTTCATCTGCCTAAATACAGGCCATGCAACAGCATTTGTGTAGCTCCTCATCTCTGAAGGGTTGTTTGGTATTCCTTAATTAAAGGAAATGTCCTTAATACTCGCAATGAGATGAGTGTGAGAGCCTAAATAAATGGTACTCAATATCCAGAGACCTTTACCTTTCTAAACTGTGTTTGGAAGAGATGTATAACTGTCAAAGGACCTGTCTGACCATGTATATTGATGGGAGTACGCAGATATGTCTCTGCTTGTTGCCGAGAGGTTCACGAGGCTCTCATGAGACTACAGTATAAAGAAAACCATTGATGCACCAGCGCAAAAAAATCAAAGAATAGTCCAATAACAATCACAACAAAGAGCAGCAGCTATCATTAGCAGAGTAACCAAACAGAGCAGTTGTAAGCCTTGTTACTGAACAGAGAGACTGAAGGAAGAGTGAAAATAATAGTTTCCAGGGAATATAGGCACATTGATGTGGGTAGGAAGTAGCTCCTGCCAGGATTTGTCACCAATTACTTTTCCCCATGCTGTAAGGGGGAACCCTATTGTTCTATTTTATTATTCAGCATGGTGATACCACTCTTCCCTAGTTTCCTCAGAAAGGGCTTAGAAGAACAAACCCTTTCTATAATAGCTGCGTATACAATCTGTTAAAGAAGCTGTCAGCTCTTGATACAATTTCTACATGGGCAGTTTTGGAGAGATGTTGCTAAATACATTCTTCTTATTCAGGTTTTCATCTCCAATTTGGAAAAAAAAGAAGAAAAAGATAATAAGCAGCTATTCTGACCCCATACATCAGAAACGTTGTACATTTGATGACAGCAACTACACGATTTTGTGTCCTCTCTAAGCCTACTTTATCTTACATGCCAAATACCATGATACAGCCCAGTAAGCACATTCAAAGCATACAATCACTTCATCAGTTTTTCAGAATTCTTGGTCATCTGGGTATTTTATGGAGTTTATCATCTTTGATGTGAATAACTCGAGCACGTATACTTCAAAGTTGCCCCCTGAAAATGTTCTAGTAGTTCAAAGAATATAAACACCAAAGGGGATGAGGGAGAATTGATTTTTAAATGTATCTGAACATTTCCAGAATATGCTTTTCAACATTTCCTTATCTTTAATAATAGTAAATTTATTCAAAATACTGGAACTAAATGTAACAGCATGATGTTCTGTTTCTTTATTTTGTAGGCTAGCCAGATTGGTTTATCATGCTCATTTTGTAAGAATTTATATATTAGTATATGGGAAAAAAAATAGGGACTGAAGAAATAGATCAACATACGTTAAAACAAGGTTTTCTGGTGCAGGTAGCAGTGTGTAGGAATTCCAGGTGCTGACCCCTTTTGTCCAATGGAATTGTAAGATATTCTTAAGTTTGTTGGTTTCCTACTAAAAAATAATGAAAACTTCCCCCATAATGTGGAATAAGGGACAGAAACTCAAGGCCTTCATGAGTCCATATAGCTCCCTGGTGACAAGTAAAGCAGAAGATTGAAGTAAAACAAATAAAAAATCCCATGAAAACAAAGCCTGTATTTGTTTCTAAGAGATAAAACTTCACCAAAAAAGTTCTTATGTATTTTGTATTTTGGTATGTGTATATCCTTCAAGTTTGTGCATTGGCTAAGTGTAAGTGGTACAAATATAGAAAAGTTCTGTGTAATAATTTTATTTAAAAATATAATTGGATTCCACAAAATTTTTACTAAAACCAGGAAAAACACTTGCCATATTATTTTCAGGCACTGAGAGATTGGTAGAATAGATATCAACAGCAAAGGGAGTGCTTAGCAGCCAAGAAGGCCAGAAATTAAACAATAGCAAAATCATGGCAATATCTGAACAAAAACAAATATTAGAAGGATTTTAAAATTTCCATGAAATTGTTCATTGGAAAGTGCTGAATTACCAAAGACTTTAACAGGAAAAAGCTAAGAAAAATTAATCTTTGTGAAACAATACTGCGTGAAACGCTGTTAAGCCTATGTGAAATTAAAAAAAGGTATCCAAACAATCACTTCTCTTGTTTTTATTGATGGTGCTTGAGAGATGCTTTCTCTGAAGGTTGGCATACTGCAGCTGTCTATTAAAAACAACTTTCACCACTCTTCACAGGAAAGCTATATAAAATGGGCAAGTAACATTTTATAAAATATTTACAATGCAGTTCCCATGAAAGCAGGGCACTAAAAGACTATGATGATACTAAAGAAGGTGCAGTGAAAGCATGTGCGAATACTGAAATTCAGAGGAGCTGAACTGTGCTGTCCAGAAATCGTGTGTTCCTGCACTTTTTCTCCTGAGGAAACCCACTTTGAAGCCAGATCAGTACTCTGGGCTGCAGGCTGAGGTCTGTAGTAGATACTGCTTGGGATGCTGTTGGCACAGACATCACAAGTGATGAAAGTCGTTAAATGCCCATCAACATTTGTGTACGTCTTTTTCTTAATCTGCGCCTTTGATAGAGCACAAAACTGATCCACTGCAAGGACATCAGAACATGGAAATTTGTTCTAGATTTCCCTCCAGGGATGTGAACTACTTTGAACTCCAGGAGACTGTATAGATGGAAACATTTCTGCAAATTCCTGTGGTTTTAGGCCACTAATCATATGTGGTGGAGAGTAAGGTATTATAAGTGGTGTCATGACTCAAATAACAAGATACTTTTCCTTTGTCATAAATAAGACATGTTTTTTCTCTACTGTATTTGCTTTCTCCCTAATGCATATTCTACTTTCTGTGTTACTGTCAAAAATATTATACCATAATGTTGTAGGAGAGTAGGTTATTCACTCACTTGGGATATGGAAATCCTGTTAATTTTAGAAGGTATGTTTAATAAAATTGCATCATTGGCAGAGACCTTTTCATGGTATTATACTGTATTTGTTAGAGAAAATCTCTTTGCATTAGATTCAAAACCAGAAATTGAATTCCAAAGGAGCCGGGTGTCTAGGTTGCTTAGATATTTTGAAAATCCCACTAGGCCTCTACTTGCAGCTTTTTGGCACCTAAATACCCTCGAAAATCTGGCTCAAAAGTTATTACAGTAACACAGAGGAATAATAACGTATGTTTTTCATGCCAGAAAGATTTTACTGGCACTAAGCATCTTGATGTTACACTGGGGGAAATTATATTTACATGTTTCAGAGCACTGAATTAATTATAACATAAAATAAGACTTTGTTTAACATATGTAAAGAATCTGTTCTCAAATATATTATTCCTTATAGGGCTTGAGATAAAGTAAAGTGTTTTACCAAGCCTAGGAAGGCTGTAAACAGGCAGATGGCCAGTGTTCAGTGGTTGATTAGTAGTCTGGAAAACAGACATGGAGCAACCAAAACAGATTGCTCAGCCTTAATGTCAGACCCTTCACTGTTAATACTTTTTTCTTCCTTACTGCTATACTTTTGCTTAAGCCTCTTAAAGTCTGCTTGTCCATTTTCCAGTTCCTATGAAAATAGCTCATGTAATTTCAAAATAACCTTGAAATGATTTATTTTGACAATTTTAATGTTATGAATCAGAAAGAGGAATAGATATTTTGGCTTCTGGGTTATCCTTAGGCAAGGGAAGAAATGAATGGAGTCTAGTCTATGTACTGAACTATGCATATATTTTCTTTATGGCCTCTGGAAGACTCCAGAGCTGGAAGCTCTATATTAATTTTTGATAGTTAGTTTCTATTCTGATGAAAACTATTTCTTTATATCTGTGATAATACAATTGAAGTAGCAAGAGCTATAGGGCTGGGAAAATGTCAGTAATACTTTTATAATTTAATTTTAAACTCATGGCCATAATTGTAGGAAACAGGTTTTGACTCATTTTTCCATAACTCAGGTTGTATATCCATCCGTGATAAAATGACTGAAAATAAAATTGATAGATCTGACTTAGGCAGGATTTTTCCACCTTGCTTCCTCTCCTGAACATGAGCAATGAGAATTGCAAGATATAACATTTCTGACACATTCTGAAGGACTGGTAAAATCCAAATTCTCTGCTACACTAAAAATAAAAATCCAACTTGACATGGAAATGGGGATATTTACCACTGAAGTAGATTTGTGCTGAAATAGATGCACATGCTGTAAACCTGGTTGTTTGCACTCACTTTGCTCTGATGAAAACTCAGGGTGGTACCTAACTGGATCCAACACAGTGTCTGCAACAAATTTTAGCATAGTTCTCTGATGACCAATACCCCATCCTCTAGGAGAGGATGTACATAGCCTCCATAATCTCCTCTGTAGTTGTTTGGAGGTCACTGGCTGCTCAAAAGCAGGAAGGTAGTTACCTTTTCCCTGCTCTACATGCCACAGATAGCAGTACATTCCAGGGCAAATAGTAGAAAGCAATGTTGGCAATGCACGTCAAAGGTATATTTAAACACATTTCTAATGCTTTCTCTTTGTCTTCCATTGCCTTAGTATCAAAACACCAAAGGATTTCTTTTAATGTAAATTTAATTTCAAAAGCTTATTTTTTGTTCACTCTCTTAAAAAAAATCCCTTTTAAATCAAATTAATGACACAGAAGTAGCAAGTGTGCAGGCTATTCTACAACATATTTGTATAGTGTTATTTAGTGGTATTCTAAGACATAGCTCCTAGCTAAGAATAGGAAGAATTATTATTTTTTTTTAATAAATTGAAAATTAATGTGCCCCGAAACTTGGAAAAGTGATATTTGGAAAAGATTTGAAAGCAGAAATTGATGGAACTGGGCCATTAAACCAGCTGAAGACCTGGTTGACATTTTGAGATAATTTTGCTATGATCAATATTATTTGGATAAAGTCTTTATAGGTAATGGCTGTTTTAAGAATGAAAGCATATTTGCACCTGTCTGGAGTAGTTCTGTGCAAGAAGTCCCAGCTGGTAGAAAGCAAGTGATGTTTCTGCTTGTGTAGCACCTGTTTTTCATTTCAGAGGGGAAACAGAAGACAATTACTTCAATGGGTGGTGACATTAAATACAGCTGCTGCCTGGGAGAAAGCATGTTATCTTCCTTTTACCCAAGTGAAAACACTTTTGCCTTGCATCATGGATAGGATCAGAGCTCCAGCTGTATTGTCCCAGAGGAAGAGACAGAAAGGGATGCATTCCCCAAATCTTTCCTGTAGTTATGAAATAAAGTTCAATAAGTTTGTCATTTTTATTATGCAGAGGAAGATGGGGATGACCAGAAGGATGTTTTTGATGGAGCTGGCAAGAAGAAAAGGTTTCAGAGTAGAAAGTGAGCTAAGGTAGGAAAATGTTTATGTGTGTAGAAATAACATGTATTAATGCTGCTGGAAGCATTCTAATTTAATAAATGCAGTCATACAAGTGACTGTGGGTGAAGTTTTTGCATATGTATTTGGTGGATATACTTCTTCCCACTATAAAGACGCTTTAGAATTTCAGTGGGTGTTCCTAAAGTGTGGTTCATTGCTATTGTCTTCTGGGCAGAGAGCAGGCAGAACACAAACATTACCAAAATTTCTAATTTCTTACCTCTAAAAATCTGTGGTTCTAATTTATCTTAAGATAAATTACAGATAAAATTGTATCTGTCAGTTTTAATGTGTCTGCATTTTTCAGTGTGCTGCTTCTCACATGGAAAATAAAAAGGGTAGGGTGTGAACTTGCAAATGTTTTTCATGGCATATGTTTCTATGCATTTGTACAGTCTCACTGGAATCAGTGAATCGTGTCTTTAGCTGATCTAAATCAGCTATTGTTTATTTCCCCCTTGAAGTTGGGCTAAGATTAATCTAAACTTAATGGCCAATTCCTGAAATGAGAAAAAGTTAAATATACATGAATGGAAAATGTGATGGGTTGAGGGGGGCATTTGTCTAGAACATTTCTGGTGTTCTAACATTTAATCTTCCTGTGAGTAATACACTGATGTGAGTCTCAAAGTTACTGGCTTATACTTTGGTACAGTCTGGAAGAGCACTGGAGAAAAAACCTGGGAATAAAATACCACAGATGTGGCATTTCAGGGTAAAAATATACTCCAGCTGCAGATTTGTCTGGTGGTGTTTCAATAAACCAACTCATTTTGAAGGAAGCCTTCCCCCAAATAGTACTTTTCATGAGTGCTAGTTATACCATTATGCAGTTTTCTGAAAGCTACATCATTATGTAGGTTCTTTGAAAAGCTGGAAGAAAACCAAGTATTGATCATTTCTCTGTATCTGTATGCAGATAGTATACAACTGGGTCCTCCCTATAAAAGCTCATTTCCACAGATTTTTCAATCCCATCAACTTTGAAAGCCTGAGGAAGAAGGGAGGATGAAATAATTTGTAAAGCAAGATTCAAGCAGGTATTGAACAGAAGGAGGCAATTAGCATCTGATACAAAACTAATTGAATTCTCAGGGAAAAAAAATGAACTGGGCTGTTCTGAATCCTACATTAACGATCCATTGAGGACTGAGTAGAGGCTTTATCTGGGCTGCTTTGACACACAGGTATTTATTGCCAATATTTCAGACTTTCTGTAAGTTGTATGCAAGGCAGGTGTTATGTTTAATTTCATTTTAGCTGCTACTGGATAAAACAGAACTATTTAACTGTTGATTTTTGGTTTTGAAAATGCCAGAAAAAATGCTAAATTTGTTACATTCTGTGCTGAGAAAAAAGCACAGCTGTACAGGTACCAGAGGAAGCTGGTGCACAGCAGCTAAACTGCTGCTGTGAGCATAGCAATGGCAAAGTTCCCAGATCTGCAGCTTGGTACAGATACATTACATATGAATATTTTATATAAAGTGAAATAAACCACAGGAAGCAGAAGTTCTATGGCTCTAACTGAAATTTTTTTACTCAAGTAAAGATGTGACAGTTTAATTAAAGTAGAACCTAGCAGGGTTAAATAATAATAAAACCATTTCATGGAGGTTCACCTAACCTAGATTTGTAATCTTTTAGATTAAAATAAATTGGGAATTTTTTATTTTCAGTGGACTCTGCTCTACAAGTTGCACAATATGGAGAGAAAAAAATTGTGCTATACCATGACTGTATAACATGAAACTGTCTTTTCATGTTTCATATTTCTTAAGTATAGTACATCCAATACATTTCTTATTTCCAAAATACAGTACATTTAATGCATTGGAGAGTTATGCATTAACAGTTTTCTATGGGGTGGCTCCAGTATTTGTCATTGCGATTTGGTGATTTAATGAAATTGATGATTATTGGTATGAATCAGGGTCACAGGGACAGGCCAAGGGATTTTGTTGGTCTCCTAGAAAGTATTTTGCTTTGAAAGGTTGTGCAGTCTGCCTTTAACAGTCAGCACAGATCATTTTTAAAGTCCATACTAAACAGCCATCTCTACAAGTGGTGCCCTGTCTGCTTGGACAGGTTGATGGCTTAACTTCTCCAGGTGTTACAGAAGGACTGCAAAGCAATCTGTCCGGTGCATTTGAAAGTTACTCTATATGCACAAGGCTGTCACCATGGGCTAGCAGGAGGTTACAGAGGCTTGCAAATGGAGGTGGCTGTCATCAGGACAACTTATGTTCCAATTCTAGGCTTATTTCTATAAGTCAAATAATGATAATTAATGATAATAATTAATAATTATTTCTAAGTCAAATAATGGCACTGTCTGTGCCCTTCCCCGAAGAAGTTTAGGAATCTGTTGACAGATATAATTTAATTTCGGCATATCTTTCAGAGATACTGAGGTCCTACATGTTTCATGAAAATGAAGTTTCCTCCTTTATCTGTTGTTGTCTTTGTGGGTGACAGCACCCTCCTGGGATGTGTGTGGAGGGGAAACACTGGGAATCACTCAGAATTTCCTACCAAGTTAGTAGTTTTCTAAACTTGCTGAGGAACATCAGCAGGCCAGGGAGAAATTTACAGATCGTCCTAAGTATGTGTGTAATTTTTTCTGGAAACATGACTTTGTCCCTGTCCATTATTTTCCCGTGGAAGGTGGAGAACTGTGTCTTTTTAATCATGAACTATCATGGGATTCTTTCCAATGTTATTCTAGTACATCAACGCAAATTTACTGTAATAACCTTTGTGCTACCATATTTTTAAGCAGTGTACACCATATAACCTGTTGAACAACAACACAATCTGTAAATTTTATATTCACTAAACTAAGATATCAGTTTTGTAAGAGACTGGCCTCTTAGTAGCAAGGAAGTGGTCTTTAGGTGGAGAGCATAATTCATAAGATTTAAGTAATGAACATTTGAAAATGCCATATGTGAAGAGCTTAACGTAAGTACAGAGAAGTTAAAGTTACAAAAAGATATTACTAGTTGTAAAGCTTTAAAGAATTATTGTTAACAGACTTTTTAATACTGTAAAGCTTTCATTCATTCATCAGGAATATTGGGAAGCAGCCTTTTCATTATGGTACCGCTTGTGCAAGCCAAATATTCTCAGAGATGCAAAAAAGTGTGTAATAGGATAGTGTCTTACGGAAGGCAAATAATGCTGAAAGAAAGAAAATGCTGCACTCACAGGAGCTGTCAGTCTGAAGCCTTTCCTCAAAGCAGATTCAGTGACTGGAACAGATATATTGTGATATGAAAATGCAACTGCTTCCCACATCCTAACGTACAATATCTACTATAATTTTCAGGAAGTGCATGGTAAGTAAATGTGGAGATAGCAGCTCTGTATCTGTGTACAGTTGGGTTCAGGAAAAAAAGAAAACTTCTTTTTGTGCACTTCTTGACAGCGACTCTGTTACTCATATTGTGGCTGAGAACAACTCTTACCCGGAGGTGCTGGACTGGCTGAGAGGACAGGCTGTCGGGGACAGCTCCAGGTTTGAACTACTGGATATCTCTTGGTTCACAGCCTGCATGGAAGCAGGAAGACCAGTTGATTCAGAAATGAAGTATCGTCTCATGGTAAGGCAGATCCTTCAGTGCAAATACAGGGACATTCAAAACGAATGACGGTTTTGATTTTTTTTTTTTTTTTAACCTAAAACCATATATACTTGTGTTGTGATATAATTTTTTAATTTAAAAACTTTTTTCCCTAATGTTTTTTATGAGTAATTCACACAGTTTTAATAGATAAAAAGACCTTCCATACCTTCTATATCAGCGTCTGGTAATGCTAAGTTACTGTGCTGTCACATGTTACAAACTGGTAATATAAATCATTCCTGTAAAAAAAGGGGTGCTATTAAAGGGGAAATATCCATCAGTGAAGCACTTGCTGTTGTTGTGGTACTTGTGGTATTTCCACAAATACTTCAACATCATAGTAAAGGTCCCACTGAGAGCAGTGCTTTTTAATGGCCTTCTGATGGAATACTTTGCCTCTTCAAAACAATACAAAAATATTAAAACCTTTGCTGTTTGGAAGTGATCAGCTAACCGCTGGGCCCTTGAAGGATCTGTGAAATGAAGGCTGCTGCAGTCTGTGAACACGCATTTACAAACTTGGCACCATCAAGTAAAACTGTGCTAAGGAAAAAAGGTTTTTATTATGTTGTATTATCTCTCAATAAGAGCTCTAAGTCAGATGATATCGTGAATGGCAGGCTGATTACTTGGTGAATGGTGTTTGACCTTGAAGCAACCGATGATGAGGTATTTTCCTCTGATCTACCTGACAAAATGGTGTGCTGATTTCTCAAATTGGAGCATCGTGTGAAACTGTGATATTCAATACCCCCAGTACAGGCTGTAAATGATGAGGGTGCGGTAGGGATGCCCGGGTGTGCTGTGTACAGCGCGACAACAGCACGTGCCGCTGTGCCATGAAATAGACCCTGCGCTGCAGCAGGATGAACCTATTCACTTGTTCTGCAAGCACTCGAGCCTCACGGTAGTGGGTTTGATGTGCACTGGGGAAGAAATTAATGCATATGTCAAGAGAATTACAAGTCTGATCTAAAGCTCTCTGAAGTAAAGTGAGGGATTCCTGCTGATTTCTGAGGGTCTGGATTAGGCTCTGTGTGAACTGTGACCCCACTGCAAAATGATAACTGGGAAGCCCATGAACACTGGGACCACGGCAGGATCCACAGCGTGTACCTTCCTGTGAGGCAGAGGATGCCTGAATATTTAACAGCGTTATTGCACTGTTTGCTGCTTCTTCATCCTGACATTTAGATTATGAAGGAAAAACTGTAGCTCCTGATTAATTTTCTCAGTCATCTTTCATTGCCAGAAACTATTTTCCAGGATTTTATGTATAAGAATTACTGTTTAATAACACTTCGGGGGGGCGGGGGGGAGGAGTGAATACACCAGATGGAGCTGTCGCTCTCAGACTCAGCATAATTCCATGACAGAATTTGTGTTTATATTTGCAGTCCTTCCAAAGAAGTTTTTTTCCAGTATATTTATAATATTTTCAGTGAATCTGCTGGAGGGAGAATAGACCAAAGAAATTAATGCAAAACAGAAAAAAACTGAAAACCTTGTAACTACTGCATTATGTAATTTCACAGGCAAACTTATAAAAATATAAATACTGGGAATGCAAAGAAGTTCTCTAAACAAGAAATAAATTCAAAATGTGAGCAAAATCCTGTGAACTTTTCTGAGAGTTTCACATCAGGATTAAAAGTAAACCAAATTACCCTTCATGTGCATTCTTAATTTCAGCAGTGGGTGAAGACCTACAGATTCAGATATCTCAGAAAATATATTTTCATAGATGTTCTTTTTTCTTTTCAAAGCAAGAAATGCCTTTGTCTTTCTCCAAAATGTCTCCAACGATACTGAAGCTTACTTTTTTTTTTTTTTTGATCAATGAGAAGGCTACTGCAAGTTGCACTGCCTTAGTTTTCTTTTATATATAAAAATCCTTTTGGAATTCTGCTGGAGCAGAAACTTCTGAAAAAGGTAGCAGCACTGTCAGGAGATCATTATTATACTTTGAGACTGGCTCTGCAAGTAAGAGCTTCTGTTTTTATCGAAACATAAAGATTTCATGCTAGTAAATGCAGAGTGCAATAAGCAAGCCAGTGACAGCTGTACTGTTAAATTTAAAGCTTATAGTTTAGACCAGTCTTAATTATGTACTGGCTCTAAAGTAACAAACATTTTTGTAAAGCAAACAAGGAAGGAAGAGAAAGGATTCTAGAAGCTCAGCAAATTTAAAAATAATTTTATTGTTGCAGTGTCACCATGATTATTTTTTTTTTCTGCCTTGAGAAATAAGGAAGGATTGAAGTTAAGTTTAACTTTCTTTTTAAGTACTAGACTGAACTTGTACATAAGTAATTTAATTGGAGTTTCACTGAAGACAAATTTGGTCCATTATGTCAGTCTTGTAAAATGTGAAATGAAAGTGAATAAACAAGCCTTGCACTCAGGCTACATCATGAAGGCTTTGAGGTAAAAGGAATGGATTGCAGTGGGAGAATGTTTTGGATGAAATCTCATCTACATGTAGGTTACTGGTAAAATTCCCATTAATATCAATAGCAGTAAGATTTAATCTTTCAGATCTTACAGTAGCCTATTTGGAAGGTTGTTCTTCATGCAGGAAATTTGTTTTAATGCATTACTAAAAAGAAATGTCCTTCTCCATGCAAAACAAGGGGAATAAAGTCAGAGTTACAGACCATTAGCTAACATATTAATTACAATTGTCACTAAAGTACATCTTTCTGTGGTTGCGAATGAGAGATGCTCTAATGTTAGTGATTTATAGAGTATAGAAGGTTGGGTGACCAGATCTAAGATGGTCTGAATTCTTATTGATTCATTTGGTAACAGTTGACTTTTATAGTTAATAGCCATAATTTAATTTAATAAGCTATGGAAGTGCAGTAGCCAAACATCCACATTAAAGGGAAATCAAAATATTTCTTTGGCAAAGGAGTGCCTTTTTTCTGGAGACACCTTTCCCACCACGGGAAGATGGGTATTCTGGACAATAGCATGACATGGACATTAATACATATCCAAGGGCGTCCCCACATGCTAGAAAGTAGCGCTGTTTCCAGGGTAATGGAAAAGAAGGAGGCAGATGGGAAGCTTTCAGAGGGATAAAAAGAAAGGAAGAAAACCATAAGTGGGTTGGCATCCTCAGCAGCCTTAGGAACTGTGCTGTGACTGTGTCTCTTCTGCGTTTTTCTCAGTCAGAACCCAAAAATTGTTAGTTATTTTTTTAGAAAGGAAAAGAGATTTATTTCCTTGAACAAAGGATTTCCCTGCACATTAGGAAAAGGAAGTACCACATCTTTTGATCCCTTGCTATATCATGTGACAGGCAACTCATATTTAACATTTCCAGAGTGTCTCACTCTGTTGCCTTGTGAAAGAGAGAGGCTCTAACTAATGGAAGAAATCCTTCATACTGACAGTCAGAGTTTCCCAGAAAATAAAATGAAACTTATAAACTGGCTGCCTTCTCTTCATAAAATGCTGGATATCAGCAGACTTTATTATTTGATCAATGCTGTCTGGACTTTACAAAGCTGCTGGCTGTTGAATAATGTGGCCTGACACAGCCTCTAGTATCTGTGCACCTTATTCACTGCTACTACATTTTCTCTCTTTCTTTGTTATTTCCCTATGTCATCATCCTTCTTTGTTTGTGTATTAAAAAATATAGTTTGACAAACAGCAAAGTAGTCCCCTACAAGATTAATTCTGCAACTAAGCCTCTCTGCTGTACAAACCGATGCTAGTGGTACAGACTGATTTTCCTGCTTATGCCATGCAAAAAATGTCACTGTGAAGGAGTGGCAGTGACATTCCCTGTTACTGCAGCCTGGCTGTGGGGTACAAACCCTGACTAGCTCTAGCAATTAAGTAGCCTAAACATTTGGATATTTTTCGGTGGTTGCCCCTGTGTAGTTTACCATAATTTAATTTTAAGGTAGTGGAGATATCTGCAAAAAAAGAAACTTTAATGCTTACATTTTTCTCATATACATAGTTGTTTCTTCCCAGTACTACAAATTATTTTGAGATAGCGTGAATTTCCAGGATTGTTTGTTCTACACTGTAATTGCTACTGGATGAAACTTTAGGTTTGTCCAATAATCTGTACAAATGATTTTATCCCATCTGGTCTTCACACCAAAAAGCAATATCAGTCCTGTTCTTGTGTTCTGCTGATGATAAGAGATCATCTCTGTAGTTCTCATGCAGACATCACAATATTCCCTACAAATCAGACTATAGTAATTACTGTTTGCCTGATGTTTTTGCTATTGATTTCTAGCCAAATTTTCTTCTGTTGATATATATAATCCAGTCCTGTTAATTAAAAGCATAACTATTGCTGATTAAGAAAAATGCTCAAATAACTTTCTAAGGCAGGAACAGGATGTTTATGTGCCAGTCTATCACCCCCTTAAACACATGGACTTTCTTCGTTAATTTTGCTCTTATCCACAATGCCAGGTAACGCTACATGTAGGGGTCTTGGTCTTTGTGTGTCTAGGTCCTAATGAAGATAATAGCTTATTATATATTCTGTTCAGTAACGTTCTGTTTCTTCACAGTCTTTGCAGCTGGCACTATCATTTCAAGCAGTGTATTAGCTGTAATCAATCATAGTTTGTATGATTTAAAATCAATTTTAAAGTATAATTCATGAATGTGTGCAAAAGTGGATGAGTTGTGCTGTTGATCCTGGCTGAAACCCATTTCGGTTATTCCCAAGAGTGGTCTTACACATAAAATAGCTTCCTTCCTTTCAGTGTATACTATGAAAACTGCCATATAATTCACTGCTCCTTCAGCTGTGCAAGGAAATGCCTTTTGTGTGTGTGAATACTGTTATTTAACTACTCTGTATCAAATACAAAGGCAATTTAGCATGAAATTATATGTGGGGGGTGTGTGTGTGAAGGCACGTAAACGTATTTATAGGTTTGCCTAGCACAGGTGCTAGCTTTATGGCTGCATGTCTTTGGATACAGCGGAGGAAGGGCTCATCATCCCATTATTGGGGTGAAAATTTCCTCCATGTATCTTTGTGATATTTTTTTGTTGTTGTTGAACCATTTCCCTGTGGCTTTTGGTATAGTGCAATGCAATACGTTTTTGACAGATCTGCCAAATGTTTTCAGACAAAATGACAAATAGCAAAAAATACACAGAAATGCTGAGAACACTTCATGTGTTTCCAAGATATTTCGGATTTGGGCACTTTTAATCAAAACAAAGGAATTAAAGGACTGGGCATATAAAACAGCAGAAAAGCTGGTGCTAGGTTGTCTTTTTCCTGTTGCTCACTGGTCAGGACACTTGCGTGTTGAGGGCTCATGCTCAGGACTCTCTTTTGCCAATGGGGACATGACTCTCTATCCTGCCTTTCAGGAGAATTCCCTTCCCACCCTACTGGGGTAGGTTGCCCACAGACTTTTTTTGTTGATCTTGGTCGATTTTGCATGGAGCAAAATTAGGCAAAAAGTGAATGAGCATGTAGGTAGCCTGGTGATTGGGAAACTCCCATTTAAGATTTGGCACCTGGCTCTTTTTCCTTGCTCCAGCGAATGCCTACAAATGATGTCTGAATTGGATCAGCATGTAAGGAGGGGGCTGTGTGAGAAACCACATCATAAGGTGAACACTACATGTTGGATGAAAGGGTGGAGATGACTCTTCTATGGCTGTTTGTAAATGTTTCCTTTGCATATAATGACCCCAAAATAGAATATTTAGCTTAATGAATTAAATCTAAACTAAAAAAGTTTTCTTTCATTTTACCTGGAAGAAGGAGGAAGTTTATTTTAAAATCATACAAACATTTTTCCTTCACCACTGGATTTAGCTACAGATTGAAAAAGTCAGTTATTTGGGCATGTCTTTTTAAAAAAAAAAAAAAAAAAAAATTTTTCTCCACTCCTTTGTCTAACATCGCTGACCTTATACTGAATCATCTAGTGTTTTCTGAGAAAACTCTCTGTTCTTTCAAGCTTATCTGCTCTTAAAGCTTTGTAGTTTTTCAATCTTACTGCAATAATGAGTAGTAGTAGAGAGACTTGCCATGTAGAGAGAGATTTTGTTGTTTTTTCTTTTTTTTTTTTTAAATGACAGTGCCATTGAAAACTCCCTGCAAGAACCTACTGCAGAAAATGAAAAATCCCAGTAATCACCAGATAAACTGGTACTGCCAGTGCAGCCAATGTGAAATTAAATGTTTTTCCCAGGAAGATGGTAGGAGCATTATTATTGTCTTACCTTCTCTTTAAAGGTACATACTTTGGGATCATGAAACGTATTTTTGGTATTTTAAGGTATTTGAGAGCTGTGTCATCAACCCTTCTCCCCCCCCTTTTTTTTTTCTTGTTAGGAACGAGATCAGTCGCCTCCTTTGAATACACCTGAATCAGAAGTGCCATCATTTATTGCAAGCAAAGTATCTCAGTATTCGTGTCAAAGGAAGACAACTTTAAATAACTACAATAAGATGTTCACGGTAATGCTTATTCTATCCATGAAATAAAAACAAGCATAAGTAACATAATTAATACATTACTTGCATCAATATTTTCTATGGCACCCTCCGCAAATTCATGAGTTAAACAGGCAGCACAATGGTAACAATTTAAAAAAGTTATAAATCTTCCATACTTAAATTAAAATTGAGTGCAAGCTTAATTGCATCCTTTAAGTATTGCTGAAAGCTTAACACAGTGGATCTTTAAATACGCTAATAGCTTGTAAACACATGAATTTTTAAAACAAATGATAGAATAACATTCTGAAGATGTCTTTAAGCCTTTCATCACAGTCTTATTTGACAAGTTGGAAGTAATGATAAGCGCAAGTTTGGTTTAGGTCAGTCCAAGGTACTTCACAATTGCTGTGCTGCCTTCTTTTTTGCCTAGGTGTTCGGTTCTTCAAAGTGTGGTTGTAAGCTTCAGATTTTCATAATTATTTAGTTATGAAAACAGATTGTGTGATCAATGTAATTACTTTAACATGATGAAAAAAATCCTTAAATTGTCTAGTTAAATAGAAATCTTAGAGACTGTCATATATGCTGTTTAATGCTCATAACATTGCACAGTTCAGTGGGCATGAAGAGCCTGAGTCATCTGGTCTAAATTCCTCTTAAGTTATTGTGCCTAATGGCTCCTCTTGGCTGGCTCTAGATACTTGGTGACAACTATTCAGTAGGAAACATTCGACATAGAGACTCTAACGTAATATAGTCTGAATAAATCTGGCATAGTTACATTCATACATTTCAACTATAACATGAAACACCTCCTCATCTTCCTAAAGTTTTATTATTTATTTTATTCTTTATAAATTTTATGCTTTTACTTTGTGTGTGTGCCTATAAATACACACAAATCTTTCAAGTAAATATTATTTGTAAAATCCATATAAAAAGAATAACAACATATCAGTAATTTGAGAATAAAAACATTTACAAGGTAAATACTAAAACCTCTGGGAATTCGGAACTAAAGATAAACCTAAAAGCAACTCTGAAATGTCTTGATCTGGGACTGCAGAGTTAAATTAAACAACCTGAATTTTGCCTTGTAGTGATGCTTTGAAATAATCATCAATTATACCAATTATATAATAGTGTTTATGGTACTCAAGTAGGTTAAACTGTTTGCTTATTTAAAAATGTTTCCCTTTTTGAGCAGCCTGATGGGAATTGAGTTTCAACCCTGTTTTGAGCCTGAGGTTGGACCTCCTGAGGTCCCTTCCAACCCTAATGATTCCAGCATTCCCCAAACTGCTTCTTTTGAAATGGCTATTGTGCCCCACCTCCTGCTAGAAAAACAAGGCTGTGAATGTTACCATTTAACCTCTTGAAAGCAGTCTTTCTTTTTCACTGTTTACGAATATCAAATACATGCTGCTGTAGGGGAAGATGTCAGACCAAATATAGTATGATCCAAAATTCTGTAAAATACCAGCCTTCTTGGAGAAATAGGAAGTGCCTTAGTTCTACGCTTCCTGAAAACAGTAAAATGTGGGAGTCTGGCTCTTGGTTGACTTTTCTGTAGTAAGACATTTTGTCAGCCATTCTGAAGGTAAAAAATTAAAAGTAATTGTGACGGATAATGGCAAAGTAGAATGGCTACCTCCTAGAAGGCACAAAGTTGTTTATTTTTAATTATCGTTAACATTTTGAGCACAAAAAGGTCTAGAATAAGGTAGTTCCCTTTTTAATGATCCCTTTTAAAATTATTTCTAATTTTTGAAACATTTAATATCTTTATTTGTAAATTTGCACAGTATTTTTCCATTTTCAGAGACTGAGTACTATAACTCTAGTGAATATATAGTTCGTCTTATAGCTGTTGAATTCCTGAATTTAGTCCAAGATTCAGTTCAAATGAAAACTGTGAGCAGCAACGTATTCATTGAGTGGTTTCTGTTATACCTGTGTTTCACAGAGAGGCTGTCCGTAAATTACTTCCAGGTTTATCGTTGCAGCAGTCTTAATGTCAGAGTACAACTTGTTCAGTTAAATTCATTTATCAAATACATTAGAAGCAGGGCAGTTCGATGACTGAAGCACTGAGACTCCCTTCTGTTATCCTATATATCAAACATTTCTGAGTCTGGGTAGAAATTAGGTTTTGTAGTGACAAAGGTGGCAGTTTTTCATCCTCATACTTTGAGAGTAACTGTTCTGAGTTCATGCTGTATTTTATTTCTGGAGGTGGTACTGGACAAGTTGATAATGCGTATGAGTCTGTCTAGCATCTGCATCTTGACAGTTGTAATGTGTGGTGGGTTGACCTTGGCTGGATGCCAGGTGCCGACCAACCTGCTCTATCACTCCCCTCCTCAGTGGGGGGTAGGGGAGAAAATAAGATGGAAAAAAGACTCATGGGTCAAGATAAAGGCAGTTTAATAAAGCAAAAGCTAAGGCTGCATGTGGAAGCAAAGGAAAACAAAAGATTTATTCTCTGCTTCCCATCAGCAGGTGATGTCCAGCCACTTCCCAGGAAGTAGGGCTTCAGTATGTGTAGCGGTTGCTCTGGAAGACAGATGTCGTAATAACAAACGTAGCCCCTTTTCCTCTTTTCTCTTAGCTTTTATTGCTGAGCAGACATCGTATGGTATGGAATATCCCTCCGGTCAGTGTGGGTCAGCTGTCCTGGCTATGTCCCCTCCTAAGATCTTGCTCACCCCCAGCCTACCGGTGAGGGGGGAATCTTGGAGAGACAGCCTTGATGCTGTGCGAGCACTGCTCAACAGTAGCCAAAACACTGGTGTCTTATCAACACCTTTCTAGCTACCAATACAAAGCCCAGCACTGTGAGGGCTGCTATGGGGAAAGTCAACTCCATCTCAGCCAGACCCAATACATAATGTAACTCCTTAGGGCTGTTGCTCTTCTTCCTCACAACCAAAGCTTGCAATGACAGCTGAAGGCTTGCGTGTTTATGGATTGCAAGAGTAGGACCATTCCCTGGAGGCCTGCCTAATATCATAGAAGCCTGATTTTCAGTTTTGTTGTTATTTTGTCAGTCTTGTATTAAACCTGTAATTCACGTTCTCAAATAAAAGTGTTCCAACGGATTTTTCAGTGTGAGCACTTAGCAAATGCACTGAAGCATTGGTATAATTCACTTGTGCGTGCTGTGGGCAGCCAACCATTAAATGACAGATTTTCCCTGCCTCAATGCCATACATCCTGAAAATTAGGTCCAAACCATCTTGAATTATGTGTTGATGATAGTATTTTGTTATAACAACTTTATTCTGTGAGCCAGCGTTGTTCCTTTTTCTTAAAGATTTTCTGTTTTCTTTGGTTAGCTTGAAAATAATGTTTTTTGATCTTGCCTATAATAGGGGCACAAAGCTATTATTTGCTTATGTATTCGTGGATGAATTAATGGATTCTTCCTTTTACTGGACTTTGCCCTGATACCCTGTATCAAATTGCTCTTTCAAATGAGTAGTGGTTATGTTTGAGAAAGAGTAGTAGTTACATTTGACATCTTTTAGTTTCTTCAGAAGAGCAGGAAAACAGTCACTAATAGGCAGTGACATGTACAACGAGGCTTTGAATGTGCTGATTTCATGGGAGAGACAGTTTTGGCAACTTGATTTCTGGAGAAATTGGTAATTATGATCAGTTTTAATCTTGAGTCCTGTTCTGTATATATTTTACCATGAAAGAATAATTATTAAAACCCAATAGCAGAGATATTTGACGAGACCTTATGGGGACAATGTGGTGGTTTAACACACTAGATGCAATTCCTATGTTCAGCTGTCCCATGTTTCCTTTCTATTGTAATAGCCAGAAAATGACTTACAGAAAGGTGCAAGATATCAGTTTTACATCACGGAAGAAGCTACGGAAAGGTTGGCAAAGACCGTGCTGATGTGAAGTTTTCATGATTATGTTCAGTATGGGGCAAATCCTACCAAAATTATTTTTTTAATGAGCTGTTGAGTAGTAGCAAGGCCTGTTGTGTGAAGAATAGACTAAGTATGTCAAATTGCATGCTAAGGAGGAGATATTGGGATTGTGTGGCAGTCCATGGAGGAGAAATGCAACCGCTTCAGCCTTGTGGGGCCTCATGCAGTCTTTGGTTCACTGTGTGTCACATACTGTGGCCTTGTGGTACATAGGTTGGGAACCACTGCCACAGGCTTTACTAATTTGGATGATTCAGGAATCATAGAATCGTTTAGGTTGGAAAAGACCTTCAAGATCATCGAGTTCAATTGTTAACCTAGCACTGCCAAGTTCACCACTAAACCATGTCCCTAATCACCACATCTACACATTTTTTGAATACCTCCGGGGTGGGGACTTAACCACTTCCCTAGGCAGCCTGTTCCAATGCACCTGAATGCATAGCCCTGACTCCACAGGTGCATTGTAGCTGTTCAGGTGGGTAAACATGTAAAACAAAAGGGGAAATCGTTTCACAAGAGGCTGTACTTTAGCATGTTTCCTTTATGTTTGTCTTGAACATTAATGTTGTTATGAAATATAGTATTACATTGTTGTTCTCTGGCTCATTTGTAAATAGCTAGCCATCCTCCCTCTCTCCCACTGAAAATATACACTTAGGGGCTAGCATTGTGTTTTCATGTGGTAAAATAAATGGAGTCATTCTGCTGTGCCCAAGAGGGATTGTTGGATTTGAATATTAATACTAGACTGCAATAAAATCCAGAAAGACATTATTCTGTAAGGAAAATACAATTTAATTCTTACAGAAGAAACTAATTAAGTCAGAGGCAAATGGTTCTGTGATTCTGAGGCTTATTGCTAGTGCTACTGAATGTTACTCTGCTTTGGCTGTTACTCATGGTAATGAGAATGTGGATGTTTAGCATGGGAAAGATGCCTGGTTTCCTTTCCACTCTGTTAGAGGGGAAAAAAAAGAAAATCTCTTTTATTTTCTCTTCTTTTGTACCTACAGAAATATGTATCAGTTATGCCAGTGGCTCAAGTATTTATTATTATTCCATTTTAAAACAGACCTCAGGAGAACCTCAACTTTAATTTTATAATGAACTTGGGAGCTCTATAAGTAGAAAACCACTGAATACAATACATACCCTTAATAACATGTACTGTCTTACTGACATAGCTTACTTCTGTGAAAATTCTCCAGACAGTACATCAAAATTGCAAATTTTGTAAATGTATGTGAAGTGTATACCTATCCAAAATGAATTGGTGGTTTGGTCTGAGGAGGAAATATCTCTTCTCATTTTTAAGGTAAGTGGGAGGGTGCTCCCTAAAATACGGACAGAATATAAATACACCTGCACTTTCTGGCAACCCAAATTTGTATGTATACATCAAGTCTATGCTGTTTTCTTTGGCCATAATAATATGTGTAATATACTTTCAAGATTTTATGCTTCTTATTACACTGTAAGTTTTTATCTGCTGTAGGGCAGTGCTACTTGATTGACACTCTAACTAGCATTGTTGTGCTCTGTCAGCAAATCTTTTCTAACAATTGTCTTGTTTTCTTTCGCATTATGTGGAGAAATATAGAAACTTCTCAAGAGCACCACTCTTTTCTGTTGTAAGAAATGAACCTGCTATTATTGGTTAATATGAGGAGCAGCTGGAGCTAACAGATATTTATTTCTAATAACAGTGTGTATACAAGGACCTTGAGATTGTGCATATTATGCTGTTACTGTTATTGTCATTCTCTTGGCTCCTTTGTTTCTCCAGCTGATGTAAGATGATGTGATAAAATCTTTGGACCTGGGCAAGTATTGGGCTTTTCAGTTCGGATACCAAAAAAAAAAAAAAAAAATTCAGATTGAACAAAAATGGATTTTTTTTTTATTTGGAAATCACTTTAGTCAACACTACAGATGATTGGCTCAAATTGCTTCATTCTTCTTGAAATAAGCATCTGAAAGTATTTATTTTCTCTCTCTATGTATACAAAAGATATTCACAGGTCCTATGACTCTTCCCATTGACACAGGAAAGTAGGATTTATACTGGGGAAAGTGAAAAGAAAATTATTTGAATAGATGGTTCATTCTAAATCTCTTTAAAATTACTTTGGTCAGTTTTGAATGGACACCAAGCACTGGCAATAGCAATGTGATGAGAACTAGGACCCACGCTTTGGATTTACGACTTACTAAATAAACTTCAAGTAGAAAACAGTGATTGAGAGGAAGAGCAATTTAAGTCTAATTGCTGTTCTGAGCATAATAGTCCTTCAAGCAGGTATCATGTAGGGTTTTTTGGGGGGTGTGTTGGGTTTTTTTTTAAACACACTTTGCTATTTAGCTCTTTGGTGGATTAAGTTCACCTGTACAATTGTATGTTGTTTTTTTATTTGTGCTACAGTAGCATTTGTAGGCTCAAGTAAGATAGAGGCCTTTTTTTATGAGAGATGCTGTACAAACACATTGTAGAAGACAATTCAAGCTCTGGAGAGTTCATAGCCCTAATAGACAGCAAATGAAAGATAGCAAAGGAAACAATGGCAGGGAGGTATGAAGCAGCTTTCCAAGGTCACACAGCAGAGGAGCAGTGGGTGTAGGCATGGGAATAAGACAAGTGTCCTGTCCATGAAGCCGTAATGCTTTCTTTACAAAATGGATTAGATTTAAATGTTTTCTTGGTAGTACAATACTGGTGATGTCTGTTCTCACAGAGTCTTAAACTGAGATTATTAGGCACTATTTTGGAAGTAGCAATGGAACTGCTCTGACCATCTTGTTGAAACGAGCAGGATAGTATGAAGCATAGCATGGGACTATTAGCTTCTTTAGCTTTTCTGACTGTGAGTGAACTCATGCACTCTTATATTCATGTTGAAAGTTATTGGATTACCTGTTCAGCAGGCATAAATCAGCATAGCATTATTAATTATTATTTTTTTCTGAGAATCATTCTCATATTAGTTGAGAATCTTGCTCTTTCTGTCAATTTCAGTGTTGTGATTTTTAACATTTATAATATAATATTTTAGTGTGCATTTTTACGTGTGCAAGATGCTTACTGGTAACTGCTTTGTTAATGATATTTTATCTTATTAGGTCTCAAATACCAGATATTAAATGGCTTCAAAATTTCTGTTAGTACATCCATCCTCTTCCTTATTTTTAGCATAATTCAACAAAATCTTTGTGTACTTTTGTATCTGACCCACCAGGAGCTGGAAGTCCATTCCATCCCCAAATTTTTCTATAGCCCAAGTCTCACCAACATGCATTCCACAATTTCAGACACAGATGCAAAATTTACAATAAATGAAGAACTGAAATGTAGCCCAGGTATCTTTCACATTTAGAGCAGCCCCTGCAGAATACCCCAGAGATTATGAAAATCCCACATCTTGGAAATCTCTAGAAATTTAGTTTCCTGTTAAACTAGTACCTTTTAAATGGGCAATCTGAGTATTGATCTGATTGATAAAAAGATGGTGAGGTGCTTAATGTACGAAATACAAAGGTTTAGAATAAATGAGGTGTCAGTAACTTTCCATAAATAGATTTCACCAGAGATCTAATATATCACAAGCTTTTTCTCAGCTAATATAGGAATTTCATGTACTTTTCCCCTCCTATTATTCAATATGGACTATAATATTCAATAGACAGCAACTCCATTTGGAGATCAGTTGCTTTCGTTTGTTGAAGCAGAAAGATTTTATCAAAAAGAATGTCAAAAGCAGTTTTATGCAAAAAGACAGATCTGTAATTAATTGCAACATTTGCAAGCAATGTTTTGTACAGGGAATAATGAATATTCAATGCTATTTAATTGTTTATTTAAAGCAGCTTAATGAGCTTTGCAAAGGCAGGAAAACACTGAAAAATGCAAACTAGAATGATAAAAATGCTTTGATTATATTTTCTCATTGACTGTCAACCACCTCTGAGTAAAATGCTACATGTGATTGTCTTTTTCAATAATGGTGGTGACACAGCTTTTCTGACAACTGCCCTCCTGCTAGTAGGAAGGGGCTAATACCTCTCTAAAACAGCAGTGGTACTGGTATATGCAGACACATTTATCATGGTGGCTGATTATTCAGTGTAGAATACATCTATTTAAATGTGCATGTGAGAGGCCGCCTGTTGGGAGTGAGAAAAAACATCCTAGACATTTTGAGCCTCCTAATCAAGAAGATGACTTTGCCAGTCTCTGCCTTTACTACATACTGCTGAGCAGGTACTTATGAGAACTGTTGTCTGTCTATGTTTTTGTATGTATAGACTATTTTAACAAGCGGGTAGCGACTATATCTTTTTGGTTCTGTCCCCTGATTAACACTCCCCTGCTAGTGTTAACTGGAGCAAGAGATTTCTTGCCAAACACTGATTTCTTGAGTATTCATATGCAGAGATTGCAAAGAGAGAAAAAGAAAGCAAAAGTAATCATAATTTTGTGAGTGGAACTGTAAACCTCACTTAAAGCAAGAATTAGCATCTTCTACCACATAGTACAAAAGAATCTTTGAAGCTGATAATGAATAAGAAGAATAAGAACTTGGGAGCATGTAAAAAAAAAAAAAAAAACCCCACAGCAGAGGAAACATCCAACTCCTATCACCCCACTTTTAAAATTTATTTCCCCATTTGCTTTGCAGTACTGTGTACGCTGTGTATTTTCTTCCAGATGCAAACCAGAATGAATCCATGTTGCTTGGGACCTCAAATTGGTAGTTTCCTCTTTTTCTGCATTAGTTTTCTTTCTGAATAAGAACTGTAACGTGCACCTGTCTTTAACCAAAAAGTGTGTAATTAAATACAGCATAATCTGTCAAGCAAATAAAGATCTCAAATGTGTGGAAAAAAGAATAGCAGTTAGATAAATCCAACAATTAACCACTGCAAGACCTTTAAGGACAGCTGTAAGGAAGCTAAAGTTTTGTGCACTATTTTTGTAATAGAAAGGGGTTTTGTTCTTGTCTTCTTTTTTTTTTTTTTTTTTTCTTCCCTCAAAGGAGAGTTCTCCCCCCTCCCTTTGGCTCCTTATACTCAAGGTCTAGTGGAATGTAAATAGTGGTAGAAACTTCCAGATCAAGCTTGCTAAACAGCTCTCTATCTCAAGAGGTCTTTCATGAAATGTTATGAAAATGGAATCGTACAGCACTTACTAATCAGGGTGTCTGATAAATAAATATGCAGCTAAGGGGAGGATTCCTCCAGTGAGATGGACAACAGATGACTGATTCTTAGAGAGATCAAAGAGTGATGTTATACTGGTGATACAGAACAAAGCAAATTCTCTGTAGCAAGCCCTACTTAATTATTTTTATACGCTTTAAGATAGTAGCACAGGAAACAAAAAAAGGAAAGTGAAGTGGTTTTGTTCAGCTAAGGTACCCATTTCCTCTAAAGAGATACTGTCAAACCAATTAAGATCTCATATTGTTGATTTGTTAAGAGGAAAGTTTTGCAAATTCTAGGGTCAGCAGAGACAACATTTTCGTGAAGATTTTTATTAAAACCTTCATTTTGCTTCAATGAGACTATAATGTTTATAATCTGAAGAACACAATGTATCTGATGGTCTATTTTTCTAGAACTGACCAAACAATGACATGTAATATGTAAATAACCTACAGTCATTGTGAAAGGTACGTTTAATTTTAAGAAGTTGTTCTGTTTTAATGATCTAAATGATTGTACCTCAAGTAAAATCTTTTTGTTGTTGCTCAAATCAGGCTGTATTCCTTCAATGCAGGGTGGCAGATTATGTTCTCAATTCCATGGATGTAATAAAGGTACGACTTCACTGGATTTGCTGTCATGTCAGTCAGGGGGCTTGGGACCGACTTCAGTTCACCTGGAGATATCACACATGTAGCATTTAGGATGTGCAAGGCCTGCTGGTTTTTACTTGGCTTTGTCTTCCAATATAAAGCACATTAATACTAAGATAAAACTCAAAGCAAAATCTAAAATTATTTTTCTTTAAACTACATAACAATGCATTTGATTACAAATGAAATGAAATCTGAACCTAAATATGAACAGGGATCCCATAAACACTGAGGGCAGGAAAAATTCTGTTTAATCTTATTCCTTCCTACTATCCACTGCAGTCATTGCTCTAGTAAGGCATTTGCTGTCGATATCTGTATCACGGGGCGTTACTCATCCTTATTCCAAAGCCACTTCTGAACAGACACTTGGACTACAGCTCAGTGAAGTGATAATTGCAGGCAGATGCACACTGACAGCCACTTCTTTGTTATTTTGTAATGCCTTGCATGTCAAAGAAGAAATAGGAGTAAGCTGGAAAACAGGAAGGATATGCAGCAACAGATACAGTGGGGCATACGGCCCTTTCAAGGCCGGGATCTGTTACCTCCTCGTTAGAGACTGGCTGAAGAGCAAGAAATGGGATTTCTGGCAGGACTGCAGGACACAATGCAGTGCGGGAGCTTTGCAAGGCTGGCTTGTTTATGGTCTGTACCTAGCCTGCCCTGTGCCATTTGAATGGTGCACAAGAGCATCCCTAACAGCCAGGTGTGGGATGTATTTTAGATAAGTATTTTGAACAGTGAAAGTCTCTTCTGGAAATGGTATATTCTTAAACATTTCTGAATAAACCACTTAATTTTTCAGTTTTGAAAATTTTTGAGGTTTTATGCAAGGTTTCATTAAGAACTCAGATTTCCAGCTGCTAATCAGCTGCAAGCCTCCATAAGCTCTTATCTCATGTTATTCACAAACTTTTTTTGCAGCATTTGTTCTCTCCCAAAACATAGTATTCTACAGTGGGAAACCAAAAAACTGCCTCTCTTCTCCAGTTCTGTGCAATCTGTTCTCCCTGCATTTCATTTCTAAAAATTGCTGCTATTAATATATATATATATATATATTCTGGAAGGGAGGGAGACTTCAAAGCTGCATTAAATGCCATATGGATAGTTTAAAAAAAAAAAAAAAGTACTGGCAATCTCCAGGTAGTTTTGAGTGCAACGTTGAATACAACAAGCCATGGATAGCTGAAGAACCATATAGAAAATGTTTCTATTTGTATAGGTCATACATCTGAAAAATGAGGAAAAAGAGAGTTTGTTCCCTAAATTACTAAATAGAAGCATGGCTACAAGTTCAAAAAGAAGAAGGTGATTTCCAGCATTGCCACAGACTCCTATTTCGTTGTGTCTGAAAATGAAGATGTCACATACTGACCTGCTGGATTACCTGTGTTTAAGCACAATTTTAAAAATTATGGTGCTGTTTCACATGGATCCATTAGATCTGCACAGAATATGGAAAGTCTATCTCACAAAAGGTTTTGAAGTTTGGCTTTGTTAAAGATCGGAGTCTTTTCCCACATTTGCCTCTAAAATACAATTTTTATGATACCTGGAAAATTTCAAGTAGTTAGAAAATTATGCTGAATTTTTTTTTTATGATCTCTATCTTTTCACCCTAGAATAAAGAAATGATTCTTGAATTAACAGACAAAGTACCCTTTCTAAGGAGTATACTGAATATTTTAACCTTTTATTAACCTTTCACTTTTTTCTATGCTCCCCCACTCCCCAGGATGCCTTTGAGATAATGGCTGAAAATTATGAGTTTAAAGAAAGTGAAATATTCTGCCTGGAATTTCTGAGAGCAGCTTCTGTGCTGAAATGTCTTCCATTTCCAGTAACCAGAATGAAAGATATACAAGGGTTGCCCTGCATGGGAGACCGAGTCAGAGATGTCATTGAGGTAACGTACCTCTGAATTATCTGCCAATTGATACTTTTTCAGATCTACTTTTAGAGGTCACAGAGTGCAGCATTGATATCTGTGTGTATTTACACAACCTTCTGTATTTCCTGTAATAACATAATACTATCCTTGTTACTAAGAACACAATGATTTCTGGAAACCTTTTGTAGTAACATAAGGTTGTGTCATGGAACCCCTGCCCTTAGGAATAAAGGTAACTAATCAATAAATACAAATTAATAAATAATACAGTATCATCTTTGTATGTAACTTTTAAAGGCTCACTCTGATTTGAATGTGACAGGTTAACTGTTAATAGTTTTGTTCAAGTGACTTCTGCCCTTGGCAACACCGCTTTGCTCAGCTGAATACTTTATTAGAAATACTATTTTTGCAAAACTGGTAAATATTTTAGTACTTTAATGATAAATCCTACCTTGCTCTGAGTTATAGCAGAACCTTTTATCTAGGTGATGGATGAACTTTACATTCTTACTGGAGCTTTGAGTATTCCCTGCATTTTTCTTTAATTCTTAGTCTTTTCAGGACCCTGCATCTCGGGTGCTGTTATTCCAGCCGGCAGCTGATCAGGGGGCTCAGCTGCCTGGAGAGGTCATTGCTGAGTGTTTTGATTCACTCTGGCTCCTCGTTTGCCTCACTCCAGCAGTTAGGAATGTAGCCTGTGAAGTGCTCTTTGTACCTACTACTTGGGGACTGGGAATTCAATTTTGAGCTCACAGAAAATAGGATGATTTGGAGGGGTTTATTGGTGGTTTTGTTTGTTTGTTTGTTTGTTAGTTTTTAATAGAAAGACTTAAGAAACTGTACATTCAAGAAAAAAATATGTCTATTCTTACAATGCTCTTGCTTTTAAGAGAAGTAAACTCAACCAAATAATGAAATCCAATTTTCAGGACAACTCATTGATAGCTTATGATAAATAACTGCTTTCTGGCCATGAATTTATGAGTAAATAAGTACTGTGAAATATATTCCATGGTGTAAGTTTCTACTTCACCCTTGAGTAAATTTATGAGTAAATAAGTACTGTGAAATTTATTCTGTGGTTCCAGTTTCTCCATCATCCTTCAGTAATTTTCTGTCTCAAAAACGATTGCAGAATTTGATCCTAATGGAATAAAACAATATGCTCGCTAAGGATGCTCTTTGGGTTTTTACAGGTTGATAAGACTTTCCTTTACATTATTTTATTAAACCTTACTTTAATTTTGATTTTTTTTTTTCAAAAAAGTAACATTTTTCCTTGTTTAGGAGATTATTGAAGAAGGAGAGAGTTCTAGAGCTAAAGAAGTGTTAAATGATGAACGATACAAATCATTTAAGGTAAATCTTTTGAGGTTTGTTACTGTTGTTTAAAATTGCATATATTTTCCTCTGTTTAGTAGAGCTGAGACATAACCATCAATTTTGTTATAAAGGAACATCCAATATCAAGTATAAAGAAAGAAAGGTCTTGAATAAAGATAAAGGGAGAGAGAGAAACTGTGACAGAGTAGGGAATAATGGTGAAATGGTGAAATGGCTACCTTTCTAATGTAATGTGATGTACACACAGTTGCTCTGAGGCTTGAACCAAACAATCTCTTTTTCCTCAAAACTAACGTAATGCATACTCTTTGCTGTAAGTTTAACTTACTGTTTGGTTTCTTTTTTCCTCAGTTGATTATCATGATAACATGACACCATCTTATTCTGACATTAAGAAAATATCAGGTGAAGAAAATGACTCGGATCTATTTTAATTATCTCGTGCGTGAGGCAGAAGGAAGAGGACTGGAGATATTTCTTTTTTAGGCAGATTGTAGGTTCACAGTCATGGTCACACTTCTTCATAGTTACAGGGAATCTAAAACACATAAATACTGCAGTTCCCATTTCTTAAATATTCAGTGAATTCTCCACTGGAAAAATATATACTGGAAAAAGATTTTTTCAATTTTACCTGCAGTTTTAATCTCTAAAAATATCCTGTTTGTGTCTTCAGAAAAATTTAAATCAGAGAATAAAAGGAATGGAACTGTTTAATTCTCCCCAGCATTACTTACGTTCACTTCAGATATTGAAAGGTTCTTCCATTCTCTCTGACCTGCAATAGAAGCGTGAAAGGATGTTCAGTGATAGCTGATGCCATCTGTAGCAATACTCAGAGAAGAGGTGTAGATTCACATGCGTAGCAGGATTCAGGAACCACACTTGCCTATTAATGGTAGTAAAGATTGAGGATCAGCCACTAAATCTTGTGTTTCAGGGTTTAAGAAAATTTCTTGGAGGTTAGAATAAAACCTATCAGGGGACAGATTATCTCAAATATGCTTTATGCCTTGTTTCACATGCCAAATTACAACAAACTTACGTGGCTCTCTTGTTACCTGAGCACAGGCTCAACATTTTGGCTAAATTTGCTGTAGCCAGGTTTTTCCCAACAATTTTTTATGTGTTTCTAAGAAACCCAAGAAGAATCCCATAACATTAGTGAATTCCTAAATTTTATTGTTTAGCATGGTTCTGGTAACTGCTGCGAATCACTCATCATGACTTAAAAGATCACCGCTGGTCCCAGGGCCACATTTATCAAACGACTGAAATAAATTATACAGTCCATGTTTTAGATGTAGGGTACATGAATGACATGGTCAGTTTGCCTCCTTATGGAAGTGGATGCTGCAGAGAACAAGTTCATATAATTCACTTTCACCAGCTGAAAAAGAGCAATGCTTGCATACACAATTGAAGAAATGGGCTACCTGCTACTCACACTGCACTCTTGGCAGTATCTCTAAGTTGATGTCTATAAATATACTGAATAATAATGGATCTTAGTATGGAAATTAAAAAATATGGAGTTTTTTCCCTAAAAATCTGGACAGTGGCATAGAATCCATTTTCTTTAGTTCTCTATCCCAATATTAATTAAGTCTCTTGGAATCATTCTCAGCCCAGTAATAGACCCTTTTGAAAATCTTTTAGTACTAGGAAAAACATTAAAAGATAACAATCTAAGTATTTAAAAAAATCATTCTTTCATAAACACCCATGATTCAGACAAAGAATAGGTAATTTCATCCATTATGTACAAAACGTAGGGTAATTCCTATTTAATATTATTCAAGGTTTTCATTCTTCTCTTTTCTTTATCTTAATTATTTCCAAGGAATTAATCTCATTAGAAAAACACAAAATAAAGCTAGCATGGTTGGAATTCAGAGGTTGTAGATTCAATGGAAAACAGCAGTTATTCGTGTCTTACACAGCTACATATTGAATTCTATAAAAGTACAAAGAAACTATTGAGAGCTTCAGTATTGACAAACTGAACATAAAGAACGTGCTTTTGGGCAGGCATGAAAGTTTTCCCTGTTGCTTTCATATCACTGTTCATCTGAGATATTGATCCGCTGAATAATGCTTACAACTGTGACATTTTTACTTTACATCCTTTCTTGGGGAATAAGGTAGTGTACAAAATTTCTTTGGAATAAATGCATAACCATACTAAAACTTCAGAGACTGGTAAATTGAGGCTTTTTTTTTTTCTCCAGTGGGCAAAATAGTGAAATCTGTACTCCAAATAAGACATATAGGAATTTAGCTTGGCTCACTTGAGGACTGAAGAATTGTATGACTGTTCATAATACGCAAGCAAAGAAAAATTACCGTTTGTACTTGAAATTGAATCCCATTTTGGAAAACAATATTTGGCACGATCTCCAAACATACGTGTTTTATAGAATGCAGTATAAAAATAGATTAGTTGTCTTTATGTATTTACCATCTGTTTCCATGCACCATTGAGACCCATTGCCCTCGGCGCAGAATTTCAAGAGCCACAGGGTTCCCACTGACCCCACCTCTTGGGAGTGCTGCAACACCACCATCATGTCTACAGCTGAGAGCTGGTAGTGCATATAATACAAAATCATAATGTCTGTCAAATTAGGAAGATAGTCTTGAGACATCTCTTATTCTATGAAGTTAGTGCGAGGGAATCCAGCTACTTAACATTATTGTTTGCATTTCTTGATTGTGCAGTAAAAATAAAGACTACTATCCTTATTTCAAACCTTAGTTGAAAGTGTACTTTTAGCTAAATAGCATAAAGCTGCTTGTGATACTACTGTATTGTTGTTTAGATTTCACTTTAATGAGAACTGCCCATGTATAAAAACAATTCTGTGTTCAATGTAACTAGGCAAAGAAAGGAAACTGAATCTGTATATTTGTATTACACTATTATTTATCTTCAATGTAGGATAAGTTCTGCCCAGTATTTTCCCTGTTAAACCTCGTTGTTACCTACTGGTTAATTTACCGCTCCTTTAGAAAACAACACTGAAATGTGTGTTCCTCTACTGACCTTAGCAATTCACTTCAGTCTTTGGAGTGGGAGTGAAAACATCTGAGAAATGGTACAGAATGGGTTTACGAACTCTGGAAGAGGTAAAAGCTGACAAGACCCTGAAGCTGTCAAAAATGCAGAGAGCAGGTAAGGTGAAAATCTCATAAAAACCTCATATCTCAGAGCTCTAAGAACTTGATAACAGATCAGAAGAGGAAGCAAAGTTCATTTACACATCCCTTTTCTGGTGGCAGTGTCTTGTGAATATTAAATTATTAAGTTAAAAATAATATTTGGAGTAACAGGGCTCCTGGTTAAAATTGGTGTCATTAAAAAAAAATATGAATATGCATTTTTTTTTCACTTACACAGATACCCAATAAAATCTGCTCCTGTACACAAAACTATTAATGAGTCGTTATTGCACAGGTTGTGAAAAAATTATATTGGGAAAGCCCAGAACCACTTTTCAGAGGAGACCTGTCTCCTTCAAGGCAGCCCTACTTTAGTGATAAATCCATATTTGTAATAAAATACTTGTAAAGTTACCTCCGTAATCCTAGCACATCTTAACTTCAAAGTGTTAAACATGGTCAAATGAATAATGTTGCTTCCCCATAGATTTTTTGTGTGTGTGTGTGTGCCATTTCCCTAAATAAAGGGACCCATTTAAACAAAGGACTCAGTTGCATTAAGAAAAGGAGATTATGTAACATGACAGTAAAATAACGTAACTTTATTTTTGCATTAAATCCATGTGTTTTACATCACCTCAGAATCCCTTGGATCAGCTTGCCCACATTCATGCGCCTTTGTCCTTTTTTCTTTTACATATCATATCCAAATGTGAAACAAGCTGCAGGACTGGGCTTTTTTGATACAAGCTCTGTGATCAGACCTAAAGATAGCTGGGATATTTCACATATCTCTGAGCCCTGCACTTGGGTAGAACTCCATCATTTCGAGAAGAGCGCCTTTTAAAGCAATACGTCCAGAAATGCCATTGATGGGAGCTGGTAGGGAAGTCAGAGTAATTTATAAATATTCAGGTTCTCAGCAAGCAGAGCAATTATCCTGACTGCTATGCTGTTATAAATTGTAACTGCTGTTACAACTTATAACAAATTGTAATGACAAAAATATATATAAACTGTAAGGACAAGGATGAGGGAAGGAAGAGGCTGTCTCCTGCCTGCGATCCTTTACACCCGAGGCAGGAGACTGACTCCAGGAATGGTGGGGAGGAAGGAAAGACTCCTGAAGAGGCTGGATCAAAATATATTTCTTCCCACAACATGTCCTGAAACAAACCTGTAGTTTCAGGTTCAAGATTGAGCATTTCTTAATTCTTGCCATTATAGGGTTCTCTTGCCCATGGTATGAGTTGTGTGACTTAACTTGGTGAAAGGTGGCTATTTCATATGAGGTTTACATAACGCTATGTAGATTCTGATAATTCCACAGAATGATCAGCACTTTTTTGCCTTTGATTTCCAGGGTTTCTCTACTATGAGGACCTTGTTAGCTGTGTATCTAAGGCAGAAGCGGATGCAGTAAGCTTGATTGTCAAGAATACTGTGTGTACGTTTCTACCAGATGCTTTAGTTACCATAACTGGTGGTTTCAGGAGGTGAGTGAAAACAAATGAGATTACTTGGCTGTTTTATTCAGGTGCACACAAAATGATGTTTGTGTCTTGGAAAAATCAAAGAATCTTAGCGGGAGAGTATCAGAGTTTTTTTTCAATGGTTTTTTTTTGTTGTTGTTTCGTTTGTTTTAAAGGGGAGAGCAATCCTGACATTCCCAGGTTCCTGTGTTTTATTACTATAGATGGTTGGTTTGTCAGAACAAAATCTTAGAATAGCTTGCTGGAAAAATGATGTTTAGATCACATACTGTACTTTAGCGTGTATTTTTCTCTTTTAGTGGATCTGAATTCCCAAGGCTGAGACTATTGTAAGGCCATGCTTGAAAAAAAAAGACACAGTAGCTTTAAGGCAATCTTGGTTTTTTTTTTAAGAGAACTTAGTGACATGAGATTGAAATGTGCTAAGGCAGAGTTTGCAGAATTAGAAGTATACATTGCAGTAAACACTGACTAAACTGAATATATAGTACTGCCTAAACAGAATATAGACTAATCTCTGTATAGATAGGGAGATCTCAGAATTTCTTTCCTGGGTGATTATTTTTCCTAAAGCTTTTAGTCTTGCTCTGTAAAACCAAACCTAAAACTGTTGCTCAGGACATACACAATTCATTTCTTCAGCACTTATTTGAGAGCTTTCCTAAAGCCACACAGCAAAGTATTGAGACTGTGAATAGTCTTCAGGAGTACCAGGTTCCTTGCTCTGTGCTCAGTCTGCTGTGTCACTAAAAGTACATGTCATGCTCATAAGACAAAAAACCTTAGTCTGCACCTTAAGGCTCCTGCTGCTTAATTTGTTACTTTGTGAAACTTTGACTATAATATAAAAATATCTTTCACAAATACTTAAAATATTCTCTTCGAACTCAAAATACACAGTTCTATTGCTCTCATGCAACTAAAACTGGTACAAAAGTGGAAGACAAAAATATTAATAATTAACGTATCACTGGTGTGATTTATTATTGTGAGCCTAGATAGGCCCGCATAGACTTGCTCCGGTGCAAAATTAAGACCTTGTATGACTTGTAATTGCTATATACATGCAAAGTGATTGTGATGAATGTATTTTATCACTTTTGTGCCACTTCATGATATTTATAATTGTTCCTTGTATGTCCCATATTTATTGTCAGAATGTTTGCAGCCACCAGCTACATAATTTCTATAAAATAGTGTGGTCAATAAGCAGCATTAGGCTCAAGTATGAACCCTGACCAGAGGTACAAGAACAAGATGAAATTTTACATTCAACACCTCAAGTGTCATCATTCTGTGAGTCCTTGTTTAAGAGGCATGTGGTGGCAATATGTTCACACTGATGAAGATCAGTCAGGGACCTTGTGTTAGTAACTTGGATATAACTGATTAACACATGTCTAGGTAGGTCAAAGAGTTGCGGGGACAGAATTGTTATCACACTGAAAATTCCCAGTTTCTTCTGATATGATATATTTTTGAGCTTTGACAGAACAGTTCTTTGCAAAGTTTGAATCTTACACATCAAATTTAAGCCTTTTGCTTATTATTTCAGGGGGATATGATAGTTAGCCATTCTCTTTTTTATTAAGAATAGGGTTTTTATCTCTAAATGGGTGTGTCAAACCAGAAGAGAAACTATTTAAGTATCTAATGATGTCTTCAGTGAGTAATCCTGTGTATTAATTATGTGCATTTAAGTTACAGAGAATATATTAAAAAACTAAGTTTCAAAATGTCAGTCCTAAATGATATTTTACCAGCCTGTGGAAAACAAATACTGCAGTGTATGATTTGTAGAAAACTTGATTAAATGGATTGAAGTACCTTTATTAGGCACCTATATTTTAGTTACTGAATTGCAATAGAGTTGACTACATCTGTTCTTTTTTGCCTGTCTCATGTAGTGGCAGTATTCATCAGCATGAAGTATGTGTAAGCTCACTAGCTCATGGTTTTCAATTAACAAATTATTATTTGTTTCTTTCATCATTATGTAAATATTTTAATAAAAGAAGTAGGCAAATTTTATTAATCAAACAACTTTACTTCATTCCCTCATACTACACCTTGTATGCTACTAATATAAGAGGAAAAAATAGCTCATGATTGCTCTGAATAATACATTAATTCCTCAGGACCCAGATTTGTCTTGTTTTGTATATTTGTTTCATAACTTGCGAAAAATAAGCAGTTGATTGTGTTCCTCCATATTTGACTGGAGAGTTGAAAGTCAGGAGTGTCATAAACCTTACTTACTATGTGCCGAACTGAATGAATTACAAAGAACAGAATTTCCATTAGCGGTCTGCAGTCATGGAGATTCAATAGGGTAGAGATGAATGACAGGAAAGTTACATTCTTTTTCCCAAACTTATCAAACAAACTCATGGCTGGATACATTTAATAAGTTACTAGACCTTCTCTATTAGATTCCTTGAATTTCATGAAATCAGATGTTGCAGTATTTCTTTTAATCAAAATTAGGAAACACAGAATAAAATTCAAGTAAATAATAGCTTTTTTTGAAACCCCAGCAAACTTGTTCATGGACTTTTCTTTGGTCTGATTTAGCTTTCACCTTTAGTTTTCTGTGTTGCTTCTTGTACTAGTTAATGCTAGTTGGTGTTTATAGCAGCCATAATCATGGATGGTGGTAGACAAACCCTGTTTCATGTATAAATGAGGGAGCAGTTCAAAGGATTAAAAGCAAACACAAGAGAAGCCAGTATCTAAAGTACAAAAGCATCAGGGCATCAATCCCTCAGTAGTCAAATTGCAAGCACAAGTGCAGGAACAGACTTGGCTGGCAGCTGTATGTTAGAGAGCAGCAGGAAAACAAAGAGAAGGATGGACAACGGACAGTGAACACGATGGAATCTTGAAGAGAAGAGATAAGTATATTTTGAGCACAGGTCTGGCTGATAGTCTGGAGACTGTGTTAGGACACTGATCACTGCTTGTGTTGAGGAAGCAGGATTAAGCCAGTAGTTACCCATTTGCAGATTATGTAGTACTGGAGACTACTGTTTGTGTATTTCTAATTCAGAATGGTGCAAGATTCAGGGGGAAAAATGGCCATAGGCAGGAAGTGAAAAATCAAATTACTACTTTGGATCTGTGTGGTTTAATCAAGATACCAGACCCGCATATTGTTAGAGTAGGACATGAAAATTGGAAAAGCTGATGCAATCTTACTGAGAACATACGAAGACCTGTTTCTCTGACCAGTTGTGTACAATTTATTTCCTCTTTTGATTTAACGTTCTGTAGTTTCAGCATAGCCCCCAAATCCTCTCTTTTACCTCTTCTCAAGGGTCATATTACTGAAGCAGACTTCAGTAATATGACCCTTGAGACCTTGACCAAGCTACTTCCTTGATGCCTTTTCTTTCTGATTCTTTCATCTTTCTCCCTGTCTTCACAAAACAACAGCTTATAAAACATCTTTAATCAGAAGCGCTTTCCTTGTGTTTTTGGTTGGAAGTGGCAATAATACTATGTTTGGTTGAAGGCAAATCTCTTTTCAGCTATCTGAATCCATAAAGGAATATAAAGACTTAAAAGTCACTGAAATAAATGGTTGTGATGGCAACCCTTCAGTATCTCCCTAATTTGAAATCATTCAGGAGCAGAAATGAATAAATTAATGAAGTCTGGATGAGTTTATCCTTGTTACTCCCCTGCAGAAACACTTAGTTAACCGCCTGTAAAACATATTCCTTGAGTTTCTGTTGATATAGTTTTGTATGAGAGGTTGGGAGATTTTTTTTCTTTTTTTAAAATCTTTTTCTGATACTTATCTGAGTCATTTTGAAACAGCAATTACAACGCTGAAATGCATGGAAATACAGAAGTAGAAGTTTGTAGTTATGAAATAAATAAATCACACCCACACGGTGTGGAATGTATTTTATTGTCTATCTAACGAGGCCTATCAACTATAGAGGAGGAAGCATTGAAGATGCTGATAATGCGATATAAAGCATACCATGGACAATGTTATCAGAAAGACTGAATTTACCTTGCTGTTTATCTGAATCAGGAATTCGCATGGCATTATTTTCAGTGCTCAGCCTCTCTTATTTTGAATTGCTGAGATTTAAGACAATTTCTTCTTAAAGTTAATGAGACAAGTTCAGAGATGGGGAATAGCACCTCATATTAAAGTTACAAAAACCACTGAGGGTGAAGTTTCCCTTCCAACATTGAGTTAGAGAGAGGCCCTGAGATGGGGAGAAAAGAAACGTCATTTTAGTGTGTGACATCCCTGATCAGTACTGTGTTTGTCCCAAATATATCCAAGGCAGGAGAGTAGTTTAGGCTAATATATGTTATCATTTTTAAATGAGAGTTAAACTGAGGACCCGATAATTTTTTTTCCTGGTTATTAAAAATATAATTTTATTCTATGAAGAGAATTAAGGGTTTTTCAGTAGTAACAGCATTATCTCATCTTGTATATATTCATGTTACAGAAAATTTGATACCTATTAGCAATGTGTTAATGCTATTATTAATAATATTAACATTGTTGCAGCATTGTTAGTAATGACAAGTAGACAGAGAACTTCACACTAGTTTCATGGCAGTGAAACTGGAGTAGTTTTTCCCCTTTCTCCTGTAGCTCTGTGTTGGGACATGGCTTCCCAGTGACTCCAAGAAAAGGTTGTCATGGGCTGAATCATTATCACCACATTCTGCAAGATCATGGGTATTTGCTAACTTGATATCTGCTGATATTTTGTTTTGCCACAAAAGGTTGTCTAGATTGAAGGCTTCCTAAGAGGAAAAATGCTTGGAGGAAGCATTATATGGTATATGTAGTTTATGGCTTCAGTCTCTGTGCTGGTTATTCGTATCTCAATACACACACCCACAAAACCCAAATTTGACTGGAGAAGTTCAGAAAAACATCTAGAATAAGAATTAAATACAATAATAAGAATAAATCATCATGTTCATTTACTGCATTTCCAGTACATCTTTCCATTAGCCTTTCTGTGTGCTTTGTCCATATGATTCATAAATGATTTACAAATTAGGTTTCAGTTTTCTTGTGTTCCATGTAGCACACTCAAATAATTGTGGTTAGCTCTGCAGCAGCAGGACTGTATCGCTATGGTATGAGCACATAGTGCCTATTGATGATATAATAACTTATTTTTTATAAATTACCTAGGCATCCTATTAATATTATGATTTCAGTTCTGACTTTCTCAAATGGGACGCTTCTCACGTCTTTGCCTTAAGACAGAGTAAAGTAGACTAAGGAGACACTTCGTTTTAGATGAATTTTCATATTGCAGTTCTTAAGAAGGTGCCCAAGTGTCTTGGGCAATGCATCAAGCAGAATAACTAGTGGCTATCATGTATTATTTGTCTTGGTGGGAGGCTAATTCCTCCATCCTGCATCAGTCTTCAGGGAAGTTTTGTCTCGTACTCTCTTATTATTGAATTCTGTTCTAACATGAGCCTAATTGTAGATCACTATTTCCTTTCTTGAATTTTATATTACCTTGTAGAAATTGGGATTTCAGGCTCTGTAACATTTGCAGATAAGGATTGCTAATAGAAAAGCAATGAAGAGAGCAAAGGACAGGGTCAGTGTGTTTGGCAGGCAGCACCGCCATGCTTTTGTATATTACAATGCAAAAGTTTCTTTCCTGTGTGCAGTGATATTTCCTACAAGGCAAAGGAAAGCATAAAGGAATGACATGGCATGGGACTCTGCTCTTTTCTGTTGTGTATCAAGAAAATAATTTAAAGATATCTCTCCTCTCCATCTCAGAAATAAAGTAAAATGAAATAGCTGGGACAAAGAAACACTTCCAGATATTACTTTACAGGCTCACACACTGATGAATAACTAATGTTATTGTGACACCTTCGTTTCAGAAATGAGACTTTTATAAGGCATCTGGAATCACAATTATCTAACCGTAATGACACATGCTCATACATGAGAGAATGTGAGATTGAATGTATGAAGAATATGACGCTTCCCAAGCTCTTGGCATATACTCAAAACTTAGTGGTTTATTTAACTGAGCTAGTCATGTGGCCTCTGAGTGAATTCCTTGATAAGTCCTGATAAAAAGCTCTATTTGACCTTCTCATATTGGATACTCCTAATAAAAGTATTCTTTAGCAGGCTGTATTTGAAGTCCTGTTGTGCAAATCATTTCCTTTCTGCTCAGATCTAGGATTAACATAGTGCCAGACTTCAAACAAATATAATTAATTTAGCAAAAGTTGCTTTCATTAAGTTTTTAGACAAACTCATAAGCAGAGGTTCCTTGTTCTACTCACACCTTGTTGTTATAGTGTATCTTTGCCTTTACACTATTCTTAGATACAGTTATTTCTATGCTTTTTTTTTTTTTTACTCCAAAACACAAACATAAGGGAAGATGTAAGCTGTACCCAGCTGCTCAAGTCCAAATACTGTAATTTCTGCTTGCTTTCTTCCACTGCTGTTATAAGAAGTAAAATTTTTTATCTGCTGTTATTTCATTTTGTCAGGGAGAAATGTGCTATAAAGGAGCTGTGAGGCAAGCTGCTCACTGAACGTTTGAGCTGATACGGTAGTTTGCCCACACTCTAATTTAAGCAGATCCTAGAAGAATCTAGCAATTCTTCCAGCAACAGGCTGAAGAGACTGTTTGGATATCATTCATGACCACAGCTTTGCCTCTGATAAACCGTGGATGAGGCTTTTAACCCAGAGATGTTTTACTCTGATCTAGTTGGTCCTAAAGCTTAGTAAAACAGCTTCACATTACCAAACTCCTCAAGTTTAGAAGTGTTTGACCTTGAGGTACTGGAATGCTCTGAATAAAAATATTCTGTGGCAGGAGTTAGAGGCACTACAACTGGGGAAGAACAGAGATCATCACTAGTTTCTGCTTCTAATTTTCCATAACCCATTAAAAAATAAGTTGAGAAAGGAGAAAATAATTTTTATCCAAATTAATGGCTAGTCAAGTCAATTTAGAAGATAATCTATTGGAGTAATATTCAGACACTTCCTTTTGTCATTAGAGCTTTGATTATTTTTCCACTCGTTTCATCTATTATTAGCCATGATGAATCATGAAGTAGAAGCTGATGAATAAGGTGTCTGGGACTCACGGACAAGAAAACCTGCAAGAATCCATGAGGCAGTTGAGTTCTCAGCACAGTATATTCTTTCAAAACCTTTCAAAAACCTCTCTCATTGATCCAAGATTTTCTACATGCCCTACTCTACTCAAACCTTTACCACTTTCACAGGTTTATAAGCTCATAAGAAGGATGCTGTTTAGTTATATACCTCTCTTCTCTCTAAAGCTACTTCAAGTTCTGTGTCCAGAGTGGAGGTGGGAATGCCACTGATTTCTCTGAACCCAGAGGTTTTGCACTCTATATGTAGAGCTAGAAACTCCCTGGATTAGCCTTGCAGTTTCCATGATAACCTACGCTTCCTGGAATGCATTTGTAACAACCTTAGCAGGGTTTAGTGTTTTCTGTTTCCTGTCGTCACTGATGATGACTACTAGTAAGTAAGTCAGACCAATGCAAGTAACAGGCATACAGCAAGGTATGAAACCCCAGATTATATTATTTTAGGAATATTGCAACAAAGCCTTCTGTATTAGCACTGAATTTTCTTTTTTAAACTGAATTGGAAAAAATAGGAGTGAAAGCCAAAACTAGGGGTAATGTACTTCCTTGTCAGGCAGTCAATCTGAGATTTTACTTATGTGCTGATCAGGTTTGTTACCATTTTAATTCTAGACAAAGTGTCTGTATGAAACTGACTAAAATCTTTAAAATTACTGCATTGATGACTGCTTCGTACTATTTACAGTATTTGTTGTTATACAGAGTCTAAGGAATATTGGCAGTAGCATTTTCAAATTTCAAAGGCAAACTTGTAGAGGTAAAGCAACATATCACAAGTGCACTACTAGGAGTAAGATAAGTCTTAAAAATAGATTATTCCTTTAGAGTTCATATAAAAGTAGTGTTTTGTTCATTTGATATCCAAATCTGATATTCAGTGTTAAAATGAAAACCAAAATGTGCAATTAATAGAAAAATGTAAGAATTTATAGTAAAGATGCAACTGTTTATAGTGAAATAACAAGACTAAAATTCACAGGACTGTAACTGGTTTTGACCAAAAATTGTAAATAGGTTGCCTTTTCCTATGAGAAGTTATTCTAAAATAGTGTATGAAAGTTTCCAGTTGAGCTTAGGCTGATAACTACATAGATTGATTTGGCCATTATCAGAGGCAGAAACGTCCTGTTACAGAGGATCCTGCTGATAGATGTGGTAAGATGCAAAACTTTAAAAGCAGCAACAATAAAATAGAAGTGAATCACAGTCAGAGAGAAACTTGCTGTGAGCAAATCGTTTCTGTGTGTGTGTGTACAGTAATAATACACATATATACAAAGACTCTCAATATATATGAAGAAAGAACAGAATGACAGTTTATCGTGGTATTCAAAGAATTTTTCTCCTTTTGCTTTTTTTCTGATTTGCCCTTTAATGTCACTTTCAATCATTTTTGGTACGTAAGGGTCAGCCATTTGACAATTCTGGGTTTCTGAATTATATGGAAATATTTTTAGAATGCTTGCCACTGCATAAAACCAAAATGTTAATGGCTTCACTAAGTCAAATTAAATTTTAATGGCCATGGTTTAATTTTTCTTCTAGCCTGTTCACATCCTTTAAGCAGCATTAAATGTGATTCAGTTGTCTTCTAATATCACAGCTGACCTGAATAGCCTTTTCAATTAGCCTTTTAGATGAAGCAGATCTGATACATTTTAAATAAATAAAGATCTCTTTTTATTGGTTAAATTCTGATATTCACAGCTCATTTAATCCATTTATTAAGATGCAATGTCAAAAGAACAACAGTTTCTTTGTGCAACATTAGTGAAAAATGTGTAGAGTTGAGACAAAAAAATTTGCAGCATCTTTGTTTTATAAGTGAATGGAATTTAAGAATGAGGAACTCAGATCTATTTAAGATTTTAAGAAAGATGCATGACTGAGAAATGAAGAAAATTATTTTCCAAGAAGTTACACATTGAAATCATTTTAGGAAAATACGAGAAAAATAGTGAGCTAAAAATGCAGGGTTCCCTCACAAATTTATTCTGACATCTTGCAAATAATCTAATCTGTAAACAGTAGATGAATACCCCATGTTTTTTAAATCTGTTCATTCTATATTAATGTAACATGTTTTTATTTAATCTTTGTGGATTATTTTAGTGTTTACAATGTAATGTGCCTATTATTTATACAAAAAGTAATAGAAATTGTTAGAAATATGCTATAGTTCGTTCAAAAGCATCTTTGATGTTTCCATAATTCTGTTTGATGTTTGTTCTCATTTTTGGATGACAGTTTCTCAAAGTCTTCACTATATAACAGAGACGGCGTACTGTGATAAAACCTTCACTGTACATGGGGGCAGGCATGGGGAAAGAGGCTTCTGGGTTTACTGCTCAGCATGGGACACAACTAAAGCAATCTGGGGTGTCTGTTATGCAGAAGAGCTGGGCTGAGGATGATTTGAACCGTAGGTGTATCATTTCCAGTTACTTTGGTTATTAAAGTGCAAGAGAATGGTATTGTCATTAGCTAGAGAAGATTTCAGCACTGACTTCAGTTTTGCCGATTTAGTTGCTTGTATGAGTGTCAGATCATAAGCTTGCCCACAAGTAACTTGCTTTCTCCAGATGTAAAGTCCTAGCTCTGAAACAAATAGCAGTCTATCATGACGGCTGGCTCATTAGACTCACCTAAGTGGAAAGAAACGGTGACAGCTGTCAGTACGAATAACAGTACTCCCAGCTCCAAACTCCAGCGGCTTGTGATTGGCACTCCTTAGGATAATATACCATTACAATTCAAAAATGTTAAAACAGATTTTGCATTATTTACACAATTTTCTAGACAAGTTTGTCAAAGTGCATGTTTTGAAAAGTTATAAAAGGGAGTTATAATGCAACTATTTATAGTCCCAATATATCAATGAAATATACTTAATAACCTATATTCTACTGACCATTCCCATTTTAAAATGGTTAGCAATAAAAATTGTTGTGATTTTTATTATGCTAGTTTAATTAAAAATTATTCATTCAGCATTTTAGAACAATTAACATATGCAGTGCTGATTATTATTATCATTATGAAAATGAAACATATAAATTACTAAGTTCTGGTATGACTTATATTGAAAATACTTCTCTGTTTTTTTGGAAGGAGAAGTGCTCTGCCTTTCCTTGAACATGATTCTTCCAATATACAAATTGTTCAGTGAGCATAAAACGTGTATTAAATAAGCTCAGAAAAGGTCTTTTGCACAGGACACAGGCATTGGTACTGATACAGTTTGAATAGGATACCATTTTATCCAAAAAAATCACATCAAGTCAGATGGCCTCAGGCATTATTATAACATACAATTTGGGGCTGGGGCAGGGGAGCAGGTTGCATGATGCAGAGCATGTACTAAAACTGATTTATCAGTATAATTTTCTAAGCTCAAAAATCTGCATCCTACACTAAGGGTGAACTATTGCTCTTTGAATGTTTTGGTAGTTTGGGAGTAGATTGGTGTATGTTATGGGGGAATAAAAGCTGTTCTGATTAAAAGGAAGCTGTACAAATAATTGGTACCTAACGTTAACATGTACTGAGGTGTATTCACAGACTGAGCTTCATTTTCAAAATCTGTGGAGGGAATGACAAGTAATTCTTTACAAGAAAATCTCAGGCAAGATCAATGATGATAACCTTAGAACTATTCTGCAGCAGAGTTGTGTTATATGTGCTGCAGTTATTTTGAAATGCATAAAATAGGATTCATGCAGTTTGCAGACTCGTTCTTTTTCATGCTACTGATATTAAGTATATTATAATAGGAATATGATAAAGAGAGAATATGAATATCTAATTTTTAGTAAGTTTTGATTTTATCACATGCTTCACTGTGTAAGAAAGTCTAAATTCAGTGAAGAAATGAAATTATTAACTCTTTTAGGAATTTTATTTTAGTGGCTTTTTACAAATGTTTGGTGGTCGTTGTTTTTTTTTAAATACTGGGGGACAGGAGAATTCATATATTATTATTTGTGAAGATGTTTGATGAAAGGGGATGCTGACAATGTGAATATTGCAAGCCAAAACATATCAATGGTGTTATAGAACAGCTCTATATCCAGAAACTAAGATAGTGAATGAAGTAGATCATACGTTTATGTTTAGGGTTAGTTGGAAAATATCTGTCAAAATGTTTATAAGTATTGTTTATTTTCTGTGAAAATTTTCAATTCTTCATTGAAGAACTGGACAGAAATGTCATTCTATTGCCTGGTAGGGGCTGTAATTCAAGTGATTTGTCAGAATTTCTCTTTCATAACGAGCCTCAGCTATAGATATTTCATACTATATTGTGTCATTTCACCTAAAGACAGCGGTATGTGGATCATGGAAGAGGTAGTCAGAGGTACAGAAACCTCTGTGAAGTGTTACAAAGCCTTTTCAAGATCACTGAAATATTTTGATTCAGGTTTTGGCCAAGAAATTGAAATGACACCTTGGATTAAAAAATTTCTTTCTCATTTATATTTAACTGTCCACAAAAATCCTTCTGCTTTCTTTCATTTTCCTGACCAACTCTGCTACATCCTTGTTGTTAATAATATGTAGAATGATTAGAGAGAGAGAATAAACTATCAACTATAATTATTACTCAGAATTTGTAGCAAAACAAAGCACCAGCAAATATTTTCCAGTCATTAGTGATTTTTTAAATGGTTTCTTTGGCCTTTTACATGGATATTCCAGACAGGCATCATATTTTCAAGTATTACTCTGAAAAGTCACAATAATCAGGGTGTCTCTTATAAACATTTGGCATGAAGATAGCTAATATCATGCATTGATTTCTGAAATGCTTGGCCAGTGAATTTAAATGGACTGATTTTAATACTCAAGCCAGGAAGTATGTCGAAGTAGGATATTTAAAATACACTACTTGAGAAGTATTTGCTGTAAATGGATGAGCACTAAAGGTTTTACAGGCTGTCTCACAAATAAATAGCTATAGAGTAAAATATATTCATGATAGTACATGAAACTGGTAAGTAAAAATCTTCTAAAAGTTATTGAGCATTAGGTACAGGGAGGACTATTAAGATAGTGGAATATATTCAGGGAAAGATGAAGTAGCAAGATAAAAAGAAAAAGAGACAGGCGATTTCAGATAAGGTGGAAAGATAAAAGAAAAACATAACGAACAAGAGGTCAAATCAAAGATGTACATGGCCTTGATGAGATGGGGATGCATAGTTTGTTAGACAGTTCTGTTCCTTAGATTTTATCTATAAAATAGTTTCATTGGGGTTCACCCGCTAAAAAAAGGATGCCCTACAAAATCCAAGCAACTCAAGGTGGGAATGGAATGAAGAGAGACAGTTAGTAACACTGTCTTTGTAACACTGAGAGACCTCCAGAAGAAAGTGGCATTCTTGTCTAAAGGCAAATCAAATCAAAACTCTGCATAAAGGCAAATTGAAAAAAAACTCTGCCAGCAGTCCTTGACTAAGTTCCCAACAGGAAAGTCAGCTGTAAAGGTGGCATTAATGGGCAAAGGATAGAGCCTGGTTATGATTCAGAGATTTAATTAATGTGTTAAGAAAGAACCATGCTAATGATGCTTAGCCAGCTTTCCGTCAGACGTATATAGGTGCACCAGAAAACAAGTGTCTATTTCTTATTTTGTTTCAGACAATTGTACCGAAGTATCTCTTTACTTATGGACTCCAATGCCTGTCCCTAAGCAATTCAGGACAGAAGTAGAATTAAGTCACTACATTTTTTCTTGTTTGCAGTCCTTCTTGAATGTCTGTTGCTTCCTCTGAGAGCTTTCTGATGCCTCAAGTATTTTTTACTATGTTTTTTATATTTTATTTATTACTGTATTACTATTACATTTCTTACTATTTATATGGCAAGATAATTTTGTTTGTTAGTATGTTTTCCTCATAAGTGTTTCAGGACATCTACGCCAGAGATGAAGTTGTTCTGAAGAGTTTGCTCTCTATTAGTGAGCAGTTACTAAGATGAACACTGTTATTCTGTGGTTCACTGTTTGCAAAAGAGATTTTGCAGACTCATATACCAGACAGTCAGGGTTTGCAGGATCAAATGCCTGTTGTTTAGAGTCAAGAGATTAAAGAACAGTTCTAATTACAATATGTAATATACTGCATCACTTGTACCATGGTTTTATTCCTAGAAAGCTGGCTTGAAAACCGGATATTTATAGCAGAGTTTACTCATTGCTGATTTACTCTTTAGCAGAAGTCAAAGTTTATTATAGGCTAGTTGCTTGCTGTAAAGATGGTTGACAGCACAAGCAATGAATGACGTTTTCCTGGCAGATAATAATGAGAAAAACTGCAAACATTGGTGACCTTGTATTATGCTTAGAGCAATCAGAGGGTACTTTTGCAGATCCCTGTGAGCAAGAGTAACCATAACATTTTAATTAAGTGTGACATGATCATGCTAGTGGTGTGGGGACATGATAATGAGTAGGTAACTGCTGGCTAATTTTTTTTTGTTAGGATGTGAGTCAGACAGGACATTTTCTACATGTCAGATAACAAGGAAAAGATTACAAAGGTTAAAATAAATCATGTAGGAAATGCCTGAATTACAAGATATAGCCAGAAGTAGTCCTTTTAGTTGCTTTCAGTTTAGGAATGGTGGAATTTATTATGGATTGTTGCTATGCTGTGGGAGAGCTGGATGGAAATGTTTCAGGCAATCTTTTTGAAGAATGGAAAATCAGCATTAAATAGCAGCAAAACCTGATAAGATAGACTCAGTTATAATCATAAGCTATGATAGTTGTTCTATGATACTACTAGGGGCTATCTTGGGGAACAACAACAGCAAAAAAAATCATTGAAACGTTATGGATTCCCTCTTCTCACATGCACATTTATAAACTCATATTACTTCATAAATTAACAACTTTACACTCTGTATGTTATGGTAATGATCAAAGACTGCAGAAAATTTGCCTTTTACCTTGGCATATCTTACACCTAGACACAGTTCTAATGGGTAAACACAGCAAACATTCCCGGTTATTTGATCTTGTTGCAGAGGTTACTGTGTCCGGTTGCACCTAGTTTGTTTGTGTTAGTAATAATATCCTCATTGAACATTGCTGCTTATGAAATGTCTCGGTGTTGATATTATAGTATGCATTTGTATCACTACCATAAATAGTACTACATCCAGACTTAATAAATGTAGATCATATCTCCACCATTCAAATGTAAATGAAATGTGAACAACCTATTGGTACGTTCTAGCTAAGAGGTTAGTGGGAGCCTTGACGTTCATTTCAGCTGAATCATGACAAAAGAGAAGGATACTTTCATCTGATTGTTTGAGAATTTGAGCTGGCAAGAAATGGTGACCCAGAAAATGCATCTTCACATTTCAGCTAAAAAATAAAAATACGTAGCTACAATGAAGATGCCCTTAAAATACCCCATTACCTGAGGTCACACAACAATGCAGGTTCAAAAGTCAAGATTATATTCAAAAAGAAATCAGAACAAGAGTTTAGAGAAATATGACATGACTGGTTCTTTGAGAGACTCTCTGAAAATATATGACTAAAGCTTTACAATACCTGGATCAGGAAAAAGGGCACAGAGAGAATATTCAAAATTTAAATTCTCCAACAGAGTATCTCCTTGCCGTGGTTTGGGAATTAAGGAAGTCGGTTAATAATAACCAGGGAAGTTTTCAATTTAGGATTAAATCAGCTAAGCCAACTTCTTGAGTTCCTTAGACTGATGGAGGACCATGTCTTGAAGCAGAGCAAGGGAGTTTTGTAAAGGAGAGTAACAAGATTTCACTATGGAGAGATTTACTTAAGGTAGGAGGTAGATTTAATGACAGGCTTGTCTACACTTTAAAAGGATTTTCTGGTATTCTTATACTTGTAGAATATATTGGCAGACTTTCTCTGTGGAGATGCAGTCTTCCTTTGCCAGTATAGTTTAAATGATTTTCTCAAATGGAATAACCTGTATTGGCCCAAAGAATATAACTGTTTCAGCTCCAGGAAACTGCTGGCTAACGGTGTGATTTTACACAACACAGCTATCTTGGCAAAACACTGATTTAGACCAAGTAGTCAAGTTTTGAATTTCAATTTGTGTTTGAAAACTGATCGCAAAACAGACATAGTTGTTGTATTCCATAATGCTGGTGTAAAATATGTTCATTTTAACAGTAAATATTATTTTCTCTGTAAAAGTCTAGTTTTCTAAACCGTAGGTTAAGAGTAATGTGTTCTTCCCTTAGGCAAAATTAGTAGATTACACAATCCAATTTAGGTCTCAAAAGAGAGCAATCTCATTTTCTCTAGATTATGCTTCTGTAAAATTCCCAGCCACCTTACCCACAGTAGGGATATGCAAGTGTAGTTATGGAAAACCCATATGTCAGCCCAATCATGGAAAGACTTAAGAGTTCACTCTAAAAATTTGAGTGAGTGAGCAATGTCATTAAAACTAAACAGATTGTACACATGCTTGAAGTTTAAACTGTGCATAATTTTTTCAGAAGTACCTGAGTAAAACTTTAGTGCCTTGGTAAAAAGGCTAGGCTCAAAGTCACCATCCTGCAGCTGTGTGCTAGCAACCATGCAACTGTTTAATTTGAAATTAACAGATATTATATTACATTAGATGGAATAGAGTAATAAAATATCTTAAAGTAATCACAACTGAAGTAGAATTATCCATATTGCCACACAATGCCAGAAAGTTCAACTTCATAAATCAGCTTCCCATGTCGTTGTTACCCAAATGCATGAACGGTTACCTGCACCGTCACGCCACCAGCTCAAACTGAAGTCTTAATCCTCTTTTATGTCAGAATTGGGGGGGGGGAATGTCTTTTTTTAGGTCTTTTTTTTTTTTTTTTTCTTCAGTGTATGCAAGCAATCTATTTCTCAGTTCAAGGAATTTTAATAGAAAAACTGTCATGTTTATATAACTTCCAGTACAGCTGAACAGGAAGCAAATAGAAACCTTTATTTTTATGGTAGGTTGATTCTACAGATTGTCCCATCACTGCCAAGTAAGTGAAACCCAGGCTGAACATATAATATCATTCAGACATTCTGAAAATGTACATTTCCTTCCTGGCATGAACATTAATATTGTCTTTTAAATTGTTTAAAGCTAATGTTTTGATTTTTGGAAATGCCAAAGTAGACATGCAGGAAAAGAACACTTTGATGGAAGTTTCTGTGACAAAGGGATATGACAAAGCAATAATCCATTTGAAACTCTCAAGAGAATTAGCTAGAGAGAATTAAAATGGACTGGGATTGAATGCACATTTTTAATCTACCACCAGAAAGCTTCAATATGGCAAAAACTGTTGCTATAAAGCTATTTGTTAATTTTGTTATAGTGTCAGTATAGAAAAATACCTTTTTCTTTCTTCTTTCAAAATAAAATATCATATCTTAAATATTAGCTTATATATATTAATGAGATTCTGAGTAAGAAGAATAGAAATATAATTCTGAACCAAACAATTCTCTCTTGGACAATAAAAATCTGAACTAGTAAATGGAAACTGCCTTAGTTGCAAAATAATTTTTTCTAGTTAAAAAAATGTGTGACAAATAGCTTCATAAAAGCATTTTTTAAAATGTGCAGCTTTCATAATTAATAATGCAGACTGTTGTCTACTTATTTCAGTAAATAATTTGAACGCAGCTGACCTTTCTGTTTTCTCTGCTGTGTTATTAATGATGTTGAAGAGATCGTGAGGTTATTGTTCTAGCAATATATAACTCGCTTAGCTGAGGTTTTGGTTTGCAGCTAATGCTGTTTGAAATGTGGCGCCTGAATAGATTATGTACCAGCTGAGATGGAAACAAAAGACTGGAAAGCTTTCTGACTTACAAATCCAGAACGTCAATGCATTTCAACCATTCAGTTCCACCTTTAGGCATTTGGAGTACACGTATAATCTGCAGCCAGCTCTTGATTACTCCATTTAAATACTTCATGATGGCAAACTTCATTCTCTGGCAGAACACCACCAGAAGGTGGACACAGCACCCGAATTTGTCTTGAATCAGAGCAATATCTATATATAACGATTAACCCAGATCTAGAAGGGTACAGCTTTATCCCAGTTTGTGGTAGCCTGTCCTGAAAAGCGCCGGTCACCAGCGATCTCCAAAGAAGTCAGACAGAAGTCCTAAAAACCTTAACCTTCTCCTTTCATCATCTCATATTGTTTTATTGTTGGATAGAGGGAGAGGTAATTTTCTTAACCTTTTTTTTTCTTTGTTTTTTTTTCCAAAGTTCATCATACTCTCTGAGAGTTCACTGAAACATCTGGCATTTTTGAGTGCACTGATCTCTTTGTTGTATTCTTCATAAGTAGAGGTAGTTGAATTTACCTGTCTCTCAGTTTGAATAATTCTAAAGTCTTTGTTAAGCCTTTGAATTAGGCCAAAAGAGACTGGTATTTCAGGGTGTCTGAGTAGGTCTAGTCTGAGATGCTTGCTCTTATAAATAATAGAAATGTCCCTCTCTCCAGTCAAACTTGATTCTTCAGTACTTACTACATATTGGAATATGTTCTTTTTTTCCTGCAGATTTCAGAATAATTAAAATTTTACAATTTCTGGTAACCAAAGATACTGTACCACTGTCATACAGACTGTTTCTTAAGAGTGAGAAAGCTTGCTCCATGTTATCATAGAATATGCTGACAGTAGAGTTTACACAGGCAAAACTAGATAGATGTTTTAAGACTAAAGTATCATCTGCATACTTACATTTGCTTACATTTCAGCTGAATATACGAGATCCCAAATCCACATCAGTACTCATTGGGGTGTATATCTTTTTCAAACAGCGTTGAAGAGGTTTTGCTTCGCCATTGACTGGCACTCGGCAAAATTTATGTATGCAGGAAGTTTCTATGATGTAATTTGAAATGCTTGATTGGAATGGAGTGTAATTTAAAGGATTTGCCAAGACAGCAAAAGCAAAACTTCAGCGATGTATTTCATGACTTTAAATAAAACTGTGACAGATTGGTATGGTACATTTCATAAGCTTTAAAAGCTTGAAATTATATAGACAGCTTCCAGGTACAGTTGCATTATTTACATGAAACTGAGACAGCACTCTCAGTGATTCAAAGCTTAAGCATAGTTTTGTTTTGGTTGGTGGAATAGTGAACTTACTTCAAATATAGAATTCAGAAAGCCTAGAGCTATTAGTAGCAAAAAGTTTTCTTGTGTGCAAGCCAAAAAGGGATAAATATTCAATATTAGGGTATAATTGGTGACAGCCACATTCAGGCATTTGTGTTACAGAAAGCTGGAAGACAATAATGCCACCTAGGCAGTACAACTATTATAATACATAGAGACAGCCATATTTTCTAATTAAGAAGTAGGTGACTAAATTCTTACATGGCCATTATCCTATTTTGCTGTCTCAGTAGAAACCAGGCTGGTAGAGGACTAGTTTTATAAACAATTTTAATAGTGTGGAATAAATTTTGTTGAAATTTAAATTTGTAACTGTTTTTCACAGAATTTATTTATTTTTTTTTAACAGCTCTTAAGTTGAGTTAAGGTTGAAGGAATTCATTTCAGCATGTGAGTAACAGGTGGTCCTCAAGACAGTACGTACAAAAATAGGACAATCAGATTGTTTATAATGTTTTTATTTGTGGAATAATGTTTTCTGGTAAAGTTTTTTTTTTTTTTATCAGATCTTCAAATTTTGACTTCCATTAAATTTTTCATAATGTTCCACAACATAATGTTTTTCTTAGATACCCGTGTATAAAAGAATCCTCATGCAGATTTATTATAAACTGAATATGCTTTGAAATAACCATTTGGCTACAAGCCCACAGAAGCCAATATATAAACAAACCATTCACCATTCATTCCTTTCACAAGGCAGGGAAATAAATCTTTTCAACATTTTGCATTATAATATTTTAACCCATTAAATAATTTTTAATGCAGATAATCTAATAGAGCTTTATAAGATCAGTGGATAACTTTAAATTTAACAAGTTCTTGAGTTGAATAACCATTTTCTGATTTATCTTTTCTTGTTATTGCATTAAAGTAACATTAAATATCTGTTAAAGCAAAGATTGAAAAAAGACATTAGCACAACATGAAGAGGAGTATGCAGGTGTCTTGTACTCTGAGAAACAGTGTCTAGATTTCTCTTGGGTCATAAAAGACACACACAGTCAAGCACAGCATGACATACACTTGGTCTTTGAAAGTGTATTTAATGAGAAACTAGGTGAATGGCACGCATCACTATACTTTTTTGAGGCGATGTAGTCACTGAGGGTGAAATTAGGTTTTAAGTAAGATTTAAGTGGTATTGCACAGGTTTCTCACTGGTTCTCCTCACTTCAGTGATTTTCACCCTCAGAGCATAACTCTCAGAAATATCCAGAGATGTGATTCCTTCTGCTGCAGCAGGTGACAATTCTTTTCCTGACTTGATACAAGAAAGATCTTTTAAGTAATGCATTCTCTGCATTGTTAGCTGTTTCCCTAAAAGTCCCCTTGAATGCCAGCTACTGATGCTCCGTAGCAGCGATATCCTGCTGAATAAATGAGAAGCCAAAAGTGCTTGTTTTGTGTAGCCAATATTAAAGCTATATTCCCCTATGCCTTATAAGTAAAGCTTCCGCTCCTGAAGGGAAAGGGATTTTTCCATTGCTACTTCATCGCAGAGTTGGATTAACTTCAGTAATAAAATAAATAGCTTCCACAGCTATGGAAAATGAGTTCTGCCCTTGGTGAATTAGAACTAGTGTTACACTGGGCAAGAAAAGTAGCATTTTAATGAAGTGTCCACCCTCAAGCACCTCTTCCAGAGAAGACACCTGTGAATCTTTGCCAAATACTTATGTAGTTCAGCTGGCTTTATGTTGAGTCACTTGGCTAGGTGAAGAAGTTGCTGTATGCTACCTTTGGCAATTCAAACCTTTGTTAGAAGCCTGATTTATAGCTGCCCAGGAGAACACTGGTTCAGTTTTCACTATGTTTTCATTTCGGAGACAGAGTAATCTAAAATTATTTTATTCTTAAATCAGTGGGAAAAGTAATTCTGCAGACAAAGCTACAACAGCAATTATTTTTTACCCACAAATTGCCTCAAAATGAGTCAGAGTATCTCTCATAACTGTATGGTCTCTTTCCAGTTAAATGTATCATTAATTCAGCTTTAATTTTAATTGTCTTTGCTGGTGGCAGAATTTATTTCAGTTAATTTAATTTGATTATTGTTATTTCAGACATTAATCAGCATCTTATTAAACCATCTCACAGATATTAATTATGCCCCAAAATAGCCCTGTGATGTAGAGTCAGGGAAGAATTAATCCTCAGGGGACAGGAATTCCAGAATTTCCTTTGATATGGAATAAAACATTTCAGTCATTTTGGGTTTAGATTTCCAGAAACATTCAACTCAGTTTTTATCAGCTTGTGCAAACCAAGTCTAGTACGGTGACTGAAATGCCGGGCACTAAAATCAGAGTCCAGCTACAAAATGTTTGTCCAAGTATTTTCCCACACTGGCACTTCTCATTTCAACAGGTATTTTATAGTGCATTACCACCTATGTGGCATTAGAAAGAAAACACAATGAATTTTGATACTGGCTGAGAACCACCAGTGACAAACTGCTTTCAAAGGCAGCTAGGATCTAATTCAAATAACAAACCAGAAGAGCAGAAATTATGCCAAGAAGCCAGATATTCCCATACCCATCTCTGTCTTCCACAGAGCCCCGATCAGATCTCGCTTGATTGTTTTCCTCGTTACTTCAGGCACGTTACTTTATTTTTGAAAAGCAGGGACTGACTGCATATATGGACCATGTTGGGATTCATTCACTCGGGGTGAAATAACAAGTGACACCTGCCATAGGTACTTGCAATGTAAGGTGGGGAGGAGCCTTCTCGGTTATTAGTTTTTTAATAACCATGAACAAAATTATGATTTAGAATTTGTAATCATCTGTTGCATAAAATAACCTGATAATCTATACAGCTCTCTCTTCCTATTTACCACCCCAGTCCTGCAATGGAAGGCTTCCCTGAGTTTCAATTCTGGAATAGAGCAATCTATGATTCCAAAAACTATAACCTTTGGGAAGCTCAGTATGTTTTCATGTGATAAATAGTATAGATGAGCCTTCTGGCTATCTGATTTGATGAACTATAAAATGGTATCTTGCCTCTGGCACCCTCATCAGTGTCAGGTCTTTGTCATGTTTAAGGTGGAGGTATAAAGATCATGCACCTAGAGAGCAGGTGAAGCTGGTACTAGAGCTGGGCATGTTTGAGTGCCTCTAGTTTATTCTGGCTGAACGTTCCCTCTTCCACTCTGCCTCCGCTGACAAAGTAATCATTGCACAGTGTGAGTCAGGCTTGCGAACAGTTACTTTTTGCATTCTGCTGTCTCTGCTTTCTGTGTGTCAGTGTTTTTGGATTGTTAACTTTGGTTGAGCTGCTTTTGCAGTTCAGTGATTGTTTATTTTCTTGCTACCTACTCTATATGTATGTGAACCACCATTGCATTGACACTGTTGAATCTAAATGTTGTTTTGAAAATGTGGAGCTGACTTGAATATTAAGAAATACTGCTGAGCTAAAGCTGACAGTGATTTGAAGAACAGCTTATGTGTGGTGTACAGGGTTTAGCTGGTCATTTATGATAGCAATGGACTGGTATAGTATTATGCTGCTACTTAGACTGTTAATGCTCTTTACAGCATTGATCAGAATATGTAATTGAGAGTTTCTGAGGAAATAACTTCAAATAAATGTTACAGCATTTTATTGTAATTTGGAAAACCGTTTCTGTCACAAACAAGAAAAATTTCTAACTTATTTTTTAGCTACTACCCAGTTCTTGTTGCAAATGAAATGAGAATGTTGCAAACACTATAATTTCTTCCATTCAACAAAATCCTTCAGCATGAAATCGCTGTTGCAGAAACCTTTGCACATATATGGTTCTGTTCATTTTCTTGGAAAGTGCCTTGTTCTTTCCTGTCAGTGCACTAATTATATACCTAGCAAAGGTCAATGTCCTTTTGAGTCAATAAAGCCAGTTACTCTAGGTCCAGAGTTCAGACCTGAAAAAAGGTCAGAAGAAAGTGTGCTGAAATAATTAATTTCTGATTAAATTCTGAATTCTGTAAATTCACTCAGGCAAAATATTCTAAGAATTTTACTTATGGGTCTACTTTACATTTACATTTTATTAAACTGCTAGTAACTTATACCTGAATATGGAATATTATGGAACAAGGTTTTGAAAATCTGTAGTATTACAGCCAAGAATTATTCTTGGCTGAATGAAATCTGTGACTACTTTGCAATCAATGGAGTTTTTCTCCTCTGGCTGTTAAACAGTCCAGGATTTTACCTTCTATGTAATAGTTGTAGCGCTGTCATGCTCCAGTACTTCCAGCGTAAAGATTTTTTCTGTTTACAATGGGGTTTATACAAGAAAAAGTTGTAGTTCTTCATAGTTTGAGTGACAGTAACTCAGAATTATTTTAATATCTGGCTGTAAGAAATTGTCCATCTCTTGTTCAAGGTCTCAGCAAAGACTGCTTAACAAGCAAGTCCACAAGCATGCAGACTGCCCGGGATATGGAATAAAAATATCTGTTCCTCTTCTGAGAAGGCACATGCTGGTGGTAGACAGGTAGTAGAGGTACCTTAATCAGAACTGCGGTTATTAGAGACAGAACTACCGTGCCACTTCTATTTGCTTAAACTCAGCTGATGTCAAATAATAGTTCTACATTGCCAGTATAGAGGGAGTTAAACCAGACCCAGCATAGAGGGTATGTTCCTGGAGTAAAAACATAGCATCAATATCAGAGTAGTCAGAAAGAAATCTTTGAACTATGTATGCATGTGTGTGCATGTTTGATTATAGCTGTAATTATATGTTAGACTATGCATGCACACTGAGGCTACTAGGGTTTTCCCTGAGGAACATGCATTTTATGGTACTCATAAATTATTTGTTTGCTGTAACTAAAAGGAGTGATTCTGCTACTTATCCAACTTTTCTCTTTGCCGCTTAAACAGAAGTTCATTGTGCTATGTCACAATTTGTCCATTCCTTCAGCTATGTGTAATCTTCTGCAACATTTAATCCCTTTTCCACCGCCACACAATCATCACTTCAGCAATTGCATTTAGTCTTCCTAGATGTTTATGCATATTGCTCATCTATATTCAAGGAAATATTCAAATGGCCTCACATATTTTCAAATCACTTGGGGATGTCTGTCTAGAAGCTGTTCTCCCTGCATTTCCCAAAAGAAGAATGCAGAGAAGATGACACTTAATTTAACATGTAACGAATTCCCATATTTCTTTCCACAAATAAAGGACTTGTCATTTTTTTATACCAACTTTCAGCATTTTAGCTAGTATCCAGCTTGCTATACAAATGAATTTCAGCTGGATTACTTTTAATCTGAGGTCTTTGGAAGGAAGGGAGAGTTATATCCTCTGATATTTTGTGCACACTCTCCACATGCTATCTAGGGCCCACTCCATGTAGTTCTGGTCTGAGATTACTTTTATTGATTTTCCCAGCTTTCCGTATCAAAATGCAACTTTACAATAAAATGGTCAGGAAAGTGAGAGTTTAAAAATCTTACCAGTTTTATGGTGAATATTGGTTGCATAGCAATTCCTGATGGCCTGATTTTTTTCAGTCTTTTCCTGATAGCAATCACTCTCAGGAAGCTATTTCACCTCTATGGGTTTTTTCTTATTCAATGTAAAGGCTGCAAATTATATGGTTAAAACATCCATTAACATTTTTTAAAACCATTTCAATCTGCCAAATCTGAATATTAATATTATCATAAATGTGTTGTTTTAGTAAATACAGTCCAGTTTCATCAAGCAGATTAACTGAGAACATTAGCCAATATGCAATGTTTAAGAGTTGATATGCCTTCTTCCACAATGAATATTTCCCACAGTTTTAACAGGAATAAAAGGTTCAGTCCAACAGAAAGAAGCCTGAAATGTCTATGCCAAATCTGCTTCTCTTCTCCATTATTTGTCCCCACTTCATTATGTTATATTTTGTGGCAGTCAAATGAGTGTATGATTTGAAAAAAAGTTATATACAATTAATTTGCTTCGTTCCCGCAACCCCACATAAATTTATACTTCTTTATTATTTAATATAGTTGATCAGACATTGGAAATGAACACCTGTTAGTTGTTAGTCTTCCAGGTTCTTAAATATGTATGGCTGACTTCATGCAAGTGATTAATGCCTCCAATATCAGTAGCAGTGTTCTCATGTGTAAAGTTCAGTATGCGTGTGTAAACACTGAAGGATTAAGCACACATGCAACCTCATTCAGCACTTACAATGCTATCATTTAGCCAATGAGAATTTTGTCTGAATAAGGAATGGATAGGATTTGCTTAATTATTGGAGACTTGGCTATGTTGTGACTGTTACAAAATGAAAAAAAAAAAATTATTTGGAAATTTCCATTTGTTTTTTGAGAAACAGAACTACAAGTTGGCCAGCTTGTCTCCAGTACAGGCTCTGAGAGTGCAGAGCCAGTGGGCCACAGTCATCTCTGGTGATCTTTCTGAGCAGCTATTGAAAACATTTTTCTTCTTCTGAGTATTAAGTACCTTCTTTCCCAAAAAGAGTGTTTAAGTGCCCTTCCTAAGATGATTTTTGAGAGTCAGTTGAATTACAGAACATGACAGCTGTGAAGAAAGAGTATTTTAGACTGCCCTGGAAAGCCTGACACTAAGTTGCATTCCTGGTCCAGAATTTCTTGCCAACAAAGCAAAGTTTGCTTTGCATTTCTAATCTGAAGTCAGGCAAATCATTTGTTATTTAGCGGACAAGGACAGATCTGAGGTAAATCATTCAACCTGAGAACTGTTTTCACACAGAAGTGAAGTCAGAGTTTTGCCTGAGAAGGATTTGTAAAAACTATTATAATCCCACTTTGAATGAGGTGTGAACTTCTGAAAACACAAAAATGCAGTCTGTAAAGCAAAACATCCCAGTGACCTGTTACCAAATAACCTAAATGAACTAAAGACCAATCTAGTACAGTGTTCAAGGTTTTAAAGTCAGAAGTAATTTTTATGATCATCTAGTACTGGAGGTAAGCCATTCAGTTAATCACTTTAATGGTTTGAAGGACTGCACAGAAGACTTTTATCCAAGGATTTATCCTATTCATTCTGGTTTATTCCACAGCAGAGAAACAGTTGGATCGTCAAATGAGAGAAAACTTTTACGTCTATCAGAATACAATTCTAGGAACTTGAAAACTAACAGGTACATTTTAAAGAGCTGCCAGTGAGAAAGAATAAGTGAGGTGCACCCAAGAAGAAAAAAAATCTAATACAAAGCCTGTAAAATCAAGCTAGGAAAGAATTCCAGGGAAACAAAAAAATACCTAGATCTGTGTATTCCTCTTTATCATTCCCACGGTCTCTGAATGCTAAGCAGACAGGAGTGAGAATGTCACTACAGTACAGCATAAAATATTTTTAAAAATAAATTATCCGTATTGTGGGAAAAAAAAAAAGGAAAGAATCATATTGTAGGGCAAAACTATAAAGACATGAAAGAAAACTGGAGATAGAGGAAGCCAGTGAAGAAAAACTATAGTACAATAAGCTTAGCTGGAAAATACAGGGCTGTGTGTATGTACTGTGAGTAATGGCAGACTTGGATACATCTGACCATAGCTGAAGAAAGAGGTTGCTCTTGGAGAAGGACCCTCACAATTGAAGGGAGTTGATAGAGAAGATGGTGGTGAACAAATCTAGGACTTAGACCACAACGTTTCAAAGGAGAAATGCCTTTTCTCGATTAGAAGGCAAAGCACAGCATATTTCGGCAGCACCGAGAAGTAATATTTCTATACACAGTACAATGTCAATAGTAAAGGTAATAATAAATAATTTTTATGACAGATCCATCCAAAGGTATTGTGCTGTCTGTGATTTTACTTTGATGCTTATATTTCCTAGAAATATGCCTGAGCAGTTACTCTTACAAACATAGGCTGTTGATGTTCACTTTGTCTTTCACGCACTTCAGGGTCTTGCAAGGTTAAGAAAAGCTTGCAGTTTTACCTAATGCAAGCACACATGTGGAAATACAGTATCATCTTCTGTATCCACTTGAACTCTGTATAAGCACAAAGATTGCTAAATGGTTTTCAGGGTTTTGACACATAACTCATTGCTGCAAAAAAGTGGTTTAACCTCCTCCCCTGGTGAAGTTTTGTGAGTGGTAGAGAAATGTCAGTCCATCTTTCCTCAACTAAAGTCATTTTATCAGAATTGTCATTGATATGGCTTAGCCATTATATAATATCATGGGATTTCAAAATACTCTGCACACATACTGCTCTAAAATGTCTAATCATGCAGATGTTGCCCTTGTAGAGTAAGATTATCCTTTGCTATACATTCATATATTTAAGTTTTAGTAATAATGATAGTTATGTTTGATGACTTGGAATCTAGATCTTTTATTAAAACAATAACAGCAAAAACCAAAATTCCAACAACCTTAAAGATGATTAATTGACTACTAAGAAACACTTACCAGCTTTATACGTTTATAAATATAAGTTTAGTCAGCCAAGAATTTAACAGAGTTAATTAACAGTGCTCTGTCTTTTATAGTCTTCAGGCTTGAATAAATTATTAGGACAAAACCTAAGCTGCAATTTCAGTTCTGCAAGGTGCTGGTTTTCTTATAGCTCCACCCCAACAAGGATTTAGGTTTAGATTTAAAGAAAAGAAAAAGAAGATGTAAGCCAGTCTGAATAGCAAATCCAAAATTTATCCATGTTCTTTCCTGTTCAAACCTGAACTCCCCAGTCATATCCCTGATTGCTCTGCTCCTAGGGGCAGCTACGCTTTTGCTTCATAACAGCCCCAGCATTTCCATGTATAATCAAATAATTTCCCAGATCCTGCTTATGCCCAGGTAGAATCTAGAAACTAGACAGATTATCACTCTCATTTCACAGGAGGCCTAGAAAATAGACAAGCTCTGAGCAACCCTCATACACATTAAGAGGCTGTATGTTATTTTTTCTAAAATGTCATTGCAGCTGTTTTTATTTTAAAAATAGTACTCAAATTTTATATAAAACCCTTGTGATTAGAGTACGTAGGCAGTGTCATGCCAGAATCAAATCCCTACATCTCCCACCATCTATTACCATGCTAAAATCACTAGCCTGGGTGGATTTATGCCACCCTGCAGTATAAAACGGGAGATTTGTAGAGCCAGGAGGAGATAGTGTGATGTAGCATACTGACTAGGATGCCTGTTTAGAGAGGAGAACTCTTAAGACTCTGCTCTATGCACCAAGCACTGGATCTGTATTTTGTACTTAACAGCCAGTGGATGACAAATAACTTGGCTGTGAAAACATCAAACGGCATTTTCCTTCCTGGATGAGTGGTTTTAATCCAGTAGCTAGTAACAAGTAAGTAAATAACCTGTGGACACTGGTATGGACCCAAAGGCTGTCTGTGAACTCTGGTCCGGGAACTGTACCCCAGTGGAAGGCAGAAGGAGAGGAGACTGAGGAGATGCCTCCTGTGATGCAGGAACATTGCCAATATCCCTAAGAAAAATAAGGCAATAAAAAGGTGAGGAATCACTGCACCAATCATGGCTACCAAATGCAAGACAAAACCAGGCACTGATAGCATCAATTTGGTGTTTGTTTTTCAAACAAAGTGTTTGTTTTCATTTTAAGTAAATCATGCTTAGTTAATCCCCTTCAGTCTCTAGATCATGGTGGAGCCCATCTGTAGCCCTGTGTAAGGAATCTGTTTTCTTGAATGGGATGGGGTTTGAAAAAGACTGTAGCCTGCAGTGTTCCTCTTGGCAAGCTTCAGGAATGAACAAGAGATCGAGGTTTCATCTCTGAGGCACTTAATCAGGTGATAAATTCTGGGTTTTCATATCCAGTTTGAAGACCAGATGTCTGGCACCACGGTGTTTAACTTGTATATAATCAAGTCCTGTATTATATCTTTGGGTATATAGTTACCTTCAGCTTCAATGAACTGTTGATGTGCATATAGAGTTAATTGTTGATAAGCAAATATACACGTTTATGTATTTCTGAGCTGGGGACAGAGCGCCTTGGCACTATTCCATCCTATGTGCCTTTATGTAATTTTATGAATACCTACGGTTGTATGTTTGTATATATATGCACACAAATATATAAACATATATAAATATGTATATGTGGAAAGCCCTGCTCTGCTGAAATCAATGGTCATGTTCCCTTCAGATTCAATAGACTGATGGTCTGAATCTGTGTGCACTTTACACAGTTGAACAGCGTTAGCAGCAAGATGTAAGGAAATTAAAATCTAGAACAAAAAAACAAAAAAAAATCTTTTTGCATGATTTACAATCCATGAGCAATATATATTATACATCTTTTTAATTTACTAGATTGTTTTTCTATTTTAAGGAAGGTAATAAATTTTTCTAGGATGAAATATGTTATTTGGTAAAGAGTACTAGTGAAAATTAGACTAAATGTTCCAGTAACAGCCTGACAAATTCAGTCAGAAATTAATCCAATGTGAATTAGTTCAAAGAGAAGCTGAAATATAACTCTGACAATAACAATGATTTTATATTGTGTGTTTTTATATGAGGTTTAAACACGCTAACTCCACAAATAAAAAGTATTTCAAGAAATGCTCTCTGTCCTGGGAAATAGATGGCCAGTAAAACAGCTTGGATTTCTTGGGATTTTATGGCTGGATTGAGGCAGGATTTTGTAGATGTGGTTAACCTAAAATATATAGTGTGCAGTAAAAATAATAGTGTGCAGTACCAGAGGAAGAATTGGGAATCAGCTCCTAATTCCATCACCTTCCTATTTCTTCCTTTGATTTTTTTCTTTTAATAATTTTAGGCAAGTTTTCTTATGACACTTTCTGCATCTCTAAGATAGGAATAGTAAATTCCTTCCCTTTGAAAAAAACATTTTGAGACATGTAAGTAAAAAGTGCTATGTAAGAGCTTTGGATTATTATGGTAATTTGAGAGATAATGAATGTCATCCTACAAAATAACTCAGAACGTGTTACATGGAATACTAAATGTTTTTTAACTTCTTGAGTTTGAATTGCTGTTCGGTTTCTAAGCCTAGACTGATGCTTTGTTTGAAACTTCTTTTGAAATCATTTCCACCTGTTTAAGCAGTTTTGACTTTGCTGCAGACACGGCACAATAGTTGCATTGTAGTGAGTTAGACTGCTTGTCAAAAGTAAAACCTAGATTTTCATTTCCTTACATCTTGCTGCTAACGCTGTTCAACTATCCATCAGTTAGATGATTTCCTGTCACGCAAATGGCAGTTGACGTGTCTGCCAATCAGTTCTGTTCCGACAAATTTCCAAGTTTAAAAAATCAGATTCAGTTTTATGCACTAAGAGAATGAACGATTTCATTAAGTACAAAAAAGCAAATCTTTTGTTTTGTATAGTTCCCATTTTCACTGCTTCTATAACAATTCACAAATTCTCTGAATACTGGACGCAGTATTGAACTGAAACACGCCTGAGCTATAACATCATGTACCCTTGTGAACATCAGCAAGAGCAGACTTTTCTCATGAATACATGAAAGAGATTTGGAGATATGCTACACTTAGGTGCCACTGCTCCAGATTTCAGGTGCTTACTCCACCTCCTACATACTGTACCTAGTTGCAGAAATCTCTTCTGCTCCTTTCTCCTTAGTCTGGCCTGATTACAGCCAATAAATAGATATGTATGCAGTACCTGTTGCAGTATTTAGACCAAAATGAAAACCTTGTATTACTTCTGCAATCCTCAGATGAATTGCACTCTAAGATAAGTTTTCAGATGTTCTCAAACATTTTATAATTCTGAAGGGAAACAGTCCGATAGCATGCTTTTGCCTGTTTTCCAATGATAGCTACATCTTAATCTGACTTAGGTTTAACACATTTGGTAAGTGGATGAAAGGCAAGCTGAATGCTTAGACTTAAATGAAGAAAAACAAGAGGTTATGACATCATTTTTCATTAAGAACATTTACGATTAAACTTTGTGCATATGGATTTAATAGTTAAATCCTTAGTGGGTGTAATAAATAAGCTTTAGTCACATTAAGGCTGAACAGTTCTCAAAAACATCAAGCTCAATCTCTGCAAAAAGCATTGTTGTATTTTAAAAGAGAAAAAATGTAAAATACTTGGAGATTTTATGTATACCGTTAAAAGAAACAATAAAATTTTTCATAATCACAATTTTGTTCATTAAAGTGTCTATCAAAAGCTAAAGAAGAACATTTAAGCCTGCAGTAGTCAGACTGGCAAGTTTATCTGCTCTTACTGCACTGGATTCATAATAAGTACTACAATATTTTGATTATGTTTTTTTGTCCAAAGACAACTGAAACCTTCTTTTCTGGGACTTAAGGGGAAGAAAGAGAGAGATGTAACATCACCAAATGGATCTGCGGTATCTAGGTGAACAACAGAGAAAATACATCAAAAAGCTTAAATTATTGCTTAACAAAGAACACTGACAGACCTGATAAAAGAAATAGAAGATTCCATTTTGATTATGTTTCAAGGAACATTGCTGTCACTTTATGCTGCAAACTCTTTTTATGATGCAGCAAAAATATTCTCTTCCAAAGTACTGTGAAATTCAACAGGAGCTTAACTCTTTTAGTCTTCTTGTTATTTATTGCTTCTAGGGGTAAGAAGATTGGCCATGATATAGATTTTTTGATCACCAATCCAGGACCAAGAGAAGATGATGAACTTCTGCATAAAGTTGTTGACTTATGGAAAAAGCAGGTATGAACTAAATAATATTTGGCCAAAAAGGACATATTGTAACAGCACTGAATTAAGCTTAGGTAGCGCTTAAAGAACGTTGACACCTTTTTACATAGGAATAATAAGCTCTTGTTTCTTCTTCTGTCTTTCTAGCCAGCTAAGGTAGTTTTCAACATTTACTACCTGTACTGTTCAAAGGAATTGAGTACATTTCAACAAGTGAAAGGCTAACGCTCTCTCTGAGGTGAATCTCTAAATGCCCCACTGCTAGGTAAAGCCAGCGTTCAGTGCAGATAGTCTGCAGACAATCCTTTTGAATTGATTCTTGCACTATGTACTTTAATTAATGTATAATGGGTTAACAGATGAAAGACATTAAAAACATCCTACCAGACAAAAGCTTATCTGACTGTATAAAGTTATCCATTTCAAGGTGTTCAAAACCTTTCAACTGGCTTCAATGGAAGAGATTCAAACTTGTTTTTTCCTGGTAAAACACAACCTTAGCTGAATTCCTCTTCCTTCAGTTGACTTTCGGTCTTTGAAATGTTAACAGGTTATTATTAATTTTTTAGATTTCTGTGACTTCCATCCTAATTCTGTATGGAAAGTGTATGTATTGAAGTAGATTGCTAGCAGGTATGATTTATCATACTCCAATGAAAAGCAATGAAGCTGTGGCAATTAAGGAGTGCTGAGGAGCTACTCCATTTTTATCTTTTTATTATTTATGTGAAGTTTCTTTCTCAGTCATTCTACTCCCTTTATTCTGAGAAAAGTTGCATTTCTTCTTGGAAGCTGTCCTTTTAGCTTTTTAAGCAGACTTGAACCTTTAGGAAGCCACGTGTGGGTCCTCCAAAAATCATATTTATGATTCAGAAAGGAAAAGTGACGACAGGCTGAGGCTAGAGCCTGCCCCGAGTGCAGCCTTTCATTCCTTCTCCCATTTCATCGCACGCCACTTACATTAATGAGAACAATGGCTGTGATCCGAGAAGTCTGACAACTGCTGAAGCTTTTCAGGTCACTCTGAGCTGCTTTCATTAAATGGAATTGAAAGGAAAGAAATAGAAAATAAATTGTTCTTGCTGATTTTTTTTTTAAGGATAAAATTTGGCAGAAGTGAGTGCAGGGAGAGTATAGGAGGTCAAGGGTGGCCAAGGGTTTGATGAAAAGATTAGGATTCCTCTAGGAATCCCATCATGAAGAAAGTGTCAGAAGGGGAGATGCACAATGGCTATAGAAACCAAACCCAAACAAGCTGGGGATTGTTTAAAGCTATGGACAAATATTTTCTGTGTTCTGTTTGTCCTCCAGAATTTTTATGGCTTATACTACCAGCTATACTGCCTCTCTACTGTGGCAGTTGTAATACACAAGCTTTTACTGGCACTACTGAAAAAAAATCAAAATGCAAAAAAAGAAAGAGAGGAATTATACTCCTCTTGCCTTTTTATAACCTTTGATTTCTAAGGGGGGAGGGGGCAGAATGACACAAAAAACTCCCAAACCTAAAGCACTTTTATACTTTTTGACAGTACACCTGTCGTCTGCTTCACAGCTTTCCACTTTTGTGCTACTGCTTCAAAGCCCAAATTCATCAAAGAACATCACTGAGGTCACGATGCTGACTTCCTCTTGGCAGCTCTTAGCGAAGGATTCTGCAATGTTTAACTTCTGAACTATGGACCTCAGCCTTATTTAAATTGTTTAAAAGGGCCTTTTTCTTAGCTGAAAATTTTAATGTAACAAGATCCTTCCATTGAAAGCTGTTGAAAACTAAGTGGTTAAATCAACACCATCATGCTCTTTGATGCAGCATCACCAGGGATAAATGGGCCAAGGAACACAGAACATAAAGTCTCCATTGAGCTTCAAAGCAGAGTGGCAAAATGGAAAAGCTGCAATGCTGTACACAGGTTATGGTTTTAAAGGTTCCAAAAAGCTTCGTAAAGAAACTAAGAAATTCTGTGGCTTAGAGCTTGGAAGTGTGTGGGCAAACAGGCTGAGCCATCTGTGTCGATGCAGCTTCATTCACATACTGTGTAAAGACTTTTTCATTTTTTTGCTGATAACCTGTATAGCTATATTTAGCACTGTTCCTGTTGTTATATATGTACTTTCAACAAAGGAAGAGGTACCATTACTACAGGTATTCCTGCACTCTTCATTTTTTCCCTTTGTATTCATGTAAGTATAATGTTGCATTTTTCTTTTGGCTTTTAGGAAAATGAGGAATGTAGATACCTGCCTGTGCTTACTTATTTTAGTATATTAGTGGTCTTGTTTAGAGTCTATTATTCACCCTTGCTGAGGTGAACAGGTCAGGAAGGGGAAGGCTTGATGTCCCGTTAAGGTGAATGGTGAGGAGCAAGTAACCGGTCTCACTTTTTCATTTCTGGAAACAGTTTTTTGTAAACAGGGTAGACAGAACAGCAGCACATTCATTATTGAGTGACAGCTGGATTTTAGCAGCAACAAAACCTGTTTCTAAGACAAGATACAGAAACGGTTAAGAGGCTGGAACAAAGAGCTTGGTTTTTTCAGATGAACGCTCTGCCCATAAGGATGCAGAGCTCCTTTGTGAACACGTATTGTCTCACCTTTTCACTCAATGCATTATGAATTTTTTGTTGCATTCTGGCTCAGTTTCAGAAGGAGCTGAGGACATTCTTACCTAAAATAGACTACTGCACGGTGGTTAGAGCACTGGACATGAGAGAACTTGGCTTAAATCGCTTTAGGCAGAGGATGGGGCTGAATCTGATTGTACTGCTTCTGAGCTTATTGCATAAAGTAGGCAGAAGTGTTCCATTTCCTGCTCTGTTTTAAGTGAAGATCCAGGCAGCGGTGGCATTTCTTATGACATTTGATCTTTCTGGTGTGTATTGTACATCTGTATGTGGGTAAGTATGTATGTATATCTCCCTATCTATCTATCTATCTATCTGTCAGTTTATCTTGCTCACCAGTGCAAATGCTTATGACATAGAGAGAGGGAAACATCTTCACTCTCAGACTCCGGTGCTGGTCTGTCCATTGCTGTCAAAACCAGGCTGTTCAGGACATGCCCAGAATTAGACCATTCAGATGTACAGGGAACTTCAAGATGAAAAAGGGACCAAGGCAGCTGTGTGGTTATGCAGCAGCTGCAAAATTCTGTATTGCTGATCAAGCCTTTGATGCCATTTGCTAATGATTCGTCACCCTAACAGGCCTAACTGCTCCCAGGCATCAGTTCCCTGAGCTGTTCCATTTTATAGAATTCCATCTGTCTCACCTAGATAGAGATTTTTCTGAACTGACATGCCTACATCCTATTTTGGATTAGCTATAGGTATTTCACTGAAAAAAAAAAAATCCTGTTTCACATTATTATACCATCTTAGAAGGAAATGAAGAGCAACAACATATATACATTTCAGAAGAACATACTGGATTGCATTTTCAGGTGGTATAAAACGGTTCTACTTATCTTTAAGAGAATTAATCCAGCTACCAATAATTATGAATAATGGCAGCTTGTAACATTAAAAATAGGATAGGATTTCATTTAATTAAAAATGACAAAGAATGCTAATGACTGTATTTGAATTGATTTGTCAGCTATTGATTAAATATTTTTCTAAAAATTCACACTTTTCCTCAGTTTGATCATAGATTTACTCCAATGTCAATGCTATTGATGTGCCAGCACTCAGTCTATTCCAGTAAAAGTGCATAATCATTCTAAAAAGGGAAAATTGTTGTGGGTATTAACATAACTGCCTTAAAAAAATACATTTAGTTTTGATGGTGTTGTAAATTGGAATGACAGAAATGAAAATGCCGACATTTTAAAGCTTGATTTTGTAAACAAGGTCTATAGCACTTTATAGTATATGGATCAAGCTGAAATTTGCAAAGAACTGCAGATTCCCTGACACAGAGTAATGAGAAGGCTGCTGTTTTGCAGCTAGCAGTAGCCAAAACTTCATACAGTCTTCATAGCTGACTGCCCCTTCAGGCAATACTTTTTCAAAATGTACAGAAATGCCATTTCAGCTTTACTTTGCAGGGTGATGGTGATGTCCAGTGCCTAATCAAATTAGGTTAATTGGAAACATTATTGCAATGGATATGACCTGGGCTTTGGCTCCTATTTAAAGGTGACATCCTGCCTTTGAATCAGGTTTCAGCTGCTTGTTGAACTCAGCACTTGTGTAATTGTTGCCCAATTGCATTTTTTTTAAGTGAAGTAAATATTTACAGTGGTCTACATCCTCTCATGCTCTTTCTACTAGTGTTAGAAATTGCTCAGTCAACAAACTATGAAAATACACTACGGAATGACTCACAGGTAGTCCTAAAATATCTTTCTAGTCACACTTGCTAACCATGGCCAACTGCAAATACTTAAAATGTATTCAAGTAGAAGACACAGCCTAGTCAGCAAGGGAAAACAGCAGTAGGAAGGCTCCAATAATGATTTGTTATAACTTCTTCATGATTGCTTGATGTTACATCTCAGGGACCCCAGGAAGTGTTCCCTTTAAGGTCCTAAATACGAAAATAGGATGAGCAAAAAAAGAGAGAAGGGACCCATCTTTAAATGCTGTGGTTTAACAGGCAGAATTTATACTCTTCAAGCAGCTGAGAGATCTCAAAGGGTCTACCTTCAGTAGGTATCCAAAGTGACTTTAGGTAAAGGGAATGTCTTCATTTTCAGCGTGGGCAATGCAGCAAAGACTGACATGTCAAGTTTACCCTGTTTTCATTTACAATTATATATTCCTATAATGAGTTGCAAGCTGGAAAAAATGACTCTGAAAACTAAGTAAAGCTGATGCACAAGAGATCATCTATAAGATGATAACACAGCTAAGTGTTAGAATGAAAATATTGATGAAGCAGAGGATACAGTGTATGACTAAAAGTTAAAAATCAACATCTTAAAAGGCCTGAGGATTTTATGTCAAGGCCATTTCATCTATTACAGACACACAGGTAATACATAATCATATCTTCTCAAAGCCTACAGGCAAAAAATCCAAGTATGGGATACTGGTAGCTATGTGTGACTGTCCCCAGATCTCACTGAGACAAAACACTCCCTAGGAACTTGTCTGCTTGCCTGTGAAGAGAGAAATGACTGCAGGCTGTGATATCTTGCTGGATTTCTCAAGCAATCAGAAGCAAAAATCCTACTAAGACTTCCCACCTACAGTAGGAATTCCATTCCTTTTGTGGTCCATCTAAAGACAGGCTTTAATTCATAATTTCTTGCACCAAAATTGAGGAGATTTCAACTTCATTTGGCTGGGAGTGTTGATCTGCTGGAGGGTAGGAAAGCTCTACAGAGGCACGTGGACAGGCTGGATCAATGGCCCGAGGCCAACTGTATAAGATTCAACAAGGCTAAGTGCTGGGTCCTGCACTTGGGTCACAACAACCCCATGCAGCGCTACAGGCTTGGGGAAGAGTGGCTGGACAGCTGCCTAGTGGAAAAGGACCTGGGCATATTGGTAGACAGCCAGCTGAATATGAGCCAGCAGTGTGCCCAGGAGGCCAAAAAGGCCAACAGCATCCTGGCTTGTATCAGAAATAGTGTGGCCAGCAGGACTGGGGAAGTGATCATCCCCCTGTGCTCGGCACTGGTGAGGCCGCACCTTGAGTACTGTGTTCAGTTTTGGGCCCCTCACTACAAGAAGGACATCGAGGTGCTGGAGCGTGTCCAAAGAAGGGCAACAAAGCTGTTGAAGGGTCTAGAGAACAAGTCCTATGAGGAAAGGCTGAGGGAGCTGGGGTTGTTTAGTCTGGAAAAGAGGAGGCTGAGGGGAGACCTTATTGCTCTCTCCAACTACCTGAAAGGAGGTTGTAGCGAGGTGGGGGTTGGTCTCTTCTCCCTAGTAACGAGTGATAGGAGTAGAGGAAATGGCCTCAAGCTGCGCCAGGGCAGGTTTAGGTTGGATATTAGGAAAAACGTCTTCACTGAAAGGGTGGTCAAGCATTGGAACAAGCTACCCAGGGCAGTGGTTGAGTCTCCATCCCTGGAGGTATTTAAAAGACAGGTAGATGTGGTGCTTGAGGACATGGTTTAGTGGTGGACTTGGCAGTGCTAGGTTTACTGTTGGACTTTATCTTAAAGGTCTTTTCCAACCTGAACGATTCTATGATTCTATGAAAGAGGACACAAACACTGATACAGACTGTGGCAAACGTGCAAAACTGGTGATCTGAGCACACTGTCTACAAACAGCATACAGGTACTGGAAATGTAGGTACTTGGAACTATAAAAGAAGACTTCACCAAAATTTAATCTAGTTAGGATTCTGCCTAGGGAAATAAATTATTTAGATTTGTTCTGGGATATGCTATGTTACGCTCCAAATCTCAAAGAGCAAAAAAGAAAATGAAGCAAAAGATGAGAAAGCACTGATGAAGTAGCTAGAAGATTTTTATAGAGAATGGGAAGAATGTCAGTGCTTAATAAAAGCTTGAAGTAAACAATTAATGATGAATGATCAATGAGATTAAAAGCATTTTTTAGCACTAAAAGCAACAAAATTAACCTGTAGGCAGGCATAGTTTCATCAAAAAGAGTGAGATAATAAGCAGTTATACATTAACATTCAACAGCTGTTTTGAGTCTATATTTGGAAATAGCAAGCATCAGTGCCTTGTGACGTTGGGGTAAAATTAAGAAAAAATTACGATCTGTTTTAAAGATGGATGTGAGACAACACCTGCTAAAATTAAACATTTTCAAATCAGCAGACTTGGAAACTAGTAATCCAAGAGAATGAGCTACATAAGGAGTGTTCTCCTATTAGTTTATAATAAATCTAAATCAGGAAAAATTCCAAAGAAGTGAAAGAATGTCAATGCAAGTCAAATAGTTATCATTAAAAAGATTGGCCCAGTGACCCATAAAACAGCCTGTGACTGATTCCCAGTAAAATAATGGGCTTGTTAATTTGGAACTATCATCAACAAAAACCTGGAGGCTGAAAATATAATAATACCTAACAGCATCTCTTCATGGAAATCATATCTTAAGTGTTTTTGTTATGCTTTTTTTGGTCAGAATTATAGCTTTGAGCGATAGAAGTAATTTTATTGCTGTGAAGTATTCTCCAAGGTATTTAACATATTATCATGTAAAGTTATCACACTTGCACTCTATAAAAGAAATAATCAAAACCTGGTGTTTAATATGGAGATATTCTTCCAAAAATCAGTTCATTGTCACCTGTGTTCGTAAGAGGTCTGACCAGGAGACCATTAGAGTTAGCCGTCAACAGCCATCAAATAAAACCACTATTATACACTCCCAGTTCAATTTTGCAATTTAAAGAAAAAAAAAACAAACAAACACAAAACTAATATGATTCTTTACCATATATTAAGGGATATGTTAACTAAAAGTCAGGAGCTATTCTTGACCATGCTTTTTTATGGTGAGACTAGTATAAGAAATCCTAGTCCAGAGGAAGGAGAATGTGTAAACATTTGAAGGACTTCAAGGGAGAGACAAAAAATTGATCCAAGGACCTAAAGAAATCCTGATGATGGAAATTTTAAGAAACTGAGTCTATTCAGCTCATCAGTAACAAATCTGAGAAGTGGGTTTGATCAATGTGTAGGTTTAAAGAAAGAGAGAGATATGAGGAGATATGAAAAGATGTCACAGTTGTAGTCTTGTTGATCTTGCAGATGAAAATTAATGAGCTTATCTAGTCAGAACGTGAGGTTAGGAAGTTCAGCTTAGTAGTTTTCCTTCTACCAATAACAATTAAACACCTGATAGACTATGAAGAAAGTGGTTTATGCGCTATCGTTGCTAACCTTTATAACAAAGTTAAATTTCTTTTGGAAAGGCAAATCTCAGAAGTCTCTACTGTGTTTGAAATCAGGAGCTCAGAGGAGGCAGTCACAATGGCCTCCTATATTTTATGAACCTATAAAAGCTAAATTAAGGCTGAGCGTACCAGGACTTAGGCACACATCTATGTTTTCATCATGTGGAACCACTCTCAGCAAGTGGAATCTTTTTGCCAGCTGAGCCCTCCTGCTAGAGATGGCTTCAGTGACACTGGGCATTGTTATATCATTATGCATCAAGCTCCATTTCTATTCTGAAGGCTCAATGATGACTGAAGGAAGTGGTGTGATGGACAGTATCTGCTTTGTTTCTTTGTTATTGTCTTTGACGTTTTGTATTCTTTAAAAAGGATATACTGGGCAGCAGAGAGAGGGACGGTGTTCCTTGTCTTGTCCCACGTGCTGTGCTGTGCTTTGGGTGATGGGAGGTTTTCTGGCTGGTGAGGGGACATTGCACTTTACCTGAGGGCAGCTGAACATGCAGAGCTCTAAGAAGCTTTGGGAGTGCAGAGTAAGTCTGAGATGTTCAGGAGATCAGTAGGCTTGGAAGCTGCCTAGAAATGCAAAGAACAGGCACAAAGGCAGTCCTGAGGAATGACAGAAAGATGCTTTTCCTAAAGGCCTAGAGGGGATAGTGAAGAGTTTACTTCAACCCCAGGAGCCATTGAAAGGTTGCTGGCTACAGAGCAAGGCTGGAAGAAAGCACTACCTCTTTCCACCCAGCCCTTCCTACAGTGCTGGATTAGAAGGAATTAATTTACAACACTCTGTTACTTCCATTTTTCTCACTCTGAGTGTTCTTTATTATAAAAATAAAATCTTGTTTATGCTTTAATAAAATCTGGCTCTTGAGGTTCAATAGTTTTTGGTGCACTCCCTTCAAACAAAAGGCATGGACAGGGCCATTCCGTGTCTCTGGAGACTCCAGACCTTGTCACAAGGAAATCTCACACAACAGACACAATCCAAATGCTCTGTTTGGAATCTGTCAGCAAGACTGTGCCCTGGACTAATCTGTTTTTCTAGATGTCTGTCACGTGGGAAAGCATCAATCCCTACTCAGAAGTTTCTGTTATCAGCTACAAAAGGCTTAGGAAGAAAGGATGGAGGGGAAGAATTGCAAATATTGTCTTCTTAATACAGGGCAGGACATCGCCCCTATCAGATGACTACCACTGCAGATTTCTCTCAAAGGATCTGGTAATATTTTTCCAAAAGTTGCAGCTGTTTCTTTTCTCTGCTTAGCTCAGATTTGGCCCTGCACAGTTCTGTGTTTACTGAAACTGCATTTTACATGAATTTTTTAATACAACTGTCTAGAAACTCTGGAATTACAGTAAAACCGGTCCAGCAATTCAATGTGAGCAATGTCTTCTCTTTAGGGCTTACTCCTCTATTGTGATGTCATTGAATCAACATTTGTAAAAGAACAGCTACCAAGCAGAAAAGTTGATGCCATGGATAATTTTCAGAAGTGTTTTGCAATTTTAAAATTGTATCAGCCAAGAGTAGACAACAGCAGTTACAACACATCAAAAAACTTTGATACGGCCGAAGTCAAAGACTGGAAGGCAATCCGTGTAGATCTGGTCATAACCCCCTTTGAGCAATATGCATATGCTCTGTTGGGCTGGACAGGCTCCAGGGTAAGTAACCACAACAGTCTATGTTTTTTTAGCATTGCTAACCTATTTTTGCTCTTGCAGAACCATTCATAGTTCATGGATTTTTTAAAAATGTTCCTTCTCTCCACACATCACATTTCATGCTGTCATCAACCCGTGGTCATAGGTTGGAGCTGATGAACTAATCACTGACATTTACTGATGTCTCTCTAGAGGAGTTAACATCTATTTTCCTTGAAACTTAATGTTTAGGTTCATGGACTGAAGAACAAGATTTTCAGTCTGTTGCGCTGTGTTTTTATATTATACTAGTGTTAACAAGCAATTTAATTCGTTACTGAGTAGAGAGATGATTTGGTGTCACAGAATTTTACAGGGAATTAAACATTTGAGGAAGAGATGTTCTGAATTGGAACTTAATTTGTTTGGTTGGAAATTGAAAACAATTTGACATATTTCTTTTTGGATTAGATAAAACGTTTTCTTTCAGTTGTATTTTAATTGAGTGTTTTAAATTGTAAAAAATTGAAAAAATTGAAAATTTACACATCAGTTTTGAACTAGAATAAAATATGTTTTGATTCATATTTTAATAAGTTAAGAAAACTTGAACTGATAGCTACTTTCACAATAGACACTGTAGTTAGTGGGTATAATATAAAATAGTACAATATTTTCAAAATAAAAAATTCTGTCTAAATGCAAACTCAACACTGAAATGATTAATCTTTTTCCAGACAGAATTATTTTTTAATCTGTTCTACATGCTTGCCTTCTGATGTTCATTTTCTTAGGGAGTGATTACATGGTATAATGGAGAACTCCTAAGCCTGCTCTGAATGATCTTTTTGTTGTGCTAGAAGCAGTACAGGTGCATTGTCACTCTGTTCTACTTGGTTAATTGGAAGCAGGATGTTTTAGACCAGGCAAAATGCTGAAACTGATGTATTCTCCTGCTGAGCTGATGTGTTACTTCAGTCACTTTTCTGTTTTGAGATAATAAAATGTATTTATTTGGACCTTGGATTAAGTCTTGTAGACTTCAGGGTCCTTCTTATTCTGGAAGTGTTTGGCTACTTAAAAGCCCTTCTCTCAACCCTGTAGGTGGGTGTCCACACTAAAAATGCACTTTGTGAGGCCCTTTGGTTAAGTAGGCAATGACTCTATCTTTCTCTGCCTCACTCAGCTCCTACCCCCTGTCGAGATAATTCACCCACAGACTGTGGGAGCCCATCATAGGCTGTACATAAGCTTACTTTCTTGTACAGTACCCAACTATTCTCAGACTAACCAACTGAAATGATGGAACATTGCCTATCAAAACATTGTCCTTTCAGATGATCCATTTTTTCAGCCTATTCTCTTTTAATAGAGGTAATTTTTACATGTTCATTTATTATTTGGTTTGGTGTTGGAGCTCTTATACAAAGGATAAGAATTTTGAGTTGTCAGAATTGCTCATATTTGCTCTACCTTTCACAGCAATTTGGACGTGATTTGCGGAGGTATGCTACTCATGAAAGGAAGATGATATTGGATAACCATGCCTTATATGACAGGAGAAAGGTACTGTTTATTCTCAGAAATAAAACTATTGTGTTTTTTATTTCTGAGTATGCATTTTCATTTTATTTTTGATATTCAAGTATATAGAATATTTTAGTTTGGTTCTCTATCTATTATGTGCTAAAACAGTCCCACCTTCACAAGATTTAGTTTCACTGACAGAGCCTGATTAAATCTGAACAAGTAAATTCGGAAATCTTTTTTGGTATTGCCGAGGTAATTTCTGAAATTTAATAAGAAACATACGTTAGACAACAGTGTTTGGAAGGAATTGTGCAACCTTCACCAAACTGAGAATAACTCATCTGCAAGTATTTGAAAAAACTATTTTACTGTCCCAGAATGAAAGGTCATTTCTGTGTCACAGGCACAATTTCAACAGGGCTTTTGTGGACATTTCAAAGGAAGAAAAGATATTAAGTGGTACAGGCTCAACTAGAAGTCCTGAGGAAGTTTTTGTAGGGTATGATACTAATTGGAGATCAGGGATCACCCTGCTTTAAAAGCCCTGCATTCAGAAGTCCATGTGGGGTTCTGTTTAGTCAGGCTTGCTAGTCTTGGTAGTAATTGGTTGTATTTCTGGTCTAAATGCTCTTGGCTGCAGTGATACTAATCCCTGCATTTATCTGGCTTAATGTCTGTATTTGTATTAGGCCATTTTAATAATAAGCAAAAATCAATATGGAAGATGTTTATTGATGTCATTATAGGGGAAGGCAAAAGTACCGTGTCAAGATTTTACATTAATCTTTCTTATATATTCCTTGTAGAACAGAGACTGCTTTTAGCATCTCTGCTTACATGCAGCATTGTCTCATTGTTTGTGAGACGCAGCAGTGATCTAAGCCCGCACTCCATTTCAGCTGTCTCCATATGTTCTTGTCAGGCTCAGACGCTATAGCATCCTCAGTTCACATAGAAACCTGGGGAAATGATCAGACTAATGATCCATTTAGTCAAATATCCTGTCTCCAACAATTGTCAATACTAGATGCTTCAGAAGAGAATATAAAATCACGTAATAGATAAATATGCTATCAAATATCTAAAGGGGGATGCTTATTCACAAACTCAGGGATGATGTCAGTATCTTTCTGCCTGTCTTTTATATTTTGAAAGCATTTAAAATATAAACTCTTTGCGTCAACATAATATAGCAAATGTTATTATCTGCAAGTTAATACGTGCGCTGCTAAATAGCTTTTTGGATGTAACAGATAACTGCACTAGGGACATACAAAGAATTTAAGAAATGCCAGTGTTATTTTTTGTGTGCAGAAAAATTTGCCTGCCTGGCGTACAAGTATATATCATTAAATCTAATTCTTTTACGCAGAACACTGATGCATTCAGTGATGCAAATTGGACACTGTTCATTCATGAACAGCATCAATCAGTATTATTTTTTCCTTATTCTGTTTAAGCTTTATGTCTGATGTACCATTCAAATCCTTCTGGGAAAGAAAATGTGAGTTTCCATGTGAATTTCACTGGACTAGCCCGGATGTTTTACAGATAAATGATAAGTTTATCTTCACAGTGCCCTCTGGGAAGAAAGATGCTCTTGTCTTCCTAAGTTTTCAAGTAAAGAACTGAGGCAGAGAAAGATTTAAGGCTCTAAAAATCCATTGCAGTTTGGCCTGAATTTTCCCCTGTTGAGTATCTGCCTGAGGACTTTGAAAAATACATAGAACTGTGTATATCCATCACGTTTCCCAAAGTCATCAGCTGTAGCTGTAACTGAATTTCCAGACCTTCTACATGTCAACTTACATTTCGTCACTGCACTGCCCAAAAAACAAAGAAGAATTAGTGGGAGGACTGAGAAGGAAGATTTAAATATTTTTGCTTATTACTTATTATGATGCAGGAATTCTATGACAAGGGAAAAAAAAAAAAATCCATGCCTTCAGGGCAAATTTCAACTGTCTTGGCCATGAAGTCCTTAAACTAGGACTTCCATACCTCAAATGAATGACATGAATGGATCAAATGTCCCTTTCTGCTGGGAACTCTGTTTGCTTTCAAATGTTTCCCCCCTCCAAAATAATATCTAAGTCTGCCTTTTCTCATTTAATCCCAGACACAGACAGTTTACCTCCAAATTTTATTTTCTGCTGCAAAACACAGACGTACTACTGATTTCAAAACAAGAAGCCATGACAGTCTGTTGACACAGCAGAATACTGTTCTTGCCTCTGCTGCATTCTCAGAAATCGCTAAATTACATTAGCTGAAATTTTCCACAAAGAAAGAAAATTCTAAGGCAGCTATGCAATATGAAAAATTTCAGACCAGGCAGCACTGAAGTTATAATCAACTTAAAACAGGATCTTCTATGAAGTAGTGCCATTCTAACAAGAAGCAGGGAGACACCACCATCCATCCGTGTGTTCCCCACCCCAGCTTCTAAGTATTCTACTATTTATAATCTAATGTGTTAAATTCAAAATTTTTTTTCTTATTTTTAACTTTGCAATTTTGTATTAAATTATTCCCATAAAGGACATTTTGAACAAAAAGCCTTCCACACTGCCACCCAGTGTGTAATAAAGTCAAGAATGTGTGTAATACAGCAATGGTGTCTGTAACTGTGAAACTTGAGGTGACGACCCATAGTGGGAGAGGAGAAGTTTGCAGTAAGTTGTGTGGCTGCCAAGGTTGATTAATTTTTAGGGTCATCAGGTCAGTAAGCTTAAAATCAGTGATGAAAATAATTAGTAACTTTAGTGCTGTTTCAGGGAATGTATGCCCAAATCGTGAAATTTTTAGGGTTTTTTTTCTTAGTTTAATTATAAAGACTAGAGAATCTTCTTTACTGTCATTCTAGTGCTTCTATTTAAAAACATTCGACTGGGGGGGAACACTAAAAACATGGATGTTTTATCTGTACCGTCTTTTAAATTTGGGTTGGAACATGAACATATGTATTTCATAAGGACATTTTTCTTTGTGGTAGCAAATCTTCCTTTCTCAAAGGAAAGCTTTCTCAAAGCTAAAAACAATCAGGAAGCAGGTATCCTTGTACAAGCTGCTCAAGATCCCTCAACACAACCTTAATTAAGGTTAGTTAGGCACCATAGATAAAAACTGAATCACATCTTTTCCATGTTTCTCTCCTTGTTTGCTGAAGAGAGGTTACCTGATGTCACTGGCTCTGTCCAGGCAGACAAACTTCCATGCATGACTCCGTAACCGTCACTGGGGTATAATTCAGGAGCTGGACCAAATCCTTTCTGCTTCATTGTTATTCTTCTATTACTCTGTGTGTGTGTACAGCAAAAGGGTCAGGGAGAGGGAAACTAATACTTGATCAAACCTGATGAAGAGCAAATCCTTTCTTTGAAAACACCTGCCTGTCATCATTTAAAATTTTGCAAGCTGGTATAAGAAGTTAATAAACCGTGCTATAGGAAATATACTTTGATTTTTTTTTTTTTAATGGAATGTAACAGTGCCTGTAAAAGAGTGTCTTTCATTATAAAAGACAACAGTTTCCTGGTTTGCTCTACATTCCAATATATAATTTTGTATACTTTATTCTTCTATATTAATATTTATCAGCCCTTTGGCACTGTGGCCCACTGCCTGAAATGTGACGGGTGTCAGAGAATCCCAGATTCCAGCGTTCAAGGGGTTGCATCGGGAGAGAGTCCTGGTTACTTTAATGTATTTCCAAAGGGATTCTGACAGGAATACAGAGTGTTAACACAGAAGTTAGGAATCAATTACATAGCTTTGCAGAGGGAAACAAAAGGAACAGATATTTCCTCCAGGGACTCATTACAAAGTTACACTGTGAAATTATTCCTCAGTCTTGATTTTTTTTTTTCCTAGTGTGAATCTTTTTCATGTATTTGTGGGTTTTGGAAGACAGTGTGCAACTACCAAACTAATGATTTTTTCAGTTCTGTAATGAAAAGGACATTTTGTAGATCTTCCTTTGGTAGGAAAATTGTGACAACAAAAATTGAAAATTTACTACCAATTATTTGTCAGCCTCTTTTTCATAAAAAGATGAGTGGATATCCAAATCTGTGCCTCTTTAGAACTGTGTCCTAAAGCTATGGAAATCAGCACTTGTATATACTAACTTGAAGTATGAACTTTCTGTGATTTACATCAGCTGGAGATCAAACCTTACAATGATTCCCACACTCATGGAATGAAGGAGTTCATTGATCAGCCATCAGGAAGAAAGAGAAATTGTATATTCCTCGTGTCTTATATTATTCTTGCTGTTGCACTGGTTACAAATGGCACGACACAGTTAGGAACCAGGCCAATAAAATTCTCACTGTAAAACTTTCCTGATTCATGAATGAACAATATGCTCTCTAAGTAAAGTAGAAGTGCTTTTGCAAAAAAGAATTTCATTTTTCTGTGTGAACCATGTCAGGTTAGCTGACAATAGGCTCTTCCTTAGAAAAATTAAGGTTTTTAAGCTGGAAACCCTGGCATCACTGGTTGTTTTTACACTCCTCTGTGTTGGATTGGGGGTCATTTATCCCTTAATTCACTATAAAGAATTCTTGGTTACAACATGCATTGTGTCTAGACTTAATCAGGAGCTAATAAAAGTGTAAGCACTGACCTGTTATGTATTTATGTAACTTGGTCATCAGTCCACTGTCTGAACTGCAGCTTTTAGTCTGCATGTATATATACAGTTTGCCACATACTGAGATTTGAAGGGCACTTTCTTTGCAATGATTAAAAGTTTGTGAGGTACTAGGGCAGTCATTAGCAAGTTTTGACAACATCCTGACAGCTTTTAATTGGGTGAAATGGAGAGAAAACTAGTGAATCTGACTAAAGAAGATATAGCTCTAAACCCTTTTTATTTTTAAACACTTGTCTTTAAGCTGAATAACTATCATCTGCTTGCATGAGAATGTAACAGATGTGTGATTTACTTTCACTTTAATGTTTTATTATTTTTAAAGTTATTTTTAAAGTGGCTGGCAAACCACAGGCTTTCTATTCTTAAAGGAGTAGCTGTCCTTGAAGTATGAGTGCTTCTCCCCTTTTACAGGGTCAGCAACCTGGAATAAGATTCAGGAACCGCAAAGGTTGTTGGTTGCTCCTTTACCAAACTCTGGCACTGTTAGCTAGAGTAGAGCATCCTTGTCATGCAGAAGGGCACTTTGGAGAGTGTCTGAAGCTGGACTCTATGATATTGGATTTTTGCACTCTTCACCAAGAGGGTGGGTAAGACTTAATGTGGAACGACTGTTCTCCCATGAAATGGCTCTCAGACTCAAGTGTATGCTTTTCTTCAGTAAGAATATTACTTAAGGAAAAACTTCCTCATTCTCCAGAGTATAAAATGTTATGGTCCAGTCGGCTTATAAACTTACCATCATCTTTAACTTTGAAGTTTGCTCCACCACAAATATAACATCTTATTATCTGTCTGTAGTCTTCATGCCTTTACTTTGTCTCTATGATTAATCTCATCCAAGTCTCCAGTTCTTCTTAATTTGACATAGTTTCATTCAGTTTTGTAGACTCCAATAGCTTTGTAGACTCCAATGTTGCTGCCTGCTTCCTCCTGGGTACTATTAATACCACTTCAAAATCCAGGGAAAGACTGTAAAAAGGGTGGCTACAACTTAGTGGTGTAAAATGTCAGTTTGAGAAGTACTTACCCCAGAAGTTCCTTACCCCAGAAGTTTCCTACCCCAGTATCGAAAGGATCCAATAAGCCCTTGTGAGTCACCTAGAGAGCTGCTGTAGCTCTGGAAGACATAAGCTATGTCCTTCTGCTGAAATTAAAATTAACCAGTTCCAAATATAGTTTAGATTCTGGACTGTAAGCACTAAAATGAAATTCAAGTTCCAAAAATTTCATCATCAAGAAAAGCTGTGTTTTTAATTTAAGCTGATTTTGTTTTAACTTCTGTTATTCTGACACTTGCTGTTAGCTGCTCTTTGGCATTGCTGCAAAACCTTTTTGTTGCTTGTTACTCTTAAAATTCCACAGGAACATAAATATGTTGGATTTCTTTTTTTTTTTTTTTTCCCTGACTGTGTCCCTGGATGTTATCTGAAGTTGCAGCTTGCAGTTCATAAATCCCAGACTGTTGTGATCCTGTTCTTCCTCATGGCTCATCCATTTGAAGATCCAATTCAGATACCCAATCTTTGTTATAAACAGTTGTAGATTTGCTGCAGTCTCGCAGGTTAAAGCTCTCTCTGCTCCCTCTGGTTCTCTATATGTAGTCACTGGATATAAAAGGTCCTTCTTCAGCTTCCAAAAAACCTGACATACATGGTTGTTAAGACGCTATGCCTGTCACTGGTATCTGAAGTGTTTACATTGATGATTGTGAAGACATTTGTCCCACAAACTTCCATTCCCCTTGAGGAAACACAGCCTAGACAACTGCTAGTGTTTAAAGGAAAGGTTGAATGAGCAGGCTGAAAATAATGTGATGTTTTCTCAGTTTGATTCTTCAGGGTTGTGCACTGTCCAAGCTCTGAACTTGGAAATGTCTTAAGTGCTCAGCCAAATCACTCTGAAATTTATGTGTAAAATTTTGCACATACTGCTGGTATTTTGGCTTAACAGAGAAAACAATCAAGAACAGCTGTTAGCATCTGTGGAAGGCAATCCTATGCAGACTGGAAATAAGAGATGACATACTCTATTTGTGCCTTTTCTTACTCTGCAGTAGGTCCGTTCTTGCCTAGTACATATATCTTGTATCACTTTGTAACAGGGCACCATGTCAGGCTGGTAGACTGATGTGATTACAGTCAGCCAAAGGATCATGTACCTCTTCAGACATGTGACATTGGAGGGCATATTCAAACAATTTTTAGGTATTCATGTTCTCTGAACGTTTTCTGATCCCTCTTTGAATCCTGATTTGGAATGTGAACAGGCAACATGAGAGGGAAGAAAGCATTTTGACATTTGGAATGAAGTGACAATTGTGTGAGCTGAAGAGATCACATATGTTGTTGTAATGTGGCCTGAGGAAGGAGGATGGTCCAGAGGTTTGGCTATTAGCTTGCAACTTGGGTCCCACTGTAGCCAAATTTTCTCTGTAGTTTTAAGCAAGTCATTTAACCTTCCTTGATCTCACTTCCCAACAATAAAACCTAATTCCCACAATGTAGAGGTACAGTAAGGATAAGTAGTTAACCACTGTGGCAAAAACTAGTTCAGTTTAATGAAGGATTTTGATCACTCAGTGTTTTGCCTTTCTCTATAACTGGGAGAAAGAACAAATGTTTAATGAAGAATTTTGATCATTCAAAATTGGCTTGTTCTCTTAATCAGAGGGAAAGTCAACCTGTTGACACTTTTTGCAAAGGGAAATGTTTTTTGAATCTCAGCTTTGGAGACAATCCACAGATCAGAGTGTTCCAAACCTCCAAAACTCAGACAGCTCTTAGGGCTGCAAGCTCTGAGGGGCTTGGCTTGGCTGGCTGCTCCAGGCTCATGGAGCCAATAGGCTCTGGGGACCCTGGCTCTGATGTAATTAAAATGACTGATTTGAACTCAGGCTCCCAGTAGCCTGTCAAGCAAGTTGTTGAAAAGATGGGCAAGCTGTCAGGAGCTCAAATAGGCTTAGATTTTTAAAAGTGCCTGGTAAACTAGATTCTATTGGATTATTTTTTTCAAGGCAATATTTTGGTAATTATATCATTTTTATGGAACACCCAGGTTTAAGTGAGTAGGAAATTTCCAACAAACTAAAATTCATTAGAGTTTTGCTGAATAGATCTGTTCACAAGACAATGGGATATTATGTTTGTGTGACTATACATGTGTTAAGTAGAAATATTGTTCCCTCAAACTGTCTTTTCTCTGGGAATCCTAGGAAGTTGAATTCCAGTGATTCTCAGCCAGCAGCATCCATATATCATGTTTCTCTGTAGGTCTTGGTGTGAGGATGCCCCAAACTTAAGTATAGAAGATGCTTCTGAAAGATCTACTGTGCTATGCAAAGCCCAGCCCTACCACTTATACCATGGATACATTTGAGTTTTTAAAATGCAGGATTTATCAACCTTTTTTACTCTTACTTCCTAACTAAACTCCCTTATCTGAATTAATTTAAAACTGGTACCATTACCAAATAATTCAGAACCCATATTGACAGAAAATAAGCTGCTTTTTGGTTGCTTTTACATTTTAGTAACTATTTGGAAAATATTTCTTGTAGATACAATAAAGAAGGATGTTTAAAACTTCCCAGCTATACTTCACACAGTTTCAGCTATGGTGGGATTCCCTATTGCTCTTTCCTTTCATTCAGAGTATATTCACTATTCTTGATGCTGTTTGCTGTTCAGCCTTTACTCAGAGCCAAAGAACCTGGCAGAAATCTTCTGTATTCGGTGTCTGAGCTGTAATCATTTCCCATTTCACAGGAGAAGACTCTGCATAAAACAGGAACTAGTTTCAGCTGCTCCATGTCGGAAGTTCTGAATGATATATTTCCTCGAATCATTATCTTTTGAGTACCTAAGCGAGCATGTGGGAGTTAGGCTGAATGAGAGGTGGGATGGACTAGATGCATTAAGCTGTTGCAGGTACTTTTCTCTATTCCTGTTTTGTGGCAGGAGATTTCTAGGGATGGCATGCGGAACAGCGTCATGGCTGGATCATGGTCATGTAGAAAGTGTCTCTTTCCTGCACCTTTATCACACTACTACCCAGCGGAGATCTCAAGCTGATTGTTAGATCTGAGGGTTGGATTTGTCTTGTAGATTTAGATTTTTGTCTTATATAAACCCAAATGTTTTCACAATAATATTCCAGAAAGTCACTTTTAAGTCCAATTATTACTTTATGCAGTTCAAGGCAGCAAAATGAAGTGATGTAAATAATTAGCACTACTTTTTTGTAAAAGAGTAGCTGGCATTCCTAGGGTATAATAGATTGATTAAATTATTAGCATATGAATGTTCTTGCACTAACGTTGTAGGTTGTTGGGTTTTTGTAAGAGGAGGGTCACAAGCTCAATGTTATTTTGAAGAGTCATTGGAGCAGAAAGCAGTTATTAGTTTTATGTCCTATGAAAATTTAAGATGGGAAATAGCTGCCTTAATGTTTTCTATTGTTAAAGAAATATTGGAAAAAATATGACACTCTTTGCAGAAGACTGTGTATGATTGATGACAATTTTGCATTTAAAAACCATTGTGTGAATTTGAATGGCATTAAATGTTATTTAGTTGTTGAACAGCAAGAGAGGCAGTTTATATAACTGATCTGAATAGTAAATTCACAAGATGCTCTGAAAACTTCATAATGGGACCCAGCTTTGCAAAACATTAAATGCTGCACAGTTACAATGAAAACAGTAAACCCCTATGCTCCCAACTGTTTTTTAAGAGAATATTTAGTTTTCCTTGGGAAACCAGTATAAGCGTTAAAGGGGAAATTTATCCTGGGATTTCTTCCACATTGTGAAGATCTCTATTGCACAGTCCTTAATCACTTGCCTGCAGAAAGCATTTCTATTTAGGAAAATCCTTATCTGACTCTTCAGGCAGGGCTTGCCCTGTCTGTCTTTGCATATATCTGTAAAGCCAAATGAAGGTGTGATTGCAGCCCAGGTAAATGACTATTATATGACTGTGATGCTTTGATGAGCTGGCTCGAGGGTGTATGTAAGTTTGCTGAGTTCTGCTACTGCCCATCTTTTGCCCAAGTAGTTGCTTCACAGGCAACCACAGTGTTTGCAGCAGGCAGCCCATCCAGTCATGCCTGGCAACATACTTGAACTTCTGGCCTCCCCCATGATATTCACATTTTTCTCTGGCTGAGTCTAAGTCCGTGTTGCTGGCATGCCACTTAGCCAGTAAATTTTATTTTGAAATAAGTCTTACCTGACAGTGACCACGTTGGTCAGAAAAGTTATGTTTGTGTGGTGGCTTGGCTTAGTGGATGGAAACAGCTCTGAGGAAGCCAGACTGATTGCAGATGTCTGGGCTGTTACCTGCACTTCCCAGAACTCTGTAAACAGGTCTCCTAATAAAAAGCCATCTTTGTTTTCCAAGCATTGATTCTTTGCTGTCACTACCCAATACGTGATTTCTCAAAAACATCTATCACTGGGAAGATGAGCTGGCTATGATTCTATACCCTCATTTTATTACATAAAGGTGTGTAATATTAATACGGGTTTAACTGTGTATTCAATAGTTATTGTCTGAAAATCAGTTTTCTTGTGTCATCTGGGAACGTTTACTCCACGCTACCTTTCACTGAAAAAAGATGCCTGCAGAAGTTTACTTGCACAGTTAAAGAAGCATTTTTTATGATTCTTTAAAAACTGGATGTTATAGTCTTATTTTGGCAGATGCTGTTCTAAAGCTATGAAGTTATAACAGTGAGACAGTGAGCCTTGAGAACATCTTGATGAATTAAACATGCTGCAGCTGCAGAGTTTGCTTTAGATGTCTGCAATAATGACTGGATTAAAGCTAAAGTAAACATAAAGATCCAAAGTTTATAATATTGATTTCCAATGTGATCAGTTGTTCACATAATCATTAGTACAATTAAACACTGAGTCACTGTAAACAGATGCATATACTTTCATTTGCATTCCAGTTCTTCTCTCTCGCTCTCAGGAAAGTGGAAATTGCATATGTGATTTGGGGGATTTTTTCTTTTTACACTGGTCTATTTTTAAAAATTAAGAATTAAAATAATCTACTTTTCTTACCTCTTAGTAAATTAAAAAATGATTATGCATTTTCTTCCAAAGTGTGGTTTTCCCCAGTGTTCTCTTAGCAGTTTAAATGTTTCACGTATAGTATATGATAGTTCATTTTTACAAAGTCTGCATATAATTCATATATATATTTAGGTAAATTTAATCCCTTTGTAGCAGCAAGCTGTACATCTAACACAAAGATAAATGTACATAACTGTTGTTTCCTTTGCTCAGTGTGTTTTCTGAACAGTTCAATGAAACCCGTATCGCTAATGAAAAGGGAGAGCTCTCAAAATGCATAAGTAGGTGCAGACCCAAAATATTTTAACTATACTTTTTCATTCATTTTAATTTCTAGGGCAGTACAGAGCCAACCATTTTCAAGTGTTTTAATTCAATTATTCCATCAGTATGCTAGGGTAAGTTATTGAACGTGGGGCAGGTAACATAGTCTCAGATTTCCTGTCAAAAGAAAAAAGAAATTGATTGAGAAGAAGCTAGGTAGAAAGGAAGCTGGAAAAGGAAAGAGCCAAGAGCCAGAGAGGAAAACAGGGTATGGAGTGGGAATGAGAATGGGAAGTCTGTGGGGGATATACAGATTTGATAAGGAAGTACAGAGTGGCTGTACAAAATGATGGGGAAAGGAAAGGGTATATTTGATTAGCAGCTGCATCGTGGAAAAGAATCTGGGTTGGTTGAAGAGGCTGAGCTGAAAAGGGATATGGAAAAAGAATGACTGGGGAGAGATAGGAGTGGAAGTTTGATGGACTAAAAAATAAGTTAAATTCGTTAGGCTAATGCTCTAAGCTGGCAACAAGGAATGGGTAAACTTTCAGTTGCCCCAAATAACTGAGTAAACTGTGTTTATCTCACTTTACTGTGGATATGGCATGGGTGGAGCCTGACGTTACATTAGAAGTCTGAGGGGAGAGATCAAGGCTACAACTCAGTATAGGGAAGTAGGGAAGAGAGGGAGCTAGAACAGATACAGATTGTAAAAGCTCAACTTGCTAAGACTGATTGATCCCACATTGGCCTGCAACCCAAGATTGTTGTCAGTGCTGTCAGCAAATATTTGCTCTCCCTGTGGCACAGTGTATTTCCTGCCTAGTGAAGGAAGCCTACGTATGTTCTAGGAATTGAAGGAAGCAGTATTTCTTTGAAGAAAAAGAAGTCTCGTGCATATACATAGGAAAACTGAATTGAGGTTAAAATACAATCAATCAACCACATTCTGGGATTTTTTAAATTGCAAGTCTTTGTTTTTGCAATCTCAATAATATTCTTTTTAAGTGTTTTTTTATAATAATCCCATATGAATTACACTCAACTGTGTTTCATAAAATCCAGGATTCTGCATTTTTCTTGTTTCATTCATTCATATGGAGCTTTATAAAGAAAAATACAATAAGCCAACTTAACAGTATTTGACAAGCTAAAGCTACTGTAAATAACATAGACTTAAAGCAAAACAGAAGTATAGCTAAAGTGGAAAAGGAAGTCATCCCTGTTAATCTTTTTAGTGACTTTGTGATAGGACACAGATTGTCAGAGAACTACAGGGGCCAATAAGTTTTTGTTCTGTTTTTGTTTACAACAGTGTGCTATTTAACACTTTAAACTTTTTGCCTGAGTTATCAGATAGGAAGTTCCAAGTTTCTCTTCACTTTGTGTGCCCAAAACTGAAAACATATTCTTGTAGTCTGGATGGTTATGTATTATACTCTTTATTTATTGTGGAATGTTTTTAATTGTTTAAATTGTAATGGGAGGTTGGATGCATAACTATGTAGTGTTTTGCAACAAAGTAACCACACATCTGTCATTTTAAACAGAGACTAGTTCCATTTTATGCACAGCATGGTCTTGTTTACAAACTACATTTTAGCAAATAAAAACGTGCTCATTCAGTTAAATCAACAGATAATATTAATTTTTTTTATGTTTTATTTTTCAAAGTGTCAGCTCTTCAACACTGGTCTTTTTCTTTCTTCTTTATCAAAGCTATTTGGAGTAAGTATGTAGAAAGCCTGAAGACATTTTGTTGCTCCATGTTATGAAATAGTTAATAGGATAACTGCCTAGAATATCCTAATATTAGCCTGATTATTCTGCTTTACTCAGTAAATCTACTTTTTATTGTTCAGAAATTGAATATGAATAAATCTATAACTAGAGTTAGAGAATAGTTGCAAGAGAAATATTCAAGTATGGTATTTCTGATTAAAAGCACAGGACATGTCCAGTGGTAAAATGAAACGAGAATTTATTATTCCAGTTTCTATTACCTTCAAAAATTATTCATGCCCAGAATCATTAGAATAAATTCCACTGCACTATTTTGCATCAATACCATTACACATGATTTTGCCTGAGGGTATTGAGTCAATGGGTAATGCTTGTAATACTGCTTTTTCAATCCTGGTTTGTTATAGTGTCATTTCAAAGGGACTTTTTTTTCTCTCTGATTTATTTATCATCTTATTTGTAGCTGGATTAGGAACAGATTAGTTTTTATTTTAAAGCAGGCAGGGTGACGTGAAAATTACTACAGAAAATACCAGTTAAACACGAAAATTACATTTGGAGATAATACAATGTCAGAGGCACTTCAGGTTATTTGCTACTGAAAACCCTCATGATACTGTCAAAGGGAAAATGCACAGTGTCTACACAGTGCTGTGGAATATTATTATTGAACTTGGTGAAATACTTCACATTTCTAGCACAATTAGTACTTCAGCATTTATGTTCTATAATTGTCATGAAATTGTTTGTACTGTTGATAGTCTCATTCATAAACATAGCATAAATATTTAGCAAAATGTCTAATTACAAGCAAAGCAAAAATCACCAACACCCAGTCTTAAAACAAAACCTCTCCAAAAAAAAAAAAAAAACCCAAACAAGAAAAGATTGGGGAAAAATAAGAAAGGAAAAACACCTGAAAGTTGTTAGTCGTATTGTTTAGGAAAGTACTAGAAGACAGATGCTCAGATATTATAGCAATCCACAAAATGTAAAAAAAATATGTGTTGACCAAAATGAAGATAAATACTACTAGAGTAAAATATACTAATGGGTAATTACTACACGGTTCCTTAGGGCTTGATTCTGTCATGTTTTTTCATCAAGCAGTGTCTTATTCTGAGAATGTTGTCTCACTGACTAGTGATAGAATAAGATGCTGTCCTTCTCAGGCTGGCTAGCAGTATGAATATCAGGACCATGGAGAAGTTTCATTTTTCTGTGTTACTTTCTGACAGCATTCATACTACACAAGATAGTCACTGAATACAATTATTTGAAACCTCTTATATAATGACAGGATTGTATGCATTTTTATCTGGAAATTGCTCTACTTAGACTTTTTTTTTTCCCCTATTCCCTCCCCTCCCTCTCCATAAAATCATTTAGCTTGCTGTGAAAGTTACTGATTACAGTGATTCCTGTTAGCACTTTGTCTACCCTAATGAGTCAGCTAATGATTTCAGAGAAGTAGCTGCCATTTTATGGATTGATGTTACATTGTATTCCCATACTTTCATTGGAGATTGAAGGCACTCAACCTCATATGACTCAGTGTACTGCAGGAATTCATGGATCTTCTGTAACAGTTTCTCTACAGTTACAAAATTCTGGGTCTGTAACCGGTGTAAAATTGCAAAGTTATTTGCTACACTGAAGCTCTGAGCAGATTTATGTTTTCCACCAAAGATGTACAACATTCATTCTTGTAAAGTTAACAGGAGCAGAGAGAAGGAAGAGAAAATAGCTGGCTTCCTGATCAGTGTTTGCAAAGTATGCCTTCATCTTGGTCATTACAAGTCAGTAAAGAAGGACTGGAGCTGGTTCAACACTGAAGGTAGGCTGCATGGCAGAAGATGACAGACCTGAATGACAGATGGAAATCCTGGTGCAGGGGCTGCACCCTTTTATTGATGGCCATAAATATATGGGTTGAGGAGGTGCATATCCAGCTGTTGAAAGCAAATAGAATCATAGTCGCTGTGGTTGATATCATTGATATCACCAAATTCTGCTAGAGAAGTCAATAATTTTTAAGTGTTGATGGCATCACTCGGCTCCTGTTAGTTATTTTAGTAAAAATCTCTATATACTACCATGTGTATTCCTTTTTGACATTTAGCGTATAAAATAAAATCAGAGCCCACTGCCTTGGTTACGGTGATGCTCAATGACTCAAATTCTACATGGTAAGGGTAGAAAATAGCATGTAACTAGATATTCAGGGAAGATATTAAAGAAATATGCTTGAGAGAGGCTAGCTTTCACTCACATCTCTTATTATCCATCATTCTAATCAAGTAATGTTCCTTGTCTGTAGGTTAGTAAATTCAAATATAGACACAAGCACATGGTAATAACCTCAACAAAATGCTTCTTTTCTTTGAAATCTGTTCCTTTCTACTGCTATGGAGAGTTATGCATTTTCTCATAGGTTTCTTCAAACCTTGTGGCTTATACCTTTCAGAGCTATTAGCTGGCCCAGTTAATGCACAAGCTCTGTCTGCAAGAAATCACTCCAGAAAGTGATTGCTTTTGATAATGGGGAAGGTGGAAATATCTTTTTGTGAGTAAACAAGTTTTGAACAGGAAGTGATTGAAACACTTAAAGTTTGCAGCATCCTTCCTCACCCTTCCTTGCAGCCGCTATTTTTGCTAAGTCACTTTGCAGGCGACTTCCTCTCAGAAACCCACTCTCTCAGAAATCCATTAAGATAAACCAAAAACAGGTTAATGTTTTTTTATTCAATCTGCTGCAGAGCTTTATTAAGACACAAAGAGGTTTATCTAGACTATTGCTTTTCCCCCACCCTCTCTTTCCATTACTTTCAATTCTATGCACCCTTTTGTTCTTGCATTTTGGCTGGCTGGTGGTTGGAGTAAATTTGTTGTGTGGTTCTGTAAATTTGGTTGGAGTAAAATGTTCTGAGTCATTTTATTAGAGATTTTAGTCTGAGTTAACATCTACCTGAAAAAGCAATTCAGAAATCTCTGAACTAATATTCCACTGAAAATCTCTTTTCGCTATTTTCTTCAGTTTTACCTCCCTGACTTGTTATATGGGTTGCACTCATTCTCCACATGAAAGTGCTGAACTGCGGAAGTTCATCACATGTCCAGTATTGTAAGAAGTGTTAGCACAGGAGGCACCATTAGGAGGTCATGTCAAGTCAATCATTCAGTAACACTCTCCTCGATCCTGTTTTTTTGTCTTTTGCTAGTCTGTTACTGACATCCTCCCTCTTGTCCTTCTCTCCTCCTTTATTTTTTATTTATTTCTAGAAAATGTTACTAGCATCTCCATATTTATGATGCCAGGATAAACGTAATTGAAGTTGATGGGGATCAAAATTATAATCAACTCAAAGTATTTATTTTTGGGCTTGCAATAACTTAATTGTCAATAAACAGAACATCCAACTAGTTGTGCTATGGAGTGAATTTGGATAATTTTTCATCAATCAGTCTGTAAAATCTGATTACCTCTCTTCTGAGTGACCTTTCTGAGAGAGGATGTAAGCGCATAGCTGAAGCAGAACATATGTTCTCCGTGTCTGTCTTGTCTTTTCTCGGGCTTTCCTCACTCAGTTTCTTTGACAGTGGTCCTTGTACTTGTCACATCCAAGAATTCCTAGACATCTGCATTCAGTGCATTCAGTGGTTGGCCTTGGAACTCAACTTTTTGTTTCAAAAATATGCTTTCCTTGCCAGAGGTTGACTTTTCTGTGACCTCAGTCTTTTCAAGTTTTCTTTTGGTTGTGTTCTAATGGAGATATGCAGGCTAGTGAGGCAGAGCAGGCTACCCAGGTGAAAAGCAGCATTGACCTTGCATGATTTCATAAGGCTTGTTTGCTAAGGATCACCAGAAATCCATGCAGCTCACTGTAGTCAAATGAAAAAGCCTGTAACATTGGACTGTCTTTAATTTTGCACTGAGAACTTACTTTTCTGCTCTTACTGAATTTACATACTGTCAGTCACAGGATCTAACATTTAACTCTCCAACACAGGAAGCAACTGGAATTATATTGATATAAACCATTAGGTGTGTGCCTAAGGACTTCTAACTTCCAGTTGACAAAAATCCATGCAGCAGAATTGAATTATTGAATCATATGACTTCTTCATAAAAAAATTGAGCCAGAAAGATGCATGCTTTTCTAACATACTTTGCAATATTTTAACAGCTAAGATAACAACATATTGTTTGCTTTCTGTCCTCTTTGTTCCTTCTTTTTTTCTTACCTTTCAGGCAGATCTCATTTCTGGTTTTAAAGAATTTTGTAGTTCAAGCCCCAAAAATCTTTTCCTTGCAATTCCAATCATACAATAAATGAAAATGTGACTAGTTCACACTTTCAAATGTCTGTTTATTTCTTTTCTCCTCAGTCTTTTGTGGGTTAGAAGAAGATGTTTGTGGCTATTTTCACATACTACGTTTAATAACCTTATATCAAGAAACAATTTTATGTGCTACTGCTACCTTTTTAGAAAAATTTCACCAAAAGTTGTTTTAGCATTTATAGAACTTCTCCCATAAAAGTGACAGTTGGTTGCACCTATTCCAACTTATTTGTTTTATTTCTCATTATTGTTATTTCTAACATTTTCACAGATGATAAATAATTTAATGCTATACTCATTTATTGTCAGAATCTTGCTCTGAACTCAATAAAATATGAACATCAAGTGCAGTCAATCTAAGAATTGCAGGAAATGTTACAACAAAAAGACTTCAATGTATTGTTTTGTGGACACATGATTGTGCAGAATGTTTTGGTGCAACGATTGGACTCCCTCGTTAGCTGAATATCTTTGGCATGGTATGCAGGAGTTTAGGTCAATATAATCTGAAAATCATAAACCATAAAATAATGAAATACATACCGACATTGTAAGGTATACATTATAAAAGGCTGATTTATTAAAAGTAGCATCTTCCTAAAAGTTTCTGCAGTACTAGTGTGACCTGTCTTCAGTGTTGGTTCATCAACACTTTTTCTAGAGAAAATGGCCAAGTGGCAGAGAACAGATAGGGTAATGCTCAGGTCAGGTAAACACGTGAACATTCCCACTGCTAATCACATGGAAAGTATTTGCTACTTGATGGATTACTTATGTTTCAGCCTTCACAATTCTTTCTGTAAGCTCATTTTATTAATTTAATTAACAGCTATTTATATTTTTTACAGGATATAAATGTTATTTGAGCAACTGGAATCGGAGAAAAAGGGAGTGTGAGCAGTTTAATAGCTTTGCACCTTTAATCCAATAAGCCATCTTAGTATATTCTATAACTTCTAAGTCTTTGGTGTTTTCGTGCACTGCTTCACTGAATGCAGTGGCCTTTCATATCCAGAGAAGTGCTTTCACATCTTGGGAGCTTTTGCAAACAATGTAAGTAGCATCATCTCTGCATTAGTCCCAAGTATCTTTAATTAAAAATCTTTAATTGACTTGGCATAAGTGATGACATGTGAAGATGTCACTGAAGTGACAAATACATATGTAAGATAAATTTAAGGTGCATTATGGTATCTTTTACTATCGTTGATTAAGCAAGTCTTGTTGTTACCATCATTCACCTACAATTGACTTCACCCACAGAACTTATTTTTAGAATGGACTCTGTCCAAACACAATGAACAGTTAAGTTCCACATTTGCAAATGACACTCTGTCCTCTTCTTTTCTGTTGTTCATTTATCATTGTCATGCTTACTGCCTCTGTAATAATTCCAGACATGTAAAGTGATGGGGGTTTAGACTGCTTGGTGTTTATGATTCAGTACACTGGAAATGCTACAAAGTTAGATATGATCATATTTCCACTATGTCTCCATTTTAATAATTTAAAAAGGAAAGCAAATATTAAGGTAATTGAACTGATGTGAATAGATGTCACATGTGAAACACCATACAAAAATTAGTGAGAGAAGACCAAAATTAAATGAGAAAATCCCTAACTACCCTATGTAAGAGTTTGCCATTTTAAAGCATGCAACACCATCAGGATACAAAGAAAAGGTTAGAATAAATGTACATGTTAATGACATTCCCAGATACTTGTCTAGAAGCAAAGTTATATCAAACAGTTTTGTAATTTGTTAACAAGACACTGTTGGCAATATTCTGTGTCATCCACTCAACCTTCCCCCCCCCCCCCCCCCCTTTAATTGATGAAACAGTATGTCAGAAGGAGTCCAGACAGACTTTAATGATTATGGCCCTTCAGGGTCTTTTGCAAAAGGAGGGAGGGTGCCTCCTACACAATGTCATAGTTTTCCAAAGGATAATGAAATCCACTGGAGTATGACTGCATTGTTTCTGAATTACAGCTGTAGAGCAAATAAAAGTCAGCACTATGAAAAAAGTAGGAAAAATGGGATATGGAAGGAAATTTTTTGGTCTTTGAAAGGGCATGATTTTGCTGTGACTTATTCAAGAATAAATGCTTAAATAATGTATAAAGTAGAGTTGGGCCAATAATCATCTAGGAAACTTCATAGTTAATTCCAGTTTCTCAGATAATAGCAATCACGATAAGGATTTAAAGAAAGAAATGAATCAAATTTCCACCATGTGTCTCATCTTCAGAACAGTGGGTTGCACATGTGCATATGTTGTACATCCAAACCTGGAGTACTTTTCTCTCCAGCAAATTCTTCTGGTTCAGAACCTTTAAATCCCATTTCATTAATGATACTGTCTATGTGGTCCTACTGGCTTTTATTTTGAGGCACGTGTATGCAAACTAACTTCCTAAGCTCATCTTGAGATGGGGAAAATAGTAATGAAATGCCACAGTGCACAGGCTGAGAGTTATTTATAGTATTACTCAATTATAACAGATTACTCAATTTCGTATTTTGCAACACACTATTATTACCAAGCTATTTGGTAATAGAAAGTAGGATATCAGTCTACTTGGAATCTGATTAAATGTGTGCTTTTCAAGAAGGCTGAGCTAATATTGATAAAGAGCATGAGTTGACTTGGTTTCAGGAACTTTGTGTACACAAATCTGGCAGAGCAGTTGTGGGCAGAGCAACAGCTTTTACGTCTCCTGAATGAGCAACCTCAGCAAAGTATTGTTTTGCTCAGTGCAGTGTCAGGAGGTTGCTATCCCTGCAGTATTACTCCTTCCTGACCAAGCAGTGGAAAGGAAGATGGATGGCCACAGTAGAGGCAAGTGTGGGCTGGGTGTCTAAGCAGTATGGTTTCATTTCAACAGCCTAAAGGATTTATCTAGGCTCACTGAAAGTACAGGTTACTTAATACATGAAGAGTGCATATGCAGTGGCCTAAGTTTTCATATAATAGCAAGATCCTTTGTGTTGTGAAAATCAAGAATTTGTGCCCAATAATTTCTAGTAATTTCTGATTTCTTGGGATCTTTTCTTCTGTATCTTTACCGTACAAATCTCTAACCATATTTTAAGGTTTGTTATCTTGATGTGTAGGGTTAACGTACTTACATTGAACTACTCAGGAAATAGGTTAAAGAGACACATGGGGGTACTCCAAAAATGGAAGACAAAAAGGGGTCTGAGGTACTTTCCAGTGCATCCAACTTTTTCCGATTATTTAAATGACGTATATACAAAATCAATAAAATCAGTATTTGTCCCCCAAAGGAAACGTGTGCTGTTGGCCAATGCTGATTTATATAACTAAAACTAGAATTCTACTTTACTGAGTAATGGTTTTGTTTTGTTGGCTTCATCATATTAAAATGTGAGATGAAACCAAGTGACAATAGTAGTATAACATCTGTTTGAACTTTGGCAGTGCTAGTTAGGATATCATCAAGCAGTGCTTGCTCTGTGCCTTCACTCTCTGCTTCTCTTTCATCAAAAGTATTATTGATCATTAGTGCCAAAATGAAAAATAAGAGGTAGCTGTTCACATAAGAAAACATTTGGATGGCAGCTGTTCTACATTAGGTGTAGTTAATGGTCATGTTTGCAACCACAAATGTAATATTTACATCCATTGAAATAACAGAATTGATTAAATGGGATAAGAGCAGAGTGATACCAGCTGCTCCAGAGCATTGTTTTTTGTAAGTTTGATTGATGTTGATTGGGCATGTCTTGGATCTGCTGAATATCAGTAAGAAGCTGAAAAAAATTCACAATGGGGCAAGCAGTTCATTACTTCTCTTGAGCAAAAAGAAAAGAAAAAAGGAAGAAACAGTACTGAATGCAATAATAAAATTTGCATAACTGTATAAGCTCTGCATAGATTGACAAAGAAGCAAAATCATAGGTTATGATTAACATTAATAACACTTGCATTGCTAAAGCAGTTGGCAGATATCAGAGATTCATTTAGAAACATGGCTTGTAGCTACTGAGAATGGTATTCAGCATCAGATACTTTGTATTAGAAATTTTCCCTGTCAAGCAAATGAAATGAGTTTTGCTTGCAGAAAAACATAAAGTGACAGAACAAAAGAAATGGGATACAATTTGAGGTCCCAGAGATATGAAGAGCTTCTATTAAAGAGTATCTATAACATCTGTCTACGAGTGTAAGATCTTTTTTCTTGTGTTACTTTTTTGCAGGAATGTACATGTATGGATTGCCCTCTCTTAGTAATAGCAAACAACAAAGCAAAACAAAACTCCCCCCCCCGCCCCCCCAAAAAAAAACCAAAACCAACCCTCCCTAAAATTCTGTCCTCCCCAGATATACCCTAGGAACAAAATATCCCCAGTATTGTTACCCAATGGGCAGTTATCAATGTCTTTATTCCTTTCCTTTTATTGTGTTCAATATCTTCTTTTCTACCATTTTTTCTAGTCCTGTCTCTATGAAAAAGGATCACTTTTCCTGTGGTCGGTGGTTTTTGTAGGTTCCTTTTATTCCAGAATCTGACATTCGAGCTTCCTAGGAAAAAGGAATGATATTTGTCTATGCTTTATAAGCAATCTTTGCTATTGCAGACACAACTTTGAACTCTCAGTTCATTATGGATATGTGATTGTTTTCAGCTTTTCATACTCCAGCAATACTCTGTAGTTGTCTGGGACACTGTCCCAGAGTCTAAATATTCATATGCTGAGAACTTCATGGTGGAGGATAAAATCCCTTAGAAAATGGGAGACTGTTTTTACACTACAGGTGTCAAAACAAAAAAGCATACCATGTTTGTCCTGATTTGATTTAAAAAAACCAAGTTCCTGAAGCAATGGGCCAAATTATTCCCTCTAATTTCTGATACGGTGTGTTCGAAGATGAAAATTATATAAGTGGAATTCATTATGGGAAAGTGAAAACAACTTCATCTACCTTGTTAAGTACTTTTGCTGTGCACTCTAGTAAAAAATGTCTGATCCATATGGAATGTATCATTGCCTGAAATCAATGTCTTTGTAGTAGAGCTTAATACAATGTCTACTGAACTCAGTGCAAAAGGTTTTATTTCAATGGGTTTGGTTTGGGTAAAGTGCAATAGATACACAACAGTTCTGCAAATGCAAATCTGGGGAATACAAATGCCAAAGAGTTAATGTGATAAGTAAGTAGCTTCTGAGCATGGCAAGGCACTATTTGTGAAGACTGCACTGTATATATTGATACAGGACATTACAAAAGCAGGTACAATTTTAAAAGTTACTTTCTGGTTTTGTAATATATTTTTATTAATAACACAGAACATATTAACTTCATGTTGCCATAATTACCATTTACTCTAATTATTTCCCTATTAAGATTGTTTTTGTCTAATTAAAGATGAACTGTCTCCAACTAAAATAGTGAAAATATTCCATATTACTTCACTGTATAGCAATAATTTGCTAAGAAAGATAAATGACTTCATAACTTTGGATGGATTCATGAGGATATCAGCCAGAACGGCTCTTATATACCTGCTTTGCTGGTTGGGAACCTTGGAACCTTGTATTCTGTCCTTTCTGTCCTCCCAAGCTCAACGGAACACTGATGGCCTCTGGCTCTATTCAGTCAGGATCATCTAACTTCTACCATTCAATTTAGTCTTCATAGCCTTTCTAGCCCAGTTAAACTGGCTTTCATGTGGCATTGAAAAATAGCCATTAGGAAAGCTGCCAGCTTGACTACTGTGGCTGTTGGAGCTGAAAAGTGTCAATGAAAGATGGGCCTTTTCTGTAGAGTTGGACTTAGAACTTCAAATTTCAAATACCCCTACAATGAAATGGAAGCAGGTTTCTGATTTGGTTGAATCCCTGATAAAGTTCGAGTCCAGCTGACAATTAATGTTACATTTCAGTTTAGGGGTTCAGTTCTTCGTTATGTCTTGGCAAAACTGTGGCTCCTGACAGGACTGAGATATGGATCAGGCACTGGAAAGAATGGGACTGATGGAGAATAATAATAAGCCAGTGGGTATTAGCTGATGAGATTAATTTTAATGATGATGCACAAGCACATTTCAGGGGCAGCATGAGGCTGCCCTGGGCTCAGCTGTTTTGCTTATTGTTTCTGGCTCATTGTTCTTTCTGCTTTCCTTTCATTGATGCAGCAGCTTAGACAGTGTTATGTAGCTTTCACATGCTCTGGTGCCATAGAATTTGGCCAAGCTGCATCTCCAAGTCTTTCCTACCAGTGCTGATCATCTCTGCTGACTGATAAGTAACAGGGGGCTTGAAAGAAGAAAGAGTGAAGTGTCAGTAACCAGAAGCAGGATCTACCTGTTCCAGGAATCTGTCTGCCTGCTGCTTTCTGAGTTCCTTGCGTTATGTGATCTCAGTGGGATTAAGAGACAGGGAAGCACCATCCAGATCAGGGAGTGAAGGAGAGCAAGAAGGCAAGACCACAGAGGAAAAAGAAGGAAAAGTTGTGAATCTCTGGTGCCAGAAGTAGTTCCACCGTACCGTGGGCCTACTTTGATCTAGTTATGGACTCCTCTTCCTGACCCATTCCCATGGGTGTGCTGGACAGCATAGCCCTCCTGGAGGCAGCACCTCACAGATGAGAAAGCAGAAGCTCTTGAGATTTTCCCAACTAAGTGGAATTCATCAGTGAGTAGTTCTCTAGACAGCTTCTCCTCTTTCACAGTAGAAAGTAAATCTAGAAGATTATGAAACCTTAAGCCTGAAGTTTTCATGACACTGGAGTTTGAGATTGTTCAGAGCTGAACACTGATTGAGACTTAACTTCAAATTATTCTGGAATTGTTGAAATATTAAGTATTCTTTTTCAATAGAAATGAGTTCTTTCTTGCTTCCAAACTCCTCTAAATGGTGAGGTTTCACTGTTTTAATATTCATCTACCTTAGCAGCTTTTTTAATTAATATTGTACTTCACTGGTGAAAGGAATGCATAAGGCTATGTAATTTACTTAGGGGAGGTAGGGCTTGTGGGTGGTTCCTATGCAAGAATACTATCCTGTGTTATCAGAAGTACATATATGAAAAAACAAAACTGATTTTTATTGTAAAACATTCATTAGCAGTGTGTGTGTGTGTGTGTTAAAATCCAATTGCATTTGCAGATCCCTCATTTTCATCTTGTTTTTCTAGATGGAATATTATGTCTTTTCAGATAAGCCTTCTGTAAGTATTAGAAATTTGGAAAGCATCAGTGTTTTTAATGCTTGGCTATACATAATTAGTGTAACCATTGAATCAGCTTGAATGCATTTATAGAGAACATTACTATATTAATTTAAAAAACATTGATGATTTTATTAAGAAAGTCAAACTATTGACCTTCATGGAAGGGAAATGTAGGTTTTGTTTGCGTTCTAGTCCTAATACTTGTGCACAGAGTCTTGAAAAAGTAAATCAAAACAAAGAGTTGTAAACTAGTCATTAGAATTGCAGCATCAAGAAGCATTAGGATTATTTTTTAACTTGTTTTCACATTTCAAGGTTAACACACTGCTGAAGACAGTGTATTCTGTAGAGGATACAATGGGTAGAACTGTCAAAAATTAACTCCTTTTAAAACAGCAGAAAACATCAATTGAAATTTCCCCCTAACATTCTTATTGACTCCCATTTTTTTTTTTTTTTTTTTTTTTCATTCTTTCACAGAGGATCTTTCTCAAAGCTGGAAGTGAGGAAGAAATCTTTGCACATCTTGGCTTGGATTATGTCGAACCATGGGAAAGGAATGCTTAAAATGATTTGCCAATGTACATTCATCAGTTGACAGCAATAGTCTTTATGCCTATCTTGCAGTCTGATTTAAATATATGTATATTATATGCATCTCTATGACAACTTACAAATTTTAAAAATATATTAGAAGCCATTATACATGCTGATGTTCCTAGAAAAGAAGAGTTTAAGTTCTTCCAAATACTTTCCAGTCTTTTCTGTATTAGTCTTTGAAGTTTCTACATGGGAGTGATGATAGAGCTCTTTTTTGGGGGAAAACTTGAAACTGGTGAGATTTTTCCTTTTTACATTTAACATTCCCGTGAATAATACTTGCTTGTTAAAATACTGTCAGCTATGACAATACCTAAATAATACAAAATATTTGAGCTGAGTGCAAAAATTACTGAAGTCCATGCTTATATTTAACTGAATTTCTCAAGTGTTTTGCTGAATCCATATATAAAATTGCTGCTGTATATAAGGCTTAATGACTTAGTCAGTAATTAGTCTGGCAGTCTCAGCAAGTCGGGGCTTCAGCTGTAATATTTTTCCAAGTGGGGCACCACTCTACAAAAACTGTAAACAAGTTGAGAATTCAGTGAGAGTTAGAAACATTTCACAGGAAGGGATTTTGGAAACTAAAAGTGGAATAACTCAGTAGCAATCTTCAATTGTGAGGAAAAAATGCTATAAATTTGGAGTACTGATTTGGACTAAAGATTCGAGCGGTGATGTGATGGTCCTCTATCAGGAATTTGAATAATAACCTGCATGAAAACTGCTTTAACTGTCAGGCTGGTGGCTGCTCCAGGGTGAGAGTTTTTAATTGTCTGTGCTCAATTTAGATAGTTGGAAATTTATTTATTAGTAGATATATATGCATTGGAATAGAAATTTACCGGAGCTGTTTGGCTATTGGCTGCTCTAGAATGGTATTCCCTCTTTTTGGTCAGAAGTTAATCTTAGATGTGAGAGAATTTCTGATAAAAGTAATCCTATGAGATATTTTGGTCTCAGAAAATTTCCAGGTACCTTTTCTGACTGTGATGATAATGAAGAATTTGTAATACGTTTATCCTTTAATGAACAAGGGCATTTAGTGCTTCAGTACATGAAGTTACTTACTGACCATTCATTTGTCATTTGTAGAATAAAGGTGATTAAGAACACCAAGACTCGTCAAATAATTTTCTTTCTTAAAAGCCTGGACTTTTTTTCCCTTTTAAGGCTGATTTCACATCTTGGCATGACAGTGGGAGAATGGCAGTGACAGGGCCGTGCACAACAATTATTGCTGACAGTAATGGCTTCCCATATTCAAACAATGGCAATATTCCACGGCAACGTAGACTAGAAGTTTCTACACATACATACATACAACATGCCAAGGTTTAGAAATGTAGTGCTTAACTACAGGATGAATTACTTAAGGTACAGTTGCCAAAGCTATTGCTGGTAAGAGAAAATTCAATAGGAACTTCTGAGAAGCTGCTTCCACAAAGGATGATTTTGTTAGTACAGTAGACAGGATAGTACAAGTACTAACAAAACTTCCAATGTACCATTTTATATGCAACCACCTCTTTCTGGTTGTTAAAATAGGTAGTAGCAGTATTTTTGTGTAATGTATTCATTCATTATTGTGGTTAGACTCAGTACTATAAAAATACTTTGAAAATATCAGTTCACATTGAATTGTATTTATTTGTTGTCCCGATCTTTTAGGATACAGTTTATGCATCCCACTTTCTATCTCCTCTACTGTATTCATGAAAAATCATTCAGTTTTATGCATTTATTCGCCAGTAAGTGTTACAGGTAAAATGTTACAGGGTCAGGCCTAAAAGTGACTGTAGGAAAATGAAGCCTATTTCTGAACAAAGGATCAGGTTTTGCCACAAGGACCTCATTCAGTAAACACACGCATCTGGCTCACAGGTAGTGGGGAGGTTTCCTAAGCTTTAACAAACAACCTGAAACAAAAGCTGAACATAAATGGCTTTATCAGACTTACTGCAAGAAATGCATGCTATGCTATGAATCCATTCTATAATTTGTGATAATCCTAATTTTAGAGTACAAGCAATTTAAATTCTGTAATTTAAACCTATTTTCATGCCATTAGTAGAAATGTAAGCAAGACTTTTTTTATAGATATAGTTACATGATAGTTTTGATACTAAACAAAAGTATGCTGATTTTGTTTACTCATTCCATTCAACTGAGGAATGGACTTTTAAGAGGACCGCATCGCAAACTATTATAAAACCTCAGTCAGAGATGTAGAAAAATGTGATAACAGCACAGAGTTTTATTCTTGCCTGTGCCAATAAAACCATCCTTTTTAAGTTCAGTTTTGCTAACTGAGCTGAAAATACAAGACCACTTTCTAAATTGCTCTACACTAGAAAGCACTGGCATTGCATCCTGCTTTATTGTGCTGATGTATGAAGCACCTTCTCTGTGTTTTGCATCGGGATGCTGACACTTAAGTAGCAATGACATTTTTTCAGTCCTAGTGAAAGAGAACAAAAGCTACAGTACCTTATCTAAATATACTTACTACTTGGCCAACATTTATCAGAAATTATACATTCCAGTTGTGCTGTTTCTGCATATTTTAAGCCACAGAGGAAATATGAAACATTCTGATTTCCACATAAAGAAATGTTTGAAATTCCTAACTCCCACCTTGCCTGCCTATGCATCACTTATAATTATACCACCTGTAGGCGAGAAGATACCAAACACAAGTTCTGTCAGCTCCTTCAAGATTGGAAGAAAACAGCATATCACTTTTTTTCTTTTCTTTCCCTCAGTTTTTCTGAACTTTTTTTAGAATATATTTTACAGGGAATGAAAAACAGGATTACTCACTAGATCAAGTATTATAAAAAATTACAGAATTGTTAAATGAGGGGTTAGATGAAACAAAAGATCAGATTAGATGACCAGGATGGTTTGACTATGAGGAAGATAGCTTCTGTTACGAACACCTCCACTGAAGAAGCTGGTACCCCAGTCACTACCATAGCTACTGTATGTAGAATCATCCCTGATAGCACTAGCCAAACTCATTGTGCATGCAATGGCAGAGCCAGAAAAGCATAAACTCTGTTTTTAGTAAACAAACTCTGAATCATAACACGATGCTTCTTGCATCAATTAAATCTAGTCCTACCATTCTGAACAGTCTCAGCCCTGTAATGATTTCAGTTGTTCTTGATGGTGCTAGTCAACTGAGACTATAATTAGAAAAGACAGAAATCATATGGGAGAACTGGGATGGAACAGGTTAAAGGAAAGAAAACCTTTATCAGTTGAGTATATCTGGATCTATGAGAGTACTGAAAACTCCCTACAGTGTGCTGGAACTGTTTGAGTCAATGGTAATGATGCTTCTGAACTCATGAAGGACAGGTGAGGCCTGGGGGCCTAGAAAAGGGCAAACACTGGTAAAAAGAACAGACTGATGTTTATAATAGGAGGAAGGCAAGAGAGAAGTTCAGATCAGCACACTTAATATCTCCTAAATTGCTAGAATGATTAATAGACTTTATTATTAAAGCACCTAGAGGAAAATAAAGTTATGTTATTGGTAACTTGTTCATCAGAAACAAATCATATCAAACTAATTCAGTTGTAAAGTCCCTGGAGGCTGATTTTTAAAATGTCTGTCCCTCCTCCCCTGCTTCTACGCCAAGGCAATTTGGCAAGTAGTAAGAGGAGAAGGATCATTGGTTTTATAAGCATCTACATACTAACTAAAAATTGATCAGTGACTCTATCTCTGGGAAAACAGGTAAAAGTTAAAAAGAAAACCACTGTATTTCTTTCACGGTTTGTGGTAATTTGTGATTTGTCAAATAGCCCAGATAATGTTTTCCAATGACAAACATGATACAACATACATTGTATAGGCAACATAATGTAGTCATTAAAAAACAAACAAACAAATAAATCCAAATGCACAACATAAAAATGTTTTGCTACAAATCTCTTAAGGCAAAAGCAATGAGATATATTTAGATTGGTGGGTAATAATGTAGTTAATGTCATCAGTGAATCTAGGTGGTACATACTAAAGGAAGAGCTATTGTATCTACACAACTCTACAAAACTGCAAATCTAGGCAACCTAAATATTCATACAGTTGGCATTACAAACTTGAAGCCACACAGACTTTCTGGAATTTACTGCAAATCTGAGAACTGCTGCTATTTTACATAAATAACTCCAGATTTTTTTTAAAAAAAAAAACAAACAAACTCAAAGATCTGCATACCTTATAGTCCCCAAATGAAATATGTTTTCTATAGCTTATGTCCAGAATTGTTTGGATTTCTCAGGTGAGGTCATCTTATGCTTTAGTATAAAAAGTATTCTTTCACTTGTTGAACAACTATTTCTTTCTATGATACAGTTTCATTCCGTAAGTGCAGTTAAAATAACAAAGTCCTGGGTCTAAAAGGTTAATTGAAGAAGTTACATAAACAAATGAAGACAGAAAGCTCTGAAAACCTTCCAGAGAGGTTAAGTTTCTGCTGGCATGGCTGTCAATCTAGCTAGGAGACAATGCTGCTGGCTTTGCCTTTAAGGGCCAGATAGGGGCCATATCCATAAAAATGTCATGTGTATAGCTATACATGATTCAGAGCTTTCCACCTCTAAATTCAGCTAATTAGCTGATCTCTGTCTGTATACACATCAAGCCTCCTTTTTTTATTTTTTTAATGATTCATTTTACAAAAAGGACTAAGCAGCCTTTGCCCCTGCTGTGTAGATATACTAAGTGACTTTTATTTTAATCAGGATGCATCAGATGTAACTTGTTTTAGCTGATGATGCTCCTTAGGGAAAAAGATCAGTTCACAGTCATGGCTAATGTTTCCCCTTCAGGATCTAATTTACTTAGGATGAATTGTCTTGTGCCTGTTTATAGTTTCTTTTGCATGACTTGTGGTATTATACATTTGGTCTGTCAAATTCTTACTCTGGATTGGGTCTATTTATTTTTAACTAAAAATTTGGATCTTTGAATGTGGAAATGAAGTGCCTTCAGGTGTCCTGTATCTCTGCCACAATTCTTTTGTGCATGTGTGGCCTCACATCTTGCTCAGGTGTCTACAAAGTGGGTTGCTCTAGGAACACCTGCTCTTGATACTTAGAATCCCAAATCTGTCTACATGGATCATTTATTCCACATTTCCATTTCAGTTCCTCTTTCCTGTATTCAATGTTACAGTCATTTGTAGCTAGACTGTGATTCTGTGGTAGCCAAAATAAATGCCAGCTTAAGTGTTGAACATGAAAAACACAAGCCCCACAAAGAATATTCATCAACTTCTATTCGTCCCCCATCTTCTCCCTGGTCTTTGCTTCTTTCCGTTTGCATGGTCATTTCCTTGTTTGAAGGTGGAATACAGTGAAAATGTACTTTGTGCCACCCTGGCCTAAGCTGCTTTGCTGAAGCCAAATATTCTCTGTTCTGGTATCACGTCATATAATGTCAAATCATAACTAGGAAAGGCTTTCCTCCGTGAATGCTGTTCAAGCCCCTTCAAAATACTTAATTAAAAATATATTTAATGACTTCTTCAATAAATGTGTATTATACACAACCCATAAAATCTAACACTATTTTTCACCTAATGCCTCCAAACAAATAGTATTCTCAAATACTACTGGACATACAGACAATCCATATGAGTTGCATTGTGGGGGCTACTGAACTACACATCCCAGAATCCCAAGTGCCTTGAGTAAATGTTATATCACTCAGTTGATCAGGATCAATCATACCTGCAGCTGGTGACTAACTATGGGGAGAGAGATCATGTGTTGGGTAAGCACAAAGGCTCCCAGTTTGCTGTGTTTTAGTAAGTAAACACACTTATTTGAAAAACAAGCTACTTTTTTTTTTTTATTGTTGCAAGTATTTGATTCTAGTTCCTTTATGACTGCGCAGAAAAAAATAGTGTTACACGGTATATTGCCATTTTTGTTGCATTCTCTCCAAAATCAACATGTTAATTGAAGGGGATTTTTGGAAACGGCAAAGCTTCCCAATTCCTTTGCCATTATTTTGGAAGTTATAAGGGAAAAACATTTACATGAAACCAACTCAGAAGCACTTCTATTAAATAAAGAAAGCCTTTCTAGCAGGAGTAGCATTATTTCATGTATTTCTTGCTATATATACACACACTATATCCAAATTATCCTAAGTTTTCTGTCAGCTTCAGTGTCTTTTTCTCTTCAGGAAGCTATGTATTAAGATATAATAGAAAATAGCAAGAAAAGTCTCCATTTTTAAAGACTAGGTGATTTCTCTGCCAGGGGAAGTGGAGATTCTAGTCCAGAAACTAGTGGTTGCAACACTGGGGAAAAAAGAACAAATAATAAAAATCTTATCCCAGCACTTAGAAGGTAAAATAGTAATCTTTGTGTATTTCTAATCACTAAAAGAGAGACGATTTGGAATTGTCTACTCAGCTGGGTAGAGAGGCTGAGGAGTTTATATAGTTTCAAAAATGGAGCTTGACAAGGTTATATAATTGTGTGACTAGGTAGGAGTGTTTCTGCAGCTGGAAACTATTGCAGATGATACAAGTCTGAAAGTGTTCAATTTTTGGTAGCCTAAGGGTGGGTTGAAAGACCATATGGTCCTGTGGATTCCATAACTGTACTCTATGAATCCCACACTTCAATATGCAATGGCTAGGAAATTTTGCATAGCTAGGATCTACTGCTTCTAGTAATCCTGAAATCCTTGTGTTCTGGTTTAAATTCTATTATGACATGTGAGTTCATTTTCTATGTTTTAAACTAAACTATGGTATCAGAGATATAATTCAGTGCCTTTTGGCCTTTTGAATTACACTTTTAAGTGTGTTAAAGGATGCTAGAAAGTATGTTTTGTGTTGGCGGTACATGAGTGGGAAGCGGTTGTTCTGGAAACCCTTCCAGACTAGTTGCAGGGCTGTAGCTGTTGCAGGACACTTGACAAATGATGGATGATATAATTCGAATTTTTCATGATACCAATACTAAAAAAGAATACAAATACCACAAATCTCAGTAGGTAACTGTTTGGACAAGACACCAGAATTACAGAGGGAATATGGATATTTCTTTCCTGTTCTGTCTTGCCCCTTGCCCCAAGTTAGATCTGACTTCATTAGGGGAAGAGGACTTATCTGAAGAACTCCACTGTCAACTACAGAACAAGTGCTGTCCTACTCCTTGTTGAAGGGGCTTTCAACCCCTTTCTTTGCCTACTTGCCTGAAGGATCCAGAGGTTCCCTTTGACTGCATGTGATCAGAAAGTGGGCTATTGAACATCTTTAAGCAAATCTCTGTCAGATGCAAATAAATGGGGCCTAATGAATCATATATTTAAAAAATGATGCTGCAAGCCACTCTGGTACATGTGTGTATACAGGGAAAGATTTTCAAAAGCACCCAAGTGAGAAAGAAAGTTTAGATGAGTGGGCCACTCCACTGTGAATTTTAGTGACAGATGGCTGCTAAGACAATCTGCACTAAATGATAAATGACTATACATTAAAGCCTACAAACCACAAATAAACACAAAAAATGCCTCCAAGAAACATTTGAACCGGAGTTTAATGATTGTACAAAATTACTAGTGAATCAAGAATTACAAGCTGTTAAAAAGAAGAATGGCTGAACATAGAATAAACATTCTTCTAATGTAAGGGAGGGATGGACAGGTATGAAGACTCATCAGAGCTGTCAGTGATGAACTTTAATATTACAATTATTCCAGTCCCTGAGAAATCAAAATAAGAACCTCAATGAGATGTGGTAAATGCCCCTAGAAGCAAGTACTTCTCATGCCCAGTAACATGGACACAGACTAAATCCTGCAAAACTAAACTTTGATGTATAAGGTAGGACAAATTAGCCACAGACAAATGGGCAAGAATAATGAAAATGAGTAATGATGAGCTATTATGAGTTAAAAATTTTAAGATAAGGCTGTAATATTTGTAAAACAATAATGAATGCCCATTTGAGATCTGAAGTAAATTACATTAAATTAATAGAGTTCAAGAAAAACAAATTACATAAAATCTCATAGTATGATAAACAGCTATCTCCATGGGCTACTTGCGACAAACCACTATTATGGGTAATTATTTTTTACTGGTAGGAAAGGGGAATAGTCTCTTCAGAAGTATCCAGCTTCCACATTCTATAATCTCAGCAATTCCTTATAAAAGAAGCAAATAGCATTGACAGTTATTCTTATTGCAACAGGAGGAATTAATTGGTGAATGTTTATCTTAAGAAGTAAATCCTGTTAAAAAGACACATGGATTTTGGAAGAGAAGAGCAAAGAAAATAATTTTCTATAGGCAGAGGTTTACCATACGAAAAGGAATACTGTCATGAGTAACTCTTGTAACAAGACCACCTATTCTTCACCAGAATCCCTGCAGACTAGCTAGTGTATTGATACTAAAATCTAAATTACAGTGTTGGAAAGAGCTAGGAGTTGTTGAAAACTACTAGGTCTAGGGAGATTTTGATTGAAATAACAGAGCAAGGAAAATGTAAATTTACTTTAGAAGGCACTGGATCTGTATCAACAGAGAAATGTGTTCAGTAGTTTATATTCAAGGCCATGTTTAATGTGATTCAGACTGGATGAATAATAAAATTTCATCACCATTTTAAGTTACCCACCCATGACATTTTTACTTTCTTTTTTTTTTCCTTCCAAAATTTTTCTCTTTTTTTCTCCAAAGTTTTAGCTTGTGTAAATGGGGAAAACTGCTCATTTTCCCTTTTTGTCTCTTCAGAAAGATCACATAAACAGCCATATAATGTTGAGTACTAGTTAAATTTCACTGCAAATAGTTTATCTAAAAGCAGACAGAGAAGAGATAACAATCTCAAATGATTATGCTGATATATCAATCATAGGATGCCACCCGGTTCTCTAACAGAAGAGAAGTTTAAGCCTAAAATCCTTAGCCTTCTATATGTCTGATTCATATTCTTGCCATTGTATGGATTTCTTATTGTAAAATGCAAATGTCATATTTTTAGCTTTTGGCCTTCATACAAAGCTGATCAAGAAAGTATTATTAGGAATTGCAGTGCCACATCAGACCAGTGGTCTTTCCACTGCTGTGTCCTTTCTTTGATCGGGGTTGTTTCACAATTTGTATAACAATTCCTTAACTCCTTAGTGCTTAATTAAACACGCCAGTCATTTCTGTGCAAAACCAAGCAAACTGCTTAAAAACAAATGTTAAGACACCTAACAGCAGCATAGTGTTGGGCAATGATTGACTTAGATGCATGAGGAGATGTTTGCTTTCAACCAGCACAAACCAGACTCTAGGCTTCTGAATCAGGAGAACTGTTTCAGGTCACATAGTGCTGATTTTAAACTGATGAAAGGCTTATTGTCTTTAAAGAAGGCTGGGCTCATTTATGCCAGCGAAAGAACTGGATTACACTTGCAATGTCTTTGTGGGATGAAACTCATGGAAGAAAAAGGTAATCTGACAATAGGAAGTTTGTTTGAATCAAGAAAAATCTGTAATCGTAGTCAGAAAGCAAGCAAACAGAGAGTTCATTCATGTGAAAATATACCTTGGATTCTGTAAAAACAGAATACTGTTGCGACCTGCATATATTATTTGATATATCTCTTTTAGGAAGTTACTTAGCAGGGTATTTCAGACACTTCTTAGCAGCATTCTAGATTCCAGGATCCCCAAATAATGGAAAAATAATGTAAGTTGAGAATTACATAAAAAAAAAAACTTGGATTTTTTTTTTATTTAGCAGAACCATCATCATGCCCAAGAATATTGAAGTTGCTAACTATCTGGCAACATATTGTTCAACTTGCAATTATTTCACTTTATTTATACTTGTGAGGACTTCATAAAGTAAGTTTATCAAGCTTTATTTCTGAGAATATATTAATCAGAATTAGCTGATAGCTTAGAAAATTAGGAATTCTTACAAAAGTAATTCCATCTTTGAAGTTGAATGTTTAACAACCACGAACAGAATAAGTATGCACAGAGCAAACGAATAAAATAACAAAGTGTTATCTCTCTTGCCTTTTTTTTTTTTATTGTTGTTTTTTGATAAATCTTACCTTTAGGTAAGATAAATCTTACCTTTCTCTGCAAGTGAGAAAAAAAAAAAAATGGTTCCCTGATTGTATTATGAAACTAATTGATTTTTACAAAGGTGCTATGGCTATTAAAAAATACCTTATCAAAACACAAAACTCAGTTTATGGAATGCATTAGCATTCATGACTGATAATGCAAATGTGAATTATGTCACAGTACACTCAATATACCATCTGCTCCAGAAAGAAAAACATCTGTTGGTAAATGTAAACTGTGGAGCTTATGTGGTATGCAATATGTTCAGATACTGTATGGAATAAATAAATTGGACATTGACAACCTATTGTGTTAGAAGCATTCAACTACTTCCTTATGTTGAAAAGAGGAAGAGCTCAGCTGCAAGTATTTTTGAGATGGTGGAGGAAATTATTGTGCCATGTCCCATCCAGATGGCTTTTGCTGAAGCCAGTCACTGACAGGCTGCTGCAATCATCATCTGCAGTTATGAAATGCTTTAACATAGCATGGACATAGATGAACGTGCTCCTCTAAGTAGAAGTTTCTGTGCTTGAATTTTCATGATGGTGATGACACTGCAATTTGTGATGTGGTTGGAATTGGCTGTATTCTCTGTATTTTCATCTTATAGGATGAAAATCATGATCATGAAACGTGTATATTTGTATGTACGAATGATAAAGAAGACTTGCATCTTTAATAATGATAAATGGCATCAACACATGAATATAACTGTATATTTGCAATGTGTTGCACTAATATAAACATGGGAAATGGGCAGTAGTTTTAGAATTCTAAGGGCCATGCTAGCCCTTATAAAATCAATTTAATGTTGTAAAATCTAAAATCTAGCCCTTGTAAAATCTAATGCCTTTTTTTTTCCTTTTCTGTTTTAGAGTATCCTGTTTTCAGATTAATTTGTTCAATTGATTTTAATCACTTAGACAAAGAAACTCTTTTTTTTTTTTTTTTTTTTTTTTTTACAACTGAGTGGAACAACTGAGGCAGAAGTGAAAGTCTTGGAACACCACTGTTCTGCATCCATGTACTGTCACAGAAAAGGGTAGCACCAACAGTACTTCAGAAATTTCCTTGACAATTCTCCATCCATTCATTGTCAGCACAAAGAGTTTTTAACATATTTAACAAACTGTTAAGTATGCAGAAATGCATATTTGAACATATATCTGAAAAAGCAGAAAACTTTTGAAAATGTTGGGATTTTTGTTTCAGTTTAAACCTTTTTTTTCCTCCACATAGTGAGAAGGAATTTATAATAATCTGTTGTTAAACAAGTCAAACTAATGTTTGTGATAGTGACGGTTTGCAGGTTCTGCTTGTTTAAGCATCTTAAACTGCTAATGTTTATTTGCCAGGGAATAATAGCCATTCTGTAGTATGCACAATGCTGGTGTTGCTCCATTGTGGAGTAATCCAAAAGACTGGGAACTCTTGCTCAAGAAGGAGATTTGGGCTTCTGTAATTCTTCTCTGCAAGAACCCTTATGATGCTTTCATAGTCGGTCTCCACACCGCTTTCAAACAGCTCTTAAGCTTTTTACTGCAGTGTTGTCCTTGCATGTCACTGTTTCTTTTCTTCAGTTTTCCAGCATGTTCACATTCATTTTCAGGCCACAGATAGCAATGGAAGAATGCTACAGACAAAATATGTTTAAAGTATTTGTCTGGATCAAACTCATCAGTCTCCTGTTCTTCGTGGTACTGCTAGTACCTGTGGTACTCTTGACTCCATGTATGCATTATCTGAGAGAGCTTTTTATCTATCCTTAAGGATGTCAACTGAAGCAACTCTCATAAATCTTTGTATTAGTGTTAGTTAGCACATTTACTCACCTGCAACATAACTGACTGACCAAACACATGATGAAAAATCTTTGCAAAAAATAAACACTAAAAAAGGGTAGATGTAGCAGTTCTTAAAAACTGTATGTTAAAATGTTTCCAAATGTTGCTACCTTGTAAGAAGTATATTCTATGGATTGATATTCAAAGTACAAAAAGGTTTCCATGTGTGGACCAAATTCTTTGCTACATATGGTTTCCCCAGCTGTACTACCAGTGCTCTAGTAAGAGTACCTACTTTTAACCCATTATCTGTGACGTAACTGAGCCACGCATCTTCTTGTAGTAGACCTAGCTTAAAGTTTTGCTTCCGTCAATCTTTCCTGGGACTTGTGGTTTATTCTGTACTCCCTTTTAAAAAATTGGGGTGCAGATATGTTTTTCAGGTCTCCTCTGTACAAGCAGAGTTAAACACTACTGTTGAACATAAATGGTTTAGAAAATTCCAGAGAAGACACAGGCAACAGTGTTTTTTATAAGCTCCAAATTGTCAAAAAATAGATTTGGAAATATGGACAGGTTCACAGCTATCTTGCTGTAAGAAATAAAAGCACAGCCCAAGATATCAATACCCAGATAATAAGAGTGGTCTACCTTTCTTAGTGGAAATAAAGATAAATTAACAGAATGGACATAAGCCTTAAATATCAATCACCAGACTAGCAGCTCTCTTCTCTTTTTCATATTTGGACTGAATGTTGGGTATAGGAATGGCTATGCACTAAAGAGAGAAATAGCAGCTAAACAGCCTTTGCCAGCAAGAATAACCTGGGGTTTTTTGTTAAATTTAGATGGAAAATGTTACAGCACATCCAGTAGAGGCAATCAGAAAAACGATGTAACAACAATAAAAATGCCTGAGGGACAGAAGGTGTTGAAGAAAGATATAGTTGAGTATCAGCATCCATGCAGGGGCACGCAAACATTGCCAAAGAATTTGGCCTCTAAGTGCCAGCATATAGATTAGGAACAGTGCTGGGCCAAGAATGGAATGCTCTGAGGGACATCAGAGCTGAGCTTATGCTCCGTAGGAAATTAAAAATCCCACAACGGTCCAAGGTCAGAAACTGACCACCGGTCTGCAGATCACAGCTAGACAAGACTAATATAGGCAGTGTAGGAAAAAGACAGTACTTTAAATCTCCTTATTAGAGTCCTGCAGTGCAGTGAAGACTGAAAGAACACAAAGATGTGCATAAAAAAAGAAAGTATTTTAAAATTTTTATATTGGTGCAGTCATGTAATTCTGAAATAATTCATAGCAGATTTAAAGGAGATATGGCCTTTGGATGCAAAAGACAACTAATTGAAAGCTTACACAATATAGGAGATTTCTAAGTTGAGTGATTGTCCTAACAGCAAATCAAAGTAAAATGGCAGTCAGAAACATCTGGCAAAAATTTAGAAGGTATAAAAAATTATCAGCAATAAAGTTTATAAATTATTACTGCAATATTTCAGCTTGAGGAAACAAAAATAAAACTGTAGCTATATGATCAGTGGTTTTTATACTACTTAATGTAAGTTGCACTGTGAATCTGGGGACTTTCTTAAACAGGTGTTTACACTTGGCAGGAAACACGGAAGTGTGTGTTGAATAGTAGGTGTTGGTGACTGTTGTGGAGATGCAAAATACAACTCGATCATTGTGAATCTGTAGAATCTGTCAGAAATCTTGTTTGACAGCCTTTAAAATGAAGGACGAAAGTCTGAGGAAACAGACAAGGAAGTGAAATCCAAGAAGCAAAGGGGATGTGGGGAGTGAGGCAGCAACAGAATTCACAAGAAGCTGCTCTCTCCTGGGAGAGAGCGGAGGTGCTGGCAGTTGACAGGCCAAGATGAAGGGCTGTCTTACATACCTGACAATGGAAAATTGACATAGAAGAGCTGGAGGAACAAAAGTTTTAAAAATAACGTTTTAGTAAATAAGGCCTGAAGACAGCAAGTTGCTATAAAGCTAAATACAAATAAAAGTGTGAAGTAAATGAAAGGCTTATAAAGAATCAAAGCAATGGCTGTCATTCTCCAGATCTCAGTTCACCAAGCAGTCAGCCTGTCTTTTTTTGCAGGGCTGCAACAGGCAGGACAGTGGGGAAGTTCTCTTCCAGTATAGGATGAGATTTAGGTATGGTGCAGATTGCCATGTCTCCTCCTATGTGATCACGAAAATCCTTCTCTTTTTCTCAATCTGTTTTAAGATAAAAAATGACACATTGCAAAGTCAAAGCAGATCTAAGGCTCGTAGGAACTCTCCATTGCAAATAAGAGATTTAGTGGTTAAAATGGGATCAAAGAAATTAATAAGAATTATGCAATTTACCTCTAGTTATGGAGGAGGATTTTCTGTAGCTTTCATGTTAGTTACATTCTGCACTTGAAAATCTGCATTATTTATTGTATGCATAAAACTTGATTCTCTAAGGTCTGTGAAGAGGTTTTTTTTTTTTATTATTAAAAAGTGGCAACGTTCTGTTTCTTGATGTCACACCAACAGCAAACACTAAAGTCATGAGTGCTGCTACTCCCTTGATTTGTATCAAGAGTATATTTAAATTTTACATTAATTTTTTTTCCAGAGGATCATGGTTCTAATAGACTGTTGGATATTTAAAATGTGAAAGATGACCGGTTGATTAGTTTTTGTTTGTACAACTTTCAAAGCTAAGAATGTAACATAAATAATACAGTGTGTTATTTTCAACTGGTGAAGAAACAGAACAGCAGTTCTCTCAGAACACCAGTTCCTGTTTACCAAGATATTTTGGAGAAACTGTGCTACTGTGGTGAGAATATTACACACATATTCAAACTGTGCATTTATTATACCCAGTAGTTAAATTTAAGTTATTATGAGCTATTTTGCATTCTATTTGGCATGGGAAATACCATGGTTTCTGGCTTTAATGATTAAGTGGATTGTGTTTCTAATGAAGAGAGATCTTGCAATATGGTAAACTATCATTATCAGTTGATGTCCACAAGATACAGTTTTAGCCCTCCTGTAACTTACATGTCTGCTCTTGCTTCCTCTCTGCTTATGTTCTGCTCCTTTCTACTCATCTATCAATTATAGACATTTTCGGGTCACTCATTTCATTTTTTTAAACATTGTCATTTTCAAAGAAGCAATGAAATATGAATGCAATATGAATATATAACGTGTAATATGAAACATCTGTTTGGTTTCTTTATTGCTAGAACTCAGTGGCAGCCAGTTCATGGATTAGATGCTGGTTATAGTCCCCTACAGTATCTCAGAAATCTGTAAACTATTTTCTAGTTCCATTTGCACTGATGGTCCTAGGGTGGATCTAATGCAGGGAGGAGAATTGGAAGCTGTGATGGTGACACAAGGCAGTTACCAATGAGATGAAAGAGCATGCCTGGAAACAGCTGAAGCATAGATCTGGAAAGAGGAATGAGAGATTTTAAAATTAGGGGAGATTAAAATAGGAAGCTGAGAGAAAGAGAGGTGACACTGCAAGACGTGCTGTGTTTCTCCTCTTCTGCTTATCTTCTCTGTACTAGTCCTAATAGTGTTGCTTTCATCTGCTCCTTAGTGGCTCCCTAACAACCTGTGTGGTCTCACCAGCCATTAAATCTTTTCTAATGGTTTACACGAAACAGCTTCTTGTTCTCTGTTGCCAATCTGTGTTCTGTTATTTGAAGACTCTACTATTGTGATAGTTTTAACTTCCTAATTGTTCCAGTGCTCTCTCCTTCTGCACTCCACATTTTTTCATCTTCTTTCCTACCTTTTTGTCTCCTGGACCCATTGTTAGAAGCTTCCTGTTTCTCCTGTGCCAGTAACCCTCATCCTCCATCACTCAACCCTCTCATCCATCAGACTCATCTATTGGCCCATCAGTTATACACATTTCATAATAGCCCGACCAAATTAAACTTGTGTTGACATCTGCTCTTGGGGTTAAGTGCTGTGTACTTTTAAGCATTTCATTTGTAGTAACGCCTGAAACTTTTAAACAACATTTGAATTGTCAAAACTCAGCTGATTCAACACGTGGACTATTCTCCAGGGCATTATAAGATAACAGATGATAACAGAGCTCACTAATACTTAAAACCTCTTTACAGGGTAGATTAGAATAAATATTTTCATTACATACATTAAGAGACTGAGATACACAGTAATATAATCAGCTGTTCAAGGTACCTGGCAGCAAAGCAAGGAAAAGGTTTTGAAACTTAGTCTTGTCTTTGGCACGATAGGCCACACTGAGAAAACACTTGTTCTGACTGGAGTAAGTCGTTTTTATCTGGAACATATTACTAAGATTTTTTTCAGGATAGCTACTCTTTTGAAAATGTTTGAAATTATGTTGAAAATGATTACTACTTCCTTGTGGGAATGAATCCTGAAGAGAATCATGCTGACAAGTTTGCCATTGTGCTAATAACTCCCTGTTTGTGTTCAATGTTTATGTTATTTTCTAAAACTACTGAAGGAACAATCACTTAAATCACAGGAAGAAAACCAGAATTCATCTTCTCCTTTTAAAAATAATCACAGGGTTTCAAGAACATATGAAATAGAGCTGTGATCCTTGTCCCAGAGGAAATGACCTTTGTTCTTCCTATGGTTGTGCTCTCCAGTTGTTTTCTGCTTCTTTTCTTCTGTACTTTATATACTTGAAAATTATTCCTGGAAGAATCTTTCCTAGAAACTATATGCCAGCTTGGCTCCCTTGGACTGAATGTGCATTAGTGGGATGTATTGGGTACCGTTCTGGCGTGCATCTCTTGCAAGCCGAAGCGTGGTGAGTAGGCATAATGAGGAAATTTGCTCCAAAAAGTCATTATGGAGCTGGATTTAAAACAGTAGCGTAGGTGCACCCAAGGACTCGAAAGGTATCAGAATATTTCTACATGCCAGCCTTCTCTGACTCCTCCCCCCCATGCCCCCTCCCCCCAAGAAAAAAGCAAAAAGAAAAAACCACCACAGGGCAGCTGTGGGTGATATTGTGGGCACCCAGCTCATGGGGGGGGGGGGGGATGGAGAGGGGTGAGAAAGACACAGAGTGGCAGGATTTTGTTTTCTTTTTTGGTTCAAAAGGTCTGCAAAAAAGTCTGTTCACTCTGTAAGTTTTTGGTGGTTGTTTTGTTAGTCTGCCTTTTGTCTTGTTATGAAAAGTGACTCTTGGAGTTGTGGGTTGACCTTGGCTGGACACCAGGTGCCCACCAAAGCTGCTCTATCACTCCCCCTCCTGAGCTGGACAGGGGAGAGAAAATACAACGAAAGGCTCATGGGTCGAGATAAGGGCAGGGAGAGATCACTCAGCAATTACCATCACAGGCAAAACAGACTTGACTTGAGGAAATTAGTTTAACTTATTACCAATCAAATCAGAGTAAAGTAATGAGAAAATAAAAACTAAATCTTAAAACACCTTCCCCCCACCCCTCCCTTCTTCCCGGGATAACTTCACTCCCAATTTCTCTCCCTCCTCCCCTCCAGCGGCACAGGGGGATGGGGAATGGGGGTTGTGGTCGATTCATCACATGTTATCTCAGCCGGTCCTTCCTCCTCGGGGGAAGGACTCCTCACACTCTTCCCCTGCTCCAGCGTGGGGTCTCTCCCACAGGAGACAGTCCTCCATGAACTGCTCCAACGTGAGTCCTTCCCACGGGCTGCAGTTCTTCATGCACTGCTCCAGTGTTGGCCCCTTCCACGGGGTGCAGTCCTTCAGGAACAGACTGCTCCAGCGTGGGTCCCTCGTGGGGTCACAACCTTCTTCAGGCATCCACCTGGGCCAGCATGGAGTCCTCCACAGGCTGCAGGTGGATATCTGCTCCATCGTTAACCTCCATGGGCTGCAGGGGGACAGCCTGCCTCACCATGGTCTTCACCACAGGCTGCAGGGGAATCTCTGCTCCGGTGCCTGAAGCACCTCCTCCTCCTCCTTCTTCACTGACCTTGGTGTCCACAGGGCTGTTCCTCTCACATATTCTCACTCCTCTCTCCGGTTGCACTTCCACATTTTTTTTCTCCTTCTTAAATATGTTATGGCTCTGTCGGACATAGGGGAAGCTTCTAGCAGCTTCTCACAGAAGCCACCCCTGTGGCCTCCCTGCTGCCAAAACCTTGCCAGGCAAACCCAATACACTTGGTCACTGATGATATAAGTACAAATTAAAACCCAAAGAATGCAGAGCCAGTTTCTCTGTTAAGTAAATTCTGCTAAGGTCAGTAGTACAGAATTTGGCCCCAAGACCAAACTGTTGCACAGTTTTAAATCCATCACATTTGCTGTTTCAAAGGAATTTTCTATTGGTGCTCCATAACAAGTGTTGCAGGAACAAAAAAACGAGGGTTGCCCTTGTAAAAAGTTCCAAATTCACAGATCCTTTTACTGTAAGGTTAAGGGATTTGTTCCCTAACGTTTTTATTGGGTTGAAAGATCAAAGCTATGAGCAAGCACTAGTGTTTTTGTGTTGGTTTTTTTTTGGTTGGTTTTTTTTGTTTTTGTTTGTTTGTTTTTTTAATCCTGCAGTATCTGTTTTTTTTCTTGTAGAAAGGCCTCCTGAGAGGTGACTAGCCTCCACTTATGGAAGGCAGGATGGAACTCCATCTGGGATTTAGTGTAACCATCACACGTGGAGAACGCTAACAAATTATTCTAGAAACCTGAGAGGTCTCAGAGTCTCATGTCTCAAACACCTCAATTATCATGAATTAAAACCTACACTGAAGTTTTCTGTGAGACAAATATTCTAGTTTTTCCTCTCAAAAATACTTTTGATGATACCCAGACAAGAAAGATACTCAAGCGGTGAAGACAACTTCAACCATGGTGTGTGTTCTTGGCTCATGAATCCATATCTACTGGTATGAGTACAGATGTACACAAAATCTGAGAATCTTCAAACAATTGACACAATGTTCTTTAAAACATTCCACTATAATGTTCCTCCCTTACCTCCTCTTACAGGAAATCATGCTTGTTCACTGAAGGAACTGTGACTATTCAGACTTGAAAGAGTTTTAAGGTCTGAGACAGCTTTGAAGGCTAAAAGCTTGTGACCTATCAGGGTTAGAAATAGACGACTATAAGACTCCTGGGAATCTCCCATTACAAGTGGTAACCAGCCTTTGTTTTTCTCTCTGATCCACAGAAAGGTTCTTAACAAAACATGAAAATGGTCTCAGATAGATTAAAGGATTTTGTAATCTTTAACATATTATTTAGCATTTTTATTCATCAGGCCTCTATGTTCAGACTTAAAGAACAAAGAGAACATAGCTTTTGCAGGTGAAGGAATTGGAAAAAAAAATGGAATGAGCCTTTGAACAATGGTTTAAAAACCAGTTTTCAAAAATTCATGCAACAGTTCTAAGAACAGTTTATTCCAAATAAATGCCCACGTTTGATTATTCTAGATTTATAAATTTCTTCTTTTGCAGTTCTAGAACTTTTGCTCCAGAGGCCTTTTTGCTCAATACATTGTTATGCTTATCACTTCTATCACAAATTCTATCAATTTGAAGTCCCACAAATTTGGAGGTTCCCACATAATATTGAAAAATGGTATTTTTAGTTCATTTCTTGGCATGTGGATGATCTACTGATCTTTAATTCTTACTTGAATTAGGAATACAAAGGATACCAATAAGTTGATGTATACAGTAAGGGTAAAAGGAACAGGAAGGATCCTATCAAGTTTGAAGAGTTCTTGAATAATTCTGTGATTTCCTGCAGGATTTGTTCATCCTCTGCATACTTGCCCCAGATGGAACTTTATCTACTCCTGCAATTTGTGTCTGGGCTTCCTGAAGCAAATTTTCCTATTGCTGGAGATAATTTAGTTCAGTAATTTCAAAGGGGTTTTAATTGTTTGTTTTGTGAAATTAACAGGCTAGATTGGTAGTAATGAGATAGGGAATTATTTTTCATCCAGTAGTGTACAGCTTTCTTCACATGATATTTAGCTAATACAATACAGAATAGCTACCAGCTGCATGAGTACCTAGAATATACAACATGCCCAACAAGACAATAATAATCTTTTCCTTAAGGGTTGTTAGTATTTAAAACCCTTATAAAAAGAACATTGTTTTTCAAGAATACCGGGTACATCTGTCATTTCGCCATTCCTATGATATGAGAAATATGACTGTGAGAAACATGTTGGGGGCATGGCATCAAGACATATGCTAGACTGTTCACTAGGCAGGTTGTATAAGAGGTACAGGAAAAGTTAAAGGCTGGAAAGCTCTTGGTTTGTTATAGGCTATGAAACTTCTGGGCTGTTAATGAACAACCACTACACTGTAGTTTCAGTGAAATTAATAAGTAGTAGGACTAGTTATTTATTGGTCATTTATAGACTGTGCTTAGATATATTGAGGACCATTTAAATGAATGCGTTATCAATATAATCCTAAAAATAACAAAATGACAGAATCAGCATCTGCTGGTTTTTGGTTGTTTTTTTTTTGTTGTTGTTTTATTTTTCTTTGCTACAGTACAAAATAGAGCAAAAAGCAAATCACTGCCAACTCTATAAATATATAAGAAGACATATCTTTGTAAATATTTAAATAATTGTTAAAATAACCTTCCTAGTTTTGTACAATAAGTAGTGTAAACTGGCAAGTATTATGGTTCCAAATGTGCTGCTTTCTCAGTTCTGTAATCAATGAAAAGATATAATGGGCTTTATTTTAAAAGAGGATTCACCCAAGTGTATTGTGTTTGTTTTCATGGTTTTGTAAGACATCAGTTGGATGCTTTCTAAAGCATTTGAAAGGAAAAGTATCTTTTTTTTGCAGATTGTGTCACGGGAATTTAAGTAAGCATGCAAAAATTTTTGTACATTTTTTGGCTTGGTAGCTAACATTTCTTCCTGAAAATCAACACATTTCATACCGCCACCCCCACCACCTTTCTCTTGTACCAACACATTGATCAGGTAGTCATCTGCAATGATGGCTGAACTTTCCAAGGGTGTGGCTGCATCTTTGCCAAGGTCACAGGCCACCATGCTGACCTAGAAGCAAGCCAATGACTAAATCACTGTTTACTATTTTTTTTCTGCTCCGGCAAGATATGATGTGTGTCCATCAATGTTGCACTGCTATGGGAATGGAAAAGGTGTGCAGAGAGTGTGCCTCTTCTGGGGATGCTGCTAGACTCTGCCAAGCAGCCAGGAGTTGTCCTAGGCATTCTGTACATGAGGAAATACCCCATACAGCTATTTTACATGGGTTTATTGTTGGACCCACTTATTCCCTAGAAAGAATGTATCTTTCTTTAACCTGCTTTGAAAGTGGATTACGCTCAAACACAAAAAGGCAAATATACAGAAGCACAGGTTTGCTTTCAAATGAAGCCAGTGAGAAAGAGTGGTATACTTTAAACTACCACCAAACTTGTTTTACAGCTGCTTTCTGATATAAACAAGTACTAAAACTAAAGCTTTCGGGAAGCATGAATGCAGTATAAACTAGTGAAGAACAGCTGATAAGAGGAAACAAACTAAATGATTCCATTTGATATTTCTGTTTTACCAAAATGTATAAAGCAGAAAAAAAAGACCAGATAAAGAAGTGCCAGAATATTGTTTTGCTTTAAGAATGTATTCTATATCTTTGTATTCATGTTTCGTACACCAGATGTAGGATGTGCTGTACAGTGATGCGAGAAGTAAGTACGAGCAGGGTTATAGTAAGTTGGGTTGGCACTACGCTCTGCCCTTAGTTATTCCAGTCCCTAATGAACTGGGCATATTTCTCCCTTTTTTAGCACTTTCCTTGTGCTCCATTCTGATAAATGTCCATATGTGAGTGTGGAACATACCTAAACCATTAATACTTACATATTAGGATATCATTTTCCTTTCTCTGAAAGCAGCGCTGGCTTCTCAGAGATGATCCTCTGGATTAGTCAGAGTGATGACTCCTTAGAGTACACTTAAATGAGAGATGACAATGTACCTTAGAGCCACCTCCAATCTTCCACTCCATGTTCACATTCCATTACAACGAACTCTGGTAGAGTAAGACCCTGGAGAGTAATGTTTTTACAGTCTCATTACTATCTAGTGTATTAGACCATGGCAAAAACATAGTTTAATGAAAAATATATCCTGTTACAGTGAATGATCACTTGGCAGCAATGGTTATTTTAAAACTTTATCTAAGGCCTTTAAACTAAGCTTTCACCATCTGTTCTACCTTCTAATTATACATGCAAAAAGAACATAATTCACAAGTGTATCATAAAAGTGGATAATGTAATTGATTAAATGATATTGCTGCATGTACGTGTGTTTGGTTATTCAGTGCCTCTGTTTTGCTTTTTAGCTCATAAATCACTCTGAATACATTGTACAGTGACTTTTTCTTGGCAAACAGACAAGAGATGTACTCTCTCGCATTTGAGGGGAGGCAATGAACTGATGATAATGATGGATGGAAAGAGAATACCAGAGAGATACAAATACTGTCAAGCATCAAGTATGCATGCTCCAGTTCTTTGAAGGAGTTGGACCAACCTGCTCTCTTGCAGTACTTCAGAACATGAGGACCTACTCTGCAACTGTCTAATATTAAATAAAGAACAAGGAAGAAATCGCTTGCTTAAATGGCATCTGACAGTCTGTATATAACCTTTTGCATGACATTCCAATATCTGCAAACTGTAATGAATGGAAATCTTGGAGCTTTGTTTTGCTAAGTCATGCAGGTGCTTATAGTACTTTCAAAAATACTACAATAAATTCCATTTGTATTACATGCTAAGATTAAATTCAACTTGTCTAGGGCCTTATGGAGGAAAAAAAAGCCTGTATGTTAAAACAACTAGGAAAAAAGGAAGAGCCGCAATAAGTGGAAAGAAAAATTACTTATAATTTGTTACCACAAATAAGAAATTAACTGAGTTCACAGATTTCAAATAATAGTAAAACCTGAATAATAGTGTAGCCTTTACAATACTTAATTTCCTTAAAACTAGCAGATTTCAGTGAATCCACAGAAAACTCTGGTTGGGAACTGACACCCCAGCTTAAGGTCTGTTTTGATGAGAGCTTGCTTAGGCAAGATGATGTAGAAATTTGAAGTGCCTTCCATAAAGCTCTAGTAAAACTGCAGATTCCCTTCAGATTCATCTGTTTGAAGATGTACTTAGTACTAACTGTTCTTCCATTTAATTTTCAGTGTTTTTGCAGTAACTTTTCTACAGTGATATACTTTATGTACACTTTGCTACACATGGAGTGTCCCAAGTGTGTACATAAAACACGTGGCACAAGAATGCATTTGTCTGAATGGATGAAAGAAAATAATAAAGAATTCTGCTTTGAAAGATGCTTAAAATTAAGCAGAAGAAAATGTCATTCTTAAATTTTTAGCATTCTATCCATTTAGCAGTGTATCCATTTACGCTGTAGATTCTGTGATTCCCAATAAGTTTTAGCCGACTTCCTCCCAAACAGCTCTTCTCTTTTTTTACCTTTGTCCCCTGATTCAAGCAGATAAGGAGAGAGAGTTCTTTGTGACATTAATGTTTCTTTAATCCAGATCATTACTTCAGTAGTTTGGCCTCAATCTTCTTCCAAGGACTATAGTACACACCCCAGTCGTGTCCTGTCACGTCTTTTGCTCTTTCTCTAATGTCTCCTTCCCTCATTCTGACAGGTAATTTAGAAAGCCTGCCACATATCTTCCTTGCATCTGATTCCACTGGATGTGAATGGATTGAAAGATGGAATGTAGTGGAACAAAACAATCTGTAGCATGTTTGAGTATTTTAATAAATATTCTAAAGTATTTGTACTGACTTCACAAGGATTTCCTAAGTACTAGCAACGCACTCCAGACATAGCACTACTGTGATTTTGCCAGGAAATAACACGTGGCTATTTCCTTAAGAGATTTTTTTAATATCAATAAATAATACTTTCCTCTTGTGCTACTATGTAAAAAAGAAATTTATGCTTAACATATGTTTGCTTGGAGGTAAAATACATGTATGATGGAGTGTTAAAAAGCAAACATGAAATGTTAGGGAAGCTTAAAACCCCTGCTAAATCCCTAGATGAGTACATAACACGCTCGGCCATAATCTGCAATGAGGTATTGCTCAGAAGAGCAGATAAAACAGGCAGGTGTCAAACTTGGCACTTATATAAGTAAATAAAACCCATAAATTAGTCAGTGATACTTCACCTTCATATGTACGGACATGTGCAAAGTCTCATTTACTTCACAGGGCTCAGTCAGGGCACATGCAAGGAGATGAGAGGTCTAAGCACAGATTGTAAATGGTAGGATTAGAGCCTTAGGACTGGAGCCGAAGGAACTCGAATCAGTGGGACTTCTTATGCTGACTTACAACGGACTGTTTATTGGCCCCTGAATTATTTATTTTGAAACCTGAACAGATATTCCTTAATTCATCCAACCTGTTGCTCATGAATGTAATTTTTGCAACTATACAGTCCTCTACCATTGGTATACTGGCAAATTTTGTTAAAATCATCTTCACAAAAGAAACTACTGTCTGAAACCAGAAAAATACCTAGTTATACCGAGTTCAGAGCAGGATGCTAATTTAGGGGTTCATTAAACTAACTCAAGCTGAAGAACCATTTACTTTTGTTGCTAAAATGTTCATATTCTTCTAGAAGTCAACAGCAAGTGGGCAGTTTTCTAGCCAAAAAAGAAATTATACCATTCCAGATGCAGACAAATACCTCCAATCTACAGCTGTATATGGAAGACCTAATTTTATCTTCTTTTTCCTACTTGCCAAACCACCATTCTCCTTTTACATGCTCTGTATTCTGCTGATCTACTATGCTTCTCTCAATTTTTTTAAAGATTTACTTTATATTGGATTTCCCTTCCTCTATATTGTCTTTTTATTAATTTGGTTTTTAAACTTTATATAGAATCAGAGTTTGACTTGCAAAACCACATTTTCCTCTTAAGTTTGAAACTGGGAAAAGGAAAAAAAAAATCCTTATTATACTCGATCTTTAAAAACCTCAGGAGAGCCAGAAAAGAAATCTCCAAGGGTTCAGTATTTTTAAAAGAGATTAATACTTTCTCTGAAGCAATGATTTAATATGGCAGATCTTTTGAGTTTTTCTGTAACCAGGGATCAGTCTTTTTTTACTTTCCACTAACGAACAACCACAGAGATATTGAATCAGCTTGACAATGTTTATAGAAGATGTTATTTAAACTATAATATAAATGATTTTGAGATATGAAGTCAGTTGCAGAAAGACCCTAAGAGGCTCTCTGATCAGTGATGAGAAATTGTTCACTAGATAACTGTAATTCATCTGGCTATCCACAGAGCAGAGCTGTTTTGGATAGCTGCCCAAAGTCACTTCATCACACACTTAAGTTTAATTAGACTTTGTAGACTGATGGATTATGAAGCCAAAAGGGGCTATTGGGATCATCCATGCTGAACTCCTTTGCAGCACAGGCCAGAGACCTTTGCTGAATAAATCCCCATTCCAAGAACAAAAGTCTTTTCAGTCAGGTATTCACTTTCGTTGTAAAAACTCTAGTGATGAGTTGTAACCCTTAGTACCATTGACCCAGTGTTTCCGAACTACCCTTGTTCAACCGTCTTCCTCACCTGAAGCTTTATACTGGCTAAAATCAGCCCCCGAGCTCGTTCGGCTCCCAGGGGCCTGGAGAGGCCCCTGCTCTCAGCTGCCTGCCCGCAGGACGGTCTCCCACGGGCAAGGCTTGTGGCGAGGCTCGGCTGTTTGTGGGCTGTTTCCAGGCCCAGCTGGCGGGCGCTGCGGCCGCGGGTGGGGTGAGGCCCGCCCTGGCCTCCTGTGTTGAAGAAAAGGCTCCCTGTGCTCTGGTAGCTGCCTCAGTCTGCTGCTACACCCACATGTCAGGGTGGGAGCAGAAGGTACTTTTCTTCTTTCTTTTTTCCCCCACACTCAGAAACAAGGATATTATAATTGACCTTTCTGCCCTGCGGTGCTGGGCTGGCCTCTTTACATCATTTAGCAGTGTGGCCCTGTGGGTGGAGGTGCCATGGCCGTGACTGAATTCCTGTCAGGGCCTGGCCTGGTGCTTCCTGGGGGACCAGCTGCTCTCTCAGTCTTTCCAGCAAAATTGTGCTGATGTGTGGGGAGCCAAGTGGCTCCACATGACACCAAACCAGGTCGCCTCTTAAACAAGGTCCCCTTCTTGGGGACGTTGTGGTCTGGATGGAGATGTGGTGGGCCATTGGAGTTGGATTTTAAGATTTCTGAGTTGCCTTTAATTAGTCAGCAACTTACACAACTACATCTCCAAAGAGAGAATGTAAGTGTACTTTATAAGTGAGATTGTCAGTTAAATTTAAATGAGTACATAAGGCATGCAAGGGTAGAAGGGGATTCCATATAATAGACTGACTGCTGATAGTCACACGTGCCATAGGTACCAAAAGGAAGTATCAAATAACTGCTAAGAAATGGCTTTCAATAGCAACCAATGCAGATATTTGGAAGTCTAATGGTGTGCACTTCAGGCGGTGTGATAAGTACACTGAGAGCTCCCTTTCTGGCTCGCCAAACTTAAAATTGAGACTGTGTTCTCCATATCTTAATCCTGCCTTTGGAAGTATAACCTGCTCATAATTAATTCTAAAAGGTATTTATTTTTAGGCAGACAGAATCTATAAAAACTGAATGAACTGATCTGTAAAAAAAGAGAACAAGAAAAACTGTTCTCAGTTAAAGTGAAAGAACAGTATTTCTGGGTTGTTTTTTTTTTCCAACATAAGAAGTGAGTAATAGCATAGAGTTATTTACTTTGCATGCTTGTACTTACCCGTACTTTCAGAAGTTGTAACATTCAGACTAATAACTATGTCTACAAGACCTGTATCTGTACTTGAGCCTGATTAGTATTTATACTCTGCAGCTGATGACAACAAAACTCAGCTGTAGCTCAAAGTTCCATGAGGGTCATGCTGACCATTTTCTGGGTTTGATAATATATGAATAACCTTCTTAGACTAATACTAATTAACTTTGTACAGTTTCTGCTGTAAATTATTTTCTGAGCCACTTAGGACTGCTCTCAGCCAATTGCATACATGGCAAAAGGTTAATTGTTTGTGAAAGACAAAGAAAAGGGCACCTCTGTGACTCCCAGTAGAAATTAAGAAAATAATGAAATCTTTCTATGGGAATTCATCTACTTCATGTGTGATGTACCAACTGCAAAACTCTATGATAGTCAAATAGACATTTTCAAGAGCAGTGTTTGACAAAAACAGCGTGTACATTTATATAAAATAATGGCATAGATTTCTGCTTTGTTCAGAAATTTGGCTAGCAAAGGATGTGATAATTTAGGCTTGTCTGTTTTGAGAGGAATTATATCATGGATATAGATAAAAATGCATGTATTTCCTATGCCAATCAAGGCACACTGAGTTGTTCAAATTAGCCTACAGAGTGCAGGAAAATTACACCTGTATACATGGCAACAGCTATCAGACAAATAGGGACTGCATAATTATCATGGCACAAAATATTTATCTGGCATATCATTACCAGAAGAGACGTGAATTGCCAGTTGTACCCAACAAATGACAAAAGAAACTGCAAGTGATGCCACACAATGATATATTTTTTTAGAGCTTATTTAGAGCTGATTTATAATGCAGAGTTTATAAAAACCTCCTCAATTTTTTTTAAGACATTTGAAATATATTATGTCTTTTGTTTCTTTCCGACTTCCTTAAGAAAAAAATCATCTACAGAGGTGTTGGCTGAAGAATCCTGAAAATAAAATAAAAATTATTTCAAAAATCGTGTAAAAAAGCTTTTAAAAGTAAAGAAATAATGTGACCTTTTCAGGAAATTATTTCTTCATCCTTCACCCAAATTACTTCCCTTCTGCTCAAGAAACAGTTGTTTCCTTCTCCCTCATGTTAGTATTTGGGCTTATACTTCCTCCTCTGCTTGGTCTTCTGGAGTTGATTGTGTAAACAAAGCTGAGGTAAGTCAGCTTTGATCAGTCTTACACTTGTAAAGATCTCACATGTGGGGAAATAAGGCACGTTTTTGCAATCCAGAATTGTAGAACATCGTGGGTTTTTGTTACTTGTGTGTACTTACGCATACTGTTCTGTAAAAATAACTAACATTTTGCAAACCTCAGTCTGAAAGCTGTGAAGTATAATAAAAAGCAGAAAAAAGTATTTTGGAAAATGGATGGGGTAGAGGAATAAAATAAAAAGCTAGAAAGTTAGCATGTGGGAGACCTGATGGTGGAAGTAAGGTAGAGGTAAAAACCTGTGCTTTTGTTGCTAAAAGTTTTGCTGATGATTTCATTTTGCACAGCTGAAATGATTGGGTAGGCTAAAACCTCAACCCTGAGTGGCATTTAAGGTGCAGTGTACATTTATCTTGTATAACTTACCACTGCTTCGCTTTCTTGGTCATCAGCATATAATCATCTTCTGGGTGAAAAGTCAACTTCATTGAATTCAGTGGATGTTTTCTCATTGCTTTAAAGAAGGGCCAGACTTCATGCTTATATATATTTACTTCTTTAATAATGCTGATCAAGCATGAGAAGCAAACAGTTTATAATGGTAAGCTGCTCTTGCTGTCTTCACAATTACCATCTCCAGCTGCTGCAGGTTCTCTAAATTGGCAGAGATGACATTTCCTTGTAGGATAGGCCAGCTGTTCCTCTCCTTACCACCAGCAGCAGCAGAATCAGCAACACCAACCAGCAGAACTTCCATTGCTTTTTAAAGCTTCTTAATAGGTGAGTAACATTTGAGTAATGTTATTATCTCTGGTGTATAGATAAAGAAAATTAGGCATAGAGCAATGTTTTCGATTTTTTTTTAAAAGTGTTTTTTTTTTTTTTTTTCCCCACACAGAACTTTTAAACAGTTTTTTGGTTGGAAAGGAAAAATGGATCTTTGATAAACTAGAGGCAGCAGAGAGAAGCTGTAAAAACAATGATTTTTACTGAAAATTTGACAGGGAGACATGTCATACCAGTCTGAATTGACACTGATAAGGATATTAGTTTCTGGATAAAGTTTTGTTTGAAAAACTGATTTAAGATGATTTGGGAGAAACAAATGAAGAGAACCTTGAGGATCTAGAATGTGCTGGCTGATTTTGTGCCTGTAACCTATACAAGCACTAGTCTGAAAGAAGTTTTACACCTTTATCTTACTGACATTTTTTCTTCCCTATGGAGCTCAAGAAATGAAGGTTTGATTTCTAGAGGTTCTGAAACTTGTTTCTGACCATATGGGAAAGTGTAATCATTTTTAGGAATGAAGAATGATCTGAATATCACCACAGAATATTTAGAATTCTAACAGAAGAAACTAGGAAATATTCACTTTTTATAGAAATGATATCTACCAACTCGCTGGAGGTGAAGGTTGGAGTCTTTTGCAGCTGGGATCTGTGGAGTCATGGTGTAGAGAGGACAGTGGTCAAAGGGTTGTTTTTCTCCCATATAAATAGGAAGGAATTTAAATAGTTGTTGCAGTGAATAGTCATGATTGCAGTACATTTTTTTTGTAGTCAAAGTTGTATGCAGGAGAGAAAAAACAAAATAGACGGTGACATGTTTTTATGCTTGAGACTGGCTTCAGATTTTCCCACAGCCTTCTATTGAAGCATTCAGGTTACACAAAACCAATGAATCTGGCAAACTGACAATACCTGGCCTTTTTGGCAAACATTATCAGTCATACAGTTGTTTTCCCGTCTTCCGCAGACAGGTCTGACTGAAGAAGCAATACATTGGCTCACGTACCACTGTTTGAAGTTTGATGTGTGAAAAATACTAAGATTTAGAGTAGAATATAAACTATATGATAATATAGTATTTTGATTTTTGCCATGCAAATATACACAAGTTTGGCGGTGGCTATAATTGAAGAAAAGGAAGAAGGTTCACATAAACACTCTAGAGGAACAAAAGCTATAGAAATCTGTAATCCTGGACATGTGGCAACTTATACAGTGAAGATAATTTCAGCATAAATCAAGGAATAATAAAAAAAGTGAAGATAAGGAATTACAGTATCCAGCTATTACTTCTCTAAAAGATTAAACAAATACAAATACATTATTAAGAACACCTGTTTCATTTAGGTTTTTTATTTTTCTTGTTGATGAATTACTGACATATTAAAGCTTTCAGCACTTTGCTTCATATTTAGCTTACAACACTCCAAATATACCAGAAACATGAGGCTCAGAAATCCATTGTCTTTTAAAAAATGTTTTTATTTGGGTTGTTAGGATGCTCGGGGAGGGCAATTTCTCTGCACCAAATTTAGATACTGTTTTGTTATGGATTTTTTTTTTTTTTTTTAAATCTAATTCTAGTACAACACATATTCATTGGGTTTAATAGAAACAAGTCTGGAAACTTTCAATCCTCCCACAGTTTCGATAATTTATATGTACTGACAATCAGGTGTTTGTTTAATATATAGAAAGGTTAACTGTTATACTCCATTGTCCTAGAAATACTCCTTTCTTTTTCTGCTACTGGGGAACAGAAATAAGAATGCATGAATTGCCTTTTTTAATACCATATACCTTCCTTTGTGACAATATTTCACAAAACTTTCCTTGTTCTGACTCCATATTACAACACATTTTGGAGGCCTTCTATAGCTCCAGCCTTTTTTCTCATCCAGACATAAAAATGAACTATTACAATGATATCAAGCCTGTTTGCAACTGCTAGAAGGGGCTCTGTAGTCTGCCACATTTTTCATCATTTTTTTATTTCATTACATCTCTAAAGCACATTTTTCCAATGTTGTCAATCATTTCTTGTGAAGTTTCAACATGCTGAGAATGGAATAAGCATTCAGAATTTAGAATCATAAACTTTTCCATCTCGCCATTGTTGCTTTTTTTCAAAGAACAAATTAGGCTTAGAGAAATCTTTATAGAGGTGTAGTCTTGAACCTTTTCCTTTTCCATATTTTCCCATGTTAATTTCCATTGTACGGTCCCTTTTTAAGGACGATTATAATGGTAATAAGACATGCATTGTAATACTTCTATAACAAAGAAGTAATAGCTATTTATTAACATGACAATACATACCTATTAGACAAACAATACATGCTAAAAGAATGGTAACCCATATTTTTAAATGCAAATTGAATAAAACATCAATAAAAATGTCATAAAGAATGACAAAGATGACATAATAACATTCTTGATTGTATTTGACTTAGCTGCTTTTAACAACATTTATGTTTTAGACTTAGTAAGTATTACTGCAAGATTATTTTAAACTAGGAATTTTATATTTTAGTGTACTCTGCTTTTTTAGATATGCAGACTTATTAGGAACACTACTTCTTTTTTATTTTCTTAAGACTATTTAACATAAAGGTGATTTTTTAAAAATATACTTGCATTAAGATCTATTCCAGATTAGCTATCGCAGCTTAAAAACTACAGAGGCTCTGTTTTCCTATGTTGCTCAGGTTAAGACTCTAGAAATATTTACAGGATCTCTTTGGTTTAGGGGTTAATGAGTCAGTTTATCAGAGATAATTTGGAAATTCTGTTTATTTTAGAATATACTTCTCTTTACTCTTAACAGTATTCATTCTTTAATCTGTATTTTTCTTAGCAATCAGAAGGTGGGATGTTCGGGTTTTCCACTGAATGAACCAGCTTACAATTCATTGTTAACAATAATGAGTGCAGCTGGGCTGCATAGTAGTGCATTACATTCTTCTTGTTACTTAACCAAGGAAGACCACAAATGTCATGCAAGTCTGGTGAGTTGAAGGCTTAAAAACAATAGTAATTTTAAAAGTGGTTTATATTGACATGACAATGCTATTTGTATTCATGTTTGGAAATATCTGGACAACCTGACTGAGAGGTCACTGTTATTAATGCTATGGTGTTCTGTGTTATGCTGAAGCAATTCTACTAAGGGCAGAATAAGGGGAAAGAAAAGGAACATTATCCAGGGGTACCTGTGTGTTGACACAAACAGGTTCAGTATACTAGAGTCCTTTCCAAAGAGATGACGCTCTGCAAGGATCTCAGCAAGAGGTGGCCTAGGAGATGAGAGGAAAGTGTGCGTCAACAGTGACAAACTGCAACTATTTGGCTAAAAGTGTAACTCTATTGGAAGCTTCCAGAGATAACAGAGCTGTGATCACTTCAGCTGGATAAGGAGATGGACTTTCCAATTACAGCTCTGTGTGAATTCTGTTCAGTGCCACTTCCGAATAGGAAGGATAATAACTAACCCCTCATCAGCTCACTCAGCCACTCTGTTCGGTAGCCTAAAAGGTTCTTCTGTCTTCAAGCGATCAAAAAAATATTTGAGGAAATAGTTCTGTAGGTATTTATACAGAAACTCACAGGTTTCAACAAAATTTTACGGTCTAATGGATCAATTTCTTTAGTTGCTTTCTCTAATCCACTGTAAATGTGATATTCTTTTGTTACAGAAATTACATGTACTGTAAATCAGTACCCATGGTTCTGCTTGTCCATCAAATCAGTTTTATTTCACTCCTTTAAAAGTAAAACTTCTTTAAAGGATAATCTAATTTTCCCTGCAAGCTTTCTGCTCGTAAGATTGGGAGTAGGGGGGAGCACGGAATAGAGGTTTCTCCAGAGCTAATTACTTTTAAGAGTATGAAAAAGACTATTTGTATTTATGAAGCAAGTAGAAGATACACTAGGCCTGCCTTTGAAACTCAGTAAGTGGTAGAAAGGCAGGCAGTAACATAAGTAGACTTTGATCATTTCAGGATGCTAGATAATTTTAGAAGGTTTTAAGTTACTATCAAAAAGAACTAGGATGGTGACAATCTCAACCCTGTAACTAACATTCTATTAGAATTAAAATTAGGCATTAGAATACTACTTATATTTGGAATAATTATAAAATTGGTTTATCAGCTTGAAGACAATGAGATGGGCAAGTTTTGAACAAAACACATACCTTTAGATAGAATTTGTTAACTTCTGTTGGAAATGTTCAAACGTTTTCTTGCAAGTGTTGTAGCCCAGCCATCTTTCATGTTTGGAGATTAAGCTGGATTTTACAGAGGCTAGATAAATTATTGAATGTGTGCATGGCTACAACTGGAATGTCCTAATGTTAGTAGAAAGGACTATTTCATAGAGGATGAGAAACCCATTGTTGTTAATAGCAATACATGGCATACACACTCCATTTTTTCCCTATCAAGACCAGCTAGGAGACACTTGTTGCTTGTTGGAAGTTGTATGACGTGATTTATGCATGCATGCTTCTGAAATGCTTGGACAATAATAAATATGATAATGTATTTCTCTCTGCCTTTGAATACTCAACCTTAATGTTTGATTCATAAACAGAAATTTTGTTCTAAAAGTAAAAGCACCCCAAAATGGTATCAGCAGGTACTTAAAATATACTTGCACTGATTTCCTCTCTAGATATATGGAAATATTCTATGTGAAGATTATGTTTAAGCAATCTTCTTCACAGTTAGATATATGATTAGAAATAGGTTGGTTTGGGGTACAGTGGAGGATACTGTGTTTCTCAAGATAGGACAAGTTCTATATTCTTCGTAAATTTTTCGTGTTACAAACCTGCAAATGCTTCTACTGTTGGCTGAAGCAGATGGGAGCATTGATGATTGTCCGTTTAATTAGACCTATTTTATTTTTTGAAATTTGCAGATATAAAATCTACATTATTCAAAACTTCTAAGGATTAAGCCTTCTCACTAGAAATGGCAAATATAATGGCAGAAATCACTTGTACTTGGACAGATGTCTCTGAGTTTACCTATTGTTAGTATTTTTAGTATTCTTTCTGTAATACTATAGATAGCAAAGTGTTACTGACTTTATTAGTTTCAAAACAGTGCAATTTGCTACAGAACATGCTGAGAAAACCACAGCTTTGATCATGAAAGCTGGAAAGACAAATGCTCAATTTTCAGTAGCACATTTATAGTTTGTATGTGGCTAGAGATTTTCACACATTACAGCTTTTATAGTGCTTCACGTGTTTCTGACATTTTTGTTAGTATTACATATTTTAATCTGTAACGTAAACAGGATAATCCTAAATAGGAGTGGTTGTGTGTCTGTACATATAAGAACATATCAACTCATGTCATATTCTGCGTATCATTGAATATTCTGTATATGTATCCTGTATATCATTGTGTATCACAGTACATGAAATGACATGCAAAAATATTAATCTCGCCTATTTTCTTTATAATCCTATGGCTCTTCTACATAAGTTAAAACAGTAAGGTTGGCAATGTAAGTGTTATAACACTTCACAGTCCCACATCAGTTTCATACCCAATAGGTTAATGCAGATTTGAGTTCAGGACCATGTTTGAGCATCCTGATTGGGTGCCTCTTGCTTTCATGAGCCTTTATTTCTAATGGCAGTAATCGGTTGTCATCTAATTTTAGGCTATGCTCAAAATAAAGCTGAATGCTAGATGCTTAGTTCTGACTCTCATATAGAACCAAACGACAAGAGTAAGCTTTGATCTGCAGAACTGAGTTCTTACATACCCCCATCTTTATGATCTCTGTCACTCACAATGCATTTTTCTGACCTACACTTTTTAATTTACCTGTGTCTACAGACTGCTATGAAGAAAGCAAGCAAGAACAGCTCTGACATAGGCTCTAAGGCCTCTGCTGCTTTGCTATGTGTTAGGGAAACTGCTTATTTACTCCAAGAATAGATGATTGGTTGATTGGTCACAACTAGAGAAGCCTAACAAGTACAGTTTCTATAACACGTCTACCAGGAGAAAGGTAGTACTAAACAGACCTGGAAAATTCAAAAAGCCAGGGAAAATAGACTATTTGTACCTGGGTAAAAGACTGAGGAAAAAATGAAGTGTTAGCCAAAACCCATCTCTTTCTGGCTGACCAAAGGCAGAAAAAAAGGTTTTTGAAACAGTTTTTAAACAGTTCGCACCTCAGGGTGACCTATGCCTTTGCTTCTTGATCACCAGTTACCACTACCACCACCATCTCTAGTTTGGTTTTGTAACTAATGAAGTAAGTAGTTGACAGTCTAAGAAGTCTGTTATGTATATAAAAGTAGTTTTAAGCAGTAAAATTTATTTAAACACATATATTTATAAATATATTTTGTATGTTATTATATATATTTAGATGTAAGATATATTTATATTTTTATTCGTATACTCAGTGATCCCTTTTGTCTGGATCAATCACCTAGAGCAATTGTTACAATGACATCCTCTATGGATAGAAAAGTTTATGCTTACATAGGGCTTAAATTTAATCATGTCTGTTAAATGTTCATTCCTTCCCGCCTCTGAAACAACTGTAAAATTGGGGGTTGGGTTTTGTTGGAGTTTTTTTTACAAATAATTAATAATACATTCACTGAGAATGTCAACTATGATTTGTAAACAAACTTGATCTTTCAAAGAATTAGTCTTACTATCTCTTTTATCATTTTCCATATAAAAACAATCAATTTATGCAGGCCATTGAAGAAATAATATTATTCAGTTCACCCAAGCTACAATCAGAAGCTACCGGTGTGTGGCATCATTTAAAAAAATCAGAAACAAAAACAATTGAGAGATTTTATTTTCAAGTTCAAGGTATTTGAAGCAATGCTCTTTGTGCACTTTGTCTGAATCATTTTATGCTGGAGAGCACATTTTCCCTGCATAAAAGTAGAAACTGCTTATCTCAGTGGTGAGGAAAGTCTGTGCCTCAAATACAAATGAGTAAATAAACTGACTTCTTCAGAATATTTCTCTGTGCTTGTAGTGACGCTGAGTTCTCGGAGGAATACTGTCATTCACTCAAGGCTTGTGAAGGGTGGTGTTCTAAAACCTTTTTTCCCCTTCATTTACAGTGCAGATGGTGCAAACATTTAATCTAAACAGAATGTATTGTTAGAATAGTCTAGACAGGCTATGATCAAGAGACCACAAATGGGAACAATTTGGTTTTGAAAACTTTTTATCTGATTACAGGGATAATGACTTGAAAATCAACCTGGCAATTTTGCATGATTAGAAAAGTGATATTCATGTTGATTTCTCATCATGTTTCCAAATGGAAACAGATTTCTGCCACGTACTACATATCATTTATCTCATAGATGACTCAGTGCATCTCAGTTTCAGTATCTCAACAGTCTCAGCTACTCTATGCGTGGAGCTGTTCTGCTGTATTGACAGGCAAAGACACATCAGAATCATGTATTAGCCACTTTTCCATGCCACTGAGTCTATATGAAGAGCTTAGGAAAATGAAACCAGAAAATGATATTTAATTTTTCAGGTTTTCAGATTATGTCAAGTCTGATGTTTATGCAAAAATAGACTCCTTGGAGATCACCTTTATACTGAAATAAACACTCGTATTTATTGTACTCAACCGGATAACCATCCAATTTCATATCCTTCATTTCCACATTGTGCAAGTGCATTTAAACTCATAGGTGTGCTTCTGGCCTTAGACACTGTTTTACTGAACGGAAATAGGTAAAGGCAGTGCAGCTGATCTGTTTTTATATCTTTGGATGACTTGCTTACAAAACAGTGTTGTGACATCTGCATGATTCACAAAGTTTAATGTGATATAAATAAAAACTTTCTCTATTTTTTGCTTTTTCTACAGTCTCTGTAATCCACTTTATGCTGTTCTCAACATATTTGGTTAAAGCATTATACTGTAGAGAAGGTGGGGTTTATGCGCATCTAGGCCTGTTCTGGGAGTGAATTTCAGTCATGGACTTGTCTCCGTAACGCTTACTTCCATCTTGGTCTGAAGATGTGGAGTCAGTACAAGGGTTCTGTCTTTTCCCCTGTAGCATAAGCTACATATTCAGATAACTTCTACTGAGCCTGTCTGTGTCTTCTGTTGAAAGTAAGAATGAAACCATAAGTGAGAATCAGCATTTGTTGACAAAGCTGACTCAAGTTACAGACACATGGTGACTCTGAAATTTATTTTTTTCCACTCACAAGTTTTAGCTTGGGCTTTTTCCATCTGAAAAATTCACTTGCACGTTAGAAATTGCTGACATTATTTCACTGGAGATGTTTTGACAGTGGAGGCAGGTCACCAGGAGAATTCTTCAAGGGTTCATGCTAGGACCAGTGCTCTTCAAAAATATTCACAAATGACTTTATGAAAAGGCATGAACAATGAGGTGAAAAGGTTCCGATGGCTTTATTGGTTTACTGGTTATCCAGGGTATTAAAGAAAAAGGTGAACTATTAAGTAATTTCAGAAGGATATAGCAAGACACAAGACTGAACAATAAAAAGACAATCCAGATAAATGTAAAAGCATGCAAGAAAGTGAAAAGTCCTAATATCACATTCAAAATAATCGGCTCTGAGCTGGCTATTACTACACAGGAGTGAGAATCTTAGGGTTACAGTAGGTCCATGAATATGTAGTCCAATATTGACCAGGAAGTGTTATGAATTACTAGGAGAGAAGTAGAGAACAAAACAAAGAACATAATAATGCTAGACTATACATCCATGCTTTATCTCTGTAACTGTGACTGTTCTGTTCCTATTTCAGAAACAATGTAGTAGAGCTGGAAAAGCTTCTGAGAAAGATGGGCAGGATGATCAAAATGATGGAATACCTTCCGTACAAGTAAACTTAGAGAATTTAGAAAAGGGTATGCTTAGAAATTTGGAGCTGGAAAACCCTGTGCTCACTGTCCCTTACACTTTGATTGTTCTCCATAGTATAAAGCTGATGTATTTCTTATGGCATTGATCAGTATTACTGCAAGAGGTTATCATAACTTCCTCTGGAATACTATTTCTCTCACTATTGGATTTCATCGTCAGGTGTGTACAACCCTCAAATGCTTGAAGAAGAATATCATTCATTCTTGCCCTTATTTAGTTAAGGCTCTATACTTATTTGTTTTAATTTCATTCCATGTTTCTGCTGCTTATATTTTTCCTCATTGTGTTACTTTGCTCTGTGGAAATTAAAGGAAAAAAATTCAGAGAAGACAGCCTGGAGCTGCTGGAGGTGCTAACCACTCCTAACACTGCTTAACAAGAGGTAATATTGTTGTGGAACTGAGGGATGTTGAAGCAGTGTACAAAAAACCCCATAAATTAGGAGGAAAATGGAGGTCAAGCAGATAGCATTTATCAAATCAAGATGGAAGTTAATACAAACAAAAAATTGACTCATTCAAGTTATTTTTAGCTTTGAATTTTCCCTGGTACTGAACTCTCCTGCTTCTGTGTTCCTTATGCCTGTAAATTTGTTGATCACCAGTGTATAACACTGCCCATTTAGATCACTGCCTGAACTCGTCTTTCACAAGAATCTATAACTCGTGTCTTCCTTTTGTTTCAGTTACATTCACATCCAATACTTGTTACTCTCATATTCTTGATCTTGCTCTTCTGATATTAGGGAAGTGTTCAAGTTTGTGGTTTGGTTTGTTGTTTTTTTTTTGTGTTTTTTTTTTTTTTTTATATAAGTCTATGACATGCTACCCTCTGCCTAAACTTTGTTATTTGTTCTCCACTTAGGGTCATGTTACCTACAAGCTTGTCATAGTGCCATGGAAGCCAGAAGGACCCATTCAATAATTTACTGCAGTATATCACAAAATTATTTAATTTACCCACCTTTTCTTATTTTAAATCTTATAATTTGGACTAGTCTATTTCTGTATTTTGAAGACTAAGTTGTTCCATGCCCAAGGAAAAAGAGTAGGAGAGAACAGAGAGCCACAAATAACTGAAGTATTTTAGGGAGTTATATATAGCCAGCATCATATGTGAAAGAAACACTTCCAAATGCCTTTCTGTTGTCACATGGAAACAATTTTGCCACAGTGCAGATCTGAGGAGCAGTTTGACCCTGGGTTTGTGAGCAAGATATCCCAAATAGCTGAGGAACAATATATTTTTTTTTAAACTGTTTTTAAAAACACAACTCACAAGTCTCTGATACAACAGTATTGGTCAAGAATATCTTCTCTAGACATGATGAGGATTTTTATAGGTGCTTTACAAAATAATTTGCCATCTTCCTACAAATTGTCTTAAAATATCTCTTTCATTCCTTGTCTATAGTTTTTGATAGTTCCGTTCCTCTGCCTTCTACTGCATATTTTAACATGTTCATTACCCAACAGCCTTCTTCCTTCTCTTTCTGTTGTTTACATCACAAACTGCCTACTGTATTTTACTTTTTGTGATGATTTCTGGATACAATCTATGTGACTGACAGTCAGTGAAGTAAATTTGTATTGTATTTTTATCAAAAATGGGTATGATTGGTGTTAGTTTTTGAGGTCTTCTTAATGAGCAAGATAGACTTTGGGCATTTTTTTTTCTGAGGTTTTCTAGATCACACTTGACCTTACGTTCACTTCACTGCATTATGGTTTTAAACTCCAACTCTTAGGGAATTTCTCCATTATTGATTAAGGGTAATGGTCTGAAGTTCAATGAAGGCAAAACTTTTTGGTGGTTGAAAAAAAACATTAATTGCATGAATGATATTGGATCTGAGTTACACATGTCACCAAGAATGAGGCTGCCATTTTAGCATTGGTCTGTTAACTCCAGTCATTCAAAATCCATTTGATTTCTTAGACACTGCAAAAGGATTGTAGACAATAGATGACATATACAGTAACAGGGGGAAAATGGAAGGTAGTCAGGATGACAAATATTAAAAGCTTTTATGTTTTTTCTAGTGAAAAGTTTTGTCCCAGGGCTGCTTTCTTACCAAGACTAAAACATATCAAAATAACTTTTTTTTTTTTTTTTTTTCCTTCTTCATACCAATGAACATGTTTGAAAGCTAGGAAGTTGTAAAGCACTGGGTTTAGATAGCAGTGGCAGTCTTTGGGAAACAATAATTACAGCATTATTAGTCATTTACATTATTTAATATAACCCCTCTGTCTAATCATAATTCACAATACATTTGGAGCTTGCTGGCACAGTTTCAGACTCTTATGACCATCTTGCTCAGATCTAGTGGCATGAAGGGATCAGCTCTCCTTTTTTTTTTTTTTTTTTTTTTTTTTATGCAGATGGGATATTCCAGAGTTGAGCAGGTCACTACATATTTTCCATCAAACTATAATGGAATGTTGATCCTTTGTCTTCTGAGAATGAGAATTATCAGATTTAGAATGTATGTGTCAAAAGCTTGGTTTTCATTGGGCAAAAGAGTAAATTGGAAAGTGGATGACCAGCGTATTTCTTCCACAATTGTAAATCTTAAGTCTGAAAAGGTATGTTGTCCCATTACAGTCCTTGTACCATGAGGGTTTTTTTTTCCTCCTAGTTCTAATAAAGAGCTGTGTGGATTGACGCCAAGAGTGGTGAGGGCTAAAGCTTAGAACAAGACCTAAGAAATCAGAAGAACAGTTTGCATTGTATTTTAACACAGCAGAGATTGTGCTGAGTTAAAAAATATTGCTAGCAGAATCCTTTGAAGGGAAAAAGAATCCACTGCTCACTGTTTGACAGACTCTGATCAAAGAAAGTGAAAGCTGAATGAGATCTCTCAGTAGTCCAGAATGAAGAAATCATAACTCATAGTAAAATCTCTCACTTTAACTTTGCCTGTGGCATAGATGGTAAGTTGCTTGAGTTTGGTAAGAAATTGCTTTATAATTTCTCACCCATTGCAAACTGGAGCAAATAATCTGCAAGCCCCACCCTGTCCATGAAGAGTATACTTATCATGTATTACCTGTCTGTCTAGCCACTTAGAAAACACTATTAGAATGATCTCAGAATGCAGGTGAAAGAGAACATTTCTCTGTTTCATGTCTTTGCTAATCCTTATGCAAGAAGAGATACAAACCAACTTGTATGGCTATACTACTAATATATGTTTTAAGATTTCCTTGGAATTTTGTTCATGCTTGTTATTAATTCCAGTCTTTAAGTTTCATATATTCACTTCCTAGCTATATATTTCTTCTTTTCAAGGTTACTTATCTTTGCTTGAAACCAAGTTTCCCGTTGCATAAGAAGCCAGTTTCTTATGTCTATGTGGGAATGACTGTCAAGCTGTTAGGTTGTTTTTTATTTATTATTCTTTATTTTGGTCCACCAACTACTTTAAAAAGGTGTCTGAATGGTGACTAAGAAAATTGAACAACTTGTTAGCACCTTTAAATTAGGTATGCAGGAATCTGCCTCTCTATTTAAAAAAAAAAAACAAACCCCAAAAAAACCCCAACCAACCAACCAAAACCAACCAACCAACCAACCAAAACCCCAAACAACCAAACCAAAAAACCCACAAAACTGGGGGGATACAAATTGAAAATGGCTGAAAAGCATTCCTAGTTTTAAATTCACAAGATTATTTCAATAGGAAAAATTCGGTCTCTTTTTTCCTTGAACTTTTTTATGTCTAGAAAATAATTTACATAGCTTTAGGCTGCCTATGTTGAGTTGAGAATGAAGTGAAAAGCCCGTGTATTCTTTTTCCATTTTCTGAAAAATGATAATTTTACAGTTGTTAGAATCCATCTTCTTTCAAAGATATAATGACATGTTTTCCTCTTATCTATCCTTAAAACATTAAATCTTTTATATGAATTGGTTGACAGTTTGAAGGATAACCTTTTCAACATCATAAAATAAATCAAAGTGGTGAAGGATTTAGATTCAAAATGCTTTACCAGTGCACTAATAATTTGATGAGCACTGCTATCATTTTTCTAAAATGGCATTAGATTAAATCTTATTCATCCAGCAAATTCTTTTGAAGAGACTCACCTTTAAAAGTTGATGACACAAACCAGCTTGAAAATGTGATTGTGGTATTTGAAATGCCCTGTCTCTAGAGTCAATTATTTATGATGCATGATGAATATTTTGTATGTTTCTTTACAAGACTCGTTACCTTAGTAGTATTATTTTAAAAACTAAACTTACAGGGACATAATATAGTTCCCTCTCCATAGTAAGGTCTTGTCTCTGGTAACTTAGCACATTTTTCTCCAGGCGCTCATGTCAGCAGCACACGACCATGATGTGAAAGGAAATTGCTTCCAACGCCTCTAAAATTGCTTGCTTGGCTTGAATTAATCTTAATCGAATTTCTGTCTGAGATGTTTAAAAACCTTACAGAATCTCATCCTTTGAGCACAGCTTTGCTAATTTGATTCTACATTCCAAAGTGACAACAAATTTTGAGGGCCTGCAGGACTGCTGTTGATGATAATATTTCTATGTGGGTGGCATGAACCACACTGTTCATTAATGTGACATACCTTTATAATGAATGTCCTCATATAATAGTTAGGGATGCAAGTTCATTGTTTTCGCATTTAACTGTGTTGCCCCCTTGTCTAAGGGACTGAATGTGCATTCAGTCTTGAGAAAGAAAAGCTAAGAAAAATATAGTGTATTTATTTTCAGAGATTTAAATTGGGAAGTCAAATTACTAACCTTATGAATGTGATTATTTTTTAATCAAGATAATCCAAAACCTAGAGATTTACCACAATAGAGTAAAAACAGAAAGGACAGAAAGATCTCTATGATATCATCAAACGACTTAGAACTGACTTTGAGTTTGTAACACTTCAAGATACACTTTCAGATACCTGATAAATTGAATTGTTTCTTTCTAAATGAGGAACCAGATCTGAGTCTCCAATTACTGAATTGTATGTAATTAATTCTCTTAGGTATTTCTAAACTTAAAATGTTATTTAATTGTACAACATTTATTTTAACTTAATGTCCAAAATGTTCCTGAAGGTACTTTTAAAAAAACTTAACTTCTGTAAGAAAAACTGTTCCTTGTTCTTATTGATATCGAGCTGGTCAGAGTGAGCTCCAAACAGTGGCTGTTCCTTTTTGCAATAAAAATCAAACATGGTTAAAAATAATAATCTGTCTCATTAGTGTTTGAAAAAAATCTCACTGAAATAGTATTGTGTTAAAGTAAGAGTAGCCTAAGTGTGCTGTCTAGTAATAAAGCATATAGAATCATCTATAAAGAAACAGTCTTTATACTGAGAAATGAGGTACCAGGTCTCAGTTTGAATTTTCTGTTTTCTTCGGTGATTGCTCATTCAAAGAGCAGTGGATATTCTGTAGTGTTCTTTCTGTAAAATAGATTCTATTTGCTGTAATAGCTAATACGGAACAAAGCTGACAGCAGTAAGCAACGTATTTTCCTTGGCTTTGTCTCACATTTTTTTTTACCTATGGTGTATCCCATCACAGATTAACATGACGTATTGTAAGCATTCTAACGCAGGCAGGAAAGTCAGATGTGCAGTTGTAGTTAGAGAATAATTTTATTTTTTATTCTAAGTGATACTTACCTAGCTCTTTGGAGCTACATATGTGTAATTCATGAACTTTGCAGCTTTGTGGATAGAATTAAACTTTGCCATACTTTTTTTAGTAGGAAAAACAAATATTTTTTTAAAGATTTTTTTTTTTGTCTAAATGTCAGACTCGCATGTAATGTATTATTCCTCAATGTATTTATACAATTTTCATGGGTATGCTTACCAATAACTAATATTTTCATTCAGATAGCTACAGGGAGAACAGGATTTAAATAACGCAACTACCTTGTGCACACATCTGTATACAGATATGTATTTTAAAATCATGGAAGAAAGCTGTGCTATTTAAAGGCAAACTTACTCTCTAATTGGTGATTTCTCACTGTAATCAATGAAGGGCCTTGTTGATTTCAACAGCAATATAGGGGTGACAGTTCCTGAAGTTAACTCTAACCTCCACTCTTCCTGTTTTCTCCAGTATGCTGGGTTTTTTTGCATGAAGCAACCAGCTTTCCATGTACTATTTTATACCATTTTATGTTCTTCACCACACATGATTGCACTGAGATTTTTTTTTTTCTGTAAAGCAATATCCAGTCTCCTCTTATTATTTCTTATTACTTCTTAATTTTGACGAGCCCATTATTTTGCTGTTATCTTCATTTGTTCAGCATGCTACTAAGCTAGCAGTTCCCTGAGTGGGTGAGAAAAATGCTGCTTATGTTTTATGACATTTATTACCTTTTATGTAATCTGTTCTACACAATTTCTTTTTTAACTTTATTCCTGTTGACCCTGCAAAGACAGATTTAGCACCATACAGTTTGATGACTGTAGTACTGTCTGGTATTTTTTCAGTAAGGTAGTTATTCTGTAGCCTGCACTGACTTTGGTAACCTGCTTTGACCCCAGTATCTGCAGAGAATGAATTGAGAAAACTCTGTGAGTAAATCTCCACTTGGCTTATCATAATCACTTCTAGTGCTATGAAGTGATGTCTTGAGAAGAGGTGACTTTTGAGGGCTGGAAAGCAAAAGGTCAGGAAAACAAGTATGGGTTTTTTTTTTTTCCTTCTCTGTATCCCATAGAACAACAGGGAATTTGCACTGGTACGTGCATTATGGTGGTACTAACTCCTAGCAGAAACTCTTTCATGCTTTAAAACCCTGTTAAAAGAACTGGGAGAAGGCAGTAGTGGCTTCCAGCTGTGTAGTCTTGCTCTTCCTATGAATTACAGGGCATTGCTTGTGTGTGGTGGACCTCAAAAGAGCTGCAGATTCTGCAAGCTGGGGCTGTTAAAATAATTTGTGAAAAAATACTCATTTTCTGTTCCTTTGTGGGTTTTACCACATTGGGAAATGCTCTGGGTCTCTCTTCAGCATCTTGAAGAACAAATGTTAACAATGAGAGAAAAGAAGTATTATTTTGTTTTGAACTGAAATACCATAATTTTTTACACAGGTGATCTTGTTATCCTTTATTAAACTACCTACTGGGACAGAATGATCTAAAGTTGAAGAAACCTAAACTATAGAAAAAGTCAGATGTAAATGTCCTTAGATTTATGTGTAAAAGTATTTATGTGACTTGTCTGCACCCTGCTGAACTTTTTCACAAAGATTTGCAGGGATGCTGTGCTCTAGGTTGATATCTCCTTTTCCAAACAAGTGCTGTGTTAACCCAGCAGCACTGGCTCACTTGTCTTTGAGAATTGCCTTTATTGCTTGCTATAAAGACAACCAGTGGCTGGTTGGACCATGACAAATGGGCTTGCTTCCCGCTGCTGTGAATGAGTGCTTTGAAGCACCTTATGTCCTTTTAAAGCTGACAGATTTGATTTTTTTATTATTATTTTTAAAGGTAGGTTGGATTTTGTAATATTTTGTATTTAGCTCTAAATACTTTCAACTTAGCCATGTCTCAGCCTTTTCAGAAATGTGCACCTTCTTCCAACTCTTCAAAAGTCCAAAGAGCTACTGCCAGTTTGTTTTACACAGTGGCTTCATCCATGTGGTATGTCTACACTATTGTTCTTTCCATTTTTTTTTTTACATCTTCTGTTGATTTTTATAATTTTTTTTATTATCTCTTACTGCCAGAAGTTAGCTGAAACCTCTACCTGTTCACATGGTGACTCATACTTGGAATGTCCTAAGAGTAGTACCAACAATTTTGCAGTAAATTTCTACTGACTGCTGACCTTCTGAATTTGGCCTGCAAGCTTATGGCAATAAGTTGTCTTGCAGTTAGTACAGAATTTTATGGAGGCCAGTTGTCCACCCCATTTCCTGCGTTCCTCAGGGGTGTAATCAGCTTATTTAGATAGCAATAGTAGTCCTGTGTGCAAGTGGGAAAAGGAGCAGGCTCATAACTTAGCCCTTTCATAATCCCTTTTCACTCTACATTTCTTCCTTTCCTCTCTTATCTGGTACTGGTACTTTCTCTACCTGTATCAAAAATACTAAGGAAGAGTACATAAAAAGCAGCTGATCAGAGTGGTGATGGCTAGAATTTTTTTATATTATGAATGGTGCTATCATCCACTGATCTAAAGCCTGCACTGATATAAATATCAAGTGGGAGCAGTCTACACCTTCTCTCAGAAACAGCACAACTGGGAGGATTCCAGAAATCACATTGTCCCTCTCAGGAGACAGTACAACCATAGTGTGCTCCTTGTACTAGTCATGAGATTGTCTTCAAAATGCAGTCTGTCGTCTAGATAGAGAGATCTCATTTCTTAAAGTTGTTGATTCTCTGAGACATCACCTTAATATGTTCCACAAATTACACAGTTCAGAGTAATGTATTTGTTGTAAGACAGTGCATGAAGATGCAGAAAGATTCAAAATACATTTTTTAGTCAGGAGAAGTGCACTTTTCATGCACTCACCCATTCAGCCCTTGGAGGGTATTTTGCATACTTGGTAGTAGTAGTAAAGTCTGCTGCAACTTAGACTCATACAAAAACTTAGGTTGGGGCAGATATCTGGAGGTCCTCTAGCCACACAACAGAACAAAGCAGGGGTAAATTACAAGTCAGGTTACATCACACAGCCATTTATCTCATTGAGTTTTGAGTATCTCCAGGAACTGGGAATTCTACAACTTCTCTTGGAAACTGTTCCAGTGCTTAAACATGCAGAGGGAGAGAGAGAGAGAGAGAGAGAGATTCCACACACACAACCCCCTTATATCCATCTCAGGTTTCTCTTGATGAATCTTGTAGCTGTTGCCTCCTGTCCTTTCATTGTGCACCTCTGAGAGGAGCTTGATTCACTCTTACTTGCAACTCTCCTTTACATAGCAGAAGGCAACAATTACAGTCTCCCTTAGCCTTGTCTTCTCCAGGCTATAAAACCCCAGTTCTCCAAACCTCTCCTCGCTAACCCTTTTTGGTTTCTTGTGTCCATTCACTTATGCCAAGTGTAGTCAGAAAAATAAAACAGAACCAGTCTGTATTTGCTTGATCTAGTATGATAGTTATGCAACTCTGCTGTGTTTTTATTTTTCTTATTTTGAATGTGTGTGAGGTAGAAAGCTGTAAAATGAATAACGACCGAAGTGGGGATAAAACATAGGCTTCTGGCTACTGACTGAAGTGTTCTGACAGATGAACTCTGAGTCTAGGTTTTAATGCCAAGTTAACCATTGTGTGGAAATTTCCTTTTTTTTTTTAATTTAGCAGCAGGGATTTATCATTAAACTTGAGCAGTTAGAGTGTCAGTCTTACCTTTGGGTATCTGGGCTGAAGAGTCTCAGAACTGCAAAGCTCTGAACCTGTTATCTTCTACCCCATTAGCTGTGGGGTAGCCAAAGTACTCTGTTTCTGCCTTCAGGAAAAAGAAAGGGGCATAATTTGTTGAAAAAGAAAAAGAAAACTGTGGTACTTCCTCAAAGCTGCTCTTCAAGCTGTAAGCAAGTTCTTTTTCTGTTGCTGAGTCACTCTTAGTTTTCAGGATTCTCCAGTTCTGTCCTGAGGAAGCTTCTGAGTTATTCACTGGCTGTAGTCCAAACATGATTACGATAGTTGTGCATCATTGCTCTTGCATAGGATGTAAGAATTATGTAGGACCTAGGTACCATTGTATTAGGCACCGTATGTTCCCTTGATGGTTTCCTTCTCACTCTTTTTCTGAATGTTCTTCCTCATTTTCATGCATTTTGCTTGGTATTAAGTGGGAAATGATTGCTTTTTGACTGATGGGATGCTTCACCTATATCAGATCTTAATTTCAGATAAGTGATGTATGTGAGCTATTTGGTTCTTTATATTGATTTTAATGTCTCATAGTAGTTTCACTGTGCAATGGCTTGTGCCTCTAAGAATTCACTGTTTACAGATTAATTCTTACATGTAAGCTTCCACTGTTATGCTTGCACTCAACTAAAAAACTTGGCCAATTTAATTTTGGTTTTGGAACCTTTATGCTTGTAATGGTAAAAATGTTTGGGTTTGTTTGTTGGTTTTTTTTTTTTTTTCTTTTTACCACTCTCCTATTATACATTAATGGCTAAATTTATATAGTACAGAGAGTGTAGAAGGAAAACAATATCCTAAAAGTGAATATTTCTAAAGTTTCTAAGGCTGTTAAAACACAGGTTTACAGGGTTTTGCTGTCTTATTCTTCCATACATGCATGTATATGAATGTACACACAGACACACAGTGTCTTATTCTTACATACGCTCACTTCTCCAAGGCTATCCTAGAGTTAGGGGAGATGAATTACACTGCTGAACTCTTATCCAACAGCAATCCAACTCAGCTTGTTTAGGCCATGGATCAGACTTGTATTATGAATGTGGTAGTATTATATACCTTAGACAATTGTGCGGTTTGTTGGTGTTTTGTTTTTCTTCAGGGAAAACTATAAACTTCAGTGTACGTTTTTGCTTAAACAAGGAGTCTGTGTTGTCTGCTTTTTAGTCTTCCATAAAAAAATTGCATGTTGTCATAGAATAAACTTTAGAAAGAAATAGTCTGTTGTTTCAAGAGACTCTACTGAAAAAAAAGAATTAGTGGTTACAGAAGTGCTTTTTTTTATGCATATTATGCTGCTAATATACAATGTCACAAATAATTTCCAGAGAAGCTTACCTAGGCAGGGATTTTATGGATTTTATATTTTCTTTTTTTCAGCACCTAGCTTTAGTGTGATATAACGATCATTTTGTTCTGTTCTTGGATACAGGTCTTCTGTTTTCATTTTAATCAGTCAGAATTTTAATCAGCTCATTAGAATGCCTATTACTAGAATGCATATTATGAGTGTTGAAAATAAATTTTAAAAAAATTCCTCACGTAAATTTAGAAGTCCAAACTTTGCTCTATACGACTTTTCTATTGTTGAAAAATCTGGATTACACTGAACTGTCTTTTAACTTTTTCAATGATAATACAGTTTTTGCTCTAAAATTTACAGTTACTCAGAAATCTAGTTTTAATATTAAAGATGCAGAGTTCCTGTCAGAAATTATTGTAGATTTCTTTAAAAGAGAGATCCTTTCTGAATAGAGTTGAAAGTATAAAAGAAGTGAGCTTGGGTTGCAGGCTGAGTTGTTTTTTATTCTCTCCTAGTCTGTGACATCAGGGAAGTTGCTTTGCCTTCAGCGTCTCTTTTTGTCTACCTGAAAAATTTAAATAATAACACACAAATACTTCTCATGTTTACTGGTGAACTAATTAGTTCCATATCTGTAAGCAGCTTAAAATACTGCATTTTTCTATATAAAATACCATGTATTCTTGACAACTTGCATAGTCACAGCATGAAATGTGACTTTTTTTTTTTTCTAAAAAAGAAAAAATCTTACTCTAGTGATTCAAGTATTTTAACAAAAAATACGCAACAAACTGGTTTGTTCACTTATGTCACAATCTAGCTGTCCGATATGTTATATAGATACTCTTAAACAGACATTTTTTATTTCCTTAGATTACCTTTTATTTTTCAGTAAGTTTATTCTGCAGGATGACAGTAATACGGGAAATTAGAAAAATGGGTGTGAATTACAAATTTTTGATTCTCATTCCAAGTTTCTGGAGTTTTTTCGCAGACCTACCCATTTTGTAAAATCTCACAATTACTATCCACAAGACCGACATAATGTAAGTTTCCTTACTATGAAAATAATGATCAGCTTGTCAACGTCCATGTTACTCAGAAAATTCATTACAGGTTAAATACTAAAAGTTCTTTTTTACTTTAAAGCCTACAGCAATTTGATACTAATTTTTCATTACTATACATACTTGATGTTGTCTCTTTTAGTTTAAAGTATCTGCTTACCTACTTGTAATACCTTTCTCTTTAGTCTTTGCATGTATTTATATATTTTTCATGTACCCAGCAAGTGCCCTACTTTCATTGCTATTTTCTAAGAATGATGGGAACTTTTAAATCAAATTCTACTTTATGTTAACTCAGATGACCTTGCCTTGTCTCCCTCGCTTACCCTCAGATTCTTGTGTATAAGCTGTAGCTTGATCGCCAAAAAGTTCTCTGTTGAACCATCGTTTTAATTCTTACGTATGATATTTCTTGCAGTCTATGTTTTCTTGAAATTCAACAGACCACAATCATGAAAGATCGTAGACGATAAATGCTGAGGGGAAAAAATTATATTTCACAGGAATTCATACTTCTGTGTTGTCAGTATTAATGGAGCCCAAGTTAATAATATCTAAAATTCATAATAATCTCTTGCCATCAGAATGCATGAAGATAAGATAATCAGTTTAATGTAGGTTTTGATTATTTTGCAATAAGGCAAACTATGTTTGTGATATACATAGCAAAAACTTTCAGCTGGCATTCCAGTTTGCTTACTCTAAGCAAAAACAAAACAGCTTTAAGAAAACTCAGTAATGATAGCTTAGGGAGAATTAACTAGTGTCCTGCGTAGGGTTAAACCACGACAACTAGGAATATGACAGAAAACTTACCATGCATATTGAGAGATCAGAATAAATGTTTAATTTTAAAAATCTGTTATTTACGACAGCACCAAAGATCCTGTGCGAATGACAATGATTAATAAAGATGGATTCTGAGGGATGCTCGATTGATTTTGCCTAACTGTAGCTTTCTACAAGTCACGAGGTACTTAATCAGAATACTTCTTTACTCAGAGACAAAGGCAGGCATCCCAAAGCATAATTCATCCCACCTATTTGAGACACCTGATTTCAGACAAAATGCATCTAGAGGTGCCTATGTCTTACAGTGACTATAAAGGGAGTCCATTAATTAACTTAAACTAGATGCCTACCTTTTATACAGCTAACTGTAAATGCGTTAATGACATACAGCCAAGGAAAACTGCATGATTAGTCTGTCATGATTAGTATGCCTGTGTAGGACCTTAAAGCTGAGAAAATACAACTGACAGTCTACTGTTAATGCACAAACTCTTAGTGTAATTTGGGTGAAATCTCTTACATTTAAGGGACACTTTTCCTTTAATTCCTGATTGCAAATTTGCTTTTCTCAGATTATGACCAAAAGTACTGTTGCCATAGCAGCAAGTTTCTGCTTTTGAAGAAAAGAAAGGGCAGTGTAAAACATAAAAATAAGCATAAACTTTTTTGGTGAGGAGAGGGTACAAAAGGTAAAGACCTTGTAGAAGAAACATTTATGAATGAATTTGCCCTGTGTTATTTACCTTCTGCCAAAGACAATTGTAATAGCATTGAGAGTGGGTTTTCTACTGGGGTGGAGCAAGGAGCAGATGGGACAACCTTGATTTCTTGTACAGAAGATGGTGTACAAGACACAGCTTATTTATATCTCCTGAAAAGAAAGTTTATTACAAATTTAGAATTAGATCAGCACAGTGGAATAAAAGTTAAAATTCAACTACATTCTTTGCTATCCCATGGCTTGTCCCCCTGGTGTTAGTATGCCTGTTCACCCTCTACTATGCTCTCATTTTCATACCATCTGTCTCTTGCACTGGATGACAGATACAGGGGCTTAAGTGGCTGAGCATTTGACAAGTATTACGGAAAGGACATGGGGAAACGGAGGATCTATTCTTGATCTAGAAGAAGAAATCTATTTTAGAACTCTTGGGTTCTATGGGAAAAGCGAGTTTTCTAAAAAGCACAGTTCCAATGCAGGTGAATGGTTGGAAATGAAGGATGGAGTATGTTGTGGAAATAAAGAAGTAAGGTTGCCATAGTAAACTCTTGGAAGCTGATAACCCTTGAAATTCAGGTTATAGTTAGACAGTCACTACACCTATTACTGCATACTGGTGTTAGTCTGATATGACCTGTCTTATGCTTATTTGCTACTTTCCATATGTTGCAGTGATCCTCAATCTTGTAAAATTACAGTAGATAACAACACTAAAATAAATCCGTAGAATAACTTATATCCTGTCCTCAAAATCCATAAGCCATTCAGAACACTTTGTTCCTTTGCACTTGTTAGTGTAACTACCTGTTAGCTCATATGGTGATGTTCATTTGAAACATTTACCTCTGAGCTCATTTCATCAAATCATACTTTAATATCTTCTCAGTATGTGCTTACTTTGTTACTTCATAATCTGTTTCAACCAAAGTGAAACTTAAAGGTAAAAAAAAAAAAAAAAAAAAAAAAAAGTAGATCAGAAGAAACCTATCATTAGCAAGGGGAAATGTACTAGCAAGTGCTAGTGTGTTACTTTGCGTATTTCAGTGCACAAACTATACCTTGGCCTATGCCTAGCCTTTACAAAATATTCAGGCACCCAGATCTTACTTTAGTCTCCTAAAGTTTATGAGAACAGAGCATATGCACAAATTAATCTTGATTTTGTTCCTGTGCCCTGCCTTGGCAACATTTATATATGCTGAAGGTCAGGTATAATAGGTTGCCTGTCCAGAATATTGCTGTGAGGTCCTTGGTGTCTTCACAAGAGTTACACTTTTCACCCATGCTTCTCTTTTAACACCCTGCAGAATACAGCAGGCAGAGACTGAAGTTCCTATATTACTAATTCCAGTCATTGAACGTTTTGCTTAAAATCTTGCAAGTCTTCCCAGTAGACAAGTAATCACTGTGTTCACCTGGAACTGAACTCTTGTCTACCCACTTTACCCAAGGTAGCATGGGATGCCTTGAATAAGCGTGGATCAGTGTGTACAATGAGGCTGAACTGAAGTAGATGTTGCTTGAGAGAATAGCGAGTCCCTCTCTTTCTCCGAGAAGCCTGGCATATTAGAAAAGCTTTGTGTTGTGAAATTTTTCTCGATGTCCTTTGTGAACAACTTAGAACTCACTATTATGGTCTCCTAAAACATGATGTAAGCTCACTAGAGTGAATGAAGAAACTATACAGCATATACATGTGGGTTTTGAACAAATCTAAGCAGCTTAGTTTTTTCAAATCTTTTAATTGGATTCTTGATTACACCACCCTGTAGGACTCGTTATGTGATGTGGATGCCACTACATCAGTGGACCATCATCGCGGGCTTTGTAACTTCAGGCCTATGCCTTCTTAACTGACAACAGGACTTCCATTGGATCAATGCCACTTTCTCTTCTGAGGCTGTCTTCCAGAGGCTGCTTGATATTGTAGGTTTGAGGCCAGGTCTTTAAAATTCCTCTTTTCTTAATTTCGTTGTCTGCTTCTCATCATGTAAAACTTTGGCAATCATTGTCCTACTGTTAAGGTGCATTTCCCAGTTTGTTATCATGGGTCAAAAGCATTTCTTTTGGTTAAAAGTAATGAATAGGTGACATCTTCCAGGAGACTTGTGCATATAAGCATATTTCAATGATTAGCATGATGATTTCATTATCTGCATGTTTAATTTTGCATTTTATACAAGATACAGAGAAGCCACCTCAGATACCAGGTTGTTTGTTTTTTAGTTGTGTATGTGTAGATATTTTTCTAGAAAAATGTTAATTTTGGCAAACTGCAAGCTCTATTTAGTCATTTTGATCTTCATTTTTGAGAATCTTAATTTTCTCGGAAATAAATGAATTTCCCAGACTTATATGAATTTAATCACTTCTCCCAAAGTTTCCATATGTTCCTGAGATGTCTTTCCACAAGCTAGTGCTTCAGAAGGTCTGCCAGGATTTTGTGTTAAAGATCTAGCAAATAATAAAGCTAACAATTGGTGAAGATTTTTTGACTGGATTTGAACAGAACAGATTTTGTAAAATGAAAGCAGGTGTCACCTGTCTACAGCATTGCTTTTGAACAAACGTATTATTTCAGTTGCAATGTGTTCAGGGTTCTGGGTATTTTTGTTTCTGGTGGGTGTGAGGCGGGGGGCATTGTGTTTTTTTGGGAGTTTTCTTGTTGTTGTGGTTTGGTTTTGTTGTGTGGTTGGGTTTTTTTTGTTTGTTGGTTTGGTTTGGTTTGGTTTTTTTAACTTACTGATGTTTGTACACTAGTTTCCATGAAAGGGTAACCGATTTCCACTGGTAAGAATGAGATGAGAATCAAGGCTGCCTAAACGAAAACTTAACAGTATCTTTTCAGGTACTCCAGCATTTTTGGTGGTAATTCTATTTCTCAGTCATGTTCATTTTTAATTGTAAATAAAGACATAGCTTCTCATTTCCCAGCCCATAGCTGCAAGCGATTAATGTGCAGGAACTGGAAGAAGGTGTGGATGAACAGCTAAAGAATGTTTCACAGTCTGCTTCTGCTCCTTTATCACCTTTATGGCACTTTCTTTATGTAATTAAAACAATCCTGTGCTTTTCAGACACAACAAACTTTCTATCTTGTGAAATTTATTCTGCTACTCAGCAGGACTCTTTGCAAGTTCTCTCCAGCTGAAGCAAACAGATTTAGGTACATTTGTGCAGATCTATAAATTGCTTTCTCACCATCATGTGGTTTAGTTAATACTATTTATTTTTCCTACTATGCTGATTAGCATTCATTTAGAAAAAGCAAGAGAGAAATTATGTAATTAAACGTGTGTAAATTTAACAACAACAAAAAAATCTTTTGTCTTAGGAGGGTTGCTTTTTTCCTGAAGCATATCTGAAAAGTAGGCAAATGGAAAGAACAGCCTTTCCTGCAGTAATTTTCAGAGAACTGTATGGGTAACAATTCTACTTAGGTAATGAAACCTATCATTTTCTCTACCAGTGCCAAGCAGAAATCAAAATGACTAAATGACACCTAAATTCAGTTCCACAAAACAAAAATATGAGGACTAAATAGCAGGTAAATATATTGGTCAATAACCAAAAATGAAAGTGGATAATGCAGTATGTACCTTTCAGGAGGAACTGTATTAAGTTTTTTTTTTTTTGAACAACTAATAACCTCTTTTTTTTTTTTTTTTTTCTTTTTCTTTTTAAACTGCAAGAAATAAGATCACCACAAAAAGAAAAAAAAATTGTAGCCTTCCTGAGGGCAATTAGAAATAGTAGATGATTAAATTTGAATTAAATTTTAAATTGATTGGCCAGGAACAAGAATATGTAACAATAAATTTACTTTGGCCTGCTCCCAGTTGATTCTTTACTTATGATTTTTTACATTGCCCAGTTATTTGCATTGATTTGTGTACTATTTAGGGGCTAGGACCTATTCAGTTACTTAAAAGTTGGTGCCAGATCATACCTATCAAAAAGCATTTTAAGCATAATTGTCATTTGCATGTCTACTACCATCTAAGAATTTTTTAAATATTTGCAGGATAATATTATTCTAGGCTAAAAATATTCACTCTGAAATAACTTTAAATTAGTTACATGAATATCACCAAAATCACAATAAAAATATACTAAATAAAGACAGTATTATTAGGAATTCAAATGGTGTATTTCTCAACTGGTGAAAGTATGAAGTATATTCTAAACCTATGTTTTTGTATCTTCTAAAATAACGGACAGTTTATTTTCTCTTTAGCACAAAATCTTGTATTATTTCTGAAAACCTGAACTACAGCTCTAACAACCTTGCTGTCTATAAGGTGGAGAACGTAATGCCTCTCTTGTGATTTTCCACTTTACATTGCTGCAAAGCCTGACATTATTGGTTTCCAGTTCAGAGCCAAGACCTGCAGAGAGCATCTGAATCTCTTGTGAGGTTATTTCAGTTCACAGGCCTCTTAAGTCAGCTATTCAGTAGTATATTCAGGAGCAAAAAACATATTTAAAGATGTAGTTAATTAATTTATATCTAAGCACCTAACTCTTAGTAATTTATATCAATGTAATATTTTTTGAGAACGTAAGCCTATATTCACAAAGCTGTATCTGCCAGTTTCTTTGGCAGTGACTTTACATATTGGAAAGCCCTGCCTTTTATGAGTCCTCCTAATTAGGATTTTTCACTGAACTGAAATAAACGCTATGTGTATAGTTACTAGATATAGCAAGGATATTCAGCTTGTTGCCCACAAAATCCTGTGGGGCAGTGGGCTACTTGTAAGGAAATCAGAGAAGTAAATAAGAAAAATAATCTTAGATATGCCTAATGTCAATCTATATGGGAAATAATCTATAAATGGGAAAATGATTGGGGGGGGAAGGGAAGGTAGTGCATATTTAAATAAAAAACGATTTTTAAAAGCACTGCATTTATCTGAATTATTGTGCAATTGGTTCCTTCTGGTGCAGAGAATTCTAAACTTCTAGGGATCTACTTGAGATCCCAAAGGATCAGAATAATTCCCCTGTGCCATGCCAAATTTCTACTTTTTTTAAGAAATGCCTTCTCTCACTTAGAGTTGTTAAGATAATGCTTGAATGCTGACAAAGACGCTTTACTGAATTTTACTGATAGAAACAATAACCATGTAAAGGGATGTGAACTACATAAGCTTTCACTATTTATTTATTTATTTGTAGTTGTTTGAGTAGTCTAGAAAAACGGTTATAGCTTGGCAGAGCACTTGGCATCTGTTTTTTCCAGTTGTTTTATTCATGGTTGCATTAGTTATATCTGAGGTTACCAAGTGTTTTCTTTCCTGTTCCGCCACAATGTAAAAGTGTTTTTTGTGGTGTGCGGTTTCTTTTTATAATAGTGCCTTCCTTCTTAACAGGGACTCCTGTCTTCCCTTTATTTGGCCTGGAGACAGACTGCTTGGGTGAAAATCAGTTTTGATGATGGTGCAGGAGTCTTATGTAGCTAAAAGTAATATGTAATTCACCAAATCTCCCAATTAAACTGTGTTTCTAGATGTTATATTCCTAGCTCTTTTATTCTTTACTTCAATATGTCTATTAACAACATGCTTGGATAAAGCTTTTTTTAAACATCCAGTGAATGTTTACCTACAGCAAGGTATAGTAAACCTATGCTTTTACCTAAATAAAAAAGTAGTGGCCTATTGAAAAATTGAAAAAGTAGTTTGCTTAAGCATTAAATTATCACAAAGTTTTTTGCAATGTGCAGCTGGACTATTTGTGTGTGGTTTTTACTTTACCCATTTATTATTAGTTTACATCATCATTAAGTTATTACATGCTTGCTGAATATGAAGAACATTACTCCTTTCACAGGATAAATAAAATACCCAGAGAGTTCAGGTAACTCAATAACACATTCTCAGAAGGATCTTCTGAAAAAGGTAGAGTTGTTACCACATAAAAATTCATGGAAAAGTTTTCAGTTCCTACTGAACATCCTTGTTGCATTTTCTCTTTTCTCTTCTAGCTAGCAAGGACCTATTCATCATCACAGACAAAGAATGATGTTTTTCCAAATACTTTATATAACTGGGGAGAAATTACTCTTTTGCTTTATTGAGTATGTCACAGAGGATTTGCCCTTTATTGTAAAGCATTTTTAATGCTATTTTTTCTTCTTCAAAATGCCATTGCATGGTTCACCGATGCCAGCAATCTGTGTGTGTACACTAAGTGTGTGTACACTAGGTTTCTTCAGGTGTGGTGTCTGAATGTATTTCTACGATTTCCCTCATGCTTTGATTTTTTTTTTTTTTTTTTTTTTTTAGTACTCACCTGAATCATACTGTGTATTTGGTGAATGTTTTTAGGTAGCTTTTAATAATTTGTAATTTCAACATTCTCAATGAGTAGTACATTTTAATAGAGTTGTGCCTGCTATAGTGTATTCATTCATATTTTTTTTTCTTAATGTTTTATTGTATTGTGTGCACTACCATGCATTTAAAGACACTTTAGATCTGCAGGATGTTAACTTCTATGGTATTTGGGGATTTTTTTAATTTTTTTTTTATTTTGCATTGCACAAGTACTTAATAATTATTTCCTTATGCCTTAAAAAAAAAAACCAAACTCATGTGAGGTTTATTTCACACTTCATGCTTAATTAGACAATCCACAATTCTGTTGCAAAATAATTTTATTTCCTAGTTCACTTTGACTGTCTCCAGATACTGATTGACCAGCCAGAGTAACCGAGGCAAATAAAATGTATATATAAATACAATAAATCTTTTAAAAGTAATATTTTTAATCCTTTTTCTCTATTAAATATTCTTTTATTGTCATTTATGTGATTGTAGTCTGGTATAATACCTATTCAGCAAATAACAGCAGTAGGGTTAAACAGCTTTCAGACACTGATTGTTTGGATGCTCACTTTGAATGTTTATAATGCGTTGTGGCTCACTTAGGTACTATGTTTTTGCTCCGTGAATGAAAGTTTTTGGGGTTGTTTTGTTTTAACAGAGGGACAACAAAGAACTAATAGCAAATACACTTTACAAAGGGCAAATACTAAAGTGAGTATTCACACTATCTAACTTCAGGCATTTAACTGCAATATCTGTGTTAAGAACTGCTCTTAATATTGTCAGATAAGACTGGGAAGCAGAAGGGTTTGTAATTGTACACTGGACTTTTTATTGGAACTATTAAACATTTATACTAAGCACAGAAGAGGAGAAAATTCAAAGCTTGTACAATGACCTTGAAGAGAAATGTTGAGTAAACTACCAAAACATTAACATTGTTAGGGAATTTAACAAGCTGGATGAAAACCCTCTGTCTGCAGTGTATAAAGCACTCAAGAAATTTTGGACTGCTTACAAGCTTTTCACACCTCCTCTGCATTAGAAATCAGTAGCCTTTTAACAAGATTTTAATCAATCTCAACAATCCTTTAGAACACTCAGAATAGAAACAATTAACTAAATAAATATCTACCTGAAACTAAGATAAAAAATATAATTACTTTTATCACATTTTATAATACTGACATGGCACAGGATTTTCAGTAAGCATAACTTATCAGTGTTTCAAATTTATTGTTGTTTTGATAATATGTAACAGGTCCAGTAGCACACTGGCCCCATTTTAATTCTTAATATAATATTACGGTCTCGGGCACCTTTTGAACTACCATCAACCGTTCTTACAACGTGCAGAATTTCCTTCATTAAATCCCCTTTGGGTCTTGATTAGATCTAGTGTTGTTTAGATAAACTCTCAGTGGGACCAAAATTTGAGATGCTTTAGATGTTAGAAGTTTCTTCTGAAAAGCAAAAGGCGGGTAGGAATTTTGAAGAGAAGAGCAAGATTAATGAAAATGCCAAAAATGTGAATGAACTTTGCTATATGTGCCAGTAATGGTTTGGTGGGGAGGCTCACGGGATAGATATCAGTCAAGAACACAGAGCTGCTGCTAGAACGGTTCACGTGGTCTACATCTGTCCGCATTCTCACCCCTGGCCTTTCAGATGAGGACAGAAATCAGTTAGGAATTTACTTGACCAGACAGAGTGGGTTGTACTTAGTGTGCTCATTAAATGTGATTCTGGGAAGTGTCACATGTATGATATTACACTTTGTGTATGCAGTAGGTGTGGTGTTTGGAGGAAGGGCTGTAGTGTGTGGCCCTTGAGTACTAGCAGAAAAACCAATGTGATCTGCACTGGTAGGAAAATAGGGAATGATTACTGTGAAGAGTAAAGGTATTGACACTCTTGCTGTAATTTCTTTTGGCAATTTGAAGGCTCATACTTGAGGTTGGAAGATGGTCCTGCAAGCTCTCCACTCACTTGTAGAAGAGGCACATCACTGAAACATGATTTCAAGTTTTTGACACTTAACTTTTTATGTGCTTCCGTCATGGGCATCAAGCAATCACCTTGTAGCTTTGCCACTGTGGTACTGCCTAGTTCATCTGGAGTTCATCTGCCTTACTTTTTTGCAAAGGCTACCCATCTCTGGTTAAAAGATATTAAGACAGTATAGTGATAATGAACTGAGATGAAAAGATTCAGATCTCATTGTAACACACTGAGTTCTTCAGGACCTAGAAAAGTTCATTTGAGTTTATTTTAACACAAAAACCTACCTCTATTACAACTATTTCATGGACACCCTTTGGAGAGAAGCACAAGGGTAATGTACTACAGTCTCATAAATAACAAATTCTCTTTGTAGTGGCATCAAGACAGTCATTTATCTTTTTTTTTTTTTTTTTTTTTTTTTTTTTAACTATGAAAAGTGATTTGAAGCACTTTGTCGAAAACCCAGTGTGGTTGTAGGAGTTCTGCATACTTTTTTTAAGTTATACTTCATTCCCTGGACCATAACTGTCAACAGTCCAGATTAAAAACATTTCAAAAATAATCCAAAGTTTTTAGATGCTACAAAATTAATCTGCCCTGTTTTATATCCTGCCATATCTTATACCCCATTTGTAACTTAGACCAGCTGACTTCAAAAAATTGGTAGTCCGGCACTTCAGTTGTAATCTATTGTTAATGCATTATTAATAAGTTTGTTTTTTTTTTTTACTCTATCAGATGGGTGATACTATAAATAGTACAGCAAACTTTTTGTGTAAATGGAGCTTCCTAACTGTACCTGAATATACCAATTTCGCTAAGCCTGTTTTCTTTCAGTTACCTGAGTAGAAGATATCTGCATTCGTTGACCTCTGTCGTCTAACTGTCCTATTCTCGGTTGAAATACCATTATTATTGCTATGTTTTGGGGATGCTACCTCTGGATCAGGATGAAAGGAGCGTCATTTCATGTAACTGTGATTTGAGGAGGGAGACTGGAAAGAAAGGTCTCACTGAGTATGGAGGAGCTGTGGGAAGAAGGGCGGTTTGCAGCAGAGCTGCAGCAAAAATCCAGTGCCAAAGAAGGTTTTGCAGCAGGTCTTCCCTGGGCTGTGAAGAAGTGGTGGCAGGTAGGATATCTGTTGCAGTGCAGAGCAGGGATCCTCTGCTTGGACTTGGCTCCGTACCTGGGCGGTGTGGGTAAGGGAAGGCTCTGCTGGCTTCATATGCCCACTGGACTCACTTGGGGCTGTCTGGTCGTGCCCAGCAAGCATGAGCCTGTTAGGGAGAGGGTGGAGGCAGGAGCCCTGGTGCATTTCGCATTTGATCTGCTCTCACCTCACTAGTGAGGTGTACCTTTTCTGCTGAAGTTCCTGATTTATAGCAAGGAGTTAATGATTGTGTTAACACCTGAAGTTCTCACTCAGTATTCACAAGGGCAGAAAACCTGCTTAGTAAGAGTAAGGAATGTGCAAAGACTGAATCTCAGACTGCCTTATGAATTTATGAGCCAATACAGTAGAATAATGTTGAGTTTATTCTTATGGATACCAGGAAATGGTCCTTACAGGTTTTGGGATCACAGATTGTGGAATATAGGCTTTCCCATGTTCATGCATCAAAGAGAGGAATGAGGAGGGGCCTCTGAGAATTGTCTGCATGAATATATATTTCGCACTGTGCTTCACCTCTGGAGTTATGGCACCTTTGGGACTTGAGATAGTATTAGCCTGGCATCCCAAGGGCATGGAAGAGAGCCCAGAAGGAATGCACAAATTTTCCATCTGGATTAGATCTGTGCTGGATTTCAGTAGGAGATCATTCTCCTCCTGCTTAACCCTTCATGTCTGCCACTATTTCAATAAGCGAGAATTTTTAGGCACAAAAGCTCTCCAATATTTCAAGTGCGCTGCCTCCTGGGTTTATTCTGAGATTTATAAATACACTTACAAGCTTTTCAAACTTTCTTTTTCATCAGTTTCACAAGGGATAGCTAATTTATTTCAAAAGAGGATTAACTGTTCCAAAGTTGTTAGTTCCCCACCCCCCCCATCTACCAGTTAGAAATTCTTAGCAGCCCTCTTCCATATTTTAACAGTGATTATCATGATTACCTAGTAGTCAGTGCATAACTTTTTCATATAGACAGCATCTCACTTTCCAAACCATATACAGTCTTTCAATGAAAATCTCTGTCAAGGGCAATACCCTATTATTTTCCACCTCTATAACACATGTTGTGCAATGTACATTATTCAAAAAGTAGAAAAGGGATCAAATGATTTTCCTTTCTCCAGCATCAACAAAACTCTGCATTATATACGCATGGAGAATCACAGTTTTGGCCACACTTAAGCTTCCTGTAATATTTTCTATATTCAACTTCCCAATTAAAACAATTATCGAAGAGAAGATACTGATAACTCTGCAAACTGTTCAGATAGTCACTTTTTAAAGAAATAATGGGGGAGAATGTCTTTACTAGTTTACTAGATGTTCTTTTTAAATTATACACAACATGACAGTTACAATTTTCTTTTAGGTGCAGTTGATTGTGTTCAGTAATGACCTTTAAAAGTTCTCATCATAGTACACTTTAGTCACTGCTTCTAATCTTCTAGAAAAAAAACTAAGCTAAAAATGTCTGGCTAAAAATACACCTAATAATATTGTAAATAACAAGAAAGATAACTTTGGCCTTTTTCAAAGCTCTTAACCTGTGAAGCCATAAGCTGCATGTGGTATTACTATTTAGGAACTCCAGACTTTGCCAGAGTCCTTGAGGAAAATGAAGGAAATACAGAGCTGATATTCCTGGCACTCAAAATTTAGGAGAACTTGAACAGAATATTTTGCTTCTAAAAGGCTTCAGCACTGTATCTTTGTCAGAGAAGAGCAATAAAGAACAAATTGTTCCCTTTTTTCCTATTTATATTACCTATTGATATGGTGTTACCTGAAAGACAATACTAGATAGACTAGAGAGGCATACTCTGTTAAGAAATATTCTTCTTGATTATGGTAAGAAGAACATTTCATTAGTTGGAGGTAATTGAACTGTTAATATGAGCAGCTAATATTCTTCGTATTTTTCAGTTGGTAGGCTGCCAATTTGGCTCTCCGTTCCACTTTAAAGTGCAGTTGTTTCATCAATTCAAGTGCCATCTTGAAAACAGAGGGGGTCAGACTCGACTAGTTCAAAGCACCTTGACACAACATCACTTCTAACTCGGCTTATGTTTGAAAAGAAAAATTTTTCAAGGCCTCTGTTTTGAATTCAGATCTGTGTGAAAGATGCTTGTTAGCGTATCAGTCCAGTGCTCTCTTGCAGACAGAAATCCAGAAATAATAACTGAGAAATACATCTCACTGAATATCAGTGAACAGTACGAGTGATGATCATTATTTAACAACTAAATTCAAGTTCTCTGTTTTCCATTTTAAAAAGATCCATGTTTGTGCAGTCTGCTTCTGATGATATCGTGGTAACAAAAATACGCAAAATGATCTAAGTTTTGGTGAAAGACAACTGTGAATCAAAAGTTCTTAGATAAAGCAGATTTTTTTAAAAAAATCTTTTACATTTGATAATCTGAAAGTGTTTGGTAGGGCTTTTTTCAAATTGAAGTTACAAAAGCACAATTAGAAATAAACTATAGGAACAATAGTACCATACATTAGAACAGTATGGCTAGCAATAAAAGGAAGTAGTTCTAGGAAGTGTGCTGAGAATAGGATGAACTTGGCATTACTGATGGGAGAGGAAATAAGCAGTAGAAAGTGTTTGTAATGAAAAGATTCACAGGAATGTTCTCAAGAATATTCTTATGTTAGGTATTGTCTCCAGTATGCAGCAACCTTATTTTTGAAAAATCATCCAGAGGTGAAAGTCAAGAAATTGAGTAGGAGGGAGGTTCAAAGAGGGCCACATGTAGCTCTTGATGTCTTACAAGTCGCATGGTGTGACCTAATTGGATGGATAATCAAGTTATCTGTTAGTAAAAGCAGATTTATATATCTGATACTGCTCCTAGTTAAGTAAGTGATAAAGCTCCATTGGTTTCAGTTTAATAAGGAGGGTTTGGTCTTATACTTGATATTCAGAAAGGTTTTATTTGCAAAGTGTGATTGACTTCTATCTTGATATGGCTTCTCTGTACTTTCATAACAAAATTATTGCCTGTCTTGAGGAAGCTGGGAAAGAAACAGTCTTAAGTCAAGGTCTGACTGAGTGCTACAGACGTATTTCTCTCCTGCTTCAGGGAAAAGTGCTCTCAGTATCTATAACTCCCCATGACCAAAGACAAAACATTATTGTTAGTGCTGTAACTAGTGCCTAGGATAGTATGTAGTTGGTGTTTGTTGTTAATGTCTGTTTCCCCTTCCTTTCCACCTCCTTCCTGAAAATTCTGAACATTCCCCTTCTTTTGTCCTGTGCACTTTTTTTTTTCCTTATCCTGTTGTAGTAAACAGCATAGATGGGATGTCCTATATCCTTTTGTTATGGTAGTTTGAAGGTATGAGGATGCAAATTCTTTTGGAGAACACCACTGTTTTCAAGGGTCACAACACAATGTGAAATCAGCAACACAGTCAGCTCCAACATTCCCAAAGAGTATATGGAGTATTTGGATCTTGTTACTCCTCCTCATCCTATTGTCAGGCAGTAATAGGATATGAAAAGATGCTGCATATTCTCCAAGTGGAAAACCGCAGCCACTCTCCGGGTGATCAAAGTGCTATTTGCTTTAACTAAAAAAATTGGTAGATTGGAAGCATGCAACACATGACCCTATATGAAAAGTCTAGACGATATAATAAGATTTAAAAGTCTTATTTCAAACTGCAGGCTGAATTTGGGCTAGAAAGGAATGGCATAACTTTCATTAACATGAATGGGATTTTTTTTTTTTTTTCCTCTTTCATAGGCTGGAATTTAGACCTCAGGATCTGCTGTTTCTTGATTGGAACTAGTTTTCAGTGTCTAGTTATTCACCAATAATGGCAAACTGATTTCTACTAATGAAAACTCTCAAATCGTCCTTCACAAGTTTTTACTGTAATTTCTTGTTTGGCCTTGGGCTTTGAGAACCATATACCAAACTGACTGTAATTAGCTCTAGAGTAAAGAACAAAATCTTACACTGAAATGTGACCCTGCAATAATTAACAAGGTGCCCCAGAGGGTTCCATGTATTGTGATACTCTTTCCTCTTCAGGCAAATTAGTGGTTCTTGTGATTCCTTGTAGATTCTAGTGTTGTTTTTATGCAGATGACTTTGCAATCTGCATTAGTAGGCCATCTGTCACAGACCTTCCGGTCGAAGTACAATGTAATTTGAGCCTTGTGCAACTGATTGCCTAAAAAATAGATTTAACAAGCTGTTCTCGTTTCATCTTGACTTTGAATTCTGGAATGGTTTTTGCGAAATATGCCATTTGAGTGTAGTCCTTTTTGGAAAATAGTGTTTTGTTTTGGTTTTTTTCTTCTAGACATTATTTTTTTTTGGCTTTTTATGCATTTGCTTGATTACTTTATCAATGACTATTGAATAAAACAAGATTATTTCTTTACATTAGTAAGAGATTATGTTCTTGTGAGAGACACTTAGGGTTAATTTCCTGGTTTTTTCATTGCTACAAATTCATTCCAGTGATCATTTACGTAGTGTAACTTTTTGTCAATTTTACTTAACAATGTGCCATATTTCTGTTTGGTTTATTTTGATTTTTACCTTTGGGGTTTCCTCAGAGACCCATGCATAGACTGAACTGATTATGAAAAGAAGATTCTACCTGTGTTAGTTTACATTTACTCATAGATTCATGTATAAAAACATGCTTACTTGTAAGTAAGACTCCAAAAACGTTATATTTTACATATAAGCATCCTAAAGACACTGATACATTTAAACATTCAAAATGAAAATTTTATGAGGTATGGTCCTAATTATAATTTGTTTAAATAGTAACTCACTGGTATTCAGTGATCTGAATTTTATTTTTAATTTTTATAAAGTCCTAGAGGTACTGAAATGGACATAAAACACTTTCACAGTGGATATACTTTTTAAACTACCTTTTTTTTCATTGCTTATTTTAGGTCCTAACTTTGGAGGTTGTCATTTAAATGAATGCATGAAGGTCTCCTCAGGGTTTTTGTCTTGTTTAAATAAATTGAATTGAATTGATTTAATGTTCTTATTACAATTTGTTAAACTTACTCAGGCTGTTGGGGGACATAATGTCACTGGGCTTTATTATGGATTACAAAGGCAAAAAAAAAAAGGGAACTGCTCAGCAGGTTGTTTTGCCATTAATTCATCAGTTGTATAACATGCACAAAATGCTTCCTTCGTAGCAAAATTTTTGATCCTGTTTAATTACATATAATTTTTATATTATTTCAGAAAACCAAGCAAGATGATAAATTTTTAAAGTTTCCTTATATAGTTCTTACTTTCAAATCAAGAGACTCCATTTAGTAACTATAATAAGCATCCTTATTATAATAAACATCCTAATTATATTATCCCCATCAAAAAACTTCTATGGTATTTCTTAGTCAATCAAGAGAAGCAAATAACATTAATTTCTTATGTCTAAATGTAAAGTCATCTAGAAACTAGGAATGCTGGCCCCACCTATGACATGGGAGATGGTATGCTGGAAATTAATGATTTTGAAAATTATTTGGAGCCAGGTTTGAACATCATAGTGATGCTGAAGTTAAAAGGCTAATGTGACCTAAGACATAAAAACAGAATAATACCAAAAAGAGGTGGAAAGATGGATACTACCTTTGTACAAACAGGACAGTAACTGTTCTTGCAATACTAGCTTCCTTTTTGGAACTCATAATTTGAGGAAAATGTTAAAATATTAGAGAGGTTCAGGGAAGACCAACAAATGTGGTGAATAAGATTGGAAAGGAAGGACTTTGAAGCTCTAACTGGATCAGTTCCAGGAAATCCTCCTGTCTGTGTGATACAGAAGAACAAACTATCTGATTGCAATAATCCTTTCTCTGCTAAATAACTATGAACTGTTGATTAGTTTATGATAAAAAGCTATTAAGCTATTGATCCAGAAAATTCCTTAAGAATGAGATGTTCTTTGAGACCTGATATAGACATATTTAATCCACTAAGTTTAAAAATTGCTGATTATTAGTCTTTGGTATTTCATGGTTGATAATATTTCCTGGCTTCATTTGAAAATACCCTGGGTTAAAACATTTTTTTAACTCCTTTTAACTATGTTATTGTATTGGAATTATCTAAAATATTTTCATTGAGTAATTTTTTAAAAAGCTCGAATTTACACTAAATACAATGTAAAATGTTTGTCTCCAGTATGTTCCTGATGGCACCACTCTGATGATTTATTACTACAATCCATTATCACAGCAACCGTTCTTTGATAATGTGCAGAATTGGAACAATAAATCTCTGGTATAACATCTGAAAAATTGATACATTCTATGAATTTAATTTAGCAGTGTGTGAAGGTTTGTGTGTGTTGTGGTGGCGTTAGGAATTTAGTGATCTGTAGTCAGTAAAGGAACATAGACGTTTTCAGAGGACAACTCAGATTATGGATGAGCCAGCTTACACAGGGAAGGTGTCTCTCACAGCAGGCTTTAGGAGTCCTGAGTGACAAGTCTCATGACTTTGAAATTTGACTTGTAAGCCTAAAGTTCAGAACCCTCATCTCAGAAGTATTTAGGTAACAAACTCTCATTGATATATTTTTATTTGGATTCAACATCTAAATAACATTAAGGATCTGAACCTGAAGATATGTATCCAAGGTTAGATGGGAGCAAGAAAGTGAATCTCCAGGGCTAGCCATCAGATAGTATTTGCACACACCTCACCTTCCCCCCGTGCCCCCCCCCCCCCCCCCCCAATTCTTTCTGACATCTTTTTACTCTAAGAGGAAGAATGTAAATGACTTAATGGTTGTGAGCTATTCCTGAAAAAGTAGTGATACCAAAAGGGTTTAGGTATCATAGTACATAGCCAGAAATATAAGACCTACCAAATTAATGCTGCAACAAGCAAAGTTCCTTGGTTTACAAGTAGGCAAATACTGAGTAGAGTAAGTGATGCTGTATCATATTGCATTAATGAGACCATTATAGCTATGCCCTCCATGCTTTAAAACAGGTGCTGAAAAATTAGAAAACGTTCCTGCAGGAGCCACAACAATGATTCAAGGTCAGAAAACCTGACTTGGAATGAAAGACAAGAAGCATTATCTACTTATGTTATTCAAGAAAAAAATGAGAAGCAATTTAATATATCTATTGATATTCACATGGAGAGAAAATTTCTGATGGTAAAGCGCTCTTTAATCTATCTGATAAAGATACAAGAAGATGTGGTGGCTGGAATCTGAAGCCAGAAAAATTTAGATTAGGTACTTTATGCATATTTTACAAGGCAAATTTGGGAAAGCAAAAGAGTGGGCACACTGTTCACTGCTTCAAATGTTTAAATCTGGAAGCTTTTTTTTTGATGCTTTGGTTTTTGTTTGGTTTTAATAAATTACAGTAAATTCAGAAAGTTATAGGGTTTGATTATGGGCATGTTTGTGTGAAACTATATGCTCTATGATGCAGGTGACAAGTGACAACAGATGACAATAATCCTCTTTTCTTACCTTTAGAATCCATGACTGATTAATTTTTTACTGTGTGACTTGTGATAGCATCTAAAGAAGGCAAACTTAGATTTTTGAGTATTATCCTGTTAGACATTAAACATGTGTGTATCGAAAACATTGGTCTGGTTCTAGAGGCTTGTCAATTCAAATAATTAGTAATGAACAAGCTCTCTGCTTCAGTTAAATATAGTAACTCATATATGTCTGGAAAGGTTATCTGTGGAGAATGAGGGGCTGAGTTTGCTCATCTGTAGCACCAGTTGTTCTGGCAGAAATGAAGAGTGCTTGCTGGAAGATAAAGTGCATGCTTTCATTAGAACACAGGAGTCAAACTGACTCAACTGCTTCTTTCTTCACTGAGGTTCATTTGACAGTGATCTCGCTAAATAATCTGGTAGATGTCACTTTCCTTTGAGTTACTTAACCAGCCCAAGGTTTTAAAACTTGCAAATGATTTTCAGTGATGTTGGCTCTGTCTACAGAAGGAAGATGGATAGATAGAATATCATATAATGATATTTAATAAGTATATACATATCCAATGATATTTAATTTGTGGTTTGGAGTATTCCAACCATTCAAATACTAAGCTACTGATAAACAGGTGTGACTTGTACTCAACTGCCTGCAACTATAGACTGAATTCACAAAATCTGTCACTCACAAAATCCATAGACAATTGAAATGGTTTTCTAGAAGTGATGGCATACTAAACTTCTGTGAGCTCTCCCTCACTATCAACCTTTAAACTGTGTCAGTTACTCTAACATGTGAATAAAGTTCTATACTTTTACAAACTGTGACTTCAGAAACAAAGGACACAACCCATTTACATTCAAAAACAAATAGAAAGCCATGGATTTCATAATGTTCATACTGAAATAGGTTAACTAATCATGTAAATCACATTGATGAGTCCTTAGGTGATACTTATTAGAGTATAAACCTGCTTAATTTGTTTTCTGTTTTTTTTCTAGTGAATTGAGATGTTACTTTTGCAGATCTTCAAATATCATCTCAGTAATTTGTAAATCAATATACTATTAGGTGGCAAATTTTTTTTTTCTTTTAGAGTGATGTTGTCATATGGATTTGGTAGCGTGAAGAAAGCAGTAAAATTCACCAAGGGTGAAATTCACTCCTGGCAGAAAGCCAGAAAAAGGAATGTGCTCCAGTTATGTTGTGCTTAAGACCTGTTATGACATGGCTTTTTTGAAAAAAAATTGTGGGACAAGAATTCTTGAAGAATTATTCTCAGATGATTTCTGGTATGCTGTGCTGATACCACTGTAATATCTGAACATCTCAGAAAATCAATTAATTTACAATCTGTAGCACTCGTGAGGAATTATTTTTTTTCCTAGACAGAACTGAGTGAGATTAGAAAGTTTTCCCAAGGTCATGCACAAAGTTACTATTGAAGTAGGCACTAACTAGAGCTAAAAAGAAATCAAATTTTTATTCTATTAATTGAGACTTTTCTTTGTGGAATATAGAATGAGAGCAATTGAGAATGCCTATGAAAAGTTATTGAAAATTTGTATGTGGATACAAGCACTATTCTTTGTTAAATTTAAAGCACTTTTCTTTGATCTTGAGTTTTTGAACTTCTTTTCTACTTAAAAAAAATAAACAAATGAAAAGTTCTATCCAAAAAAATGGTAAAATTGATGTTTTGCTGGTATAGAAGAAATGTTTTTTTCCTAAACTGAGTTTGTGCAAAATCAACAAATCTGCAGGTATTCCTGTTAAAAAGAAAATAGTGGGTTTTTCAACATTTTGATGAAACAATTCCGATGAAACAGTTCTGTTATGAGGTATGATGAGAGGTTGTGGGAAGTGTGTTTATTTAGTCTGGGGAGAATCTAACAGGAGATCTAATTGTTGTCCTCCACTATGAAAAGGAGGATTACAGAGAAGGGGGAATGATACTCTTCTGAGAGATGCACAGTGAAAGGACAAGAGGCAGCAATTGCAAAGTACAAGGGAAATTCCAGTTGGATACAAGGAAAAAGAATCACAGTTAGAGAGTTTCAGGACTGGAGTAGTTGCCAAGAGAGATTGTGAAATCGCAATCCTTGAAGATATTTAGGACTTAACCAGATAAGCGTCTGAGCATATACATTGTGTGTGATTCTGTGATTATTTATTCTCTGCTTTTAACATCCTTCTACCACCTCTTTTGGTCAAGTGCCAGGTAATTCAATAGAATAAATACTAGCAGTAGTAACTACTGAAAAGTTCTTTTATTTTCTTGAATATAAAAGATGTTCTTTTACTGACTACAGATCTGTAGTCAGATCTCTCAAGATATCTTTTATTTCTTGAAATATTTTAATGGAATTTACTGTTACAGATAGCTAATTTTCTAAATTACAGTAAAAATGCTTGAAATAGTTTAGAAAATAAATTGTCAGGAAAAGGTTCCTTTCACATAAAAATGAAATAAGATGGATATGACTGTTCATATTCAAATGCAGCATATTGTAATTAGCTTACACTATCTTTCTCAAGGGAAAGAAGCTAAAGCACTTAAGTAATATTTCAGATAGATTTCAATTCTTTATGATGAACATAGCTATTCAGTCACTAACATATAATGGCCAATATTTTTTACACAAGAATAGCCTGCATGCCTGATGTTATTAAACAATGCTATGATGCTTATTAACATTAACTTACTCATTTAGTGCATTGGAGTATTGATCTGTCTTTTTAGAAAATTGCAGTGGAGTTTTACTATGAATCACTTTGCATAAAACCATAAGTCTGAGTTTTCATTGCATACAGTTCTTAATCTCAATAGACTTCATAAGTAAAATAGTCTGATGAAATACTCACAGTAGACTTTCAGCAGTCTTTCAGTGCACTGACCCACATATTTGGGCTAGAACTTCGCTATCTATACCTTTGTCACAGACTCCAGTAGCCTTTATTATTTGAGAAAGATGTCCAATAATAATACTAATTCTGTGGGAATATTAATATTTGTAAAAACATTTTAGGATTCTTGAGAGTTTTTAAAAACAATTTAGTTTGTCTATTCTTCCATTTCATCTATATTCTTCTATAACTTAAAATGAACTTGATAATGCTATAGTCAGAAAACAAAATGTAATTATGCTAAGACAGCAATTCTTCTAGATTATTTTCATGTAAATAACAGATTGGTTCCCTAGGCTGACTGACTGCTCACTAGACTCTTGCATGATAGAGTGCATCTAGACGGTTTATCTTATTTTGGATTAATTTGATAACCTATGGGAACAACTAGTTTTACAAACACAGGTATAAAGAAAATGTTCTCTCATTTGACATTCAGAAAATATTCAAAGCACAGTGTGTTGAGAGTAGGGGGAAAGTTAAAGCAGAAAGGTTGACCAAGGAATATGTAGTATTCAAATTGAATATTAAACAGTGTGCCAAATGTCCTTCAATGAATGGCAGCAACAGCCAGGAAGAATGTGTGTTCCTATTCTACATCATGTGTGCATATGACTTATCAAAGATATGACATCTGCTTTCTACCTGCCTTAGACCAGTCTAGGGACAAATTCCTCACAGAAGAATTTGTGCAATTTTTATGGATTAAGTAAATTCTGTGTTCTGTGTAATTTTTATGAATTAAATAAATTCATCAATTGTAACGTCACGTATGTAATGTTAAACTTTGTAGAACAAACCCTTCATTGAAGTCTTTTATTTGCGAAATACTTACTGGTTTATTGGAAACTACCACTCTATAATAGTAAGGGAATTCCTTAGGTATATATATTTGGCTCAGCAGATGAGATGTGTAACATAGCTAAATTAGTCCATGTCAGGAAATTTTCACAGGACAAGTCCCCATACACCATAATAATGCTTGTAAGCTGTAATTTATTCAAATGGTTCAAATAAACTTAAAAGATCAAGCAGAGCAGAAGGGGATGTTTCAATAGGACTTTGCTGTTACAAAATCGCCAGTGAAAGGGAATTCCAAATCCTGCTGTTTATCATTTAAGTTGTGCCTTTGAATTAAATTGTACCTTAATCATATCACTGCATTATGCAGAAGGTCTTCTTCTGCTACTTAGAGATGGACAAATCCTAGACTGAGGTCTGGGAATTAACTTATTTTTTATGTTACTTTTTTATAATAGATTTGCTGAGAAGGAAAAAATGGCATTGATACAAAGCATAGTCTTTTTTATTTTTAAAGCACTCAAGAATACTCATGAAAATGAATAAAATTAAAGAATGTTAAAATTATTCAATAGAGAGGAAAAGTAATTAGATAAACTCTCTTAAAACTGACAAATATATATTCTACAGTTTGAGTTCAGGACTCTCTTTAAACTTGTTTTGTTGCTAGGTGAAGTTTGAGGCTTTTTGTCTTAACCTGTAAGTCCATATGAAATCATTATCCTGTAACAAGATATCCTGGCTTACTGATAAATTTTATTTATATTTATAGCTGACCTGTAAAATTATGTCAAATGATATGAGGATTGCCTTTTCTTTCCCTGATACCAAATTATTATCTTGTTTAAGATTTATATATGCACTCACAGCAGTTTTGGTGATGTGTAATAGAGGAGTCAAAACTCCTGCAGAAGAACTGGAAGAACTAGAACATTTTTGCTGTATTTCCAAATATATTTCCTTACTGTTCTTTAAAGTTTAATTTTAAATTTTGGCGTTCCCCACTTCCCTATATACTACTACAATGCCTTGAAAATGAAGGATGCTAAATGAATTTAAGGGATTTTTTTTTTTTTTTAACTTACACCATTTTAAATATAAGTTACATACTTACCCTTTTATTTCAATGGTAAAGGAGGAATATGACTACAATGGTGGGGCAGAAAATCCTCTAATTTTGAGAAATAATTGCTTAAAAGTAGATCTATTAGTTAAGTGAAAACTCAATAATATCACAGAAAAAATGATTTCATATCCCATGTGCTGTCCTCAAGAAACCAACCTAACTGGCTAGCTCAGTATTCCTGTATTTATTTGGATTACACACCAAATGTTTTTTGTCAAGAATTACAGAAAGCTTGTAAAAAATTTTTTTAAAACTTACACATTTTTAACAATACTTTTAGAATAGTATTCACACAAAAATTGAAATGGATTATAAATTGTATTTAAATCTAAGGCTTACAAAGCAAGTATTTTATCTACATGTGATATTAGTGTATCTTTTATTGGTATAAATAAGTATGATAGCATAAATCATACAGGTTGCGTGATCAGATCTTGATTGAAATGAATCATTTAAATTATTTATAATCGTTTAATGCTTTCATTTAATTAATTAATTGTATCTATCTTATTTGATGTGGGAATCTGTGTGCAGCTGATGAATGATCGTATTAAAATGATATAGAAATGGAATTGCAATGTTTTAAATTGATATCAAATTCTTAACTTTTTTCTCCAGGTCCCATAAAACCTTGTATTAAAATGATCTTCACCACTTTGTGGATGCTGTAATTTAAAAAAAAAAAAAAAGATATCTTAGAGCAATACTAAAATCTTAACTATAAATTTGAGAAGGGTGGATCTGATAAGTTTGTTCTTTTCACTTTCTTAATCTGTCTTTAGTCTGTTCTAGCATACCCATCATTGCATTGTGAGGGTTTTTTTTAATAAAGTTTTTTAGAATGTTAGCAGTTCAGAGTACATTTCTACTTGAAAAAAATATGGGCTAGATTCTGACCTCAGAAGAGTAAGCCTTTTACAGCCAAATCCATTGTGTTTGGGGCCCCTCTAATTTGCTCTTCTTAGTGTGTCATCTAATAGGGAGAAATATATCATGTAAAAATTGCAGTCATCTTCACAGAAATGACAAAACCTGACTGATCTTGTCCCTTTTAAGATAAATTATAGGGGTTCAATCCAACAACAGATATCAAGTGAAATTTATGCCAAATCCAGTGAGTGCTGTAGCACTCCTAGATAAGAGGTAACCCATGTAACAAAATATAGAATTTAAACATAGAATTTACGATGTAAAATACAGCCTTAAATGAGTCACAAAACTACCAGAAAATTTCAGATTTCTCTTTAACAGTTATTGGAGATGATGAAACTCTTGAGATGTTGTTCGTCATTTGATCAATAAATCCTTACCTTCTTTTGAAAAGCATGTTGTTCTTGTGTGTTTGAGCTGACATAAAGTTTCACCCTCAGAAAGACAGAGAGGAAAAGAGCAGGGATTACTGAATCCCAAGAGGGCCCTTTCTCCCGCATTTTTTTCTTGATGATGTTATTTTGGATTTATATATCTGTGACCCAACAAATCAAATACTTGACTGTTCTTACAAAGCGGAGTGAAATTCTCAACAGCATGTTTATATGGATTTTCTGATTGTACTTCAGAAGATGCTTAGCAGCTCTAAGTATGAATAAATTGCATGCATATTTTACAATTCTTGAAACAGAGTTTTAATGTATAGCTTAAGTAAAGATATCAGGATATATTTCTTATGATCTATTTTGCAGATGTCAATCATAAATTTCTGTTTGGAGAAAAATTACTTAAAGATGTAAATGGAGTAAGTTTAGAAGAAAGTATCATAAGTCATTCCTCATTTAAAGATTGAATGGGATTCTTGCTTAATTTCCTAAATTCACCTTGCTTTATTAAACACAGTTAAATCCTGTTGCCATAGCAATCCACTCTCCACAGAATGAAACTCCCGTACATTCCGGTTATATTTCTTTATTTAAAACTTGTTTCCTCCATCCTGATACATTTCAGTTTGTATAAACACTGAAAGAAAAAGTACTTAGTAAACAAATTCCCAGGTAACAGATCTTAATATTGATGACATAATTACATAGAGCAGCAAAGTTTGCTTTCATGTTTTCTTTGGGAAGGAAAGTATAGGAATATGGGACTTTAAGAAAAAAAAAAAATACAAAATAAAGTAAAAGTCAATTTAAGAAATAAAGGATAAAAATACAAGATAAAAATACCAAGGAAGAAGTGCTTAGAAAGATATCATGATGAATGAAAGTAGGAAAGAAATGCAAAGCAACATTTCATTAGACAAGATTTTGCAATGTGTTATGATGGGAAAAACTAAGGGTTTTGATTTGTTTCATTTTGTTTTGGGTTGTTTTTTGTTTGGTGTTTTCTTATTTTTTTAGGGTGAGAGGGCTATACATGGACAAGGAAGGCAAATCCTTTCCTACTGCTTATGTTGCCATAGCTTGTAGAGTAGTGAATAGTGTGTTGTATTGTTAGGGGATAGCATAATATAGATCATCCTTCATGCAATAGTAAGATTTTATTGTTCTTTTTTGTGTTTTGTTTTTTTTTTTTTTTTTACACTCAGTGCATAGTGTACTGGGTTTCTGGCTGAAGAACCTCTTAATGATGTGCTTTAATTTTTGATGCAAACTCAAATTCAGTGTCATTTCTGACAACTCTAATTTTTTCCTCTACATTTTTTCAGTTCCAGGGTACAATCCTCTTTGGTAGTAATTTCCTTCCTTTCATTCTTTTTTGTGGGCTATCTGCTTATTTCTCAGTACTTGGAAGAGCTTTCTCAATTAGAGTTGAAGCCTTGTAACACCAGTTAGAGTAGAAGTTTCCAGCTGCTTTTTCAGTTTTTAAATAAAGTTTCTCTATATTTAAATTCTTGAGCTTTTCATTTCGGGACACTTCATTAATGAATTCCAGCAATTTCTTAAACTTGCTCCTTCAGAAATACAACGTAGTTATGGAGCTAGTATCAGTTTATGACTTTAAAGAAAGCTGTTAAGGATATTCCAGCACTATGTTGGCTGGTAAATTTGTCTTAGATCTTATATGACACTTCACTGGGTAGAAGAGAACAGTGTAATAGAAGTTTCCATTTCTGGCTGGTAAGTTGTGGCCTCACCATGCATATGGTTTCTGTGGAAACCTCCCTGCACAACCTCAACAGCTGAGATTGCTTGTACAGTCTCCATATAGGCATACCAGGCCTTCAGCAACAGGCTGCCTTTGCACCTATACCCAGATTCATTCTACCTACTTTTAGACATTAAAGCAAAAACCCCTTAACTGAGATCCTTGTTGATGCTTGCCAGTAAAAGACAGGCACTACCAGCAGGTAGTCGTGTCACGGGTAAGCCTTCTCTCTCTCTCTTTCCAACTACAGAGGAAACCTAGGGTTACTAGCCTTCTAATATTGATGTCTCAGCTAAAGCCTTAAATCAAGTAAAAAAAACTTAATTCTTTCTATTCTTTCTTTCCTACGTTCCTTCCATTTTCAATAGATAAGCTGTTTTTTTTCTTGGAGGACTAATTGTACAGATTATGAATATTAGAATCACTGAGCAAATTCCTAGTGTTTATATAGACATATATATGTCAAACCATTTGCATAATGTGAAAATATAGTTGATGCTTTATTTACGTTACACCAGGGCTATAATCCATGATGAAATTACATGGGAACTTGAGTCGTGTAGTGAAGCAGTGATCATAATTTTTCCTGACATCGTCTGTGCTATATCAAAATTTTATTTGACTGTCTATTCAATGACAAAGATTACTCATCCAGTCCGTATCCATTATTTGTATCTCAAAACAAATGAAATCTACAGAATCTACATAAAAATTTAAGGCTTTTTCTTCTTCTAAATAAAATGCCTTTAAATGTATTTGGATCAAATTTTCAAAAGGTATACCCATAAAATTTTCCAAAGGAAACATAATGGTTTTAAACTTTTATAATTGAAATAATTAGAAATATGTTTTTTGTGACTATCAACTATTTTTAACAGAAGACTCTTCATGTACAAATTACTCAATTGAATAATGTTTGTACTATTTGTCAAATAATATATCAACCATTTTGTCATAAATTATCAGATGGGTATTACTCAGCTAGATCCAGATAGCTCCAGATTCTCTCAGTAAATCTCTGTCATCTTTGGACAGTGGCTGATTTTAGAAAACCAGCTTTTTTACCTGGAGGTAAGCCTGATTCTAAAAAATCTCTATACTTAAATATGAGGGATGGAAAGATGTCTGGGCACAGTTCTGAATTTTGATTGACTTCAGTCACCCCCGAATTACAGATATCTTGTAGATGCACACTGAAGTGCTGTCTTTATTTTTTTTTTTTTTTAATAGGCAGTGTGACAGAAAGTGGGATGACAGCTTGACTTAACAATGTTGTCATGAATCTGACATTGTGCAAACCACAAGATCACAATGGTCCTTATCGAAGTGCTCTGTATGCAAGCACACATATACATATATTTAAGTGTAAGCATATGGTGAAAAAGGTACTCGTCATCATTTTTTCATGTTTTTATATGACACTGCCATACCACCTTGCTATATTGAGATAAAAATTCTATGCTTTTTACTCTTCTACACTTAAAGAAATAAAGCAGAATTATATTTCAATGATTTATGGGTCTTGCAATAAAGCTGTATGTGTTATTGGGTTACTCTTATGGTGTGATTAACACTCATGGTGTTGCATTGTGAAACGTCTTCTGATTGAAGAGAAGGGCTTACTATGCTCTGAAGAGTGGTATGGCTTTTGTCTGAGTAGTTTTTGTAGTTGATTGTTTCTTCACTACATGTAAGACAGAAACAATAGGCTGTCGTATCCTCCTGAAATTAATTTCTTTTAGTCTTACCAATGGTACCGTGGAAATTTTTTGTCTGCTATTGAAGATGTACCACTTCGTCAACACCTGCTCGCCTAAATTACTTGGAGACACTGGGAGTATACTTGCTTTCACAGGTATTTCTAACAACTAATTGCCTGTGAAAATTCATTTGGTTATTTGCAACTTGAAATGACAGGAAGTGTTATGAGAGCAGTAGGTGAAATATATATTCCCAGCTCACCCACCTCTGGTTTTTAATTCTGTTGATTGAGCTTTAGCCTCTAGACTGTATTGCTGCTCCACTGACTACTGTATCAATAATTAAATAATTCAGATTTGATTTCTATATGAAATTAACTCTATGCTATATTGTGTGTAACGGTTATGGAATGGTATTCAATTTTATGGTGGGAAAAATTACTCTAGTTAATTGGAAGGATAATAATGGCATGTGCTGTCCTGAACTCCCATCGTTGTCCCTTCATATAATCAAAATCACAGTCTCATTTCAATTGGCATAGTTCAATAGGACTGTTATTCCCCAAAAATGTCCTGTAGGAATCAAATATTTCATGGCCATGTGTTCCATGTCATCAGATTCCACCTAACAACTTTTAAACAATTAGCTTGTTAGCCAAGGATCCGGAATACACAGAGATACTTTTCTCGGTTAGTCTAGCAGCAAAGCCACATAGATCTCACTCTTTTCAATTCATAACCTCTGAGAATTAGTATCACCTAAGAGAAATACAAAAAGAGAATAGTGAAGATAAAAGAATTAGATTATACTGCAGTGTTTGAATTCTTGAGTACATAAAAAGACTAGCTTACAACTGCAAAGAAAAGCCACCAAAATGGACTAGATTTGCCACATATGATTCAAGCTTTTCCCAATACAGCACTTAAAATAAACATTTGATTTAATAGAAGTTATGAGACTGTGAAATCACCAGTATTCTCTGTTGTGTGCAAACTACACTTGGCTCCACGCTTTATAAATTAATGCTGCAAGACGTTGCACATCTTAAGCATTTATTTGTCCATGAATATACACATATAGACAAGTTGTCTATTTTCTGCTAAGTAGTCTTTCCTAATTTCAATTGTGAATTAAATCAAGCATTTTAAAATGGTACTCTAAGCATGTTTTAAACGATACACCAAAGACCTATTTTTGTATGGCATACCTTCTGTCTGTATTCTCATTTCAAAGGTGTGTTAATTGCCTGAATTTTATTGCCAATTACCTACCTGCTATTCATAGTGCAATGTTTAAGTAGGCTTTTGGTGTTGTACTGGATCAATATTTTGGAGGAACTCCTTTTGCCATAAAAGTAATGGCTTTCACTCCTTTAAAAAAAAAATAAAAATCTATAGGCAATTTTTATTACTTAGTCATCACTTTTTCACTCAGTAACTTTGGCTAAGTTGTATAATCCCTGTTCACAGGGCCTTCATCTATTGAAGAAGACCAGTTAGTCATGTGCACAATTTCGAATTCATGTAAAAGTTCCCTCCAAAATGAATCATTCATTGTGACTGCATATTTTCTTCATAACAGAATGTATAATATGTGCTACATCCAGGTGTCTTGGTTAATACCTAAACTGCTGTTTTCAGTAGCGCTTCACTGCAAATGCGGACATCCATTATAGCTCACCTGTTTGTTTAGCTAAGCTCAGGGCATGCCATCCATTTTTCATGCACTCTACTTTCTGCGGGAACCTAACCTGTGTAAAAGGGCCAGGAAGCAGCTGTGATACGCTCCAGGCAATTCCTTCCTTGACTGGTTGTCAGGTCGGACCCGTTGGTATGGCTGTGTACCTGTTGTACTATTGAATCGTAGTCTGAGAAATTATTTTCAAAAGGATATGGGATTTTCATAGTCACTCTCATAGTGTTAAATGATTAATTATCTCCTGCTTTCAAATCAGAGGTGGAGAATCTGCTCTGTGCTACACTATTTCATTTTATAACTTGGCTTTTTACTGTCTAAAGGATCTTTGAAGCACCACTTTTTATTTTACTATGTAGATATGCTTCCAAAAATAGATGACTTCTCAGATAATGTGGTCCAAATCTATAGAGAGTACTTGGAAGGTGAGCAACCTATTCATGAATTTGCATTTGCTGAATCCATGTATTCAGAGGGAAAACAGTGACAAGAGCAGAGCACTGAACAGACGTGCTGTCATTGTCCTGTCTTGCTTGCTTTGGATTCCAAACTGATTGCAGCTCAGTTAAGGTCAGTAATTTAATTCTTAAAAGCAAGGGTTTACAATCATCCTGGCTCAAGTCTAAGATCATAACATCTGAGCTACCACAAAGAGTATCTATCCCTTTCGTTGACTGGTTAGACAACGAGATAATCGTTCTCCAAAATAAGCACCATTGATGGCATTTTTTGCTTGCAATTGCTTATTTGATCTGTCAGTCATCCCACCAATTTCAAACACAGCTAGAAATAAAAAGTTGGACTAGAAAAAAATAGAATGAGGATGAGTACTCTTTAGCCTTATACTCTCTAGGACAAGACTATAAATATAATGGAACTTCTGTTTGTAACTTCTATTAAATTTTTGAATACAGCTTTTAAAACACAATGGTTTTCTGCATGATTTAGCAACTGAACAAAAATACCATGCCAAATTTGCTTTATTAAGATGTTTAAAAGGCAAAAATATTATTGTATGCAAAGAAAGAGTGATTCTGTAAGGAAAAAGTTACAGATATTTTAAAGGAGGGAATCATGTGAAAGGAAAATAAAAATTTCTGGTGCCTCAAACTAAGCAGTTGTCATATTACAAACATTTTGTTGGTTATTTTCCTGGAACAATTCCATGTTTTGCACCTAATTAAGTGCAGTTATAGTTTTCATATGATTTTCCATTCTATGTAGACAATAAGTTGGATGGGATTGCAATCACAGTAACAGAAACAGCTGTGTTAGAGCTGTAATTTTGAAGGAGAAACAACTGGACATCAAAAAAATAATGAGGCTGAAGACAATTGGCTCACCTGTTTGAGCATGTACAGCAAAAAACTTCTATTTCAATTGTGTCTGCACACCAACCAGTGTCAGTCAAAGAAAAGGGATAGCATTAAAAGAGCTAGAGGAGAAAGGAAATAATTATATTTAAAACATTTGAAGTGATCATTAAAACATGCACACCATGACACCATCTAACACTTATCATTCCTGTCCCAAATTTTCTTCTCTGTCATTGTGTTACCCTTTGTCATATCTAAAATTACACTGTAAATTCCCTGGGGGCAAGTTTTGTGTCTTAATTTATTTTGCAAACTGCAGCAGTCTTGGGGTGCTGTATAATAATGTGCTGGATCTCATTAGTTTGTGGATGTATTTTGATACAAGTAACAGCATGTGTTTAGTTTGCTAACAAGGTCAGTCAAAATCAGTTTTTTTTCCCCATTATTTCCTGTTACCTGCTTCTCTCTTTGTGTAAACCTGTGTGCACACAGATACCTCTTTGTAGGACCTCAGTCCTGCATATCTGTTAAAACAGTATAGGTTCAGGGTTCAAACGGACAGTATTTCTTTTTTGTATTTCAGTGTAGCTCAAGCTTACAAGGAGACAGAGGTGCTCGGTATCTCAAAGGATGTTCTCAGCAATTCAGCCTGCTTATCCCTAACTCGGGCAAAACTTATGATGAAATCAGAGCAGCTACAGCCTGTAAGTCCACAAATGCCTGCTGTTTCTAATGTCTCAGGTCTCAGCTGTTGGCTTACTGGGAGTTTTGCTTTGTGTGGTACTGAGTTTCTTCATCTCTCATTGACTTCAGTGAGAGTTGAAAGGTGCTCAGCAGGTGATGGCGGTACCAGTGGAAATTTAAATGCCCAGATCACTTTGAGTACCTAAATATTAACACTGAGAAAGAGTAATCGTATCTCAGGAGTGATAAGAGGCATTTTGTCCTTATACTTATCTATCAGTAGGCTGTCCTCAAAATGGGCAGTTGTGCTTTCTCCCCTGCCCCCCTCAATATGGTGATCTCATGGAAAACAAATGTTTTGGGGGCTTTTGTAATTTTTTTTTTTTTTTTTTAATTAAATTGCCTACAGAGTGACTCTCTGTGTGATCACCAATTGAATAGACTAGATCTGAATATTAGGCCAAGGATGGAAAAAGTGGAAACTAGTGGTAGCATCTTGCTATTAGGTATTTTTCAATACAATTTGAAACTGTACCCAGTCACAGAGGTGTAAGAGAGATCTCACAAAATTCTGATGATTTACTTGCTTAACTGCAGAGAGGAAGACTACTTTAGTTAGAAAGTATCAGTATGTTATCGTTCTGACAGCTTGTCAGATCACTACCTAGACATTAGATGATTAGTTCATATATTTGGAAATTTCCTTTGCTGATATTTCGCCTACAGAGCTTCTAGGTAACTCTGGATTTTCAGAAATGTGAAATAAATCAATTAGAAATTTGAAAATATCTTCTGTTGGTAATTCAGAAGGCATTTGGATAATTTTTTCATTCTAAATACAGTTTCATAAGTTTGTTTCAATTTCTTGTAATATTGTATGAAATACAGCAGTCACTTTAAGGAACTGTGTCATTTTTTCCCTTCTGTGAAATTTAAAAATACTATCATCATCAGTGATTAGTAAAGTTATAAGTAGAATCCAACCAATTTCCCAAGATATTATAGATCTCATCCATCAGTGACTATGGATAACTAAAGAAAGATCTTGTTACAGGATGCTCTGTCAGTTTTTGTTCTCTGTATTGTGGTACTTTTTTTTTTTTTTTTCCCACATTCAAGTTAAAGTGAAAATGGACAGTATCAGTAATTACTTTTGCATCACGATTCTGTAGATCACTTTCTCTCCTTGTAATGAAAACCAGTAATTTGCACAACTCAGGTATAGCAGCCACATTAGTGCCTCCCATAATGTATTCAGACTTTTTGAAGAGTACGTATACTTTTTTGATCTTACTTCTGTATGTTTTTTTCTTTTTCGCAATCTAGCTTTTTTAAATTAAAATTTTAGGTTCAAGACCAAAATGTTCTATAATCAGAATCTGTTTATTTAAACGGCACTGCTTAGGGTGATATGTAAAGCACTATGTAAACTGTGGCCCAGGTTAGTTTTTCTACTGCATTTCCTTATGCCTATTGAATGTGCTTACTGAAAACATTGCAATGTTGTTTCTTAATACTGTGATACAATGAATTTGTTTCTTCCAAGGACAATCTTTGTTTCTTCAGAAGGAAAATGGCAGCCTTGAATTTTTTATAATCAATTACTCTTGTCTACAGATTGCACATTTTCTTCCTAGAAGCAAATTTACTTCTTTGTGTAACAAAAGAGTTGGTGCACTTCCTTCCTTTAGATTCAGATACACCCAAATACTAGTGGAATATGTTCTACTTTGACAAATGTGGAGTATACTGTTTGTTCACCTAAAGAATGCCACTTAAATTCAATGGCATCTTGCAGTACACCAGCTCTTTTGTACCACTATGGCATCTGCACCTCCCACTTTGAAGATGGAAGATTGTTATACAGATAACGATTCCTACTAATTTCTGAGTTTGTTTATTATTGATACTTATCTGACTTAGTGACTGCTGAATAACTGAAGACTGGAAAGGGTTTGCAAGCCTGGATTCATTAGCTGGTTTCATTCAGCCATCTGAAAGTTATTCGTCACTCTGTTAGTCACCAGAACTCCCTTGGTAACTATTAGAGAGAAAGATGAGCTGCCAGAAGGTTCATCGCTACCATCTTAAACACCTACAGAGGAATCCTAGGCAACAAGCTCAGTCAGCCTGTTTTGAAGATGACTAAATTTAGGTGGAAAAAAAACCCCTTCCTCTGCTAGCGTATGTTTGCTAACAAAAAAAGAGGTTTGAAGATTGACCTCAATGGAACAAGAACTGTGTCCAGAGAGCTAGATCACTTGGCTGGGTGTTTTGGTATGTTTTAATTAGACACTGATTCTCACTATCTGACTGTAGAACTCTATAGTAATAGAAGTTTGTCGTTAGGAACTTCATCAAAGGCTTTCTAAAAATATAAATAAGTAATGTCATCTGCTGTTAAAATTTGTAAGTTCCACTATAACATCCACAAAGTTAGGCGGGCAGAATTTTCCCTATGCTGTACTATTCTAGTTATCCCTTATTAAATTATTGCTATCCCTTAGAGGCATGTTCTGAAATACTTCCTACCTACTTATTTTTTCAATGCTATTTCTCATTGCTAATTACCTGGAAAGATGTAGGTGACATCTGACCCAAATCTTAAGAGTAAAAAAAAAAAAAGTGTTTTCCAGTCTTTAAAAAGAAGCTTGTGGCTTTCTTCTGATTGACATGAAATTTTATGTTTTGTATGATGAAATAGCCTCAAAATATACATGAACCATAGATCATATCCTCTCAGACTCTTTACAGTTCAAATTGGGAGGAGAAGAAAGGGAAAAGAAAGGGCAAAGAATAAATTTTAAAAGTCAACTACTTGCCCTTTTGTCTACAACTTATCCAGGGTCTGAAACAACCCACACAACTTAGAATAGCTAACAAGACAGTTTGCGTGGCTGTGAATCACTGAAGTGGAGTACTGTGTGCTTTGTACTCCTCAGACCAAGTTCATCCAGAGATATTCCTACATGCCAAAGAGGTAAACAGGTAATGGAAAGCCCAGTACTCCAACAGAAACATTACCCAAAAATCCTTTTCCTCCAGTTCTTCCTGCAAGCACAATTCCTTTTCTGTTTACAAAGAGGTTAGAGAGTGGGATGAAATTTGGCTCCAACCATACATGGCGAAAATAGACTTTTGTCCCAGGAATGAAAGCCTCTACTCTGCAATAGCAAACACTTCTTTGTTAAAAGACAGAAGTACACGAGTTCCCATCCCTCTCTCAAGAGGAAGAATAGTGGCAGTATGAAAATGACACTTTTCTATTTCAGCAATTTCATATTTCTAGTACTTTGCCTTCAGAGTTCTGCAGGTAACTCACTAAGTGCTCTAGGCAATGTTGATCAAGAAAGTTATGTAGAAAAAAAAAAAAAAAAAAAAAAAAACAGAACTCATGGTTTATACCTTGCAGATCTTAACTGACTTTGTGTAGGATGACAGTGAATAGTGTTTTGTTGTTTTTGAAATGATGCTTCTCTCGAATGAAAAGAAATCAACAGTGTCTAAGCACTCTTCAAAAATCTACTGTGTGATCATGGACAAGAAATTGAAGCGAGAGCCTTACCAGTATATAATGTTGCTCTGTGCCATTATTAATGACTTTGATTAATGTCTTTGAAAAACAACCTTTAAGTAATACTTAGTATTTCTAAATAGTTTAAAAATTAATTATGTCACTACATTAAAATATGCAAGTTTATATAAATTGATGCAATATCAATTGTGGTAATACATTGATGCAATATCAATTGTGGTAATAAAACTACTTAATTTATTCTGATGACCCTTTTAAGAAAAAATGTAACTGTTTATATAATATTTTCAATTTATCCACAGATTTGAGAATAGGCAAAATCATTTTATATTTTAATTATCTACCATTTTAGTTTTTATTCTTGTTCTTTGCTTTATTCCATAGTTGGCCTAAACACTCAGATAAATACACCACCTTATCAAATAAGGGGACTTTCTATTTTGATAAGGAGGGGGCTGCAACTACTTCTCTCATCTTCACTGGAGAGATTTGCAGACAATATTCCTCAAGAAATTGTATTCGTAAAATCTGATTTGGACAGAAGTCACCTCAGCACCATCTTATTTTCCTTTCACTATCACACCAGCTGAGATCAGCTACATAGGGTCTGATAGAGTTATGGGGGTTTGGAGGTCAATCATTATCACTAAACAGTATTTTAAAACTCTGAGACAGATTATTTCCCCATTACCTACATTGCTCTGCACTCTTCCTCAATTGTGGTCTGGCCAGGGGATGGGGATCCTGCAATGGGAAAAAGCTAATGTAACACCTGCTAGACAGACCCAGTGCTTACCTATCCTTCTTACTCTCATCAGTCTTATCAGTGTTATATTGGCACTCTGAAACTGTTGTCATCCAAAGGTTGCTTGAATTGAATTATGAGACAATAGAAACTGACCCAAGATCAGAAAGGACAAACAAGTTCAACATCTTGAGCTGAGCCATCTGGTCTCACTGTTGTAACTGATTTATTACAAAACTCAAGTTTTTGCCTGGGTAGGACCAAACACCATATTTAATTTATGAGATGGCCACTTAATAGTGTTTGGCAGATTTAGTAAGGTCTCTAAGTAAATAAATAAATAGCTTCTGATCAGCCAAAGTAAAAAAAAAAAAAAAAAAAAAAAACCAAAAAACAACACAGAAAAACATCACAAAATGCACTGACTTTTCCTTTATTCATTTCCAGGCACTATTTAGTTCAGTGCATAAGGGAAAGAAATTGTTTGAGAATGAAAATATCCTAGATTACAAAATCAGAATGTAAGACAAAGAATAAAGGGAAGGTCGTTTGAAGAAATGCCTAGTGTAGCATTTTTTTCCAGCTTGATGAGAGATTTCTTGATGCACGTTGTTTTGGAGTTTAATGTTATAAAAACAAACAAAAAGAAAATCATTGTAGTATTTATTTACATAGTCATGCTGGTGATAGAAATAGGTATGAATGGAGCTGCCTTATTGTTACTTTAACATGCAGTACAAGAATAAAATGTGTTGATATGTCATAAACAAATGTATATCCTCTTCTGAGGAAAAATCCAAATGATACAAGTTAAATATATTAACACAACATTTTACAAAAGGATAACTCATGATATATCATTTATTTCCATGAGTTATAGATGACCTCATAACTCATGAGTGATGGAGCAAAACAGAGCTGGAAGTGAGTTATGAAAAGTCATCAGTAGAAATAAATGGTGGATACAGAATCAGCCTGCTCTACAAGTTCTCTTTATGGAACACCAATTTTCATTGTAGACTGTGCATCGATGGACTATAATATTTTATATTAAGTGCTGAAGCAACATCAGTGCCTTGGTTGAAGTGTGAGTGCCTGGTGGTATTGCCAGTGGTTTGGAAGTAAGTAATAAGCATAAATGTAAAGGTAAGTAAAGGGTTGTGTTGTGTTTTTTACCCTTGCTCCTGAAACTATTATTACTAACATAGGCAAAGAGGAAACTACAGATAGACAAGAGGAGGAGATTAACAAACTGTTCATATTTTTTTATAAATTCCCCATAAAACAGTACAGAGATCCCGTTTCCCGGAATTTGCAGACAGCCCTGTATCAAATACAGAGGAAACTCTAGAGAGCAGGTCGAGCCAGAGGAGAAATAGGTAACAAGTTTAGAAGAATTTGCTTTCATCCTCTGGCTGTAGAAATTACCAGGAAAGATAATAAAATTGCAGGTACGTTGTAGAGAGCTGAATTGTGTTTGTGTATATCTCCTACTCTTACAGTGTTTTGTTAATACCAAAGAGTTTCCAAATGAGGAGCTCAGTCACTCTGTCTTTTCTATGAGGTAAATGGAGATAACTCACTTTGAAATATTGGGTCACCCACTAAAGGAACCTGTCTTTGTAGCTTGATTGTGTAGGAAATGTAGACGACTTAACTGAGCTTCAGTGCCTCAAAAGACACAATAGATGCACAGCTCAAACTGAACTTCAGTATGACACTGTGCAAATGACTACTGCGAAGTATACACAAAGCGTGAAAGAATGTGGGTAGGGAGATAACTTTACTTTGACCAGTAAAAGAATTGTGGGTGCTGATTGCTAAAAGTGGGAGGGTTACAAAGGGAAAAGTTATTAAAGTCGGAGAAAGCTGCCTTATAGACAGGCATGACAAAAAAGAACTTGTTCTGTATGGCTTCCCAAGGAAGAAGTGACTTGCTTATGATCTAGAAGTACAAGAAAAAATATACTAAGTCTTAAAAGACTATTTAAGCTAGCAGAAAAAAATATCTTGTAATAAAAACTCCTGGCTGGAAGCTGAAGCCAAACAAATTCAAATGAGAAATAAGGCACAATTTCACAGCATCAATGGTATTTAACCTTCAGAGCAAAAAGCCAAGGGCAGTGTTTGATTCTCCATCTCTCTGCCTTCAAATCAAGACTAGATGTTTTTCTGTAATACGTTAAACATAAACTACTGAGCTGAGTACAATCGAAAATGAAATTTAATGATCTATGATATACAGGGTCAGAATAGATGATCTAATGGATCCTTCCTGCCTTGAACTGTACGAAAAAGTTAATGGAGCTGCACCATTTTACAGAGACAAAGAATTTGTCTTCCATGTCCATTACTCAGCACTTCTTTTTTTTTTTTTTTTTTTTTTTTTTTCTTTTCCAGCTGGCCTGTGTAAATTCATGTAGAACTGGCTTTCTTTTGACAGTTTTATTCCATGTATTACTGTACTGAGATATAGAAGGCCTATCAGCTCCTCACATTGAATTTGTTTCGCAAAATTATTTCCATTCTCTAAAAACATTCACGCCAGCCTTGTCACTAGGTAATGCCAAACAAATATGCTTGGCAATAGGGTCTTTGCATTCGCATGTTTGTGGCCCTAATTAATTCAGATGTAATCATTCACTACATCTTCATTCCCATATTTCTCCTCCTCTGTGTCTCTGAGGTTTTTTGGTAATTAGAAGGTTGGAATTACGAATTCTTATAGTCTTGTGGGTTTTTTTTACTTTCTTTTTCTCACCTCATCTTTAAGCAGAATTTTATTCTCATGTCTCTTCTTGCCCTGGAGGTCTGTACAACCTCCCTAGTGCTATCTTATTCTTTTTCCTATCTAGTAGCTTAATCCCAGATTGATTCATTATATTTCTCTGAGGCTCACTGTAGCAATTTTTCAGTTCTGATTTTTCTCCTGATACACACAGCTCTACTTTCCCCCCTGTCTCTTTCATGTTTTTGTCTTCCAGAAAGTCTGGAAGCCCTGTGTTTAGAATTAATATCCTTCCTTGGGAATAAATCATGTTTCTCATGTAAGTACTACACTGCCATGCATTTGATTACCAGATGTTCATATTTTGAATATCATATTTCTGTAATGGCATCTCCAGAAACAGAATCCTAGTTACACACTGGATGTAGAGGCACCCCATGAATATTTTATAACTCTGCTCACGGAAGATTCTCCTAAAGTGTCTTTTATAGCATAGTTTCATGGTGAATCATTTGTCCCATTGTTGAGTAAGTTCTTTTTAACCATTATCATTGGTTCTATTAGTTCTAAGCCTCCGCTCTCATTGCTCCAGTATAAATAATTATACACTCTTTTTCTTCTTGTGAGAGTATCTCTAAAAAACAGGGCCTTATTGTCACTGCTTTGGTCAGGATCTGAACTTTCTAAAGGACAGTGGGAATTCTAGTTTTGGGCAGTGGAAATTTCAGTAACTGACCGAACTAGTGAGTCCTTTTAATTCAGTGTCATAACTTTGATAGCAGGCAGTATCAGATGCTTGATTGGAGAGCGAAACAGTTTTTCAAAGGGAAAGTTTTTTTTAAAAACATGTCAAGCACTTACTGGCTTTTTAACATGCAGCATATCTACTATTTATACATTAATATTTTTCTTTTTGATTTTTTGACCACTCTAACTTCTCCTGATGCCTTTTAGAAAATAATATTTCATTAATTGTGTTCATCTTTGAATTGTATGTGGAAGGTGTGAATTGACACGCATATCCCAAACCCAAGTATATTAAAATTATATCCTGTCTCCAACAGTTTAGGAGGTATACCTCTCTCCCAGCATCAAACTATTCTGTATGACACGAGGCGTGTTTGATAGTTTTTTCACTGATTTCTTCTTGCTGCAAAGCTCAATTATTTAAAATTGTAGAAGGTTTACTTCTATTTATTCTCTTCACTGCAGCTGAATGATTTCAAAGCCTTGGTTCTCTGAAGTTTTAGGTTATATATACTTTTAATGCTTCTATTAATTGGCAAACTTATTCCTCAATGTGTATTAGGGATGAAAAATTTAATAGTTAAAGCTTGCAAATAGTAAAACCTCTAACAGCATGACAGTTTGGTTCTGGAGTAAGATTTGGACCAGTAGACTGAGAGGAATGACAGTGTCTAAGAAATTCTTTATTCTGGTCCTTCTTTTAGAATGTTTGGAACTGAAGGAAATTTTAGCTTGTAAACCAACTGTGGAGTAGAAAATAAACTGTAGATAAACTTCAGATGTGAGCTGAACCCATTGTGGTTTCCTTTTAATGGCTAACATTTAATTAGAATCTTGCTTGTTATCAATTACAGTTGCTAACACTTGAATCTGTGGGGGAAAAAGACATAATTTTACTACCATTAAAATTGAAACTGCTTTCATTCTGCAGGATTTTAGATAGTGGGGTGGTTCTCATTTTTACTAAAATGTCTACAGGTTTTTGGCATTTTAATCAAAATAACTTCATTTACTAAAATGTTGGGGAAAATAGGTTTTGGTGAAAAAATCTTTGTGGAAATAGCAATAAATGTTGAATTAAAAATTACAATGTTAAGGAAAACTGTATACATAACAGAAAATACTGGAAACATGGACAGTTTTAACTAATTTTCGGGGGAAAAAAAAATATTAGAATGTAGACCCTGAAAACCGTTACATACATAGTGGCAATAGAGATAGGAAGAAAAATTACAAGTTTGAAATATTCGAAGTTCACCTTTTTATGTGTTCATAAACAAGACCCACTATAAGCCATGAAAAAAGATTGATATTTTTTTCCAAGAAGATTATGTAATTCTTAGATCTTTTTGAACTTTTATATTATCCTTAGATTAAAGAAAAGATTTGAGAGTAATGCCTAGAGCATCTCAAGAACTCAAACAAAATCAGTACTGACAGTTGTCCAAATGTTATCTCAAGTAGGGAGTTGAGACCTATGTGTATGCAGGAAATGCTGCCCCAACAACATGAACACAAAGTGAAGGGCATCCCCAAGTTACACAGAGGCTGGATCTGCTTATGAGGTTGCTTCACATTATAATATTACATGAAACTGTTCTACTTTGTGTAGAAGGTTCCTATAACCATCTTTATGGCACATTCATTGTGGACATTTAGGACAAAGCAGGACTAGCATCACTAACCTAGAGTATAGATTCTGTTGTTGCCTGAAGCTCTTACTGAAATGTGGTGAAACAAAGATTGGAAGGATTCTGAGTCCCTGAAGAGCAGGGATTGGACTGAGACCGTGGCGTTCCTATCCATCCACTTTCTTTTAGGTTATTTCTGATCAAAATGCTACTTTTTTCAAAACAGCAAAAAATCCCCAACCAGATAATCAGAGTTATATTATCATGGGAAAAGGTATTCTTTGACAGATTTTTCCTCGGTAATCAGCAGAAGGAAAAAATAAAACATCTCCTTATCAGAATTAATACATAAGTTACACCATGTAAAAACTGGATTCCTGTAATGAAGTAAATTCACATTTTTCCTGATGTGATTATCAGAAGTGTTTCCAGTATGTCATTCAGAATTTCATTTCTTCATCCTAACATTCTAATGTGTCATTTGCCATCTTTCAGGAGGATGGGTAAGGGCACAGAACAGAAGCATAAACCTAATGCTCAGCTCACCCATAAACTCAATTGCAAACTCAACATCAGAAAAGAAGTTCTCTTGAGTAATTTTTTTTTTCTAATTTCCGTATAGATGGGGAAAGGTATGATTTTGCAAGCAAGAATAAAAGATTATAATGGAAAAAGATTAAGTGCTTGCCTTTTTCCTACTACGCATATGGGTGTAAACCTAATGTTCAGATTTAGCACATTAATATTAGGGATGTGTTGATAAATATATGATACAAATTAATTCTGTAATATCTCACATCACTTTTTGTACTTCGTTTCCCCATAAACAGAGAATAGCAATACTAACATGACCACTAATACCAATCAGAAGTCCATTAGCTAGTATTTTGGTATTGTGCATTCAGCATTTTGTAAGAGTTAAAGGCATGCTGATGTTCTCTAATGCAAACATACCTGTTGGATGATGTGATCTAGGCTTACCTTCTTTCTCAGTCTTTTTAATGCAGCTGTAAACATAGGAGACTTGAGTGTTTGTGTGGTAGTCTGTCAAATAATTGTTAGAGAAACACTGCTTGCTTGAAAAAACATTGTGGGAAATGTGCTTAATTCCACTGCTAAGAAATAATACCAAAACCTGAAATCCTATATGAGACACTTATTCTGCAGTCCTTTTGTGTATGTAATTGTAAATACACGGGAATGGTGAGATTATCCACTGAAATATATACTTAAGAGGAAACCCTACTGAACATTTCCTAATAAGTCTTAGCATTTGATTTAATTTTTTCAATTACGTTGGGCATCAAGCTGATGTTTTTATAGAACTACGTGTCACAACCACAGGATCTTACTCCTGTTTGGTAACATTTTTCTTCCAGCTATCCTTTGGGTTTTTTCCCAGGTGCACTACTTTACATTTATCTCTACTAAATTTCATCCACTCTGAGAGTTTGCAGTCAAACCATCCTTCCACAAATCAGCCTTCACTGTCATGAATTGCCCTATCTGAAACATGTGCCAGAAAAGTTCACTTAAGAGTACAATTGTTTGGGAGAGAAGTAGAGTTCAGAGGCAGCTACTTTCTGCAGTAGGTTTTCCATCTCTGCAATGGGCAGTCATACAAATTATATTATTCCTTTGGAGCAGTAACTCCTGAAATGGAGTAAGTACCAAGGGAATGCAGATTCACAGCCTGAGTTGTTTGCATTTTTTTCCTTTTCCTATTTAAAAAATGTAAATGAAAAGTACTATTTTCAGCATTTCCTTTTAATTTATAGCAGTTCTTCACCACAATAATAAACATCAAATTATTTACTTCAGAGGATTGGGAGGATTACTTAGTTAATGTTTAAAAAGCACTTTGAAGATAAAAAGCACTATTGAGCTGCTTAAGACTTAGCGAATAGTTAATTATCTAAAGGTCCCATTCTCCCCCCTACAGGTTATTTCTATGTAGGGGAGAGTAAACTCTGAGCTTCATATCATGACTTTCAAAGCCAGGCTTTTTAAATACTATTGGTTTCAAAAATTTGCTTTTTTTAGTGGCCTGAATCTGATTCCTTTGAAGTCAATGCCAAATGTCCAACAGATTCCACTGAAGCATGATGTAGCTGTTTAGAATAAATGAGTTGAAACAGTAGTTAGAGCCCCTGTGCACATTATTTATATTTGTCTTAGTGTGTATATATGTAGATGTGTATATATACCCATACATATATACACTCACACACACATACATATATATGTGCACACACAGGTGGGGGTTTGTGAACAAGTAAGATATGTTTTTTAATTTGGGACTTTAGGTATATGGAACTCATTCCTTCATAAAGACCCACTTCTAGGGAAACACACTGACCTTGCTGGGAACTTCCACAGGCAAAATGGATCCCATTACAAGATCTGAACAGAACAGATGAATGATCGTAGCAAAAGTGGGGAAAAAAAGCTCTTGAAAAGGCTCCACCTGGCTCCTGTACTCTGGCCGCCTCACAGCTAACACAGATACCTCATACGAAGAAATGGAGAAAAAGGAAAGAGTTTCTGAACCCAGCATTCGGAATCAGCCCTTGTCCACAACAGAATCATTGAAGGTAATTACCAGTCCTTCCTTCAGTATCTTAACTGTTAAAAAAAATCCTAAGAGATCACTGTAAGGTAAAAGTTATTCTGTATGCTCAGGACAGGAGTCTCCCTTTGGACTAAACAGTTTGGGAAATACTGTTGCACACAGATCGGATCTTTACTGTAGAAGACATCAGTCCTCCAAACAGCAATACATATACTTAATTTTGCAAACATTAAATACCTCTTGATTCTGGTATGACTGATTAGGAGTCATATGTTAAGTGTTTGTTAATACTAGCATAATTATGGCTTAAATTCATCAATACATGCTATTTGAGAAAAAGTCATGAGAGTTATGTATTTAACTAGAGTTCATAATTGATTCATCCCTAAGATAAAGAACAGTATCTCAACCTGAGTTCATTTAGATTTGACCTTTTAATGTGCTACAGCAGCATACTATCTTATGCTTTTAGCTGCGTTGGCTCTTAAATCAGGGTCTAGATGTAAAAGGTCATGCTGAATTCTTGAGTTAAATTTTTAACAAGAAGCACTCTTAAGTTTTTTCACGATTAATACCAAGAACATGTAGGGATCGTAAGAGGAAAGAGTAAAGGAGTGAGAAGGGATTTGATTAACAAATTGGTCACTATACACCCTATTCTGTTTGCAAGCATACACTAATCTGATGACAGGAAGCACAATTAAAGAAGTGATGGTTAAAACACAATGTTATGAAATAAAAAACTAGTTGATCTTTCTAGTGAGAATGTAAATCTTGAGTTAAAAAATGAATGTTTGGCCCATATGTGTCAGACATTTCCAAAGTACAGGAATTAATTATAAGTTTATGGTTTTATGCTTCTAAAATATTCCTCTCCCACAGGATCTCATGAAATATGTGTGTGTTTACAGGAAATTGTGGAAATAGTGACTCATCTTTTCAATAATTTACACACGATAATTTCTTGAAAAGCAAGATCAGCAGGGGCTTTTTTTCCTGATTGCAAAGGATTCGGTTAGCTACCTCTGGACACTCTCAAAACAAGGAGAATTTTCAGAGTAGAATCTAAGTGATATTTGCTCTTCGGCAATACAGTTTTACTACTATTTGCTCCAGTCCTCTAAACCACAGCCTCATATCTGTAACTAGGATTTTTCAAAACTTTGTTTCTGACTAATGTTAAATTTTCCAAACACTGTTGTACGTAAATGTCACAAAATGCTCCTGACACATAGAAATCACTCAGGTTTCTTCAGCTCTTCTTGGAGTGTTTGTACCTACTCTCTGTAGGCCATGGTGTTTTTCTCAAATGTGATTTGAGAGACTGAAGGCAAGTGATGGTCAATGCTTCCAAAAGGTGATCAAAACCTAAATTATATGTTCTATCCTCGAATACCACAAAAAGGAATGGAATGATGTCACCAAGGGAAATGGAACACTAAAAATTGTGACACTGCTAAGTTCAATTTAAGGGGACCAAGCAACAAATAGGCTGTGTCAGAAAAAGCTTTTCACGCACATAACACACAATTAATTGAAACCCATCCCAACTACCATCGCAGTGAGACAACACAGTGAAGCCCAGGGACATGTGACACTCCCTCTGACCAGTCTCTGTTTAAAGCTCTTGGGCAGAGGCTCAGCACCAATGCATAGCAGTTCCACCTCAGGCACTCTGCTTGTACACTGTGTTGGGTGTCCACTTAACAATGTTCCCCCCTCACCCGCAGCCTCTACTGCCAAGTGTAGCCAGATGTTGACACAAGCTGCCAATCAGATCACAGTACACCCTTCCAGCAGTTTCAGGTACCATTCTCCTGTCAGTTGTTGATCCACAGCCCGTACAAGGCTCATTACACTCAGATCCTCTTTGCATTGTCATGTCAATTATGCTCAGGCCTGTTTGCAGTGTCCTCTTGGCCATGACTCATTATACTCAGTCACTCAGCCCTCGGTCAAGGCAAGGCCATGATGCTACCATGTCAAATTAAGGATATTTTCTATATACCTTGACTCAAAATAGCTCAACATTTATTCCTGTCAGATGGTAGTTAATGAAACTCTGGGATGGTTTTTTATATCATGTTTCTGCATCCCAAATACTGGAGCTGCCTGTGGATGGTCTAGTCTGTGATGTAAGTTACAAGACCTGTTTGGGTTCCTCCAGCTCACAGCTGAAAATCATAGCTCTAAGTTGAACAGGAATAACGTATAAGCAATATGGATATGATGCCATTTTTCCTTGGCTGCATCCCCTATTGCAGGAGCTGCAAGAAGAAAGGGCATAGAGTTGCCACAACAGATAAAACATACCTCCAGGTTATTGTTACAACGATGTCAGAAATATAATGAACTCTTTCAAGTATTTCTTATAGACAGCCCTGCAGAACCTAACAATATTTTCATAATGAAGAAAATTCAGGAGCTTTGTTGCTAAAAAATAGAGCAGGTTCTTGCGAATGCTCAAACATAATATGGTGTCCAGCATAATGAATATGTTAAATGAATAGCCACAGGATACAGAAAATGTTCTGCAAGTCTGCTCCATTAATCTTCTAAGAGAGTGAGAATCTGCTACAACACTGGAATTTTCTTTTGGGATTTTCTAATTTAAAGTTTATTGTAGTCTTCATTTCATTCTGAGCCTGCAAATAGTAGCTAATGAAATTTGACCTTATAGACAGAGGGTGAAATAAATAATATTAGTACTCATCAATTAAAAAAGCAAAACCAGTAAGCACACATTTTAAAAGTATGTATGCAAAAAGTACATTTCTGAACTGCAGAAGTATTTTAAATTCTTGCAGTGACCTGTATGACCTTCTCATCAATATGCCCCACATGAATAATGCAGCCACCCCAAACTCATGCCATTAAAAATCGTAATAATTGTCTGACATGCACATGCAACATTACACTGGGGATCAATTTGGCCCAGAGCATTCCATTAAAACAAAGTGAGTTTCAAATGTATATGTTAAAATGAAACATCAGCTATAATGAAAAAGGAAGCAGAACAGAGTGGGCTTTACGTATTAGTATGCATTTTCCTTTAGAGAACATTTTGCCACGCTTGTACTATACATAATGCCATTCCATATTTGATGTACAATCAATCCACATTTTATTTTGCTTTTAAAATCATCCTATGAAAAGTACAAGGCAATCAATGTACTGTGCTCTAGAGAGATGGTGGTATTATTTGAACTGCTATTTAATATTTAGTTTTCAATAAAGCCTTGATTATGGCCCATTGTATTAGCTACCATACAAGTACTTAGGAAAATGTAGCCCCTAATCTAAAGTTCAGCATCTCTGAATTATGAAGCTTTGGTAAGCTTCGAAAAAGACGGGTAAAACACATTAGAGTGGCCTGGTTATTATTCGTTCTTCGTATGTTACCCATGAACATTCAGAGACTGAGATCACTCCACCATCTTGGCATTCTCATATCAGTTCATGTAGCAGGATACCTAAGGAATCATTCTATTGGAGTTAATGTTTTTTAAGTGATTCTAAAGACCTTTAACACTGCACAGTAGAGTATTGGACTTTACATAGCTTAAAAAGATTGTCTTCGTAATACTCTGCAGAGTTCATTCCCTTACTTTAGCAGTGAGGAATTCAGTCACAGCTAGACGAAAACTAAAAAACTACTAGTGGATATGTTTGCCTTTTACCAAGCACAAAATCTGTCCCCATAGATGTCCTTGACATGAAAAGTGTATTCCAAAGTGTATAAGAGGCAAAGCAAGAGTGGCTCAATGACTGGAGAAGGTCATTTAAGATTTTGAAAATCCTGGACACGTTTTGGCTTGACTAAAGAGTGCAGGTGAGAGGTCTATTAGTTCATTTATGTAACTTTAGTGGGGTTACCAGTGAGGAAAGTGGTTGTCCCTGACACCAGATGCACACGGAATTTTTAATGTGTCTGTGAAAGTATTGTCAGGCAGACTTATTCCCAGAAGACAATAAATGTACCCTTTGGATTCCTATCTCCATAAAGCCATTGTGGCTACTGTGTACATTGGTATTTTTAAATCTCAAATATTATCAACGCATTTATTGCATAAAATGAAGACCTGCATTTATGCACTTCTCCCCACTGTAAGGTATTCATTAGTTGAAGGAGGCAGCCAATGCTTCACAACTTGCCAGTCTGTGTGAAGCTTTAAGGACACTTGTGTTAAAGTAATGAGTTGAGGTAATTGTACATGTGCTGCAACTAATTTTATGTAGCCTCACAGTTTTATGTTAAAACCAAAGTTTTACTCCACTTATTCTGCACTGACTAAAACAAATTCCCTCTTTCATTTCCTTGCTTCCTTCTTCAAATTAGAATATAATAAACAATTTCTTAATTTTCTGACAGAAAAAGGGAAGATTTTATGTAATAAAACAATACAAAATTGTTCTTTTCCAGACTAATATGGTACACACCAGATTTCAGCCTGTAGTGAATTTTGTAACGAAGTGGTAAACAGGTATTTGGAAGAGAAATACTGACAGGTCTGTTACTAGCATTGTAATATTGTTGAATATGAAAAGTTTCTGAAAGTTTCAATCATATATAATTACAGTACTTACAAAAGCATTTCCCAACACAAAAAAAGGCTAAACTTAGTAGCAGCCAACCTGTCATTCTGCCTCCTTTTTCAGCATTCCTGCTTTTCTTGGAGGTCATTTTTAATGAGTATGTACAAGCACCTGAAAAATCAGGTGCATAAATTAGCTACCAATTAAGGTAGTTAAAAAAAAAAAAAAAAGAAAAATTTAATTACTAGTTTCCATATATAAGTCCACTCATTATCATGCAGTATGTCTGCATGTTTATCACATAGCAATTACTGAGGCTCCAAAGAAAAGTGATGTTTTCATTGTGTTGCAGTCCTGAAACTGGATATAACATGAAGCAAAAGAATTTGCTTTCAAATTTGTATGTCAGTGGGTACAGTTGAAAGAATATTATCACGATTTAATATAGCAAGTGCTTAATTATTTCTGTGTAACATTTCCCCTCCATTTAATATCACTGTCTGTCTGGAGTGGCTGTTGACCTAGTTTTCAATTAATTGCAATGAGAATACAAAATTGCCTTTAAAGCAGTGATTTTTTTTCACTGGATTACCCACGACAGCTAAAATGGTGAATTTATAATTGATAAACTTTGTTGCCACCATCAACAGTGAACTGGTATTATTACCCAAAATCTTACAAAACAATAATGTCATCGGAAAATATACAGAACGTTGGGAATAGGACTCTGTAGGAAATATCACATTTATTTATAAGACAAAGAAATTTAATATCCACAAATACAAAATAAAATGTCTATGTATTCGGATATTAACACACCAATTATCCTATGAAATATGATCAGGTGATAGCCATGTATTTTAGGCAACTTTGTTGGGGTTTGACTGAGTAGCATAATCAACATTTGGCATTACACCCATAAAACAAGGGAAAATATTTTTTTTTCCATCAGACAAAGAACAGAAGATAATAAGGTGAAGAAAGAAAACGAGGTAAAAAAGATCCATTTACTGTAACCAATCTCACTCCAACAAATCACAGCCTAGGTATAACAAAGAGTGTAGATGCCTATAGTTGCAATTTGGATGCAGGCATTTAGATGCCTGGACTCCAGAGTGGAATCCAAAAATGTAAGTGAAATGCTATGGATATCTGCAGGAGTTAAAAGGTAAGCTACAAGCCTCCAATTGGAATCCCAATGTGATGAATAAATTATACAAGAAGGAAATGCTGAGAAGGTGAATATAATTTCTAACCTTTCATAGTTGTCCACTAAAGACCAACGACCAGTATCCTTCTCCAGTATATAGCTATTTAATCTTTCTTTTGAAAATTTCAGGTAGGTTTCCTCTTTGTTTAAAATTTAACTGCTGGAGTAGAACAAAAAAAAAGACAACCTGATAGTGACAATGCTCCTTTTATATAACAAGCTTTGGTCCAATTCTTCAGTTATCTTTTGGGAACTTGGCTCCCACTGAAACCCAGGAGAATTATGTACCTAATTACTTTTGTTAATGTGATGCCTAGAAGTCAGAACACTACTCAGAATGTTTAAGACCTAAAATCAAGGTCCTCCTCTGCCTGAGGGGATTCAAACCCTGTATTCTCAGAGACTGAGCTCATACTGCATACACCCAGAGTCAAAACACCAGTCACCCATGTGTAGAGTTTAGCTAGCACCAGATGATATCAGGATTTTATAGCAGTATTAGTTTCATCAATTTTGAATCAATTTGATCATGGTGGTTGAAGAATTTTAATGCCAGTAAGACACACAGAAGGAAACTAAAGTCAGCAGATGGTAAATACTCCCAAGTACCCGTGACCTTTCTGTTGTGCATCCAAGCATAATTCCTTCTACTTTTTTTTTTTTTCAGAAACATCTCTCAAAGTAAACGTTATTAGAGCAAATGGATAACAATTAAGTTGCTGCTGACATCTCAGAATACAGGATACCTGCATACTATTTAAGTAATATGCAGACTGTAACTTACAGCATTAGAGACATTTACTGTATGCATTTCATTCAGCACCGTAATAGCCATGGACTGTATTCAGCACTTGCTATCAAAATTAGCCTCAGCTAACTGAATGTTATTTGTCTCTTTCCATTTCATTATTCACCACCATTTGTTGTTGGTACCTACACTATTAGCACCACATGAATCATCTTAAAGTAATTTAATCAGCGAAGTTCTCCTGTCACTTAATATTGGTCAACTCAGGCTGCATTGGTATAAAGTGAAAGCATAATTTAACTCAATGACCAAAAATTAAAGGAGATGATGCTTGTAATAGATTGCATTCTTGTTGTTTGGACTTCAAGTTGGTTGCCCTTTAGTAGGTCCTTTATCCTGTGTAGCTCACATTGACGACAAGGGTTAACAGTGGTCATTAGTAGCTATTAGTGCAATACACTCATAGGTACCACCCACTGCTCAGACCAGCTATTATTCCCCATAAAATTACTTTTAAGTATGCAGGTCAAGCATGCCAGTATTGTCATGCTCAGTCGTGGACAGTCCATTATCTGCATATACATAATAAATATTCAGGACTTTTTTTTGTTCTTTTTTGTTCTTTTGTTTTTTTATTCCCAGTGTTTTCCATATAGCTGGATAAAAGAAGGACTGAAGACAGAAATATAGGAGAAGATCAAGGAAGAATGCAACATAAGTCAGAATTCTCTACAGGCTGATAAAATTATAAGATCTCATATGAGGAAACTTGTATGTAAAACTTTATTCATTAATGTGAGTTGTTATCCAGTGGTTTGTTGGAAAAAAAAAAAGAACTATGAAGATGACCTTAGACACTACACAGCCACATTATGTAATGTTTTTTTTGCAGTTCATTTACGGACTTGTACAGAGACCTCTACACTGCAAAATACAGTGGAAGGTACATATGACTCCTCTCTTTACTTTGACCTTTGATCTGTCAAAAAGACAGTGAAAAATGACATTTAGCACCAGGTAGATATCTTCTTGGGTAGTTAGGGTTGTTCCTGCTCTTTCCTGCAGATCTTGTATTTCAGGTGCTGAATCTGCAGCACTGCGAAATTTCTGTTGCTTTTGGCTATAAAGTAATTGGCAAACAACCAAGCCCATGAAGGGTGGGTATTTCATCACGATGAGGCATTTTTCATAAACTGTCAGGTTTTTGTTTTTAACCTTTAAAACCTGTAAGTCACAGGGAAGTGGGATTTTGAAAGTAAGGTCCCATAGATGAACAAAATATACCCCAAAGACATTATGCAGATGGTTTGCACCAATATCTATATATAACATTTAAATAGTATCTGTTCTATGTAACTAACTGCAAATTATTGTATGATGAACAAAAATAAATAGGGCATCCTTAAAAAGCAAGCTGTTGACCAGACAGCAGATTATTTTGTTATAGTTTCTGTCAGGACACTAGAGACACTGATAGTACTTAGACACTTAATATTGGTTTTTACTTGGACAATTTAAACAAAGGACACATAATCTGCGGGACAATTGAGGCATCAACAGTTCATATTAATTTAAATTAATCTAAAAAATGGTATTATGGAGTCAGAGTGATTTAAAAGACTAAGAAAACCACTGTTTCTCTTGATAGTTTTCTATAGGGAATGTTGATGAAAATTAGACCCCAACATTTCCTGAGACCAAGTGTTTTACTTATTATTCCCTTTGGATTTTTTTGTAGCCAGGAACAAATACACATGGTCACTTTAATTTGTTTTTCTGTTCCAAAGCTGTCAGTCAGCTTTTCGCAGTAGGGACCGTTAGGCAGGTGACTAGCACCTTCATTGTATGTTTGTGATCACATAGCAGGACCCAGGATATTAAAGGGAGATGAGGCAGAGAAGCTGAAGAGAAATGGGAGATGAGGGATTTTCCCAGCAGACTTCTGGGAAAATAAGACCAAAGTAATAGAAAGAAGCTGTCAGGATATTGAAGTAATTTTCTGGGTTTTGTCAGTGTCTTTAGGAATACAATTCTCATAGTTCTTGTAAACAGGAGAGAAAAATGTCCATTTAATTTATTTTCACATCAGCCCTTGTGCACAGGTAATCCTCTCTGCTTTAGGTTTTTGTGAGTTTTTTTTAAATAGTTAATCTTAGTCCTTCTGAACTCTCTGCTTCATATAAAATATAAGTGCAAAACCTATGTTTATTTTCATGATAGGAAGTACAGAATTCTCTTTGCTTAAGGATGATGATTTTATCGGTATATCTTTATGTGCAGTAGCAAAGAAACTTATGTGTAGAAGGGAAAAAAAAAAGAATGAGGAAGATCTGTATCATTCTACTGATTCCACAGCTCCAGATGGCAGAATACTGCAAATGATGTGAACTCAGATGAAGAATCTCAAAAGGAAGCATTTCCTTACCAGGTATGCCTTTATATATGTATTGGGTCTGGCTGAGATGAAGTTAATTTTCCTCATAGTGCTGTGCTTTGTATTGATAGCTGGAAGGGTGTTGATAACACACCAGTGTTTTGGCTGCTGCTGAGCGGTGCTTGCACAGCATCAAGGCTGTCTCCTGGGAGTAGATATAGCCAGGACAGCTGACCCACACTGACCAAAGGGATATTCCATACCATATGATGTCGGCTCAGTAATAAAAGGGCGGGGGGGGGGGGCATTCAATGTTTTATGGCATTGGTCCTCCAGAGCAACCACTACGCATGCTGGGGCCCTGCTTCATGGGGGGTGGCTGGACATCACTGCTGATGGGAAGTAGAGAATAAAATCTTTTTGTTTTCCTTTTGCTTTTCCACGAGCGGCCTTTGCTTCTGCTTTCATTAAACTGCCCTTATCTTGACCCACGAGGCTTTCATTATACTTCCTCTCCCCTGTCCAGCTGAGGAGGGGGAGTGATAGAGCGGCTTTGGTGGGCACCTGGCGTCCAGCCAGGGCCAACCCACCACAATATCATAGCACAGAGGTAGAAGTGATGCATACCAAGAACAAGGGAACAGACCACAAAAGTTGGAGTCGCAAGTAGATAGTGTCTGTGGTTTTCTCAGGTATCCTTACAGTTTGCTAGGAAGTCAGCAGGTAACTAGAAGCAGAAAAACACTTGCTTCTCCCCCCTAAGTATGGGACTTCCATGTCTTTTCTGTTTAACAGCTCCTAGAAGGCGAAAGAGGAGAGTGGATATGTGGCATCTCTGGATGCCACATCTAGGATAAGGTTTAGTATAGTTATCCATGGGCACTATCAAAATACAAGATGTTCATAGTTTTTGAGAGACATATTGGATGGGGAAGCTGATTTGTATGTTATGCACATAAATTTAAAGATAAATGATGCTTCTGCCCTCAGTGGAAAAGACGTTAGAAACTTCAAAGTTACATATTTACCTGAGCTTCCATCCTTCACTCTGAAGTCAACTAAATGAAGCCAACGTATCTAACAATACAGATATGCTGCTAAGCAGCAACCAGTGCTGGAAGAGAGTTTGCTGGCAACTAGTGAAGAGCAAGAGAAGATAAAAATCCCAGACAGCACTAATTGTCCTCAAATAGTCTTGTGTGAAACAGAAATGCTGTAAGTAAGAATCTTGAACTTTGAGGTTTGCAGTTTCTTAACTATACAGTATTGGAAAAGTCTAGAGCATTTTGTGGAAAGTAATACAGCTGTTCCATAACTAACCTTTTAAAAAATTATAACACTGGATTGTTCTCATTCAAAATACTCCAGATTTTATATCCACACTTCTGCATTTTATATTTCGAATTTTTAATTCAACAAACCTATGTAAAATGAAAACAGCTGAGTAATTGAAATGCTATGCATATCAAAATGAAACTGATGTTTTTGTCTCTGAAAAGAGCACACTTGGGGCAGGATAAAAATGCGAACATTTTCATCATTTTTTTCCAGAATCAATAGAAAATTGATTTGTTATATCTGCGTGGTCCCAGTCTTATTCTAGTCTTACGTGTTTATGTGACTAGCTCAGCTTTGGGGGTTATAGTGTTATCATATATAGAATATTTGGGCATTGATATGTATGATTGCCATTCCATCAACCACAGATTTTATCAAAAGGTTTTTTTATTCACTTTTACCTCATTGGTGAAAGTGCTGAATAGCTTCAGGATTTATACTGATATCTGAAGAACTTCACCAGAAATGTTTTTTTCTAGTCCTTCAGTTAGTAAGTTTTCATTCTATTTAGTGTAAGATCTATAGATATTGTATTGTACTAATTTACTATCAGGTTATCTTACAGTACTGATTCAAATGCTGTACAAAGGCTATTGTATCTCTTCAGTTTCTTTTATCAACTAAGTCAGAAATTTTGTTGAAGAATGAAATCAGGCAGTTTGACAAGACAGAATATGCATAAATTCAATCCTGCCACTTTTGTAAGTATGGCTGACATTGTTTTCTACCTGTAATTTTTGTCAGGTGACTCCCATATTAGCGTTTCCATATTTTCCATGGGATTTATGCTAGGCTAACCAGTCTGAAAAAAACTATTGTCATCCCCTCTATTTTTTTTTTTCCATGCTGATACAGCATTAGCACTCTTCCAGGTATCTGAAATTTTCTAGTAGCACTAAGAACACAGTGATCTTTTGTACTCTTTAGTACATTCTTGTAAGTCTTTTGGGCAGGGATACTCTGGGCATCTTGATTATAAAATATCAGTTCTATGTAAATGTTGTCTAACATCTCTCTTACATCCTACTTAGATGATTTAAGCGTACTGTCAAGCTTCTTCCAAAATACAGTACAAACATGTTTACTGAATGTTCATATATTTTCTACCTCATCTCTAACAATTCTACAGCTTCTGTCTGAAAAGGTGTCTTTTTTTTTATCTTAATATAGATTGAAAGATCCTCCCTATTTTCCTTTTAAGTTGTCAGCCATACATTTTCCTAATGTCATATCAGTAAACTCCAAATTGGTTTCTACTGCTATTGATAGTTTTCTTTTCCTATTTTTGATACATTGACTTGTATTAAAATTGCTGCCTTCGGCCAGGATGGGCTTTCATCAAAGTTGAAGCCATAGTTAAAGCAATTATTTTTGTGTTGTAGTGATTATTCTGGCCTTCTACTATGTCATTTTATGGATCTTACAATTGAATAATTTTCATTGACTTTTTCCTTGTAGTCACTTTATGCATAATTTCCAGGAGCTTAGGAAAGTTGCCACCAGTAAATACCAAGGATGTAAAAGCATGGACCAGGCAGCCTTCTTTCCTACATTAACCCTGTTCAACACAGCATGGTTTCTCTGTCACATGATGGGCGAGAAGCTGCATCCTGTTCTTTGTCTTGCTTTAAAAGAAATCAGGTGATGATCACTGTTTCCCAGGCAACCACCAATCTCCTATCTTGAGAGTAATCCATTTTAGTCCATGATTTTGAGGGCCAAAATAGTTATTTTAAGTTGAGTAAAGTTTGGGTTTGTTTGGTTTTTTTCATTCAGTAAATATTTCTTTATCGGCATATACAAAAAACTTTCAATGTATAGCTCCCAGTTTACGTAAAAATAGTTTTTTTTTAATTTGCACTCATTATTGACAGGCATTTTTAAAGGAACTCATTTCACTTTCTGATCTGATAGTCTGTAATAGATTTCTACCTTGGCATTGTTATCATATTCCTTTAGATGCATTTAAAACCTATATTTCTGATTTACCAGTAATTCTAAAAGAGATAGATGTAGAATGCTGAATATGTAGAATGTTTCTCCTATCTAGTTGTCTTTTACATCGTCTACCTTTTTTGAATATGCCATAACCAGTTATATTAGCATTCAAGTCATGAGTCATCACATCAGGTTTCAGGAATGCCAGTTATGTCCAATTTCTTTTCCACAATGAGAATTTCCAAATCCTTTTGGTTCTTATGAAGCCTCATAGGACTTGCATGTAAACAACTGAAAAATGTCCTCTTTTTCTTTGTTTTTGTCATATCAGTTCACTTTATTCATGAGGGTGCAGATTTAAATTTCTACTACAGTGATAACCAAGCTAGCTGTAAACGAGCTAGCTTAGGTATCAGAAGCTGTCAAGTTGCAACTGCATAAAAGTCAGCTTAGGCTAAAATACTCAGATATGATTTGAGAGCTCACCTGAAATTAGGATTGTATTCTGTTTGTCTCCTTACTTCATAACATTGATTATTTAGTCACCTCCCAGCTGCTTGAACCAGTCTCCAACTCTTTGTATGATATCTCACAAGAATGTGACCCACAAACTTAAGCTTTCTGCTTCATGCCAGTTCCACTATCAACAGTAAAGTTTCCATATTTTCACTGCTAGGCAATCTTTCACAATGTGGAAGACATATCCTCTCCCCATCATGATGTCTTCTTCAAAGACATTTCAATTACTCATAGTTCAGACCAGTTCAGAAACCTCTGAAGATGGAGGTTCCCAGCACCAACAGGTCACTAAGACAGTGAAAGAGACCAGGGCTTATGAAAAAATGCACTGATGTGCAGTGATATTTGAAAATCATGCACTAACCTTTTAAAAAATATACACAGTGTTTAAAACAAAAATAAAAAATCGAAAGTCTCTCACTCTTAGAATTTCTCGTGAAATTCATCACAATTTTTCCTGTTACAACATTCACTTCCAAAACTCTCTAACTGTTTCATGTTCATTCTAAACATGAATGCCAGATGGCACTTGCCCTCAGGCCAAACATACCTTCCATGTCTTGACACTTCTTTTGTTTTAATGTTTTTGAGAGAATGATACCTTTGCAGAAGCTGCAGCAGAGAAGATGCTAATGCTCAGATCCTATAGCTTACTCTTTGCTTTCCACTACGTTTATTGAGTGCCACATTAGGTAGACAGATGACCAATGGGTAGACAGATGACCGATGCGTCCGTCTCATGGCAATCCTTTTCACTGTTAATTTACATCTCATTAATAAGGTGGGAAAGGAAGTGAGTTTTATTTTTTAGTGTAGTTCAAATAATTATCAGCCCACTCTGATGCCAAGAATAAGTGAAACAATGCAAAAGGAACTCTCATAGTCTGACAGTAATTATAAAAATCACATTTAATGTGCTCTGTTTACTTCATTATGCAATTAAGACCATACAGGATAGCAAATGAAAACTGATTTCAAACAGAACTTGATACTCTCCACTCATGTAACTATTTCATTAGTACTACATAGTTCTGAAAACTTCAGTATCTTCCTACCAACCCTCCTGCTTTACACAGTAAGTCTTGTAGCTTGTCTTCAGGTAGCATTGAGAGTCCCAGCTGCAATTGCTCCTGCGCTGTCTGCAGTGTCCAGTTCTAAGGCAGTCCATGTTCACTATCATATTTGCAGTCAGCGCCATCATGTTTTTCCCTCCCTAGATGTCTGATCCAAAGCCTGTTAAAATCAGTGGAAGGGCTGTAATCAGCTTCCGTGGGCTTTCATCAGCCATAGCCAGTCTCTCCTGTCACTATGGGTTTTTCACCAAGTTATGTAAGCACTGTTGTTACTAATAAAAATAAATTTCTTGGAAACAAAATAGAGAAATGTCTGTGATCAAATTCTACAAAACATTATTTGACCACTTGGTACTGAGGATCCTCAATCAAAAACTTTTTTCACTCTGAAGACCTGCCAGTTTACCAGACAGGCAAATGAAGGCAGTGAGTTAGCTTAACATTTGTACAATAGTTTATGTTAATTTAAAGCCACATTATTGGTGCCCTTTGCTCAAGTGCAGGCAAGAGAGAAAGAATTTTGCAGGAGAGCAATTACTCCTTTCTTATATTATCTGTTGCTTTTTTGAGTTCCAGCAAGTCACAGTGAAAGACGTTATTGAAATAAAGCTCAATCACAAGAAAGTATTGGATTTTCTTGCCCTGTCCTATTTAAAAGCTAGATCCAGGGCCCTAGGGACCTTGCAAGACCAAGCTCACGAAGGTGAGTTTAGTTCTGTTTTGTTTTTTTTTTCCTGGACTAAACTTGATTGGCTATTTGGACAACACATTTTTATATTTTGAAGTGTTTAGAGTTTTTTTGAAATACTTGGAAATGTATGATTTTTTTAACTGTACTACTGTCTTTACGACTCTAAAAGGTCACATCTATTATATTCTGCAGTCAAAGCAGCTCTGCAGGGAATCTTATCTCTGACATATGCCAAATTATGCAGAATCTCATCCATCTAATTGCACATCATGTACAGTGACTTTTAAAGAGTATTTTTAGGCCCTGAGACTGCTACTAACCTTTAAAAAGTGCTCAATCCATTTGTTGTGCCACCTCCTATCACCTGTTTAATTTTTGTCTTGTATGACTGTTAAGTTCAAAAAACAAAAAAACCCAACCAAACCAGCTCGACTGATTTCTTTGTGTATAAGCACAGAAAAATTTGCACCATCCACATTCAAGTGAAAGGATCTCTTCCCTAAACAATCACATTGTTATGGCTCATACAAGGCACACCTATGGCTTAATTACAATGCCATCTTTTACACAAAATTCAAAGATATTAGCCCCTTTGTGTAGTATTTCCTTAAAAGATTCCCTTGCATGACCTCAGTGGGTTCTTGTACTGCTAAATATTAACTTGTAGGACCATGTTTTGCATGGGTATTCAGACTAACATATTGATTTTGTCTCTGTGTAAAAAGTGCTGAAATATACATTTAGTTCTGAAGGAATCTTCACTGGGATTAAAAGGAGTACATAGTAGATATCGAATTTCAGTGGCAGCTGAGTTCTTCACTCAAAGAATTACCTGTAAAAGTCTCTGCCAGTATCTTTCTTGTGCTTTTGAGAGATTTAGGAATTAAACTTCAACATGTGACAAGGTATTTATTACTGCAATTTATACTTATACAGGAAAATTAAATGTGCATATATATTTTATTTGTATAAAATATTCACAGGGAGTTGATAAACTACAATATTTTTCTAACCATTTAAATTGACTCCTTTTTTGCCCAGTTTCTGCAAAACTAAAATTGCTGTACGTTGCAAACATCAAATCATTCCTCTTCATACTTGAGGTTACTGATCAAGACAGATTCCTTAACATAATACTTGTCTATCAAAAATTTTGGACTCCTCCAAATTCATGAAGCCAAGCAAAGTTTACGTGGAATCTGATTGCAAAATTTTTTATTCCAGACACAATATGAAGACTTTGTATTTAAAACAAAGGAAAAATGGTTCTGAATGTATCATTTGTTACCTGCACCCCAAACAGACCAACATAAATATCTGCAGGAATCTGTGAGAATTAGAGCCTAAGAAGCTTGCACAGCTCAAGTAAGAATGTTTCATCTACATTAATTCTTCCTTACCTTTGTGCATGACAGTCAATTGAACCAGATTTGTTGGGGTTTTTTTGTTCCATCATGGGCAGACAGATTTTTTTTTTTTTTTTAGTGCAAGTTTAACAGGAGTAGAAATATTTCAAAGTGTTTGCAGTTTGCTTTTGTTAATATTAATCCCTAAAATACTTGCCCTCCATACAATGAAGCAAAATAACTTTAAGGTCCCCTGTACTAATACCAGTTTCTATAGGGGTGCAATTTGGAGAAAAAACTGCATGTAGTTCACTGTGGGGCTCAATGTATTCATGTAATTTCATAGACTAAAAATTAACAAACTACAGTACTCTGCCCGACAGCTTCAGTGACTAAGACACTGTGCAGAAAATGTTAACCATTCTTTTTCCTAAAAAATGTCATGTGGTTAACTAGGATTGAATAGCACAAACTATCATCTGAAACATGAAAACTCTCTATGCATACACCAATTCATACAGTAAGTTCTTCCTAACACCATTTAGGATTTCCCAGTGTTATCTGATTTGTAAGGAGAAGTCCAGCCATGTACGGCAATTTTAGTTTTGCAGCAGCGAAGCATTTGCCATGTTGCTTCCTGCAGACATGGACTATACAGAGTTCATACGCAGAAAAGTGTACCGTTCAGAAATGTGAAGATGTTGAATGTTTTTTATGTGCTGTTCATGCTCTTTTTAAGGTGAGTTTATTCAGACTGGAATGCATTTAAGTTCATTATTACATTTTAGAATGACTAAAAAGAAAGATCTTTCCTCTTTAAAGCCCTCCATAAAGGAATAACCACAAGGGTAAGGGGTGACATGATATGGATAATAAATATCACCAGATGTGTGACTACTGAACATCTTTAAATGCATACAGAAAAATCCACATTAAATGTCAAGACTCCGTAGATTCCCCCAATTGCTGTATTTGGTAATGAGATGTCTGAAGTTCTGATCCATCCTAAGAACTAATGAACAAGTAAAGTCTTTTCCTTCCACTTCCAATAAAACAGTAATAGAAAATTCTTTCTTTAAACTTACCTTGCTGCCTAACACATGCAGTTTTTTTCACCATCTTTCTGTAGCACTGTAATGATATGTGCTGTATCACAAACACTGAGTTGTTCTTTCTTCTTAAGACAAATCTAAGTAGTACTTTTGTCTCTTAGCAGGCCCATACATTTCAGTGTGATCATTACCTTGCAGCAAGGTAAGATATGCAGGAGCACTATCTGACCCACAATAACACAGAAACTGTAAAAAGATTCTGTCACCACAGGAATATCTTAGTACTCCACAGTGTTGTGAAGATAACTATGAAAAACGTATTTTGTGTGCAGTCTGATTCTGAGTGATGTTATTCTTCCAGCTACTCCTGAGTTCAATGGGTGCTATCCCATGTGTATTTTGTTAAAGTAGTATTTAACACCTAAATAATCAAGACAAGTGTCCTTTTTTTTTTTTTTTGCAAACTAATTTAATTGTTAAAAACAACTTTTATTCCCATATTAAAACTGTATGATTCTTCAGAAAAGCGTGAACGACTCTACAGCTTTGTATATACTTCTGGAAAATAATTGATTGAAAAGATTAATAGCTGTTTATTGGCTTGCTGTTTCTTAAGAAACATAATACCATACATTTACATTGCAGGAGTTAATAAATGATGGCAAATTCCTCAAGGCATTATCAAACTGTGTGAATTTGTGTATCTAATCAAATATTTATTAGCTGCAGTCTCTTCCTACACTGATTTTTCTTTTCATTTATTGCTCTAGGCCTTACTGCACAACACTAAGGTGATACTCATGGGCATATGCCCCCCAAAGAAAGGCAATCATTATGAAATACCCAACTTCAAAACCACAAGCTGCTTGAATTTTAATTTTTGGTTGGTTTTTTTTTTTCCTTTAAGTAAACTGCCACACTATTTAGTTATCTTTTCTAGCTCATTTACTTGGCCTATATTAAAATTAAACAGAAAGAAAATTTCATTGTTTAAGCTGATAATAGATATTAATTTCTATCAAACGATGCCCTAAGCTTTCTATACTTTTAAGATCTTCTCATTGCTGTATAATTCTACAGAAAGTGATTTGTTCTGATTCTTCATTCAGTGTTTACTGTTTTGGTAGAGGTCTGCTCTATATTATTTTCATTTTCTATAGACATGTTAGATGTGCAACAGGTTCATTGCACTGAACTAGTCTGAAACTTCGAAACCAGTAAATGTACTAATAAGGCTTGTGGGAGATTGATAGTTGAAGAAAAATGAAATGTCAATGAAAAAGAAGGAAATGTGTGCAAATTTCCCAGACACTCTCAGTTTCAACACTGAGCCACCATTAAGTCTTCTGGGTGCGATGCCTTGTTTCAATGCAGTTAACTCAGAGGAGGGAATCTGTGGTGCTGACCCAGCAGGAGCACAGTGCCCACTGTATTACAGGAGCACTAAGGAATGGCACATATCCTATTTTCTCTCATGACCAATCCTTTAGCACCTTTGAGTAAAGTAGAACTTCCTGGAGGTGGCAGAGATAGCCTAATGATAACCCCTCCTTCTACAGTGTTCATTTCAGAGTTTTGTTTACCCCGTCATGTTGCATGGGTTCATAGGATAGAGAATTATCTTCTGGGTGTGATCAAATATGCTTTGCAACAGGACTTTGCTTCTCTGAGCACTGCACAGCAAGTTGTCAGGATCCCTTTTATAATTTGAACATCTATGTGTCTATTTTAAAATAGATGGAGAGAAAAAACGTGTTTTGCTTAGGAATATATCACATCCTTGGGTTTTCTGCATTTCTGTAGGGCCATAAGAAGCTTTGGAGGAATCTGTTTTCAGTAGTTTCACCATAGGAAATGATACGTATATAGAGAAAACCAGCGGCACTACCTTCTCATTCCATTCTCTTTACTGTCCTTCATAGATTCTCCATTTACCTCTGAGGATGTAGGCCAAAATAGGCCATGGAGACATTGTGTAAATAATACTCTTTATAATATCCCATGTTCTCTAAAATGGAGACGTCTTCAGAACTAAGCTAAATTCACGTACTGCTGCAGAATGCAAACAAATGCACAGAAGCAAAATAAGCCTGAATTACAGCTTACAAAAATACACATTTCATAAAGAACAATAGGGAGAAAGTCTCAGGAGAGTGCAAAGTCAAGACTTGTGAGATCTATGTATTTATTTTGATTCATACAAATAGATGAAGAGGTGCCTATGCTGAGCCCTAGGCATCCCTGACAATTATGAAAAAGCATAAGCAACATAAAGAATGAAGGACTCTGCAGCAATCTCTGCCATCCGCAGCACTGTGTATTAGACCTTACAGCAAGAGGAAATGAAGAAAAACCATGTCTCCCTCTTTCCCTTTCTCCCCAAGCACCCTTCCAAAGAGGAACTTAGGTGCAGGACCATATGATGCATATAATATTGCTGTTTGGTTATTTCATTACTGAGATATTCTTCTCACAAGATAGAGAGATAGATAGGTATCTCCTGTGTGTGTATATATAGTCTTGTATGAAATGTGAGAAACGATAGTTTCCATTTAATTTGTTCTATGGTAGTGAACAAGAAATCCCCAATAAGTAATCACTGTCTAATACCTTGTTATAGATTCATACACAATGTTTGACCTGATATGCTGTCTTTTAATGTTTTTTCTTTGTATAATCAATCAAACATGCATATGGACAATTGACACAGCTAGAAGAAATTTAACATCAGTCCCAAGATTCCTAAATGATACATCAAAGACAAAGAGCTCTAGTCTACAATATTAAACCAGTCTAAATTTTAAAATTGAAATTGATACTAAAACAGTAGTCATACTTATGTTGTTCCATTAGCTTGGCCCTGGACACTGGTATAAAGGGGGCAGTATTTAGGTGTTAAGTGGTACTATGTTTCAGATTCTGAATTATTTAGGCCTGCTAAGCCACGAAAATCAGTGAAGCTTTGTCCACAGCACTAGCCAAATAACTAACTGTTGTTGTGGTTTTTTTTTGTTTGTTTTTTTTGTTTGTTTGTTTGTTTTGTTTTTTGTTTTTGTTTTTGTTTTTTAAGTCAGGAAGCTGGTTGATTGTATCTTTAAGTACTTTCGTTTGGAATTTCATTAGGACAATGATTCTCTCTTATCAGTTAGCAGCAGTTCAAATTTTAAACAGAGCAGAATATTCTGTTGTTCTGTCCTGGGGAGTGCTTCTGTATGCTGATCCTTTTCCCCTACTTGCTCTTGGCTTCTACATTCTGAGAAGAGGCATGAGGGAACCATGTGGTGTTTACTGTGACTGCATAGGGTTGAGTCAGAGATGTGTCTTTTTGTCTATTTGATTCTAAAGGCAGTCAGGTTTGGGTTTTGGTGTGCAGTTGGAGAAAGGTAACTACTGCACACATGCTGTGAAGGTATCTGTTAAGATGAAGATTACTCCCCTTTTCATCTAAATACTAATCTGTGTTTGAAAACTGCATAAAATGAGATTCAAGGTTTTGAAAATTATTATCATCTGTTTAGTTAAAGCAGCCAAGTAGAAAGATTTGTAACAAAAATATTAGGACTTAAGCATTTAGGATGAATGAAAATGTCTGAGTTTGAAAGCGTCACAAGAAAAAATATAGAGTAAAGGTTAAAAAAAAAAAGGCCTATGTCAATAAATAAGGAGCTGACTGATAGCATTAAACCCAGGAAACACTGAGGAATTTGGTTTTTTGCAGCAAGACTAGAAGGGTTATGTTTCAATAGGGTCACAGCACGGATGAATTGTCAGCAGGTAACCTTCACCCTGAGAGCAGAAAGATGGCAACATAGTCACAGCCCATTGCATTCGCACTTCCCCCTTGTTATCCCAACAGGAAGACAGACTGTACCCATACAGATACCCAAAATGAGGACACAGTAACGGTGGGCTGTAACCTGGCCTCAGAATGATAGAGGTTGAAGTAAAATTCCAAGGCAAAAGACTGTGCTATAATTGTTTGACTTGTAAAAGGGTTAAAAAGCCAGTCCAAAAACCAGTTCATTGTCAGCAATCAAGAGAAACCTAGGAGATGTAGCAAGGTCTTGATACCAGCCATCACTTGTCCTCCGTGTTCATACAAGGGATCTTGACCAGGCCACAGGGATCTTGGCCGGACCAGAGATACACACATCTTGGTGCTTGTGAGTATGGAAATACAAGAATGTGAGTGAGAGAAATCCAATGAGTGTGAACAACTAGAATCAGTTTTGTTTAAGATAAATATCACCTTCCCCTCCCATAAGGTTTTATGCTGAGTTTTGTTACATTAAAATCCTACAAAAGCAGGCACTTATTGGTTCCACAGACCTGTTTATATTTTATGAAGTGTGCTATACTTTTGTGTTCACAAAGGAAACCAAGCCAAATCTCATTCCAAAGTCCTTATTTTCTTTCTTTCTCTAGAGTTGCCAGTGTGCTTTGCTATTCATACAAAGACGGAAAGATGATAACTAAAGGACTGTCTTCACCTGTTTACATATGATATCTTGTCTCTAGGCAGATTACTTAACGATTTACAGGAAGATTTTCAAAGGTAGAAATGGCAATTAGGTATCTAACTCAACTGAGAAAACTACAAGAACTTTATTATAGAAATTGATGAACACTTGCTTTTCCATAAGGAAAATTCAAATAAATTTTTGTTTTTATTTTGTAATATGAGCCCATGTTTGTAATGAATACAATGCTGTAACTGCTGTAAAAATGTTTTCACACTGAAAACTTACCTTTGTCTATACAATTATAATTATACAAGAAGCCTGAACAAGATGAGGGGGAAAGTAGAATTTGTGATTGCAAATGCTTTGGGAAGAGTAGAGAAATGCAAAGAGGCAAGAGCACTCTTATCTCAGCATTGTCTACCATATTCATTTACAAACATGGTGATAGCATTGTCACTATTTTGAGACTTAAATCTCATTTTATATATGCTGTTAACCTTTACGAATGAAAGCATCAATGACTGTTATATGAATATTAAGAGTAATGTGACAATATTTTACATAGAGCTGGGCGTAGGTTATTTATGAGTGTTAGACTTAACCTGAACTAATTTTTTTAATCCCATTTGCACTTTCATTGGGAAGCATTTTTGGGAGGAAAACAATAATAAATTCCACTTTATTAGCTGGAGCTGGGTCTTTACCTTGCGAAGGGAGAAAAAAGATGCTGGAGGGAGAGAACAGAATTCACTTATATTTTCTTCCCTGATCACTTTTAGCTGAATCAAAGAAGATTAAATAGGAAGTTGAGATGCTGGATGAAGCCTCTGGCCACTCACTGTTCCATAACAGAGGGCTACAGGTAATTTGGAATTTACAGGACTAACTATTTGCTTTCCATCCATCTCTCATTGGTTTAACAGAACCTCCTGAATGATCAGTTTTCTGATCATTCCTGGAAGCATTCCGAGAAGAAATCAGCTCCAAGAAAAGAACAGGATTGATTCTGTACCTTTTGCATTGTTCTGGCAGCAGAAAGAAATGGAGAGCTGAACTAACAGGTCATATCCTTGGTTGACAAAAGTTTTGCCAAGAGATGCTGAAGATACAACTGTTCTGGCAATCCCTAGCTGGTGGTGAGATTAGGGAATAAATTTTCAAGCAGCTTTGGGCTAGAGGCTGGTCTAGTCAAAGATCAGGAGAATGGGATGACTTAGATAATTTGGGGTCCTTTCCTGTACGGAGTTTAGGCAGACCTAGGATCCTTGCCCCAAATCCTTCATGGGCACCCACACCAGGCCTGTGGACTTTTGATAATAAGAGTGAGCTGACAAAGCACTGTCAAAGTAGCTGGGATAATTCAGTAACTTTTGTTTTCTGTAAGAGAACTGAACTTTAAAGGAAGAATTGCTAGAATTCTTAGAGCAAGAGGCACTGAGAATTTTGAATAACGATTGAGTTGTCAGTATATTACAGATCCTATAATATGTATAATAATATAGCAGAAATCACATTTGTTAAGAGAATGTGCAGAAAGCCCAAGTGTGAGGTAATATTTTAGCCAGCTTTTGTTCCCATCACTTTCTCCTCTAAAATATGATGCCCTATTGTGGTTTGGGTTTTGTTGTTGTTGTTGTTGGGTTTTGGGGGGGGGGGGGGGTTGTTGGTTTTGCGGGGGAGGGGGAGGGGGATGGGGATGTCCCTGAGGGGTTCTTATGGTTTCTATTCAATTGTATTTTATTTTAATTCTGTAAAGCAGCATTCCACGTTGGGGTTTCCGGTGGTCAGTTGAAAGCTTCTTTCTTGACAATCTATAGATGACTGAGTAATTTTGGATGAGCCACACAACACAATGCAAGGCTGTGTAGATATATCTGTGGTTGTTCTGAACCAGTAATCATAGGTGGTAGAAGTCCCTTAAATATCATTTATATTCCAGGAAGAAGGCAGCGTTATGATATACTGTCCTCAGCCAAGCTAAGTACACTGAGTAAAGCAGCACACAATGGTGATTAAGCTGTTTTTAAAACACATGTGTATACTTAAGTATACTCTAAATGCAGTAACATAGTTCACTGAGCCTGTGTCTCTACTGTCAGGCATGGTCTAAAATCACAGATGCCCCGTGGAATATTTAAACTTGGTTTTTGATGGTGCATTACACTGACTTTGCACAGAAGTACATTATTCTTAAACCTTGAAGGACAATATAGATTTGGTCCCAGTTTATTCATTCATGGTGAATTTTGCTTTGATAAAATCACTCCTGTATATCTTTATTTGTAAAATTAGGGATACTGTGGCCTCAACTATCATCAGAGTTCAGGCACTATCACTAAATTTTTCTCTTTGCTTGGAATAACATCTAGAAAGCTAAAAGCTCATATTACACTGTGAATGAAAATGTGAATTTCTGTAATTAGGAACACAAGTATAGTAACCTTAAATGAAGGTCATATCCTTACAAGGAGATTTATAATGAGGGTGCAAGTACACACGCTGCTGAAACACAACCCTCTGAACTGTACTGCATAGAAGTTGTAGTAATGATTCACTGATTTTGTGGTTTTTTTTAATTAATTCAGTGATGGGTGAAATCTCTTATGTCTTACTTTTATTGTCTCTTTGTGACATTTGCCATGTAATTATCATCTTTTAATGTTTCATAGGATCTCCTAGCTATCTTCTGTTCTCAGTAAAATTAGTTTCACTGTTGGTCTATAGCATTATGATTGATTCTTTAAAAAAATTAGATCACAGTATTGCAGCACAGACTCCTAATGCCCAAAACTCAAAGCTGTAATAGATCAGCATTTCCCAGGTTTTCAAGGGAAAGTCTTGTAAATTAAGGATTTATAACTGGAGTTGTATTGCAGTCTCAAATTGCTCTGTTCATCAGATGTTTAAAAAGAGTAGTATCCTGAACATCAACAATTTTTTATTATTCTCAGGTAAGAACCTTTGTTTATGTAAGTTTGAAGAATATTGATCAAATTATATTTCTGGTTAGTTTTTAGTTCTAAAAATTCTTGAAAGTGGAAACTACTTGGAATCATCTCAGTGCTCTCTAAAATTCTTGATGTGCTAGCCATTGATACCTCATTCTTGTGTTATTTCTAATTGTATCTTTTGACATTAAATATATTCCAGCTACAAAAAGTAAATTCTTTTGCCTGTACTGAACTTAAATTAACACATTAGATGTATTTTCCTTTGAAATTGTTCCCATAAGTTAGATAAGATCAAGTCTGAAAAATCTTAAAAAAGTTTCTCAATGATTGTTCAAGTTATATAGGTTTCTGTGCTATTATACGGAACAGTATGGATTTAAATAGTTTATTTTGCCTTAATTTTATCCTGCATTTAAATATTGTTTACTTGAGGACATTGTTTTTTCCATCAATGTCCTTGGTGAAATGTATGAGTTGTGCTAATTACAATATAGTTTTCATAGCGCCTCACACTATGCAATTATTGAAATAGATTAGTGCATCAGATAAAAAAAAAATGTTTAGTACAACAGGTTGAAATATTTGTGTTATGAAGCCATGAAAGAGCTAAGACAACAACACTGAAGTTCATTGTTAAAATTCATCCAACATAGAAGCGTAAAAATATGGTGCTCTCCGTGGAACTAACAACATGACAAGAAAGGATGAAAATTATATCAGGTCAGAACTTGCAAGCACACAGACCAGGCAACTTTGAAACAATCTTCTCAAAATTAAATAATTTCAACTGTTTCAGTTTACTGTGATACAGCAAACAACGTCTAAAATCACCACTTCCCTTAAAGAGAAGCTCTGCAGTGGATAACATTTTATAAGATACTTTATGAATTCAATTTATTACTTGAAAATGCTTACATTTATGTGTATCAGAATACTGATTTGAGTTCTCTAACACTACCTGAGCTATGTATTTTCAAATGAGCTAAACTGTAATACTGGCATAGTTAGTTTTAGTGAGACAGAGACAGCCATGACACAATATGTTTTCTCACAGCAGTATCTGTATATTGTACATCTTTGATATCGGTTTGGAATCAGATAGTTCTAAGATTGAAGGAATATCACCTGTCTGGTCCAAAACCCATGGCACACGTACATAGGGTGTAACTGGTGTCTGCATGTTGTGGTTTTTTGGGTTGGATCCTAAAGGGGAGGTTTTTTATATCGCAGTCCAGGACTGCAGAAGAGGCAGCAAATGGAGAGAGCTGTCCAGAAGTACTGTAGGAGAATGTTCTCTGACATTTCCAGCCTCAATCAACTCTGACCAGTCTTTAACTCATATTGGTCAATTGTAGACCCACCTGTAAAAGGAAGATCACAGCCATTGTAGACACAGGTTATCTATGAGATTTCAGAGCCTACATGTTGTGGAAGATCAATGCAACTGTACGACTGTAGCCAGCAGGGCACTGTGGTAACGTGCAACTTCCAGTAAAAAAGTGACCTGTTAAAAGCTACTTCAGATGCCTCTACATAGTTTTTCACTATGTGATATAGACATCTCAAGGTCTTATTTTAAACAGGAGTTTAGAGTATTACTTGATGAACAGAAATGGTGCCAAGTGTTGCAGTTTTAAAACTTCTCACTCCCTTTGCTGGGAAAAATTAGTGGCTCAGCTCAGATTCAGCAATGAAGTGCGTGATTTCCATACCCTTTCAATGGAAATTTGAACAGGTTTGCTTAAAGTTTAAGGGAACCCATTTCATGTTGCAGTGAAACCAATGAGGAGCTGTCACACTGTCATTTCCTGCATCTCACCTGAGAGCAGGCAATAGCTTCCTTAGTTTCTTTAACTGAACCACTTGTGATTTTCTTATCATACCATTAATTGCCAATGTCACTTAATATTTTTGAAAATGTGAATGTAGGCTAATCACAGATGCACCTCTCCTAATCACATATTTCTTCTTTCCCAACAATGATTTTGGCCAACTTCATCTTGTGAATTTCGTTTGACTCTCATTTAAATCACTGCTTCAGAACAGTTTAATTTTTTTTCAGCACTTTCTTTCATAATTCACTGTGATGTTCTAATTGCTGTGGTACTGTCCTAAATTTGCAACAGGTGAGTCCTTTCAGAGCCTTCTTTGCTGTTTACAGTTTCACTGATATTAAATCTTTGGGAAAGGAATATTCCAATTTAGGTTTTGGAAAATGATCCAAAGAAATTAGAAAGTCTGGCGAGAGTAGCATGAAGAGTAGATGTCTAATATAAAGGCATATTAAGTGGCAAAAAGATTAATAAATTCAGCAGAACGATGTCTTTTACATTGTTGTGAAGGGTTATGGATGTCTTCTATACTTGGCAGAACTAATGGCTAGGAGTCAGGCCTGCCTGTAAGGTATTATGCATGTACAAGATTCTTGGAGAAAACCAATCGAGAATGGAAACTTCATTAAAATGACACCTTTTTTTAATCAGTCCCCTTCACAGCTGTCTTATTCAAAGGGTACAAGAATGACAGCTGACCTTCTGGATATAAAAATGACATTTAAAAATATGAATAAAGTACAAATTAATCCAGTTATAAAAGGAAAATACATTATATCATTTCTTTGTCTTTGGTATTACTGTTTTGCAGTGATAACCTGTCTCAGTTGAAATCTGTGGGAATTTACAATTGATTTTAACTCAGCAAAATGTGCCATCTCCTGACATCAGAAAAAGACTGACTGAAAAGCTTAAGGTGTCTATTGTGCGGTTTTATTTTTGGAAACTATGCAAATTGAGTTCCTGATGTATTCTAATCCAAAACTAACATATACTGGGCCTGATTTTCATGATTGCTATAAGTAGCTTTCCCACACTCTGGTGGCTAGAATGTACACTTGGGAAGTGGGAGGCATAGATTTGAATTTGCACAGGCTAAGGAGAACAAAACCATAGTTTTTATGCTTTTGAACAGATTAGCCTAATTGGTGAGTTGTTTTGAAAAAAGCAGGTATCATCAGCCAGCTAAGTTCCAGAAAAAGTGAGTCCTGACTAATTAAGTGCCTGTCTTCAGAAAATTATTCCAGTCTGTAGAGCATGCATGCAGGCCCTTAATACGCCACGCTCACTGGTACATTTCATGGGGGTTTAGGCTCATTGCTATGCTCACGGTGGTTTATTGGCTGGAACTGGGAATACCCACACACACAGAAGGGTTTTTGTGGGCCAGCCTACTGAGTTTCTTGTCTGTGTTCACTACTGAGGGGAACCTGGGTACTGAACTGTCACTCCCTGGATCATCCTCTTAGAATCAGCCACCTAAGTTTTTGCTGCTGCCTAAGTTGGAAATACTTTGTCCCTTTCTTTTCATCTTAAGTTAATACCCTTGCTTTAAGGAAACTGTTTCGTCACTGTTTATTACTACATTTGTTGTTCCCCCAAAAAATGGTCTTTCAGGTACTAGTATTCTTGCAAGTACTGGAAATAAGTCAGATCAACTGTGATAATCATAGCTGATGTGGTAGTAACGGTTGTCCAAGGCCTAGTCTAAGAATGGGAGAATAAGCTGGACTCAATCCTTTGATTGTCCCTGCCGCATTAACCACGTTAGTGCTGTCACGAGTTAATTTATAACAGACACTGGGACTAGTTGGAAAATTTCTGATGCAACATCTCCATCAGCCAGTATTGGTTTGTCAGGAAAAAAACGGAAATGTGGTAATTGTGATCAATCTTTTGAATGAAATCAGACAAGTTTCTGATAAAATCCTGTTTAGTTTCCCAACAGCTCACCTGACTTCACTGGCTCCTTGGTAGCCCATGGGCAATTGCAGAGCCAGGGACTGTGGGTTATCCAGAGTCCCAGATGGCAGACTACTCTGTTTTTCAATCATAAAAGCACAAACCCCTACTTTTTTTAAAGTCCCCAGAAGCTTTAATGGAGAGTACTTTTTGGAGTCATTTTATCAATGGTCTAGGAGAAAAGATTCCAAGGTGTAATCTAAAGGCCATGATGAATAGTAAGTGGCCATGGAATTGTGCAACAGAATTGTCACCTAAAATCTTTTGAAATGGATATATTCCAGCTTCTGGAAGATGAAATCTGCTTACCTAAGAAGAAAAATGTGGGGGGGGTCTGATTTTTTTCCAAATTCTTTAAGGTAGAGAAAAGGCTGTTGTCTTTTTTCCCCTCTTATGGGTAGATTTTAATTTTTGACAGCAATGTGCTAACTCAGTTATCTTAATGGAATTTTATAACTACCTCCTTCATGCTGTCCTTAATAATTACAATCATCACTATCAGTTTTGTGAGCCTATAAATGTGCAGGGATTTGTGCTGTATCTCCTCCCACCAATTGTGTCTAGCAGTATATTTAAGAAGGCATTGGAGAAAGGGTGTGGTAGCAATCTCAGTATACAGAAATCTGTGCTTTGTTAGAATATGCTTTAACTAAATTGCAAAGAGCATTAACATTTCCCCTCTTGCTTGCTTCTGTAGCATAGTCTTGGACTAAGCTGATGCCTAGTAAAAAAACTGAGACAGGCAAGAACTGCTCTTGCTTTACAGCTGCAATATCTGTAAGAGGAAAGGGAAGTTCCTGCTCTTTTTAAACAATGTGTTAGTGACAAATGCATCACTTATCGACACCGAAGGTTTCATTTCAGTAGTTAAATCAGCTGATAAACTATGGAAAACTTTTTTTTTAAATCTGAATATAATAACCAAGGTGTACCACATGCTATGTTGAGAAAATATTCTGCGTTATTTTGTTCTTTCATGAAGCAACAGTAGAAAACGGGAGGGGGTAGTGGAGTGTGGAATCTAAACCCACAAATCATTAAGTTATAGTTCCATCGACTTCCATTTATAACAAGTTTGATGCAGTGAAAGTCAGTGTATGCAATGGAAATTACCCCAGTGTGAAAACAGTGGGCTTGATTTTTTTTCATTTCATCAAAACCATTGTACCAGTGCAGAATATAAGTACAAAATGTTATTGTATTGATTTGGGTTTCTCTACTACCTAATCAGCCACAAGCCAGCAGTGTGTTGTAATGACAGCAGGTCAGAGCATCATGTATCCATTGTTTCTAATACTGTCTCTTCTAAAAGAAGGCCTTTTTATGCCTATAGCAGCAGATTCACTCGTTTCTGCCAGATAAAATGGATTGTTAAACTAGCATTTTTCAAACTCCTTACTGACAAAAACTCTGGAACATCATTTAAGACTAGATCAAGTTTCAGATAAATGTTTTCTCATCTTTTTGCTGATTTAGGGATACAAACTCCAGTTATTGTTCTTTTTCCAGTAAAGTGCAAGAGATAATTAAGGGGAGCATACATGTGTGAAGTACTGAGTACAGCTTGCTAAATGTCTTAAAAAAGTGTATTTCACTATGAGGCGGTTGCTAAACAAATGCAGATAATTTAAACTATTCTAGGTCTCTCTTTAGATTAAAAGAAAAAAATAAATAAAACAAAGAGAAAGGGGCCATGAAGTAGCTTACACCCAAAGTGTGACCTGCCATAAAATTAGCATAGTAGTTTTGGATTCCTAACACCTTCCCACTCCAAAACCTACTCGTTTACTGCAATGAAACAATTGACCCTATTTACATAAAAGTTTCAGTATCTTGGCTTGACACGCTTTTCAAACCTTGCTCCATACACATTATTTTTCTATATAGCCCCCATTTTGCATAACCATATAGTAATTAATGCCTTATAAACAAACTGCAGCAGCTGTATTCATTGCAGCAGAGATGACAGAGTTGTGTTGCTGCATTTGGCTTTTTTTAGCCTAAAGACATTTTAAAATAGTTAATGGAATTTCATTTTTCACCCTCGTATTTAAACCATGATAAAGTTCCCCATTAAAGATCCCTGACATTCTTATGACAGTAGATGAAGCTGAGTGACATAAGCCTCTGCCCTCTTGTGGCAGATCAGGTTGGTGAAGTAAGCTAATGATTAGAGAATTTCTTTAACAGTGTTTCTATAAAATGATAAAAAGTTTTAAGGGTTCAGTTCTGCAGGCACTGAAATCTTTGCCTACTCTCATAGTTTCCTAATGGAGCAAGGCCCATGGGCAGAAAATGACTGGCTTTTCTGATTCAGCTCTGCCATTCAAACTCTGCTTGGAACACAGGTATATTCAAACAAAAAAAAAGGAGTCCCTGTGCGATGGTGATGGGTAAAGCCCTGCTTGCAAAAGATTGCTTAGGCATTCTGCAACTTCTCTACTGAGACTAACCAAGCCCGTTTGTCATTGTAAATATCCTGGCATACACTGTTTACAGCAGACAAATCATCAAATACAGGAATAAGCCGTAACAGTTCAGTACCATATTCTAGAGATACCAGACAGAGTTAACTGAAGGGATATTTAATCAAGGTGTACTTCAATACAAATGTTAAACAGAGAAAGCTAGTACATGAATGTACTCACATTACAAGGAGCCTAAGGAGTATAATTTGGACATTTGGGTGAGAAAGAAACTTTTTCCTTCTTTGTTGCCCTAGCAGCAAAATATTTTTCAATGATATTTTTCAAGGCACTTGCTGGTTCAGCACACTCTATTTCTTATTTTGAGCTTTTGACATAGTTTGTGGGTGGTTCACCATGAAAAGAAAAGGTATAATAATAGAAAGAGGGGAGGGGCACAGTTGTGAACAGAAGTCATGAGAAATCCGTGGAGACAAGCTAAGAAGCTCTGGGTATATCAAAAGCCACAGGAGGTTACAATAAATGAGTGGTAATCGTTAAAATGTAGAAGTACAGAAGAACATAGCTAAGGGACACTGGATGTCAGGTTTTGCTTGTCTGTGCAGAGCTGCTCTTCTAATTCACTCTTGGAACCAGATCAGAAGGGTTTTTTTAGCTCCAATTCAGTATAATAAAAGGCTAAGAGACTTTCTGAGGGAAGATAGATGGATAAGAAATCATCTGGAGAAAAAAAAAAGGAAAAAATGAAAAAAAAAAAAAACCACAAAAAACCCCCTCAACCCTCCAGGTTCAGCAAGTAGAAAAATAAGCTCAGGCTAAGTACAAATTTACTATCTTGGAACTTTGTGATATCAATTAACAGTAGATTTGAACTACAGCAATTATTTCTGTTTCAATCTTATGTTCAATGCTTTAAGATCAGAAATCCCATCTATTTAATGAGAAAAATGTGACATGTGTTTAGCAGTTGATTGTTTTTGCTGTAATGGTAATCTGTACAGTTACACATCTCCTAGGTGCCTTAATGACCACAAAGTACATGATGTGCTACATATTTAAATACTAGCAAACATATCCACCATAAATAGAAATGGTATTCAGATATCAGATTGCCAAAGAAAACTGGCTGTAAACAACGTAGCACAAAAAAAACCTGAAAACCACAAGAATGAAAAGTAAAAATAGGAAAGTGAAAAAATCAGATCTTAAAGTTTGTAAGGCCAGATTAACAATGTAGTAACATCTGTCTGTCTGTTTGTAATGCAGTATCTGCTGAATGTCCTAGCCAGTCAATACCAGGGAATATTCTAGGAATCAATCAATAGAATGCTGTTGATTTGGGGATGTATCAGGAAAAACAACAACAAAAGGCGAAAGGGAGGACAATGGAGCTTTTGCCATGTGTGTGGCAAAATCTCAGCTTTAGTATTTCTGCAGTTGTCTGTAATGGATGGCACCCTTAATGCCTTCCTATCCAACCTTGCTACTCCGCCTTACAGAGTTTAAGATATCTTGACACCAAAATTATTATCTCCTAAACAAATAAGAACAGAAAGAAAAAAAAAAAATAAGGGTGTGTGAACAAAGACTGAAAATACTGTGTTCATAACGTCAGCAGGGAAGCAGAGGGACTGAAGGAAGGTGGGGAAACACAGATCCTACCACGGAGTAAAGTGGAGCAAAGGGCCTTCTGGGCATGGTAGCTCCCACCAAGCAAATAGCATAGAAAGTGGTGGGCCCTTCTGTGTGCGGAAAGGGAATGTGTGAGTGCACAGACCCCCTGAGGGCTGTGAGACGCTGTGATGGAGTGGTCTGTCACAGATGCAGTGCATGCAGAGCCCTAGCTGACAGAAGAAAACAAGGGGTGTGAGTGGGTGCTGGGACTGGGAGAGCCCTGCCCAGGCATGAGAGAGTAGGTAGGAAAGCCGCAGAGAGAGATGAATGGGAGAACAGAAAACCAGGAATTACTGGTGTCTGCAGTGAACTTGGCCTTACAAAAACTATTAGGGTTATTGCTGCCTTATGTATTTAATTGAAAATAAAAAAGAAACACTGTGGATTAGCATCCATGTAGTTGTGAGCATGTTTATTATTAAATCCTACTTCTTCATGTCCTTTGTGTACTGCTACCATGAGAAGACAGCCTACCATTTCTCAAACATCTGTTTTGAAAGACTTGTGAATATTTGCTTACAGTAGCATGTATTTAACATTTAAGCACTTTCAGCAACTCTTTAAAACAATTAGCTCATAATGAGCAGCTTCCATGCTAGCAAACTATACTAAAATGCTTATTAAAAACTTTAAAATGTTAAGACTCTGACTTTAACAAGAAAAAGGCCACACGATCATTGGCTCACTCTGGGAAGTCATTTTGAGGTGTTGTTTCTACAAAGCAGAAAATAATTGCTGCAAGGAAGTTCTATTTCACTGTAAGCTTTTGTGCAAGGACTATGTCTGAAGGTACATCAAAGCCTGCTGAGGTTGAGTGCTTTGTGACAAACTCCTGAAACGTCATATGAACAGAGCTTTGACATGATACATTATAAAAGTTATTTGGGATTTTCTTGGGCTTCTTCATGAACCTTTATCTCACTTCCTTCATCATCATTAGGCCCAAGGTGCTGCCTTGCCAACCTAGCTGTAAAAAATAGAGTTTGACAAGATACTCAAGCCAGCAAAAAAGGGAAGACAGGGAAAGTGTTTCCTGACACCAGCTATTCAAGAGAAGAGGGCTGACAATGAGGTCTTGCTACAGGGGTAGACCATCAAAAAGAGGCACCTGGCTCAGAAGCAGGGCTTTTCCTTATGTTTCTTGACCACAGAACAATGTGGCCAATATTTGAGAACTCTGATTTCTTGAAGCTGTCCTTGAAGAATCACCAAGGTTTCTTTGTGGAGATCCTTCCCAGAGATCCCAGGAGTCCTAACCCTCCCCCCCCACCCCCACCCCAGATTAAAGTTCAGCCTTGGAACTTGAATGCTTTAGTTAGCTGAACCACAAAGACAGAAATGGAAATAAATAAATAACTCTCTCCTTCTTTCCCCTAAACTTTAGGACTGTTTATTTTTGCCTTGAGATGTAAACTCTTCTCATCCAGAAGAACTTAATCTGCAGCTTGCAACTTCTGGTCACTTTGCAAAATGGAAAAAATACCTAAAAGGGACTTACCAGAGTTCATTTCAACTACTCTATTAGAGGTATTGTTTCACATCAAATATGCGTAAGAGGGAGTTATTGTAAGGTTATTACAAACTTAGAAGGCAACAATGCTATGAAAAATATATGGAGTGCATGTGCCTAACTGTTCAAAGCCTACATTATAATAATTTTTTTTAATCCATACCTCTGCATGCTTAAATCTGAATGTAAATTTTCAGGACCTCAGTGCCTTGGAGGCCCATCTAACACTGTTTCTATTGTGCTGGAGACTGTGCAATTGCATAGTATGAGATGTTGCATGCTGTGACGAGCTGATACTTTAGGTAGACAAGAGCAATGAAGAAAAGCTTATTTAGGGATAATAGATGAAGAAGTGAAGGCCAGATGGAATAAATATTCTTTGTAAGGCCACATGGCTTTCTAGCCAAAATAAGAAATAAACCTTGTTCACATGCTCTGTCTTCTATAAATGTTGAGTCACTTCAGTTGTTTACTCAATAAATATAACTCAAAGCCTTAATAACAGGTATGAGGTGTCAGTATTCTTTAGCAGAATGTACAACTTGGTACTTGTACCCAATGTTTCCTGGCATAGTCAAGGGGAGTTTTATCATTCTCTGAAATAAGAATAGGATTTCGGTCATTCAGTTCACCACAAATGTTATTAACGTGTTAATCTTTGAAAAGAAATGAAAGGTTTTTCCAGCACAGAACTTTGCTGATTGTTCAGGGTTTGAGATACATCCTTGTTAGTTATGTACTTGCCCTAACACCTTGGATCCAGCATCTCTATGCCCACATAATAATTCTACCCAGAATCAGATCTTGTTTTCTTGAGAATTTAAGCGTGCTATATAATACAGCTGATAGTAGGATGTGGAAACTCAAGACCATTAATCTATTATTGATAGGCTGCTTGGTTCAGAAGTAGCTATGGTGCTCCCACTAACAAGAAGCAATTTTTGTCATGAGTTCAGTGGCCTTTTGCATGTAGCTTAGACGCTTCACTCCAGCATCCTATATCTTGGTTCTCTTTGTCTTATGTACGTGAATTGCAGTCCCATAGATCATATTCTGTCCTATTGAAAGATACTGCACTTACGAGGAAGCAATGAAAACTTAGAGACATTAATTTATAAGAAAGACCTAGGGTGCAGATATTTGGAAGAACCTCCCTTTTTCCTTCATGCTCAAATACATTTGAAACACTGTTATAAAATATGCACAGAGAATCACAGTGCTAAAATGTTCCTTCACATTCTCTAAATAGACAAAAGAGTTCTTGAAATTATGCAGATTTTAAAGACATAAAGCAAATAACCAATGCATCTTCAGTATACCTTGTTTTCTGTGATTATCTACATAACTACCATAATTGCCCATTGTATTCAATGCATTTTAGTAATATTCTAATTGCTATTATGTTCCTGAATATGTCATATTTCTAGTTATTGTCAGCAGTCAACAGATGGCATATGTACTTGGCATCATAAATTATATATCATATCAAAGAAGAATATGACTTTATCCTTTGCTAACTTGGCTAATTTTTTTTTTTGGGGGGGGGGGAATCTACTTTTTAAAAATTTCTATTTTAAGTATCTAAGTATTGCTTTAGATCATGGTTTTGCATGCATCATTAAATTAACATCTGTGAATAAATTGAGCAAAATGACCCAAATTAGAATTTGACCAAAATGCCATGTGAATATATTTACTTTCAGCTTTGATGCCTGCTTCCACAGCAGATAGAAAAATAAGGTACATAATAATAATTTTAAAAAACATAGTAAGAAAAATAAGCTTTGGTCATATTCAGCAAAAATTCTGACGTTAGGTCTTCTTCCACTGTTAGGTATATTTATAAGAGCTTTTAAAGGCAAACATGAGTTCTACCTGCCCATTCTCTGAAGCAACATGAGCCAGTTCTCACTACATATGAGCCATCCAGCAGCTATATAGCTTCAATAGCACAACACCAAGTATAGCTACACCACCATATATCACAGCAATCCATGGCTTCTATTTTGAAGATGATTTCCTCTAATCAGTTCAAAACATAGGGAGGCTGAAGTTGCATCTGGTGGTAAAATACAGCGTAGATATATCCTCCGTTAACATAATCTGATTTAGTGTGTCATTCAGTAGGCCTGGACTCAATCTTTTAGTTAGGTCTAATCAGAAGATTTCTGCTTCCTTTATTGGGGGTTTTTCATACAAAGTCCTCTGGATACATAGGACAACCCTGCGTATCCAAAACTCTCAAACATCCAGAGGGAAAAAAAAAAAAATTAAAACTTTACTTTTTATATTTATGTTTTTTCAGTATGTTTAATATAGTTAAAACATCTATATTAACAAATAGTTAACAAATTACATACATGTAAAGCTATCATTGCTGTTATTGGCAGATCTGATGAATAAATGATACAGCATAGAACACTTATAGATTTTTGTTGGCTTCCTTTGAATTTATTTTAGAATAGTTACACTTTAAAAGAATGCTATGACATAAACCTTCACTAAAGTTACAGAGGATGCACCACCATTCTGCTCCCCAAACCACCTTTGATCTCCAGTGACAATCTTGGATCCCCAATGACAACTGACTGCACATACATTTTGAAATCTCCAGAATGCTTTCTATGGAGCATTGATCTGAGTAAGAGTGTGGGAACTGTTTCTTGGAAGCAAACTCAAAAAAGTTAAGAAGAACATTTTATTTAAAACCAGCAACACTGAGCTAGGGGATGACTGAAGACAATTTTTACGAGGGTTTTGGTTTTGTGCTTGTTATATCTTGCCTGTATAATGGCACCAGAAGACCCAGATTATGTAAAAGAGAGTTCATGAAAAGATGTTTGCTATACCAAACAAAATTTTGAAAAGGTGACTCTGGTTTTGATGTCTCAAATACTGGATACTTAGTATAAGAATATTATATTTAGTATATACTTAGTATAAATATTTGTAGGCAATGAGTACCCACAGTTACCACATCAATATCAGCTGGATTTTGAAAGCACAAACCACTCTGAAAAATCAGGCCTTAGTTTTGCATAGGTTGGACATGTCAAAAGTGAAGGCCTGTTTTTAAATGTTTGTAATTATCTCTACCTGTAGAGCTAATAAGCAATTAAGTCTATCTACAAAGATTTCTGAGGCAAACAGATCCATTGTTTTCTGTGTTAAACTGCACAGTAGCCTTTGCCTATGAAGCATCATGTCTTAATAGTAGAGGATTTATTTTGCTCATACGCATTTTGTTTTGTTTTTAGAACATTATGTGGTACCTAAAACCACAGGAATACAATTATTCTTTGATTTTTTTGGGGGGAGGGGGGTCTAATTAAGCAGGTCTCCACTGTTATAGGCACAGTTGTGACAGAATTGACTGTGACATGAGTTATGTATCCCAAACTGAAAGCAAGGTTGCTCAATAGATTAGGTTTATTATTTGAGAGTAGAATCCACAACAAAAGAGATAATTAACATCAGAAGAATATAGATACCATTATTTTCTTGGTTTAGGTGATTTCTTTTTTGGACAGGCATGGTAAGTTCTTTTAATGTCAACCTTTTCTTTTAAAGACTACGGTCATTACTGTGTAAGCTTCTTTGATGGGTTAGAGTGGATTCTATTTAGTTAAAATATCCCATAGTACTCTGATGTGTTAAAATGACCCAATTAATGTATATACTTACCAAGAAAAAAATCTAACTGAAATATTAAAAACTATTGTGAAGAGACCCAATATAAAAAACTAAATGAAGTCAAGGGTCAGCCTTTTTTGTTTTAATTACTGTCATTTCCTCAATTCCCCAGCTGTAAAAAGTGCGTATTTCCTTGTTCACATCTTCTCCGATATTTTGTAGTTAGGCTGTTTCACACAAGGACAGTTTCCCTCAAACAAAGAGATATCAATCTTGATTTTGTGATGCAAATCTTAAACACTTCAGTCGAAGGTTTTCTACTTCCTCTGTTATGCCTCAGTGGCAAAGTCTCATTCGACTTCTACAAATGTAGGCACAGATGTGAGAGGTCCATTTCATGATACATGTGTAAACAACCGAAAATGTTTTCAACAGGAAAGCAGGACTTCAAGAGCTGAGAACTCTTAACTTTGAAATCTGCAATGTATTAAGGGAGCTGTAGCAGATTCAGTCTCCAGGCTACTATAAAATGGAGTCAGCCTATAAAGTAGTTTGGGAGCTGAACAAAGTGTAACTAGCTCACTTAGAAGTATTACAAGTATCATTTTTTCATAATTTTATGTTTAGAACCTTGCACATTTCCTCAGATTCATTTAACCTGGAATGATTACAGTTACATATGTGAAAATGAAGTCCAAATTATTTTATACATTAAATTAAATCATTTGCATTTTAGATAATTTCTTTATTTTTTAACCCTGGGCATTTCCTTTTAAATGTTTTTTTTTCCTTGAGACTTATCTGCTACCAAGCCTTTTTTTCAGCCAAGAACTTCAACATTTGAGGCCATGGAGCAAAACTGCTGATTTTTAAAAATTTAATTAAATAACTGTCAACCTAACCATACAGATAAAGGAGCTTCAAATGGCCTGAACTTTACAGACATGGAGAAGTAAGCAGGAGGAAACACGTAAAAGATGGAGTGAATAAGATAAAGGTATGGGATACGATTATTTTTAACATAATCATCTATCAGTTAGTCTGTTTCACTAGGCTGATTGGTAAGACTTCACATTTTCCTTTGAAAACAGTGGATTTACCCTGTTCTTTGCATTAGTTTCTTCTGTATCTTTTGCTGTCATCTCTTAAATCATGATGAGTTTTTATCCTGATAAGAGGATAATGACCGTTCCGTAATGTCTGGATAAATAAAATCCCCATCTAACATTTTCTGAGCACCTACATGAACAAAGCTAAGTTTAAATGCGACTTTCAGGAAAACAAACAAACAAAATTGGTAAGGTATTTATTTCTTAACAGACTACTTTTTTCTCTTTTTCCTGCTTATGAAAAAGAGAGAAAATAATTTTCAAAAAAAGCCTAAACTGGAATTGTGCCCTCTTCAGTCAAGTTGCAGAGTTCCGTCATCTTTTTACAGTCCTCATAAAGGGCCAAGTACAGTCCTTCAACTATGATCCCGTAAGCTCATGGGTCACCCTTTGCCATTTCCTGCATTCCGAGCTTTTCCATGAGGTAGATACATTTGGAGCTATGAGCCTGTATCTGCTTTCTGTATGCCACTCAGAAAACTTTACCTGATTCATGGAGTTTGATTCCCTATTGTAAAAGTCTATGCATCTGCCATAGTTGTTTTAGGAGCACTGAGAATAATACATGTCCTTTCCTTCAAAGCTTCATGTGAAATGATGTCATGCAGTGCTTACAAAATGGACTGCTGATATCAAGGCAAAGGTTGTCCTGTAAACTATTTTGACCCAGGTATATTTCTTCGTATTTGCTGTAATGCACTTTACCTGAACAATCTTCTGGAACAACAGTGGCAAGGATGATAGTAACTTTTTAACCATGCTATCTGAACTCTCTTTAGAACAGATCTAAGAGTAAATGACAAAGTTGCAGTAGTCTAATGACTTATCTACATGATTATTACTACTATTGGCAAAGAACAGAAAAAGAAAAAATTCTATCATAGATGGATTAAATGAGCCAGCTAAGGTTATTCAGTGTTACCACAACAATCAGACTGACTGTATATAAAATACTTTTCCATGAATATTTTTTCAGCCTGAAGAATAATCAGTTATGCATCGATGTAGACTGACTAATCATTCCATATACCTTGCATTACAGACTAAGCGTACTGTTTTAAATACCTCCCTTTGAAATCATTATTGCATCTGGTGTTCAGCAGTGTAGTAGATGATAACAAATCCCAGGAATCAGGGGTCTGAAACTCTATTCCAGTTGCTTCAAAATACAGGAGTTTAATACATGATGAATGGCTATTTATGGTTTGTATAATACCATCGGTGTGAATAGCAATTTATGCCATAAAAACTGACAGGTTTCTATCCTGATTTTCCAATCTAGTACAGAAAACAGTAGTGAGGGTCAGTTTCCTTCTTGACTTCACAACGTTTGTAGAATTACTCTAGAATAAATGATTGGCAACTATGAACTAGAAGAAAATAAATATGTTGAGGAGTTGTGTTGACACACTGCAGTACAGAAGAGTAAAACTATTGATGTAGAGTGAAAGATAGATTTCCCTGAAGTCAATGAGAATTTTTCTACTGGGTTCCACATTGCCAACATTTCACTGTCAGTACACAGAGTTTGGCTATTTTTGTCTTGAATTAATGTACAGTTCATCTGCTTTCCTATCCCTCCCCACTCATTTTCTCCTCTACTACTCTGTCTCCGTCCTTACCTCTCTTTGGTTCCTGTTCCATATCTGCTGCATCTGCTAGGCAGTTAAATTTTAAAATAGCTTTTCCCTTTGAAGTGCTAATGCCAGCACTGCTATTTCTATAGCAAGTAACTTCACTGACTGTTGCGGTTTGGTTTTACTCTTTGTTTTATGTGTTTGTATGTGCATATGCAGGGTGTTATGTGATTTTAACAGTGAAGAGCTGGAAAAAATGGAAAGAAAGAAAAAAAATCTCCTAATTAAGTTTTATAAATAAAAGTTAAATCCCAGCTGCTCCACCTCAGGCTGTTATTTTGTCACGAGCTAAGCAGGTCGAACTTGGTGAGTAATTAGACAGGAGACCTCTGAGGAAAACCCAGGGTGCTGTATGTGGTGGCACTGAAGATTCAGTAGCTGCCACTGTTCCTTTTCAGTAAATGTTAAATCATTGCTTATGTTGTTCTTTCTTCATTCAGTCCATCAGTGACTATTAAACATGACAAGTCTGTACAGAACCTCTGTTGCAGAAAACTTTTACACTGTTTATTGCCAGAAGGTAGGATGTTCTTCTGAAAGGACCACTTTGTACACACACTCTTTTTATAGTCTTTAACCATCTGCTAGTGGCCAAGGGTAGAAAAGTAGATGAACTATACATTGGAGACAGAGTACTGGACCTTTGATCAGTTCCAGCATGGCATTCATATGCTTTCTTAATAGCCAGAATTTTTTTTGTGTATTGAGCACTTGAGCAATCACTGTTGTCTTCTTCAAGATGGTTCTTTTTGCTGTTGAATAAAATATGTGTGTGTTTATTTTAAACATCTATACTTACCTTATTTACATTAATGACCAACTGCCTTAATGTGACCATTATACGATATGCTGTACATTTACATAGCAAAGTAAAAAAAAAGGCATTCCATACTTGGGTGTTAACCTAAAAGAGTTTGGGAGTCCTTAGTGATACCGTGAGATTTAGAAAGCTCAGAGGTGTCCATTTTAAATATTTATGTTTCATTCTTTCACACTGGGAATGTTTAATGCATGAGTGTGTTGCATCTTCCACATAAGTTGTTTCATTTATTTACAGGTATAGGAAAAAGAACAGTGATTAATAATGAAGTCACCAGTTACGTGTGCACTGAGAAAACTAATCATTTGCATTATCTGGATTATCCTCGAGATTTGCTTTGGGAAAGATAATTTGAGATAACTGTTTCCTGGTCTGTATAAGTCAGGAATGTACTCATACTTTAGTGAGTTGAACTCACAAGGTCAAAGCCTGACTGGTTGTCCTCTTGTACAGTTGTTTCTTTGAGCTGATCCTGTTTGTTTACAATAAACTACAAAATCCTGTTTCCCTGAACAAAGCAATGGAGTATTCCTTCACGGCTTGCTCCAAGCCACTGTCAGCCCACTACCCCAAAGGCTCTCTCCTTTTCTAAGCTTTTTTCAAGGCTCTGGGGGCAAATTCAAAAGATACCTACCTACATTCTCTCTTACTTTTTCCTAGACTTGCTGGAGAGGGGTTGTAGGTGTACTGGGGAGGCTACACACATCTAAATCTTCACATAAAAGTTGGGAATTAAAAACTTTTTCTCCTGTATAGGAATGTCTTTTTGATTTAGCAGGTCTTTGGGGTATTTGAATGATAACTAGATATATCAGTTTCAGCTCCCAAGCATAAATAATTCTTATGAACACCTTAAAGGAAGGTGTTTCTCTGAAAATGTGAGGCGGGAATTCTGTAAGTCAATTAATAATGATATGTATAGTTATATCTGAGATTTATCACTTTAATAACAGCATGTATATTTACATCTGAGATTTATCCCTCTGTCACACAGCTTTGTTATTGTGCCCAACGGCTGGTCAAAATTTGGGGGTTTGTAGGCTATTCCCACTAGAAGGAGGAACTGTTAATAGAGATTGATCTTTTTTCAGTGCAGTCCTGTTTCTAAAAAGCAACATAAAAATATCCTGTTTCCTTGAGTGTATCAGAAATTACACATATTGAAAAAGCTGCTTTTTTTCAGGGATTCAACACAGGTCAGTCTGTGCCAGCATCCAAAACCTGTCTAGGTTTTCTCCTAGGTACCTATTCTTTCGCAGTAATTTGACATGAGCTCCTTCTACATATTGGCTGTGCCTGCATGTTTATGTATGTCCTAGATACCTAGCCCCTATTTGTTTCACTTGTATTTATTTCCTGCTTAAGACAGCAAAACGAGTCCGCTCACCTCAGTCACATTCTGAGCTGGCTCTTTCAAGCTTTTGTTTTGTAGAGAGACATGTAATTGTGTTTGGGGTTTAGAGACTACTGTCATTCCAGCTACTTGTTTCTGCAAAGGAGCATAATGACTTCTTACATCTATCTTAAATGAAGAGGGACAGCTATACCCAAGGGCTGCAATGAGGTTTACCTGACCTATAATTTTACAGCATTATAAACCACATTTCAACTGAAACTTCAGGGCTAGCAAAACATTAAAGGTCTTGGTTCAGCATTGTGGTGTAGTGAGTTTTCCTTCCAGTGGTCTCATGTCTGTTCTTCCAGAACCTGGAAATGCATCTAGGTTCTGAAGGGCAAGTCTGCAACACCCTTCACTCTTTGGCTAATGGCACAGCTTCAAGAAGATGTTCAGAGATGATATACTGTAGACACCAGCCCTGTCTGCAACTTACCCTAGCTGCATATAGATAATTTTGGACTGTTTTCAGGGTGAGAGAACTACAAAAGCAATTTTACTTTTAGTTACCATCCACTCTGAGTCTGCAGAAGGTACAACTCAGCTGGACTAGCAATTCCGAGTAATGTCTTTTTTTGGATCATCTTATTCCTTGCTGTGACTGCTCATTCACCCTTCCTATTTTCTCTCTTTTCTTTCTTCAGTTCACTGCCTCTGGTGACACAATTTAGAGCAGTGCAACGGACATATGAGTGAGGGTATTTAAAATCAAGGGCAATTTTAAAAATCAGAAATAGAGTATATGGCAAAGTGTTTCAGCTTCAAAAATTATCTACACTTGTGTGGAATGCCCTCAGTAACCCTTCAGAAATGACAGAATTGCCCCATTTTTGGAAAATAAATTTGTCATCTTTCAACACTATTGATGTACTCTCAGTAACTTGTGTCTATCGCTTTACTGTTAATAAGGATTTCTAACAGTCTTTATAACTTTAGTGAGAAAAAGTCATTTCATGATAATTAAGATGTCAGGAATTACAATACTCAATTGCTAAATAAACATGAGAGAAGATGCACTTCTCTGGAGTCTTTCAAAGATTGGTACTGTATTGAATACTAGACGGTGCCTATGTCAAGCCCTGAGGTTTCATACGATAAAGTTCCTGTAAGTTTTATGCAGATTGAAATCCACATTTGTCTTGATAATCTCACTTTGTTATAAAGCTGTGAAGAAAAGGTCTTTGGAGAATGAGGAAATGTTGAGTCAAATTCACTCTTAATGAACTCTAGTGACTTGAGTACAGAAAGGTAAATCTGCCCCATTATTTGTCAGATGTTTAATTCACTTAAAAATGCATTGAAAATCAAGGCAAAAGACACCCTTTATGCCTTGAGTTTTAGTTTATGCTTCAGACGGAAAGAAATACTCAATCATAATTCAACTGAAACCACAGTTTCTGTGTAGTGGCCAGAATTAGTCATAAATCAGACCAACTTCGTGAACCTTAGTGGATGAATAATTGTGACCAAATCTTGAGTATTAAGCCTTGCGTCAAGCAAATGTCATATGGCCTTCAGGCCAGGGATATTTCATATAGGTCTACTACTATTATTTGCTTTTAGCTTTACTAAATCGGGATTGATCCCATCATAAAATATTCTTCCATCAATATAATTCATTTTCTAAAAAAAAAAAAAAAAAAATCTAGAAAACCTCTATGTTTATATTTTATATAAGCTACCGTAATTAGGAATTTCATGTCAAATACAGTGAACCCTCAGAGACAATTCAGTGAATGAAATCCTAGCCCTGATGACGGAACTAGCAGAATTTCCTTGATTTTTGTGTGATCAGGATTTCATCTAAAGTCTTTGATAGACATGCACCAAGACTAAATGTCTAGATGTGACAGCACTGAAACTTGAACTGATCCATAATATGAACACATATATTACTTGAAATATTTCCAATTAATCTGTGTCCATATAAATTCATATATTGCAGTAGTGGAACTATGCATCCATATGTAATAAATCTGTCCATCTTTTAGTACTAGTAAGGCATCAGCAAGGATGTTAACCATTTAGTAGAAACATAAAGTTGTACTTCAATAAATAAAAACAATGTAAGAAATCCAGGCTTTGAAATTTTGAATACTTTTATAGGTACATAGCTCTACAAGAGTCACTGAGATGACTCATGAATAAAATAGCCCATGCAATTGAGTTCTATGATAAGGAATCTGGATAATTTCCAAAAATACTCAGAAGAAACTAGTGAAAAGCATTGAAAATAGGTCCTTTCTCCCACCTCTCCAGCCACAGGGATCTTTCTTTGCGTCATAGTCCTAGGCCATTTGTAAGTGGAAATCTAGCACACCAAATAGACTGGACTTTCACCAGGCTAGCCATACATGTTTTTCTCCTCTGTTCTTTTAATTACACTGTACCTTTATCCCTCTATCACGAACGTACGACACCTCATCCACCATCTCATTTAACACCTGCTTTTTCCAGAGTTTAATGCTAGTCGCCTGGAAGCAGGTGTCTGTATATGGGCAACTATTTAAATGGAAGAGATGAACACTAGTAAAAAAATTGTGAAGCAGATAAGGACCTGCAAAAGGAAGGGGGCTTATGTTGAAAAGAGATCAATGCATAACATGGAATCTGCCAGATTCTTTAAAAATCAGTCTTATTATTTCAGTATCTCTTAATAATTTCACTCATAATCTTAGAAAAAAAGAAAATGTGAAATTTACCATTGATTCCCAACTTGTCAACAGCACACACAAGATATTGGAGCCAAGAAATGGTGTTACAGGAGAACAAAATTCAAGATTATGCACTAGAGCCTAAGAAAAACTTTTGGTATAATCTTGTAGTTTGAGAGTCAAAAGTTGTACAGCAGGAGAAAAATTTGTTGTTAGTACTGAGCACAGGACAAGCTATACCCTATCAACATAGGAAAGTCATGAAAGAAAGTAAGGCCAATCCCATCTTTATCAGTGTTTAAATGGAGATGAGAGACTTAATGCTATTATGCACATTACTAGTAAGAGTTCACTTGAATGCCATTTATAAAACTCTGTCCATTAGTGTTTGAGACAGACTAATTCAAACTGTAATAGGTCATAGATGTCATCAGGGAAATAGAGAACTTGTTTTATGAAAAGAGATTAAAAGAGGATCTGGTTCAATTAAATAAAAACTCAGTGTTGTATATAAATACATCGAATGGTGAACCAAAGAGAATAACACTTAAGAACATTATTGAGAGAAACAAATGAGACAATTTCTCATCAGAGGAGTGATGTTCAGGCACTGCCTTCAGTAGGAAGAGTGAAACTGATTTTAAGATGAACCACTGGATTACACAAGATATTAGATAATGCAGTCTGCTGAAAAGCAAAGAGTTTTGGATTGGCAATTCATAGGTTTTACTCAAGTCCCTTTTTTTTTTTTTTTTTTTTAATTTTTCCTGCTAAAACTGATGTACTCATGTGAAACTTTCAATTCTGACAAACTGATTTTTTTCAATAAATACTAGACGGTACAGTTCCATCTAATATTATGTAATTATGTTGGAACACCAGTACTAAGTGCAATGAAGTAATATGGTGGCTATATCCAGAAGCAGTCAGAAAACAATGAAGAAAATTAAATCCACATGAAAAACAGACACCAGAATTAAAAGAAAACTTCATTTCATCAGAATATGATGAAACATAGGACACACACTTTTAAAAGCAAAATCAGAAACAGGTCTAGCTGTCAAATCTCTGTCAAATTTAATTGGTCTGTGACAAATATTGGGATGACTTTATATGCTTAATTTTAAAAGTTCAAAATCAGCTTTACCTGTGTTCTTATCCCACTGTAAGAATGGCTTGCAATACATGGGAACCCTTAGAATTCAGAAATGTAAAGAAAATGTGAAAATTCTGAAAAAGAGGGCAATTGAGATTTTTCTCTGCAGAAGACATAAATATTGTTTTAAAAAGAAAATTCAGCTGTAATTCTCAAGTGTTATGGTGCCAAATGTGTAGTCTAAATGCAAGCATTCAAGTATTAACCGTAGAGATTTTAATCCTGCTATAAGTGTAAACCACAGTGCAACCTCAGCTGTGGAGTTACAAGTAATTACTCTTTTGTATACAAGTAATACAAAACCTACAGCATAATGGGAAAGGAAAAACAACAATAACGTGTCATGTAAATGAAATTTTCCTACAAAGGCGCTCTACCCTTTCATTTTATTTTCTTCTTCCTCCTTACACAGCTTTAATCCTATGATTATCTAACTAAGGGCTTGTGACAATTTGGGGGATCTCTCTATGTAAAGCTTATGGATTCTGTTTGATGCTTGGGAATCTCTATATATAGCCATGTCAGGTTGAAAATTCTTTGCTAATCTAAAATCCAGAAGAGGTGACAAGAGAAATTTTTGCTCCTGGCACATGATCAATAAAGAATTGTTAAACCTTTATAATGTCCTATTCAAATACAGTCCCTTGAAGCGTGACGATGCTACCAGGTAGGCAAACCTGGTTTTATAGATGAGGTGTGGAGGTTATAAATAGGTGATAAATCATCTGTTCTACACAAATTTCATCAGCTGATAAGGGAGCTACCTGACTAAGAAGATAAGGTGGCTGTAAGAGCAAGTGTCTCTTGCTTGGTGTTGTAGACTAAGTACATCTGTTAGTAAGTATTGGAGGGGGATGGTGGACTTGCAGGATTTCTGCCTCTATTTGGAGTGGAATATAGAGGCAGAGAAACGCAAAGGGGCTCTTGCCTTCAACAGCTGTTTTGAAACCCTTAAAATCGGAGTGGCTGCTTACCCCTGCTGTGAAGAAACTCGAAGTCCAGCGTACCGCAAGTTTAAACAAATGGTATTTGAAGAAATCAGCACTGCCCCTCAGAAGAGAGGGCGGTAGAGCCCCGTGCCAAGATCGCTGCCGGAGGACTAGGGAAGGAGTCGGCGTTGCTGCTTCAGCAGACCAAAACAAGCTCACGTGCATACCAGTGGTGTGTTGCATGGAGAAACCTGGCTCTAGCAACTGGCAAGTGGCCGAACAGTTGTTTTTACCAAGGCTGGGGTGGGTGGGGTGGCTACTTTTGTGCAAATGAGCCCTGTCCTGCTAATGTGATCACGGCCACGTGGATGCTCAGTGGCCTTTCTGCCCTCAGGGATTCTTGCACTGCCCGGCTCATCCCCTCCGTGCTTGGCAGCGGGCAGCTCGGGGCTCCGGGGCCCTTCTCCACGGCCGAGAAGACAAGCGAGGGCTGCACCTCCCGCCCGCGGCCTGTTTCCCACTGAACTGGGGAATCTCCCCGGCGTTCAGCTGAAATCCGCTTCGTGGCGTGGAGCCGTCGCAACTTCCCACGGCTACCTCAGCCTTCCCCGACCGCTGCCCGCCCGCTTCTCGGGCGAGCTACCGCGGCCAGCGGGCTGAGGGCGCGCGTGCCGCAACCGTTGAGCCCTAGCGGTTCCCCGCGCGGGAGGCGCGTGGGGCGGCTGGCGCCGGCCGGGGAGCCAGGGCTGCCGGCGGGGCGGGGCGGGGTGGTGGGGGGGAGATCGCCCGGTCACCTGCCCAGAGGACTCCCCCCTCCCTCAGACCTGGCAGGGCACGGGCAGCCGCGGCGCGGCGCGGCGAGCCGGGCGCTGGGCGCAGCCTCCCCTCCCGTCCCTCCGCGCCGGCGGACCTCTGCGCCGGCGGGGGTGAACTCTGGTAGAAGGGACGCTCCCTGCGCCCTGCCTCTCGCCGGTCCCCGCTCCTCTCCGCGTGCCTCCTCCTCTGGTCACTGGGGCTGATGAATTAATCATGATGTGGCTGCTGTTAATGCATTTATGTGGAGCGGGCTGTGCCACCGGCTCGAGGCGTAGCGCGGCGGGGTGAGGGAGTGAGGAGATCGCCGGCCCCTCCGCTCCGCTCCGCTCCTCACCGCTCCGGCGCGGAGCCGAGGCCGCGGCCGCACCGCTCTCCATGGCTCCGGAGGAGGTAACGGGAGTCGGGACTCGCTCCCCCTTTCCCCGGCAGCCAGGGAAGGGGGCAGGGCTGGCGGGTGCGGGGGTGTGGAGGGGCACGGCGGCGCTGGCAGGGCAGTTTAACTTGCCGGGAGGGGGGAGAGCAACGCGCCTGTTAGCGCGGGGGAGGTTGGCCCCGCGTCCCCGCGGTTCCCCCCCAAATCCTGCCCGTGGTTTAAAAATTGCTCTTTTGGCATAACTGTGCGGGAGCCGGGCTCACTTTTATCGCCGCTGACGCTGTCAAAAACGTTGTGGCTTCAGCAGTAACAACAGCGAGCCCCCTCCCTCCGCCGGGCTGCCGGGTCACCCGCCCCGTGTGAGAAATTGAAGGCTGATAATCCATTAGCTTCATTTTCCCCGCTTACGCGAGAGTGATGAAGACTTGCTAATTAATTTACATAGGAGGGAATGATCTCTGAAGGAAGGAAAAAATACCCCGTTGCACCTGCTCCGCCGAGACTTGTCATCTGAAGCTGGAGGAGAGCTATAAATCATGTAAAGTGTTCGCGGTGGAGTCGGCTTCTGAGATCTGTAGGATTATGTATCCAAATGCTGAATTTATATTTCCCACTAGGAAAAGACTGAAACTCAGGTCAGATATAAACTACATAATTTCATTTAAAACTAAACTGTGGTTATTTACTGTAATTCTAGAGGGGATTTTTCTTCTCTACTGATTAAATAGAAAGTACTATTAGAGCATGTAGTAATGATTTACACATTATAGCCTGAAATCTCTTGCGGAGTTGGAAGTGGTTGACAGTGTAAGGATGATGCTTTAGAATCACATATGCCCTATTTTTTTGCAACACATGCAAAGACTGAGAATAACCAGGCTGTTAAATTTTACTTTCAGTTTTTAGTCTGTGCAAACCCATATTTTATGAGATACAGAATGGACAGAACTTGGACTAGGGAGACCACAACTTCCATTGAAAATGTTGACTTTCTCAACTACAGCAACTAAAATCTGTGTGATGTCTGCTTTGATTATTTCCATCCTTTGAAAAAAAAAATTTAAAAATGTGATAGGCTACTTCCAAGAATTTCGCTTACTGCCTCTAAGGCAACAATAGTTCTTGACACTTGCCTGTTAAATGAGCTGAACTGGGGAGAGCTACTGCTCAGTAAGATGTTTGTGTTTAGGGGTATTTATTCCTGTGGCAGGTATTTCTTCATAAAACAGGAAATGGGGGGGGGGTAGACTGATAAGGTCATGGTTTCATACTGTAGAAATTATTAATAATTTAGTTTTATGACATCAGTGAATTTTCATGTATTTGACTAGTTTTGTTGCTGGCAAAACTAGACTGAGGTTTTGTCATTTCAGATGGAACTAATTTAGATTGGGGTTAATTGCTTTAGTAGCCTAACATATTTTTGGTAATACTGTAAATGGCAAATATTATTAAGTTCTTTTGTTCCAATTATGTAAAACTATTGCTTTCTGATTAAAAAGATGTTGTGTGTTATAGATGGAGCCTGTACGTTGCATTAAGTCATGTCGTCAGAAAGAGGGAATTAAGGAGTTTGTGTCCTTCAACAACACATGTGATTTGCAAGTTTCATAAGTTGTGAGCTTATTGTAAAAATCTGTGTATGTGTGTGGCAAAAGAGGGCGATACTAGTAAAATAAAGTAATCTATGAGGTAAGCAAGAACATATGAGCTAGGCTAACCACTCAATATGCTTACTTTGAAAACGTGTGTATGCAGTAGTTTTCATATCACTGTTCTGCAGCAACAAAATAAGGAAGCCAAAAATAAGCACAAGCAGGAAATGAAAGGACAAAAATATAAAAGGAGACTAGTCAGAGGGGAAGAAACATTTTGAAATTGAGTCCTCCTGTTAAATCCAAGACTGCATGTCATTGTTGAACTAAAGCATACTCTCATATACAGCAGTTTATGACATTTAAGGTGGAAGCCTTGGTCTAGTCTACAACAAACCAATTAGAAGATATTCTGTTGTTGAGGATTTGGTTTGTCACGGGATCAGAGATGGTAGAGGTCAAAAGACAGTCAATAAAGGTGGACTTCATCTTTGAACTTGGAAGAGGAGAGCAATTTGTTTTCTTCTCTGATTCTTCTGTCTCTGACTGGAAATGCTGTCATGAACAGCAGTCCCAAAGTGGCTAAAGTATACTAAGCGGTGGACATCATATATTGGTCTGAGATAGCACTTTAACAGAAGTACTTTTTCTATGTAACCAGCTTTGTTCTGGCCAGTGGTTTGGCTATGTAGGTCATACGTGGATAACACGGAAGTTTTGAAAGATTAGGGGTTTGAAAAATTTCTGTCATTCCTTAAGTTTCAGTCTAGTGTACATTTTTAAGTGAAATTTATGTTTGGCTGCCAAAGTATGGATCAAGTTACATTGGAAAAGCATTTGCTTCTTTTCTAATCTAAAGTGAAAAAAATCTTTTGTCAGCCAGAAGGATGTAGGGAAATATGTTTACAGTCACCAGACTTTATTGTGCACACAACAATGACTTGATTGTGTTTGATACAATGGTTTGTGGGCTTGGTGACTTCAGTGAATGACAGACCCACCTACCTTTTCAACATTTGCAACAGATTGAGCATGCTTTTTGTGTCATGAAGCCATAGTGCTGCACATTTCTTGATGGACATAGCTTTGAAAGGAGCTGAATGGAGAAGAGTTAGCTGTCTGCAACATTGCTTAATGTTCTCTTAATGCTATACAAATAACTATGTGGCAACTGGTCCGTGTCTGTAGTCATGTGAATATGCCCTCTCTATTTTCTGTAGCTTATTTTGAATTACACACTGCCATAAGAAAACTTTTGAACGGGTTGTTCAATGATTAATATAAAAGCAGTCTGTTACCAGGGGCGCGGGTAGCTCAATGTCCTAAGAGAAGCTTATGTGAAATTTTCACATAGCAACATCAATATAGAAAGGATAGTGCCGGCATTTGAGGCATATATGCATAGAGTACAATCAAATTCCTTTTCTGGCTCTTTATATAGTAAGCAGGAACCCATTAAACTGGCAAGGAGGACAAATATTTAATGAAGACCTAAAGAGGCAATATAATTTCAGTATGTTTGCAATGCATTGCTCTGTTTAGTTGCTGACTAAATCTTTTGATCTCAAGGAGAGCTGCTAGTAATCTGCTTTGATGCAATATTTTATAAAAACATGTAAGCTAGCCGGGTAGGTGTTTAAGTCTTAAGACGGTTTTCTCTTAAAGATAAAAAATTGCATGTAGTCCTCTCATAGCCCCAGTTGAACTTTAGTGGGAATACTAGGAACAAAAAGACTGGGAAGGGAGGGAGAAGAATAGGGAGCAGTTCTTCACCATAGTAATTCAGGGCTGAAGAAAAGGCCTTTCTGAGTTAGGCAACAATCTTATCTAATCCCAGCCATAAAGTCACCACAGTCTACCTTAAAGCCAGTTCAGTACTTTGCCCTGTTGCTCTTTCTGGAAAGATGTTTCAAAACCTCTCTCCTAATGTTTAGAACTTGCTTTGAACTTCCAGCCTAAATATATTCTTTGATTCCTAGTTTTTAATATCTTAATATTGTTGTTTAAAACCCCTTCCTTGGTGTGTAGCCTTCAATAAATTATAAACATTGATCATGTGTCTTCCTCAGCTTTTATGTGCTAGGATCAAACAAGCAGAGCAAGAACCTTTTAGTCTGTCTAGTAAAACAGAATAAACAGGAAGATACAGAGCCTAGTAACTTGATTTTCCTGAATTCTGAATGTACCTCACCTGCATCAAATACCTTGTACTTGAAGTGTTTCCTCAAAGTCTTGAATAATAGTGCTAATGCTCCACTTGGTCTACTGAAAATACTTTATCAGATATTGGTGAAGATCAAGTTTGTTTTACAGGTGTGCCAGGTTTGCTTAATCTTCTTGCAGTAAACTAGACATGGGTGTGTGATTTCTCCTTTTCTGTTGCTCTCAAATGGTAAGACACCCTGTAATTACAGAGATTTTGCTGTTTGTCATCATGTGCCTTTGAAGAGCTGCTAAATGCTTTTCCCTTTCTAATATGCCTACCCCAATGGTCCTCCAATGTCTTCTGTAAGTTAGCGACAGCCTCTTCTGTATCAAGAATGCTTCCTGTAACCAGTTTTTATCAAAACACCTCTACTTTTTGCCAGGTTCATAGACATGCAGTAAGATGAGTGTGAAGAAGGATCTTAAATAAGTCTATTCAATATGTCACCGTCAGGTTTATATCCACTTTATTTTTCTGTTACACCCTGTCTTTTCCAACTCAGTAAATAATTGCTGGGTGATACCATATCAAATTCTTTACTGAAATCTGGAGAGATTGGACTCTGGATTTCCTTTGCCTTAATATTTGCTTTTAAAGGTTAACTTACTTGTTCCAGACCAATATGTCTTTTTAAAGTTATGTTGAAATTATCCTGACTTTTTTTTTTAAATTGTCCTCCTTATTGTTAATTACCTTTTAATTGAAAGAAAGAAAAGCCCAACTTTTCGTACATTAAAGTCAGGATAACAATTGCCTAGGTCACTTGCTTCTCTCTTCTTACACCTAAGCACCACGTTTTCTACTCTCCAATATACGCTCCACTTTGATCTAGCTTTTTTTGCTACTCACTGTTTAAAAGGAGTAATATCCTACAGCTTTCTGCTGATGATACTAGGTCCTTTGTAAATTCCCTACCCTGTGGCCAATCCATTAATAATCCAGGGAGGAAGCATAATTTAATAGCTCAAAAGCCATTGTGCCTTAGTCGTTGAGAACAAGGGACTGATCCAGGCACTTTTTTTTTTTTTAATACTTGGTTTAATTTCCTAGGTCAGCTTTGTGTCCCTACTGCTTCTTTCTTTCCCCATTCCCCCCTTACAATTGCTGTCCATTCTGTTCAGCTGCTCAGATGGTGTTCTCTTGAGACTTAATAAAAAAATGGGATAGAGGTGGAATATGGTAGGATTTTCATGATGACATGGGCAACACTTGCAAATTGGGTCATTGAATTATTACTGAAAATATACTAGAGAAGTAGGAAGTAGTAATTGTGACCGCATCATTTAAAATTTACTTAGGTCATTCTGTTAAATAACAGACTGATCTATGTTTGTGATGAGTAAATTTGTTGAAATGATTTAAAGATGTTGTCATTCTCTAGATATCACTTTATGAAGATAGCTAGTTCATGTGGCTCCACAGAAGAAAATTATGTCTTGCTGCTGAAAGGACTTTGAAGCCCTTTTCTCAGTTTAATGTCCAAGTTTCCTTGAGCTCAAAAGTGAAGAATATCTCCAGGATTAGGTTTTTGCTGGGGTGTCTTTCTTTCTTTTGTAGTCCTTTCTTGTCTGTTAAAGCAGGTTCCTATTTTCAATCTAGTCCTTATTTCTACTGGTACCTGTGAAACCAGCAACACTTACCAGAGCTTTATCAGTCTTCCTGCTGCCTACAAAGTTTTGAATGGAAACTGTTGAATTGACCAGAGTCTCGTGCTAATGTTGCTGCAGGACTGCACCTCCATCTGTACCTCAAAAAAGCCATTACCCTTTCATGCATATTTAGAATTTTACCATTTCTAATTATGAATGTAAGAATCTATTCTGTTCAAATACTGAAGAAATTTCTATGGGGGAAAAAAATGCAGTTAAGCCCCCTTGGCTAAAACTAACAAACAGATTGGGAAGTTTTCAAGCCTGGAGAAGAAAGGTAAGCCCATCGTATTAATGAAATAAATGTTGATAACTGAAATGGGAAGTAGGTGGAAAAGCTACTAAAGGGACATATGTGCTGCAATGGCTTGAATAACTTGAGCTGGAATAAGAGTATGGCAACATTTCATTAATTAAGTTAAAATGTGGTTTTGAAACAACTGTATTTTTTAAATGTTTCATTTTAAAAAATATAAATAGTATTTTGCATTAATCTTACTTGTATTGCATTTTGATATTGCAACTTTTTTTTTAAACCTTTCACTAGTGTTGATTTTGCTTAATCCCCAAAGTGTAACAAGATTTCCATGGAAATTTTTAATTGTAGATAAGAAAGCAGAGTATGTCATAAAAGTAATACATTGAAAATTCAGGATAGGACATTAACATTATCATGCTAAATTTGGCAGTGTTATGTTAACAGTTGGACTCGATGATCTTAAGGGTCTTTTCCAACCTTAACAATTCTATGATTCTATGATAAATAACAGTAGTTTGCCTTTATATATGTGGAGCTGCTTACACAAAAGATCAAATGGATATCTAACCACAGAATCACAGGACTGGAGAAGGTGGAGGGGACCTCTGGAGATCATCTAGTCCAATCCTCCTGCTCAGAACAGAGTCACCTAGAGCATGTTGCCAATGGCTGTCTCCAGTTGGGTTTTGAATATCTCCAAGGATGCATACTTTACAGCCTTGTTAGGCAACCTGTTTCAGTGTAGGACAACGCTCACATGAAAAATGTTTTTTCTTGTGTTCAAATAGAATTTATTGTATTTCTATTTATGCCTTCTGCCTCTTGTCCTTTCACTGGATGCTCCTGAGAAGAGTCTGTGTATGTCTTCTATTCTCACTCCCATCAGCTATTTATACATACTGATAAGGTCCCTCCTGAGCCTTCTCCAGGCTAAACAATCCCAGCTCTTCCAGCCTCTCTTCATATGACAGATACTCCAATCCCTATATCATCTCTGTGGCCCTTTAATGGATGCACACCAGTATGTCCACGTCCTTCTTGTACTGGGGACCCCAGAACTGGACACAGTACTCCAGGTGTGACCTCAGTGGTGCTGAGGGGAGGATCACTTCTGTCAGCCTGTTGGCAGTGCTTTTCCTAATGCAGCTCAGGAGGGTGTTGGCCTTCATTGCCGCAAGGGCACTTTGCTGGCTCATGTTCAACTTCTTGTCCACCAGGACCCCCCACATGCTTTTCTGCCCAGTTGCTTTCCACCTGGTTGGTCGCTAGCCTTTTACAAGTGCACGGGGTTATTCCTGTCTGGGTGAGCAATGTGCATTTCCTTTTGCTGAACTTAATTTCTCCAGCCTGTTGAGGTCCCTCTGAATGACGGTGCAACTACTTCCAATTTCGTATGGTCTGCCAGCTTGCTGAGGGTGCACTCAGTCCCATTATTCAGGTCATTAATGAAAATGTTAAACAGCATTGGCCCCAATGACAACCCTTTGGGGTGCACCATTAGTAACCGGCCTCCAGCTGAATTTTGTGGCACTGATCACAATCCTCTGAGCTCAGCAGTTCCTCTAGTTTTCATTTCATCTCACTTCCATACTTCATCACTAATAAAGTAGATTACCAGTGCTGTATAGCCAGGATAATTAACAGATAAAAATGTCTTTTTGCCATCTTTCCTTGTTCTGATTTAATATCACTGGTACATGTGTGTACACACACACACTAATTGACAGTTGTCCTTTTGTCTATGTTTTAGTGGATGGGTGTGAATTACCCATACCATGTGTTTGATACAGGGAAGATAGTGTTATTTTATATGTCACACAACACTGCATTTTTTTGCATGAAATTTATTTCTCCTCCTCATTTTTGAGGGAGGATGACCCTCTGGGCTTGATATAGTTATGGAGATTTTGAAATGTATAGTCTTGAAATAACTGATTGTGAAATGGGGGTGAATTAATCAGGCTACGGCCAAAGTTCATGAAGCCTAAATGGCCTTTCATTCAGCTGAAGCAATTGTGTATCTTATGTTTGAAAAATGCAAGGGCTTTTAAATATATGCTTGCTTCATATGGTAAAAAAAAGCTTGCGAGAAGTTGCATTTGTATTCCACATTTCCTGTTGCTATGCCACACTCACCTGCTTTGCCAGCAGCACTGAGCAGAAGAGACACTGGACTACCCTCATTGTAAGCAAAGCTTAAGATTTCTAGGGTGATACTCAGTGCTCTGTTTAAGCTTGGTCTAGGATCAAGCTGTTTTGACTCAGGAAAATTTATTCAATATGCTTGAACATAAGGAGTTTTCTGTTGGCTTGTCAAGTCACTGGTGCATTTGCTTTTAGCTAAAAAGCTGTATTTTCTTTGTGTGTGTGTGCATGGAAGAGTGAAGAAAAGGAACCGTTTCATCAAATGAAGGCCTTCCATTTACAGAATACTGCAAAAGGTAGTACTTAAAATACTGAAACTGCTGATTCTCTTTCTTCTCCTCCTTGAAATGAAGATATGGTGTCCTAGGGACACAGTGATGAGCTAACTATACTTTTAACTTAATACCTTGACACTGATTTTGAGAAGCAATCTAGTCTTTGCAATTTGATTCTGAATTCACATCCTGTAGGAACTCCATTAGAAAAATGGAAGAATTTCGCTTCTCTGTGTGATGCTGAGGCGTCTCAGGATGCCTCCAGAATTTGGAGAGAAATGGCTCTTGGCATCTAAGCTGCAGTGAACAGGTGGAGATTGAAAAAGTGCTAATGGGCACCTGTGCAAGTACGCAGCTGTAGCCTTTACCTTTATTTCCAAAACCAATATAAATGCATATGCTCATCATCTTGATTTCAGGAAAATAATTGCTCTTCGTTTTCCTTCTTTTTGTTGTTGTCAAAAATTTCCTGTTAACACTGTACCTCTGTTTAACTTGGAAAGGTAGAGCAAATCCTTTTCAACTGGTGCTGTAAAAGGTGCAGATATAGTTATTAGGTAAAACGTTACACATCATTACCTGCAGAACAATGGAGAAAATTATTTAATATTTTTTCCCTACTGTGATTCTTCAGAGTGCTAACCAACCATTTTGTGTATTACATTTAAGTATCTGCAAGTAAAGTCTTACCTTTTTGTCATCTTAAAAAGTGTGTAAAGGGAAAAAAAAGATATCTAATTAAACTTTGTATAAACTGCAAATAGAAGACTTTCCTTTTTTGCAGAGATCGACCATAGAAAATGTGTTAGAAAATGTGTTCTAAAATGTGTTCTAAGGTTGTATTTATTTACAATGGGATCTTAGTGGATATCTGAAAAAATTTGAAAGCCCAAAAGCAAGATAATAGGGAGATAGATTGCGTTGATAAATGGCGAAATATCCGTTAGTAGAGATACTGTTTTTCAGACGTGAGTGAATAAAGTAATCAAAATACTGAGCATAACTTTTTAGTTTCTGGATGGAGAGAAAGTGGGCTACTTCTGTCCTTGTCATAATTTAGCATCCATATAGTGCTTACTAGGTACAAAGCTTTTTATATTGTTAATGAGTTTCATTACACCCTCTGAAGGAGGTAGGTGATCTTCTACAAATGAACTGTATAGGAGCAATATGTTTTAGACCTAGAAATCTGATAGGAGTTTGAATTTTGATATCAATTTGTTTGAAGCGTATAAAGAGCAGACTATATCCCTCAGTATCCAAAATTAGCTCTTGCAAGATATGCTTTCATTTTTAAGGAACAAAGATAAAGAGTTTCATTCTGAACACTTGAATAACATCACGTGTCTTTGATAATGGAGTCTAGTCAGATGTAATTTTTCCTGAATTAATGTATTGGCTACTATACAGAACACTTTTTAAAGGTTCATACAGAATGGATCTTTAATTTGCAAAGATTATATCAGATTTAGCTTCCATTTGTATGGAAAGGTGGTTACATGTGGAAAGAGGGAGCTTGTTTTTCCTGTCTTCCACCTTCCTTGGTTGACAGGCTTTCCCTCCAGCAATCAGTTGACAGCAATCAGTTTGAGGATTATTTCTGAAAAGAAAAGGTTTACAGCTTTACTTCAATAGTAAGATTAAAAAGAAAGTAGCTGTCATCTATTTCCTTGGCTTAACTAGTTAAAAACATAGCCATAAAAATACCATATTACTCAGCTAAACTGTTCTGTGCATTTTATACAGTAAGCAGACCTTATTAAATGAAAGGCGGTCAAGCCTTGCAAACAATAGTTTGTAACACAAAATACAAAAAAATAATTTTTTACTGGAACTTCAGAATTTGTTATTTATTGTTTCTAGATGAAGTAATTATTTAAAATAAGCTTTACACAGATATTGTAATGAAATATTTTAGCTTGTGACCTTGTCGTATACGAAGGGAGATAATTCTCAGGGTAAAAAAAGTTCATGTCTTATAACAGCCAGATTCTCGAGCATCTTCCAGACTTGCCTCACATTAATTCCCACATCGCCATGTTTCACACTGTACCATTTATAAAGGAAAGTACTGTCAAGTTTAAGATGGAAAATCGTTTGCAGTAGTCAACTTTGACACTTTCTAGTGGTAGATTCCTAAGATGCAGTATGAAAATAAGCATTTAAGATTTTTTTTTTTTCCTAGGTTGCAACAGCTGGACATCTTTTAGACCTAATCCCCAAACATTAGGTTCTGTGAGTCTCAGGAAGATCTGACTCTGCTTCCGTTGTACCACATGCTACCTTTAGTTTATTCTGTAAATAAATAGCTCAATTTAGTTAGATGGTGTTTTGTTGGTTTGGGGTTTTTTGGTTTTTTTGGTTTTTTTTTTTGGTTTTTTCATCTGTTTACTTAATTGACTGACAGAATTCCATTTTATGGCTTTGATTTTGTTCTATACTATTAAATGTTGAGTTTTCCAGTAGTTTTGGTTACCTGTGCATCACTGATTTTCTGGCTGTGATATTTTTCCCTCCCCTTCTCTAGTAGATTAATGAAAAATCCGTACAATGCATAGACTTTTTTGTGCTTCTAGGGTTTTCTAAATTCAAAATCTGACATGTGCACTGGAGAATGAAGAAAAAGAAAAGGCTTGTTATTTTCATACTCTAATGCATTCTTACGTTAGCTCCAAGTTTCTGGATCCTAAAGTAAGATCCATGCCTGTACACTGCAGAAAATCCTGAGAGATTAGGCCGCTCTAGCAGGTTAGAGAGCTGAATATTGTTGTTGTTTTTACCCATTTTGTAATCTCTCCTCAACAAAATTATGGAAGTTTAAGACATTTATTTAAATGTTTCATGGCTGGCTTTTTATGATTGTACTTTATCTCCTGTATCCAGATAGCATAAATAGTGCCAATGATAGAAATTTCAGAACTAAATTTATCTTTAAAAGAGGACTGTTATAATTACGTATGGAGTTTTAGAAAATGGGAATAATATAAATCTTTGCTAAAGAGTTGTTCCTCAAAGTCAGGTAATCAGGTATTCAGAAAAGAGCACTGTATCTCTTTTCTCTTGAATCCTTGTGTGGTCATATGCACAGAATATTGTGCTTTAGTACTCCAAGGAATTGTTCTACTTCGCTTCTATAATGAAGCAGTTTCCTTTAATCAAACGGAAGCCAATAGAAATACACAAGCATTGAACATAGTTCTATATTGCCCGCTGGGAGGTATTTAAATTTGTGCTAGCTTGCACTAGAAGGAAATGCTGTTAAAGCATTTTGTTTTGTTTTGTTTTGTTTCTGTAAAAACTCTAATATTCAGTGTGTAAAACTTCCATTTGAAAACAAAAAACAGATAATAGCATATATACTGATTAAGGCAGTTAACTGTTCGGCCAATTGTAGAATACTACTATACATGTTATTCCTGTACAAGCTGATCATATTACTTTACACTGTAGATAAAGAAATATGGGCTGCTCTGCTGTTTCTAATTTACTTTTTGTGATGCTAGGGTATTCTCGTTTATTAAATGGAAATAATAATTTGTATATATATATATATATGTGTGTAGAAGGAAATAACTGTCTAGGTCTTAAATTGCAAGTATTTGTTTTGATGGACATGATTTTGCTTTTATCTATAAAAGATTCCTTGCTAAAAAGGTTCACAGAAAGAAGAATGTTAGGATTGCAGGGTAATTTTTAAAAATTATGAGTCTAAAAATACCAATTATTTCTGCATATAGCTTATTATATGTGCATTAGTATTTTGACAGAGTCTTGCCTGTGCAGTCATGTGCTGTTGATCCTGGTCCCATGAAATGTGTTCATTGTGCACAGTTAATAAGAGCAACAGATACTTTATAATTTTTCATTTGTAGATTTTAATGAGGATAATAAGATTATAACAATGTTTATTTTTACAATCTTATTATAATCTTGGTTTTTTTAAACAGATGAAGCAACCAAAGCATACACAGTGAGTTGTTACATAGGAAGCTTTGCGGAACACTTAGAATTAAGTTTTGGGTTTGTAGCTATTGAATGAGAAATCTTCAGTATGGGTCTTCACTGAATAGTATGCCTAGGTTTAAATCTACTGCGGTGTGTAATTGAGGTGAACTTGGTTTTATCACTTAAAATGTACTTACATAAGGCATGAAGGAATTTTAGGTATCAGTGTAGAGTTGGTCAGAAACTTTTGGAGGGAATGTACCTGTTGACACACTACTTGGGCTTAATATTTCATGAGAAAATATTAATTCTGTCTAATAGAATTACTGTCTTTCCTACTCCTAACTGACTTTAAGGGAACTACAGGTCCCAGGAATCCTAGTTGTAAGGCAGAGCTTACCACGCTGGCAGCAGGAAATCTGTATAGCTAGGGGAGTTTGTTTCACCTAACTTAATGGAAAATCTCTTTTTTTTTTCTTCTAACAAATTACTTGGGGAAAACTTCTTTCCCCTTCTCCAAATTATCTAAGAAATTTTGCTGCTTAAGTGGAATAATTTCTTGTACTACTGAAGCTTCAGAATTCCTCAGAACATGAATTCTACCTCCCAGTTAGCTAAGTATCCAAGTATAAAATACCTCTATCTTGACCTCTTAATGGCTAACTTATTCTAATTTTGATGCTGAGTAAATACCTGCTTAGCTTTAATATAATCCTGTTTAATGTGGGATGGCTCTGAAAAGTGAATATTGAATTTTGCAATCTAATTTGTAAGGTCATAAGGAAAACATTTTGCCTATTTCAAGTTTTATAAATTGGTCACTTTTTATTTTATGTCAAGGGAATGAGTTAGGAAGGCTGAGTGAGATGGGAAGGGCTATAAGTGGCTTTCCCCCTAAATAACCAGACAATGCTTTCTAAGACCCATTCATCATTATTCAGACAGATATGGCAGAAGAAGGTCCCACCTACATCTTTGCTGATGATAAGGTTTTTCTTCCGCACTTTAATATACAATGCAGATATTTTTTTAGAAGATGCTTTATTCTGTGTTGAAGAGGGAGGAACACAGTGTAATTTAGTCACATTTTCTTTTTAGTTACAGTTTTTACATTTCTTGTGAGTTCTGATTTCTTGTTCATTTGTCTGTTTCCTGTTGTCTGTCATTAGGTGTAATCAATATTTAGTGCAGACTTCTTTTTATGCAGTCTATTTTTTCGGATTTTTTTCCTTTAAGTCTGTCGTTCCCTTGACACATATTTATGGTTTATTTTTCTGGCTTCTCTGTTTTTTTTGTGTGTTTTTTCTTTTTGTTGTTGTTTTGTTGTTGTTGGTGGTGGTGGTTTTTTTGGGGGTTTTTTGTTGTTTTTTTTTGTGTGTGTGTGTGGTGTTTGTTTTAAATTTTTATTTTCCTCACACTTGCTTTCCAGTTCTGTTTTTGCTTTCTGCTTGTCATTCTTCACCATCTTCCAATCTCCCAGATATGGTTTTGAGTTCTGAAATGAAACCTCAAACCCTGTTGAACTGCAGGTTTTGATTAGCTTGGGATGGAGTTTTCTTCTGAAATGTTTCTCAGTAGATGACACCAGTTTGTCAAAACTCTACCTGTTCACCTGTATTTTGACAAAATCAGTAATTCAGTGGTGTGGGTGCTCACCTGATGGTTGGATTGCAGTAAAATGGGCAGAATCAGGGCTTTGTCTTGCCACATTTTGCTTATATGTTGCACTAGGTAAATAAATTTTTTTTTTTTTTTCCATTTAATGTTGGGAAACTTGTCTTTATTATGATGCAGCAGAAACTGTCTGTAGAGTATAGCATCATATTTCTTGGTGAACAAATCTTTGGCTGACCAGCTTTAGATGTAAATGAACTTTGGATTTGGGGTATTTTTGTCACATCTTAAAGTAAAAAATTTTGGAAGTAACTGGGTGCCAAAAGATATAGATGCCTGTAGTTCATTTTTTCTGAAGGGATCTTCGGTATATCATCATTCACTTTTGTGTAGTAGCTACTGGCTATGACATTGAATATATGGTTTAGTAGCACAGCATATGCGAGCATAGGACTCATTCAGGATTTGAAACCCGGGTTGTCTCCTACACGCTTTTGAATCCACGTATTCTGCCTGCCGGGAGACTGTCCACACTGTTAGTTCATAGAATGTTTTTTTGGTAGAATGTTGGATTTGGACCTTTACACTGACACTGTTTTATTATTTTAAATGTTAATGAGATAGAGAATACAGCCATAGTGCCCATATCCCTCCCCTGAAAAAGTGGACTGCACCTCAGATCTTCCTGTCTTTAAGGGCAGTTGCCTCAGAGGCAATTTCACTTTTGATCTTGGGTTAGTTAATTAATGCCTACAAAGTGAAATAGTTTCACAAAATGAGTGAGGAATGGACCTTGTTTTCCTGATTTTCCTCCAGCATCTGAAAATGGATGGGCAGCTATAGTGGAAGGTTTATGTTTGGATCCCTCCACGCAATACAATTGTTCCTGGTTTCCCATTGTCTCCTGAATGCCTCCTCTGACAGTTGGAGAAGAATGGTGACATTGGCATTACCCAAAAAGCAAGGAGAGCTGTGCTAATGTGTGCCAAAATCATCCAAGAGAGAAGGCTGCATCGTGTCTCGTTCCTGTGAGTTCCCTGGACAAAGCGGGTTTCAATAGGAGAGCTGGAAATTATCTGACTTGCTGTAGTGTGCTATTTGGGGAAAAGATCTGGGAAGTATCTAGATGGCAATAAAGCTGTCTATTTAGTAGAGTACACTTGAGTGAAGTAGAGATTTGAATGTCCAATAGTGCTACTACCAGCACGGTCTCAGAACTGGCTGGTGACTTTGGATGCTCTCAGTTTTGTGCTACCAAATGGTGTATTTTAAAAAAATTATTTACAGAGAACTGATATTTAATGTTTCTGAAAGTTAGATTGACTTTAAAGGAGTCAATTTTTCAAATTCTGGCTTCATGCTTAAAGAATCTAGTCCTATATATTCATGTACTTTGGTATATGTTCACAATGCATTTTCATAGGCTTGCTTACAAGTAAACAGAATAAACTGCTTTACTCTAATGATGTTTTTCCTCTTGTTTTTCACTGAAGGCAGGATTACCTTCTTTACATTAGTAATTGAAACACAGTAGTTTTTAATTGTCAGATTTCACCGGACACTTTAGCAGGAGTGCTTGCAAACATAATATTAGTTCTGCTGAAATCCATAGAGCTATAAGTGGTTGAAGTTACAGTGGCTTAAATTGAGCTTGCATTGAGTATTTTTGAGAGGGGTGTTTGTTTAATATTGGAATACATTCCGTATATTCAATTAATATTTAAATGAGACAAACATTTTTTAAAAAAAGCCTATGGCATATCAAATTTTGAAAAGGACCTCGGCAGAAGAAAGGCAATATATTGAAATTTATTTTTTCAGATTAAGAATGTTTTAAGGAGCTGGCATAGGGAAAACTTTTAATTATTTTATGTGATATTTGGGTTGTGGTATTGAAAGAAAGGCTTCCAACTTCGCAAATTATGCTAAATTGGGAGAAACAATGCAGTTGTATTTTATACAAAAGAACTTAGATTAGTTAAGTATTCAAGCTAATAACTGTCAGATGTGGTTAAATGCAGATATGTAATACTACTCTGCGGCAAGATTAAAATGGAGGGTATCTACTGAATGGAAAAATGTTGGAGCGTGCTGACCAGGAGAGAGAATAGAAGGACTTGTTAGAAGAATACCTGGTGTATAAAGCACTGTTTCAGTACAGCTGTACTGTAGCTGGGGAAAAAGAAAAGGGAGAGTTCTATATATAAATAAGTTGAAGTCATAGACATTTGTTAACTTATATATACGTGGGAGCATTCAAAGTTAAACTGAACTAAACATTTTTATTTAAATCATATTAAGTCAATAGATATATAACACTTCTTCCTTGTCTCCATTCAGTGTATTTCACTGAGTGGCCATCTTATTTCTTAAGAAATATGTGTACACATGGATCAATATATTTTAGATTTAATTTGGTTTAATATCCCTGAATTTTCTTATATTGATGTGACCCCAGATCCTATCTGGCAAATTAAGGTGTACTGTGTGTGTTTGTCTGAGAATAGTTACTTCGTGTGCTCAAGTCATAGATTCACATTATCCCCCAGTGAAAATGAAGACAGGTTAAAAACACTATTGTACGTTCTTGCCAAATAGCAGACTTAACCTGCTGCATGTGAAACTGTTATTTTGAAGAGGATAGTAGAGAGTATATAGAATATAATAAAAAATTTGATGTACTGTTCTTTCTGGGGGAAGCAAAGAATATGAAGCATGTTGAACAATAGGGTGGAAAGATATCCATGTTTTAATGGGGTCTAGGTAAGAGGAATGTCTGGGATTAATCCAGTGATAAATTAGGTTCTAGCCTACTCTCATAGCCTGTGCTCATTGGACTTGTTATTATGTGGTAATCCAGTTTCTCGATATGACACCAGTATAAAAGAGGACTCTCCTTGCCTGCAGAGCCCCATGCCATCCATTTTCCTGCCCACCTCTTTTACAGACCAAAAAGTGATTGTACATTGTGCTCCATTTCTAAGTATGGCATTCTTTGCCCTTCATCAGATTCTGCATTTGGCTCAGAAAATGCAAGAACTGAGAGTCTATTTTGCATCTACTGGGCTTGACTTTATTGGTGAATCAAAAAGATGGGGCTCAGATTGGCTGTCAGTGAAAAAGCTGAGCTTTCTGCTGTGAATAATCAACAGTTGGCCAGCAGCTGTGTGTGGAAGAGCTCAACTGCAGAGCCCTGTTGTGGAAAGCTAGTGTTTTATCATCCATATAATTGGTGTCTGAAATCCATCTGCAGCCATGTGTCGACAGATAGCTGAGGTTAGAAATTAACAGTCTCTAGCAGTGATAGCCAATTCCTGGAGAAAAACATAGATGCTATAAGAATGTGAAAATGCTATAGTGCTGATGTTAAACCAGCGTTAGAAGTTGGGGGAAGGACAAAGCCTTAAGCCAAAGTTTTAGTCCCGGAACCTTGGCCAAATTCTAGTTTAAATATATGCTGTCTGCCTACCCTGTCTGTCTTACTCTGAGGATGGTGCAGGATGAAGGAAACAAATTGTAAAATGTCCATGGTGCGAAGGAGCAATTCTAACTCTGGCATTATAAAATCTGAGACACCCAAAATTAACCTTGTGGAGTTAATCTTGCATACCCCCCATACTCAGTTCTTTAACATTAGAAAGTCGGGGGGGTTGTCTGTGGCAGATGCTTATCTTTTTCTCTGCTCTTCATTTGTGGTCATCTTAAATGAATTCTGTGTTCAGTCATTTCTGAGGCTAGTGTAAGGAAATAACATCTGTTTGGCTTGAAGTTCTTGCTATTTGCTTTTAAGTAAACTAGACAGTTCTCTTTATATCCCTCTCTCTCTTTTTTTTTTTTTTATTTTTTTTTTATTTTCCCAAGCATGGGGAATGCTTTTTTGTGGAAGACAGCCTGCATGCTCTAAACGTCACCCTGCCATTCTAATTCTTAAACTGAAACCTTTATTTTTAGGTTTTTATATATAATCTCAGCGTATATGCTGTCTTTTCCCTCTATTTGTCAGAAAGATTAATGTGAGAGTAGACTATTAGCATAGCACAGCACAGGATTATGTTAGCTAGCTCTTGTCTCTCTAGAAAGGACCTCTATTCCTTTATTGTATGTTTTCTTTGAATTTGTTGACAGTAAGAGCAGGATCCCACTAAAGAAAAAAACATCTCTTTGGAAAGCTAACAAAGGAACAATTCCATATAACAGAAGTGTCACAGAAGAGTGGTCGTAATTTTCATTGCTTGCACCTTTAGAGTAAAAAGCAGAAATGGATCCAGTCATTTAGTGTGATTCTTAGATACTGCAATCACAGTAGCTGAGAGCAGTTGCATAAGCGGACAAACAGGAAAATAGTGAAAGCACTTTAGCATTTAAGGGTATATACTGTTTGAATTCTTCCCTGAAGAAGCATGGGGTCACTATTTTTCACACTTAGGTAGGTTGACAGAATCATTTAAACTCTGTAACAATGTTAACTGAAGCTGGTGAGCCACTGCTTTTCATTTAAGAAGCACCAAAACAAAGGTATGTCACTCAGTACATGTAGCTGGGGGGTTTTGCTGAATAATTTTTAGGAGAAATGAGGAAACAACACAAAGGTGAAAATGAGCCAAATGCTCATGAACTTGCATAAATGACTACTTGAAGTGTGAATTGAGACACTGCTTTGTGAGAGCTCTTTTGATGGAATGGTAGATGAAAGTGAGTAGTAAGGAACAGAAAACAATTGCCTGCTTGTGTTTTGTTGTGCTGAGAAAAGTGGAACTTAAACATTGTCTATAAATAAGCAAGATTGCATCAGACACCAAGTTTCATCATCTGTTTCTTTCCTTAATCAGAAGAAACCTTGAGAACACTGTAATTTTATGTAGCTGTTTAGGTCAGCTGTAGTCAAGCTGATCCCACCTTTAGCAAGAAGCAACACTTTTCCTGCTGAAATAATCAAGAGAAGAATGGAAAAAACAAGTTCATCATGCTTTGAAGCATTCTATCTCTGATCTGAGTAATTGTCCCAAGGGATCTCTAGAGAACTTCAGTTTTCTCATTTATTTTTTTAGAGCACCAGGAGCACTTTAGTCTGTTGGGGAAGCAGTTATTAAATCTGCACAGTGCACTCTAACTCACTTTTGAAAGACTTGCACCTGCTCCCATTGAAATGTCAGAGAACCCAGCCTAGGTATTGGATGAGGAAAGGACTGAACATGCCTCTTGCATTTCACTTGTTACACAACCGCTTAGTAACAAGAGCTATAATTGTCAAAAAAAAACTTAGTCATGTTGAAACTGGGAAGAGATTAATTTTTCCAGAATGGGATGTTGGTTTTATGTTGTTTTATAAACAGATAATTTTAAAGCTGTGGGTAATACAGTCCTTTATCTAGGCTGACTTAAAAGTATGAGAGTCTGTAATCTACAGCATAGGTAATGTGCAAGATAATGGTGTGTGTCTACTAGAAGTGTTGTTTCTTGTACCATTTTGACTCTTACTGTATGTATGGGTACTTAAAACTTGTTACAGAATTAGCATTTAACAGTTATTTCTCTTACTTACCTCTACTTTAAGACCCTTTTTCCTATTCCCATACTGTTCTTAAGGGAGCGTGTTATTTGTGTTCATATTGTGTGTATTTCCAGAACACAGACATTGGGTGTTTTGGTTGGATTTTTTTTGGTTTAACAGTGGTAGAGCTAGCTCAGACCTTATTCAATTCCTTGAAAATGAATTGTGAACACTTCTGTCATAGATTATAGGCTCATACAAAAATTCGGGTTGGAAGAGACCCAGGAGGTTATCTTGATCCAGCCCTCTGCTCAAAACAGGGTCAGTGTTGAAGTCAGGCCAGGTTACTCAGGGTTTTCCCAGTCTGGTCTTGAAAATGTCTGAGTGCAGAGACTGTACCACCTCTTAGGGCAACCTGTTCCAATGCCTGACTGTCTTCATAGTAAAAAGGCTTTTCCTTACATGCAGTCAGAATCTCTCATGTTTCAGCTTACATCTGTTGTCTTCTGTCCTCCCACTATGCAACACTATGGAGAGCCTGGCTCCGCTGTTGTGATGACCTCCTTGTAGATAAGCTCCTTCGTTGTTAATAGTAGCTTTATAGATGTTTAAGTACTCTGCCTCACTTAGAAGATTGGCTTCCATTTTTGTGGTTCTGATACCAAAAAAGGTATTGGAGGCAATTCATCCTGTGTGTCTGATCTTCTCTTTCATAGATGTGGATGCTTGAAGAGAAGGCTCAGGGAGACAATATCAGTGTTTATAAATATCTGATTGGAGAGTGCAAAAAAGATGAAGCCATGCTCTTCTCAGCAGTGCCCAGTGGCAGAATAAGAGACAACAGGCATAAACTGAAACATGAGTCCCATCTGGACATAAGAAAACAGGTTTTTACTGTGAGGGAGTTATGGCGTGGGAGTTTTCAGGTTTGGGTTTGTTTTTTTTTTTTATTTGGAAATAATTCCAAATAATCTCACGCAGATAAGTTTTACATGATGATAAATAAATGAGATGGAAGTTAATGGAAGCCAACTGAACAATAGCTAAAATACTGTTGGAAGAAAACAATTTTTTTAACCATATGTTCTTAATTAGTTGCCTTTTATTCAGAAGCATATATCTGATGAAATGAGACTAAAAGATCTTGATGTTCTTATTTCCTTCTGTGAATGCACTAGGTCTAATTACTTCAGTAAAACTTGTGGGTTATGTCTCCAGTCAGTTCCTATTGTTCCAATAGGAAAAAAGGTAAAGTATTCTGAGTCATTGTATAACCAAAAATTATTCTTGTCTTTTGATTACATATCTCTCAGACTTTATAAAGCAAATAAGGCAAGTAGCAGTTTATTCTGTTAGGTGTACAAACCAAACCAGACTTTTCTTTTCCTAGGATAACTATTCAATTTCAGCCTGAACTAAATTTTCCATAAAATAAAGTAATTTCAAAATGCACTCAGTTTTTTAGAAGCATTTTAAGATTTATCATTTGTAACTGAAGATATTCAGAATCACAGATTAATTACTGAATTGCAAAAATAGTGTATATTGAGGGATTGCCAAACATTTCTAAGCTGGTATTTAAGTCCTTTATTTCCAGACAAGCGTGTATCCTGAAGTATCAACATTCTGTGCTACTGTTAATACTGTGATTCAGCACTAATGCACTAATTTATCTAGAAGGAACATTTCTGGAAGATGGTCTGACTGGAGCCAGTGCTTTTGTTGCTCATAGATCATCCTTCTGTGCTACCTTGATCAGCCAGAACTCAAGCACAGAATGTGACACCTGTGTTAGACTCCTGTGCAACAAAAAGCATGAGATGCAGAGGAAATAAACTACAGTGTAAAAGTAAGCATCAGAATTAAAACTTCTGACCACAGGGAAGATGTTTGTTCTGTTTCACTCTGTACACAAGCAGTAGATGCCAGCAGAGAGTAAGGTGTACAGAAGTTAGTCTTTTTATTCCCCAAAAGTTGTTTCTACTGCATTTGGTGGTTTTAGTTGTTTCATAGCTCACTGGATTGGGCCATATTTAGGTAATGCTGATCCATTAGAATTTAGAATGTTGAAGCCAACAAGTCAGAGATAACTGTTTCCATCGTGTGATTACACAAACAGCCCTCTTTGTGTCTTATGTGCCCTAACTTTGGCACCTAGAAAAGCTAAAATTAGGAGTCTAGACTCTCCAAAGTCAGTGGTGGCTTCAGAGACTGATTCAACTGTGTAAGATAGGAACACCACCTGCACTGATTGCACAGAGGATCCTCATTTCATGCAAACTTAAATACCGAAAGAACAATTCAGTTAAATTATGGATCTAGGGAGAAGGGAACATTCCTTCTATCCGCATCTATACCTGTCTCTTCCTTACAAAGGAGCTCTCCGCCCTCCCAGAACCTGGAAGGGAAGCAGTTTTCAATAGATTGTGCTCCTAGGTTTAGGTTTTGTGTTTTTTAATGCAATTTTTTTCCCCATCACAGACTTAGTTGAAGACAGGTCAAATTCTGTCTCTTGTCCTAGTAGATAGAACTCTTGAGTATGAGATTGAAAATTTTTCAACCCTGTGTCACCCAAAGAGATGATCTTAGCTATTATCATCTAACAAGTCTGAAATGTTTTACCTGATCAAAGTGGAAAGAGAGAATCAGTGTGAATACTTCTTTTCTTTCTTTCTTTTTTTTTTTTTTTTTTTTTTAACCTGCAGCCATTCCATATTATTGTCTGGCTAATTGATGTATAGAGAAAATATGTTGCATGTCAGTAGTGACATGTCGTAAAGCAAAGGTCTGTGGAATGTATACTCCTTGAGACCAGACTTCCTCTGCCTGGAGATCACTTCCCCACCTGTGAAGCAGTCCTAGGGAAACTAAGCAAATCAATATAAATGCAGAGACAGCAAAGACAAAACCTTACACTGAGATTTTCCTATCAGAGCATGTCTGCCATGTAAGTTTTCACACAAAGATTGTCAAGCTTCTGCTTTTACATTAGGAAATATATCTCCAATAGATTGGACGGCAGGGTTTTATGAGGACTTTATTTGCGGGAATAGTGAAAACTAGAAACAAAAACTTCCTTTCAGAATCTAATCCTTGCTTATTTGGCTAGGAAAGTGACAGTTAATCCACTGGTACCATTAAGAATTATCTCTCTGTTCTGGTTTTCATTTTCTCCTTGGGTAACAAAACCCAAAGAATTTAGTATGCTCATCATATACGCGTCCCCTGCCAAAGCAGTAATGTTAAGACAACTCCCATGGGAGTAGACTGTTCTGCCAAATCTTTTACACAGATTGAAAGCCTCTCAGTAGCCATAGTATTCTTTAGGGGTTTTTGGTGTGTTTGGTTTTGGGGGTTTTTTTTGGTTGTTGGGTGGGGTTTTTTTTTTTTCCTGTTTGTTTTTTTTTTTTTTGAGATTAAATCCTGTGTATGTTTTGCACCCAAGGATATCTGGGTAAACTTCACATTGTCTTGACTGGGAGTAAGCAACATCTTGCAAAATTTTTTTTTTTTTTTTTTTTTTTTTTGCAATCATGCACAAAGTTAAGCCAACTGCTTAGAGAAACTATCTCTATAATAATACTCTTCAGTTCTACTGGAACTTCTGAAAATGAGGTATTATATGTATCAACAGCCTAGATTATCTTTCATGTATGAAACTCATGGTTAGAAGTGTCTAACTTTTGGGATTTAGTCACTTAAAGAGGCATCAGAATCTGTATCTGTAATGGAGTGATTTATAAAGGTGTTTTTGGAAAAAAAAAAAGTATAAACAGTCTTTGAATAAGAACAAGTCTGGTTCAGAAGTATTTCTGGTACTCTCAAGTTTCCTCTTTCAGCCATGAAAGAGATGAGATAATCATGCTCTGACATAGAAGAAGATTGCCTTTGGATTTTAGAAACATATTTTTACATGAAAGTGAATTTTCATTGTTGTTCTCTTATTATTTATCTATGATGACTCTGTGTTAGGTAAGGTGTTTTCCTGTATTGCTAAGCTTTGCTAGGAAATCACTTGCTGATCATTTCATTTAGTAAGTTTTAAAGCTTTGATGTCCTGGACATTAAATGCAAATGTAAATGAAGTTTTATTCAGGCTTTTTGGTTTTGATGTATTTCCCAGCAAATTAACTGCAAATGCAGTTCAATGTACTCAGGTTTAGAGATAGATATGTATAGAGGTAGATGTTCTTGAGGAAATGTCTTTAACCTAAAATTGAATTTTTGGGTTTCTAAAAAGGTTTTCGAAATGTGATTATTCTAATTGTTTCTTCAAAGAGAGAAGAAAAAGATATTCTCTCCACCCCCAAAACCACTGGCATAGAAGCACTGTTCACATCTTTCTTTCGGTTTTGTTTTGTAAAAATATTTTTAGAAACAACAAAAAAATTTCCTGAGTCAAAAAATCATTAATTCACAGTTTTCCCTGTCTCTTACCATCCTGATTAATTATTATTATATCTGCAACTGTTTTAAAGAATGCTTTAATTCTAGCTCATCTATCACTTTAAAAATAACACATTTAAACTCTCTCCAGATGTCATAATTTCTTTCTTAAATTTTAGGATTTGTTTTCAGGAAAACTGAAGCAAAATATACATATGCAATAATATTATGGATATATGCTCCTTCCTATTGACACTATGTAAAATTTTACCAGATCGCCTTCTGTTTCAAATAGATTGTAAAAAAATTTTTTTTTACATTTTATATTGCCTTGTTTTTAGTTTGCCCCTCTTTTCCTCAGATTATCCTTTTGGGATACTGGATATAGCTTCAAGCAGCACCTTTTTAGCATTTGCTAATTGGTAACACAGCAATGAAACTGAAAATGCATATCTTAAAATGAAAATCAGGAAGGACAGTGTAGGGCACAGATATGAAATATAGCATACAGTATTACAGAGCACCTGCTAGTTGCTGATGTTTATGTGCTTGAGCAGTTGGTGGTACTTAAAACTGACGTGGCACATTGAGATTCATCAGTTTGACAACAATGCGTCCCACAGTCCATGCTGTGGGCTAACAGAGACACTGGTAAAGTCTAGTCGGGAATGAAGTGCTGTGGCTGTAATTGTGACAGACAGTGATCCCTGCCAGTTCTGCAAGTAAATAAATATATAAACTTCCTGTTATGCACCTTTTAATAGCCTAAATGTAATGTAGTTATGCTGTTTTTCCTTGTCTGATAAATATAAATTTAAAATGATGTGATGTTTCTGAAATTTTGCTTTTTCTTCCTTAATCTGTTCTTCAGAAAAATGAGCTACATTAAAGGTGTTACAAGCACATCAGAGTATTCTGAGCTGCTTCACTTAGTGATCTGTTTTGAAACATGATACATACACAAAGGCAACAGTTTATAACTTCAGGCAAGTAACTAATTTTGAATAGAAACTTTATTTCTAAAGGGATTTAGTAGTATCACTGGTGGTAAAGAACGGTGCTTATTGTTTTAATAAGCAAGGCTACCCTCTAGATACTCCACGGTAATTTTTTATTTATATATACACCTTCACTTACCAACTCCCAAATTAAAGTATAGTTGATGAATATATCACTTTTACTACAGACTGAAGTATTTTGCAATGGCTCAGTGCAGGGCTAGCTAAAAGATTACATATTTTAGACATGAAATGATACCAAGTACACTTTAATTGCACATTCTTCAAACCCAGTCTTCAAGTTTTCTTTTTTTACTTTTGTTTCCTCCCATCTATGATGATCTGTACAGATACTGCTGTGGCACATCAGAGCTCTTAAGATAGTTATTATAGATTCTATAAAGTAACATGAGTCAATATTTTTAATAGCATCCTAACTCACACCTGTAACTCTTGTTTGTAATTTTGAAGCCCTGAAAATGTGCGACAGAATAGATTATATATTGTAGTCATTATTACTGGAGTTATCCATATTGTACATTGTTAGAATTATAGATTACTATACTTTTAATTAGCCAGATGTAAAGGTTTTTTAGCAGAAGTTGAGAAACTTCTGATGCTTTTACCACTTCTCATAACTTTGATCTCTGATTAAAATTAAATAATACTAACAGTTGTTTTCTGAAATTCTTGCTGCTTTATAATTGTTTCTAAGAGCATCAAAGACTAGAATGAAATTGATATTCTTATAACTTAATTAAAATGTTGTTTTACTGCAGAATACTAAGCATAACCTTCATGATCAGACTGTGCATATGAAACCACTCATTATTAAACTGCAGAAAAGAATTTGCACATGTTTAAATACAAATAAAAAGATTCAAGCCAGACTTAACTTCACACTTGAATTTGCAACTTCTTTTCTTAAACTTATCTGTTTGCTCAAATGTCTTGACATTTGATAACTTTTCCATTCTATACTCACAAATGTCTCAGGTTTAATGGAAAACATTCACAATATCCATGGATAGGTATACTTCATCTCATCCTGGACTGAGGTCAAATCAAGTAAATCCCTGTGTCTGAACATAGGCCACAGAAGTCATTAAGCTTTTATATAGATTATAAAGGTGAAAATACAGTTTGCTCTCCTGAGGGAGGAGAAGACTTCCTGTGCGTGCAGCAATGAGTTCACACACGTGTAGTAGCTCTAATGTACGATGCATTGAAACTGTTGTTGGTGCACTTTGCAGTTTGATGTGAGCACACATGACAACTTCATGTACATCTGCTGGCGTTGCCATGATTGTAGCTCTTACATTAGCTCTTAGGGGGCTGTCTTGTTTATAAATTATATCTTATGCTAGTAGAAGATGTCAGTTTTCGATAAGCCCAGATATAGACTGGAAATGTAATCCCATGCTCTGTCCAGAGATAACAGTTTGAGAGCTATACAAAATAACTTTTGAATGGCTGAAAGTGAGGAATTTAATCTTTTTTTAAAAAATACATTTGCTTTTATGCCCATTAATAATACTTCTTGGTTTTTATCTAGCAGTATTTTTTTAAATTTTTTTTTAAAATGCTCTGGAAATGTTCCATAGGTAAACAAATACCAGCAATGCCATGTCTTCAGGGCAGGTAGAGGACAAGGTAAGAGTTAGAACCAAGCTGTGTTTGATGAATTCTATGTTAAATAATAATTTCCAGTAAAGACTTTTTTTCATTTAATTGTATTGAGTTCTGGAATATTTGAGAACACCTAGAGTGACCACTTTGCAGTGTCCAAGTTAGCCCATGTTGAGCATCTGGCATTTTTTATAAATAAAGTGTTTGGTATATTAGTTTTTGGATTGAATCTTATGGGGATTAGATGATCTAAACTTCTTAAAGCTGCTTCTACTTCTTTCAGGGAAAATTTAGGAAAAGAGGTGGTGATGCTTTGATATCTGTTTCTTTTTTTTTTTTTTTTTTTTTTTACTGTGTTCCTGCAACCATCTGTTCTTTTTAATTTAGTTTTATGCCAGAAATTTCTTACTCAGGGTGAAACTAGCTTTATGCAAAATACTATGTGCTTCTTACATCCTCATTTTTGCACAAGGATAACATTCCTTTGCGCAAGTCTCAAACAGAAAAAAAAAAAATGTTAAATTTAACTGGTGGCTTTCTTGTGACCTTTTTTATTGACAGCTTTTTTAAAAACATGGTTAGTAATATACTGATATTTAATAAGTGACAGTTGATGTTGCACAGACCTCAAAGGCTTTTTGTTCTTTGTTCTCTGATACAGGATTTCATATGTGAGGCTGCTGTTTGACAGCACTGCTTGCTGTAATGTTTCCTATCTTACTTTTGTCTGTGGTGTAGTTTAGGTGGATCTGCAGACATTTCAGCAGGATGCAGCCAGAATACATTGTTTTATGGAAATTAGCTTCTTCCATTTTTTATTTTTGTGTCATTTTATTTTTACCTGTTTCAACGTATGTTTCACAGAGGACAACAGTTACAATCAACAAAGTATGCTAATTTAAGAAGCAATCACTGGAAGCCAAAAATGTGGCATAAAGTTAGCTAAATACTTCTTGGAGAGTAGACAGTATAGTTATAATTTTTCATGACATTTGGTCTTGATTAATCATGTTTTACTTCAGAAACAAATTAACTGACCATATGTGACATGATGTTCTATGTGTTCTATATGTACCAGCTTTATAATCCAACAGAAATCACATTATACTAGAAACTTTGTAATGCAATTGTTAGTGGAACTTTACCATTTTCCATTTATTACAAATGCTCATTAAAAATACAAATATAAATACTACAAGTTGATGAGGGCTTAGTGACAGTCTTGCTACCATTCAAACAGAGCAGACAGCGTTTTAAACACAAGAGAACTGAAGCTGATACCACCTTGCTTTTGTTGTGCAGATTGCTCCTTCCCTCTCATATGTCCTGGCAGAGAGACTCACTGACTGTCCATTAAATGCATGAAGGCAATAGGTCTTCTTCAGCTTCATCTCTTGATAATCACTGTGGAATGCCAAGATCAGAAGAGGAGGAAATGCTTAATGGGAGATAGGGAGATGAATGATACATGTCTTAAAAGGGACATGTAAAATGGCCTTTTCTGTTCTCATCTGGCCAGATAAAATTCTCCTGATTTCTGAGAGCTTACAGGGTAAGGAAAGTCCCAGAGATTTCATTAAGCTATTGCTTTTACTGTGTTATTCAGTGGATTTAATAAGAGTCTGATTTGAACAGAGAGGAAGGAATTTCATGGAGAGGAATATCAGGCTTCTAACACTAACTAATTTGTATCAGACAGGTTCTGAAAAGTAGTCCTCCTAAAGTAAGCCTCTTAAAGGACAATTTACTCTCTGACAATTTATTTGAATTTGATTTCTTTAATCTTAAAAGACACTTTCTGGATCTCCTCCCCTACCCCAACATTTATTTCTCCGCTCACATTTTCCTTTGAGGTGGCAAATATTTGGGGGAAAGGAATAGTAAGGCATCTTTTCTGTGATGTTTCAAGTCATTTTACTTGCAGACAGGTGAACTTGAAGATTGACTCTCAGCATGGGTGATTATTGGAAGCATGTTGCAAGTATTCCACAGCAGAAAGTATTTCATTATAGGTGCAGCCAAGATCTCAGTCAAGAGGTGCATTTCAAAGAATAAATAACAATGAAGTGACAAGGTATTTAAAAAAAAAAAAAAAAAGTTTATAGTGGAAAGGTGAAATAAAATTACCAGAATCAGACAGGGAGAGCTCTCTTTCAGTACAACTTCATGAAACTGAAATTTAAAGATTTAAAGGCTTTCTAACTCATTGGAAGACTTTAATTAAAAAGTTTTGGTAGATTTTTTTTAATGTATTTTTCACTGTGTCTGGATTTTGATTCTTTATTTAACTCTGCCATATATTCTCTCCAGACAGCTTAGTAGCTCAACCTCGTTCACTATTAAGAAACTAAAAAAATGGCCAAAGGGCACAGAAAGAATACTAGTCTTTAAAATGAAATCTTATGTAATTTTTCCTGATGTCTTTTTGCTCTGTTATCTGTCCAGGAGATCTTTAGTTTATCACTAATGGGAAAAAAAAAAAGTGTATTTAGGCTTCAAAATAAAGCCTATGTAATCTTTATAGTATTATTTTCTTCGAAAGCAGGTTTACAATAACACTATCAGATCTTTTTCCCGGCAGAAGTATATTATAGAACTTATGGAGCAGAGTAGACAGTAATAGCATTACGCAGTGTCTGTGCAGGAGAGCTACCTTACCACCTGAAATATCCAAACTAAAATCAAGACTGTTTATAGTGGGAAGGGGTGCATCACAGTTACTTAAAAACAGTCCGCTGTGGTGGATTGAGGTCTTCTCTGTGTGCATTGACTTGTCACCTAGTGATGCTCTCCTTTTGGAACATGACCCTTTGCTGCCAATAACAGCTGGGGATCCTTTTATTACCTTACTAAGGTAAATAAGGCAATTCAGTAGCTAGTAGAATCTTACTGTTTCAGGTCTAATCTCTATTACCAGAAGTGTGGGAAAGTCCTCCACTTTTCAGATTTTTAAAGTACTAGACTTTCTAAGCTTTTTAATGCCAGTTGCCTTTACAAGCAGCATCTTCTATTGCATTCCTGTCCTTAGGATATTTTAAAAATATATATTTTGTTGTATATTTCTTGTCCAAAATTGCAAAAGGTACAATTTTTACAATTGTGTCGAATCTCCATTTTTAGAGGAGAAGACAAGGCATAGGTGGACAGGAACTTAAAAGTTGCAACCACAAACTAGATATAAATAAATGTTTATTATATTTTTTCAAAGAATTTGGGCATGGCTTGTAAATGATCAAAAACATGCTTGGATGTGATACTGTTACTTGTGGAGTGAGCTTTTGCTCAGAGTGGGAAGAGGCCTTTCAGTCACCTCTGGCAGTTCTACTAATGCATTTGCCATCTGAAGATATCTCCCAAAAAAGATTCACTTTTACTGATGTATTCTGTTTTCTTACCTATTCAGATTAAACAGCCTGTTCTTAATTAGTAGTAAGATTTGGTTCCCAGCCACTCCAGGTTTGTCCTCTCTGCACTCAAGGGGCTTAACAAAATAGTGAAATCTCGACTGTTAGAGGAAAACTAATGGGTTTTTATATCTTGGAATTCAAGCCTGGGACCACTGGGTGGGGCTGTACAAATGCCAAAGACTTCTGCTTACAAGAGTTTATAATCTAAGCATGAACTAAGAGACAATAGATGGATACAAACCAAGAAGGAGGAGTAATATGAGGAAACAATGAGATGTTAGAAGGTAGTCATCCAGCAAAGGAGCAACTGGCTTTTGAAGGCCAAGAAAGCAAAGAATTTAAAATAGGGCAATGAAATAGCTTTGCTGGTACTTTCTAGGATGTTTTGTGTGCAGAAGGGCACCATAGAAGAAAATTCTGCAATTCTCCTGCAAGTAAAGGAATGGACAACAGAAACAAGGTACAGTTGGATGATGATAAATGAAAGATGGCAACAGACAAGGGTAGATTATGAAGCACCAAAGAAAATGAGGAGAAGCAGAAGACACTGCAGATTTTTGGCCTATATTGCAATAGCCTCAAATCCTTTTAACTTTTCTTCTTTTAAAGAATTATATTGTGGAACATTAGGGTTAAAGCATCTATCCTACATACAGTATGTTATAGTTTATCAGAAAAGTTACATGTTAATCCGGCACAGTATTTTCTGTTATCTTTAAGTTGCGGTAACTACAGAATCCAAATGATTTAAAGATTGAAGCCTTCTGAGAATACATCTGATTCTTTCCTTTTGTGTGTCAGGTTTTTGAAAATTTCGCTCTGAATGGCTACTGCCATGCTTAATTAGCGAGTAGGTCATAAGAGAAACTGCTTCTTCACCAACTGTGACCAGCAGGTATTGACAAGAAAGCCATGTAAACTCTACAAATGACTGCTGGTGTGCTTAAAACAGCAGAAAAATACGTTCACTTCAATGTCTCTGGGGCATTTAGCTTTGTATATTAGACAGCAGCTTTTACTGGAAATGCGAGCACAGGGCTTGTGAACCTGCAAAAATCTATAGATAACATTCCAGCTGTTTGAAGAAGCCCATACACACTTATTGGTAGAGTGTTGTCAATATTTAACTCAGCAAGTTCAAAACTTTTTTCTAGGGGATACAAAAACAAAAAAGAGATTGTTCATTTTTCCACTTTTCAAAATAGTTTTTGATCTATTTTTGGTACCTTTTTCTTCCAGGTATCAGGGCTAAAGCCTTAAGGCACCCCTTTTCCCATAACAGCGAGATCCTCCTCTCTCTACCACCATGAAAATTTTAATTTGTCTAGTAAAATTATTCCCATAAAGCAGAAAAAAAAAAGTTAGAAGCCTTAGTTAATCTATATTAAATTCTGGAAAGAATTGATACCTTTGCAAATAAAGTCCTGCTGTTTTTTATGTTGTTAGTAGAGAATTAATTCTACGTCCTAATTGCAAGCAACTGTGATTCCCAAATCATGCTTGTGAATGAACTGTTATATTGATCCTTCAGTGCAAGTCATGATGCAGACCAGTGTCAGGAGCTGGCTGGCTTGACCATAGAATCCACATTTGTGAAGGTGCTAATTTGTTTATCATTAGATCCTTTGGCTTCAACAGGCCTAGGCCCCCTGAAATACTTTGCATTATAAATTTGTATTAAACCACAGCCCACCCATGGGGTATGTGTGTATATACATATATATGTGTATATGAAAGCATCTCAATCCTTCTGTATAAAAATAATGAGAAAGTAAGATTCATAAAAGTATTTAGCACACAAATTACACTGTATTAGAGAATGCGGTGTATTTATACCTTGATTAATTATGAAGTCCTCTGTAACTTACTAATTTAAGAGCACTTGTGATCAGTTATGCAGAATTTCTCTCTTTATAAAATTGAAAAACAACACACATTTTGTATGCCTAGTCACAGAGATATGTGTGCATTGTTATTATCTGTATGAATTCAAGAGTGCCATATTGTGCATTAAAACTGGCAAAGAATTAATCCTGCAGACCAGTGTCAGTAAGAACTTTTTGCTACGTTGAATTATTAGTAGGTGCAATTGGTAACAGTAATTTTGTAGGTTGCCTAAGGAATGTGTGGAATTTCCATTACTGGAAATTTTTTAAGATCAAGTTATAGAAACATCTGTCAAGAATGGTTTCAATATAGTTGATTTTGCCTTGGGGCAGAGAGGCAGACTAAGCAACCTCTTGAGGTCCCTTCCACCCCAGTTTTCTGTGATTCTGTGGCATTGTGATGCCACATACTGTAGCTATGTATATAAAAGTTACTCATTTATAAAAGTTTATTTGTACTATTTTATCCCACTCCTGTTTTTTAAGCTTGAGGGATTCATGTGTATAAGTAGGAAGAAAAGGAGAATGGTTCCTAATTAATTATGGAAACTTGAAATACCATTTAATTGGATGCTGCATTTTAAGATCTACCTTGAGAGTGATAAAGAACAGAGTGCAAGGAAGAGATAAAAGCGAAGCAGCATAGATATTGTGGTTTAACCCCAGCCGGCACCTAAGCACCACACAGCCGCTCACTCACTCCCCCCAGGTGGGATGGGGGAGAGAATCAGAAGGGTAAAAGGAAGGAAACTCATGGGTTGAGATAAAGACAGTTTAATAGGTAAAACAAAAGCTGCGCATGCAAGCAAAGCAAAACAAGGAATTCATTCGCTACTTCCCATCGGCAGGCAGGTGTTCGGCCATCTCCAGGAAAGCAGGGCTCCATCATGCGTAACGGTTACTTGGGAAGACAAATGCCATCACTCTGAACGTTCCCCCCTTTCTTCTTCTTTCTCTAGCTTTATACGCTGAGCATGACGTCATATGGTATGGAATATCCTTTCGGTCAGTTGGGGGTCAGCTGTCCCGGCTGTGTCCCTTCCCAACTTCTTGTGCACCCCCAGTCTACTCGCTGGTGGGGTGGGCTGAGAAGTGGAAAAGGCCTCGACTGAGCGCTGCTCAACAGTGACTAAAACATCCCTGTGTTATCAATGCTGTTTTCAGCACAAATCCAAAACATAGCCCCATACTAGCTACTATGAAGAAAATTAACTCTATCCCAGCCAAAACCAGTACAATAGATCAAGACTTGAAAGTTTACTAGATCAACCTTTCTTATCGAAATATGTTTTAAATGGAATATATCCGTAAAGACAGGACAGAGTATTCTTGTGACAAGTTTATGAGGAGGAAAGACTGGCATTGCTTGAGAGGAGACTTGAATGCTAGAACTGCCAGTGAAGGGGTGAGTGTAGTGTGAAGACCCAATCATGCAGGGTGCTGCAGATTCACAATTGCTATTAAGTTCAGCCCGATCTTAGGAAGTGTAAAAGAGTTGCAATGACAAGTACTGCTTTACACAGTGGATTGTTGTGTGCCACAGAGTTTCCATTTGTGCATTTACAACTGTAGATGAAAGAGCTTTTCAAAATTCAAAAGGTAGACTGCTACAAGGAAATAACATTTATTGAAGAACATCATTGCTTTTATTTCTTTCAGACAATGATGGTACGTTTGGCAAAGTTGTTAACCTTTACTAATTGGTGATACAAATAACATGCTTGTTCAGACCATTCTTCTGTGAAGTTCATAAAAATGTGTGTTTGCAGCTTCTTACTGTATGCCGTGTCCCGTTGATGGAATGAGTGGTACAGTTACCTTTAGGACTCTTCAAAACTATAGATGGCAGCAGATGGCAGCAGCAATGTTTATGCGTATGCAGCTATGCCTGCAACTTATTATCAACTTCCTAAGCTCAAAAACTGAAAACCCAAGGGAGGTGCTAATTAAACTGGAGTTGAAAAAGTAGACTGTTCTGTAACATGTTTCTCTTTTGAGAAAAGGATGGAAAAGCTGGGGGATAAGGAGGAGAAAACACAAGCATTGTTCCTGAAGTGGTGTGGTCTAATAATGGAAAATTAGTTCTCAATCAGACAAATCAGGTACTTGACTCTTCTCCCAGAGCACAGATTAATGTCCTAACAGGGGCCTATCAAACATATTTTAATGAAATACCATTTTTTGTTGAACGTATTGAAATGTTTCAGTTTGGTTTTCTGCAGAAGGAACATAAATTGGAAAACTTTGGAATTTATATAGCTTTGCAGTAGTGATCTCCAGTACATGTTGTAACTACAATTAATATAACTTAGTTGGTATGAGAAACACAGTATGGCTTATTTCATCTAAACTAGACTAAGCTTGCTAGAATTAACTGAAATTAAACCTCTTACGAAAGTACAGCAGTAGTTTTACTGGTAGAACAGAATTCTGGTATCTTGACTCTTGAGGTGTGCCTTAACCATAAGTCATCTTTCAAGCCTAGTAACAATTTATATCTGTGCATATGCATGTCGGTGTTTGTTGGGTTTTGGTCAATTGAAGACATCTGTTATTTTGGGTGATGGGACCCCCATGAATATTACTGAGATCTGATTTTTTAAGTTAATATTATTAATTAATACTTGTGTCATTAAAATACATGTCTACTATTAATTAGTAGTTGTTGAGGATGCTCTTTAAATACTACTGTATAATAATGGACTGGAAGTATTTAGGTTTTTGCAACTGACCCATTTTTAGACATTTTTGCAACATTAGCAGATTCAGAACACAAACAACTACTCCATTTATAGAACACGCATTAAAAATGAAGTAGCAATTTAGTATAGGAATAGTTAAGAGGTCAGTGAAAGTCCCTGCAGCATGGGACTAAAGCATTTCCTTTTATTTGTCATACTGCGTACCATTTTCCATCAGTAAGATAAAAATCTGGTAACATGTAGGTAACATAACTGTTTGTTACCTCAGATCTCTGCATGCATAATTAACTTCCTTATTCCAAGTAGACATATGAAAATAATAAGTGCTGATGATGGTAAGTGCATAAGCAAATATTCACTTTCAAAGAAAATAATATGAGAAAATATTTTCTGTTGCCTTGAAAAATATTTAAAATACATTTTTAAAAGTGCTTACTAATTTTATATACCTCTGTTCTTAGCTGTTTGGCATAGTTATTATCAGGTGATGTGTACCTGGCTGCTCTTGTTAATATGGGCTGTATTTGCAGAAGTCTTGCATTTGTGAAAACTTGGACTTTGATATTAAAGGTTGTCTGTTTAGAATGGAAACATTAAAGTATACTGGAAGTTTCTGAAAAAGTTGCCCTATGTTTCCATCGCTATGGAGCCTTGAAATGTTGTGTGCATATTTCTGAGTCTAATTTTTATAGAACATGACTAGTTTGAGCCTTTTTGGCTCTGGGTCCTCATTTGTCACAGTTAATCAAGTATTTAAGAATGTGTGAGCAATTCCAATGGATTTTGAAAGTGAGCTACTAACGTAAGTCTAAAGGTTTATATTTGCTGAAGTGAAGTCCAAGTGCCAGATACAACAATCTAATTAAAATATTCCTGGACTTGATGTGGAAGATATGTCAACTGAAGAAGATATTGCTGAAATTGCAGCATGATATGGAAATAATTATATACATATTTTGCTTGGTTGTCTTTGTTAGGGGATGAAACCTTTGATAACAAAATAATGTAAGCAAACACTTTTAAACTTAAGTATGGCTTTTTTTGCCTCAAGGAAATCTATTATATGCTTAAATTCAAGAACATGTCTCAGAGCTTTACTGGATATCTCTGTTCAGTCATGTCTTGAATAGAGAGAAAAAGTGTAAATGTAGTTCTAAAAGTTAGTTGAGATATTAACAACTGATCTTCAAGAAATAAGTAGTGAATTACCAAATGGTCTTTTGTGGATTGTGCTTCAAATGTGTATTACATTAGAGACTTTTTATGTTTATCTTCTCATGCTGAAAAGGATTACATCTGTAGACCTTTAAAATGTTATGTATGTGTCAACAGGTAAGCACTCACTTTGTTTTTAAAGTCAGTATTATGTTAATGCTTTTTAAAGCACTGTGGAACCCTAAATACATTGTAGTGCTCTTGCAAAGGCATAAACTGGTAACATTTTAATAGCATCAAAGACTGTTTTCTTCTGTTTTAGGAAAGGAGAAACAAAGTCAGTGATTTTTATTACTTCCTTACTTTCTGAAGAACCTTGAATCTGTATGCATTAATCTACTTAAATTTTACACATGACCATTTTAAGCAAACTAACTATGACCAGTATACTGAACAGCTTATTTCACTGATTTCAATTGTTGTAGTTCACATATTTTATTTGGAACATTCGGTGAAGTTTTCTACTGGAGTAAAATTACCAATGTACCACCAATTAGATTTAAAAAAAAAGTTGTTACATTGCACAGAAAAAAACAAGAGCTTTGTTAAAGAAATAGGAAAGTCCTTAGTTATGGCAAACAAGCTTCAAGGGTTTTGGGGAAGAAAGGTTCAGTGCAAGTGTAATTGTATTTGCAATATAAAGAAGAATGAGTTTACACAAATTTGGTTTGGGCAGTTTTTGTTAGAATGGGAATAGAAACAAATCCTTGAAAGCTTCCATTTCAAGGTAGAAATGGCAGTAAAGTTGAGCAGGTTTAAGACTATTCAAAGTTGTATTAAATGTCTTCTTTCTTCAGAACTGCAAAAGGACTGTGAGAAAATGAGAAGGTTCACTGGGTATCAGATCCCAAAGAGACAGCTAAAGACTTTTTATGTTTAAAATGGAGTTTCCACGATGTCGTATATTTGAAATAGCTTCTGGGTAGACAGATCTTGGAATTACTTCTGCTACACAAGACTACCACCAAAAAATAGTTGTTCAACTGTTCTCTTTTTAGGACATACTTATGTTCTAAATTCATAAAGTATGAATTTTGTTGCATGGTACATTGTATGGACAGCTACAGCAAGCATTTTGTTAGTTATTTCACCACTGTTGGGGGTATATATCTTTCTCATGTAGGTGTGCTCCACCCTTCAATTGAGTTCTTGTGCCATATATTAACTAATTCTCTGAAGCATGCTTTCTTCCTTTCTTGATCCTTCTGTAAAACAGAACTCTTTTGGACAGTAATGTACTTTTTTCTACAGACTGCTAATAACCTATAAGTATGTGTATATTACTTTTACACAGGTAGTTAAGGGAATGTGGGGATGCCACTGTCTATGCAATTATTTAAAGAAGTGCTAAAACCACAAATGCAGAAGTTATTTCTGTAAAATACCTATAATTTGGGTGCAATCTTAAAGTTAAAATCTCAAACAGTTGGTTAGCAGAAATGAAAGGCTAATTGCATTTTGTTTTGTTTAATGGTATAGGAATACCTCCGACTGTTAGTCCTTTTGCTCTCTTTCGGTTCTTCTGTTGTGCTTGGTAGTACTTGTTTCATGCGTATTGTTTTTTTTGTGAAGCTTGAAATATGATACAGCTACAAAGCTGGCAGTCTAAAGTATAACCACAATGCCATACATGATGGAGGCAAGAAGTGGAAGTAGAGATGGAGGAAGGAAAGCTCAGGATGACAAAAATAAATTCAGGATACAATTTAGGCATCTTATCCATATCTTAATAATGCCTCTAAATAGCAACACATCAGTCAGTATTTGGAATGCAAAATTCAGAAATTCACATTTTGTTGTTCTGGATCTTCCAACAACACAGTGTGTGGGCATCCTGTGTGCAGTGAATTTATATATACATATATATGAATTACTGGTCATGCTCTGATAATTGTTTTCTTCACACAGAGCAGAGGAAGCTGTTCATTCAGGATTTGCAGACATCAGTGGACTGGTCAAGGTAGTAGATTCACTCAAAAGCCTATAGAAAACTCAGAGAAGTGGTCAAAAAAGATGTTAGCATGGACAGTTCTGTAAATGTTTATATGCAAGTGCCTGTCCTATAGAGGAAGCTAGAAGTGGTGCCTGTATTTCATACTGCACATTAATAGCATCATATTTCCAGTTTTTCATAATGCCCTAATTATCAGCTATTACAGGAAACTGTTCCGTGCAAATCATCTATCTCAGGCTGAATGTTTCTCAAAATTAACCTATTTTAACTATATCTAAGAGTTGTTTAAAAATAAAATAGGGAAAAATATGGGTATAACCTCTTAAAACTAAAAAGTTTGAAACCTCTGTTAGTTGTAGAAAGGGTTTGCCTCTTTTGGGTTCAGTTTGGAGTCCATAGGGAATGGGGTGTTAGTGGTTACAAACACCTAAGCCTCCACTCCTCTTTGGTCCTGGTCGTATTGAAACACATCTGGTCTTCCTCTCCAAGTGTCTCATCCCTTTCTGTCTGTTCTTTTTGGCTTCTTCAGCACCCTTGTGGCTTTTATGCTCCTTTGCACTGCACAATTTTTCATTGCAGTGCACTTTAGTGTGGCCGCTGCCACACAGCCTGGGTGCCAGGCAGGGAGCACAGAGCCCATGACGGGGGTTTCCTGCTGGGCCTTGGCAGCTGCTGTGTGGAATGGTGGGGCAGGTTTGGGGTAAAAATGCCATGGGAAGATGGAGCAGGCAGCATGCAATGGGTGATTCAGAGAGTTTTGGCAACCAGGTTTCAAAAAAGATGTTGTGTGTGTATAAACAGAAATTAATTGTTTAACAAAACAACACTAAAGCTTCTCAAAGAGCAAGTTGCTGTGTATTTTTTTTTTTATAACCTGAACAAACAATGTGATTTTTCCCCGGCTTCATTCTTGGAAGCAGCTCACGTCAGTAGGTTGCCATTTTCAAGAAAAAAAAAATCACCTTGGGCAGGCACCCAAGTGTGGAGAATTTCAGCTGACAGTTTTTTGGCAAATTTGCATGCAACTGAAAACTGGATTCGCTAATAAACTGTGTTGAGCAGCATTGGTGTAAGTCATTGTAGCAGTAATTAAAATGGCAAAGATAGGTGGGACTAGGGAGGGGGGAGAACTGAAAAAGAAGGAGGGAGGAATAAAGTGCAGGAACAAAAGGAGAAAGATGAAGCCATGAAGGTAAATGCTGAGAGTGCAGAGCAAGTTGAATAGGAGAGAGAAAGATCATGGAGAGCGTACAATAGGTGGATAAAGGTAGATGATAGGTGTCATTTTACTGTAAACAGGTGTCTGCTTAAGTGTTTTGGAATGAGCAGTGTGTAGAGTTGTAGCTCAATTTCAGAGAAGTTGTGTAGTCTTAACCAAATAATAAAATGTTAAGAGTAAAGACATTATGGGGTTTTTAACATTATTTAACCCATTGTTATGAACTGTTCCAAAGCTATTGAATTCAGTGCAAATAATTCTTACTGTCAGGTAGGGTTTATATCATATACTTACTGTAGAGGATGCTTACTGCAAAAACATCATCAAATCTCAGCGAGTGAACTGGAGAGTGCTTTCATCTAGACCATTTCCAAAGCAGTGTATTGGCATCTTGAACCATCTGCTTCTCTTTGGTATTAAAGTACCAAATTAAAATTGTCTAGAATGCAAAAAGGTTCCATTGAATTATTCTAATTCATTTGACTATATCTTAAATAGCTTTATTCAGCTACTTTTGATACATCTCTAACAGTTGTGTATTTAGTCTGTTCTAAAATTGAGATTTTGGCTAAACCTTCTGACAAGAAGGCACTAACAAATCAGTATGTAAGAAATGAAGACATGCCTGTTATTCCATTATACAAGGATAACAGAAACATAAAAACCACAAATAGAACATAAAACCACAATAAGGTAGACTAAAAAAGAGCTTACAAAACAATTTGTTAAAGGCATAAGACTAGCATTATTTCAAATATGCCAGAAACAGGAAGCTTTTTTGTGCCCAAGAATGAACTTCAAACTGACAACTACTGTTCAAGAACTTCACTGTGAGATTATATATTCACAGAGGCGTGTATTCACTGCGAGCTATGAAAATAGCAGCAGTCAAAAAAAAGCAAATTTAATACTAGAAATTTTTAGAAAGAAATAGAATGAAGTAGAGAACATCATGGTTACAAGAAGTGTCACAGTGATGCACCTGCACCTTGAAAAGGTAAAGAGAAGAATGAGTAAGATGAGTAAAGGATGATTAAATCTTTCAAACAAGCAACAAGTAGAACTAAGAGTTTTCAGTCTGGGAAGAAGAAAGTTGAAGGAGGCTATGACAAGTTTACCAACTTTTGAGTGGCGAGTAAATAGATTATGAGTGGTTGTTCACTGACTCTTCTACTGCAAGGATATTTGGGATTAGATGAAACTAGTAGGTGGTATGTTTAAATTAAACCAAAGGAAGGGTTTTTTTTTCGTATTTCATATAGTTATGCCATGGAACTCCTTGCCACAAGCTGCGTTTACATTGATTCAAAAAGTAATAAGACCGGTTACTGATATTATCCATTAAGGACTATAAAGCTAATAATTCTGTCTCAGAGAGCCACTGAAACTCAGACTCACTGGAGGCTGGGGAAGTATGCTTGGAAAACTCACTGTATGTTTGCCTTGGTTTTGTACACTCCCTTGTGTCCATGATGGGCCACTGCTAGAGAGGGGATACAGGACAAGTGAAATGCTTGGTCCGACCAAGTATAGCCTTTCTTAGATTAAGCTTAACAAATGTTTCAGTTAAAACTGCTGCCAAGATGCAAGCGTGCTTCAATTTGCATGTAGTTTCAGAGATGGAGAGCTGGCTTTTTCTTTTGTGTGTTTGTTTTAATTTGACTTAATCTGAAATTAACATCTCCATTGAGATGAATGGGATAGCATTTCTAGATTTTTTTGTTATTGTTACATGAAAGTATGTTACTTTCATGGCTAATTATATTTTAATTTACTCACTATATATATTCATATCTTTTTTTCTGCATTTAATCACGTATCAACAATTGCCTTGTATTTAATTCCTATACTTTCTTTTTAATACATCTTGAATGAGACTTGTGCTGTAGAGTTCACTGCTTATTGGCAGAAAGCTACATTGGACTACACAATTTTTAAGCATAAGAGAAACTATGACCTGGATGACGGAGAAGACATAGGTGATACTAAGTGAGGAAAGGTGCAAGTACACTGGAGGAAAGAACTGGGTGTCAAAATGTTGTTGCTATATTCAAGAAATGACTTGAATAAAATAGTCTGCAGTTTAATAGGAACAAGTACAAGTAGAAATAAACAGAAATGTTTAACTGTACAAATCCCAGGTGTGGAGTTATTGACTAGCTAAGAGTTGCACTGAAGAATTTCATGTGATTTAATGGATTAGAAACTGGCCAAGAATTAATGCCATCCAAGCAAAAAAGCAGGAAGAATGTAAGAATTATTTATGTGGGCCATAGTCTGGAACCCAAGTGAAGTGGTTGGTTGTTCTCTGTGTTAGTGAGGTCTTATCTGAGGAAAGAGGCTTAGGATTTGGTGTCATGATTGAGGTGGATTTGAAGCAACAGAAGGAGTCTAGAGATCAGTAAGAATGGTCAAAAGTCTAGAAAACATGACTCACAAACTGAAATTAAATGAACTGTGACTGTACCCTATCATGTACCCGCTTAGGTTTTTCTTTGTACAGTAGAATGTCTTCAAATTCATTAAAAGCTGTTACAAGACAACTGTTTAGGATTCATCACTTAATCATGTTACTTTGTGCCCTGGCATCTATAATATGTAGAAGGATCTGAGTTCCTAACTTTCTCTGTTAGCTTGCTTCATTTTTTATATTTACAACTGCTTCTCCTCTGGCATGTGACTCTAGTCTGTCATGCTGCTGTCCTCTTTCTTGTTTTCTGTAAGTCATCCAACTTTGCTTATACTTTCAATACCAATGTCAAACTGTATGCTCCAATTGTATAGTTCCTGGTCTTCACTAAAGTTAGTGAAACACGAAAAGTTGTGCTTTGAGCTGACAGTGGAAACTGTGGTCATTTAGTCAGTCATGGAGTTTTTTCTCTGTCCTTCTTTCCACAGAACTCGATAAAGTAAACAAATGCATCCAAACCTATTAAAAAATTATTTAGCCCTTATTTATATGAAATTTCTTTGGAAAATATAATAAAATAAGTAAGTTGTTTGTTATGGATTTTTATATTATCTACCTCCTAGTTATTATGATCCCAGAAGTGCAGATTTCTCAAATTGAATTCTGTTTCCCCTTGAGCTCTGGTAAATTCTATTTTATAGAAGATATTGCTTATTTAAGACACTAAATACTCTATTTTGAAATACAGCTTAAAATGTCCTTTTTCTTTATTGGCTGTTCTTTCTCTTTTATTTGTGTTACATAGCTCTTCAGTAATATTTAATGGCAATGACACTCCGAGATTAATCGTGCATTGTTCAGAGCATGTAACTTTGTCAGTTTTAATTTTGTTGCCTTTTTGTTTCACTGAAACATGTTCTTCCTGAACTTGCAAGGGGATGAGCAAGGGTTATCCTGGTTCATTTATCTAATGTAGCAGTCAAAGTACAAAAACTCCTGAGAAAGAAAAATACACGTAGCTTTTGACTACCTCCTTATATTAACAAATTATTTATGCTTGCAATTTTCTGTTGGCAGCCACCTCTGAACTTCCTCTCTCTTTTGAGAGAGATTGACCAGAAAGAAACACACTGTTCCTGGTCACTCTGAACCATTAGTTTACCAAAATACATTAAAATTGTACTGGCATTTTCTCTCACTGCTTTTGCATACTAATAGTGTGCTTGCCTTTGTCCGCTGCTGTGCATCATGCTGAAGTTTTCATTGAGATTTCTGAGTGTTTCACAAAGAATCCTCAGGGTAGAGCTTTCCAGGAAGGCTGAGGGACCTAGGTGTCCATCTCTAATTTGAAATTCAAATTTCAAATGAATTAGTAACTGAACCTCCCTTAGGCTCCTTTGAAACTCTCAGCCTGTATCTGTTTCTGAAGAGGCGCATGGTGCAAGGTTCTGAATTAACCAGATGCTGTAGATGTCCTGCGCATTCTTACACTTTGATTTCTGAGCTTTTTTTTTAATTCACATTGAATCTTTGCTTTTTACCTGGAAACTAATAGTGAAGTACTTTTTGTCAAAAGGTCAAGTAAACTATGTCATAAACATGAGGGCTGATATTGCTTGATAGGTTGTCAACTCTGTAATTTAAAATCCCTCCAGCACACCTGGATATGTTTCTAAAGATGCATGGTGATTTAACATTTCCTTTATTGTCCTTATTGCTGTAGCAATGCAACTCACCACTACAATCTTAAAAGGAATCCATTTCATGGTTGCCTCTACCTTTCTATCACCTGGACATTCAAGGTGTTTGGATTTGTCCTTGTAATATCACTGCAAGGTGAGAAACACAATTCTGAAGAGCACAAAACAAGGAAGAAAGGGTAATATTTCAAAACTTTCATAACTGTGCTACTAAGTAAATTATTCTATAACTGACTTCTATGGGACTAAAATTAGGCCGGTGTAAATACATCTGAAAAATTTCATCCTCAAGGCTTGTCTTCAAGGGGAAATTGCTGTAAGAAAGCTGACGTGTAAATTTTAAAACACATTAGCTGCTGAGGTCTAACTCCCCATGTGAATAATCTCAGAGTTTGAGGAGGTTGCTCTACTTGGAGAGCATGTAATCAACTGTAAATTCAAACTCCATCTCACTTTGTTATGGCATCACTATGCAAGGTATGTTTCCTCCAGCCCCCCCCAGGAAAATGTGGAAATTGAACTCAAATTCATTCAGTTTCCACTCCAATCACAACCACAATACCATCCTTACCACTGTTGCCTTCCTACATACCTGCACCATAGCAGAACCTAAATTTTCCTAAGGTTTGATATGTTGCAACAAATCTAAGTTCTTCTGTGCTTGAACAGCTGTTCGTATTTCCAGTGTATACACATTTACCTGTTTGCAATAAACTTTTATAGCCTATATTTATCAGCATCAGCTGCATTGCTTGTGAACCCAAGTAGTTTAAATTCTTGAATCTGACTACATTATTTTCTATTACTGCCTGTTCTTTATTTCTCTGTGTGCTATATATGTGTGTATGTGTATTTGTACAAGTATAGAACCTAATTCTGGACATTAAATGTCATAATTTAAAATACTTCACATTCAATTTCTCTTGCATACTTAAAACACAGCAGATCCATAATGTTTTATGAAATAGGTTGGACTTTGTGATTATTTTTCTCCTACTACTTTTAAATTTGACTGAAATTTTATTTCTGAAACATTCTCAGACTGTGAATGACAATTATATCAGTAATTTTTTTTCAAATGTCAGGGGAAATAGCTTCATTTTATGAATGTTTTTGATGTGCTACTCTCCAATTTCTTATATAATTTTGGTAAGCTCCATAGTATAGGAATTGAGACTCTTTAACATTCAATAATTGAACCTCTCATTTCTCACACACTGACACTTCCATGTTGTTTGATTGTAACATCTTGATTCTGATCTCAAAAATTTGCTCTGAATTGTTTGTTGTCTATAAACTCAGAGTTAGTGACTTTTTCTTTTGACTATAATTCCCTTTAAGGCATCAGTAGGTGTGACAGCTTTCCAAGTACATCCATGTCAGACTTTCCCCCCTGGACAGAAAGGTTCTGGAAGAAATTTAACCTGCTCTTAATATTAATGTTCTTTTTGCTTGAAATGTATTTAAATTGATAGATGCCATAAAGAATAAGTGGGACATGAGTGTGAAAATATTTTAGCTAAGAAATGTCAAACTACAAATGTGAGATGAAAATTCAGCATTAAAAATGTAAAATAATGTATACAATTTATAGTGTCTAGAAGAAATACTGTCCTCCCTCGAGAGGAAAACCTATTACCATTGCTTTAAAACAGAGCTGGCATCAATAACTGGTAGCTTACACTGCTTACTTGCATTACGTTTTTTAGCATGCTATAAACAGAAATAACTATTCCATATTTTATAGTTACAAATTAAATTTAAAATCCAGATTTATTTTCCCCTGTGGACACATATTTAAGGTAAGAGGAATGAACATTCATAATCAGAACGCAGAAAAAATCCTTTATTGCCACAAAATTAAACATGATGTTGCTTAAATAGAAGTATACATTTTTCACAAATGGGACTGGGAGCAAATAGTATTATGACTGTGCTTGACAAACCACTTTATGTATCAATGATCAAACGGTGAGATACTAAAAGCTGAGAGTAGGAGGATGGATAGGTTATGATAAGTAATTCTGGGATTTCAGCAGAGACCCTCTTTCCCTAACTAAAAGTTTCATGTTATTTTTTCCGAATTACTGTGTCAGGTTGTTTTTAAATTTAAAGTTCTTCTGAAATGGCACAACATTTGGACATGTCATCAGCTGCAAACAGGTAGTCTGCAAATGTTTGCCAGAGAATTGTTACACATGCCTGAGTATGTTTCTTCCATCTTGCTGAGTTGGAAAATGATTGTATCAGGGTCTGAGAACAGGCGACCTTCAGTGGAGTTCTCAGCCATCCTAGAGATAAAAAAGATTCAAATGCTCACCGTCTTTAAACATTACACCACCATTTACCTAGGGAATTAAGATTCTCTAGTCTTACATTCAGCACTATCCAACTCCATTTTATTAATGGAGTAAAGTACCGTTCACTGTGAGTAATGGAAGCAGAATGTCTTTCTGATTTTATGTGCTTTTAGGCAGTCTGATTTGCAAGTGTTGGTTTGGTGCTTCACTTTCTGTTTTTTCTGTGAAACCCACTGGACTTGCAAATTAACTGGTATTCAGGTGTTGACATTTGTTCTTCAAAAGGTTTAAAGTAACTGCTAAGCTACTGATGAAGGATGCCACAGAAAACCTGCTGAATGTACTTCTGTTAACAATCCAGAAAAACTCAGAATGCATTGAAAATGGACAAAAATAATGTACTCAGAAGTAAAATGCACAGTGAGATAATTTTTTTTTTTTTTTTTACAAAATTGCACCATGCATAGGGGCTGGTCAGTGTGCTTATGGCGCAAGAGAAACAAGGATCAGGATGCACAAGATGTGTACTTTATGTTTAAAACCATCACGTACAAACACTTGCTTTATATAGCAGTGCTTTAGTGGTAATGGAGAACAGGTAAAAGAGAAATGAGGACTGAACCCCAACTTCTGTTTTTTGAATTTCCCAAGGAAAAATAAAATGGACTAGAACAGTATGGAATGTGTGGGTTGTAAGCTATACAGTAAGAAAAACAAATTTAATTGTGGCTAGACAATGGCAATGATAGATCACAAAATCAATCACCTCCTCCTACAGAAAGTAAAGGTCTTTTGCCAGTCTGGAACTTTAATAACAACATTTTGTGCTTTGTTTTTTTGTCTCTCTTATTTGGGAGGGAAGGAGACTGAGAGGGAGAGGGAAAACGCAAGATAATGGAAGTACGTTTTGCCTTTATGCCATGTTAAAGTATTGATCCTTAGGGAAATGTCCAGTTGTTGTGGCAATATAAGACCCGTCTGCTCTCATACCGTATCTTTTTGAGTAGCTGAAATCAGGGGGTTTACAATCAGTTAAAGTACATGTGCTGTACAACCTGCTCACTGGTAAGAGAATGACTTTGAACATTCTAATGCTTTATTGCTCTAATTAATATGCAGTGAATTATGAAAATATATCAGAGCCCCTCCCTATCTCTGCCTCTTTCTCCTCTGTTACAGGGGTTTCTAGCACCTTGCCGACTACCAGAATAGTGATAACACCGTTCAGACTTAAGCAGGAAAATATTAAAAGGTCATTATAAGATATCTAGGTGCAACAGATATTTTCCAAATTGATAGTACAATTTCAAATAAAAAAGTACTAGTTATAAATTTTATCATCTCAGCCAGCAAACACAATATTTGAATCTGGGAAGCAATCTTACCATGCTCCAATTCAGTCTCTGACCACATCTATCGTGGCTCCTCCTAGTCAGAGTTTCTAATGTGACAAACCCTTACCATTTGTCACAAGTCTCACAAATTTGAAGTCTTAAAGTCCAGATCCTGAATATATGTGATGGCTCCTAAATATGATTTTACCTTAAAGACCTAGGTGAAAATTGACAGACAGAGCTTAAAGGCTCCAAAGAATTGCTGTAGGCACTCTCAGCCATCAAAGAGCCTTTCTGAGAAGTTGTAACTGATTTGAAGTGAAGCAGCATTAAATGAATAGTGTGGAAGGCTTATCTGGGTGCAAAGTAACACTGAGCTATGGGGGAGAAGTGATGCTGTATGGTGCGGAGCATGTTCTGTTTGAATTAACCATGCTATTTGATGCAGTGGTACTGCAAGGATTTTTCCCCTGGCTTTTCAGGTTTAGAGAACAACCACAGAAAGTGTTTTTGTGGGGAGAACTTAAGCTTGTAGATGCAGAGATTTGTTTTTGCACAGGGAAGTTGTCATAATAACTGGCTGGACTGAGGGAGAGAAGAAGGAGTTACTTCATTTTCCAATGAAGTTTAAGAGATTTTGACATATGTTCGTATATCTTTAATGCTTTGACTTTGGTTGGACCACTAACAAACCTACTGGTTCAGGCTGTACATCAAAGTTTGAAAGACTGGGACTGCAGAGAGGCTTTTCTGTCTTTCCTAACTAAGAAGTTCAAAAGACAGTCAGATAGGACCCCTATTAAATCTCAGAAATCCTAGAGATAAGCAGAAGTGTTTGGTATTAGCTATCCGCTCTCAGACTTTTCAGATTGGAGAGTATTCTTTTACTGTATTTTAACATAGTACTTCAGCAGTGGGAACAGGTCTGGTAAGGAGCAAAGGATCTGATTTCTACTTTTTCTATGATACCCAGAAAATAAACCATCTTTTACTTATTCTGTGTTTTCAGACTGTCATCTTTGACTCTCTGTTTTAGCCTGAGGAGCAGTACCAAAGAGGCACAAGTTTGGCACGCTGGGCTCTTTTCTGTGTTGTACTCTGTTTATCAGGCATTTTCAAATGTTTCCTCAATTGCTTTCATTCCTGTGTCTCTGCAGCTGCCTGCTGGGTTGAACATGCACGTAACTCAATAATGGATATGTGTTGAAGGTATTAATTGAGTTTTTATTCAAGAAAAGTATTATATATTTGTTTCTTTTCTAATGTGTTTGCCTGTTCTATATTATGGTGTTATATTTACCTCCTTTGTTAGCAAGGAATTGCTTACCAGTGTAAGACAGAGTTATTATGCCTTTTTACTGCTTTCTGTATTAATCAGTTTTAAGAACTGCTAGACAGTTGCTTTCTGTGGTCTCTGACTTCAAGCCCTGCACGTTTATTTACTTTGAGGAAAGGTAGACTATGAGGCTTTTTTTGTATAATTTTGGATTCTTTGATGCCCAAAGTCTCTCAACTTGCCTAAGCTCAGCGTGGACTGGGTATGTATGTTTCTTGGTTTTGCAAATCCTATTATTTCATCAAATATTCATACTCATTCAGGCCTTTTGTCTCTGATCCTTATCTTGATCTTGTCTCTTATCAGGGCCTATGCCAGTACCCAAAATTTCAAAATTAGATTTTCAGCCTTAAATCATCTAGATGACTTATGTTTTCAGCTTCTTTATATTCTCTCACATCCTCTGTTTTATAGTCATTCTTTACAAAAATTTTTAAAAAATTGCTCCTGAGCTATTTTTTATTTTTCTCTGTGGCATATTTTTCACAATCCTGAGTTAACTAAAAACTATTAAAAATATCAAGTACCGAAGAAGTAGCTGGAGTCAGAAAAATAAATATGTCCTTTGGTTGCATGCAGTAATGAAGTACTTTTTAAAATTTGTTCAGTCATCCTTTACAAGGCCAGATCATTTCAACTCTGATGGGCCTTTCAGCTGCTTTGTTTTATTGTGGGTGAATTCTCAGCTCACTTTACACCTGTGCTTTTTCAGTATATTCCTGAGCCAAGGAGTTGGCTCCTTCTCTTAGTGTCTGAATTTGACATTAGGCGGCCTCCAATCTGCTGATTGTTGGATAGTAGGACTTACTACCAAGAGAAGGATCAGTTTATTTTATGCCTTGAATAATGGGGATATACAGCAATTATACAGGACCCAATACAGTAATTCTTATCAGTCAGCATCATATAACTACTTCCCAGAGACTAATGCCAGAGCCTTGGAAAAGTTCTCCAAAAAGATAGTATAAACAGAGGGTAAGATTCTGAGCTTGGCTCAGCAGACTTGGCTGAAGTGCTTAACTGTGGGAGAGCACTCAAGGTGGGGACAAAGGAGCCTCCTTGCCTGCAAGACTTCTACTTCGTGGCTTCTCTCCCTGGCCAGCTCCTTACATGTCACTTCTGGCTGTCTTAGGTAGCTCCCAGTCAGCTGCCATTGTCTGCCTGGAGTGCTCTCAGCCTGCATTGGGGCAGCGCTGAAAACATAAGGTATAATATTGACAAGTTCTGCCCAGAAAAGCTCTCCTGTGAGACAAAGCCTTCCCTTTCTGGAGTCCTTGAAGTTGTCATGCTCTAGAATCCCCACCAGTTCAGATTAGCAGGGGTTCATGGGGTTTTTTTTGTGTTGGATTTGTTTTTGGTTTTGTGTTTTTTGTGGTTTTTTTTTTTTTTTTTTTAAAGGCCAGGAAGCTGTGCTCTTTACAAGAGAGAATAACAGGGTCTAGGGTCACCTGTTTGGCATGGATTTCCTCTAGGAATTTGCTATTTTGTACAACAGAGAGCTAATCTGTCCTCGTCCCTATCGAATGCTTCTGTTGCCATCTCTGACCCTCTGAGGAATCTTTTCCTTTGAAAGACAGGTCTCTCATAAATCCTCTGCAGCAAATTCTAATTTTAATTCCTAAACAACAGTGAGTATTAAGGTGTTCTTTGTGACAATGAGTGTGGGCAAATGAAGAATATTCAATTAATTATACCAGAGGTAGAGAGGTTGAAGTTTTACCTTAGGAATAAACAAAAAAGCTAGTTATCAGCCAGACATCGTTACATCTTGCACCTTTATAATTACACAGTTACTGCTTATTTGGCTAAAGACCTGGCATGGCATCTTTGTTACTTCAATTTATATTAGTCCTGATGCATAATTAACAATTAGAGGTATAAGTTTAATTCAACAAAATGATAACGCAATTCCATTTGAAATATGCCCATGTGATATGTAGAGTGATTAGACATATAAAATTGGCCTTGTCATCTGTATTAATCTGACCACTGTCTATGCTTTACATCTTAATAGGAACGGATTTTTTTTTTTTTTATGTCTAATTAGACGTATGCTTAGCAGGTACCTGGCTTTATGGACTAAACATATTAAGGGCCTTTATGAAATTGTAATTCAGTAACTTTTATGTGAATGGTTTGAATATGGTATTTTTCAGAGATACCATAAAATATAAACGTGTAGGCTACAGCTGTAGAAGGTTTATTTAGCTCAGAAATATATTAGTGTATTTATACTGTGTATATTACCATGTATAAGATACTGCTAGTATATTTGCAGTCATATTATCATCAGGCAATTTTCTGCCTTGAGTTATCAGAAAAGGGAATTAGAAAATATAATGCTAGCCTTAGGGAAGCAAACTTTTTTCAGAACTCCTATCTGCTAATATCACCTGCCAATGATTTAATGTGTTTATAGTTTACGCTAACCTTTCTTAGCTTTCCTTTTTATCCATTATAGTCTGTGTACCTGGTAGAAGGGAAGCCTGCAGCCAATTGCCGTTACTTTGCAGCTCCTATCTTTACTCACCAAATAGCTATTTTCTTTTTTATTCCTTTTTTTATTCCTGTAAGGTAGTAACTGTTGGCTGTTATAAAACTGCAATCTTATTAGAAAAGGTTCATCCAAATAAATTCACTGCTGATATTAGGACTTTAAAATGTTAATGTCTTTGTCTTTCTTCAGGATAACATATGTTTTTATATTGATGCTGAAAGAGACACCTTTAGACTCTTTCATTTCTGCTAGAGTTGTTATGACAGCAAGATAGCATTTTGAGACAGTCTGTGGGATCATGTTTTTTTAGGTAGTGCCTCATTTAAGAATTGTTAGTACATCTCCCTATTAAAAATATGTCCATAGTTTGAGTAAAAATGAAAGTGAGCAAAATTCTTCAGTGCATACAAGAATGTTAACGTTCTTTATCAGCAATATGAACTGCTGCCATGTTTGTTTGACTCTGAGATCTGTGGTCCTTTTTGTACTTTCTTAGTCCTCTACTCCTTGTATAACCAGGGACCAGTGGAGCTCAGCTTGAAGCTCTGTTACAAAACGACAATGTCATATTTTACTCACACTCAACCTTTCTTGCTTTCCCCAGTTTGCATCAGACTCCACAGTGGAAGGTATTCTTCATGTCCAGTCGGTGTATGTTCATGGAAACTGACTAACCTCTCCTGACAGATTTTGATAAAGCCCAGTAATGACATCATGGGAATGTTATTTAATTATTACACTTAATCTGTCAATGGAGTATAGAGTAAATGTGTAGCAGAATAGTGTCTTGCCCTATCTAAAGATAAAGTGTTATCATGTGCTGGGATAACTGTCCTTTCACACATAGTCTTTAGTTTCATGGAATAGTTAATTTGGGATTCTTCTGAATCAGATCTCACTGAAACTTTTAGGATGCAGCTCTAACCATATTCAATTGCCCCTAATTGATCTCATTCTAACATAAATCTAAAATAATTGCACTGCTTGTAATAAAATTAAGGTCTACTCACAATTGTTTCTATGTAGGAAACTTTTTCAAAATTTTAAATATTTTTCACACTCGGAAATGTGCTCTCATTGTCTCCTGAACTCAGCCTAGACATATCTGACCTGTGTGGATAGAAGTAGCTGAATTTTGTTTCCTTTCGCTTCATGTTAAAGAGGATACTTTTTTGTTCAACCATTGGACATGGTCCAAGTATTTTTAAATGTCCATTCTTTCACAAACAATTCGGTAAAACAGAATTAAGGTATTATGAAGAGGACTTTTGACAGTTGTATTAACTTCCAACATTTAATGCTTAGAATTAATAGAATTAGTCATTGCTTTATTGGATTTGAATAAATTGATATTGGATTGTATTAAGTAATGTGCCCCATATGCGCTGGATTATTCATTTGCCTGTTTTTCAAAAATGTATAAGCCATACTGAGAACAGATTTGCATTTATTATGCTGTGTAAGCTCTACTTTTACTAAAGGAAAAAAAAAACAGCTTAATTTCAGATATTTGAAAACTTTTAGAATTGTGGTGGTGTTAGTGTTATTTAGAATTATTTATTACATAAAGCCAGTCTGTACATGGATACTTTACACTGGCATAACTGTCATCACAGTATGATTTTCTTTTAAAAAATTCCTGAAATAGTTCGCCTTATATTACCCTTGGTTGTGAATACAGTCAGGCTGCTGTAGCTTTTTTTATATTGTCAGCATTAGAGATGCTCTTAATTATAGAGACATAATTGAGCTGTTACAAATTTGTGTGCCAATAAGCCTTAAAATATTTGAATTGTACTCTTCTCAGTGGCTGATTTCTGTGTTGGGATGAGTTGATATCCAATAGGAATAAACAGGAAAAGCAGTAAACTTTTTAAAATCCAAATATAGTTTTAAAAATCAAGACAAAAATTGATGCTTTGTTATACTTGTTCTGACCACCTCCCCTTGCCGTAGTTTTCAGCAGCAAACAGGAGTATTTCTGCACAAATACATTGAAACAACAAAATCCTGAGTTCATACTTTGTTTCAATTTGAGGGGGAGCAAGTGGTAAGAAACTGCCCGTATTCCACAAAATACTTGAATCTTATGCTGAAGCTTTTCAGTTCAGCATGTAACCCAAGTATAAGTTACCATAAGAGATGTGAGTGGCTGCCATGAAATGGCACAAAGTTGGAATTGGAAGGGGAATTGGAAGCCCTCGGGTTTTTATTCTTGTTTGGACTATAAACCTGTTATACGACCTTGAGCAGATCACATTAACCCTGACTTTCCAAAGCATTTGCACTCCTGAACTCGATCTATAGATTGGTCAGCTGCAATTTCCTGTAAGGTGAGAATGGTGCCTTAATAGGGTGCAGGCAGTTCATTAACACAAAGTGCTGTGAAATTCTCCAATGAAAAGCATTACAGGCAGTGGAAAGCATTATTAGAAATTAATAATGTTATAAATTAGTAATAATAATATAGTTAGGTTTACCCTATGATGTTGTACTTTACCCTGAAGCAAGATAAATCATAAGCCATTTAGGTTTCTTTACAATGCAGTGCAGCAGTTAAGGGTCTTTAGAACATTTCTTCAATATTAAAAGGATTTTTCTGCCAGGATATTAGCTTCTTCAGTCTAGTCTAAGGTTTTAAAAAAATAAAACATACAGAAGTGCAAGGTATGATTTACTTAATTAGTCCTCTTTGCAGCATAAATTTCTTTCTGAACTTCATTTCTGCTTAATAAGTATCATATCTGTTGATGTTCCTTATGTTACTAAGCAACACCAACACTACCAAATAATAGTAAAAAAACCCACATAATAAGGCACTATAATTCTGATCATGTATCATGGGGTTAATTTCTTAGGAATACTCGGAGATTCAAAGAGTGTTCAGTGCAGCAATATAAAATATATTGTTCTCATTATAAAAAGTAGTTCATATCTTCTAAAAATGTGCATTTAATTGCATAAAGGCAGAAAAGCAACACAAAAATTATTCAAATAACATTCCAATTATATTTGATAAATCATCTTTAAAACCTTTACATTTATGTAGCAATTATAATCTAACCACAGGATCTAACAACTTAGAGCTTCATCAAAATCAATCAAATATCTTAGGCTGAAGCTGGAATGTTGTTCTGATGGAATTGGTCCCAAAGGCAATTTCGATCTATTTAGGCACCAGTTTTACAGTGCATTCTGAATTTGATTATTTCTGGTATTATTTCCTCGGTAAGGTTTTGTTCTAGCAATGACTCTAAGAAATTTCTACTATATAAAACAATTAATTAATTGCAAACTGGTTAAACTAACATAATTGTTTTCAAAAATGCTGCTAATACTTTGGTCCACAGAAAGTGCAGTATCTCTTCTGTTACTCGCTTTCTAAGTGTGTTTTATAGAGAACTGCTGATTTCAGGTGGTAAATTAAACAGACTCTCACATCACATATGAACCTGAGAATATTTTGGAAGACCCGTCTTTCCCTAGCTCTAAGTATGAATTTCTCATTCAACTTCCAGGCTTCTTTGAACAACAGTATTTGCACCTGATTCTTAGGTGCATGAAACCAAATAACTATGAGTTAATCAGGGATAAAACAATATTAGTGTGTTGGGTTTTTTAAAATAAAATAAAAGAGTGAATTTGAGCATTTTTTAATCCATCACCAGATCTAGGAAGAACACACCTCTGTCTACACTACTGCAGTCCCCAGTCTCAAATACTTTTGTATCTTTTTTTACACTGGTTTTAGTGTATTTCAGAGAAATTCCTTCTTTCTTATCTCCCCTTCTATTTTTTGTTTAAAGTATAGCCTAGTTAGTCTCAAAAATACTTCTCAAAAACTCTAAAAATAATTTTCTTTCTGGTTAGATAAAGTTGCCTAAAATATCTGTCAGAATCAGTTCATAAAACTGTTTCAAGATGGGACAGTTCCAGACTTTAAATTAGAAAATGAACTATATGTTTCCACCTTGGTATTTGCAAGGCATTTCTTGCTTGGCAGACATTCAGGCTGGTCTTGGCTTAGTTTCAAAGTGCTTGTAATCTAAGGTATACAGGTGTATATACGTTATAATGTATAATGTGCTGTGTGTATCAGCACAAAAAAGGTAAATTGAAAAAAAAAAAAGTAAGGTATTTACAAAAACAATTCTTCAGTCTTCCTGAAAGAATTTTTATTTCAAAATGAAGATAAATAGAATGTAAATTAACACTGGGGTTTCGGAACAGGTTAAAAGAAAGATTAACTGCTCCTTTGTTCCCCCCCCCCCCCCAAATCCCAGCCTACGGGCACCACAGGTCTGGAAAGCAGCTGTACTGCCATATATTCCTACTTCAGAGAAGAAAGGAAGTGTTTTCAAAACCATCTTATGCGTAGGTCTGTCCTTACTCAGAATGGACTGTTTAGGAACTTTGTGAATCACCAAAAATTTGGCTTGAAATTATTAAAGCAGAGTCAGTGCCTACAACCATGCTTAACATCTGAAGGCCCGTATTTTCAGGAGTCAGCGGGGGTGCGGTGCCTCAGATTGCATGGTCACTGTTGTATGAGAGCTTTTCAAAACCAACATTAGCTGCGGTTATATCAGAATGCATTTTGATTCCTGAGCAGCACTAAATAGCATGTTTAACGTTTCCCAAACTTGCCATCCGAAAGAGTAGTCATTCTGAAAAATGTGACTACAAATGGGTTTGGTACAAACATCTGTTCTTCTGTCCTGTAATTGCCATAGAAATGCTTGCATTCCCTACTTTGCTTGAGAACTTTAAATAGAACTTCCATGTGAAGTTCTTAGTAAAAAACTTGTGACCTTTAAAATGAAACTTCCTTTCAGGTTTGTAAGAGAGAACAATATTTTCTCCAGTCTCTGATTACAAAGCCAATTTGTACTTGGACTTTTCCAATATTTAATAAGTGTATGCTCACACACTTTACCTGGCTGAAGCTGTGCTCTTTTTGAAGAAGCAGTTGCCCTTTAGGTCTTGCTTGGGCATAACAGGGAATGCTGTTCACAGATTTACTCACTAAAGGTCATAGTTTATTTTTAAAATGGCAATTTTAGGGTTAATATTTGCTATCTATCTGTGAGTTTAGAGCTCATTCAGGCTAACAAGAGTCATTCCTTAGAAGTCCAAGAAGCTGGAGTAGGTTTTAATAAGATTTAGAAAATAGATGTAATGAATCTGCTACATTGCCTAGACTCTTATTATCAAAAATGTTCTTATGTTAAATGTTTAAGTGTGTAAAGTAAGCCTCAAAGTAAACAATTTTTAAATAGAAATACTGAGTGCTCCTCAGAGCCATGACAAATGGGAATTGGCTGTGTTTTCTAAGGTCGTTTCTAAGAGGCCAAGTACTGTGACCAATATATTCAGAAAAAGAAAGAGACTAACTGACAGCAGAACTGAAGAAGGAGCTAAAGTTGCAGTAGTTCTGAGACTACTTTAAAATATGAGCCATAATTCAAATAGATTCCAAAAACTGTTATTGTTTTTAAAATGACTGCTGCTTCACGGTATGAAATAGCTTGTTTCCTCATGCTACGTTGAAAAAAAAACCAACAAGGATCTAGATCTATCCTACAAATCTTAAAATGTTATAATTGCTCAGAAAAGGGATGAAGTCCAAGAATCCTCTCAATGAGGATTTGTCCTGTAAGATTTTCAGACATAGAAACGGGCAATCCAAGCATAGTGGTTCCAATGCAGGTGTTGCATTGATCTGAATTTTTTATCACTGCTATTGTGATGGCAGATCTGTTAGCGATCTGTTTCAAATAATATATACAGGAGTTATCCAAGAGTTTTCAAATGTTAGCAACACAGTTACAGTGACATTTTCTTTCACTTATATGCGCACATACACATACCTGCAAGCTTAAAGCTTTTTTCAAATTTTTAAGAGATTTAACATTCACCACTTCCTTAAAATGATCTTAATGTGGATTAAGAAAAAGAAGGTATCCAGCTCCAAACAGACTTGCTTCCCTGCAACAGTTTTTTAGGTGTCCAGAAAGCATCTCTTATATGGAGTTTTGGAGAAATTGCAGAATATTAACTGAAGATTTGATTTTGCAAAGATTTTCCCAACACTTCAGTGAGTATGGTTCAAAACACCTGGATAGTTGCAAAGAATCCCCCCGTCTCATTTGTTTTTGCCACACTGACCCAACTCAGCCATTTCACTGTTGCTTTGCCACACTGTTAGTTTTCTGCTCTAAAGGGCTCAGATTCCAAAATTTTGCCTATATCTGTGCTTTGTGTCTAAGTAAACAGAACTTTTTTCGTATGATCCATAGCTCACTGGAAACCAAATGGATGCATCACCATCCAGTGCTCTCATTTAGATTAGGATATACTATTCTAGCAGGGAACTTGGGGAAAGGCATTGACGTTCAAAAACGCTTTGGAATTATTATTAATATCATATTGGGGATGGTATATATGGCAAGAGAAGTATATGGTATATACGGAAGAGAACTAGGGAAATCAAAGCAACCAAATAATGGTCAGGAATTTAAAATCAGGTAAACAATCCTAAAGTTCTACTTAAAGGAAATAAGAGCTATTGAAGGGTTAGTATCCATCACTGATCACTTATGGTTAAGGAGGAAAACTACATGAGGGGTTTTTTTGTTCTTCTGAAATAAAGTCAGGGAAAACAAATAACTTCGGTATACATTTTCTGTGGTGATCACAGATTAGATTTGTGAATTGAATGTGAGTTGAATTTCCAACTGGTGATGGGTTTAGAAATACTGATTTGTCTTATTTTATTTTGTAGATGCTTCAGAAACTTGCTGTGTACTTACCACGGGTTCTGCCAACCAACTCAAGAGGGGACTTACCTATTCTTTCATTAGTTGGGCGTAACATTATCTTGAACTAATTATTCCGCTCCACATGGCCTTCCTACTAGTGTCAGCTTATCTTCTGCTGACTCATGCTCAGGGTGCTCCTGTTGAGAATGGGGCACTGTTGGAAACACTGAAGTCACAAGTAGGATTATTCAGCAATAAAAGTGAACACTATCTGGCACAGGTGAGACCTCCTGGCACAAGCCGACAAATACCTCAGACAATCATCATAGGAGTTCGCAAAGGAGGGACAAGGGCTTTGCTGGAAATGTTGGATATTCATCCTAATATCGTGGTAGCAGCTACAGAAGTCCACTTCTTTGACTGGGATGAAAATTATGTGAAAGGAATAGACTGGTATAGAAGTCTGATGCCATTTTCTTATGGAAATCAAATTACAATTGAGAAAACACCAGGCTATTTTACATCACCACAGGCTCCAGAAAGAATTCATGACATGAATAGCTCCATTAAACTGCTGCTCATTCTAAGAGATCCCACTGAGAGAGTTATATCTGACTATACACAAGTATATTACAACAGAGTAGAAAGCCACAAGCCTGTTCAGCTTTTTGAAGATATTGTTATTAAGAATGGAGCACTTAATACCAAATACAAAGCTATTCAGAGAAGTCTATATGATGTTCATATGGAAAAGTGGCTTAAGCATTTCAGTTTGGATCAGATTCACATAGTGGATGGCAATACTTTAATCAAGGACCCTCTTCCTGAATTACAAAAAGTTGAAAGATTCCTAAATCTTCCTTCCCGAATTATGTCCTCTAATTTTTATTTTAACCAAACCAAGGGATTCTACTGCATTAGAAGTGATGGAAGGGAGAGATGTTTACATGAATCCAAAGGGCGCCCCCATCCCCTTGTTAACAACACTGTTTTAGAGCAACTCTATTCTTACTTCAGAGAGCACAATGCAAAATTTTACAGAATGGTTAATCATTCCTTTGACTGGCATTAATGCATTTGGAATCAATGTTTCTTAAAAAGGGCCTGAAACAAACTCTTTCAAACATAACTTTCTAAACGGTAGAGATTCGTATTATGAGAACTTAACGTACTGGTTGTATGCTTCATCGGAATAACACATCTGTTAACTCACTGAAGCGGTACTCTTTATGTTGGGAAAAAAATAAGTTAAGTTTCACATATTTGTAGGATTACTGTGAGTCATATTCTGATCTTCTTTCTCCCATCATGCAAATACATTAACTTCAGCGGACTTATTTCAGATATGGATCTGTTGCAAGATTTGTGCTGTTTTGGAAAAATGACTGCTTCTAACACTGTAAAAAATGTAAATATTTGAAATGGTATTATTCTAACTGTTCTGTATTTTTTGTTGCTAGTATTTTTTTATATCACACACAATGATAGCGGTGTTGATTTCTAGAATTTTTCATACAATAAGCTAAATAGTATGTTAAAACAGGGGCATACGTAGTGGCTCCAATAAATAATTCATCCTCTGTTAATATGCTGAAGTTCTTAATCAATTAATAATAAAACGAATCTATTTCACCTATGATTTTGAATAGGTGAACTAGAAGCTCCCTGTCTGTATATCATTAGGCTTAAACCACACTCTTGCTATCTTGGGTTTGTAAAAAAAAAAAAAGATAAAATAAAAAAAAAAAGTCTCCAAACAAAGAATATGAACTGTTTGAAGAAGCTTTAAGTGAGAGTTCTGAATGTAAAGAAATTAAATGATCCCAGGCAACTTCAATTTACACTGTTACTCCAGACACTAAAAAAAAAAAAATTAATGCAAAAAAATTATTAATATCAGCAACTGTACAAATATTTGATTATATAAATTATGTCACTTTGCTCTTGAATGGAAAAGCTCTTCATTAGTACTACCATATTAACCATGTTTGTAGTCTGTGACTAATTATTCTATTCCTCTCCTGGCTTTAGTTTACATATCTCCATTGGCACATTGATTCTTTTAAAAAAAAAAAAAAAAAAAATTACTTGCTTGCCCTCCAAAGTATTTTTATTTTGTCATTTGTAATGCAGATCATGGGATGTACTCCAAGTTAAAATAACATCTTGTTATACTGTATCTCTCAGACACAGTGTTCAATATGCTAAGTATGACATACTCAGATTATATATAAAAACCACACCCATCTATACGCCTGCATTAGGAATTTTTTAAATATTTTTTTGTTTGACAGTATTGTGCTGGTCTGTTCTCCTTTTTCATGTAACCATTTTATTATATATCAATACCAAAGAAGAAAATCAACTTGAAATGTTAAATATGGTGCCAGGTAGAACTACAGATGCAGGAGTGCTTGTTTGACCTTGTACCTTGCAATCCGGAAACTCTGGTGCACCCCATAGCAGAAGCATTCATTAGGTGCGTTCCTCGTTAAGCTTCTCAGAACACTGGTGAGCTGCAGTTGTGTGGGCCCACTCTGAGCATCGCAGCCTCAAACTCCACCTAATCCTGTTGAGAATCCTGGATCTGTGACCTTCTGTCTAAGACACTCTGCAGCCTACAGGAGTACACATTCCTAACGTGGGATTCCGTCTTCCACTTCACAGGCTAAAAGGTATGTATTGCAGCACTAATTTTTAGGCTTCTAATACTTTATGAGGGGTCTGCTTAGATGTTAGGCAGGTAGCAGTATTCCACTGAAGCTGGACAGAGTCAGACCCAGCCAGATTATGTGGAAATAGCCTTCATCAAACAGTCCCTCAAAAATATAAAATGTTAAAAATAATATAATAAATCTTATTCTTTATCTCTTCTGCTACTTGTATGTGCACATATGAGAGAAAATTATATTTATTTGTCATTAGCATATAATTAACTTCTGGAATTATCTTTCTGAAGTATGGTTATTTGCTACATCTCTGATTTCTACAGATGGCCAAAATTGTTATTTACTTCTTCCACCTTTTCTGAGACTGTGGCTTCTTAGTCATTAATACTGATCAGATCTGGGCTCTACTCGGAAGTACAAAGTTGACCTGAACCAGGTCTGGAAAGAACAGGATGTTTATGCTGGATGAGGACACTGGATAGGTAAACTGTAATAATTACAGCTGTGTAGTCTAACAATACCTTCTTTGTCATTTGCCAAGTAAAAAGTTAACCCAGAAAAATTCTGAACTCTGCCATTAGCAGGGTGATTTTATATTGGACCAACACTTTGTATTTTGTGGCCACAAAATTTTTATCTGGTAACAGAAGCCCCAAATCCAGATTCCCTGTATTGATTAATACAGCCTGTTCTTTCTGACCAATGCAATCTCAGTGATGAACGAAACTCATTCCAGTTCACTAATTTCAGAAATACCGTATTGAAGGTAGCAGCATACCAGCAGTTTATATCAGATTGTCGTTTTCCTTTCAGCATTGCTTTCTGTTTCTTATACATTCCAAAACTTACCATATTCTTGTTTTGCTTCTTTTCAACGATGATTTCAATTTTTTTTTTGCAAGAAGCTAATTTGAAAACAATGTAGACTTTAGCAGAGGTCTCAGGTAGTTTCCAGTAATTGAAGAGTTCACATGTCTGTATGTCACATTCAATTTCACAGGCTTCCAAGAAAAAAAAAAAATTCTAATGTCTTTCTATATTTATGCTTGCAGGCATCAAGTCTTTCTCTTTCTTCTCTGAAGTTTACAGCTAATCTTTAAATGAGTTGAATGCAGGAACGCCAGTTGGCAGAAGCTGTATGCATCTTTGAAAATGCAGGTCCCTACCTGGAATTTACATTTCAAGGAGAGCTGATCTGTATGGATTAGTGATGCATATATCTACTTGATTTGTTAGGACTCTGCATTCCTGCTCAGCATTTTTGGGAAGGACAGAGTTGATGGAATGAATTCAATGATCATTTTAGAGTTTACTAATACCAGAAGAAATATATTATGCATCTTATAATTTGGGTGAGGGGTTGGTTGGTTTGGTTTGGTTTTACATAAATCAAGATTCTCATCTGAAGTTTTGTTTTGGTAAATGGTCTATAAAGATGCAACTTAACCTCTGCATAACAGAATTCAATAAATATAGTAGACTATAATTTAACATTACAAACTGTTTCAATCAGTTTCTCACTTTGTGGTCTGAAAAATATTATCTCATGAAGTCCTGACCTTCTCTATTCTTACTGTCTTCAAAAGATAACACTCCTTCCCTCATCCTCAGGAGGGGGATCAGATCAACTTAATAGGAGATCCACTTTAGTAATATTGAAATAAAAAGTACTCAATTTTTGGCACTTGGAGTTCAAAACTAGTCGAATTTTGGAAAGAACTGGAGGCTCACCATCAGTTTAAAGATGCTATTAACAATTTAAGAAATTACAAATCTCTCTTATGAATTTCCACAATTGATAGCAAACCATAAACTATTCTTCTCCAAATTGGTCATTAAAGGACTTTCATCTCCTTGTCCGATACTGAAGAGGTGTTTGCAAAAATAAATCTCATGTGGGAAGATTGCTTTCAAGGGTTGTTGGGAGCATCTGAAACAGACAGTACAGTCACATGTGTCAGACTACTGCAGAATTTATGATGATTTGAGCAGCTCTTTGATGTTGTTTTGCATTCCACAAATATTAAGCTTTCACTTTAAATACTGTTCCTTTTTTTAGTTAAAATGCCATAGTTATAGTTGCTTTGATCTAATATCACTGAGAATTAGTAATATCAAGCAACTGCAGCTGTAACTGGATCAGTTTAGCCTTTCCCATAATAAGCAGCACACTGAATACCTAGACAAGCCTAATATTAGTATTTTTTTTATATGGGCTATATATATATTAACTATAGTACATAAAGAAAAAGTAGTGGGAAACTTAAGAGCTAGGGTTTTGCCCCAAAAAGTTCTTAGTATGTAACTAATGGGAATAAAACAAAGAGGTTCCTCTATTGCACTCGCCCCCATTATTTTACCAGGCAGAAGGCTGGATTTTTTCATTGTAGCCTCTGTGTCTAGCTGCTCAAAGGCCTTGGGCTGACTTCTCGTCTTTTCTTTCACAGATTAGCCTTAATAGAGCATTTAGAGATCCTCTTAAAGAATACCTGCTAAAGCAGAGATATTTTTGGAATATCCATAGGCAATATTGTGGAGAACTTTACAGAGGGCATACACTTAGTGCATGTCATTTGGTGCTGCTACACAGCATCAACTCCTTCAGTATCCTTTTGATACAAAGCCAATAGTTAATCCCATAAAATGCATCGAAGAAAGATTTACATTGACTACTGTAGGGAAGCGCATCCACATACAGCGTTTTCAGTCTTCATGCACATTTCAAGAACGCATCAAAAAAGTTTAAAAATTGGGTGGCTTCCAGCAAGTTTGATTGCTTGTTGCCTTTGTCAATTCAGATGCTTTCATGAGTTGGACAAAAATTTTAATATTGTCATAACCCCAATAATTTCTTTTTTAATCTATGTGGTCAAAAAAGAAAAAGAGAGAGACATAACCCCTAATACCTTGATTCATAGTAAGAGCTGCAGAATAACAATACTCACAATAACATTTCCTCGCACAGAAAGGAACATTTAAATTATTTAGGTAAAGATTATACTTCTGTAGATTATTATTTTCTATACTTGTGGATTTGATCCTTCATTTCCTTCAAAAGCCTGAATTCTATCATAGAAGTGAACAGACACATTGCAATTAAAATCAGTAATAATTTGCCTAGCACATTAATCATTACCAGCAGTTAATGGCTGATATTTAGTTACTGGCCAAATAATTTCCACTTTGATTATTTCAAGTTTCAAATGTGACTTACTAAACTGTTTTGCTATTTTATGAAACAAATTTAAAAGTTAGAACCAACAGTGGATAAAAAGACTCTGTAGTATCATTCTGTAATTCTGGAGGAACTGTCATGTCTTTAAGGTTAATTAACAGTGACATGAGCTTACCACAATTCCTGAAAAATTATTGGAAGCCAAGATACTAATGGAAACTGCAAAGTACTTGAAGTTGAATCTGCTACTTAGGGAAAACACAACAGACTAAAACAGACCGACATAAATCATACTTTCCTGGTAAAATAGATGTGATGTAAAATGTACAGTATCTCATGTATTAGCCCATGTAACAAGTACTATGCAGTCTATTTTCTGATGCAAAATGGTCTTACACTTTTACATTGTATGTTCTTTTAGTTCCATTACAAAAACCTCTCAGCAAGTGTTTAAAGAAAAACATCCTAATGAAAACTCTTTACCAGTGTTACAGTTTTTCTCTCAAAAGGACATTTCTCTGGTTTTGTATTGTTTCCTCTGAGATAAAAAGGTGGTTTGGGTCACGCTACAATAAAAGTAGAGAGTTATCATACCAGCATTAAGACTATTACTTCTGTTTATTACAGTTCTCAGTGAGGAACATTTTTATAGAGGGACTGATAATAGCTTAACAATCTCCTTGTGTTTTCTCTTCTTCATTAGGTAATACAACTATGTTATAGTTTTTCTTATTCTTAAGAATGTTACTCTAAACTCTTACATTGTTCCTCTAAAGCACTGACTTACAGATCTAAATCAGATGGCAGTAATAAAAGGGAAGCACAGGTAATTAAGAATTCATTCTCTTTGCCACTCAGACTGGCTAAGATTTTCTTATTTTTTAACTCTCTTGATGTGAACATTTTGATCCGTTGTAAACTTTCTATTAGGAATGTGTCAGCTAAATTTGCAATAGGGAAAAATAAGGCAAGGGCAACTAGAATGCAATAAAACCTGAGCTGAAGGCCCTCTTCTGCTAAATATTTGTTGACATAATACGGCACAGTTAAAAATGAAAATTATGATTGGCCTGATAAGATAATGCACAGGACTAAGTAACATGCTACTCCAGGGATTTATCTAGGTATTCTACATGCCTGAATTAATTCTACGATCATTAGGCTATTAGGGACATACATGAATATACATTTCCAAAACACTGTATTTCATCTTATTAGAAAATAGTACAATACTGTAGGACAGGTTGAATATATTATGTCTGTCCTTGGGTGAAATGCTGCGGTGATACCAAGGCAAATTGGATGGGAAGTAACAATTCTCTACACTAAGTGTTGGGCATTTTTAAATTCCTTATGGAAAATTAGCAGCATTAGAGTGGTTTTGTTGTGGATTTGACAAGGACCGTCAGCCTAGAAAAATGCTGTGCAACTGTCATGAGAAGATTGAAGATACCTTTTCTATACTCTGCCAAGATACAAATCTACAACTCAAGACAAGTGACACAGATGGAACACTGTAAACTGCAGGGAGTGCATTGCTGCCTTGAGTGAAGAAAGATTAAAGGCTCAATAAACAACATATGCTATAGTTACACACACACGCACGCATCATACCCAGCTTGCAAAATACACTGGGTCTAAACCAAAAACAAGCAGAATCTACAGCTGCGCACTAAAGTGATCCTGTTGAAGGCATACTGAACCAGGGGCTATCTGTAACTTATTATTTGTTGTATTAATAAACTGAAGTCTGTTTAGGCCATGCTCTAAGCATCTTCTGTGAGCTAGCAGCATGTACTGCTCTTAATATTTTCACCTTGCAGACAATGGGTATTGTATTCTCAGATTCAAAGTAAGCTTCATCCATTATGAGTTTGCCAGACAACCCATGTTTATGTGATTGAAGTTCTTAGTCAAGTGTACATACGACAAAATTAATAAAATAGATGAACATCTCTGGAAAAAAATGGCTAATGGGTCATACGCTTAGGGCCTGGTTATGTATGGTAAGCATAGCAGAACAGGGTTCAAGTAAACTGCCTTTCATACTTTTCACAAATAAACTTTCTGTGTGTTTTCATTTCCTTTAATTTGGGGGGGGGGGGGGGGGAGGAAGTCTTCTCTACATTGTTTAGTAACAAACTTGGAATTTTAAAATTCAACTTCATCTGAGAAGTTAAAAATATTTTGGTTTCACTGTCTTTAAATAAGAAATTACCATTCAGAAGTTACTACATTTTTAGTAGCATTAGAAAACTGTTCACTTTCTTTTTAGTTCTTTTATGCCTTGTGTCGCACCCTCCCACCTCTCCCTTCAAATAGTATTTTCATAGAAAACACCCTTTTTGCCAGCTGATTTCAATGTTATATGGGCAGAGTTCACAATATTGATCACTTGCATTAAAAATACAAAGATTTGGTAGGGTGATAACTACGAAGTCTTACATTTCCACATGAGTGGAAAAAACGGCATATGAAATAAAACTACGGTCACTTCAAACGTGTACCTGCTGAATCATACTGAGTATTGTGTGCTCCAGATTAGAGGGAGATCAGGGCTGCTTCAGCCATCCAGATGACTGCGTGCAACATCTCTTGTGAGTTTGGGAAGAGTGGTTCCCCCTTCCATCAAACAGACATTCAGACTTCAATCTGAGAAAAATCTTTTTTCCAGTTCTTAGGGTGCTTGTGTGGAAATGAGTGGTTAGGTGCCCTTTTTCCCCTCAAATTACCTGCAGGACAGATTTTTGCCTAATTGCAGTATGTATTCCATTGGTAACAGCAAACTAACTTTGGAAGCCCCATTTAATTTCTTTTACTAGGTGCTGGGTCCTCCGTTATTTTTGTCCAAAAACCCAGTTGGCACAGATGGTAATTATTCTAGGTAAATAGAGCCACCCAGAAAAGTATGAATAAAATATACTAATCCAGCTTTCCGTAGCTACTAGACACAATGAGCCAGAAAATACAGAAGCTTGTTATCTTGTTAGGGTCCTTTATCCATGACCCCTTTTTATCAAGTAAGGATTGGGTACAATTATATATACTTGTATAACTCCCTGTCCTGATCATCTGTATATTCTGATCAAAGGGAACAGGATTATGTTACCTCACTTTAAATACTAAAGCCCAGGATGTTTATTTCACGTAAACACAACTTCACTGCCAGTCACCGACTATCTTTGATTTTCTTCTCCATCTATAAATTCTTCTCTGTGGGTTTTTCATTTATTAATGAATTCTGGCTCTTCTCTTTCATGGATTAAATAGTTTTGATCTTAAATTGAGCCTTCCTGATCTGAGAAAAGGAAAAGCTGAAACATATACTATGGCTTTCAAAAAGAAATAAATTTTGCCTCTGTGCTGTGTTAGTATGTCAGGGAATCAGAGTACAAACTTGCAAGCAATTAAGACAAAATAGCTAATCCTAACACACATAGCAAGCATAATGATTGAGGATATTTTTTGGAGGACAGGAAAAAAAATTCACTTTCCATTTTAACAAAGAAGTATTTATTTGATATTTAACAGAAACATTTAGATTCGTGTGCTCCACTAATGTAAAGTGGCACTGACTTCAGTCAGCTACAGTGACTGCAGTAAAACTACTCTAATTTGTAGCTAAGGATCTAGCCTGAAGTGTATATCCACAGAGCATGCTACTTCAGTCTTAGCTGGCTGATAAGCCAAATGAAATAACTGTACTTTCTGAAACATAAATACTCTTATCACTTAATACACTAATTAAACATTTGATAGTAATGCTAATATAGAAGCTATTTCTTAATTTGACTTTTCTGTAGAAATTCTAGTCAGTGAGTTAGTCAATGACAAGCAATAAACTGCGTTCTCTAACTTCATATATAAATGAGTGTATTTACTACAAGGAGAGAGGGGGGGGGAAATTCCTTTATTTGCATCGCTGGCCTCATTCTGTCAACATATCACCCAGATTGCTGGATACACACAGAGATGCATTCTGGCAACGCTAGGAAGGGACCTGCATTTCCTGCTGTCTATTTCAACTTATTAGTAATAGGATGATGCTTCTGGCACATACTAAAATAAATTATTATTGGATTAACTCAATTCAAAAAGGTGTCAGGAAAACACATTGCAGATTCATTCATCACAAACTTGAGACCAATATGTTTAAAAAAAGAGTACCGTAGTAATTACATTTACATGTATAATTGCCTAAAGCTGAGCCAAATGACACAATATATTCTAACACTTTCCAACATGCCTTCAGTGCTGCTTGAGCCATGAGCTGGTAAAATAAATATAAATATAGTATTTTCCACACTAACAGTAACACAAAGAAATTATTTTAATTAGTTTTGTTTTACCTTAGAAAGCATTTTATCTGAACTACTATAAGATTTTTTTTATTGTTGATGGTCCAAAGTTGTGTTCACTGACCATTTCTTTGTTGTTCACTGATGATCATTTAGATCTTTTTGAATATCAAGGAATGACAGCACGGCAGTATTTTTTTCAGTGGTAATAGGCTGGGCGAGAACAACTGCCAAACTTTACATAATTGACTGAGGTGTAGTACTGGTTGAAAAATTTTATAAGACTGTATCTAACCAATTTATACATAGTATAATACAATACCAAAAGTAAGAGCAATAGAAAAGTCTGAATAAACATTTCAGCATTTACAGTACCTTATTGATAGGAAGATCAAAGTAAACAAAACAAATGGGAGACTGATTCTGTAGCCTTTGACCAGAAAAAAATCCTGGCTGTAAGAGACATAATGCTTGAGCTAAGGCTGCAGATCTGGACCATTGATTTGAAAATGCTGTATTCTGATATTTCACTCACACTACCTGTGTCTTCAGTAGGACCTCAGTACAGTTATATCCTACTCAACCTGTCAGAATTTCACTAGATGTGAGGATGAATTCGGATTTACTTGTCTTGTAGTCGTGACAGGTAGATGAAATACAGATAGAGTAATAAAGATACCTTTAGCAAAAGAGTCTCAGCACGTTTAGTAGCTTGCCCTTTGCGCATTTTACAAGTGTAGAGCATAAGTCTGAAGTATTTAATATGATTTAAAATAAGCAAGCATAATAGCCTCTCAAAGATTCTCAAAAACACTGGGAAGTAAGCTGAAAATGTCAAATTAATAATTTTTCATAAGCGATGTCCAAGGCAAAGAGTGGTGACTCCTGCTTTAATAAGATCAGAACATTTCCATAGTCTTTCTTCCTTAGTCTGCTACTTTAAATCATAACTACTAACACTGAAATAATTACAACTAAAAGTATTGTTGCACAAAGCTTTTCGGTTATAGGTGGAAAGCATATTTTTAAATATACTAAATTTGTGACACATTTGAGCTCTGGAGGGAAAACATTCCACATGCTCAGTACTCCAGAGGAAAAGATAATGTACATTCAGCTTATTCCATTTCAGAGAGCCCTCAGGCCCAAAATCTCTCTCTCCTAACCGTCAAGATTGAAATGGAATACAGGGCATCAGAAGCTCAAAAATGCACTTGGGATGCAATCCTCTTGGGACTTTAAATATTCACATGAAAAATCTTAAACCTTGGGCTACCAGGCAGCTGAGACAGATAGCAAAACATTGTGAAGAGTCACACTCCCTTCTGCTAATCTCTCCTTGCAACAATAACACACAACTACATAGTGAACCAGCTGCAGGCAACAGATCATTTATGCAAGTTGCCCAATGTACTGCATGTGTTTCTTTAATCTGTCTGCCATTTCACAAAGATGTGCATCATGATTATCATCAAGGAATTCAAACAGAGCTTGATCTCATTTTCATTGCAATAAAGTTAACGGTGGCTTCAGGTCCTTGAATTGCAGCCTCTGGTCAGTAACAGCACGTAGACTGCACAACCTGCTGGCCTGCAGGAATGGTACCTCATCACAATTCAAAAGGCCTAGGGAGATAATACTTTCTTCAGACCTCCTGCCTGAACCAATCATGATAAATTAAATCTGCAGGGACTCTGTTTTAGCTAATCTCGTCTTTTTATCACGTACTTCAGTCATATAAATGGAAAACAATTGCATGTCTTCTTTAGTTGCAACTGGATATAGATTATGCTAATGGTAACTCAGGCCATCTTGCTCTCAAACTCTCGATAAATCAGATTATGCTTTCCACATCAGTACAGGAACCAAACCAGTCCCTTGTGAGACACAATGCTGGGCAAAAACAGGCAAGAAAATAACTAGGTTCAAAAGCATGCTGGCACCATCTGCCGTCCCAGGTGGCTTAGAAAAACAAGCCAGTCCCAAAGAACTGCAAGACTGAAAGAGAAATCGCAGGTTTCTTTATACTATTCAGTTTGATTTTACCTTCCATTTTTAAGCCTTCAGGGGGTTCTAGTGTCATGTATCCATGCTTTTCTCTACAACCAGAAAACATAGGCATTTTCTTTAATTAAAAAATAATAAGCCAAGATACACTAATATATTCCCAAATTTCCAATAGCTGAAACTTTTGGGGAAAAAAGAGCAATTACCTTGAGACTTGCACTTGAAACATGGGAGCTGGCAAAGTTGGAGAAAGATTCATCACACACCTCCTCTTCCTAGCTAATTAGCTGGAGAACTATCTGGATCTGCAGTATCAGAAAGATGATGATGCAAAAATGTGGTAAGGTGAACAGTTATAAATCGCAGCGGCCAGCCTCTACTCATCAGATCCTCATTTAATTTTATGCTAAATGGCATAATTCAAAACAAATTCTTCTGCTACTTTAATCTGAATTTGGCTCGTGGTAGGCACTTGTAACATTTAGATCAAACTCTATGAACAACCACTTTTGTGAATCTAGGGGATGAATTCTTTTGCTGATAATAATCGGTGATACATATTCTTTACATTCTTTTTTTCCTTATGATGAGATGTGCTGTTCTTTAAAAAAAATTGTGCAACATGTTTTAAACAGAAGCTCCAAACTCTCAATCTCTGCCTTATAGTGTTCTTTAGATTACTATCCACATTTCATGTGGATATTGCTGTTACTCAGTCATGAAGCTTTCCTATATGTTTGTGCAAGAAAGGATTTAAATCAGATTAGAGCTATATTCATGCTCCAATACTGTCAGGCATTCTGCCTATGAGAATGAAGTATAAATTACATAATTTAATAAATGTCTGATTTGATAGCTAACATACTTGTGTTTTCTTGGTGAATTATACCTAGAAGTTAGTAAGTTTGCTATGGATGGGAATGACATCAAGTTTGCATTTATAAACCCATTAACAAATGAAAGACTAATTTTTTTTGAGTGCTCGGAACCAACAATTTCACAATAATATTTTAGTTTATCCTCAACCAAATACCTGTACTCTGGCACTTTGTAAAAAATTACAATCTGAAATCTTCTTCTAGTCTTTGGAAGCCAGTAGTGTATGCTGGTAGATCCTAATCTCCCCTCCATCCAATTCACATCTATTTCAGTTTATCCATACCTCAATCACTGTGACCAAATAACTGAGGAGAAACTAAATTGTTTCAAAGCTTTTTCTAAAGAGGAAGGAGCAGTTTTCTCTTCAAAGCTCCAGGCTGACTGGCCAGCTGGTAATTTACTGTGACTTCCTTCAGCAGTGGTTAAATTGGATGCATGTTTAACCAGGGAAAATTTTGCAAAAAGGAAAGGCACGTGCTGTTGGGACAATTTCTTTACATGATGCTATAGAATTTTAAATAAAAATAAAAAAGCCACATTCCCTCTGCAGACAATGCAGAGGGAATGCATTGCAGTGATGTGAACCACTGTTGGCATCCTTTACATACGTACTCCTGCGCCAATCAATACATAGTGACAAAGACTGTGTTATTCCCTAAGCAGCTCCCTGAACTGCGCAGACAGAACACAGCCATACTGTGTCCATACCTCTGCTATGGGCAAAACACCCCTGAGGACAGGTAGCCTGTTCTCTCTAGTGGTGTATCAGTCTGTTCTACTGATAAACCTTGACAAAGAAAAATAGAACAGAAAATAAATTCTCTTCCAAATTTCTTAAATGAAATGGATCCATGTCTTTCAATGGGGGGCGGGGGGAGGGCGGAATCAAACTGCTGGGGATAAGGGAGAGAGAAAAAGACATGCATTTATTTGCTCCAAAAGCAGACATTCAACAGAGCTTCTATACTGAGAGAAATTTCAAACCCCACAGTAGAAGTCAACATTAAAAGCATTCCTGTCATACATGGGGTATATAAAACAGTGCCCTTATTTCATGTAGAAAAAAGTAAAATTTATTGTGGTAAGATGCAGATTTACTTAGATGCTGGGGGGGGTGGAATCAACAAATGCTAAATAGATCTTTATTTTAAAAGAGAAAAGAAACAATGAGCTAAACAGTAAAGAAAAAGTTGGTGCATCATATAAGGAGAACATTAGATAGATAAAATTAAGTAGAGCACTGTTTCTCATGTATTTTATGTAAATATATTGTGTGTTGAATCTCGTCCATTATGTTGTTATTTTTAGATATATCAGATGATTTTTTCCTCTCAAGATTAATCCATGTTGTTTGAATACTCACCATAGTGTAAATAGAATACTGATGGGTTTAGAAATATTCTGTATTATAAGAATTATCTTTCAATTAAACTTATTTTATATAATGTGCTTCTAATGATAGAAAAAGACAGTATGAACATTAACAACCAAAGTGTTGAATCAGATGCTGAGCCAATAAGAACCTTTTCCAGACAAGCTAAAGCCATGGTGGCTGTTCTTGGATTTTAAAGATACATCTTAGCTGTATAAGTTTCACCCAGTTAGTTAGAATGACTAGCAGTCTGAGCTGACAGCTACAATTACTTTTTTTCCTGCCACAGCAATAGTTTCTTATTTTTTCTACAGGTAATTGCTTGTATTTCTTGTGGGAAAGCAAAACAGAAAAAATAGCACTTCAGAATTAGTTTTCCTTGAAGAAGTCCTACCTAACTGTTTCCTTTTGACTAAAGCTAAGTTTTAATCACAAATATCTCATTTGTTCAAGTATTTTTGCATCTGTCGATTATCTTTACTGATCAGTGTCAAACAGGGATGCAGGATTTTCTGGGTGGTCAAAAAGAATCTGGTACTAAATATGGATTTTTTTTTAGTGCATGCAAGAGTGCAGTACATATTTCTAAATAAGTATTTTAAAATTTCTTACTTCTATGTAAGTATAAGGAGAACTGGTACTGACTGTAGGCTCAGTAGATTTTTCAGATGTATCTATTTAAAATGCAAATGTGTGTATATGTGAATATCAGGGTCTATGTCTATAAAAAGCCCCTTTGAAAAAATAATTAGGAGTTTGAACATTTAAAAGATTCCTGGGGATTCTTTCACTCAGATCACCTTTCAATTTTTAATTTACTTTATTAAAATCTCAATAAATCATCATATTGCCAACTTTTCTATCTGGAAATCATTAACATATCAGAAGATAATTTATCAGTCACATCTCATGTATTGCTTCTCATACATCAATTTGTCATTTCTCTGCTTCCATTCTCCTTTGTATGAACTAAGAACATCTTATCTCATTTCAAATTTCTATTAATCCAGGATATATAATTTTAACTATTTAAAGTGATCTAAATGCTTAAATTAGCTAAGTTTACACATGCCAAATTTTTAAACTTTTTTTCCTTGATAGATGAAAAATATTCTAAACTACTGAAGTATAGCAAAGGTTAAATTTCAGATTCCTCAATGCTGGCAAAATCTTGCAATAACAGAGTAATAACAGTCTACGCACAGCTAAGAACCATTTAGCTCTAACAGTATTACCAGTGTTGATATAGCAAGACCTGTTTTCTATGCAGTCGTGGACAAGTCACTTAAGCCTCCCTGAATCCCAGGGCTTTTCTGTAGGACATCCATCAGAAGAATGGAATAGTGTCCTAAGTAATCACCCTCCTTCCAGCATACATAAGGCACTATGGAACAACTACAGGTTGTCCCCACTTAGAAAATGCAGTGTTCTTATTTCATGGAAGTGTAGCGAAGATGAATCATTCAAGATTATAAGGCAATCAGGCACACACAAAACCTAAAGTAGACAGATAAGTAACCACACATGTCTGAACTAATATGATCAAAGTGATACTAAAAATGCTTTTGGTACCTGGCCGTCTGTCTCCATTAGAAGTCAGGTTCTCGTCTGCACTTACATTCAGGTGAAACACATAGTATCAAATTGCATCTACATCTTTTCTGATTTTCCCATGATGACTAGGGTGACAGAAAAGAGCTACTGCATAAATGAGATTCAGTCTTAAGACACCAGATATTGTCTGCAGGAACAGAGGCATACTTTACAAAATTCAGTTATAGTATCAGACTATCATCAGATAGATAAGAACTCCCTGTGGATTAGCAGCAACTGGAAAGTCACTAAGACTTTATGTCAGTTAAACATATTATTGTCAGAATTTTGAAAAACAAAAAAGCCAACTCCTGTGCACAATGGTTTTGGCAGATCCAATAGAGTCCCATTTTAAAACTTTATAATATAAACAGAGTACTGATTCTATAAATATCTGATGAATCCCATCACCAAGGATAATAAAGCTATATGATTTTGTAATAGCACTTTTGCAGGAGTGAATACAGAATTTATGGGATGGAGACACCAAGTAGAAGCAGAAGAGGCCATAAGTAATCTCTCTTAACATTTTGAAAGACTGCAACTGTAAAAGACAGTTGTGAGCAACTGTGAGCAATAATCAATATGAGATTCATCTCAGCTAACTTTAGATGCTTACATTGTAGCTACCTGCATGTAAGCTTATTGTCTAGATTTGTTCAATAAGAAGTAATATGCAGCAGGGGAAGGAAATATTCACTTCTAGAACACAGTTCATCTGACCTATTTCAGACACCTATACAAGATAACACAAATTATGCCCTAAAAGTATCTATTTCCATTCACTGAAATCTTCAATAGAGTTAACAATTGCAAATATTTACACTGTAAGTGTTCAAGTTTGAACAGATGAATCTTACCCAAATTGCCATCAATGAGAAGAGCAAATGAAAAGTGTTTATCTATAAACCTGGATGAAAACAACCATATTTATCCCTACTCTGGCAACCAAAAAAGCTGTTGTGGTCATAAATAATTGTGAGAGTTCAAGTAGAGGTATTCTCTAGGTCCTTGTTTTTGAACCTGTATCTGATTTATTCAGTAGTGTTCTGCAATGTACTCAAAGAAAAAATTTTCTACTAATTGCTGTTAATGAACCCTTAAAAGGTGGCTGCAATCAGCTCCTGACTTGTCTCAATCACCTCCTGAAACAGCAAATGCCAATGAATGATTATACTCCAGCAAAAAAAGTCCCTTTGTCCTTTAATTTCACTTTATCTCCTTACTTCATACTTTGAGATAGAGCTAAAAAGAAGACAGTAGTCATTTCTTACTAATCTTTTCACCTCAATCAAATGCCTGTTATTCACCTTATTCAGACTGAATTATCCTGGTTCTTTTCAATCTCTCTTTGTTCCTATAGAAGTACTACTATACCTTTAATCACTGTCTTAACACCTATCTGGACTCTTTCAGTCTCAGCTTTATCTTTCTTAGGCAGCTGTCAGAGAAGGCACTAGGATCACAAACATACTGAAACACGAGTAACAGTTTCTTACATAGGGTTTCTCAGATTACCAGTGAGCCTGTGCACTTCCTTGTTCGGTCCGTGAACTTAAAAACCAAGATGGTCTTGTATCAGTTTATAGACTGTAAATGATTTTCTAGATTACACAAAAACACGAGGTAGAATTTGTGAAAGTTTCAAATGACAACACAAACTTGTAGTCCCTTGTAAATACAATGTAGTCATGAAAGCAAAGTGGCAGTCTGCCAAAGCAAATATTTTACAACTCCAGAGGAGTACTGTAGGAAAATATTGCAAATTGTATGATAGAAAATACAGGCCTAACAGTCACGGAAGCAAGAACAAGTATGAAGAACAGAATGAGTTAAGAGAAAAGAACAAGTCATAGGAAATTAAAAAAACGGTAGAAAATTAGTTGATCTAGGGAATCTGCCTAAGTGGAAGGAGGAAGAGTGGTAGGAGAAAGATATTTCAAGAGATCAGGGATATTTTATTCTGGCAAAACTGTTAGAGGAAATTAATTCCCATAAAGCCCATATAAAATTTTATTCTGAATCCTATAAAGTTTGTCTAAGAGATAGACATCCTTTCTGCCCTCTCCCCTCCCCACCAAGGAAATGCACAATGATCAAATGAGACCTTTTACTCTTTTATATCAAGTTGGATGCCAAGGAGAAAACATTAAAGAACAACTTTTCCTGGGCAAAAATTTAATTGTCTCTGTAAAGTTTTGTTGTTGTTCAGAAAGAAGGACAGAGGTGGCATAACATAGAGGAATGATCTTGGAAGTAAAACCATCACTCAAACTCTTGAAAGATTTCCTATACATTTTTCACACAGCATTGATAGAGTATTTGGGCCAAATTAACGTAACTGTTGATATCAGCCTAGTTACAGGAGAGATAAGTGTGAATCACATTGTCTTGAAAAATTTGCAGCTATTTCAAGTCAAAGGAAAATGAAGAGACTAAGCATTCCATCAGAAAGCTTCTTAAACAGATTCTGTATGACTGCAGGGAAAAAAAAAAGGTGCAAAGGTTTGCAGAGAACTGAAAAAACCTTTAGGAATATAGATGAGCCAAGTTCACTGAAACAATCATTCTCTTTGAATCAAAGGTTTTTTAATGGTTTTTAGACAAATTTTGTAGCACCAGGATGACATCAAGTGGCTACTCAAGCCAATTACTCCACACTTGCTAGAAACAGTCATTATGACATCTCCTTAATAAGCTATTCCTACTGTGTAAAATAATTGTAATACCAACAACTGCCTCTACTTTAAATTCAATTTTTCCATGTCTCAATTTCAAGTCCTCCGTGCTTTCCTCAAGCTTCTCTCCAAAAATAATAAACCTAGAAACCTCCCAACTGATGAAATAATTATCTTTTTCACCTAATACCTTTCAATTCAGGAATCAGAAATATAGATGTCTTTGGATTTAACAGGTTTATTAAACTTTCTAATAACTGGAATAATTAGGCTTAGCTAGTCAGACTTTAACTAGAGGGAAAGAAATTCATCTAATACCTTGAAAGACCTTGGTGTGTAAGGCAGATTATTAATAATTGAAAGAAATTTCACAGTTTAATACAGCGAGAACAATCATTCAATGGAAAAAGCTCCCCAGCGACATGGTAGAGTCCCCACCACTAGAGGTTTTTAAGATGTGGTTGGACAGGATGCTAGATAATCTCATCTAGGCTCCCTTTCCCATGAAAGGTTGGACCAGATGATCTTTCGAGGTCCCTTCGAACCTGGGCTATTCTATGATTCTATATTCTAGACAAATAACTGCTGTAGCTTCTGATAAGCTTGTATTAAGGCTATAACAATATGATAACCAGTTTAGAACTAGTGAATGGATAAACATTTCAAGCACCTTTGACTTTATTAATAATATGATTCACTACATTTTGTATTTCTCAAAATTTTATTCCAAGAAGTGTCAATCTTCAAACACAGCAGTAAGGATTATAGTCCAAAACTGAATTTGCAGACAATCAAATATCTAAGAGTATTTATAAGACAATCTCTTTCCAGCATGAAGAATGTGATCTTAAAAGTTTACATGTTTCCTTCCTAGCTGTTGTGCAGAATTTAAGAAAGTCTTCTCAAAGAAAAAAAGAGAATTAGTTCATAAATAGCAAAAGTAATGGAACCTTCCTATGAATTTATATCGTTTGATCCCCCTACCGAGCTTTATTCACCAAAAGAGCCTCACACTTATTCCAAAGAACTAGGTGTATTCTGCCTGCTTTTCCTTTAGTGGGACATTATTTTGAAAAAATCTCCTGCATCTAAGTGCCAGTTTCCAGAGATCTCACAGGAATTTAAGTATATTTCAAATTTGCTTGAAAGCAGCTATCATTTCAAACATTATTATGGGTGCAATGACCAGATGGAGAGAGACAAAGAGAGAGAACATTACCAAGTAAGCCTTGTTTCCTCAAGTAGTTAAAAAAAAAAAAAAAAAAAAAAAAAAAAAAATCATCCCAACCCCCCCACTAACTATTGCCCTAAACAGATATCAGTTTTCAAGGTGTCTGTTTCCATTCTTTCTCTTGCTCTCCCAATGTCCTATATGAATTTATTGAAGGCTAAAAAAGTCTTCCACATTCCTTTTGTTCTGTACATTCCCCCAGTCTAAATGTACTTGAAAAGATTACCCACTGAAGATGTCTTGCAAAATATACCTACAGGAGTTTTGTCCAAACCTTGTCTTGGCAGCGGTTTCTACTCTGCTTGCACGTCAACTAATATCTTCATTCAAATACTCAAATGACACCAAGCTGTTGAGTTCTGCCAAGAGTTCCTCTAAGTTATGTTGTCATGTTTTTATTTAAAAGCTCTGACTGACTCTTGGAAAGATGTTATCTGCTATGAAGCCCACAGTGAGCAGATCTATGCTAATTTCTAGAAAAGCAGGCCTTAAGGAAGCTGAAGAACTAGGCTGCCCTTCAGAGCCTGATATCACCCAAACGCCCTCAGGGACTTTTCTAACAAGACAGTCACCTTGTCTTTTCTGAGCTTTGGATTTCAGAGCTGGACTTGATGAAGAATGACAGCTCTTAGTCATGACAGACTCTGGAACTAATAAACTTCTTTTAGATCACAGACAGAAAACCTGCTGCATTCAGTCTGTGATTTTATGGTACTGGGTATAATACACATTTTTAAAAGTACTTATCCTCTAAATATCTATGCAATTTTTTTTCTCCAATCATTTATTCATACTGAAAATAGGTTTAGAACAATATAAGCACTAGGGTTGTAGGCATTATCAGGATTAATTTAACTAGTGTTACCGTACTAGCAACTTAGTAATCACCAGAGGCAACATAAATGCTTGATTCTGTTTTCACTGAAAGTCACAGCAAAATGCATGAGTTTTAACAGGAATAGACTTGTGGATCTAACATTTTTAATGCTTTATTTTTGAATTTTTAATTTTTGTCCTTTTAGTAAAACACTGCAAATTCAAGCATCTGTAAAGTTCAGGCCACTATGCCTTTGAAGACTTCGAACGATTGCTAGCAGCTTAGTCTTACAAGTAACTGGCCAAGTGTTTAGCTGAAGTAGTTCAGTTAGCTTTTTCTAGTGGTATTCCCTTTTTTATTTTATTGTTTTATTATTATTCTCTTTTTTATTTTATTCCCCTTTTTTATGTCCACCTTTGGTAGCTCTATCAGTTAGTTTTCTTTCCTCACTGCAAGATCAAAAGGATGTTCGTTCATTACTTGTTTGCTTTTCTTTGTTCAGAATATTTTTGGCCTTTCACTTTTAGGACACACTAGAGAGTGAACTGTAAGTTTTGAAAGTATATTTGATTGTCATGATGCATGGATAAGAAATCATGTGCCTCTTTCAGTCATAGACTGAAAATAAAGAATACAGAATTAAGCACTACCCAACTGACATCCTTAAGTCATTGGCTGCAGAACACTGTCAGAGAATGGAAACATGGGGCACTCATCTAAAGCACTTTATACACATCACTTCGAATAGTATTTGATAAATAGCTATAAACATTAAATAGTCACACCACAAAACCTAAAAGATAGACAGGACATCTTAATAAAGGACAGATATAATCAGTTAGGAAACCTGTTCTTGTTGTCAGAAGCATGTTCCAGTTTCTGTAATTTATTTTTCAAAGCTTTCATTTTTTTTTCTCTAAATTAAGGCTAATGGTATGTGAATGTCAGAGAGAGAGCATGAGCAAGCACAGGAAGAGAGAGAGAGAGAGAGAGAGAGCACTTGTGCGCACAAAAACTGCTGAAAGTCATTTCCCATAGGCTTGAGCTATAATGATGGAAACGATCTCACAACAAAAACTGTAGCTACTTAAGAATCTCCATTGGGGTTCCTTTTTAATAATAATTCAATATGGTTTCCAATGCTGGCATCACTGGGAAATTAAAACTTTTCCAAGTACAGGAGCAAAGGAACAAAGGGATTGTAATGCAGCATTCAGCATAAAGCCAGAGAGAAGCGCTTTCTTTCCAAATTCCAAGAGAATTTGCTTCCTCATTTTCTTTTGGCACAGAAAACACTGAGAAAGAGAATGTGTTCTGTGTACCAAACAGGATGTTTGGATACCTTCCTTTTTAAGCATAGGGAAGGACCTTTACTGGCAGACAAGAGGAAAAAATTAATTAGAGAAGTTGAGACAATGGGGAAAAAATAAGTTACTGAAACAATCATATTGAATGCCAAGTACTTTGTCAACATCAGAATTACTTTGTTTTGATTTAATTGTTTTAATGAGAAAATATCCAAAAGTCTAAATAAAAATCTGTTCATGCATCACCACCTAGCAACTTGAGGCTTGTTTTAGGTTTATTTTTTTGAGGGTCAGATCCTTACCTGATGGAAATTCCCATAGTTACACTAACTTAGCTCTAACCAGCTGAAGTTTCATGAGCTATAGCCTAGCGACAGCAGAAAACATACAACTTATAACTGCAGCGCCTGCTACGATGATAACAAATTACTTTTTCCTCTCTGATGTGGAGTGTTATTATAACTTGAGGTATAGTTAGTCACAAAGGAGGAATAAGGAAAACTTTTAAAATCCATTTCTGGTCATACTGACATGCACAGACCTTGATACTGCAAATTAAAAGCAGGATGTAAAACAATTAGATAAAATAATGTAGTTGCATTTGCTTCATTAATGGAATCCTGCATTGTGAATCTAGCCATCAAGACTGCTTATGCTGTTGCTTATTCAACTGCAGGCGAATGAAAAGCTTCAGATATAGCATAATACAGGATTAGACCCTTTCATCAACAGACCTATGTTTTCCTTTTGTTGCTGGCATACTGGTAGCATCACTTATGGTTACTCATTAAGTCCTTACCTAGTTTTAGTTCCAGCTAAGCTTGGCCTCAGAGATCTCATCCCTAAGTGCTCAAGCAATGCTTTTATAGCATCTTCCTTTGGTACCTGTTCTAGTTTCCTCTTCCTATATGTCCTCTTTTTGCCTTAAGAAGCCATAGCTGACTATCTAGTGTTGGCAATAGTCTTGTTTTGAGCAGGAGGTTGGACTAGGGGACCCTCAAAGGTCTCTTCCAATCAATATTTCTATGATTCTGTGAATACTTATTCTCACTAAGTATTGATTTCTAAACTGATATTAAATGTTACATTAAAAACAGTACATATTAAAATTGTTTTTTAGTGCAATTTACTCATCAGAATACAGTCAGTATTAGTTTTGGAAGCCACAGGGTACCACTCTCCCTTATTAATCAATGGTTGTTATCTGAGAAAAAAATTATTTTGACAAAAATTTTGGTGCTTACACTGAACTGTCATTATTTAAATAAAAAGATCTTCTTTGGAGAACTGTTACTGTGCTGGTTGTTAATATCTTAACAAAGAGAAAGATGACAATTTCAGGCCCTAGAAGTTGACTATTGGCTGGTATCATCTGATGATACACACAGATGTTTTAATAGTTATAAAGACAGGCAAATAGATGTTTTGTATTTTCCACATCATGGGAAAGCAATCAGACAAAATCACTTCATTTTGCCACAAAGGGTTCAATTACCCACTCCTTTACATTTCATTGCAATAATTTACACCTATTCAAAGGGTATGCAATTTGTTACCAAACCGGACTGGTTTCATTTAACACCTAATTTCATTCTGCATATGTGCAAATTGATACACGAGGTGCAAACCAGTAGAGAATTAGGATTCAAGGCAGAAAATTATTGTCTGGTGATTAAAATTTCATAATACACTTATAGAATGAAAGTTTATCTGAGGCAATTCCTAAGAGTACAACTAAGTACACATGAAGATATTTGAAACTCTTAGTTCTGTCACCTGGCAAGAGGACAGAGGTTTGGGTTAGCCCAAGGATGTAAATTAAATAGGAGTTATGCCCAGAGGAGTGTCCAGATATAGCTGTTCCCAGCTGTCTCCAACTCTGTACCACTGGGATGTCCTAGGGAAACTAGGCAGCAAAACCAAAGTATAGTGGAACTTATAAGCCCAAGTTTCCTTGTGGACTTTGCCTCGAGATCTCTAGAAATTAAATACTGTCACAGGCAAAGCAGTCTTAACACGCAGGGATTTTTTTTTTTTTTTTTTTTTTACTTAATTTATTGCCGATTAACACAAACTTCTAATCACTGATTCAGGTACTGGGAAAAAGAAAACATAAGTAATTAAACAAACACTTATGGAAACATCTTTCTTCCCCCTTCCCCAGGCTCAGCTCAAGCCAAACTCTTACCCTCTCCCACTCGCAAGTCTCAACGTCCTTTATTTTCACCATGGGTTATGTTCTGTCCATCCCAATTCCTTCAGTGAGGTGATGGGCAGTTCAGGAGGCTGGCATTAAGTGTGTAATGGTTTCTTTCTGCAACCCATTTCCTGGGCCAGGAAAATGAGGTACACAAACAATGAATGAAGATAACAGCAAGAAGAAATTTGTGTTACAGGAACATCCAGTCACCGGTATTTGTAGGGAATAAGGAAGCTTTCTCCTGGGAAGACTAGATTGCTACAAGGCTTCTCAATTTTTTTGGCCTTCTTTAAAGTAGAAAAAGAACAGGTAAAGTCCCTAGAAAAAAAATTGACATGCAAATTTGCTGCACAGTATGAGTCCCAGCAGGCAGATTCCAAGGTAACACGGTGATAAAGGACTTGACTCCAAACTTGAAAGCTATAGGAAGAGCCTGTAGGATGCTGAACCAGAGCTAAAAGGCTATCCTGCAGCTAGATTAACTTAAAGAAATTTCACCCTCAGAAAAAGTGAAGGTCTTTCCATAAAGGGAAAGAACATTTTACATAGTCTAGAAAACAGTGTAAAGAAACAGACTAGATGACAAATAGCTGGTGTGTATAATCATCAGGCCAGGAAAAACTAAACAGACATAAAATTAATTTGCAGTTTCCACATCAACAGGAGTGATTATATGCTCTAATATGAAACACCTGATTTGTGTGCCTAAACTGAGAAACTAAGTTTCTATGCAGAAATACAGAAGCTTCCAGGACTATAACAACCAGTGCTAATTTCCTTTGCGCTCCCCTGCAAAGAAAACATAAGGCTGTGCTTCTGACCCTACCTCTGCTTCAAAAGGCATGCACCTGACATCACTTTATTCTTTCTCACTGACAAAATGAAATTGGCATCTAGTGGCAACACCCTGACAGCAACGACCTCCAGGAATTCTTGCTATTGATTTCTTTGTTGCCAGGATTTCACTCTTTCATGGCAGAATAACGTGAAAAATTTCAGGAGTTGTTGCCACATCAGGAGAGTCAGCCTACACAGAAGAATGCAAGATTGTGCTTATATATCCATGCTAACTCAGGTTCCAAATGCAATAGAGATGAATTACTGCATTGTTCTGCCCTTAGCAACTTACTCTGCTTTATCAGCAAAGCAACTAGCCTAAGACAACATTGATCTTCTAAAGCTATAGTGCTTTCGAGATCTAAGCAAGTATATAGTACTGCATTGTGCCATGTCAACACTTGCCAACAGTTGAATTTATGTGAAAATATGGAGGTCAGTCTTCTAGGCTGACTTCTCTGGTTTGGGCCAAAATATAAGTGAGAGTTGATTGGTTGAACACATACCAGAAATGACTGAGGAGAAAAAAGGAAAAGAAATAGCAAGATTACGACAGCTAATATCTTAGTTTAGTTATGTATGTATGCCTATGAATGGTTGCAGCTGAGTGGCAATGGATGAGGAGACTTTGCAGTCTCTCTGCTACTTCCCCATCATTTATCACAAATTGCATGCTGTACAGGACTGACCTAGGAGAAAGATTGTACAGTCTAATTTTACTGCAAATGACACTTACATTTTAAATGACCATTTTTGTTTATTTGTGTTTTTAGTTTGTCTTTTATACGACTGTAAAAGATGAGACTGTATCCAGGAAACACCTCTGGAGGAAGGAGCAAGTTGTCTACCCTAAAATTCAGCACCCAGCCAATCTTAAGTAGCCCATGCTTTTTGAACCCTGAAGTTCATTGCTACAGGGTTTGGGGTCTTTGCGCAATGCAAAAAAACCCTGTAATCAATGGATGTAAAAAGTAAAGTCTCAACATGAATATTTTCTTCTGACTGTATGCTAGATTTTGTCTATTACTTTAAGTTCAAGAGCCAGTGTTTACAGAAAAACAATACATGTTTCAGTTTTTCTAATTAATACAGTATACAAGTAACATCTAGTGTAAAGATAACAAAAGATACTACAAAAGACACTTCTTTCTTTTTCTGGACATTATACACTAACAGTGTATACACTGTCCATCTTAGGCAAATACAAATTCATCATAGGAATTGCTCAGGGGCTAGAACCACTCATGCAGTGTTGATGGTGAAAATATTCATGAAAATAATGCCATGTCATCATCATTTCTACAGCTTCTCTGGAACTAATGCACATCTATACTGACAATTTCTACATAAGAGGTAATGCAGCCTGGCTTCATCTTACTAATTAGTTAGCAGTATCAGACCCATGCCAGTGGGGAATTCAGCAGTTGAACAAACAGTGCAAAACTCTTCATACCCCTGTCACGGGAAAGCAAAAGATAGTGCAACGTATAACTCAATTTAGGGTAGGCATGAAACAGACCATTCATCTTTAAGTGTGAACCTTAAAATTTACAACAAAGATTGTGGTAAAGAGCAAAAGAAATGGAGACCCTATGGTGACATGTGCATGGCAAGATTATAATACTTAAACATAAAAACTGTTCATAGTATTGAAATATAAACAAAATTATCTACTCCTCAAAGTAAATCACAATGGAAATGCAAATTAGAATTACAGTACAGGTTCTGGGGCTCAGACATCCCACTTCTTGTGTAAGTAGAGTTTTGTTTATACATGTTAAATACCAAAACCAAATGAACCTATCCCTCTACTCTTTTTTATTCTCACTAATCTCTTCCTGTTCTAATTTATAGGGACCTCAAGCTATCCTAAATTTGTTTTATTTTTTCATTTTTTTAACTAAGTTCACCTTATTGATAGCAAAAGGAACAGCAAAAACTTCTTTTTTAAGCAAACAGACCTAGGAGTCTTCTGAGCTGGCAGGTCTTCCTGAGCTCTCACAGCTTTAATTTTAACATTGCAAGGCTAATCAAGTTGCATTTTGAAACTCTCTGAAATGTCACTTCCTGCTGCTAGGTTCAGTGCTGGTAATTACATACTGTTTTTTATAGGGGGAGGGGAGGAATATCTGCGTAGAGCCTTCTTACCTACACTTGACAGAATGCCTTTCTGCTATTAAAAGTCCACTCAAAGGCTTATTTTGCTGCACTTCCATTTTGTTAAGGTCATTATGCTCATATGAAAGCAGGTTCATTGCCTGACTTCAGCTCTTCAAGAAGTTCAGCTTGGATCTGGGAATGTACATTTTCCAGCAGAACTAGTTAGTGTGTTTCTGACTTCTTTTAAGAAAAACAAACAAACAAACAAACAAACAAACAAAACACCACACCCCCAAAAAACTCGTTAGATCTCTCAGCTCTCTGTATGTTGTTAACAGAAAACACAGAGGAAAGCCCAGAATTTGTCTTTGTTGATTCTAGATTTACTGAATCTCAGTCCTGTACTCCTTGGCTTTACAACAGCTCTTACTTGTCTGGTCCTGGGGTAGTCATCGGAGGCAGCAAGAGTCATCCTCTTAAGTTCAAGGGCTGATTTTACTACCTGTACTCAGGCTGATTAATTCCTTTCAAATTGCTGCTTGTGGAAGAAAGCACTATTCAGATACAAGCAAGGGAGACAGAAGCCAAATATTACCTAATCTTTACTGCTATTAAAGTATACATGAAAAGTGTAGTGGTAATATTATTTCATCCCTCACAATTATTTTGTCCCTCACACACACAGAGATACTGTGCATAGCACCTGAGATCTGGGAAGAAAGGGTGCTATGTCAGTGTTAATTCATTGTGAATAATACAAAAAGTGAGATGTTGCCTATGGTTGAGCACACAGAAGATCTATTCTATAGAAAACTGGAAATGAAGAGATGAAATGAAGTGTTTGCTTTAAAAATTCTGCAGCCTGTAGGCTATCCAATTAGAAGTTGTTACAAACCAGGATGTTGATTTAGATTCAGTATCTTCTTGGCTGTCTCAGAACAGCTAAAATAATCTAGATTTTTTTTTCCTTTCCAAATGAAGATATGTAGCTTTTCCATTTTCTTGTACAGGTGATACCATCTCTTCTTATTGGAAGAAAAATGAGTGTAGTGGACAAAGTAGGGAAGATAAGGAAGGCTTTTGGGGTGGGGTGGTGAAGTGAGAACAGGAGGAGAGCAGAAGAGATCAAAGAACATTAAAAAGAGACCCAGAATGTGTAGGGAATAGCATTTAACGCACTGAAAGTTAGAAACAAATAAAAAAAACTAAGTATGGCAAATTTTTAACAATATTAATTTTAAGTTCCAATAGCTATTAAACTATTTTATATATCCTACACTTTAGGATGTCATCTGCTATTCAGCTTATTGCCGTAGTGTGGCAGTGTGCCTTTTCTGACCTTGTTTCATTCCATGTTCATAAACCTGCATGTGGCTGCTTAATATAGGATTATAGGGTAATTTAGGTTGGAAAGCTTCTCAGGAGGTCTCTAGACCAACCTCCAGTTGAAAGCAAGGTAAGTGTTGAACAGCTGAGACTGTCAGACCAGGTTACTCAGAGCTTTATCCAGTTGGGCTGTTAAAACCTCCAAGGATGAAGCTGCACAATCTCACAAAGTTTGTCAGTTCTTATGGTCAAAAGTTTTTTCTTATATCAAGTCAGAACCTCCCTTCTTTCAACTCATGTCCATTGTCTCTCATCCACCTACCATGGACCACTGTGAAGGGCCTTGGTCCAGCTTGGTAACCTTGTATTGGGAAGCTGCTGTTAGGTCCCTGTGAAGCCTTCTCTTCTCCAAAGTGAAGAAGCCAAGTTCCCTCAGTCTGTCCTCATAGGGAATGAGCTCCAACCCATTTCTGACCATCTTAGTGGCCATCCACTGAACTTGCTCCAGTTTATCAGTCTTTCTTGTACTGGGGGACCAAAAACTGGACACAATATTCTAGATTTGGTCTACTGAGTAGCAGGGGATAATCACTTCCTACATGCAACCAGTGATATGTCTAACCCAGGGGAACTCTGCTAGGAAGTTGTGGACAAATTCCTTCTCCTTTTCCAGTGTCACAAAGAAGCCATACAGTGTATTTGTAATGGATTATTTTCCTTTTCCAGTGGCTATATGGCATATACATATTATCCAATAAGATTCTGGAATGGCATCTGCCTCCTGCTTATAACAGTTTATGCTCACTAGTTCTTTTCCTGTTTTCTAGGCTCTGAGTCTTACTACATCAGAAACAGCCACTTTGGACATTGGGCACCTAACTTCCTGGCTGTTTACTGGGAGTTTTTTTCTTTTGGTTGGTTGGTTGGTTGGTTTGTTTGGTTGGTTTTTTTAAAAAACATCAACCAGATGGAACAATTTGAAGATTCTAATAGGATCCTCAAAGCCCTAGAAAGCATTGCAAATGGCCTTTTGTAGTATCTTATATCCTGTTAGCAGACCCATGAATGATCATAATTTATATCTGACCTGGATTTGGACATAGCAGAATGTCATACCTAAAGTTTATATCTAGATTGGATATTAAGAGATCAAATTCAAAATAAAACCCTGAGATGCTTTAGATGGCTGTTTCATTTCACTTGGCTATTACTGCCATCTAGTGATACAGTTTACAATCTTCAAAACTTTTCATTTAGAAATTCTATTGCATCAGATGTATTTGGAAAGGTGCAAGACATGTTCTAAAATCTATGTTTCATTTACTCGCTAATGTAATGCCCCATGCCGGCATGCAATTATGTACATATTCAGTTTTGAAAGTTGTTATTTTTTCTGTCTTCCCTATAAGCATGCACTTGAAGACCCAGATACTTTCCTAAGAAGAAAACTGTTCAGAGCCATAGTAGTAGTTTATAATGTATTCAGCTCCTTCTCTTCTAGCAAATTTCCCTTGAACAGGCCATATTATTTATGACTGCAGTGGTTGTTAGTACATGATTCATAATAATTTATATGAATATAAATTATGAAAATAATTGTGGTCAAGTAAAAGGAGCTAATCTCTTCCTTTTTCCGGTGAACAGAAAGTGTCCCATGTTTATTTGAAAAGTAATCACTTTCCAAATCTCCTACCTACCTAACATGAGACCATGAAATGAGAAAACACTTAAGAGTGAAAACTGACTCCTAGGATATTACTGGCAGCTGAAGTTCAAATGAGAATAATCTTAACACACTATCTTAATCACGAAGGCAAATTGCCTATTAGAAACATTTATTATTTGTCTGTGATTTGATGTCTTTAAATCAGGATTAATCTTTCTAAAGAATTTGTTAGATCTCAAATTGTCAATTTCATTCATATGAAAAGATGTTTTTTTATAATCATCTGGTTTTACTTCCTAAGCAGCAAACTACTTAGCGATTTTCTCTAGTTATGTGCATTTAAATTTATTCTTTTGTTTTTTAGTCAGATTATCCCACTTCCCTGCATGGTCATCCAAGTCATAGTGCTGCTGAGTTTAAATCAATTTATGCATTGAATATAAACAGATACAAAACAAATTAAAAAAACCCCAATATCTAAGAATCTCAGACTTGACATAATCACATCAACCATATTCAAATTTCATTTCAATTGTTAATTGAACTGCACATGAAAAGCCTTACCACACAATTCTACCATGGGACAGTTCAGACTTTCATCATAGCTTATCACAGGTGCCTGGGTCACAGACCAAGCACTGAGGGTTCAGTCACAGTGAGCTCTATTAACTTTTTCTTCACAGATTGATCTTTATGTTTCTCCAAGTACTGCTACAGGCCTCTCGGGCATGTTTTTATACTCATTTTGATGTTTCTCCTTGGTATCTCCCCTAGCTCTGTCACAGAAAAACTTTTCTGCAAGTCTTTCTTCAGCCCAGCTGAACAAACTCTTATGTGATCTGCTTCAAAGTCTGTGATACGGGGAGCTGAATAACAAGGCCACAGAACAGATTATATATGCACTTTCTTGAAGAACCTGTTCCCATCAGCATCAATTTAGCAGAGTATTTAGCCTGCATATGTTAAGCACACAGTCTGTGGAATGTTGACATTCTTTAAATTAAGTAACGCTTGGGTCCTGTATTCTAGCAGAAACTTGTGTAGTAAGCACTTTGACTATCATTATCATTGTGATCTGCTTAATATCCTGTTTGAATATTTCCAAGTACCAAATGTCTTCCTCTGTTTTCCAGTTCTCAATGTTAAAACAAACATGTACATTTAATTCTGAGTTTGGACTTAACTCTGTGCAAAATAAAACCTGATAGTTTAGCAGAAAGGTAATCCTATTGTCACATATAGAAGCAACCTCAGTTCTAGCTCACTTAATTCTCATCAGCTCCAAAATCCCAGACTGCTTCATTCTTAGATTTTCAGTTTTTTGATCCTAGGTAAATCTCATTGTAACAGTACAATCAGGCATCTCTGATAATATTAACTATGCAAATTGGAAAGAAGAAAATGCAAGTCAGACATCATACTCTGTACAGTGGATTTCCATTCTTCCTAGAATCTCTTCAGATTTAGATACTATTAATAAATAGACACTCTACCATATTACAGTCATACATTCAAAATACATATTTTCAACCACTCAAGTAAACTGGAAGAAAATCCTGCTTCTGAAATCAGAGGGGTTTTGGCATTGTTAATTAAATACACAGATTATGCTGTTGAGCACATCTGTGAATTCTTGCAGTCACAGGATCATTGTCAAAGTAACTAAGTTGATGGACCACTAACAATTCAAGTTATGCTATTTTGTGAACCACTGAGTTAAACATCATATCTAAAGCAAGAGATGACTTCAAGTGACAGAAAAGTGTGCATTTTGCATTATCTTTTTAAGAAGCCATCTGCTAGTGTCAGCAATCAAAGCAAGGATCACTACCAAAAGGGGGGGATCTTGTTCCTCCTGCTTCTGACTATAGACACTGTTCTTTCTCCTTCTTTCATATTCTGCTTTTTCTGGCTCTCCCACACATCATACCCTGCATTGAGTCAATTCAATTTGTTGAACCAGAAGAAAACTAACCTGACAAAGAGAGGAGAGTGAATAGTTTGTCGATTTAAAGACTTGAATGAGTTTATCACACAATCAATTAAGTGCTAGAGCTGGTGTGAGGGAAGAGGTGGGATCATGCCGCTAGGAACAGTTGAACAATTTACCTGTTTGCACAAGAGCAAGCTGTTAGAGTACATCAGTCATGAACTGTAACTTTATCCTCAAACTGTGCCTCCAAATCATGCTTATTGGTGAGATTTAGCTCCACTTTCAATCCATATATATAGTCTGGCTCCCTCCTATGCCCCAGTTCCAATGCTTGTCCAACCAGTGTACTGTCATGATTAAAAGACACTCACTTTTTCATTGTCACTGACATATTTTACTGGGTTAGAGTGTTTAAAAAAAAAAAAAAAAGTCAAACAAGCCATGTTACAACTGACATAGTAAAGAAGCAGGAATGTTTAATCAAGGCACTTGGAAAAGCCAGGCTAGTCCACAGAAATCATACTGGCTTAGTTTGCCACTAAATTGCAGTCTCCCTCAAACTTAGGAAATGCTTTTTCCCCCCTCAAAAGTAACAAAGAAAATATTTCCATACAGTATTTTCACTTTTCATTCCATTTCCCTTTCATAAATCTTTTGGGACTACATCAATCTTTCTTAAATTAAGGACACGTCAATGACAACAGAACAGGGCCACTGGAAGACAGATAGAACTGGGGCATCATTTGGCAGAAGGACAACTAGAAGGTAAGTGGGGAGTATTAGGCCAGTATTTAGCCCACTCTACTCCTAATCTTTACTGCAACTGGGAAATTACCTGAGGCTAACAGTTTGAATTTCTCAATAGCAGACCAGCTGCATGTAAAATTATTTCATCCTGATAATAATTGAACAAACTTAGCTGAAAAAGATTACCATATTGTCATTAATTGGAAAAACAAGACTGAGCTAAATGTCAAGTTTCAAAATAGTATAATCTTATTAAACCCGATTCATTATTTGCTGTAATAAAGGCAAATCTAATATAACTAAGCCCCTATAAAAACAATATGCCAAAAATGATAAAATAACCACCTATGAGATTACAGAATTCAGCAATAACATACTCACTGTAATCACAGTCTTTATAACCTCTGATAAAAATTAAAAACACAATCACGATAACAATTTTACTTTATCACAGTTGGCTATTTATCTTAATATATTAAAAAAGTAATAACACAAGGTATATGCAAATACTTTTTTGTTGTTGTTATAAATCTGATTTTTTTTTTTTTTTTAAGCAAACCTGTACATAAAAATTGCAAAAAGAGAAAGGATTAAATGCTGTGACATTGTTCCAATTTGGAAGTAATATGCTCAAAAATAAAAGACAGGGCAAGTCACCTTTGCTTTTTTAATTTTGCTAAATGTAATACTCGGAAAAGTTTTGAGCTGGCAACATTAGAGTTGCAGTTTGACTGTTCAGCTACAAAGTTCAGGACATGCAGTAATCAGCTATTTAACTAGCCCACCAAAAACACCAGCTCCGCAGTGACTATGTCTAGGTCAATTCCCAATTTACTCTCTTTCAAATCCTTACAAGTTCTCACTAATCTGTTGAAAATGATTAGGCTCACTCAGGTGTGATCATTGTGGTGGAACAATCTCAAGATGCACCCCTTTTCTCCTACAGTTATAGCCCAGTGTTACAGCCCTATCACATAAAATGGATCAACTAACATCACTCCCACAAAGATCAACTTTCAGGTGGAACAGATGTAAGGAGGTCTCTAGGTGCAGCTTCCTGCTCAAAGAAAGGTCAGCTTTGAGATCAGATGAAATTCCTTGGGGCTTTATCCATTTAGATATTGAAAACCCCCAAGGACAGAGACTCCCCAAGTTCTCTGGGCAGCCTGCTCCAAAGTTAATGCAAATCCATCCTGAAATGTCATGACTAAAATATTTGCGTTGTATGGTCAGACACTATTGGGCAGTAACAACACTAAAGGACTATGCTGAATTTTGGTGTAGAAAAGATCCTAAAGTCTAATTCCTGGCAAAAGCAAAAATTAAATATATTGAACAGTTGATATAGGTTCAGCAGAGCAGCCTCTTCCTCTCTTACAGTGGCCATGAGGGATACAAGAGAAAGTAGCCCCTTGTAAATAGTCTTTGAAATACTGATTGTTTCTTTGCCTTTGTTCCTAAGAGCCAGATCACCCAAAAAACTTTTTTTTGTGCTTACTTTTTTTTTTTTTCCTCTGACCTACTCCTTCTTGATGAGAGGTGAACTGAGACATTTTGGACAGCTGCTACTTCAGGTAACATCCATAAAGCAGTTTTCTCTTAAAATTCAGATGGCTGTACATCTAAATAAAACAAGGTTGAAAACAGCAGGTCTTAATTATTTCATTCAGCAATGTCATCTGGCAAACTGCATCTGAAAAAAATTATAAAATTAACTGGTAGGATCAAAATTGGTTTGATGTTAGAACACTCAATTGAATGATGAAATAGCTACCTTTGTATTTAACTACACACAAACACTCCTCCTCAATATATGAAACCAGGTTAAGGCCCAAATAAAAATCAAGACCAAGATACTCAGAGAATACTCAATCTATATTTAAATAATTTCCCATCTAAATAACTGTTTAAAAAGAGCAAATCATGACTACACATTATCAACTTCCATAATTGTCCATTTCACTCTCTTGGGCAGTAGTTAAAAGAAATGAATACTCAGAATTAATTCCTTAATCTTTTCTGAATTCTTCATTTCATTTTTATTAGAAAATGCATTACATAAGACAATTGCCAGAAAGAGACAATGGAACTTTTAATTATTTGAATAGGATTAAATACTGAAATCCTTGTGCTTTCAATGAAAAGCAATATACTGCGAAAAGAGAAAAAACAACATTTTATTCTGAAAAGGTTGGAACTAAATATTGATATTGGTTTGCATTTCTAACTTTGCAGCTATCAGTGATCAGTGGGAATGCACGCCTTGTTTTTTGCTCTAACTCAGCTGCAGAGGAGCTGTTTGGGCTTCAGTCCTCACAGAGCGATAACAAAGTATCTTTATGGGGAGAAAATATTAGATAATAGAGAATTATCTAATTCCTAAGGAATAGCCTAACAAGAACCAATAATGACAAGCTGAAAAAAGATAAATGCAAATCAAGATATTAAACAAGGTGATTAACTTGGGGGGGGGGGGGGGGTAGGCAGGGGAAGGTGCGAATTACCAAGAAAAATAAGGGTCACATCTTTTGGTGTTTCAGTCAAAATTAGGTAATCTTTTGACAGACAAACTATGGTAAAACAAAATTACTAGGCTCAACAGCAGAGGTGACTGGGTAAAACTTAATAGCCTGTTAAGTGGTCACCTCATATTAAACCTTCTAAAGCTTCTTGTCACCCTGAGTTCCATGAATTCCAGCTCATTTGCAACATTTTGCATCAAAACAAATTATACTTCATGAGTTTCAAAGCACCTTCTAGTGTAATGATAACAGAGGAGTGGGAATCAAAACAGAATTAAGCCAGATCTTAACTGAGGGAGAAAAGCAGAATAATTCCAAGAGGTTTTCCTTGTCTAAGGCTTAACATCTTTAGAGAGTTCATTCTAACAAGAGGATATAAATATTTTCACTACATTTTTTGATAAGGTGCATTTTCTGTCTATAAATTGGAAAATGAAAATGTTGGTATTCCTATTCAAAGGATTATTTTTTAGACAGTAATTCTGGTCATTTTTATGTAGTCCTGCATTTCACCGGTGTATTTTTGAGTCTGATTTGAGAACTGTTTTGCAGTAGTTTGGGAGAAAGGGCATAACATCAACGGTTTTTGAGTTTATTAATAGATTCCTTATGAGAATGTTTTCCATCAAAAAAGTTCTTTCTGCAAAAAGGGAAAACTTTTCACCACAAAAAAGTCAGTATTATCAAAGCTCTGATTTGTATGTTTTGACAAGCTTCAAATCCTTATTTTTACTGAAGTATTTTTAAAGATATGTATATACTGAAAAAGGAATTTCATTTTATGTGAATAAACCTTTTCAAAATAAATTCAATGAAAACTTAGGTAAAAAACATAAGGAAGATATACAACATTGAAAGGTCTTTAAACCCTGCACAGTGAAACTGACTGAAAAAAAAAAAAAAAATCTTCTATTCAGGAAACCATTTTTAATATTCACTCTGCCTTAATTTTTTAGTCAAAATAGTGTTAGACATTTTTCCAATGTGTTTATGACACGCACAGATCACCCAACATACTTCAGAACTTGGCATAAAGAGTTAAGATTTGAAACAACTTTTAAAGAGTGAATGCTTACTGCACAAAAAGGAAATATTTTTCTTTTTGCTGTTTATCAGTCTCTCTCCAAAAAAAAGTTGGTGCAGATGGTACAGAGGCTGCTTAGAGATATTCTCAGCAACAGATACTGCCAGACTTGGATTACATTTGTTCACAAACTGAAACAGTTTGCTTGTTTTCTTGCTCTGTTTTAGGAGCTCAAAGCTCTATGAAGGGGAAGAAGTTTGTCACATTTCAACTAATGACAGAAGAACGGACCATTCTGCAATCCTGCACTGGATGAATCTTTTGGGACAGATGAGCCATTACGCAGTACTACTTATGGGAATCCATCAAAGCAAAAGAAAAAGTTGTCTGTCTGTATAAATACAGAAGTGTCAGGAGACCTTTAGGTTCAGGAGCATGAAAGACAGTAAAAACAGATCTTAACAAATCCATGTGGACATCTGTAGTGAAATCCTGGCCTAATTTCATCTGTCAGAAAATATATTTTTTACTTCAATAGAGCTATAACTTTTTCCTGATGTCCATCTGTTTCTATCTGTCCTTAGTATACAATAACTTTCTTTCAGATAACCTATATAAAGTGATCAAATTTACACAAGTATGAAGCCAGCTTTCTGTCTTGTCAAAAGGGCGAATCACCATATTACTCTTTCATTAAAAGTGAAGAAAGCATTTAAATGGAAATATCATCTTCTCTAATTCTTCAGCAAGCCAAGACTAAATCTTGAAAACCTAAGTAAGTAAATTTCAGCCCTTATGCCACTGCAGTTGTCACGCTGATACAAAGGGACAGAATATATGTCTAAAAGCTTCAGGAAAGTTAAAATCCTTCCAAAACACATTTATTCTCATGCAGTCATTCATGATAATCCTCCTTCTTTAACTTCATATCTCAGTCCCATTCATGGTGATATAAAGTAACTTCTAGCTAATTTAATATTCCCCTGGCTAAATATAAGATCCAGTCATTTTCACATGTTATTTATGTTGTCCTTTTCTCTCTTTCTACTTGCACACTCTTTACTATTATGTCTTTGTTTCATTAAGTGCTGGAATGCACCAGAAGAAATTTATTTTTCATCAGAATGGCAAAACTGTCCAGCATCATCAAATTGCCAGATGGGAGTTTTCAGACTTCAAAGCAGGTTCCATCTCCCATGCACCAGAGAAAAATATCACGCTGTAATTCATTAAGTATTATTTTCTTTAAAGGCTCCCAAAGGAAAAGAAATCAACTATGAACAACTGGTTAAACCACAGATCTACAGAAAGACCATGGGTTTAGTGCAATATGATACAGCAGTTTCTCTATACGGCTTCTGAAAGCCTATAAACACTTAATATTTTTAATAACTTTAATTTAAACAAAAATGTTGACTTTTAAGAATAGTATTGTTCCAGAATAGAATAAAATATATTTGAACTTTTTCTGCACACAATATATGCTAATAAGCTGAACACAATATTTAAATGGCCCTGAAACACTCACAGAATAAACACGATCACACAAAATGTGACCCTTAGTCATTCTGCTGAATATCTTACAGGGCCAAAGTAGCTCCTACAGAATTGAGCTGGAGCCTCTTTTATCATAGTGAGTGAGCGTCTGGGTTAAAATTCTCAGAAGTTATCAGGAATATAAGTGTCTTATTTACACATGTGCCAAACTTCATGCTCCTAAAAACCAGATCTCATTAAGAAAATTCTGCATTAAGACTGTTTCAAAAATGGGACCTCTTAGGGGCAGCTGCAGAGGAGACATTCAAAACCACTAGCAACTTCTTAGTACTTTGGCCTTGGTTGTTTATTAACAGGTTTGTTGTAGGTCCCGAAAATGTTTACCTCTAATTAGGTTACAGATTACAACCCTGTACGATCCTGCTGTCAGCTACATTTACGGTTAGGTTATTGATTAAAAACAAGCTGAAAGAACCTAAATTCAGTGTAGACATACTCAATTTGTAATGGAAGAACTCTGTATGGTGAGAAAGGCTGAAAATGTAATGATATTTTTCTTTACCTTTTTAATGAAGTGTGGATTTCACTTGTTACTGAATTCATGTTTTTCTTTAGCTGCTAGCAATGATCTTAGAATTTTGTGTTCTACACAAAATTGGGGAGGGGGGGGAGGTACACCCCCAAAATAAACTGAAATACAAAAGAAAGCAGATAGCAGCTCTATTTCTAAATATAGAAGAACAGACTTTACCTTTCAATAGCAGAGAACTGTTAAGTTGGTTCAGCAGTCTCAAAGAACCACACCTGAAGGATGCTGTTACATGAGTTCGAAATGTTCTAAATTTTCAGTCCAAAACAGGATGTGTTGTTCAGGAGATTAAACTGGCATAACCAAATACCTCTCATTGAAAGGTTTTCTGTTCTTCTTCAACACTCAAGAGAAAAAAGCTGCTGCTAAGCTGGGCAGGTACTCTATTTCTTTTTCTGATATAAAAAGTAAAAAGTAAATATAAAAATATTTTCTGATATAAAAAGTAACTTTCAAAATAAATAATTTCAAAACATTTGTTGTCTCTAGAGACAGAAACTTTAGGGGAATTCACAGCTCAAAGTAGTCTGTGTTATCTTGTCTCCAGATACATTTATACCTGTACTTCTTACCATAAAGATTGAAATTTATGTACTTTTGTCATAAGCTGGCTGACACATTAACCTCTAACATGGACACGGTTATTTCCATTCTTCACATAAATTAGCAGACTGATTTCACCCTAATGTTTACCTCAATAATTTACCTCAAACCACTAAACCTTAGGAAAACTACAGATAATCAAATCTATTCAAGAATATTATACGCTGGTTACTGTGAGATAACCAACATATGATAAGAATATTTTTTCCTAGTAAAAGCTATTTAAATGTCCAAGTTTTGTTCACATTTAGCTAGTACTTGTTAAAATTCTCTATTTTGAAAGCAGAAATGCAATGCTTCGGGGCTCATTTTAGTTTTGGTTTTAGTATAACAACTATCTCATAACACTATATATCAATTATCCCATAACCATATTTAAACTAAGATCTAAAAACATATAATGAAGGCACCAAAATTATACCCTAGGACACACCAATTAAAAAAAAGTGTTCTTAAAAAATAGACTAGAAGACTGTTTATCACAACCACTAAATATCAGCAAGCCGTCTACAGCAAATATACAAAACTAAAAAGTTAGTATGCCCTACTGACCTAAATATTACATTAACAAAATCTCATGTCCTGAAATATAAATTCTAATCATAGCATATGAAATGCACGGTTGATAGTTTTTCAGCAAGTTGCTACAAGTAGAAAAAAGATCCTTAAATACATCAAACAAGTCTGAATTTTATTCTTACTCCACTTAGTGATTTAATCTTTCAGACTATCTGAAACCAAGCCTGAGGCAGGAGCAAAAATTTTAAGTCTGACTAAGATTGGGGTGCTGTATTTTTGACATGTTCAAATTAGATACCTGAATGAAACTTCACTTTTAAGAAGTGGGGTGAACAATATAATAATTTAATAAATCCTTCAATTGGGCTACAGCAAATGAGAAGATATTGTGTTTGCACTCAGAAATCTTAGCACAAATAGGTCTGCTGTAACATTACTTTAAAAACACAGTAAATAAAATGTAACTGCCCATAATCAGTTAAGAACTGTTGACCTCTTCATATCCATAACTTTAACATTGTGTCATACTGTTTTCACAAGAATGCTCTCCAAACAGTTTTCAAGGTTAATTTTGCTGTTACTCCCTCTGGCAGGGTAAGAAGATAATTCTGTCTCCTCGCTAATTTCTTTCCCAGCGTGTTTGATATCAGTAACTTGTACCAATGCTAAATGAAGTTTTCATCTTTTGTCAAGGCCACTGTTTGAATTTGTCTGTCTGTTTTATTTCTAAAGGTAATATTGATACTTCAAAGGATGCAGAAAAAACATAGGATGGTTCTTGTTAGTGAGATTGCTGAGAAAGTTGTATAACTTCAGTGAAAACATTGTAGAGCAAGCTGCTGTATTTTTCCATTTCTATTTATGAGGAATTAAAATTGAAGAGGATTTGCTTGAACCTGATCAAAAGTATTCGCCCCTGTGGCTGTGTAACAGACTGGGGGGGGGGGGGGGGGGGGGGGAGGGGAGAAACAAAAAACCAAGCAACAAAAAACCCAGCAACAAAAAAACCCCACAAAACTGTTAGTCACAATGTCAAATGTTAAGATATAAATTAGCTGTATAAGCCTCAAAGTGTTACTTTTCAGATCACATCCACGAAAAACTGTTCCATTCCTCATACTACTCACTTTAGTAATTCCACTGAAATAAGACTATTCTTCTAAGTATAAACATGCAAATTTTTTTTAATTTGGGGCATGTGATGCTTTTGGACACAGGCAGCTTAGTCCTTGACAAAATTAATAGATTCAGACTTAAACTAAGGAATAGATGTAACAACAGCACTATATGTTCAGAAATCCCTTTTATTAATGCACATCTTTCAAGTTTGAACAAGCTCCTAAATACTAAAATATGAACATTTGTTCAATGTACAGCACAAAAACCTTTGGGCCTGCTGCTGTGAATCAACATAATTTCAGCCCACAAATGTTTACTCATTTACACCAGCTGAGGATTTGGACTACAGGAGGTGCATTACTTTGCATTTGAGGCTATTTTGATTGTTCAGGTGCACTACCACCATTTCCCAATCACTCAGGAAAATGCTTGAAGTACTCAAAATCTTGTGAGCCAATCCACATATTTACAGGTGAAAGAAACCCTCACATTTTGTTAACACGTAGGTATTTTTTCACACGCATCTGAAATGCATTCTTTTGGAAAAATTTTATCCAATGACAATAATAATGTGTAATCTATACGAAACTATCGCATCACCTGTAATAAGAGCTCAGGCAAATGAATGACAATGAAGGTGATCCACACTTGCTAATGTTTTATATTAATAAAAGGTCTTCAGCTGGTAGAGAAATAAAATAATAACAAAGGTTTTCATTTCACTATGCTGTTTAGCATACCTTACCTACCCCATTTCTGATTGCAACAGAGACAAAACCCAGTCTGTGGGGATTGCACACAGTTACCAGTTACACCATCCTGGGACAAGACACAGAAAAATGTCTATTATTCTGGCTTTTTATACTTTGAAGGTGTGGTTCTGCAGTCAGGCCAGCCAATCCTGCTTTTAGTAAAATGGGGAGTCCTTGTTTCCCCTTCTTTTTCCCTACACCTTGCTAATTTGGCTGAAAGCTACTTTTTTTTGTTGTTGTTGAATTAATCTTTCATTGGAAAATAACTAGTGAGTTGAGTTGCGTTATGGAGAGGTACACCAAAAGCCAGAGCCAGCACAGAATAAGCAGCAGGAGCATGTAGCTGGGATTCAGAGAGAAAGCAAGGAGGTAGCAGTGAACTGTTAAGATTGTGTCAGCTGATATCAAGAAACTGAATCTTCAGAAAGATTTATAACTGACCCAATTAATGATTTGCTTCCACCAATATCTTCCTCTGGATTTCCACAAACATGAATAGTGAAATTTAACTTTGAACATGTTAGATTCCCCAGTATTATATTGAATTCATTAATACTTCAATAAGTGTACTAACGAAGCACAATGAATGAAGACAGCAGTGTCACCTGCAAAGACAAATTGAGAAGAATTTTAAAAACTGTTCACACGTGCTCCTTTCTAATGAAACACAATGTGCCAATGGTTCAAATACTTCTATCAATGCTCAACTTTAAACATGACTTTTTTTTTTTTTCTTTCAGTCAATGATTCTGCAGGGACTTAAAATGAAAATTATGTAAGAGTATTCCTACACTGCTGAATTAATTTGATTGATCCACTCAGCTCTTAGAGGAAGACTTAGCTCAGATAGAAGAAGCTAGTAATGCAAAGCCATTTTGTAGAACTTTCATTCCACTGTACATATTTGGTAGAGATACAGAGGCTTGGGGCAGCTTATCCTCCCAGTCATAATATTACAACAAGCTCAACAATTTTTCCAGGGAACTGTGGAACAAGTTGTTTGCCCTACTGAGAACACAAGAGAACTGTCAGCTAGCCTGTTTCCTCACTGATACTCTGGGGAAGATACCTGCATGCAAAAGCATCTTGCAATCTTTATCTTATGTTTGAGAGTGATCATTTAATGGAGCACCACATTTTAATTCAGAGACACCACTTTTCAGGGACAGAGCAGCCAGCATCAACACTTTAGTAACCGTTCAAATATAGCCTGCCCTAATGTGCAAAACTGAAACCTATTATTTTTATTTTCCCCTTAAGAAAGCTGGACTCATACCCTGGTAGCCCGGAGCAATCTGCAGTTTCAGACAGCTTTGCACCACATAAGTGAAAAGTACAACTGTGTATATTCAAGTTCTACCAATAGATCACCCATACACACACACATAGCTAAGCATGAGTTAACAAGCAAGTTAACAACTTGCAGGAAAAAAAAATTGCTCCCAAATAAAATACTTAAAAGAATGAGAGCCTTTGCTCCTTAAAAAGAGTTGCAGGAGGCAATTGAGGGGTACAAAAACTCTTCTTTGGGTAGGTTCGAAAAATGCTTGTATTGGTTAATATATACAAAGTGGAACTTAAAAATAATCAGATGGAAAACCTTAGTTAAAAAAAAAAAAAAAAAACAAACAACAAATAATCCTATTTATTGTGCTGAATTTCTAATGAATCTGTACGGTTAAGCTGGCTTTTAGCTTTGATCTGTAAAATACTGGCACTTCATATATTATTCAGACAAAATGGAAAAAAATAACAAAGATTTTGAGGCTTCTCTAAAGTCCAGTGTTTTCACTGGGCAGGTTTCACTGAGTTCAGTGAAGACTGAATCAGATCTCTGAATATGAGTTTATTCCAGCTTAGTTTCATAAGCTGTTTCCTGCAGTTTGCATACAATCAACTTTGTTCACCCTACTTGGCCCAGAAAAGCAGTTTTGAAGGCCAACTACTGTATCTTGCATCTTTTAGTAGTTAAGATGCTTGCCAACTTCATTCTTTCATGCACAAAATATGCAAGCTTTCTTTCCAATATCTTTGACCATTACCATTCATGTCAGTAGCATATTTTTTATATTTATGCTTCAACTATCCGGGCAGAGTTCATGGATCTTCATTTTAAGGCAATTTAATTAAAAAAAAAAAAGAATAATAGAATAATGCATCTTGTTACGCACTTACTTGGCATTTGCAAACAAAAATGCTCGTTCTCTTATGCTTATATAATGCTTATATAAATGGATTTTATGCAAATGAACATTTTTTTGCAAGGATCACTCACCACCTGCTTTTATGCATTCAGTGTATTTTCCTGAAATGAACTTGCACAGATCCTACTTTTAGCTAAACATCTAAGACTTTAGGCACTGAATAGTGAAATAATTTACATTCATCAAAAAAACTGAACTTGAACAGAACATTACTGTATGAAACTTCCAAGGCAGCCTAACATTACATATAAACATCATGTACATCTTCAGTATTTTTCAGTTATGCTTTCCATTATAAAGTTTACCTCAAATACTACAAATAATAGCAATTTAATTGTGTGTTTGCCCAGGTAAGTATGTCATGTTACAGAATAAATTAAAAACTTGTAACCTGACTGGGTCATAATTTAAATTCAGAAGTTTTGTCTGCAAAGCCCTTGGCGGCTCCCCCAACCATCTGTTAAGGGCCATGTGTTGATTTTTGTCTGGTGAAACACACAGGGCAATGTAGGTCTGCAGTTTCACTGAAAGGAGTTCCTCATTAGAGAGAAAGACCCTGACTGCATTCTATTAAGCACGTTACAGAACAAAAAAATGTAATTCTTGCTCCATACAGCTAAGTGCAAAACAGAAGACAGGGAGTAGGTGAAAACAATGAGACAATTAGTGCTGACAAATTAGTCAGCATGATGAGCAATATGCTCAGCCCCACAGCAACGTAGCTATCAAGAAAGTTCTTGTAGGTATCATGGCAAAAGGTGAATTTTAACAGATTTCTAGAAAGCTAATCAAAATGCTTTGTGGATGTATAAGCAAAGCCATGTTGTAGAGTAGAAAGCCAAAGATTCTTGTTTGAAAAAGTTACAATGAATGCTGTCATCCTTGGTTAATCGGAGGCACAAATCAGCTTCTCAGTAGTGAATGAAAGGAGACTGATACAGGTACTGATTGTGTATGAAAGGACTTGAAAGCAAAAAAAGCAGCTCCTGTTTTATACAATAGGAAAGAGGAAAGCAAAAAGGCCATAACCCGCTTCTAAATAACGTTGCTGTACCTGATATCAGATATTTTACCTTCCATAGGGCAACATATTAAAAAACATTAAAACTATCTAATATTTAAGAAGAAATGTTTCTCTCTTAGGCACTCACAGAAAAAAAAGTTAAAATAGAAATAAAAATATTTCTTAGAGCAAGAAAAATAAGTCATCACATGCCTACATCACAAAGTGCTTATACATTAGTCCTAAAAAAATCCCAACTTAGGCCACTGTAACCCAAAACACTTTTAGAATATAACAACAATTCTTCAAAATGCTTCTATAGCTATCTTCAGAATGTGCATTTAAACTATCCTCATTCATAACTGCTTAGCGTAGTTAATGATAAAGACAGAAACCAATTGAAATCACACGTATATACCTATACAAACATACATGCACCAACCATACATTTATCAAGAATGTCAAATTCATTGTGGATACTAAACATCCTTACATGTCAACTGTCTGAAATTGTACCTATGATCATCACGTTGCTAACCAGAAAAGGTCCACTGGTCTGAGAAAATAAACTTTAAGAAAAACTATGGAAATTTAGATAAAGGAAAGAAGAAACCATATTTATGAGTGTGTGTGCTTATGTTCAATTGTGAAAGCCACTACCGTAGGCTGGCAGATCCCATTCCAGTTAACATTTATTTTCAGTCCGTATTTAGAATACAAACAGTAACTCACATAAACCAGGTTTTCATTTCTGATCTTCCTCCTTTTGGACATTACACAGGATGTGCAATTATAAATGAACATTCCAGTTTTAATTCAGTTGCTATGGTAGAAAGTCTAACAAATGCCATTTCTACATTTAAAATGTATAAGAAATACATTAGAAAAAGCCCAGCCCTGTCATATCCAAAGTTTTTTGAGAAATACTATTCTAAAAATTTAGGCTTAGTTTGATTGTAAATAGTATCTTGAGCTAACCACTCAAACTGCTACTACATCTTCAACTTCTAAAAACTATGCTTCCACCCTAATCATATTTTTCCAAGCTGCCATACAGGTCCAGTGAATTGCATTCTAACCTATTTTGTTTCAAAGCTACAATTCAAGCATTATAAATCATGTAGCTGATGGAAGATAAATCTAGGGCTTTCTCTCACGTCTGTGTTACAGCCCAGTTAGCTTTCCCTTCTGCCTGCATCTACTCTGTAGCAATCATTCATGGAAGGACAGATTACAAGTGTTTGTTTTAGATGAGCAATCTAGAATAGCTTTTAACATTAGAAAGGGGCTGTTCAAACAGAGCACTCAAAGACTGGAGCTACATACAATTAAGAATGTTCTTTATTTAGGCCGTTAGATTTTAAATATCAGTTTAAAAATGCCAAACTCTCCCTCTTCCCCAAGGCAATGACCAATAAATTAATAACACCAAGAGCACTGGGATAGCTTTTTTCAGCTTCGTTAGCCTTGACAAATATATATATATATATATATCTCTTCATGTTCTATAACCATAAGAACACCAAGCATTCTTTTAACATCGCTTCCAGTGATTAAAATGAATTGTTAGCTCCACTTAAAAAATAGACTAAGATACACCATATGGAATTACTGAGGTTGGAATGGAAAAAGTACATGGATTTATCCAGGCTATTCTTCAGTCACTGTAGGAATCGATTTGGACATTGTTGCCCCACATGCACACGCTGAAGATAAAGGGAGGCTGATCACTGATTTAATGAGAGTACTCTCAATCCTACAATCACCCATCTTTGGAGCTGCGTAAGAATACAGAAATGAGTCTGCCAAACATTTGAAATAACCAGCATTGCCCCACATGTAAAGCCATCCAGGTTCATTGCAAAATATAACAAAAAAGCAAGGTTCACATACTAACCAAGGGATCACTGCTTTTCCACCTCTGCAGCTGTTTACAGCATTAGACTATTCGAAAGATAATATTAGCATTATGATCCTGTCTCTTTGAGGACAGTTAGTTAGTGAATCATCTCTTAATAATAAATAGATGGTGGGTTTTTGTGGGGTTGGAGAGGTGGTTTGGGGGGGCTGCCTGGGAGGGGCTGGAGAGGGGTTTGGTTGGTTTGGTTTTTGGGGTTTTTTTTTAAAGAAACTTTGATTTATCCTTCCTGGTCAAGGTTCAAATACTTGGGCTTTGTAGGGGAGCTGGATACCGACAAGACAGAATTCACATACATAGAATGCATAAGCCAAATGTTCTAGTAGTCCACTGTCCTGGAATATATAACTCTTCCTATCCTATTAGCTGCTCAGTGTAAAAGCAAATCTCTGCAAGATGTCTTCTGCCTGCTTGGTGCCACGTATCCTACCATTTTACTTACAAATCGGCATGAAGGAAATTTTCATCAGACACTTTCTTCATCCCTCACATGTATGTTCCACTGAGAGTTTTTGTGGCAAGTAGAAACTCGTGCCAGCCCTCAGGTTTAAAAAGGCATTGTGCCTCCAAATATTTACATTACAAGTTATGAATGGTCATAATAACATAGTACTTCCTTATTTTAGGGGGCTATGAGCAGCAACTTAAAGCCAAATAGCTCTATACCCCTGCAGGCAGTCTGCATCAAATTAACATAAAATTTTTGACTGAAAAAAAATGTAGGTTCAGTAATACCCAATAAAAGTTTGTAACCAAAAACCCCCTCCCCAACTCCGAACTTTCTTTCTTCTTAGGGGAAGCACTCCTGTGGTGTTTTAAGTGAGGCTTTTTCCAATACACTTCAACCTCTCTCCCACAAGTTACATGCTTTAACTTGGTCAGCCCTGAATCAGTCAGGCAGTCGGACTAGATGGTCACTGTAGGTCCCTCCCAACTGAAATAGTCTATTCTATAGTTACCCTCAGTAAGTTTGCAGACAACAGCAAGCTGGGTGGAAGTGTTGATCTGCTGGAGGGTAGGAAGGCCCTACAGAGGGACCTGGACAGGCTGGATCATTGGGCCAGGGCCAACTGTATAAGATTCAACAAGGCTAAGTGCCGGGTCCTACACTTGGGTCACAACAACCCCATGCAACGCTACAGGCTGGGGGAGGAGTGGCTGGAGAGCTGCCTGGCTGAAAAGGACCTGGGCGTATTGGTTGATAGCCACCTGAACATGAGCCAGCAGTGTGCTCAGGTGGCCAAGAGGGCCAATGGCATCCTGGCTTGTATCAGGAATAGTGTGGCCAGCAGGACCAGGGAGGTGATAGTGCCCCTGTACTCGGCACTGGAGAGGCCGCACCTTGAGTACTGTGTTCAGTTTTGGGCCCCTCACTACAAGAAGGACATCGAGGTGCTGGAGCGTGTCCAAAGAAGGGCAACAAAGCTAGTGAAGGGTCTAGAGAACAAGTCCTATGAGGAAAGGCTGAGGGAGCTGGGGTTGTTTAGTTTGGAGAAGAGGAGGCTGAGGGGAGACCTTATTGCTCTCTACAACTACCTGAAAGAAGGCTGTAGAGAGATGGGGGTCGGTCTCTTCTCCCTAATAACAAGTGATAGGACAAGAGGAAACGGCGTCAAGCTGCACCAGAGGAAGTTTAGGCTGGATATTAGGAAAAACTTCTTCACCAAAAGGGCAGTCAGGCATTGGAACAGGCTGCCCAGGGCAGTGGTTGAGTCCCCATCCCTGGAGGTATTTAAAAGACGGGTAGATGTGGTGCTTGAGGACAAGGTTTAGGGGTGGACTTGGCAGTGATAAGTTAACGGTTGGACTCAATGATCTTAAGGGTCTTTTCCAACCTTAACGATTCTATGATTCTATGATTCTATTCTATTCTAAATTTCTCACAAAGCCAGAAACAATGAAAAATTAAAATTCTATACAAAGCTGTATGTGTCATAATACAAAAAAAAAAACATTCCCAAAACAAAAAACAACTTGAGCTCATAAATAAATCCTTGCAAAAACACATGTACATACACACAGACACACCTGCCCATAAATTAAATAAAAAGTCCCTTTCACACTGTTTAAGACACCAGCTAAGAGAGAATTCTGGTGCAAGCTGATGCAAAATATGTTCTAGACCTTCACAAGCAGCATAGTCTGCTCTTTTGAAAATACATTACAAGAAAGTTGGGATTTCTAGTCCCACTAATTCTAACTGCTCAGAGGGGGTTGAAACAATAAATATCCTCTAAGATACAGTGCTACATAATTTATTTGACTGTTTCTTTTATTTTTTGGTTTTTTTAAAGAGCAGCTAACAGCCATGATCCACAGGTCTACATATATGCATGAAGTGAAGTTTGCATGGATCTTTTTATAGGAAAAGGTTGTTAAATATAGACATTTATGATACCAAATTACACATAAAACGCATAAAATATTGGAGACATTAATCCTTGTATGCATTAAAATTCCAGGCTATTTATTTTACACTAGCTACCGACCTTATGTGGCTTTCAGAGGAATGCCTGAATGGAGTACGTTTCAGAAATCATGCCTCAAGGTTAAAAGGGATCAGATCACCTCTTTGTATGCAACATCAAAGGCAAAAGATTGACTACTGTGTTAATTTCATTTTTTTTTTCTAAAATTTCAAAGTTGCCTGCTCTATTTATATTTCTGAATAAAACACATAATTTAATAAAGGTTTAATTCTGCAATCCAAATCAAAACCAGCTTTGATTGTGTTCTTAAGAGAGACTGATAAATTACAAATCAGCTGTACCAGGTATTTTCCCAATCCACAAATAAGCAATACCAATTATAAAACACAAAAGTCAAGACACTGCTCCTTCACACACAAGTAAGCAATCTTGTTACTCTCAGTGAGAACACTTATCTGAATAGCCACTCCTGTTCATAAAGATGGAAGCCTCAGACCCCACTCCAGATTTCATTAAGGTCTTCTGCGGATATATGCTTTAACCAAAGCTTCACACACCTTCTGATGTCAAAACACATTTCCGAGTTTGGTGATGCTTTCACCCTGCCTTACCTGGCCTATCTAGGACTCAAGACTAAAGCATAAATAGTGCCTATATTCCAGCTGCTAATCCACCAATGTAGTGTTCAATCCCCTAGGGGAAAAAAACAAAAAAAAAAACCCACACAAACCAACCCTCTTTCCCTCTCTCTCTATATATATTTATCAGAAAAACACATACCAAAACCAAAACTGACAATTCCTCTAGCACGTTCTAAGATGGCTTCAGGCCAGAAGCACAGAACCTCGATGAAGAAAAACTGAAAGAATCAATTATACCTTTTGTAAAAATCCGAGGAAAGATTCATCTTAAACTAAATACAGAAATCTTTTTATTTCAAGGCACTGTACACAAATCAGAATGCAATGACTGTTTCTTATGGCACGAAGGAACAAACTGAACCTGAGGTTACAAAGTGAAAATTAGGAAATTAAGGAAACTTCAACAAATCTTCTGACACTGAAAGAGCACAATTAATGAATTTCAGGAGTGTCCAGACATATGAATAAACAACAGCATGTAACAATTAGTGTTGTGGTTACTTGTGATACTGTAGTTCTCTGAATTAATTTGAGCCAATTCCAAACAATTTTAGCTGATCACTCCAGACTTCTAATATATAAAATAGATCATCTTTACATAGGAGATCAAGTGTTATAGCCTAATAAATGTCCTAAAAGAAAGACAGCAACTTGAAAGCAAATGGTTAAAGAATTTGTTCACAAATAGGATTAAATATGGTGAAAGATGTTTCCCAGCCTTGGCATCCAGCAGGGAGGCTCACTAGTGCCTGGATAAGCAGAGGAAAGCCTTGTACACAGACCTTGATATCTCCCCAGTAAAGTCATATTTGCAGTGAAGGACATTGATAGAGATTCTCAAAAAAAGTGTGCTGGGGAAAGGAGGGGTTAGACAGAAAACACAGCACAGGCTTTGAGAACAAGAAGTCCTCTCCCAGATTTACATTTTCCAAGCACCATTGACGTACGCGAAAGAAAATACAGACGATAAATTCTCATTCTCAGCACACATTTCAAGCCATCACTTTAATTATTCCTATCAGTCCTGTTGTCCATGGCACTCCTATTTCTACCTCCCCCAACATATGAATGATACTTTCCATGTTTTCAGCAGTTTTACAAAGCAGTGCTTTTTGTGCACCCAATCTGCAGGTGCAGCAAAGACCTTGGCAAGGGGCAAACCGATTATCACTTATGAAAACAGTTACACTGTATTGTTCATACTCCTTCAAGGTCTTGAGCAAAGCATAAATTCTCATGAAAACGAAGTTATTGCAGTTCAAGCATCAGACGGCTAACCAGGTAAGTCTTACTGTTGTTTGTAGAGATGATTTTACTGTACTTTGTAATTTATAATTTTTTTTTCTCTCTCTCTCATGCATTTGTTCAGTAATTCAAATAGGTATTTTCACAGCTCTTAAACAAAAAGCCTCAAATATTGTGCAGTAGTGCAATATACTGAAAATAGGATATTGTTACTGACTTGTAATTCATCTTCAGGTCAATTCTACAGAGATGACTCTTCATTTTTTCTAAGAACTCTACATTTTCTTTTATGTATTTCAAAAAATAGAGATTGCACTGATGAATTTTTAACATACTGAAGACTGTTAAGTCTCTGCTGAATCTGAGGCATTAATGTTCTTGTCTCGTACTTTAACCTCTGTCCTAGCCTGCACTAGTTTTTAACAGCCTTATAGTTCAAAAGAAAAGGCATTGTGTAAAGAATACAATTTATTTTTATTCTCCTTAATCTATACATTTACATTCCAGGTTTACTCTTGCCACAAGTGGAATTGATCTTTATCTGACTCGTTGTTCCTTTTTCCTATGCATATACTTCTTTGAGAACTGGATCTAAAGAGGCATAAGGCATGGGAAAATGGGGCGACTGAGGTACTTCACCATTCATTTCAAACGGCATTGCCAAGGTGACTGTAGAATTGCATAGAGAAAAACAGATGTATGAAGAAATGGAAGGTTAATTTATGCTCTCACTTAACTCTCACTTAACCATCAAAAAATTAATAAAAAAATACTGGCGTTATTTAATATAATAGTTGAATGTTGGTTTCATCCTAAAAAAATGATTTATCACAAGAATAATATTTTAAGCATTTATCCAACTATGGTATTCAATACGTTGCTTGGTTTAATGTTCCATCTAAAATATATGCATTGCTAAGAAGCTACTTCTGTAGTCTTTATTCCTGTAAACCTGCAATTGAAAATAACAGGAATGTAGTAATAAACTGCAAAAATGCAACTCTTTGGACCTGTCTCTTGGTTGCTGGGAGTCAGTCTTCACTGAATTCAGTTAGTGCTGACTCCGATGTGTAAGGCCAAGTGATGCAAATGTTACCCAAGTGGGCTGTCTTCAATGTGCTATTTATTCTTAGGACTTGATCCTTTAAGATCCTAAGTACCTTTTATATGATGCCTGCATGTGTAGAATTAAAAATTCCCCTCTTGTAAAAATCAGACAGTTAATAGTAAATCAAATAATAAACATGTTAATTTTTTTTCTTCTTTCACCCACAGGTGTCTTGGAAGTGAAAGAGTAGAAGTTCTCTTGGCTTTTTTCATTCAGTAGAAAAATGGTCATTAAACACATTTTTTTATGTTTCTGTCCAATTACTTTTATTTACTCTAAATAGCAATGTATATCACATCAATTCTGGGGAAACAAATATTACTGTTATGAAACAATGTAACTGTTCATACCACGTCAAATAAAAACCTAATGTTTCAGTCACAGATCAAAAGTTTGTGTTACCTTGCATCACAAATTCTAACGAGTCTTGTAAAGCTATATGTCTAAAAAAAAGCAAAACTAGGTGCATTACAAGTCATTTCACTCAGTGGTTATTGTTATGCTATACTATTCAAGCTTAACTTATTATTTTAGAAGTCACCGTTTCATTTATCTGTAACATAATAGTGTGAGAGGACTATCCTATTTACATGTCACTTTTTTCCTTAAATTAAAGGGCAATAAAAAATTGCATCCACAACTGTATCTTTATTTATATCAAAGCTTGTGGTAAAGGGGGTGGAAGTACATAAACAATACACTACTTAATTCACTTGTGAGAGAATGGATGGATTTTTTGAATATAAAAAATATTAAATCTAATAACTGTCATTAAAATCAAGAGGCGCCTCCAGAATTCCTGCACATAAAGGTGGAAAAAAGGTATACAAAACAAACAAAAATATAAATAAACAAGAGACAAACCCCTATAAAACATAGTTTCTCAAATTCCACAGAGATTTCATGTTAATATAAAATTTAAAAAAATGCAATTGTATCAGGAAAGTGTATCTTTTACCTTTAATACATCTTTTGTATAACTTAGCCTATAACAATTCCCAGAGTCCCATGCAACAAGACTACAACTGCTGCTTTTTTCTTTTTCTTTTTTTTTTTTAAAGACACAGAGTATACAATTTAAATTAAATAAAAGTTAACAGGAAAAATAATGTCATCTCAGCTATTACCAAAAAGAGAAGAAAACAAAGTGTTTGAGTTTGGAGTGAAATCAATAAAAATATCAGGCCAAAGATCAACCATATCAAACATAGTAGCAGCAAGGCAAGTAGCAAGACTGAACTGAAGGAGTACAACATGAATGTCAACAAGAAGAGAATTTTAATATTTGGTATCTTTTTTCTTTTAATTTAAAATTAGTGGCTTTCATAACAAGAAAGTTAGAACAATCAGATAAGCTACTTAAAATCAAATAAGAAACACAATGTTTACATTCACTCACTATGTTACGGGAATCATTTCAGCTCATTTACAAAAACTTGGGGGAAGGGGTTGCATATGAACTGATAAACAAGCACCTCATTGGGGTTTTTTATGGTTTGGGATTTGTTTTTTTCTTTAATGTTTTTAAAATCCTTTGAGGAGAGCGAATCTAGTTCTCACTCTTGTTAAGTACCACTGGTTACTGATCCCAGCTTTCATGACAAGAGTCAAAACTTTACAAAAACTGTCACATGCCTCTAAGTGTTCTCAAACTCCACATATTTTTAACTCCAAGACACCGGTCTTTGTAAGCATATAGAAAGTGATGAAATAACAGGACATACAAATGATAAAACTCAGGACAGATACTGGGAGCAGAGCTAGCAAATCTGAAGAAGAGATGGGACAACGATGGGACAGTGAAGCACAGATTATCTACAGGCTTTTCCACCTCTATCCAGTTTGTGCTTAATCTCTCAAACACAAACCACAACCCTATGCTTAAACATCTTCCTGAACAAGACTGAAGGAAGAGTAAAAGACATGGTTAAAGTGCAGGTGGAGAGACCTTTTCCCTTTTTCTTTGTGGTACAGTGTAAGATCCAAACCAATTATCATAAAAAAATAATTATTTTAAATGGGAGCAGTAAACTTAGAAGGTAAGGACAGGAGGATACCATTCTGTAAGGCTTAAACAGGAAGGCAGAACCCTAGCTATAAATGTACTTTTCACCTGCTGAAAACACGTCAGTTAAGATGAACTGACAAAACAGTATGATGAAAATGTGATACAGAGGTACATGCCGCATTATTGAATAGTAAATACTCAGTGGAGTAAAATAAAGGACTGGAAAAATGCAAAGAACATTGCAATACAAAGAAAATCAGTATTAAGGATTTTACTGTTCAACAACTGTATTGCAATTTGTACCACTGCCTGAGTTAAAAAGGCAGTGAAAGCTTTAACAAAATTCCTTTGCACAAATATACTTCTACTGTTCATTCTGTTTTTCATCTCATATAACTGTTGGGAAATGGGAAAAAAATGGGACACAGGAGAGGTGAAAGTGTGAACTTACCTCTATCTGCAGATAAAAGTACAAAATGTCCATAACTAAAATAAAATAAAAGTTAAATCAGGTATGAATCAAGACAGTGATGAACACTGACACTACACCAGTTGCACAGAGGGAAGCACCAAGTTGGAAAGGTCTTTTGATTATTTATCATTCTAAAGCATTGCAAATCTACCTCTGATACAAGAAGAAATCTAGTAAAATTCACTAGCTTAGGGTTTTAAAGTAATTTCATGACCAATTTTTCTCCCCAGAGACAGGGTCTTTTCCTTTCTATCAGCAGAAACATAAATAGAACATTATCATTCTATAAGAAAACAAAGATTGCTAAAAAACAAGCTTTGGTTGCGTTACAACAAACGCCAACGTGTCTCATTACAATGACTGGAGTGTAATCATGTCACGCTCCACATGCTGTACAATTGCTCCTCTGTATTCTGTAACAGGTAACGGAAGCAGGTTTTCACTTTTGGACATTTTTTGCCATTGTATCTCATCTGAACCAAGATTTGTTTCAAGATTCTATGTTGTACTGATTTTGAACTAGATAATTGCTAGATATTTTATGCACAAATTGATAATATCAGCTTGTACTTATATGTGATACTTCAAGCTAATTTAAAATACTGGAGGTCTCAGTTCTGAAGTCTGATGTACAAGCAAATGACTTTACAGCTGGGAACAATTTAAAATTGAAAACTATTAATAAATAGGAATAAAATTTTAAAAATAAGTTATTAAAATTATCAGCTCAATAAACAATGTAAATATGTGCACGTCCCAGATATCAGGAAAAATCACTCAGTAAGGATATCTGAAATCCTGATTACATATACTGCCCTTCAGAGCAGGAATGTTATGTAGGAGTCCTATATTACTCATCTACAGTTTCAGCCAAACAACAATCATGCAAAGGTGCATTTGTCCAAAACACGCACAGTTATCTTCTAATTTTAACTGCATTGTCCATTCATCTCCCCACACAAATCTCCATAGCCAAAAGAGGTGCATACTGCTGTACATACAAGAGTATATGCTGTTTATCACCTCTACGTATAAAAAACACTTAAGGCACACAGTTTGGAACTGGCAATAAATATGCGATAGAGGTGATGAAACCAAACACGCAGCACAGAAATCTATAAAGGTTAAATCATGAACCATCTAGAATAATAATTTCATTTGAAGCTCCTTAGAATAATTTTTCAAATTGAAAAATCCATATTTCGTAATGCAGAACAGCCTTAAAATAGTCCCCAAACAGAAGACTACTTCATCAGTACTAAATCTATAATATTAATAATGTATAATATTGCAGTTGTTACAGAGTTGTTCTATGTAGCATGTTATCTGTAGGAGCATCTGGTAAACACACATGAAAAGAATAATTCAGGTAATGCCTGAATATTTCTGGGGTTTTTATTAAATGCTCTAAGGCACCCCCAAGAACAAATACATTTACCTAAAAAAACCTATACTGAAATAAATATATTTGTTGTATATTAATGCAGTGAATATTACGAAACTAATTCTCTGTCTCCGAATAAAGAGCACAGCACTAGGAGAAGCAGGAAATAAATTAGCTTAATCTAAGTTACAATGCCTACACTTTTAAAAATTTCTGGCCAACTAAAATTTCCAATTTGTTATGGTGTTGCATTCTGTAATCACGACTTAAAAGCAGTGAAAAGTACAGAAGGGGTAACATCTCAGTCCCCTTCTTCCTGCCCTGACAGTCTCTTCCTGAATTTGTGCTGCCTATGGCAGTTTTCAAACCCTTACGTATGTGACTTTAACTTAGTAATGCAGCAGTTAAAAACAAAACAAAACAAAAAAACCACAAACAACAATTTTCTGTTATGATGGGTTACTCTTGAATAAGATCTCCTCTAATAGAGGAATCCAAAAAGTGTCAGTCCTAGCAAAAGTTAAGGAGCAGAAGTGTGCAACCAGAAGCTGAAAACTTAAGTGCAACAGCACTGTAATCTATTAGGTACGGCCACTTACAGTTGTGGAACAGTTCTCTGAGGAGCACAAATAGTTCAGACAAATCAACTGGAAGCAGAAACTAGATTTTCTAAAGAAGAATTGCTGCAAGAGAAATTGGATGGTGCTGATAACACCGCTTCAAAACAAATTTCTGGGATCTGACGAAGTTAGAACCCTCAACTAATCCTGACAAGTTTCGAGCTGGCAGAGAAAAGCTAGCCTTCAGCTATTTAGTATATTTTGCCACTTAGAAATAATTATTTTCTTAATCATCTCTTCTTTAGTTTACATATTGGGTGATACTGATAAACATTGTGGGTTTCAATTACATCTGAAGCATTTTTATATATAAAAAACAATCCAACAAAAGCCCTCTGAGAATTCAGGCTAAATTAACTTAATTGCAAAGCTTTTCATTATCACTCCATGCAGTAGTCTTAAAAGACACAGGGAACAATGTCTTTTTTCAGACATTGTGCCCTCATATTTGGTAACAATATGCATTACATGACCAGTATCCTGCAGTTCCCATGACTCCCTATTCCTACTTTTGCCTTACTGTATCTGAGCTTTAAACTAGATCAGAGAATCAACCTGCCAGGGGGGGTGGGGGGGCACAGAGTGGGCAAAAAATTCCATTTCCCTCCCTCCCAGTGGAATTAGTTCTCTGATCGGATTCACTTTGTATCTGCAAACCAGCTGCATCAATATAATGAAGGAAGAGAAGCAGAAGTTGCTTAAGTTAAAAGGACACTTAGGGACACTTGGAATTGCAGTTTGAGGAAAGAGAGAGGAAAGATTTTCTGTGTACTCACTTTCTCTAACACACAAATACCCATGACAGATTTGCCCTAGAGAAAAGAGCCAAGACTTAGCTAGAGGGAAATATGTTCATCACCACCTTTTTCAAAAACTTACCGACACATGTAAATTTAATTCATCTGTAACACTATCTGTCAGCACTGGCATAAGTGACGGTGAGAAAGCAATAAGGAATCATGGTCTGTACATCCAAATACAGTATTTTGCTACAAAACCAAACACAGTTAGCAGCAACATAATATACCATGAACACTTAGATTCATTTTTAACTGAAACTAAAGCTAACTCTTCAAATTCATGTTCCAGCATCTACATAAAACTTTTTTTTTTTTTTTTTTGAGAGGTCAGTTTTGTTACTACATGTGAAGAAGAAAGGTGCAGTTCTATATGAAGAATTGAGCAGATTAAACAGCTCACTGACGCTGAAAAGGAACAGTCCCTCATACCTTCCTCCTCTGCCTCCTCCTGCTTACCTTGCATGAATTCAGGCTAGTTTTCTGACCTTCAGTTAACTCTTACCAAAGGCATTCAGAAAGAGGAAAATTCTTGGGTTTAGGTCAAAAAAAAACCCGAACAAACCCAAACCCAAACCAAAACCCACCAAAACAATTTCAAATATTTTTCTTTGTTAACTTTGTTTGTTTTTCACTGAAGGACTGCAGTTTAATGATAATTTACATGCCACGCATGTGTGCATGGGCGTGGGGGGAAAGTCTGACTCAATACCCCACCTAAAACAGCTCAGTTTGGGACTAATCGGTTTTCTTGTTGTTTTTTGTTTTTTTTTTTTTACTATAGCAAACAAATGCTACAGCAATTTAAATAATGAGCTCTAATTCTTCCAACTCTCAATACTTGGACTAGACACACAGAGCAGAAGTATTAGATGTGTATCTGTTCTTTTCCTCATGAAAATTGTTCCAACTTTTAACAAGTCCTAGGTGTACTCCCCCTCAAAAAAGCCAAGTCAAATCAATTAGATTTCACACAGACTCGGACCTGCTGAGATTCAGCATCCTCCAAAAACTTTCCCTCTGCTGTGGCACGCTTCAGCTCGGGGCTGCAAAGAGCTGGGCAGCACTTTTCCCACGACTGCTCCCCAACCAGAACCAGCCTCTCCCACGTTCTCGGCGCTCCCCCTGCTGACGCTTCCCCGGGAAACACGGAAAGAAGGCAGCAGCTACAATACGAGATGGAGAGAATGACAGCAGATACCGCATGTCAAATCAAAAGACATTGGTTTTACAAAAGCAGAGGTGAAGGAAAGAAAGGACTGGATGTTTATGAAGCATATGAGAAGACAAGAGCTATTGTTGGGAGGACAGAATTTTGGGCCTTTAGGTTTTTTTCTGTTGTCTTCCATTTCTGCAAGCCATCTGTTTCTGTAATACAATCCCCTTCAGAACATGGGATTACAATGCTTATTCCTGTCAGAAAAAAACAAAAGCAAACAAACAAAAAAAACTTTTACCATTTTTGATAGTGAGCTTTGGTAGACATCCACAGTGTGGATTTTTTTTTTTTTTTTTAAGAAAAATAAATCTTTGTAAATATTAAGCAATCTACTAGGAGTTGAAAAGTTTAAACATACTGGAATTACTCATACAATCTTAATTTTACTTCATAAAACATGCATTACAATGCGGTCTGAATTCAAACCTCTCAGACCTGTAAATTATTACTTTTTTTCCCCCCCCATAGGACTCCTCCTCCGTTCTGCAGGATCAAAGCCTTATCAGCTGTAAGATATGGGAAGCTGTAGATCAACTGAAGAAGGGAAAGCAGAAAGAGAAAGCAAAAATCTTACAATGAAGAAAGGTTAATGACATATCAAACATCTTATTTCTTCTGTCAGGGACAGATTGCCTGTGAGATGGGTCAAGTTTTTTTAAAAAAATATCCTTGCATTTTTCTTATTTTTTGTCTTATGATGTGTCAAGGGGGTTAAATGAAGATTGAGCACTATTTGAATTTTAATTCTAAAAAAGTATTGTTTTGCATTAAAAGTATTTTTGCCATACCATATGATATCCTTTAAGGAAGAAAAGCATTACCCACTGTCAGAGGGAGCCTGAAAGCAACAATAAACTACGTCTTTATTGTAGCACAATGCACTATTAAAATTAAGCTGTTACTCAACTATTGCTGAATCACAGATGTGTAGTACTTAACAAATGGAAGTACAGGCTTCTAGCCCGTTAACAGATTCTGCTTTGAGTACTGTGAAGTGCCACTAGGTGATGTAATTTGGAACCATCGTAAGAGGCCTTGCACCACTGCAAGCAAGCATTCAATTAGATAAAGTACTGGAGCAAGGAGCAAAGGACATACTACAGGGTCAAACTAATCTAATCAGAACATCTAAAAAAGCTGGCAAAAAGGAAGCCATGAAAGTAAAAGTCATATTCAAAACCCATTATTTATTTACTAGTGAGTTACATATGTGCCTGCACATCACTCCAGTTCTTACCTTAGTCTCTCTATCTGGAGAAAGTGAGTAATTATACTGACCCATTGACCATAAAGACACCGACACTTATTTATATAAAGCAACAAACCTACTCACTACCAAAAGGAATCATCCTGCTTCTTCCTCTTCCCTTCCATGCTCCAAGCATTCCTCTGTGCAAGTTACAGAGCTCATCCAACTTTTCAGTGACTGGGTTTAGCTCTCCTAGCTGTTAAAAAGCCATTTGCTTTTCTTTTTTTCTTGTTTGTGTCCTGCTAGCTTGGAAACCTAAATGGACTCCCTGATAGATCAGAGGGTTACCTAAGCTCAGAGCATGTGGGAAAAAGCATGCCCAGAAAGAGGGAGGGGACTGAAAAAACTCCCTTCAACAGCACAGAGCTGTTAGTTCTACTCAAAACATTCGTTTAGCTAGGTGTGTCCTTTGTGTCAGGTAGAAATGAACGTGGTACATAACATTTTTATTTGATGAATGCCCTTCATATTTGTTCAAATGATTGAATTACCCTGTCTCTAGTGTTTTTAATTGCTTAGATACTTTCACTGCTAGCATACTGACAAATCCTAGTACAATTTCTATGCATTAATATTTTCCATAACGAAACCAACACCACAAGAATAACTGTTGCTTTTTAGGAAATTATCTTCACAATTGATGCAATAACTAAAACCATATTAATTAGTATGAGACACTCGGTAAAGTTATGTCAACAAGAGACTTAAATAGACAAAAGAAAACATAGCCATAAGTGATACCAAACATTTTCATTGTTATCTCGGTCAAGGAAGGTTATCATTAAATCGCAGCAGTAAAATGTGAGTCAGTTACACCTTCACTACAATTCTCTAGGTTACTACTTACATTCAAAGTTTTGGTCATTATGTTTTTTGTAGTCTTTGTGATCATAGAAAGTGCTAATAATCAATGGAAGATAGGATAAATCACAGGACCTGCCGATTGTTAATTGCTAACTAGAAACACAGGGCAATTACCCTTTAAATTGTAATTGCTCTCATGTGATGGTCGCTTATGGCATTACAATCACTCCATCAAAGTCCTTTGAATGGAGGCTTTGCCTCAAGCCATGCTCTGTATCTTAGGTAAATCATCATAATAACACTCAACGCATGAAAATTAGCATTTAAAAAATATAATTCACTTCAAACATACGTTTTCTTGTGTTTATCACCTTCATAGCCACTGGCACTCACTCTTCTAGTTTTGTTGAGCTCCCAGGTTAATTTTCATTCTACTATTGCAGGGTCGAACGGTCTGGCAAAAATAAAGCTTGTTACGAACTAGGACACACACCCCCCAAAAAAACCCAAAAACAACAAAACAAAACAACCCACAAGGACCTTGCAGAAAAACAATCACATTAAATAATACTAAAAGCCTTTAAAAACACAACACAACACACATTGAGTTTATAACATAGGAGAACACTATACATCTTTTATAGCGCAGTCCCCTGCCAACACAGGAAAGTTTAGTCATTATGTCACCTACTTCTGTTTACAATAAATAGGCCAGTATTTAAAACATGGGCAGCCACCAGAGCCACTTTCATTTTATGTCTGCAAATGGTTTTCTTCTAACAGTTATACCAACACGAAAATGTTGTTGCCAATACATTTTATTTTACCCGAGAAGCAGCAAAAGTCCTTAGAGGTATGCCTGTGTTGTTTACAATTATAAATTAAAACTACTAGCATTGTTTTTAAAAGGATTGCAATAAATGCAAAAATATCCCCAGCAGCAAAAATCCTCAGAGCAATTATGACACAAATCTATGAAAGTTTTTATCACCAACAGATAAAGCAAAGGAGATTCTCCACCACCACCCTTTAAAAAGATATTTGATTTTCAAAAAGAAATGGACGATATGGAAGTCCCTACTCCTAGCCTCCTAAGTACAATTTCAAAGCCAAACTGCTTCAGAGGATGTAAAGAGAAATTCTAGAAAGACTTTCTCAGGTGATTCAGTCCCATGAAAGAAGTAGGAAGGAAGCCTCACCAGCCTAACTATAGCATGAGTCCAAAAGACTGCTCTATTACAAAAATATTGTATTAGCTTCCTGTGTCTTTTGAAATAAAGGAATTTCTCCCCAAAGCTATAAAATTGATTATTCCAATCTAGTCAGATAATAACATGATCAATGATTGAAGGATTTTATTAAAAAAAAATACAAATTTAAAAACTGACATCATAGTGGCAATCCTTTTGTTGCTTAAAAACATTGTCCGTCTATTAAAATAAGCACAATAATAACGACTAGGAACAATAATATAATAAAAGAATGATATCTTACTGATCCTTCTGATTACATGTTACCTGTAACACTAAATATATTACAACGATTCACTTCAGAAATTGCCTATGACTTTATCATTTTTCCAGACCAAACTTTATTCTTTACGGGGCTAATTTGCAGGTTTGCAGGACTAGGAACCAAGCTAACTCAAAACACACGTAATTATCCATTTCAGACAAATCGTCCTGGACACTGAATTACTTCCCAGTAATTTTTCTTAAAATAAAACGTTACACTAAAGGTTCAAGACTATACCCCTTGATTGGCGTCAAAGCAGACTACTTAGCAACAGTCTCCTTCCTGGGTTTTTGTTTTGCTTTGGGTTTTTTTTGAGACTGATTTCATCTGGTAAATGCAGAAAAAGAATCTACAGATTTCTCTGTGGTTTTGGTTGGTTGGGGGGGGGGGGATTGGTGGGGGGTTTTTTTCATTAAAAAGAGAAGCTGTGACTTCTAACTTGCATCCTAATTGTTTGCAAAAGCTGTAGATTGCTGTGGGTGGAATTAGAACCACATGAAGACAATGCAACTGCCATCCCTGTTAGTCTATTCAGATAAGCTTTTCAGTAAAACATATGTGTCAGCTATGCAAAGTCATTTCTTTACTTCGAAGCTTATGTAGTCACCTCCTAGAAATTTCATGCTGATAAAAACACAGAAAACCTTAGAGGAAAAAGAACTAGAAGGGTAGCATCATCTGACTTTTGCCATCTCACTACAAATACATCACCGTTCATAAACGGTGACATGAAGTTCTTTGAAGTCTAAGAATTAACATGTTGTCTCAACCATGTTCAGCTCTGCGTGAAAGCTAGTTCATTATCTCTGACTGTATAAACTCAAGCAGTAGTGACTGTTTACTGAAACAACCTGTAAATGTGTTAGCCTCTGTTTGCAGAGGATAAGGACTGTGCCATCCCAGGCCCACTTCAGACCGTAAAAGTGGTTCTTTTCTCACCCTTATCTGAATCATCCTTGAACAGACTGCCTCTGAACAGAGTTTACACTCCTCCTCTTTGATCTACTTTATAAGAACATCAGAACTGTTTACTTTGAAATGCACACATTTCTTTGTTGGGGTGCAGGGAATGGAGATCATGTTTTAAGACATGAACAGATAAGTTCAAGCCAACTAGTCATCTCAGTGTTTCCTATCCTGTCCAATATTCTGCAATATAACTGCTCATTGCTTAATCTTATTCTTAAATAAATTCATAAGAAATAACTCATTCTACTACCTATTAAATAATTCAAAACTTCCTACCCTACATTCTACAAATTACCTAACAAAGTGCCATGCTAACGCCACTGTGATCTCGTTTCAAACCTTTTCTCCCTGAAGACCCCGTTAAATCTCCGATACTACATAAACTGAAGTCAACCTCACACTTCAGAGGAAGATGAGTCCTAGCTGCAGCACTGGGCCTCATGGACAGCAGCGAAAAATATTTAACTCTGTATTTCCAACTAACTTCTAGTTCAAAGAACATCTACCCACACTGACTTGATAAAGAGCAGCGTGTTACGCATAGGCATACTGGGAAGATACTAGTGTCAGTGTTTCTCCGTAATTTTTACCTGTTTGCAGGCTCGAGGGCTACTTACTTGCTCATACCTCGAGTCACTCTCCTTCGCTGGTAGAAAGGCAACAGGATTCTTCCAAACCTTGCATCAAACAGGCAAGAGGGGCTCCAAATTTGGGTTTAAGTGTCATAAAAGAGGCCTCTCTACGTCCACCTTTGTTACCAGTCCCTTCTGAATCCTTCATACCAGGAGATAAAGATTGAAAATCACGGCGTGGTTCAAGAGCCGAGGCCAGCGTGGGCAGCGTAAAAAGCACTGGCCGTGATGCAATTACGAGCAGCTACGTGGTCAGGAGACGACTCAGAGCTGAACTTGGCGCCAGGTCAGGTAGCCTTGAGTTCTGCTAACTACCGCGTTCAGAGATTAGGCGGATGTAACAATCACCTGAAAGGGGAGATTAAAGCGCCTCTCAATGGGGTCCTTTGTTCTCGGCCTCATTTGATGCTTTGCGGCCTTTTCAAACCACGTCGCGGAAGGCGCTTTAAATGTTTGCCCCCAAAGCCGGGGCGGCTTCAGTGAGCGGGGAGAGCCGGCCGCAGCGCGAGAGATGGAGAAGGGCCGCTTCTCGGTGGAGTGGCTGGCCCAGAGCAGCCGCGGCGGAGCCCAGCCCACGGCCGCAGCCCGCCGGCCCCGCTGCCGCTCCCCGCCCGCAGACACCGGCGGCCCGGAGAGCCCGGCGGACCGCGGTGAGTCCCGCCTCTCCTCGCGGGCGGGTCGCGCGGCGGGACCGTTGGTGGCGGCCGTTAGGCTAACGGCCGCCGCACGTGGGACCGTCGGGGGACAGCAGCCGCACGTGCGGCCGCTGCCTACGTCACCGCCCGCCGAGGGAAGGGTGCCCCCCTGACGCCCCCGTCCTGTCCCCGCAGCCGCGCCCCGGGGCCGGGAGGCCGCGGACCGCAGCAGCCCCGGGCGCGAAGCGGAGGCGGGCGGCGGCGCCGCGGCCGGGCGGCCCCGCACCAAGTTCTCGGCGGCGCAGCTGCAGGAGCTGGAGCGGAGCTTCCGCGAGCAGCGCTACATCGGCGCCAGCGAGAAGCGGCGGCTGGCCGCCGTGCTGAACCTCTCCCAGAGCCAGGTGAGCGCGGCCGCGGCGCCCCGGGCCCGCCTCTGCCCTCCGCCTCAGGGGGGAGACGGGCCCCGCGCGGCCTCGGCCCTCGCACCCCTCCTAAAAGCTGCGGGAGAGGAGGGGCGTCCTCCGCCCGTGTTTGCCTCGGCGGGCACCGCAGCATCACCGCGGGGACGGGGACAGCGACAGCTCCCGCAGGCGCGGCGGGTCAGGCTGCCTGTCGGCCTTACCCCTCTGGCAGAGAGCACGCCTAAGCACGCTTACAGCCCCGCTTCAGCCGGCACAGCCCTGTCTTGTGTTAAACCAGAGGCAATACGGGAATGGAAAACGGTGAACGCAAAAGGTGAAACCTCACCGGAGGTAACAGTACTGGCACAATCACCAGAATTTCCGTTTTCAGGCTAGTTCTTCCTTAAAGTTACATATATACTTAGCAGTATTGCAGGAATTCTCTCGGCACAGAACTAGCCCTACCCAGCCCTTGTAATCCCACTGCACCAGTCTTGAGTTACAGTCCTGGTCCAAATCTGATCTCCGAGTGATTGGCTTGCTGTGAATCACGGAGTTGTCACAGCTTGATTCCTCCTCATGCCTAGGCAATTACTCTACACTGAATATAGATCAACGTTATTAGCCCTAAATCTTGTAACTGTTAATATAGTCTGTCACTTGGATAATAAATCTGCCTTCAGGATGCATTACTATACGGAAAAGGGACAAGTGGGTTAGTTCTTGACTCCTTCTTTCTTATCCTCAGATAAAAACCTGGTTTCAGAATCGTCGTATGAAGTTTAAACGTCAGACTCAAGATGCCAGGGTGGAAGCTCTTTTCTCAGGCTTATTTTTGCCCTATCATTGTTACCCAGATATTGCTACCTCCAGCTATTCTCACGGGATGGACATCAGTGTCTCTTCTGCCTCTGCCGTTTCCCTTCACCCAGCTGTGCCAAGCCCTGCCTTGTTGTTACCTTCTGTTCCAGCTCAGTCCCTTCAGCCAGTTTTGCCAAGTCCAGCTTTACTGTTGCCTCCCAGCCCAGGATTATCTTGTTACTCTTCTGTAATTCCAGCAATGACTCTAACCGATGACCGTAAAAGACTGATGTTCCAGCCATATCTTCCTTCCTGTTAAAAATGCCAAAGATTACCTGTAATCTAAATAAGAACGGCCAAGTATCTCTAAGAGTAATTATTTAACTTATTTTGTTATATTAAATAGATTGATGATTCAATTTTTTTTTAATCAAATTTTGTGGTCTATGTTAAAGGAGAAAAGAATTTGCCTGTATTAGAGAAGTAATACTGAGGGTGAAAGCAGAGGACTTGAAACTTCCCTTATTCCTACAGTCTTCACTATGCGGTATTGAAACTTCTATATACATTTTCCTGTCCAAAGGTTTGTTTTCAGAAAACAACCTATAATCTTGTGGGGATCTCCACTGAAAAAGGGAAGTACTCTTTCCACTTTAATTTACATAGTAATTATATGATGTAATAGATAACAGTGTTAAAAACTTTGACCATTTTACCTGAGTGTGGATTTTTAAGGAAAGATTTGTAAACTACATCATATGCATCGAAATGAAAATGGTACCAAAGGTGTGGCAGCCCTATGAACAAACCTGAACCAGTTGTCCAGTATTGCCTTTTATCTGTATATTCTGCACCATTCCTACAGTTTGTTGATGTAGACCTTCCATTTATGCATTTAAAGACAGGTGAGGCTAAGGAATTAATTGGCAAGCATGTATTTTAATGGCAGTGTCAAACATACCTGTAACTTAAATCTGCTGATGAAAACATTGGAGTTCACTAGTTCAGGGCTCCTGGGACACTCAAAATGAAAATGTTTCAGGTTTTACTGCTAAAGTTTCAGCTGTAACTTAACAGTGTCACTAATTTTAAACTGCAGAATTCTGTTAGGGCTTGCTATCAGGAACACTCAGGGCCGTTCCTAAAGATCCCAAAGCAAGCTTTATGGAGAAGGGCAAAGCTGAGCCTTTAGGGAATAATGAGAAACAAGAGATCTTGCAACAGCATAAAGAAACTGCAGCACGTGTGATTACATCTCCTTCCCTGCCCCCAGCTACCCTAAACTGCTTGCCAGGTGACTGTTAGACTACTTTGCAGTTGTCAAGAGAAAAAAACAAAAAAAAAACCCAAAACTAAAAAAAACCCCACCCCTCCCTTCCACATAGAGATTGCTCATAAAAAAAAAAAAAAAAGTTGACAAACAGGGCCTACAACAGCCCCACACTGTGCTTTCCCTTCTTCCCCTCTCTCCTCTCCCATTAGCAGTTTTGTGGGGCTAAGGAAAGCAAAGTTGAAATCAGTCTTTGATAGATAACAGGGATATTGAGATACAGGAGGGGACATACTTCCACCCAAATTCCTGCCTCCCGTGTCTCATCTCCTGTCTGATTATAACCTCTGGTGGAAAAGAAATCCCTGAGCATGCCATGGCCAGGTTATCTGTGAACCTGCTCTCAAGCATCCCTACCTTTCCTGTCTAGGGGGAGGGTGGGAGATATCTGAAGGAATTCCCCCCACCACACACCTTCTCAGTGCCACCCCAGGACAGCACTGCTCTGAGATGCAGCTAGGCAGCTGAATGAATGATGTGCCTTTCTTTGTCACTTTGAACAGTGACCATACAATGCAGGGAAGACGCAGCATGACTGTTAACCAACAGTCAGCCTGTAATTCAACATCTCACTTTCCCTAGCAAGTTTGCTTCCAACATGTCGACCTGGATCCTCTTGGAGTTAAGACTGCATCTGGTTTGGAACAGCGTAACTGCAGAAAATTCCCTTTCCCCCTTCCAAATCGTCCTTTCCCAAATGAGAAGCCTCTAGGCTATTAAATTGATACTCTTGATGGCTCACTGTATTGGAGGGTGGAGGGGGAAAATTTAGCAATCAATCAGCTTAGTTTCTAATGCGTTTAGAAGACCTTTCAGGTGAATTAAAGACACTTCATTGAAGTCTAAAAGATCAAGAAATAAGAAGTGTTAACCAAGCTCTTTCAGGAGAGTGAAAACTGATCCCAGGAAGAACTAAAAACGCGACAAATTTCAGTATTGCTAAAGCAAAAACTTGGAGTAGCTCAAGCTACTTTAAAAAAGCTCCCTTTACACACTTCTTCTAAAGGGTTCAATTTACTAAAAAAAGGTTCAAAATATGCAATTATCATGGGCATTTAGTGGTGAATCAAAGGCCAAATTTGCAGATTAAACCCCCATTTAGACAATATGGCTATGAACCAAGCACAATTATGCTCTTAAATTTTTTACAAAGTATTTGTTTTGGTAATTGTAAAACTTTAAAATTCCATAGTGAAAGCTTGAAGTGTTTAACGCCTGTTTAAAGACACATCGACTTAATTAACATTTGTAGTTCACACAGCCGATGCTTTCAGGTGGAAGATGGGACTGGAAACGCAAAGCAATAAATTGATTAATATTCAAGAAGAGAAACTCACCAACAGTTTATCCTTCCTCTTGGAGGATGCACTTAGCCAAAAGCACAGTGCAATGCAACTGTTAAGGTCCAGGCTCCCAAACACACTCAACAACATACGGACCGTACCTCAACGTGAGCGCAGGAAAGTTACATGAGATGCATAAAACATCTAAATCCTTCGCCGTTACCCAAAGCTGGAGTTTAGGTGACCGTCGTTGTTTACACTGCACAAGTGCAACCTTATAGATTTGGCACATATAACTGTTCAGATTATTCATATGTTTTCCATAACTGCGGATGTGCAATGAAAACCAGTTTCTTAACGTGCCCATTTCAGATTAAACTTAATAACTTTGCCCTACACCATGGGAAATTTGGCAGAAGCAAGTTTCTGCTACCGCTTTTCTCCCTCCAGTTCCCTTTCAGCAGCTTCCTTTCAGAACATCAAGATTTAAAAAATTTAATAGCTTATCAAACAAAAAATTACTGAGTGGCATCACATCTAATAAATTTTAATGTCAATTAGTACAAATATAAAATTATTCCTTTTCATATTTAACTTAATAAAAGCATACTCTTGCAAAATAGGCAAGAGATTCTGAGCACAAAATAATACATTACAGCATACAACACTTTTCCCCCTTGCCTGACCTTTCCCCCCGCCCCCCCCCTATAATGCATATACAGGATGGCATTGCTTGTCCATTTTGTTCTGAATAACTGGGTGGAAAGAAGGATGAGGAAGAAAGCGTTGATGGTAGTACGGCAGCTCATTTGCCATAAAGCAGTAGGTGCTTTGCGATGCATCGTATCTGGGAAAGGAGAAGCTGAACTGCAGAGCAGGCACCGGGGTAAAAGGCAGGAGTCTCTGGTGCTGCGGAGCAAAGGGGTAGCGGAGCCCATCCTGAAAGAGGGCGGGCGGGGTGCCGGGGGGGTAGCTGTGGAGCGGAGCAGGGGACACGAGGCTCTGCTGGTGGTCCTGTACCTGCCTCTTCAGCTTCATCCTCCGGTTCTGAAACCAGGTCTTGATCTGAGTAACAAAAAGAACGGGGTGAGGGGTGGAGGAGAGAAATCGGGGACTTTGCTTAAAAATAACGTGTAAGTTATAAACAACTGTGTCTCAGCTGCCTTTGCTATTTTACTCCACTTGAATCGACAGAGTTGGACTGCTGCTGTCGCCCTAGTTAACCGAGGGCAGAGGATCTGGGGGTGTAGCGGGGGGAGTGTCCACGTTCAGCGATTTTAGATTAATCACTTGGAGTCTTTAAGACCGTGTACAAGCTTTGCAAGATCTAAGCAGATCGCTGTACGTCAAGGAGAAGCAGTTTACCTTATTAAGAAATAAGGAACCTTGATACCTCACCGGTAGAAAGTGCCCCCCAAGTTCTCCGACTGTTAACTCGTTCATCCCCGAGGGATCCCACTAACCTTCCCGCAGCCCCTGCTAAACCCTGCTGAAGACCGCTACGTCTGTTCAGCGCAGGGAAGGCCGACGCCAGACTGCCGAGCCCGGCTGCCCCTGCCCGACGGGGGCGGGAAGGATCCGCTTCCTCCGGGACCCACCTGCATCTCCGAGAGCTGCAAGGCAGCCGCCAGCTTCCTCCGCTCCGAGGCCCCCAGGTACTTCTGGCGCTGGAAGGTCTTCTCCAGCCGGCAGACCTGCTCCGAGGTGAAGGCGGTCCGGGCCCGCCGCTGCCGCCCGCGGCTCCCCCCCGGCGCCGCGGCCGCGGGGGGCTCCCCGCCCGCGCTCTCGCTCTCGTAGCCCGAGGACTCGTCGGCGCTCAGCCAGCCGCCGTCGGGGGCTGCAAAGGGGAGAGAGGAAGGGAAGGGGAGGCGGTGAGGTCTCTTTCCCGGCTGGGGGGCGCCTCCGCCTCCCCTCGTCCTGCCGGGCCGTTGCACCGACGGCCGTCGAGGTCCCGTGTGTGTCCCCCCGCCGCTCCCCTCTTCTCCTTCCCTGTCCCCTCCTCACCCACCTGGCTCCGACGGGTACGGGTCGGTGGGCTCCCGGGGACTGTCTCGGCCCCGCTCCGCCGCGCAGGGCTCGCTGTCCGCGGGCCGGCTCGGCCGCGGCCTCCCCCGTCGGGGCTCGGCTCTGACCAGGAGGGGGGCACTGTCGAGCGCGGTGGGGGCGCGGGGAGGCGGCGCGCAGCAGATGTGGGGCCTGACCCCGCGGGGCTTGGCCTCTGCCAAAGGGAGTTGGGCCTGGTTCATGGCGGAGAGGGGCTGGGGGACCGCCGGGCTCGGCCCGCTCTTATATGGGTGCTCCGGTCCCGGGCGGGCTCGTTTGCAAGTGTGAACCCACATCAAAGTGGGAATGGAGCAAAGATAACAGCTGCCAGCGAGGAGGGAAGTTCACACGTATGGCAAATGTCTACAGCCCCTGGCTCCAGCCTGTCTGCGGGGCCGGGGGGACCCCCTTGAAGTGCAAACCTGCCCCGCTCCCCCGGAGGGGAGGGCACGGGCGGCCCAGCCCCGCAAAGGGGCGTTTAAAGATACCGACGGTGCCGATAGCAGCGCGGTTTTACGCACTCCGTTTTCAGCCGCGGGGTCCCGCATTGCGCAGGTACCCGAAACCAGGGACGAGGGATGACGTAACGCCGGCAGGGCCCGCCAGCCCCGCCGCCGGGCGCTTCACCTCCGGGGAGCTGCGGAGACCGGCCTCCCGGGGAAAAGCCGGGGGGGGCCGCTATCAAGAAGTCCCTATCGCCGAGGCTGAGCCCTCACCCCCGGGGACGACGGCCGGGCTGTGGGGTTAGCAGGGCCGCGGGCCCTCTCAGCTTGAACTTGGCGCCGTCTGTCTAGCCAGAAAACGCAACCCATCTCCCAAAGAGTTTAGCGATCAAAGCACTAAGTGAGCAGCAAAGCTCGCACCTCATCAACTTCGAACTATCCCAATCCACACATCGCCTCCCGAGAAGCACGATGCCCTTGTTATGCAGGGAGGACACCAAGACACCCCCCCAGCGAAGCTTGGCTGGGGAAAGGGGCATCCCGGCAGCGCAGCCCGTGTCCGGGCTCTTCTTGTGTCCAACTTAGACCCGGCTTTTAGCCACCCCAGTGAAAAAGACCGCACCAACCACGACCCCACTGGCAGTAGCGCTACTTGGATAACACATATTCTAACCCTCGATGCTTCCTAAAGACCAGGGAAAGCGATCGTCATCCCTGTAACTGGGGGAATGCGCTGACAGGACTTCAGTTTCCACTAGCGTCCTCGGGGTTCCCACCAGGATGCACGACTGAAAGGAGTGGGCACCATAAACCTAGGTCTAACGGGGCGGGAGCTTGTTTCTTTCTAAGAACAGAGCAATAATCTCGGTTCCCACACATAAGTGTAGATGTGAGTTTTCTTTCTCAAAAAAAATTAAAAAAAAAATAAAAAAATTAAACAATAAGTCAAATACCCCAACTAAACCAGCTCCCCTCAAAACTCCATAATTTATGATGAGAGATCAGGGGAGAAAATCATATTCGTGCTACCCATTTTCATCATTTCAAGCGTTCCCGTAACTTCATGGCCACCAGAATGGAGAGTGCGTTATCAACCCCTCCTGCCCCCAAGGGCCACACTGGCTTATCCCAGCCCAGGGGAGCGATAAAGCCCGGGCATTAAAGCAATGCAAACACCTTACCAAGCGCACAGAGTCCAGGAGCTGGATTCCTCCTGGAGCTTTGCTTGCAACACCAACCCCTAAGGGCAGGGATGGGAGAGGCTGTACTTGCCCCGGCACAGCCCTGATAGCCTGTTCCTTATGGGGTGCAGGGCACAGCCACTAATGGAGGCTCAGTTACCTCTGGCACAAGACTGTCATTTTGGCTGATGTGCACAAGCCAGCCCAAAAACCCAAGCAGTTGAACACTGAGCTGGACACCAGACTTCCTCCCTGGGTCAGAAACACATACCTGTGAGCACCACTGACCCAACCAAAACCACCATAACAGCGGAGCTTTGAAACCCCATAGCATTTCCTAGACACTTTTCAGTCAAACAAGGACAGGCAACTCGCTGTTCCCCCAAAGAGCTAAAGTACCTGCACATTAATTTTAGTAACTTGTGGATTTAATAACTAGTCCTGAACTATCCACCTGTGTATGGTCCTTCTTTTTCTGGAGCAAATGCACCACCATACTCACTCTCTTCATCTTATTTCAGAGCAGCCATTTCTGAATAACCCCACATGTGGACAAATCCAAGCAGAGAAACTCAGGCTCCACCGTGTATCATCTATTCATCCACAGCAAATTTTACCTTGTAATGCATTGCCTACTATCTGCAGAGCCTCGCTGCCTTGCCAAAAACAAGTTTGGAGGTACTACCTGAAAACCACTGGGATTCAGGAGCTCCTAAGCTGAGCACACACCTACCCAGCAAGCAGCGTACTCCCCCAAGGGGGGCTCCCCACTATTTCTCCAGCAGATGAAACCTATGCCAAGCCAGGCAGCCCTGTGTCCCCTCCGCCCTGCAGTCCCCCCAGCCAGGTACACAGTGACACCCAGGGACTACCATCTAGGGAGGGACACTTTGTCCCTACCACCGAAATTAAAGCAGGCATGAGATGACCATTCAGTGCTGTGCCCAGAGACCAGCATGCGCATTTGCATTTATACATTATGTGTCTTATAGAGGGAAACAGTAACCCCGAAGCTGCTGCCATTTGACCGAGGATGCAGGGAAGCAGCTGACCCATCCCATTGATTGCTGAAAGTCAAAGAAAACTGACTTTTTTTTTTTTTTTTAAAATTAGAATCCAATCTGAATTGCCTATTGAATAAGATTATACCCAACCCTACAATTCCCCCTGCCCCCCGGGTGAACATAGCTGCATCTGTGGACCACAAAACCCTGGAACAGATGGGGAAGGGGTGGAAGGTGTTATGTGGCTGTTGTAGCTCCCATCAGAAAGAGGTGGCAGCTTGAGAAACTTGAAAACTTTGATGACCCTGGGTGGACAAAGGCTCTGCAGCTGCAATTAAATCCTCCCCTCACCTTGCAGAAATATAGTGCTTAAGGAGACGCAATTTTACTTCCACTTAATTCTTTTGTATCACTTGAAACTTTTGTATCATTGAATTGATATATGACTACAATCAAAAATAAATCTAAGTGTTTAGGGAAATTAATGTCTTTTCATGTAGAATTCTGTATAGCCATAACTTGGTGATACTGTAGAATCTTGGAAGATACATGTGTTTTTCTTACATGATTTATATTAAGAATATAGTGGACCCATTTCTCCAAATCATATTTAAAAATATTTATTGTTCTGCATTTGCATGTAAGCCTTACAACCACAAGAAACATGCTTGCTTCAAGAAATTTACTGATAACTTAGGTGCATTTGTAACTCAGTATGATACCCTGAAATTTAGCTGCAGTGATTAATGCCAGGATGTGAGAATTACAGCTAAGCTCATCAGGAAGAAGTGCTCTTTTCATGCGAGCTCTACAAGACTTCTAGGGACAAATGGTAGATTTATCTCACTGGTACACAATGGGAATATTTCTTTTGGGGCTTTGTGCACATGCACGAAGTACAAGCCCATGAGAACAGACAGGATTGTAGCAGGTCTACATGCATGAAGGTATTGTTAGGGGAAAAGTTCAGCCCATTATCTAGGCTGCAACGTTTCCTGCACCAGTTACTAGAAGCTCACCCTTTGCTAGAAGCTGAAGTACTTGCACTCCCCAAGAATGCTGTTGGTGGGCCAGGTCCTTTAATGTACTGTCCCACCTGGTTTTGTGTGACAGCATAAGGAAGAAATGGCCACCAATTGGAAAACAGAAGAATAATCCCTCACTAGAAAAACAGTTCCTAACATAACTGGGCAAATCTTCAGGTTCCAAACTTTCCTTCTACTAGCCATGTTTGTAAGAAGTACTCCACAAAAAAAGTTGTATACTGAGCAATGTATCACAGCGTTTATCATAGATTAAGAGCTGATGTACTAATTCACCAGACCTGGGACCTGCTGGGCTACTAAGTTACTGGCTCCATCATAGGCAGGTCTCATTTATCTTTCTGAAAAGCACAGATTTCAAAGTCTTTTTGACAAAACTGGAGAAGTGGGGATGATAGAGGATGCAGTAAGAACAACTGCAATGCCACCCCACCCCCCCGGGGGAAAAAAAAAAAAAAACAAACAAAAAACCAACGACACATCCAAACCCCAAACCCCACTATGTTTAGCTGCACAAACAGGCAGCAGGTTTTTTAGGAGAGAGTCTGCAGTAGCCCTTCAGAGGTAAGTAAGCTGACTTACTGCAGGGAACGAGGTTAACATTGCTGGAAGCACAGGCAAGACAAGCTATGTTGCCCTACTCCGCCCGGGGCCATACAAAAAGCCGGGACCGCAGCCAGTGGCAGGGCCCGGGCTGGGCTCCGGGCTGAGCTGCGGCCCCGGCCCCGGCCCCTTCCCCGGGCGGCGCGGGAGCCGCTGCCCCCGCCGGGCTGGCGGGGCGGCTCCCTGCCCGCGGCCCCGGGACAGCTGATGGCTGTTTGTACCCTTCACTGCTCCCCTTTGGAAATGCTAACGAGGTTATTCAGCGTCTCCTTTGATGTCCTGATAGGTGCTATTAGATAGTCAATTAGGCATCAACGAGATCGATTGTTTCGGAATAGACGCTTTGCTGTTTGAAGTACCCGTGAACACTAACAGGGCCATCACCCGGTCGCTCCTTTGCCCACGGGAACAATGCGGGCTAACACACCATAAATAACAAATGCTACTGACTCACTCGCAGCGCTGCACCCTCTTCCCTCCCGGCTCTCACGCTGCAAGCCCAGCTATTCCCTTTCAGCAACGGTGGGGGCGAACACGCGCTTTGCATTAAAAACAATTTATCGGGGAAATCTCATTCAGTTCTTTGCGCAACTAATGGACAAAGCGCCTAGATAAGTTAAGTACAAGTTAGCTCGAAACGAAATAGTACTTGAATCCCCATGCACACCATCGCCACGTTGCCTGAGGACTTGTGACACCTCCAGAGTTGTTCAGAATTGCCCAGGCAGAATAACTGAGCACTAAAACAAGAATTAAAGCACTTAACCCACCTGAATACCAAGAGGCTGCCGGCATTAGCTCCCTACTAAATACTATTATTTATACTACTAAACACTACGTCGAGGCCTAGGAGTTTAAGAGACAGTTACAAAGGAAAAGTAGCAACGTCTGCACAAGGAATAAGTCAAGACCAAGAGATCTCTCCTCTTTCTTCTTACCCCCGCTTCGGTGGGATTTATCAAGTTAATTGTCATCTAATTGCGTATCAAAGAAAGAGATAATGGGCAGCAATTAGATGTAATGGCCTGCCAGTGCGAGATCTCTCCCGATTAGCACACAACGCCGAATAACTTCGCCTGGTTTGTAAAGAGGTCCCTGGAGTGGCTCCACCGTGTCTGGGAGCTGCAGGGGGGGGAATACCCCGACCCTATTCCCAGTCCCCTCTTGGCTGCTCTCGCCAAATTGGGACAGGCGTTAACGAGCGCGGGCCGCAGACGGCTCCCTGCCATTACCGCTGCGCTAACTCAATCACGCTTCTCCCCCTCCGCGCACGCACTGCGGGGGAGAAAGGCTTTGAAGTTAGTGCTCTGGCAATTTTCCCCTCCCACCCCCTTTTCCCCCCGGGAGCCCAGTTTCCAGGTTATACAGCCTCTTCCTCGACAGCCGCCGGGCCGGGAGCTCCAACAGTTTCACCGCACAAGCATTAAACTGCTCCTCCCCACCTAATCGGCTCGGCTTTTCCATTTGTAGCTGCCTTGCAGACAACGCTTTGTCTTGCCGGGGAGCATTCCGGTACTGATGGTTATTGTCATGCGATTAAAGACACAAAGGGGAGTGCTAGAAACGAAGGGGGCTCCCGGCTGCGCTGGTGGGGCAGCCCCGGAGTTTATCTGGGGGGCTGCTGATCAGAGGGGCGGCTGATGCCGGCCCCGGGGCCCGCGGCGGGTGCGGGGCCAGGGCCGGACCGCGTTGCTCTCCGGCGAGGGCCTGCCGGGCGGCGGGCTGGGGGCCTGCACCGGCGCTGCGGCACCCGCATCGCTGCCGGGGGTGAAACACAGTGGATGAGCAGTTCAACCAAGCAGGAATAAAACATCAAGTGTCGTCTGAGTTTATTTCTCCCAGATCAAAGATAAAACTTACTACCACGTTTTAGTAACAGAACTCGACCGCTTTAGCAAAATGAAGTGATTTCACATACAGTTTTCTAGACCACTGGAAGGTAGTAGTGACCTTCTAGAGAGAGCCGATTATTGCAGGTAGAAGAGGAATTACCGTGTAGATATTCGGAGGAATCCGCTACCATTAGGGACTCAGCCAAGTGAGCATCACCTCTCGCGTTCATTTGAGCAATTTGTCGGGAAACAGGACAATGTTTGCAAGCTAGCGCTGCCGAAACACTGGCAAGGCATTTCGTGTGCTTGTTGACTATACATGTGACCAAGGAGTCATTATGTTAAGTGATCATTAGCACCTTTTCAAACAGAGCCCAGCTTCTCCCTCGCCAGCCGCTGTGCAGCTCGTAGCCCAAAGACAGGACACCCCGTTAGCCCCGCTCGCCAGCCCGCGCCCCTAGCACCAAACCCCCTGCCTTAGCAAGACGACAGGCAGCCGCACACCCCGCAAGCAAAGCCTCCACCTCCGAGACTGCCCCATGGCCGGTGCCGCTCGGCCCCGCAGCCCCGCTTGTCCCGGCGCGGTCCCCACAACCCCCGTGGGCTTACATCGTGGCAAAGATCGCAACACTACATGTTGTCCCGGCAGCCCCAATTGCCTCTGGCTTGCTCTAAACCTTTGTACGGATGGGGAACTGCTCCCCACACCCCTCCGAGCACCGCTGGACCTCGGCCGAGCCGTGCTGGGGCGCGGGCAGATACAGCGTCAGGCCGCCTCTGCTGCCCTCCCGCCCCCGGCCCGGCGCGGCCCGGCGGCTGCGGGGAGCCCGGGGCTGCAGCGGCGCCGGCTCCGCGTTACCGGCCCCGGGGCCGGGGGGGGAGATCCGGGGGAGGTTGGGACAGACACCCCGGCAAGGCTCAGCCAGAGCTGCCCCCGGGAGACAGCTCGCCCGGGACATTTGGAGACCCCGATAAGGTGTGCTCCTGCCTCTCCCTTATTACCCTTCGGGGGGGGGGGGACGGACGACCTTCCCCCCGCACAAACTCTGTCCCCACGGAAGCAGCTCCCCTCCGCGGGTGGGAACACTTTGTTCTCCCTCTCCCCTCCCGAGCCCTTTCATCTCTCTCACTTCCCCCGGGCCCAGCTGCGGTGGTGCCCGTCCCTCCCTTCCCTTTCACCCCCCCGCCCCCCCATTTGGTCCGGGGCCAGGGCGCTCCCGCAGCGCTGCGGGCAGCCCCGGGCCCGGCCCGGCCCTCGGAGGGTGCTGCTCCCCCCAGCCCCCGGTACCGCCGGCTCTGCCTTCTAACAGCATGAAGGGCTATTACTCTTCCTTTTGTACCGGGTGAGCAAAGCATTTGGAGGAGAAGTGGGGTTCTCCTCTGTGGCCATACACGATTATAAGGGGATCACCTAAGCCCTCAACCACTATCCCCTTGAAAACGGGAGTCTCACGCTTAAGACCTTTTTTTTTAAGGCAAATTGTATATTTATTGGCCTTGACTGTTTTGCTATTTTAAAAATGTCACTGCTTTAGAGCAGAGAAGGTATTCACCATTGCAGAGCTTTCTGGCAACATCCCAGTTCCCTAATGACATTTGAAAGAGCCAGAGAGAATTGCAGATTTTTTTTTTTTTCTTTGAATCAATGTAGCCGTTTAGCAATACCTGACTTTCAGAAATAAGCCTGCATTCAATGGGAATTTTCATCTCGTGTCAACAAATTTCCTTAATCCCAAACTGCATCATATTCCTGAAGAGATCTCAGCAAGATTGATAGCACCTGAGCCCTTATTAGTTTCCTGAAACTCTTGCATTAGAGCCACATTTGCAAGTAAATACTAATATCTCAAAAGGCTAGAAAATTAGAGCATGGCTTACAAAATAATTAAGGAGACTTCTAAATGTGACAGCTACTAAGAAAATCAAAGGCCACAGCCTTCAGGGGCACATAATGTTGCTGTTTACCAGGCAAGCGTGCTCGTGGCAGATTGGCCCCTGTATACAAAAGAAAATAGGTGTGTTCAAGGATGACTGACAGAGAACCTTCAGACCATTCATTATACGAGCCCAGATTACAAGTGCGCCGGAAATCTTCTCATAACCCCCGAGATCAACTCTAAAGTGATGGAAATTTTTATTGCTCTTTTCATGTTAGTTGACAATTGACTTTGAAAGATTCATGGCAACTTACATCAGTCAAGGATCATTTTTCAGCACCCTTTCTCTAGCCTGAAATCAGGCCATTTTGATCTTCAGTTTTCTAGAGCATTATTCAAATTAAAAAAGTGCATAGCACAATGGTAACAAACTTTACTGCCACTTAGGGAAAACCGGCTTTGGAATGTTACATTTCTTTTGATCATCACCCTCATACCCCATTAGGTGTATGTGAGATGCCGAGATACTATTTTGTTGATAAGAAATTTCAAGGCTAGATCCTTTCTGAGATCTGTTTAGGCAAGAGGCCCTCACTAACCTACTGAGGCTGCACATGAAAGCGTGAAGATATATTTACATATTTATTTAGAAAGTCACTTTTTACATCTTAAAGTCATATTCTATATGTTATTTAAAGGGCTGCAACAGAAAGTATCCGTTCCACTACTATAGCAAGCCCAGTATTAAGTATTAGTAACAGGTGTAACCACGTATTTCGTTAAAAGCACAGTCCCATCAGAGAAAGTGCCACCTAGGAAGCAGCTGAAGGGGTTGGATGATACCTGTTTTAGAGGACAGGGGGATATTCACGCTTTTTTGCACTCACCCTCAGCAAATTGGAGGGGGCCAGAACAGATTCAGAGAATAAGGAGCCTATGCTTCCTTTAAAGAAGAGGAGCTCTCTTATTGGGCAGGATAAATAGCTCTACAATTCTTGTGGAAGGAATTCACATGAAAGCTGGAAGAAGTTTAGGTTTATTAAAATATTCCATTTATCTTAGTGTTTGTCCTGCTGTGTTTCTATCTTACACAGTTGCCTATAAATGCAGAGGCCTGAAGTCCATGATTCAGATTGTCCAGCATGTCTCTGTAAAATATTTTGTTCCGTGCTGCATCATAACTCCACCAGGCAGTTACAGACAAGGGCAGCCCAGGCAGCGATCAGTAGTGCAAATCCTCCTCAGTTATAGTCCATATTAGAGGGTCAGACACCCAGCAAGAAGGCTCTGGGGTCCCTGTACCCTACAAAGCAAGGTGCTGCCCAAAAGCCCACCGGCTGTGCTCGGCAGGCGCTGCTGAGGTCCAGGGTGGGTGCCAAGGTGGAGCCCCCAGAGGCGGCCCCTTGCCGGGGCAGAGGTGGTGGCCGGGCCACGTACGTGAGCGGCAAGGGCACAACGCCGCCCTGAGGTCCGTAAGGGAGAGGGGGGCTGCAGAACGGCTCCGTCCTCAGCTCCTGCAGCTGCCGCTTGAGCTTCATCCGGCGGTTCTGAAACCAGGTCTTGATCTGGGGGAAAGAGGAGGAAGGAAGGAGCAGAGATGAGGTTACAGCGGCCCCCGGCCCCTGCCGCGGCCCTTGCCCGAGCCCGGGCCCCTGCCCCGCCGCGCTCACCTGCACCTCCGAGAGCCGCATCCTGCCCGCCAGCTTGCGGCGCTCGGCCGCCCCCAGGTACTGCTGCCGCTGGAAGGAGCTCTCCAGGGTGCTGAGCTGCTCGGCGCTGAAGGCGGTGCGCAGCCGCCGCCCGCCGCGGCCGCCGGGCTCCTCGGAGCCCGAGCACTCGGGACCCGCCTCCGGCGGGGGCTGCCCCGCGCCCCGCGGCCGCTCGCCGGCTCCTGGGGAGAGGGAGAAAGGGGTCAGCCAGGCCCGGGGACCGCGGGGGTGCCCGCCCGCCTCCTTCGCCTCCGGGCGGCCACCGCACGGTCGGTCCTCAGCCGGGCCCTGGGGGCGGCACAGGGCCCGTCCGTCCTCCCTCTGCCCGGCCCCGACGGCCGCGGAGACCGCGGTTACCTGCAGCGGGGGGGGCCGCCAAGCGCTCCCTGCTCCTGCCGCCTCTCTCGGCCCCGGCGGGCCGCCCCTTGCTCCGCTCGCTCAAGCCGGGGCTGGAGCCGGAGCCGGGCCGGTGGCCCGCGTAGGATGATCGGTGCGGGGAGCCCTCGGTGGGGCTCTTGAGGGCTTGGCTGCTCTGGGACAGCCACTCCACAGAGAAAGGGGCCTTGGTCATCCTGCCTTGTGTCGGAGATGCCGGGAAGGTGGGTGTCGGGGAGCAGGGCTCCTCCTTTATACCGCAAGTCCCAGAGGAAAACGTTGTTTGTGTAAATACACATCAAAGGGACAGATAAGTATCATCTAATTGCCATCAGTCCTCCCCCCCCAACAAAAGATACCGTTCACACATTGCCACAGCTCGCGGAGGCTCGGCTCCGCCGTGTCTGCCCCTGGAGGAGTTCGCTCCGCCGTCAGTGATTTACAGCTCTTGTTACATCCTATCCCGATGCAAATGGCATTTATAGAGCTGAGCGGCCTCAAACGGCGCTGGGGAATGCAGCCCCGGGGGAGCGCACAGGGACCGGCATCCCCGGGCGCTGGCGCGAGAGGGGACGCTGCGGCTCCCGATCCCCCTTTCCCTAGAGCTGGCCTTTTCATTCCTTTTCAAGCAGAAGATCCACTGCCTAAAGGGATCTTCCCACGCTGCTTCTCTCTGGGCTGAGGCAAGCAAGTGGATAAACTCACTCATTGCATTCTGCTGGGACTGCAGCAGCAGGTTATAAGCACCAGGCATAGGGTGAGGGTTTGAAGAAGGTTGTGAAGCACAAAAATGTAAAGGTCAAGGCTGTTTGGTTGCATGAATTGGCCAGCTCCTGGCGGCTTATATAAACTATGTTTTCTGGACAAAAGAATCAGAAAAAGACAATCGTTGCCTTATAATTCACATTCTGCTGACATTTTTGCTGAGGTTACAGAATTCATGTCATGTCTTCCCCTCCAGATCTCTTGCAGCTGTGCGGGTCACACAGGTTTCTCTGCTATCTTACTCTCCCTGTCTTTTCCCTTATTACCTTATGCATGTCTTTCAGAAGTGTTCCCATCAATCTTTGCGTTTTTTGTACGCCAGGAACACTTGGCTGCTGCAGTAATGCCTCTAGTATATTGACAAAAGGTTCCTGGTGCTTTATGGGCAGTTTTTCACTGCAGGGTAACCATGCATTCCCTCCCCTTTTCATCCTCCCCTCCTGTGTAAGAACAGAGCAGGACTACTGCACCACTGATAACTCCTATCACACCCCTGCTTGGTTATCTGTCTGCCTCCAGAAATCACGACTGCATGCCTGATTTGTCTGTCCTTGTTCCTGCTTTCTGCTTTACACTCACCCTCTACCACCTGCACATAAACCCAGTGCTCTACTGTCCATTTACCCTGTGAGCTGCTCTGTTATTCTGCCAGTCCTGCTGGATTTCTCAGCATTCACTTTTTCTGATGACAGTTAATGTAACCATGCCTCTATCTCTTTCTTAGGCTGTCAGTGAGGTAGAGGCTTGAAGACTGAACCCCTCCTACTTAATTAGTTTATGTCTAAATATTTCAATTTATTCAATTTTAATTTTATAAAGATACATCTTCTTCTTTATATTAATGCAGTAAAAAGTTTTACTGAAACCCTCTTCATCTATCTTTTCCTAAAACCAACACTTCAACTTCCTGTCCATCCAAAGTGTGGTTGCTATATCCATCCATCCATCCATCACTAAATTGTACCATTTTCTGCTTACTAGAAAATCGTTTCATTGAATGATGTTCAAGCTTCACTTGTGAGCCCCTTCTAAGCTGTCTCTCCTTGCTTGTTCATTCTCATGGCATAGTCTGAGTCCTCTGCTCTGTCAGTGATGCCACAGTTCAAGAGTGAATTATCTCTGACCAACAAAAATACAAATGCCATTGTCACCTTCATTTAAACGTGGCTAATAACCAATCTAGAACCTGTGGGTGCTACCACAACCTGGTGTGACCGTGGTCCTCTTGGAGCCCTTTGTTTCTGGCCTGTGTGGGTAGGGATTGACTCTTGAGCCTGCGCTACAGCAATAGCCTGAGCCCACTAAAAAAGCTCCCTGGAGGAAACTAAGGGAACCAGTGTAAAAATGTCTAAACAAACGTTCAAGCATTAATGCCTCCTGTGCATGTGTTACATACCTAAAGAAGCCTACAAACATCTCCAGCATGGACAAAGCCCTGCAGGACATATATATTTGGTTTTTTCACTGTATTAAAGTGTTCAATATTTAATTACTTAAAACCTCCTCCATTTATCCTTCCTAAGAACTTTCTGATCAACAATGGAAAGTTTAGAAAGTTTACTTGACCAAAGTATGCAAGATTGGTTTTACATTTCCTCTATTTTACAAAAAAAACCCCTCAAGCCCCTTTCCCTGCCCCACCCCGAATATTGCAACCACAGGTTCTTAACTATTCTTTTCATTAGGTAAATGCGAAGACTACCCCCACCACAAACCTGAGGAAATATTTTAAAATACCAGAGCTTCTGAGCATTAGCCAGTTCTGGTGCCAAGATATTTCATAGAGCAGACCAAACAGGCAGGAGATGGAGCGGAGATATAGAGGAGTCTGCTCTGTTAACTGAGTTACTAAATGACAAGTCCCTTGAGTTGGCTCTATTTAACATGTGGCCTGGAAGCAGCCTCCCCAGTCACAACTGGGAATACCAGTGCCATTGCCTGCCTGCAGAATCCTGCCAAGCCTCCTTTGCAGTCAGGCAAAATGCCATTCTCAAGGACCAAATTCTCACGAACATCAGAAAAAACAAGTGTAACTTTCCTACAAGCTTCTTTCTCAATTTAAATCTCTCATTACTTTAACAGCATTCTGCATCGCAGATGCGGCAAGATCCCATCACAACGAGATAAATATGTCCCTTGTGCTCAGAATTATTTCCATTCCTAGTCCCTACATAATGTTATACATACATACAAATATAAATAATATACTTATATACTACTTGCATACTTTGTATAACATATATACTTACATATCTATATATAAATATTTGAAAAAAGTATAAAACAGTATCTGTATGACGTTAGTTTTTCCAGCTTTATTATATGTCAACGAATAAAGGCACCTGGCAAGCTGTTGGATAGGACAAAATGAATACATGACATATGATGGTGCTCTAAAAAATGGAAAATCTTGGGGTTTAGCATCCACTGATACATCTGTCACGTAGTTTCTTTACAGATTTTAAGACATTTTCACCATCTGAGCTGCAAATTACATCTTTATACACTGCTGGTTTATTAATTGCATTTTATTGAGGCAAATGTCACAGCCAAAAGATGGTGTCAAATGTTGAGCTCTCAGAGACACAAATTGATCACATTGTGACAAGGTTAAACTGAATCTCATTTCCATTATACATAAAATGTATAAGTATCCTGGATAGATGGCAGATGACTTCTGGATGTAATGACTACTACAATATTTAACAGCTGCTAGTTTAATTTTATCTAAAATTCTTAAGCTGCCATCTTTCTCTTTCTATGTATTATTCATTAGGTGTTTGTTTGAAAACCTCCTGCTAAACCGTGATTCAGAAATACCATGTTTAAAATCAAGTGATGTCGCTAATGGGATGAAAACCTGCTCATGCTAAAGTCCTCAGGAATTTGTCAGAGAGTGAAGCAGGAACAGTTAGGACTTTTCACTCTGCTGCTAGGTTAAGACAAAGAGCTCAGACATACCAACAAGACTGCCCCTAGCAGAAGTGTAAAGATCCATTTAGTTAAGATAATGACAATACTTTATGCAGATGTTTGTACAAAACATAGTTGCTTTCTTTGGGGAGTCAGCAACTTCCCCATGAAAATAAGGACCATCAGCTTCCTGAAGACTAAAGAAGACTGAGGATCATAATGCCAAATGCCACCCCAGGCCAGGCCATTCTGTGGGAGGTGATGTAAGGGAACATTTTAGCTTCCAGGGGAATTAAAGTGTGTTGAGATTCGTCACTTGACACTGACCCCTATATTTCTTGTGAGAAGCAGCTGCATTCAAAGAGGCCTAGAAGTGGCTTTATAGATGTCTGGCTGGAACAGGTAGGATGGGATCAAGATAATGGTGCTTATTTGCGGAGCAGCTCCATAGAAATGTATACATGCAACACTGGTCTCAGGCCGAGGAGGTTCTGCAGAACTAGCTAGTCCTGCTTGGATGCCTACTAGGCAGTTGATAACAGATGTATTTTGGAATAACAGGTCAGCCTTTGAGAACTAATTGCTGCTCCACATCTTCCAACCCAAAGGCCAGCCCTGCCCTGGTCAGCCAGCGCGGAGCCCTGCAGAGGGGCAGGATTGTGCTCTGAGATATCCCCTTGCTACTGAAGCTTTGAAGGAACTAAAGAGAGAGTAACTAAGGACTGCCGAGTACCTTGGGTTCCCCACAGGTACTGGAGAAAATTGCCATGACTTGGCCTTGCTGCAGTGGAGGTACACAAGACCAAAGGAGGGGACTGTCATTTTTAACAGCAGGTGACACCTTCTTGTAACAGTGGAGGGTCCTGTTGGACTAGAGTAGAGTGAGCGTGTGGACCTTGGGAGTAGGTAGGTGGTGATGCAATTAAAAGAATGAAAAAGGCAACTTAGGACACACAGGAGGACGTGCGTTCATCTGTGGACATGCAGATGTCCTGTGAAGGTCTGCCCAGTGAAGCAAGGGCTGCCGGCATCTGCTATAAAATTGATGTGGTCTTGGCCCTGGCATGTTTATCCAACCATTGTAATTTCTGAGAAATCACTCTTTAGGACTTAAAAGCATTACAAATGGCCTCTAACCAATCTCTTTATTATCAATTATTATAATCTTTCCTGTTTGACAGAATAAGAGCTACTTTTCCATGAGGAATGAAAAGACCATATGTGCAGAAACACCAGGAGGGCCTGGAATAAACACAGTGGCAATGCATAGATGAAAATTAAATGTCTCATCATGATTGGAATTGATCTAAATCAACACAGCACTCAAAATGCCAAGAGCTCCCATGGCTCCTTACCATAAGGCTGTTACCAGCAACTAAGCAGAATCGGTGAAATGTTTTAAAAAGATATATATTCTGCAGAGAGATGCTGTAAAAGTTAAGAAAGAAAACACTATGTGTTATGTTTTTAACAGTTCCTTACCCAAATTTAAGCTTATTGAAGAAGAAGTCAAAGTCGGCATGAATCAGGACCACATTTAAAACATGTACCACTGTTTTTACAGAAGCAAGGTTCACCAGCAGATTCTTTCTTTTTTTAATTTCTTTTTTAAATTTTTATCAGATAAACTATTATAGTTGGAAAACCAGCCAAGTTTCAGGCATGTAAATCCTTCTTCAGCACTCACTGCTGTCATACTGTCATTGAGAGAGATCTCTGTGGGCACTGCTCAAACAAAACTGCTTAAAAGTCTGTATCTAGTTTGATTCTGTCTAGACTAGTAATTAGACTTTTAAAACTATTAGTTGAAAGGAATCAGCATGAAAAGGGGCTTTAGAAGTGGTTTTATTTTCCAAAGTAGATAGGGATTCATTTTTAGGTCCTTTAGGATCTGGGTTGTGTTAAAAATACGAATTATCTAGGGATATGAGATGCACCTACAGAGAATAATGTGCATATGCAAATTCACATAAATCCCACTGGTTTTAGCAATTGTTCAGATCACTTGGACTAACAATCTGATCAAGATCGCAAAATACCACACTTTCACACCCCGAAATCTTTTCAAAACCTAACAGAGAGGCTTACTTCACATTTTAGACCAAGGTCTTTTTCTTTGTCAGTCTTTGCTGAAGGATAATTTTTTTCATGATGGTTACTTCTAAAGTTACATTTAACAACCTATTACATATAAAACATAATGCATTAAATCAGAAATGTTCCATTGTTTTTACTTTTTGTTTCCCACAAATACCTTCTAAAGAAATTTAGCTATACTATGACCAAAGCATTTATCATTTCTGAAAGTAACTTTTCACTTTCAGCTATTAAAAAATAAATCTTTTTTTTCCTCGATTTTAGAGCATGATGAGTCAGCAGGAGAATGAGCTATCACAGCTGGCAGCCCTGGGTCATCTATCACCCTCTGTGCCCATCCTGGTCTATGCCATACAATGCTGCTTTGAAATGCATTGGTCCCAGCAGTGAAAATATTTTACTGACTCTTCCTTCCCTTAACTCACACCTAATATAAATCAGATCTTTGTACTGCTCCAAAACCACTCTGTTCAAATTAAATGGAAACACATGTTACCTTTTTCTTTCCCCTGACTTCAAGGCTCTTCTCCATTTCATGTTTCTAGTTATTTCTTCCCCTCTTCTGTATTCTTCATTATACACTGTTTCTTCCTATTCCCTTTCTTCCAGCCACTTCCATTAAGTACCCTGCAAACGTTACTACTAGCTGAGGAAGAGAATAAATTTGGCAGGATGCAGCAAAACACAAATGACTGTCCATTTAACTTCACTGCACCCCAAAACAGGGAGCACAGACATATCCCAACCTCCTCTCATTTTACTGATAAGGGAAAGCTGGGCTATAACAGGTGAGGACAGGAATGTAGTTAGGTAAGATGCTTAACACTGCCCCTGTAACGTGTAATTCAATGACTATGTTTCCTCCAAGCAACCCAGTGTACTTTCTTTGACCGGTTTCACACCAATGAGTGCATTACACATCGAGAGAAAGTAACTAAGATTTAACATCATGAAGTCGTGTGTGCGTGCATTTCTCTAAAAGATTATTTTTTTTAAAAAATTTAAATTTTTAAATTTTTTTTTCTCTTAAAAACTAAATAAAAGCAGCTGAATGTAAACACATTCATTTTAAAAATGGAATACAAAAAATCTCTGCCATTTCGTGTTTGCCCGTGTCTAACGGGCAGATTTTAGGTAGACATCTGGAAGGCCGATCGTTTTTCACGATACCTTTGCTCATAGCGCGGCGTGTACATCTAGAAGGCTGCAAGGGTCTCTTGTGCCATCTCCTGGTTATGTTAGGACTTCACATCCAGGAAACTGCTACGCAAAGGAAGGGAAAAAGTTGCAGAAGTTTAGCTGAGGCAGTGATAGAATCAGAGAATCAGAGAATCATTTAGGTTGGAAAAGACCTTTAAGATCATCGAGTCCAACCACAAACCTAACACTGCCAAGTCCACCACTAAACCATGTCCCTAAGTGCCACATCTACACATCTTTTAAATACCTCCAGGGACTGGGACTCAGTTCTTGGCAGCTAAGACGACTTGGCAGCTAAGAGTTGCTTTCCACACTCCCCCAACACAGAGATGTGCATGGTGGGCTTTTACCCCTCTGCTGCTTTTAGAACGAAGTCACTCTTCCACTGTGTTAGCATACGTACCTAATGGAAATTCAGTATCCCTCTAGAACATCTTTTACATAAGTTCAAGTAATGCATACTCCGGCAACACCTACTCTTTTGCTATGTATCAGTGGAAAAATGCAAATAAAACCTTGAAAACTGAAGTGACTGGAATACAATGAAATTAATAACCAAATTAATAGCATTCCCTGATTGCCAGTAATTATTTGAATTTGTGTCCAATCTACTTTACTGAGAACACAGAGGGACTGAAGATCACTGCTGAGTCCCTCTCCCTTCTCAGGGACAGGACCAAGTGGGCCTGGGCACTCAAGACAGTTTTATCTGATCTGTTCTTACAGATTTACAGGAAAGGGAATCCTACAGGTGTGTTACAGGTGAGTAACCTATTCCAGTGCTCCACACGAAGCTCTCCAATGTAAAAACTGAAACTGAATCACTCTTGCTTCAAAATTAATGCTGCTTGCCTTAAGCTTCACAGAGCACAGAGAAAACTCACTCTGTAGCTGCAATAACTTTTTACAGCAACATTTCATGCATGCAGTCCTGCTCAATCTCATCTTTTCTACATAAGTCTAATTCTTCCACTCTTTCTCTGTTTATGTTTTCTAAACATATTTTTGTTACTGTCCTCCATGCTCTTTCATTTTCCCTGTATGTATCTTAAGTGCAGTGCTTAAATGGTGAAGTGTTCCTGCTGATGCTTCACTAGTGCCAAACAGAGCAAAATAATTACCTTCTGTCACGTATGGCTCTCTTATAGTACACCTCAGGTCTTTCCTATTTTTTTTTTTTTTTTTGAAAACCGTACACATGGATTCATATTTCTTTGTGATCCATTATGGTCCCTAGAGATTTTTTCCGAAGTTCTGCAGTTATTTTTCATTTCATATTTATCCTTCAGAAATGTAAGATTTAGAGCTTAAATTTAAACCATCGTCAAGATTATTGTGAGCTCTAATCTTATATGTTCTGTAAGTACCATCCTACCTGTGTAAGTTCCATCCTACCCTGTATTTCATTATAATGAAATCATAAAATCCCAGACACAATTGGATCCAGGCCCCACCCATAATAATACGGTGTAGGGCATGAGAAGACTTTGTTATGGTAATCCAGGACAGTTCGCCTCCCCCATCCAAGTATGTAGAGTCCCAAGAACATCTTATTTTGTTACTGTAACCTGGGATAGTTCACTTCTTCCCATCCGAGTATGTAGAGTCTCAAGCACGTTTTATCTTCTTTCTTACAGTAAGCCAGGATAGTTCACTTTCCCCGCTATCTGCAAGGGTGCCAAGGTGAAGGCCAGCTGCGGATTTCAGAATTTGGACAACAGCACCTACATCAGTTTGCTAATGAGCAAAACAAGACATTGCATATATATGATACATTAATCAGCGCAGGTTTCATTACTCACCCCTGCAGTGCTTTCCCTTGAGCTTCACTCCCAAGCAGGGCTCCACTGCATCAGGTCCCCATTTGATTAGCACTGGTGCCCCAGAGTTCCCACCGTGGTAATGCTGCTACTCTTTCAATAAACCCAAAGCTTTCACGCACTGAGTGTTGTGCCTCGTCCCTGAGTGATCTGCACCTGCTTTTCACTCGTAACATATGGGTAGTCCTACCCCTACTACATCCCACTCAATTTATCTTCACAATTTAACACTCGTAATTGCCCTTGAAATGATGTATTAACTAGTTGTGTATCCACTTTATGGGACCATCATCTGGATCTTAGCAACCTACTATATAATCAGGTCAGGTGGATCTATTGTCAAGGGGTTTATTGACTTATACAACATACTGCTCTGTTTTTATCTATTGGGACAGTTAGCCTGATAAAGGAGACCATTAGCCTATTTTAAAATTACTTTATGGACAAATGCATGTTAGCCTTTTAAATTAGTCTCTATGCTTGTAGATTTTTAGACAGCTTTTTCAGTAACTCTTCTGGTATCAGTTTGCCTGGCTGATTCCCCAAGTCATTCTCTTTACCTTGCCTTTCCAGTCATTCCTGTGCTCTTGCCCACTTTTGATAAGTAATATTGTTTTCTGGTTCTCTGGGAACTCACTCATTCTTTCTCAATAAAAAATATAATAATTCCAAGATTATTTCAGTTTTGCTTCTTCTTATTATAGAACAGATTTAATCAGAACTTAATGTTCTAATATATCTAATTAGCTTGATAGTCTTCCATTCTGACCTGCATTCCTGTTTCCTGGTCAACTTTGATCATGATACACATTGTTTAGAGGGTAGGGAGTGAAATAGCAAGCACTGCAGGCTTTGGCACCATCTGGTATTTATTCACCTCTCTTGGTAAGCAGAGAACTCTTATTGTATAAGAGAAAATTATTTAAGAATCCATTTTTATTGTTTTGCTTTTACCTTGCTGGCAATAGCATTTTGTCTGTCCAGTTTTGTTCCTAACCTGCTGTGCTCTTCTTTTGTATTTGTTCTTGCCAATGCAGCCTTCTTGTTCCTACTTTTTTCAGTATTCTTTTTTGATTTTTTTCAGTATTCTTTTTTGATTTTTTTCAGGCCATTGATGAGGCCCTAATACAGCCACACTGCTCTATCAGTTTTCTTTCCTTTGTGTGAGGATAGACTGTTGTTATACTTAAAATATGGCCTGTTTAAGAAACCTCTTTTTAGAAACTCTCAGCTCTCCTGAACTCTTTGCTTTAGAATTCCTTCCCCAGGACCTCATGTACCAATTCCTTGAGTTTATTGAAGTTTGCTTTTTGAAGCCTACTGTTGTTATTCTGCTTCTTTCATTACTTTCTTTCCTTTGAACCATGAACTCTGTTGTCTCATGGTAACTTTCATCTTGATTGCTTTCCACCTTCAGATTTTTGACTAGTTTCTCTCTATTAATCACAGTAAAATCTTAAATAGTAGCCTGTTTGTACAAATGAAGTCTCCACACTCTCTTTCTGGCTGATGATCAGTTATAGACCCCATACTACGGCACACAGCCCTTTTAATTGAAACAGAAAAAAGCTATGTAGGCCTGTCTTTAGATTCTAAAACAACTATATAAATTTTTGAAATACGTTTTAGTATTCTTTCCCCTTGTCTTTCCTTCCTGCATGTGCTTGTTCCCTCCAATACATTGCAACAATCTTTTGTGTACTACAGGTCTAGTATTATTCCCCATGCTCCCAGCACTAGCTTAGACACCCAAAGCTACATCCAAACTGTCCCCATGGCAGGCTCCGACCAAAGCACATCCTGGCTATCATCAGAGGGATAAGCAGGTGGTATGGGTAGGGATGTTAAGCACGGGGTACTGCAATATGTCCCTTGGTCTGGACAAACTAAAAATGAGGGACTATTGGTGGCATTTCAAAATACATTGTCCTTGCAATTTTAGATGCAGCCTAAGATATTCAGTAATTTGTCAGCTATCTCATCTTACATGTTTGGTGACCTATTGCAATTCTCCACATCTTTCTCTAGGTTTCAGTCTTTTGGTCAATTATCATTTATTTAAATAAACTAATTTGGGGGATTTTGCATTCCCAACAACGGTCTTTAAGAGATGTATCCTATCTTTGTCCTGCAGTTTACCTTCATGGAGAAAAGTTATTTTGCTGATGTCTCTGGATCTATATACTCATCTCAGGAGTCATCTGTTCTTTTTTGGCCTTTTATTGTCAAGCCTTTTGCCCTTTCAGTTCCCTGCATCAAGAAATAGAGAACTAGGAGATACCTTGGGGGGATATCAAGACACTGCTTCACCAGCATAAGTGACTATTCTTTATCCTCCCTTTTCCACAAAAACACAGTAATCCTAGTCTACGTTTGTGCAGCTGATTATCCCGGAACTTCACATATGTCTTGTGTAACATACCTTATTTTATTGTGTGTCGTTTTTCCAAGTTGTCAAGATAATTTTAAATTTTGATCATCATCTTCAGCACGCGTGCAGAGCCCCACAGATTTATGTCATCTTCGAAAACTAGAGCATGTCAATGGAGGCATGAAGTAATACCAAATGCAGGCAGACCTCTTCAGAGCCTTACTGGACACAACCTTGCATTTTCATAACAAGCCACTGTCAGCCACTCTATGGTTATCCAAACAAAGCTGGATCTGCCATTTAGCAGTTTTTTCTAGACCTGTTTCCCTAGCTTGTTTGCAAAAAACTTTATTGCGTATCCGTTACTTAAGTGAATAATTTACTACTGTTACTGTTTACGAGCTTTATGAGATATGATCACAAATAAGCATCTATTTGCAGAGATTTTAATTCTGAGTCCGACGCTCAGGCTCACCTGTGCCCAGTCAAGCTTTCCAAATTATGTTTCTTTGATAATGGCAACTCAAATTGTCCAGTACTCTAAGCTCTTAATTTCATTATGACAATTGAGTTCCACCAGTTTAAAATACAGCACCTATTTTAGTATCTAAAACCAGTATGTATTTCACCTACATAATGCCAACATCAGAACAAGACCAACCCTAGTAACAGAATGAAGGATTCAAGAAATAAAATAACCTTACAGCTAAAACGCAGGACAGATTTATGAGACAGATATTCAACTCCTGCCTTTTAGGCAAGTTACAAAAGCATCGTTTACATTAGACCAAAAATGAATAAACAAAATTATGCGAAGACCAGATCCTAGACTAGATTACCACAATGGCCTGATGTAATTTGGCAACTGCCAATTCCACTTGCATGTGAGACACTGAACTACCACTGAACAGGAAGCACACTAAAACAACGCCAGGCAGAAGCTGTCCGGGCATACTTTCAGGTTGTTCACAAAGAACCTTCACGTAATAGCTAAAAGCTTTCTTCAAAGACTGCAACAGAAGAAACTAAAGAGCTTCTCTCTGCAAAGTGAGGGAACAAGATTCTACAAATCAAAGTTTCTAGTCTACAGGGGTTGTTGTCACTCATTGCTAGATTATAAACAGCAACATAAAAAGGTCCTTCAAACTTCTTGCTGCAAGAATTTTTAAATAGAGATTGGGAAGGTGGAATTGTTCATTCTCACATGTATTTTAGAGAGTTATCAGAGTACAACATCACATAAAAAACCTCAATGGAACCTTCTACCGCAAATTAGTCATTTATTGGTACTTAAAATAATTACAAGATCTCTTGAGAAAAAAACTTTTATAATGCAAATTGTAGTGGGGGCAGTTAAAATGACTATCTAAAAATTTCTTACATTTATAATATTAACATATTTGATAACTAAATGAAGACAAAAAATATTTACAGGTGAAGAATACCTGTTAGTAAGGCAAATCCCAAAGATGACCACTCAATTAAGCTTGATTTATGGGGCTTGAGTTTTCAAATACTGTTCAAACCTGCATTTCCAATGCTTTGAGACTCCTTCTAAAGCTCAACATGTATTTTAAAATAATTATTTATAAAGCATGTTTTGAGAAAGAAGATTTTCTGGAAAAAAAACCCACCAAAACTCTAAACAGAACACAATGTGTAATTTAAATGCTGATATGCTTTGGTTTGTATTTAAAGCAAGTATGAGGGAGAAAAAATAATTTATCTGCACTCTTTCTCTCATCATAACATCAAGGATTGAAACAATTAACCATATGCTGAAAAATTATTGCTAGCTGCCCTCCTTTCAAACTGTAGTTTATTAATTTTTTATTTAGAAACAGATTTCCTAAAATTGTAATCTTGTGCAAATTACAGACAGTACTCGCAGAAGTTATGAGCCTCAGCAGTGCTTGTGAAACTGATTCAATACATAAAGGAAGAACGCAGAAAACCATAAGAGCAAAGTTTAGAAGTGGCTGAAAAATTTCCAAGGAAAAAAATTTGTCAGAATCATGAATCAGTGTTGATTCATGAAATATTTTCCAGCTTCTTGGTTTGGGCTTCCATGGACTAGTTCATAGGATCCAAGTGAATTCATTCCCATTTCCTGGCAGGCTTCTGGAGGTGTTGGAGCTGGAAACCTGCTTTCAAACGCAGCTGGTGTAACTAGGACACAGTTCCCAGCTCTCTAGCAGGAGGCCTGAAAAACCCAGGGATCCTGGGGATAGACATCTGCAAAGGGACACAGAAAGAGCACCAATGCACAGAGCAACTGGAAAGGCTCCCAAGGAGCAGACTTCATTTCAGAAACTCCATGGGTCACTGTTTGAAAAATAAACAACATAAAAACAAGATGAGGGAAGTGTGGAAAAAATGAAGAACTAGGACAGCTGGTGGCAATTCTGGCTTAAAGAACAAACTCCATTTTTTTTCCAAATATTCTAATTTGGTATTGGAATGGAAACATGGGGGCAGACTGCACAGTCCTTCATTTATGCAATGCAGTTACTGATGCCAGTAATTTTTTGCCAACTAGATACAATTGAACTTGCTTCTTTGACATGTTTTGTCCTGTGTTTTCTTTTAAAAGCACATTCCCCACAAAGAGAGAAAACTTTAGCCCAACCCTTCCTGCTTGTTAGACATAAATAAGCAGTACAGTTATATGCTAGACATAACTTTATTCTGAAATCTGTGTCACATAAGATGTGCATACACCAGTGTTCATGGACAAAAGCAAACCAGTTTCCTTGTAAAAGAGTAATTTTTTTGTTTTCAGTAGCTATTTACATTTTTTGTTATTCTTGTGAGGTGGTGTCTAAATACAAAATCTTAAATATCTGATTGATGAAAACACCCTAAAGTAGTACCATAACTCAATACTATGCATTCATAGCAATATAAGGTCTGATACACTGAAGCATTATACAGAGGATGTGAGATGATTTTTAAATTCTTGTATAGCACCAGTTATTGTCATAGAACAAACATAATATTTTTCCAGACGTAGCAGTTGCTTTAAATCTTGGTAAAACTGTAAGAAATACGAGCTAATTATCATGAGTGCAAATATAAATGATAAGTAAATCCAGAAAAGAAATTTCAACAGTCTGACTGGCAACTACATAAAATGAATTTATTAAGATCATGTGATTAGCAAGTTTTGTGGAGTTCTTTACATTAGTAAAGCTTATGCTACTTTAAATTTTACTGTGTTTCAAAGGCAAGGCGTGGCTTGAAGTGAATGGTAATCTTTAATCGAGAAAAAACAAACTACTAATAAAAACAATTCTTTAAAATAAATGCATATAGATCAAATATGTGAAATATGTGTCTGAAGATAATGTTATCATTAATATTCTTAAATCATTGTATTATATAAAGATAGCAGGTAAAGATTAAATGTTTTCACATTCGTCAATTTTTAGAGAAATAGCAACACATTTTATTTCCTTAAGGCTAAGTCAGAATACTACAATTAATGATATACTAAACCTACATATGGTAAATAACAAAATAAATCATCTTAAAAGTAGAACAAATGCAAGAAAACCCTGTTGAGGACTGAGTTCTCCAGTTTTTAAACCAATAAGAGCACAAAAGTTAGTCTGGTATTGATATATTAGTATGAAAAACTAACTGAGGTATTTAATGAAAAGTATGCACATACCTTGTGTTTGACCGAGAAAGATGAGAAGCAGGTGGCCTGCTTTCCTCTTAAACATTGAAAAATCTACAATTTAACATGTGCACATCCATTTCTGTCAGATACAATAGTACAATATGCAAAATACTAGAGATGTGCACATTCTCATTTCTTACATCATTATCTTCCTCCATCACTAAAACATGCCAAGACATTCAGTTCACATCTGCTCTTCACATCTCTCACAACATTTTCTTTTTTATTTTTTTTAAACATAGTTCTAGCAAATTACTTTCAGATATAGCTCATTTTAGCTGTTTCTTGCCCTTCCCCATTTCTCTTCCAATATTACTGTTGTTCCCTCTGGTAGAAATACTTATATTTGTAACTAATTTGTAGCCTTAACATTTTGGCATTGCATAAACCTGGGTAGCTCAACAAACCTTCTAGCAGTAGCATCACATTTCATTGCATTTAGAAGGTCTTGTAAGTATAAGGTCTATAAATAGGTTAGCACCAAAGTTTTACAAGTTGCAGATCCAAATTTCACACAGTTGTCTTCTATTTAATGCTGCTGGAGCACTGCAATCTACAAAAGCAACCTCAGGAGTGAAAGCCATAATCAAATGTGCACACATACATATGTACACAAATTGGCAAAGTGATTCTTGTACCAAATACAGAAAAAAAAAAGCAATTTCACATTTACTGTTTTCACAAGGGCAGAAGCAGAACAACAAAGTGGTAATATTTAGATTCAGATCTTACTGTCATTTGGAAACAGGTTAGTTCAATGACATTAAAACCAAAACAAAAAAAAGCTGCAGCATGGCATTCCTCTCCTTCTTTAGTATGCTTGAAGAAAAAGATGGCCAATTATTTAAGTAAATTATAGTTTTCATAATACACACAAAAAAAAGCAAGACACAACAACAGTCAAAGGATAGCAGAGGACCTGTGTCCCTGAATTATATGCACGCTGTGACAGGATACAAGTATACTATGTTTATATAAAAATATATTCAACATTTAATGAACTATATTTTGAACTCTCCTAGGCCAACTTTGCAACAGAAGCTGTAATTTTAACATATTTCCGCAGTATTTTTTAGATATTTGCTTGTGGGCTAATTATTTTTTTATGCTAAAGAACAGGGACAAAATTAATCATCCTTTTCATCTATACTTTCTTGTTACTTTTTTTTTATTCTTTTGATCTGTCATCCAGTTGCCAGGGATTCAAATTTCAATATAGTCAGCATTTTATAATTCCACATTAAGAAATATAATGATTTCAACTTGAGATAATATTTTAAGTCTCTTCACTTAAGTATTTGCTTGGGAATTGGTCCAGGAGATGAAGTCAACTTAATCCGGTTTTACAATCTACACCTGGAATAGAATAGATGAAATGTAAATAATTACTGAAATGTTGCCTTCATTCTGCGCAGTGTGTCCTGAATTTTTCGAGAATGTTTTTCTGCTGGTATCTGATGGAAGTTGGCACAGTTGTCAGCTGCCAAGGCAGAAATGTCTGCTTCTTTAAAACGAGTTATTCTTTGTCTGAGGTAAGTCTGCAGCTTGAAATCTGGTGTATATGTATAAGGATTCTCTTGAAATGCATGAACTTGGCTCACAACTTTTGCAATATTTCTTGAAAGAGAATATGGTAAAAAAAGATTAGTTTGTTTTGCTGCTGATAGAAAACCAAACCCCCCCCCCCCCCAAACGTTAAAGGAAATTCAAAGGTATTGAGCATTCTCTTCTGTAGTATATGTCCCTTTAGTTAGATGTCAAAATGACTGAAACTGTTTAAAGTGTTAACTGTGAAATGTTGCATTAGCTCGTATTACCCCAGTAGACAATATTCTATTTTAAAAAGTTAGGTGATATACATACATAATTAAAATAGTTACCTAAGTTTAGCCCACTTATGAGCTCCATTTGTCATTGTGAAGCCTCCAGTTTCAAGTTGTTGGACATGCATAGCCAAAACATGGGCTGATGGAATTGTTGGAAGTGTTTTGAATCTTTCTCCTTCCATCAAGCACAAGCTGTCACTTTTTAAAAACACCTAGTTTAAAAATGCACACAGATAAATCTCACGTTAAGTGTTGGGGCAGGTTTTACAAGAAGTTCTCCACTTCATGTGTTTAGCACTATGTATTTATTTATCATGAATTTTAACTTTTGGCACTGAAGTTGAAGACAACGTTATGAATTAATCTTGTGGCAAACATTTTAAAGTACAGAAATAAAGAATAACTTTAATCAAAAGATACTTCATATGTAATTTTTCATTGTTCTAAATAACAGTCAAAATTACATTCTAGAACTTAACTCTACGATTCAAAATTGGATAGATCAGTAAGAGAACGCCTGTGATAAAATAAACATTTAAGATTTTTCAAAACAGATTACAGCCACAAAGCTCCTGCAGAAATCATCAGACAAAGTGTATCCAATGTCCTAGCTTGCTTTGAAATTTCTTTCTTGATTTTTAGTCACACAGGATACATTTTTGAGAAATACTGAGATGAAAAATTAATGTAAACCTCTCAGATCAGGACTCAACAATTTTAAATCGAATTAAAATGTCCTGCATAACACAAAGTAATAATTATGGCTTTCACCCTGCAGAGACACCCATGTAAGCAGATCTTGCATCTTATCCAACCCCAAAGAAGTATTTTTACATTAAAGACTTTATACTGTACCTCAACAGCCTTGAGTTCTTCCATTATTTCAGCTACTTTTGCAGGTATAATTTTCCAGGCCTTACAATAAAACAAAATATATTTTTGTTTTTCACATTAATGTCCATATTGGAACAAGATTATGTTAAGCAAAATAGTTACAGAACAGAGTCCCAAACTTACTGGTAACTGTCGTACAATAAGATTTTCCAAGCCTGCTAGGATTTGCATTGCAGTAGCAAAATTTCTTTGTTCATAGCAGCATTTTGCTATAAGAAGAAATTTTGATAACAAGCTCACCTGCAGCTGAAAAAAATATTAAGATATACTATATATATATAAAAATATTGAGATATACTAAATATATATAGTAATCTACATAAATCTACATAATAAAATTAAATGAGAAGGAAGAAAGAGAGATGCATATTCTTTTTGAATTTGTCATCAAAATTGTTGACTGTAGTAACATTTTCCTCCAATACAAAGTTTTCTCTTTTCTGTCACCACGGTGTCCTTGTTAAAGTCTGACATCTATTCTCCTCAGGCAACCTATTTCTTACATTCTATTAGGTTTTGACACCTGCTACTACAAAACATCCAAGACATCCAAGAGCCTCCTTGTGACAACAAACCAAATTGTTAACTGGCCACTCACAGGTGTATTTCAGGGTATTTCTTGCAGCTTTGCTACATGGCAACTCATATACAATAACAAATAAATAACCATTTCATAATTAATAATACAATAAAACAATGACAAACCTTAGATGTGTGACATGTTACAATTTCAGCAGCAACCCAGGTGCTGATATTGTCTGCATTTCTTAATAATTGTAGAAGGTACTGGTCTTGTATGCACTTTGACAGAAACAGATTACAGACTTTAAGTGAAACTGTCTCAGTAGAAACAGCTCTATGGAGAGAATGGAAAAAAAGGCAAAAATAATTCATGCTGACTTTGGATTTTCAGAGAAAATCTTGAGTGCGAAGATGCCAACTTCTAACCATTTAAAATAATTTTGCAGTGCTTGCAGTCTTGATTTTATAATCTTTTACAAAGTACATAGTGAGCTACTGTTACTTTTTCTTCCTTATAATTACAAGAGACTTATATGCGATTAGGTATATGCAGCATACGTTTCTGTACATAAAGACACCTTCACCACTTGTTACTGAATAAAACAAACCATCCAATCTGACACAAAATAACAGCCAGAAATCCAAACTCATTAAAAACTGCAGCCATGTAAGAAATCGAGCCTGATACCTAGTGGTAACACACAGTTTGTTTCCCATGCCTGAACCCCAAATCCGTACAAACCAGCTGATTTAGACTCTGTCATCTAACAATCTGTGAAAGATGAGTTGCTTTAGATCTTCATTCCCTATCCTTAGACAGAAAAGTCTACTACAGGTAGTGCAATTAACAAGTACTAACTAGAAGCTAGCTGAATCCACTGAGTATGTAAGAAGTAGACCATAATCGAATATAATTAGGTCCATGTGGCTGGATGAAAACATTAATTACCATTGACCAAGTAATTTAAATAGGTTGGTAACCACTCTAATAACTATAGGAAAATTCTTACGTATCTGTGAATACTGATACTTCATCTACCTAACAGTACAAAATGAACAGAGAGGTTATGGAGTCTCCATCCACATTCAGAACCCAACTGCACACAATCCCGGGCAACCTGCTCTAGCTGACCTTGCTCAAGGCAGGGGCGTTGGACTACATGATCTTGAGAGGTCTTTTCCAGCCTCATCTATTCTGTGATTCTGTAATGGTCACTGAGATTTTATACACACACACACAGAGGCATTATCAAGTAGCCTGTTGCGGAAACCATTACAATTTTTTCTGATAAAAATAAAACCTCTGAAGCAACCCCCCTTACACAAGTCTTCAGAAATATTTTAGCCTGACCCACTTTAGATTTCAAAGAAATCACCTTGCAAACGTGACCTACCACATACACGCATAGGTACATATACATACACATGTGTAAAATCTCCTGAAATTCAAAAACTTATGTAAACAGACGATCTAGTCCATCGAAAACATATTAAGTATTTAAAATGTTTCTCTCTTCCTGGATGTATTGAAGGTGCAACGCAGGAAGTTATCATGCATCAACAGAATAGAAGGGCAGTTAAAATAAGCAACTTACTTTTGGACAGCAACACATTTGTCTTTAACACCAAGAGCTCTTGAATTTAGAAAGTGTACTGGATGACATTTATGAAATACTTCCTAAACAAAAAGAACAAGATATATCTGTTGTTAGATCTAGCAGTTCTTCAAAAATGCTTGGGGATAAAGACGACAGAGGTTTCCCCTCCACTCCCTCACCTTCAGCAAATTTATCAGAGGGATCACAGCCTAAGAATAGAATTAGCCATTCTAAATTTAACTGTAGAGATTTCAAGAGAAAAACAGATTATCTGAACTCAAAGTCTTAAGAAATAGTATGAAATAAGCTTGAAACAGGGTTGGGAAATGGTAGAGAAAGGAGGCTGAGTATAAAGTAAGAAGATAGATATTATTTGTACTTCCAAGTAAACCTAGTCCTTTGTACCTGTTGCAGTAATGTCAGCTGACAACAAAGCTGTTGCACACTGTATTCTATTAAGAGATATGGTCCCACTTCATCTGCTTTAGCAAAGGAGACTGGGAATTCTTCTGTGAAACTGTTGTAGCATGGCTTTGGCAAAACTGATGAAATAGTGTACAGTCGCTCTCTCTGATACTGTGCAATTGGTCCCATACCTTTGGAAAGTTTCCAGTTAAAGTTCTGTAGAAAAAAATATATAAAGCTACAACTTCTCTAAAGCAAACATTATGTCTCCCCTTGATTTAACTTTCTGGAATATTTTGTTAGAGAAACACCTTCGTGGATGCAAACCTCTTGAGCTAATCTTCAAGGTTAGCCCAGACAGTAATTGGCTTATTCAACATTGCTATTTTAAGCTAATATAATACACACAGTTGATGAGTCTGAGCAGGAGGTTACCAGGTCTCAATCAACAATCAAAACTTCTGTGTAGTCAAGCTTGCTGCCATAAAATAGTTTGTATTCTGAAGTTTTATATTTTATGTTTTACTTCTTACTATCTCTTACTATTTCTTGTACTCTTTTTGCTTAGAATCAAACAGCTCTTTCCAAAGAAATGTTGATTTTTCCATTCTTTTCCCTTCTTCTACCTTCCAGTATCATTATGATGCAGTGACAATAAAAGAAGTTCATGTTTTCTCTATTCTGCTTGCCCTTTATTGGTTGAATCCCCAGTATACCCCATGGAATTCTGCACCTTTATCAAGAGGCTGATTCTAAATTCAACTTGCATGTTATTGATACAGTTGACTTCCACATGTCATTTTGGTCACTCTGTAGAGAGATCTTTTTTCAGAAAAAGCCTACAGTAGGCTCCAGCTTCTGGGGTTACTTTTCACTAGCACACTATATGAACAAGTAAACACAGACAAAAGTTCAGACAAGTTTTTGCTACAAGCTTTGAAGTTCTAGCAGGAAGCCACTCACCCCCCACTATTTTCCTATATTTATAGACTTACAAAGATATATGCCTAATAAGAAGTATTAATGTTTGACAAGGGGGAAAATGTTTCCTAGTAACTATGAGTCACATGCCAGTATCAAGGATGAAGAGTTCAACTCTTTTCAAAATTTGGATTATGTGATCTGTTATTACTGAAACAGATGACAGGGTGCAATTAAGGCTTAAGATGACTTCCAGTTATAGAACTGTTTAGGGCTTAGATAGTTTCAAGAGAAAATTTAAAATGCAGGTACATAAATTTTACTAAATTAGGGTGTAGACTCCCAGCTGGATACTCTGGTCTTTGTCAGAAAATAATATATGGAAATGTTCTCCATATACTGCAGTCTGAAGAAAAGACATGCCTTTCTGGAAACATCTTCTGAGAGCTTTTTACATAGAGAATGTAATGTTTTTCTGTCCTCCTCGCCCTCCTCTTCACATTTGTTCATGCTGGAGCACTGATGAGCACTGCCACTTTTCCTGGCAGAAGCATCCTCAAGCAATGACAACAAGCGCTCACCGTATCCATTTAATGGAGCAACCTGTAAATGCAAAACAGGTTAACAGAATATCAAACTCAAGTTCCCATCAATTATAATCAAGACACAATACAGCTGGGAGATTCATGTCTGTCCAAAACCAGATATATTGAACATAGCTGTCAAAGATGGCATTTTTTTTTTACTTTAATTGTAACTAGGACAGCTTTTTGTAATAACAATTTTACATATACCCTAACTGACTTCAATTGATTTTTTGTTTTTTCCTTAAATCTTCTACTGAAATTCTGACTTACCTTGGAAGAAATAAATTCTTTTAGGGTACACAAAAGATCAGTATTTGTTGCAAAGTCTACACTGTAGCAGTCTTCAATCCAAGCCTGCAGGATGTAGAAACTGCGGTTACATATTTTGGTAAGTGATGTGGAAGGATCCAGGGTTGCACTGGTGAGAAGAAAACGGCAGTTATTTCACCAAAATTGATATCCAATTCCAACTTAAAAATAAGCGTTGAAAAGCCCACAAGTATTATTTGGTATTGACTGTACTATTTTAAATTCTTGTGTTTCATGTCTCTAGAATCCATGGCTCTATGGAAACAAAGCCGTGGTTGTACTTACAACCCATCAGTGAACAACTAGCAAAAGTAAGACTTGGATTCAGAAGAAAAAAGAAGTAAGCACGTTGTCAAATATAGCACTTGCTCTAGTTTCACTCTCACTTGTCAAGAGAGTCTTACAAAAACAAACATCAAAATTCAATTTAATTAAGTAGTTCTTTTCAGAAACAGCTATTTGCCATTGGGGGGGAAAAGTCAACTGTGCTTTGATAATATTTTTCACAGGAAATTACTGTACCTGGATAAAGTGCTGCTGATTCTATCAAGAAGAAACTGCAAAAATTCTTCTTGTGTGCAGAAATAGCGAAATGTGTAGAGAAACTGCTGTACATAACCTTCTAAAAATGCATTTCTGTGAAGCACAAGAAAAACTTCAGACAAGCAAGAACATAATTTCTTCTTGCATTAGAGTACAGCAAGAGCAAAAAAAATTCTCAAAATACCAAGAATTAGTAGAGATTTTAAATTCTCAAGCTCCACATAAAACCTTGATTCCTTTTTATTTTATTTTTGTACATCAAATATTGTGACTGCCAACACTGAAAGCACAATTTGTTTTAAAAAAAGTTCCTCTACTTGCAATTTTGTGAAGACCCACTTTGACATTTCTATTATTATCAAAAGTTACTTTCTAAATAGTATGGAAGAACATATTTAATTTTCTTTTTTCTGTCATCTCACTTGATGTTGTTTTAAAAGCTTTTTACTATAATAACAGCATAAGAAGTAGATGCTTCAATCAAGAAAATATTTCCTGCAGCTCTAACTAGAGCAGTAGTTGCTTTAACAACAGAATATACTTATTACACACACATTAAAAATTATTGCGTTCTATTTTTTTATCCGTGCACATGCACATTCTCAAGCTCTCAACACAGGTTAATTGTCATGTCTCCCTGATGGCTTATGGCTAACCATGAAGTTCTGGGTTTGATGAATGTGGAAGCTCTAATTCAAAAACATTTTTTTCACTTTGTGCAAAATATTAACTACCAGGAAAAGCAGCACTCAGGATAAGTAACTGGGTCTCAGAGTCAGGATGAGCTGGGAGAAGTAGCTGGGAGGAAGTTTCTTCCTCTACAGTGGCACAAGTCTGATGGAGTCTCTCAGGCAGTTTCCATCCTGCATACTATTACAGCTCAGGTACCTTAAACCAACACTGCCCTCATCCTAGTTTAAAGTTAAAGGACATCTTTGTCCCCATTTAAGCCCTGAGATAGGCCTGCATCTTGATCAGTCCCAAGGACTAGAGCAATAATCTGTAAAACAGAACCTATATGTTTTCACATCCAGACCCTATTAATAAGAATTATCAAATTATATGTTCTGAAGAATTGTTATACTGCTGGCAGTAACATAAAGCCTTGACTCCATGGCAACTATCAGAGGAAAACCTCAAATAAGTAAAGGATAAAAAAGTTTAAAGTTATTAGTTCTTGATTTATTATCAAATGCTTTGAGTTTCAATCAAATCGAAACTTAGCAGTTTGGCTTATTTCTTATCAGACTGTCTTTTGCCATTTCCATGCCCATTTCTGTAAATCAGTGTTCATAGAAATAACATTAAACTTGGTACAAGACAGGAGAATTTATGCAATGTTGAGTAACTAGGATTTATCACAGAGGCTATTTTTTCCTGAATTAGCAACTATGCCTCAACCCATTCCCAATTAAGGATGTGCAAAATATACTATACCTAGAATATAAATAAGCCATTAAACCAAGTGGTGTACCAGCCTGCAGAACTCTTACTCCATTTTGATTATTACACTGGTGTTTCTCTGTGTTATAGTAAAGAAGCAATGACGACTCATCCGTAGGTGCCACATCCACGGTGTCAGTTCTCCCGTTGTGAATGACTGTAGGCAACGCGCAGGATTCCACACCCCACTGCTCTGCATACATGATCTGTTCAAAGATGCAAAGCCATGAAAAAATAAACCATAGGAAAATAAAGAGGAAAATCCACACAAAATGCAGTCAACTCATCTTACAGCCAAACTGCATTTCATACAATTGTATATATAATAATGCTTTTTTTCCTTTTTAAACAATACTAGTAACAATTACCTTTACTTCAATAATTCTTTTAGATTCTACTTAATTTGGCACTTTTTGACACAAAATATTTCACATTTTGTATACTGACTTGAGCAGCCAACTACACTGATGCAGTAATGAAATGACAAACAAAACGCAAGCAAAATAAAGTCTGACTTGCCTGCACGTATTTCTTCACCAGTTCAAGAAACTGCACTTTTGATTTCATCTCCTGTAGCTGTGCTCTCAACTTGGGCAACATAGATTTAGTTTCAGGACCTTTAGGTTTAAAACATACAGCACAAGAACATCAATGATTCTGATTTACAGAAAAAATCCTTACAAGCTCTATGCACCCATTTCATTACTGGCAAGTTGCTGTAATCTTACCTTTGCTTCTTCTTTCTTTCTGCAGTAGTTTCTGGTAAAACTTTATGGTCTTTCTGTAATTTTTTGTCTCCATCATTAGCAATTGTTCTAATTCCTATTTAAAGAGAAAAAGAATTCTGATCAGAATGGTAAATGCAAGGTTCTAGTAGGAAACTGAAGTTTTAGAAGAGAATTATTTTGTATGAAAAAAAGAACATCCAAACAGACAAGAACATGATATTAACCAGGAAAAACTACCTTTCACACGAGTGCTTACAGGCAAGTTACAGCAGGCATCACCTGTCCCCAGAAAAGCATTAGTTATGCCACAGTTCTGCAGCTCAAGAACTGGAGCTGGTTTGAGTATGACGAGACTGCATTGAAGTTTGCCTGAATCTGTTTATATAAATATGCCTTTAGTTATAATTGCACTTATCTGGTTGATTTCAAGAGCATTTTTAACAGTTACTCTCAGAAGTCATCCAGAATTAAAAGTGATGGGTTCTGAAATCAGTGCAGACCCCAGAAATGCTCTGTTAAGCGGCTGACCTATATTTGCAGCAAGAACTGAGTGTTTGACTGAAAGCAATGGTTTCCAAACAAGTATAATTACATTATATTATACAACCAGGTCAGAAGACAGACAGGACAGCTGCTCTATAAATAAAGAACATATCAATTTTTGAAGTTCCGCTTACATATTTTATGTTTATGCATTTTACATAATTGAAAAAATAAACTAAATTTCTATAGAATTATATAACTTAAGCAATGGATAGAAACAAAAGTATATCAGGCTTCTCACAATAATATCAAATGTAATGTAAACATTTATATTTGTTTGCATATCAAAGGTTTCATTATTTTACCAACCAACGAAAATGGGCCATCCACTTTGGGTTCAGCTTCTGATGTATTATGAAACAACAAACCTGATGTGTGTTGTGTTTTATAAAAGTGGTGGCTTTTGCACTTGGGTCCTAAGCTAACTACCAGTGACCCAGTTACATGAAACAGCATTTTAAATGGAGTAAGTTCACTGAATGCAGCAGACAGAACTCCCACAAGCAGAGTGATCAGAAAACACATAGCTCAGAGCTAACATCTCAAACAACAGATTGGTAAATAGGTTAGCTTTAATGGGATGGACTTACTAGAAATGAATTTGAGTTCGAGAAAAACCTGTCACTGTTTTTCAGAAAAGCTCAAAATGTTTAACAACATAGTTCATTAGCAGCAAGTCACAAAAGCCCTGTGGATTTTTAAGACTTACCACCACACAAGCATCACATAGAGAACAGTGAAAGCACAGAAAAGCTATTATCCAGATTCTGAATTGGAAACTGCTTGCTTTTACTTAAAGGTTTGGTTTTGTTTCGTCAATTAAAGTGAAACCAAGTTGATTAAGAGACTCTGAACACAAAGGGAATCAGAAAGAGTGGCCATTTTCTGATGTTTGGAATCTGGTGGACAGAAGTGGTTTGTTCCCTAAATAACTTCAGGTGAGAAGCAATGAAGTCAGTAGCAAATTCCCAGTCTATTCCACAACATCTTCCATTTTAGGTAGGTCTAGAATATAAACATTTTTGATGAAGCTATACATTCAATTGTTCTGCTCCCTCTGAAGTATATTTAATTTGTCAGGACACTTTTCTATAGAACATCCCTTAGACTATGGAACAAAGTAATGATAGAGTGACTTTGTTTACTTGAGAAAATTGCAAATTCCAATCTGTCCTTGAAGTGTAAGTTTATTACATGCTGAAAAGTGGCTCCACCAAAGGATGCAGAATATTGGCAGAAGGGAAAGGAAAAGAAAAAAGCGAATGGGAAAGGGAAAACTGTGGCCAGAATATGCAAAACTTGCACTAGAAACCTCGTAGTCACAGCTTGGGTGCACTGAAGTTTGTTGGAGACTCTTACAAGTAGCTTATGAGATCTGGGGGACAACTGAAACCTAGTGCGGGCAAAGAGGAAAAGGGCAAAGCCTAAGGGTGAAGGCTTAGGGCTGCAGGAGAACCGAAGCCAGCTTATCAGACTACAGAAAAAAAGCTCTTCTCATTGTGAGGGCAGACTTGGACATCAGCCCGGAGAAATGGCAGCCCTGGTAGCTGCCTTCCCTTCCTGGTCTGCTGCAAGGACTTGGTTTGCCTGGATGCACTCTCTATGAGGGTGCAAAATCAGCAGCTCCTGGACTAGAGGTGATGTGAGGCAGGGGACATATACTTGCTTGCCTAAGGACTAACTTTTATAAATGTAGAGTAACCTTTGCTGACCTTAAGAAACACAATGAACTATCTGATAAGCACCTACACAGTAAAGCATTAATTATTTTTACGACATTTGAAAGTGTCACCTTGATCCATAAATATTTTATTTTTTTAATGCTAGCTATTTCACATTCCTTTCAAACATAAGAGCACATATTACCATTTTTTTGAATCATAATAGCTTGATTAATCCAATTAATATTGTCATCATATAACAAATGTTTTGCTTTTTGCATCTTAATAAATCACAACCTATCTAAGGTGCAGACAATATCCAACAGGTTCCAGTAGAAAAATAGAAAAGTTAATTATTTTTATGGCAGAATGTTTAATAACATGTTCTGGCAGTCAGAGTTTCTCAGAACCTGCATGTTCTCAAACCTACTTACAGGTGTACAAAATTAGAAAAACTAAATAAATTTAATTGCATTTAGTTTTAGAAGGGGAACAAAGAAACATTTGAATCATATGAATATTTTCATTGGGGAGGTAAGTGTATTAATGACATGTATATGTCTCCAAAACTGTAATTTGTTGTGTGGTTAGACTCTCGTTCAGTACTCAGTTCCAGTTGCAGACTACACCTGAACTGACCAAGAAGACCTATCCCTATGAAAGGGTAGAGCCACTAAGTCAGGATAAATGTAGTCAGGCTCAAATGTCTATCTTTAAACATTCACTCTTTGAAACATCAACTCCCAAACACTGCTTTAGCACACTTTACCGCAAAGCTGTAAATCAGCTCAACTTTATTGCTGACTTCTTAAAAATCTGTCAGAGACCTGGGGCAAAATATTTTATATTCTCAGTATTTTGGTTCAGACAGTGCAACATTCCCTTGGAATTTGCACAGCTCTTATTCATTGTTTATACATTAACAGTGTTAAAACTTCATAAATGCCAATGACTAACAACTACATTTATTTTCTAAATAACATGTATTCCAAGTACAACACATATAAATATTCATATTATGAAAGAAAACTAGCTGAAAACATTTTCCTGTACAAATACAGCTGTTGGCTGCATCCAAGTACAACAATACACGAGGACTTATAAATGTTAAATACTACTCCTATCAATGGTACCAGCAACATCCATGTTGTTCAAAATGAGATACAAACTGGTCTTTGTCAGATGCTGGTATGGAGATTAAAATCGTGCTATACATTTTCACAGTCGTAGTGTTTGGTTTGATGAATCAGGCAGAAGAGACAGCAGAAGGAAGCTGGGTAGAGCTGCTTATCACCTACATGTTGATAACTGATTGTCTTACAGGTAAGAATGATCATCTCCTGACTGCTGCAATAGCAGAAAAATAAATTTCATTTTCATATTTTTTCCCTGTCTTTCTTATATATATTGACCAGTTAAAATTTGTAACAGTTCATCTCGTTTCAACGATATTGCTAATAGTTTATTTCAGAAATTGTCATGACTGATGGAGTTTGGAAAAACAGCAGGATTTTAGGAAAGTTTTCTTTGCTTAGGTTACATGTTCAAGATTGCTGCAATTGGAGCATTATCATTCTGTAAGTTTTTGTTTTAAACACATTTGGAAGAATCTGGGTTTCACAGAAAGTCAGTGTCGTAGTAACGCCAGTAGAAAGAGTAAAGTTGTTGATGCTATGGTAGTGAAAGAAATAAAAATAGTCACGAGACCAAAAAGTAACTGGTATTTTAAACTAGCCTCTGTTGAATTTGTAGTAACAAGACACTTTAAAAGCATTTTTAATAAAAAAAAAAAGAACATTTAATACAATATTATTAAAAATATTTTTAAGATTATATACCTGAATATTCTAGTATACCAAGACCTTTTTTGTATAAACAGTACAACAGCATGTATCTGCACATACATGCTTTTTTGTGAAAATTAACTTTTCTTTTGGAATGCATTAAAAAAATTTCTATGCTGTAGAAGAGTAATCTTCTATTAACCTTCTTCTCTGAAGAAAATGGTGGAATATAAACTGAATTTGACTTCATAATTGAAGATGACAGTTTATAATTGTATTCCTTGCAACCTGGACGCAAAGGGATTCCACAAATTAGGAAAACTATTTATATAAGATACCAAGCTTCTGTTGTCTGCAAATAATGATTTTATTCTTGTTCATCTGGCCTCATGTGCAGTCCAGATCACATACATTTTCTCCATTACTGAGACGGAGTAAGATTAGAGTTTATTTTTTGTCCAGCTATTAAGATTTCGCACTAATTTTAGATAACACAAGGAAGATTAGTTCACTAATCCTCAGAGTTGCATGCATCTTTTTCAGCTATTGGAATGTGCGTTCTCTTGCTCTCTAAATGAATTGTTTACTAATTGCTAAACTGAACAAATTGCACTTTGTATCAATAGTAATCTTCCTCCAGTGGAATGTACTGTGCATGAACACAATATAATTTTCCACAGAGATACCTTATGACTATTTCCACCCCCAGCCTCCTGTATGATTGTTGGGTTAGCCAAATTCTTATGCACTAGTGCATATAGTAGCAATGTATAATAGTATGCATTAATTTCATAAGCAAATTCAAAAGCAGGCTGTAAGCACCATAAACCTTGCTTAATTTTTGCTGTATGCCTGTTAAGTAGGGAAAACAATTGCCAAGAACTCAGAAGATAATTCATCCTTTTGAATCAAACTAAATTGCTGAGTAGTCTGTAAAATCTCAAGGTAAAAAAGACTGCCTGTTGAAACAGAAAAATCTGTTTAGATGCTTATGAAAACTCCTTACTCGTGAAAATCTGTTCTTCAGTCAAGAATTAGTCCTTCAAGTAAGGGAGATTATGCAAGCCCATTTTTCGCTAGCTGGCATGCTTACACAGGATTAAACAGCCCTATAGGATTAGAAATAGGATTTTTTGAGTAGATGGAACTTTTTGAGAGTGACAGTCCTGAAAACTATTTTTTTAAAATTTTAATTATTTATTTTTACACAACCCAACAGTAGATCAAGTTTCTCATGCTATTTTCTCCTATAGACTTACACCTGAACATTAAGAAGCAAAAAAAAAAAAAAAACCAAACCAAACATCCTCAATGATTCAGGCTTTAACTTGCCTAATAACAGAAAAAGTTATGTTTTTTTATCGAAAACTGAAGTGAGGTCACAGTCCTTAAAAAAAAAAAAAAAAGAATGTAAGTAGATCCATTGGGATTTAAACTGGCTATCTGGAAACAAAGAAGTCTAGATAGTGTTCTCAGCTGTTCAGTTCTACTTTGTCAAGCTCACTTAAAAAATAAAGCAGCAAATTCAACTACCTGCCCATAGTAAGGAAATCCACAAGAGCAGTGCAACTCCTGCTTCATCTTTGTTAAACATGTATCTGGCAGAAACAATAAGGATACACAAACTAGACAACTAACCATTCTCAGGGACACAAAAAGATTCCAGATGTCCCTATACTAATACGTCTTCCAGTAATAACTCATTTACTTAAATTTTTCCTTTTCCTTCCCATGAACCAGCTCCAACTATATAGATTTCTACAGTTTCATATATTATCCTTACTCTGTGGCTTTGGACTTGAAATATTTACAAAAATATTTACAAACTGAGGCTTGTTATAGATAGATGCACAAATGTAAAAATTAAGTAAACGTGATCAATATGATCTTTAAGGGAATAGAAGACCTTGCTAATCTAAAACAACCCACCCCCCTACCCATGCTCCCCCATGCTCCTCAAGATGCTTAAAAGGCACAAGGCCACATTAATCATGATGATTAGTGATCTCCAAGAGAAGATGTGAGCAAGTAACTGCCATTCTGCTGGCAAATGGTGAGAAGCTGTCAGGGAATTCACCATGACCAAGGAAAAGGGCTCAAAGCACATGACAAGGAAGACCTCTTAAGAGCTTGTGATACACACCAGTCATAGCCATTCTTAGCTCTTTTCTATAATATTACCACCATGGGGTTGGTGCATATGGCAGATGGTACTTTTCCGGTCAACTTCAGGAAGAGAAGATGCATTGTAAGTCAGTCATTATCAATTTCATGTCAGTGCTCTTTATTTTGGAGTACTACCCTTACTCTGCTTTATTGATAAGATATCACAAATTTTGAGGATTTGAAAACACTTAAGAGTCAGTATTTAAAAGAAGAAAGGGGGTTTCAACTCACTATAACACAATAAATATTATCATACTTTTAACCAGCAAGTAAAGAGGTATCTTAATGATTTTAAATCAATGTACTCACCACTTTTTTAGCATCTATATTTTGTGACTCACTTGATTTCTGCTTTCCAAGGTTTTTCATGTAACTATGAACTTCCGAATCAAAACATTCAGCTCCATAAAATGCACTGCTCCAGCCAGGACTACAGCTATTAAAGTCAGGTAGATTGGGAGACACAAGGTAGCTGTTTCCAGCTATCTTTATTATGGTCTCTTCCTCTGGCTCTGTGTTTTCTTCTGTAAAGCCTGGACCAATACAACAGCCATTGCTTTGTAAACATTGCCCCTTTTTGTCTATAGGGATAGTATTCTGCAGCCTCAATTCTTTTTTGAAATTATCCGAAGGTGACTCATCAAAATCCATTTCAGCTAATGATGTATTTATCACAGGCTCAGCCTTCACATCAAAGGTTGCTTCCCCTTCTCCTAAAGAGGGTGTATGAGGGGGGAAAGAAATAATGGTCATGTGCTGTGATGCATGCATTGTTGAACTTAAACACTACACATACAAAATACAGTTATGAGACTATCTATGCCCTCTAACAGCAGTGTTGTTAGGTGCTTATTTTGGCTCTGTGCTTTCTTTTTCTCAGTGACATTGTAAAATGATAAAGATTAAGGACATTTCAGAACTATTAAGCTCTGGTCAATACATTTCTGAAAATTACAAAATATGTCTGTGCATATACAACAAGCATTTAAACAAAGCATAGTACAGAAGTTTTAAAACAAAAGTTAAATATGTCAGACCTGTGCACGCATTAGTAAAAAGCTTAGCTTTTGAGGTTTTTTCCATCCATAAGTCTTGAAGCTTTTATTCCATACATAGAAGGCAAGAATACTTGATACAGCCAAAGTGGACACAGATGTTAAACCTTCTACTGCTACAGGACTCACTCCCTTGAGCTAGGATGGGACTTCTTTGCAGTTGTAACGGCTACTACCAACCTTAAGGGACTGAGGCGACAGTCAAAGGTTGGTATGATGCTGACAGAAGCTTTTACGCCTGCCAGAAGTCTCCCTTTTCACTTGAGCAACTCTCCAGGGCTTAGATATGCCACCTTAGAGTCAAATGGACCTAAATTACTGGTGCAAAGAAATCACATACCCCATGGGAAAGTCTGGCTCTACATCTGCAATCATTCTGAGCCAAAATGGAAAATTGTAACATAGAATGACAGCAGTCAAGTACAAACTTACAAATTTATGTTTTGCCATAAAAGTTAAAAATGTAGGGGTATAAGCCATTAGGTAAAGAACACACGGTTTAACTTTGCTCAAAACAGGATTCATGAAGTTTAAGTGCTGAAACTTGGCTGAACTATCTTGAAAAAAAAAAAAGAAATACTGATACAACAGCAACCAAATACAACCTGTCCATGAATACACCAAGCCTAGAAAGGGTAATGGTTTTGTTATAATAATGGGATTTACCAGTCCCAGCTCAGTTTTAAGTTAAGTTACTGAAAGATGGAATGTTTTGTTCAATCACATTGTATGCCAGGAAAAATGCAAAACCCACACTGAAGAAGTACAAATAAACCATCCGCTAATATAACCTCAATGACTGCCCTGAAATGGTGTCCTGTAACCAAGTTTGTGATCAAAAGGCAAAACTATCTTGATTAACAAATTATTTGACCCACTGTTCATTTTGCTATCTATCTTTAAAAAGGTACTTCAGTGGATAGAACAGGGAAGTGGAGGAATTACTAGGAGAGAGGTAAAGACTTCTTTTTTACCTGTTTGTGAAAACCCTTTTGATGAATAGTTAAAAATGCCCATTTAAATCCAAATGCAATTCAGTTTCTAGATTTCTGTACAATTCTCTTCCCCAGAATTTGTAAATAATTTTATTGACAATACTATTTTTTATTTTAATACATTTTATTTATTTTACTGCCTAGTTTTTTTTTTAATTCTGATAAGTGAAAAAAGAAGACCAATCTGTTGCATAGTCATCCTTCAATCAATTCGCAACTTCTTCAGTAACACCTAAGGAGTCGTAAGCATTTTCTGAAGCTCCCCTCTCTGCCCAGCTAAGCTTGTTATGTTGCATGGACCTGACTCAGTATGACTGTCCCCCTTCCCCCTCCCTACTAAAGCATGCCACGAGAACATCTACTGGATGAACACAAGAAAACTACATGTAGCAGTTAGGATTTGGGGAGTTTTTCAACAGACACATCTGTGTAAATAAAAGTAAGTAAAGGTACATGAAATGGGCATTCCACTCAATGATATTTTGTCATATGTAAGCTTCATACAAAAGACAACAGGTCCCCAAGGCATTGATAATGTTCAGATTCACTGATAATGTTCATAAGTGCTAAGGTGAGTGTTTTCCTGAAGACACACTCAAAGTGCTAATCTCAAAACTTGTGTCATTGTAGATTCCTAGCACACAAAAAGATCTAGAAACATGAAGTCCCTTCTCACCCTCTGTCTGACTACTGCTTCCCAAAAAGCTATCAGATTTCTTCAGATCTTGGAACACCGTGCCACGCTTTGAATCATCTGCCTCCGTTATGCTGAAAATACAAGAAGATTAGCAAAAATTAGTGTTTCATATACTTTTATATTTACATCAGTAAAATGAGATCTTACAAATGACTCTACCATGTATGTGAAGGGTTTCATTCATAGCATTTATCTACCTCCTGAAGTCTGCATGTTCAGCTTCAGTTAGTTGTTCAAGGAAAAAAAAAAATGTTCAAATGGGCATTAAAGTACACTGAGTAAGATACAGAGATTTTCCTTTACAGCATTTGGCAGAATTCCAACAGAAGTATCAGAACACATACAAACAGAAGGCATAACTCCAGGCATAACTTAGACTGCAAATTACTGTAATGGGTTTTTCACTCAGGATTCAACCTCTGGATAACAGCCTGCAGTCTGACTCTAAGTCATCCCTAATAAGAATAATCATAATTTTAGAAGTCAAAGAAGGTAACAATTAAAAACTTCTATATTCTTTGTCTAAAGAATGTTAAGTAAACAGTGTCTCAGAGATATTCTGAGGCAGTTCTTGCGTGTGATTTAAAAGCTAGACCTGTGTTTTTACACTGGATAATAAATGATGATTTCCTTTTCACACCCACTTTCAAAAACTTTACTTCATAACAGAAGCTCATATAGAGGATGACTGCTTCATATATCTCAGTAATTCAGCTGCAACAGCTCAAGTTTCTCCTACCATAACATTCAACTCTGTGGAATTAAGAGCCTAACCTCCAACAAGTTTTCAATGGCTCCTTAAAAATCCCAACCCAAATGGGAAATAGGCTGGCATATCAGGGTCTGATATCTGGAGGTTGTAGTCTATTCTCTCTGAAACTTGCTGTAGGGATAGTACATCTTTTAATACTGAAGTTTTTCTAGACTGTATCTACCAAGCTTCTTTGTCAAAACTTCCAATTTGTAGTTCCAAACCACAACAGACAAAGAAAACATACATAACTGCCACATATAAATTGATTACTGCTTACAACAGAACAGTAAGTTTTTATAAGTATGCTGCATTTGGAGGCTGCAATAAAACAAACATTGTTGTCATTATTTTTCAGGTAAATAGGTCATTGAATATGAAATAGTAAAAATTAGAAATTAGACTGGTGTTTTCTCACTTAACAGGCTACTTACAAAAGATTGCCAGGAGGAACATTGAGTCAAACTGAATCAGTTAAGTAAAACATTTCTAAGCTAAATTAATTACAAAAAGATTTACAAAATTTATTTTTACTTACAAAAGATTGCCAGGAGGAACATTGAGTCAAACTGAATCAGTTAAGTAAAACATTTCTAAGCTAAATTAATTTCCTTGTTCTTATGTGTGAATAGAACAAAAGGGTGTATAAAGAACTAAACTCAAACAGAATAAGCAAACTGAACAGTAAGAACAATATATTTCACTTGATTGAACAGCCTCTTTCTAACAAGACTACGAAGCTCTCCATCAGTGGCTGAAAACAATATTGATCAGAATTAGGTCTCCATTATGAAGATGGAGTTACAGACAAGCTTAATAAAAAAATATTTTCTGTGAAACCATTAAGCACTACTTGCTATGGGGAAGGCCATGAAGTATCTAATAGACTGGGAAATTAACAGTTGGCAGGAAACAAGTAGAGATACCTGAAGAGAAGGAGCATATCCTTTCCTGCTTCTAGGAAGTAGGGAGAAAAGCATTAAATTGAAATGTAAGGAGGAAAAAGTTCAAAAACACCTACCATAAATGTGAAGGTCTTTCTCCATTTACTACCTGATAGAGATTCTCCAGTAATTTTTCATCCCAGTAGAGGTCACAAAACTTCTCACAAATTGTATCAGAGAACATACCAAACTTAACTTCCTTTAAGTTTAAAATGAAGTTACCTTGTTTAAAAAAAACAAAAAAGAAACAAACAAACAAAAAAGTGAGAAAGAGACATTACTAACAATATTCTTACACATCAATGATAATAATATACAGAAGAAAATGTACATACCCATATCAAAAACTTCAACTCCATTCTCTAGATAGCCATCAAATGCAAACTCCTCTTGTATAAGATGAACCACTTTCTGTAGTAAAGTGTCACTTGTGCTGTTCTGCTGGGGCAGGACTTCAACATCACAAAGATGAGAATCATCTTGATTCACTGAGGTACACGGTGTGTGTTTTTGTTCAGTGAAAATACTGTCTACAGTGGTAGCACACTCAATTTCTTGGCAGTTGGTTTGAATAGCTGGGTTACTTTTATCAAACTTGTTCTGTGTACTAGTAGTCTCACAGTTTTGCACTTTGCAAAGGGAGGCATCATTTTCTGCTTGAGTGCTCATTTTATAACTTGCAATAGTACTTGCAAGTAGCACTGGCAAACTATGATAGCAATCATAAGCAATTCTTGAACGAAGAGGTTTATTTGGTATTTGCTCTGATACAGCTAAATGTACTGGCACGAATGTCAAAACTCTTTTCTCTGAGTCTTGTTTGAGAATGATGTTATTTATATGGAGAAAATTAGGAGATGTGGAGCAAGCTAAGGAGCTTGAAGGAACTTCAGATAAAATGCTCTTTTCTTGTAGAATATGTGAGGAATCAGATGGTGATGGTAAGGTAACTACAGAAGTAAATGCATTGCCTGACTTTTGCTCTTCTGAAGATATCGGAGATGAGTGGCCTGGAACTTGTAAATCACACTCAGCTATTTCAGGTGCAGTTTCAACAACATCTGTGTCTTCAGTACCATAGCTTTTAGAGTCTTTTATATATCCTGATTTGTTGTGGTCGATGTGTTTTTCTTTTCTTGTTTCTTTCTTGAATTGCTCAGAAACTGGTGTGTGAACCTCTCTGAAAAGGCACAAAGAATTTTTTTGAGGACAATTCCAGTAGATTTAACAATGAAGTCTTAAGCTTAACTTACTCTGCTTTAGGATATACTAACTTTGCTATATTTGCATTTTGTTGCAGAATAATAGGCTTAAAGTGAGTTGCAGGAGAGGTGAATGCAACAGGTAATGTAGCTTTCTCACAATTTAGAGAAATCTGGCATGGTACTGGTCCTTTAACTGCTACAAGTTTACTTTCACTGGTAATAGGCACAAATCCTGAAACACAAAGACAGTTAGAAAGATGAACAATATGTAAAATATAAATGCAAGGTAAATAACAATCAATTTCGATAGAAAAAATAATTTTGTACCTGACCAAGAAAATCTTACATGGAGAACTGATCTAGAGAATATTAAAACAAAGTAAACATGTCAAAGAGTCTGACTGCTTACCTAGACTTGACTCTGAAGGGTCCATTTCCTGGCTTTCATTTTTAAATTCAAAAGCAACATGAGCTTGAGAAGAGATTACTTCTTCCTCAACAGCCTAACAATAAAAATTAAAGTCCAAACTGAATTTATTAGCATTTTCTTGTTTTTAAATTCTGCTCAGCACATTACTGGAAAAAACCACACAAACCCAACCCCATACAAACCTAGAGTTTTAGGATTTTCAATTTCTGTAATCTGCAAAGCAGCAACCTAGTCATGCCGAGGTGGAGACTTAAAACAAATGACACACAAAACTCTAAGGATGGTAGAACTGTTTGGAAATCTTGATAACCCTCTGTTTCAAATCAGAACTTTTAGGTAATCAAAGTTTTGAACAAAGTCAGTTCCATGGATTGACTGAATGCCGTGTCAATTACATATTAATGTCTTCTGTTTTGATAAGAAGGGTGGTAAATGAAAGAGAGATTATGAAATTAAATCACTGGTTCTTCTTATTTCTGAGCTCTCACCCATGCAGATTGTGGAGTCAGGGCACCAAAATCTGGGGAGTGATCACTCCAACAGCAAGAACTAGAAAAAAAGCAATACTTAAAGACTACTTGAAAATTAAAAAAAAAAAAAAAAAAAAAAAAGAGAGAGAGACAGAACAAATCTAACTATACTTGCGGGGGCCAAAAATCTTCTTGGAATACAGTTTACAGAATTAATTGAAAAAACATAGAGAATTAAAAAAGGTGGCACTCTTACCTTAAAGACAGATTTATTCAACAATGCCAAAATATTTTTGCTGTTTATACCTTGTTCAAGTAAATAATGATTGCATGTCTAAAAAAAAAAAAAAGGTAAAAAAAATAATCATAATTTTCACTCAGTAAATAAGTTTTCAATCAAGTGAGGTATTCTTGGACAAGGACAAAGTCAAGATAGTCAATTAGAAGTAATCTAAGTTTAGGAAGTCTTATGAACCTATTCCGAGTACCTTATTGACAATTTCAATATAAATTAAAACCACACCTCTCTGTGTCCTTAGGGAGGTAACTTTAATAACAAATCACAAAGTGACTGGCTTTCATTTAATTAGATATCAGTCTATTACCAAAAACAAATTAATATTTTGATATTCAAATCACTAAAATGAGACTTTAGACACAACTAAATTTCACATAAAATTGCTTAAATCTAGTAACCTTAATTGCATCAGCTAGAGAAGGTCTTTCTTCAGGGTTTTTTCTTGCCATATCCAGAAGAAGTTTTTTTAATTTTCTTGGCAATGCTAGTTTATGACTTGGCGGAACACTGTATTTTGCAGCCATCCACAGAACTGCAGCAACACCATAAATGCAGACCTATTGGTATAACATAAGAGACAGGAAAGATGTAAACAGACCGAAACAAGCTTCCACTTCAAAACCAATTCCAGCAAATTATCCAAAAATTCCCCTCATTCCCTGCAAAAAAAAATAGAGCTAAAAAACCCCTAGAGCTTACAAAGTACAGATCACATTTGGCTTTTGAAGATGCTGATGAAAATTGCAGCCCATTTCAAAAACTAGCTGTTATGCATGCAGGGCCAGTAACAGTAGCTAATTTTCTACTGTTGGAGCAACAGACATAATTTGTCTTGTCCTTTGTCTAGGAAAATTATTCAGGAAAAAAGCGTTTTTAGAACCATTTTGAAGAATTCCTTTCTCGTGTAAAAACTTGGATTGCTGCAAGCCTTAGAGTTCTACCATAAAACCTGGCCAGCCGCAATTTACTTAAAAAAGGTCATGATAATTCAGGAAGCAAATGGTGCATAGTAATGACAAGCTAGCCAGTATGAGTCATATTTTACAGAGAAGATTACACCTATCAGAAGAATGAGGTACTGTATATTTATTTTAGCAATTATTGTGCTACCTGCAGCTAGACCAATTGAAGTTGCCATGATGAGGGACCTTGAAAAGCATTTGATCTTCACAAGCTTTCTTGTTTTATTTGAAGAATCACATTTTTCAGACAGAGCCAGATTTAGTCTACCTAATGCTTAGTTTACATACATTAGCATGTACTACAAACGCAATTTTGACAAAGCACCATGCTTCTTCACATTGCCTCTGAAAGAGATTACAAAGGCTCAAGGGACAGAAACCTAAGCACAGTACTAAACAATGTGGTCCTATAAAACAATGTTTTCTAGCACTCTTTTGAGCAAAGTGAACAGCAATGAACACAACGTAACAAGGAAATTCACTATAAAGAAAATAATCTGTGAACCATTTGAACTGTTGAACAAAAGCTACTAATAGGTACAAAAATATTTTAAATGGGAGAAAGCAGCTCCACCAAACCAAAAAAACTTTTCTTCCCCGTAGGCTCAGAATTCCAAAAGGTCAATGGGATCACAATTTTAACCTAAATTTATTTATTTATGAAAAACTTGCCATCCAATCTAGCATATCCTTCAAAAAAGTTCCTTTTACTGAGGTAGCACAGTTATTGTGACTGCCACTACACAGTCTTGACTCCCATACAATAATTCTAACTAAATGTTCATAACAACCAAAAAGTTATACAAATATCAGGAAAAAGCAAAAAAACCAGGTCAGCTTATTCTATATATAATGTTGTAGAAAAACACGGAAAAAAGATTACTTCAGATTTTCTAAAGAAAAAGAATAAAGCATAAATAATAAAGCATAAAGAATAAAGACTTTAGGATTATTAACTTCTACTGTATGGTGAAACTGCTGTATTGTATTTCAGGGTTAGTTTAAGCTTCTGAAGACTTTGAAAAACTTGCATGTTGGATCAAAGCAGTTTATGAAGAAAAAGCAACTTTAAAGAAGGTATATAAGCATTTTCTAGTTACAGATAATTTTACAGAAAGTCAAACTCTCTCTTTAGTAGATTTTTAATGAAGTTTTTTTTTTTCCCCGATTCATGACTATTATGTTTAATTTTAAAGGACTCATGGGGTACAAGGTACTGCTTTTCTTGTTACATAATAGAAAGGTACCATAAATTCTGTTTTCCTGACTCTTAAGATCACTGTGGTACAGGTTGCAATTCAGATGCAGTTGCAGTGAAGACAAATACTCACCTGCTATTTATTAACATTTTTATCATCTTTGGTCTGAGAGCACCTTACCTATAGCAAAAAACTCTAGGAAAACTGCATTGGTAAAAGACATAATTCATAGCATTCCCATAGTAAAAATATGCTGATAGTGATATTTTTATCCAGTCTTCCAAATGAGATTAATGTTTGGGCTTTAGACAGTCTAAAACACTGATCTTAGTGTGACCTCCAGAATGTGAAAACATGACTTCAAAGTCTGTCTTACTGCTAACAAACTGAAAATAATTAAGCTTTTTGGAAAACTATTGAATAACAGATTTTTGGCAGTTACTCCAACAATTTTGGAAGGCAAAATTATTTTTTGGAAGCAACTAATTTTATGGGAGATCAATATATAAAAACCCACAGATAACCAAGCAATATTGGGAGAAATGAGAAATATTATCAGAATCTTAGAAAAGTTTAGCTTTCTTGTTCAAGCAGCAGAGGGATACAACTGTCCTCTGATAAAATGCATAGCAACCTACATAACCTACCACATTACCTTCTCACTATCCACATCCTCTTCTTCAATTTCAGGGGCTAAATAAAATATATCACAAGATTCTAAATGAGAAAAGAAACCAGAAACAAAAGGTAAGATATTTGCTTTCTTCTCCACTCCCCCCCCAAAAGAAATAAAAGCAGAGCACACAATGTATTCATTTACCTTCAGCTTTTGGAGCAGCAAAGAGGATACTTCCATGGCAGTCAATCAGCACGGAGTCCAAACATAAGACCACTGCAAAACAAGCCACAAAAGGGCAAGGCATAGTAAATATCTGTTCTTGTAACTACTGGACACTAATAAAAATTAATTAAATATTTAAAAAAATAATTTGCTATGTCAGCAATTACCCTATGATAAATGATGCTTTAAATAACACTAATGCTAGAACAGACACCATCCAATAAAGAGACAGTAGATGCATAACCACCCGAAGCACTTCCTACAGAACAAAGACAAGAAAGTAAAACAAAATGGGATCACAATAAATAAAAGGGCTTAGAATACCAGAAGTTTATTCTCTTTATAGCCAGCATTGAAAAGGAAGGCCAAGAAAGGAACAAAACAAAAAAAGAAATACAGCAGCTAGATGTACTCTAGTCTTCTCACAAGGTATCAATAAAAGACAGTCAATTTATCTTTAAGCATTTAATCTCTCCTCTCTTCCCTCCTCCAACCTGACCAAAATGCAGCGTCATTATCTGGAGACAACTGAGACATATGTGGCCAGATCCAGAATTCCTCTAGGTGGGATAGGATATAGAGTTCAGTTTTGCACAAATAGTTACAATCGCATACACTCTCCCACTGAGGAAGTGTTATGTAGATCGGTATTTGCAAGACCCTCAATTTTCTATAGTCCGGAAAGAAATAACTGACTTCTAAAACTATTTTAAATGATGTGAGGTCTTCAGGAACTTAACATTAAGGTCATGAGATCACGTTATATAAATTCAGTGATGAAAAACTTGTGGTAAGACTGTGTCTATCTGTTTGACATCTTCAAAGAACACTGTAATTTAACGTGTTTCAATATAATAAGCCAATTGGTTAGCAATGTAGTCCTGCCTTTGTAGACTACCATCAAATACATTGTTTTCTTGTTAAAAACAGAGTACTAGGAGAATAGATTCTTCAATTAAATTAAGTAAGACGTTAAAACATGAAATTTATTATTATTAAATAAAATATTAAAGAGGCTAAGAGTAAAACAAATATTAATTTATTATTAAATAATAAATTGAAGAGGTCTAAGAAAGAAGAATGAAGTAAGAAAAAAAGGAAATAATTCTTTGGCTTTTGTAGTTACCTGTACAAAACACATCTAAAGCCATTAAATTGTTGACTAGGCTTAATATAAATAAAGGCTTGCCTACTACCTTCAATAATATTTAAGCTGGACCGGAATTTAAGCTGTCTTGAAAAACAAAGCTTTCCTGAATGGGAACCTTTACTAGTTATTTCTGCAGAGGCAGCTCCCCTGAGAACTCTTCATGCTCACTATCTTTGCTTCTCAAGAGTTAACGCCTCTGGCCCTGAATCTGCAACACAGTTAACGCAAACCAGAGTTCAGCACAACATGAGAATTCTCACCTGGGTTCTCTAAAGTGCCCGTGAACAACATGTAAGCAACATCCTCTGGTAAGAGGAGAGGAAATAAGTCTCAATGGAGGGTACGAACAACTTTTGTAGCAGGATTGAATTAAAAAAAAATACATGAAGAGGCTAGCTTTGGGGTATGTTTTCTTACCCAGATAATTCCTGCTTATGATAATGAAAAAAGTGTAATCAAGGAAGGATTTGGAGGAAAAGGCTGTTTAAGTGAATAAATAATAAATAACCCAGCTTGTTCCACATTTCATATATTTAACTATGACTCATCAGCTACCAATCTTACTCTACCAATGTTAAGACAAAGGATATTTTAACAAACACTTTAGATGATATCAGCTTCACCTTTAAGAAGTTAGAATTATTCAGAAGGAATGCTGAGAGAACTTTGGGGGTGTGTGTGTGTGTGTGGGCACCGAAGTAGTAACACCCCTGTAAGCCATTCCACAATGTACAATTACTCTCAGAACAGGCAGAGAACCTTCTGGCAGAAATATTCTAAATCTGAAAACAATAGTCAACTTCAAGGTAGCTTTATTTGTCAAATATGGAATTTTAAGGAAGGTGCCTTCCATTTAGTGGTTTGTATCATTCTGTTCACTTTTACATGCTACATAAGGTTCAGATCACAACTCAGTCTTTAGTATTTTGAAGACTTATACATTCTAGGTGCGTGTAAATATAGTAACAGAGGCTGGCTAGGCATATTAAATTAGAATCTGAGCCATTATGTGCAGTTATTTGAAACCTCCACAAACATTAGGAACATGCTATGAGGCTGAAGTAATTCTTCTGTTGCAAGGTATGTCAAATACTTAGTTTTAAGGGTAACATTGCTTTAAGTGCTCAGAAATCTCCGTTTATGGCCAATTTCCTTTTGTTGTGGTTTAACCGCAGCTGGCAACTAAGCACCACACAGCCACTTGCTCCCCCTGCCCCCCAGTGAGATAGGAGAGAGAATCAGAGAAAAAAGTAAAACCCGTGGGCTGAGATAAAGACAGTTTAATACGACAGCAAAGGAAGAGAAAATATAATAACAATAACAATACAAGTGATGCACAATGCAATTGCTCACCACCCACTGACCAATGCCCATCCCATCCCCGAGCAGCAATCGCTGCCCCCCAGCCAACTCCCCCCAGTTCATATACTGGGCATGACGTTATATGGTATGGCATAGCCCTTTGGCCAGTTTGGGTCAGCTGTCCTGGCTGTGCCCCCTCCCAGCTTCTTGTGCACCTGGCAGAGCATGGGAAGCTGAAAAGTCCTTGACCAGTGTAAGCACTACTTACCAGCAACTAAAACATCAATGTGTTATCAACATTATTCTCATGCTAAATCCAAAACACAGCACTATACCTGCTACTAGGAATAAAATTATCTATCTCAGCCAAAACCAGGACACCTTTTTAACAGTTTTATATCATGAAAGATAAAATAGCTGAAGCTGAAAACCTAAGAGATGCTGTAAGTTTTCTGTACCTTACTATCCCATTGTTTATATTCAGTTACAGGCTTCAAACTCATCCCTGTCCAAACCCCCAAAAGCAGGCTTTTTAAATCAAGAAAAAGGAAAGGCAGGGTGGCGGTGGTGGTAACCTCTGCTCTATTTATCAGAACTGCTACAGATTTATTATTAGTATAAGCTAAACCAACATTCAGAACGCCTACGGAAATTTAGGATGGTCTTCTCCCAAGTCACATACAACTTATTCCAAGTCTGTCAAAGGACAGTTCCCCGTTCCTCTCTCAGAAGTTGACTTCTGATAATTCTTCTATAAACTGAAGCATAGGGAATATGGAAGGAGTAATGTCATGACAAGATCCTGGGTGCGTTAAACTGACAAAGCCCTGTATTATCAAAAATATGTCAGGAATCATTCGTCACAAAGAAATCCAGGCAAGAGAGGAAATTTTATGTTTATGTATATATAAAATTTATTTCCTCCTGCTTTCAAGATACAAGTCCCAAGTGCTTTTCTTAAAAGTCACAGTACAGTCTCTCCATCCCCAAAATGTCGAAACACAAAATTTGTTTCATTGTTTGAAGTCATAAAGATTTGTTTCCTCTGCAAAAGCCGTCAAAACTCAAAATAAAGAGAAAAGAAGGCATTCTTCTATATACAGAAGAAAACTCCAAATTGAGTAAAAATTCTAAGTCGCAATTTAAGAGAGTGAAGTTAGAAATATTGCCTATTATTTTTTCTGCACACAAAATGAAAGTTGAGGTATTTTGCATCAACAGTATAAAGAAAACATTAATACAGTGAACATAAATAACTAAGCAAATATTTCAAGATAATTAAGACTATACCTGGATAATCTATGCAAGTCTGCAGAGTACATAAACACTCATGACATAACGCCCAGAGTTCATAGTCTTTCAGAGGTTTACCATACCAGGACAACAGGAGTTTTAGAGAGATCCACTGAAAAAAAGAGTGAGGATGCAGAAAGTTATTAAAAATTATCACAAACCAAAAATGTTTAGTGATGCAACAAAAAAGTAAATCCTAATATACAACACACTCACCTAAAAAACGTTAAGAAAAGGTATTTATTGCACTTGCCAGTAATAACTAATAATACTTCTTATTGAAAAAAAATGGCACGGTTAGATGTATAGATGAACCAGTAGTTTCTTAATTGCATAACAAAAGTGTAAATCAAGTGAGATTTCAGCAAGATTAGAAGTGTTTCAGGAAAAGTGAGCTGTTTGGAAGCTCTTTCTTATCATATGAAGGAAAGACTCTTTTAGAATGTCAAAGATGACACATAATTATAAGGACACCACCTACACTTAAAAAGATAAAAATCCAAATGATCACCACCAACAAAAAAATCCCACATTCAAGTTCTGATTTACCCTGACAGTCGCATTACAAGTCTTACCTTAAAGATTTCATCAACATTTCTTGTTCTTCTGTGAAAGATGTTAACAATATTGACAGGATTAATGACAGGTTTATTTGAAGTCCAAGCACGTTGTTCTGTTTTTAATCACTGGCTGCTCAATTTGTAGCAACAGCATTTATTTTTCTAGCTATCAGTTTAGCTTTTGATAACTAGCATAACACCTTAATGTGACACAGGTACTGCTCCATGGAAACTTAATGTTCTTCAGAGAATCCATGTTTTATATTTTGAGATTTTTTTTGGGGGGTGAATATAAGAACTTGCCATTGATAGTACTGCACAGACACCTTCCAGATCAAGCTGTGCTAATAGAAGAGCTTATCACTACTAGTGGCTCTTGACATCAGCTAGACTTTACGATCTCCATTCATCTACCAAAGGAACAGTAAAAAATTCACTGTAGGCAGAAATCTCTGGTTAGAGCAGACCCATCTAACTAGTTTAAAAAATAGCACAGCACATTTCCTGTTGCATATGTAGCCCTAAGATAGTAAACTATCCCTAAACGTCAACTTTAGGCCATGCTGGGGAAAAGAACTACCAGAAGCAATGCAGGATTAACTCTGGAAAAAAAAAACAAAACAAAACTGGAGCACAGGAGACAGAAACAAAAATAGAAACCTCTGAACTGTTCTGTTGTTTTTATAGACACCTTTCTATCCCAATCAATGTTTGTAAAAAGGGTCTCTCTCACACGCAATGGTAGTACATCATTACATTTGACAAATCAGTCTCTGCACTGCATTTACTGCAGTCAATTTTTCATGATCCTGGCTATGAAACACCCTTCAGTGAGGCACTACTTAGATTTTATCATAAAATATGTAATGAACAGACTACTGCATTAACTTTCATCAAGATTAACAAACAGAAATAGCTTCCCTGCGATCTATGGGGAGGAGGAGAAGAACCACATTAATTTCTGTAGCTGAAACTTTGTTTAATTTTTACCAGAAGACCTTCTCAAGGAATGTAGTACTTTGGGCTCGTACTGTTTAAATATTCCTTGAAGGTGAACCAGATAAACTATGAATTTTTAACAAGATGTGCCAGCAAACCCACCTTTTGATTTACTTAAAATGTTTTATATTCTGGCTACCTCCAACACACATAAAAGTGAATTTGGTGCTTTTATTCTCCTAATCTCCATTGTGGTACATCACAAAAATTGGTAACTTCAGTATAGACAGATTTGAAGCCAGGTAATAAGGTTAAGCTTCATTCTCAAATTTTGCTATCACCAGCATCCTGGAGTGCAAAATTCTTACATCAATGTGTTCCTTCATTATACCTAGAAAAGTAAGCTCTTGAATTGTATGATAAAAAAAAAAAAAAAAAAAAAATCAATTACACAGCAGGAAGGAAGCGGTCAGATAGTCAAAAGAATGAATTTAGTCTAGAGAACATTCAAAATAGAGCTTCATACTGTTGATTGATTACTATCCCTGATCAGCGCTGCATTCCCCCCTCCACAGCATCCTGGTTCTCACATGCCTCATATGTCTTTGCTCACAGACACTTTACAATAAAAGCAGCAGCCAAATCTTCAAATTCACCCTGCACAGCTGACACGAATGGAGAAAAATCAAAACAGAAATTCCACAGACTGACTAGAGCATTAAGAAGGTTTTCGGATTTGGGAATATTGTTGTCATAAGCACACACTGCTGCCATAAGTTTCTCTGTAAGAGGATCCCTCCTCTTGACATTTATGTCCCTAGTGGCTCTAAAAGCTGCAGTGGAGAAAGATGGACTTCCTCTATCGCATATACAAATCACCTCTCACTTCAGGAGAAGGTGATGAATAGCTAGCAAGGGGAAAAAGAATCTCGTGCTAAACTGGAGACTGAAGTTAGTTGTACAGCAGAAAGCTGAAAGGTATTTCTCATCACTTCTGGGATATCCAAGCTCTCTAGAGGAAGAAAGAAATGACAGAAAGATTTAAGTACAGCAGGAAAATAGGAAGAAACCCTAAGAGCAACAGCCAAATTTATGATAAGAAAGAAGAAAGTGTCAATGATATAAGATAACAAAATAGAGGATGAAAAGGCACCAGAAACTGAAATTCGGTTTCAGAAGAAAAAAGGATGTAGGAAAAGCAAATCTTAGCAGAAGTGAGAATCACTGCCATCCACAGGATGGCCAAATTAACCTGAGCGAGGGGAAAAAAAGGATGCACTCTGGTTACAGATTGGTGAACTTTATTTAAATGCATACCCTCATTGTTTCTCTCTGGCAAGCACCATAAAGAAAAATTAAACTTCAAATATTAATATTGCTAGCTAGTATTCATTTGGTAGTTGTTCTCTTGTGATACTAATAACTGACTGCATTGCTATTGTCTCTTAGTATAATTCAAGGCTCTCCCCACCTTGACCATATCAAAAGATTATTTTTATTCCTGAAAAGAATACCTGAGAAGGTCATTCTTCTAGTGCCCTAATCATTCCAAATGCCCACCTTCCTATACCAGAAAGACAGAATTCTGGAAGAGTTCACCTGAAGACTGAGGGTTCAGACCTGCTGGGAACTTGTCTTTCTAACATCTTGTAAAAGTTATCTGATACAGTCAAGGTACATGACAAGACATGTTTCATCACACATTTACATCTGTGATGAAAAATATATACAGCCTGGTTAAAATAGTTTCCAAATGAAAAAACATACACTTCTCAACCTAACGTTATAAGGCATTTTTTATTTAAGCCTCAAAGCAGGTATTTAATGCAATGCACATTCAAATTCCACTGAACTTGTTTATGTTTTGGTAAACATTTAAGTGTAAAACCTCCCTTATTTAGGCATCTGTCTCAGATTTGGTTGTTCTGTTTTGTTTTTTAACATGCAGCTCTCTTGATTCATGGCTATTATTATTCCCTACAACTTCCAAAAACCCCACTCAACCACCAAGAAAAAAAAAAAAATCTGAAGTGCTGGAAAACATATGATTAAAATTTTTAGTCAAACTGCCTGTCGCATGCGTTGTTTCTTAACTGTCTATTCAGACATTTTAGGAAACCAAGCTCAAGACAACTGTTCAGCATCCATAGGCCCCAAGTCCACTTCATTTAAAGCCTTAACTTTATTTTAATACTGCTATAAAACATTTATTAATATATTATCACCAGTGAAATTACACTAAAGAGCAAACAAAACTATAATCCAGTGCCCCTTCCTGAAATTTTTTCTTCATGTTCTAAAACAGACCTTTTCATAACAGGATTTATATAACCCAGTTTTTAAAATCAGAAGATGTTTTTCACAGCACAGAAATCTTGACAGAAAATACAAAAAAGCCACATGACTGATTATTGCCTACAGCTACATACTGGTGACATTTTGTTTGATGCCAAAAAGATTGCATTTTAAACCTCACTTCTTGAAAAAGCAATGTTTTTTCTTCAGTGCTGCAAAGATCATTTAACAGATCTTTTATTTCGTTGTTGGTACCAGAATTGTAAAACCAAACTTTTCAAAGCATTCAGACTATGCCAAAATACTATATTTTATGAACAACAATGCTGGCATATTTCAAACAGCCAAAGCAAGCAAGATTTTCATTATTCTTTTCTTAATAAGTACTATTCTCGGAATAGAGAACTTTTCTTTTCTTGAAGTGTTATTTCCCCAGTGTTCAAGTGTAATTCTCTAGCTACATGGCTTTTCACTTCTCTCATGTTTGACTGGGTATGAATGATCAACAGAAAACAAATGTGTATATGCCAGGTTCCCGTTAACCCTTCCCATGTAAAGGCCAGAGCATCTGAATCACAGAGAAACATTTAAAAGCATTAGAGATGAGACACACCTGATTGGAATGAAATTGGTTAGAGAAATAAAAGATCCCCACTCAAACTTGAAGTGAAAAATATTTATTTATGGCATGCAAAACTATAAAAATTACTAGGAAAACCCTCACAAGATACATTGCAGTAGCCAGACAAAAGCAAGCAAGTATTTTTAGTAACGCTTACTAGCAGTAAAGCACACAACATTAAGAAGCAGTGTTGGGGTATTAGAAAAATATTGTCCACTGGAGAAGTATTATTGACAGGTAAGAAAAACTGTCTGTTCTCCAGAGTAGACAAGGTTGATCTTCAACCGGATGGGACTGGTATCGCACTTTCTCTAAAGAACAAGAAATATTTAAAGAGATGCTAGAGATACTATTCTAAAAGCTCTATTTGCTGCAATCATGCTTATCTGTTATAGAGAACTAGTGAAAGAGCAGCGCTGTAAATCTTATGAGGTGTTTTCCATTTAGCCCAGAAGATAGAAATCACATTAGTTGGGGCTTCACACTTTTTGTGCCTTTGCAGTAAATAAACAAACTCTCAGACTTAAGTTTTAGCTTCTTAAAAAAAAAAAAAAAAACAAAAAAGCAAAGAAACATTTTTAGGTATTTGGTAAAATTCTGGCACAGAGAAACGAAAGGGAACTTGAAAGCATACAGAATCATCAGTTGTAACTTTTTCACATAAGGGATAGCACAGTATGGCTTTATTTTTGCAACTGTCAGGAGATAAGACAAAGGCAGAAACTGCTATGTTTCAGAAGCCTGAGGAATAAAATCTCTTTTCCAGAAGAGGAAAAAGAAGCTGAAAGCATTAAAAAGAATGCCCCCTTCTCTAAGAAGACTTATAACAGAGTCTGCCATACAGTTCAACGACTACTGAAAATGAATGACCCCCCTTCAGAAAACAAAGATTACCAGGCTAGAAGCTCAGCATTTCAGGGAATAGACACCCATTTCAGAAACCTAGGTGTTGCTCACAGGTGTTGATATATTCAAATGCTTTTTTCCTCCCTATGGCAGTTAAATAACCAAAGATGGCTTTGTTTTGGTGGTTTTTTTTGTTGTTGTTGTTGTTTTTTGTTTGTTTGTTTGTTTGTTTGTTAAGACCAACTTGGGATTTTAACAAGCTCTAAAGAGCATAATATTTTTATGTGGCAGAACCTGAACATTTGCTGGAATTTATTATTTTAAAAAGAATATAGAGTATGAGTCCATCAAACTTTCCTTCTACTGAAAACATAGCTATAAAACTCTGGTTTCACAGGCAACAACCACCCTGCTGTCTTCATTTCAGATCATATGTATTACAACACTGCTTATTAGGGTAACTGGAATAATTGTTACCTTTTCTAATTCACTGAGATTGTCCTGTGAATTCAGTGGGAGCAGGATAACCTCACTTCTACTAAGAGCCTACTTATTTAGAAGAATGAAATTCTGTTCAGGCTGAAAGAACACTTTATTTAAATTGATGATGAAATATTTGAAGAAAAAGAGGATTTCGGAAGAATGGCAGAATAACCTGAAAACATTTTGATTTACTTTTCTTTGTGCCAGTCTCAAGTGCTGTTGCAAGAAAAGCAAACAGGACTTTTGCTACGGCTTTTAAATCATGCAAGAATTTTGAGAAACTACAATTCTGAGGAAGATTATTTTCTTGAAAACATCTTCAGGTACCCAGACTTAAACTGTTGTCCTGATAATCCAGTGAGGACGGAATACAGGTCTTATTTGAACAGATTTTTTTTTCCTTCTTAAAGAACCCCTATCAATACACTCAATTTATGTTTTTAAGTGACAGCAGCTTATTCACCACACCTCTCTAGTTAACACAGAGGCTTAAGTAAGCCCACTTCCACCTCCAGGCAAGTGACTTAAGTGTGGTACCTTTATTTCTTGGAATGAAAAATCCCCAACAAAACAGCTGCAGTGGTTTTATAGTCATCTGATGGCCTTAGCCGGCATCTCCATGACCAACATGGAAGTTAATTCCTAGGTTTACACAGTTTAGCATAAAAAATATAAAACCTCCATTCAGAAAAAAGGTATTTGCACATAAGATGAAGGACAGTTGTTTCTCTTGCTTGAATACCAAGACAGATCTAGATTTCTGTATACTAACAAGCTTTCTCACAAGAAGTCAGTGACTGAAATCGCCACGATCCTTGTTAGAAATACATGCACATCTACCAAATGAAGCAGGTCCATGTAAATTCAGAGTAACAAATGACATAGCAAAAGCAGATGACTTTGGAATGGCTATAAATCTGATTATTACTTTGCACTCTTCTGAATGTGTAAGGTTGCATAGTCCAGAGCAGGAAGACCAAAAAAAAAAAAAAAAAAAAAAAGACATTTTCCCAGAGTCTGAAGAATGAACCTGCAGGATTTAAAAACTAAATAAAGGATTCAGTATGTATACAATGAGTAACTCCCTCAGAGAGTAAAACCATGCTATGTGGTACTTATCCACATTTACTATCCTCCTGCATTATGAATTTAATAAGTGCACGTTATTGAGGGGAGAAGAGACAGGAAAGGGAAAAAAGCAGTTAGAACAGAATCCTCAATGTTGCATTAATTTTTTTAGCTGTGATGAACCAAGGATCTTTACACACTTGACAGACCTAGGTTACTACTCCAGTGGAGGTGTTTGGGCAAGGTGAAAAGAGGGATGGACACAGACTGAAAATAACCCTGGATGCCACTGCATGGGATGGCTGGAAGACTGGCTATTAGGCAAGGCAAACAAGGCTGAGTTGTCAGTAAACAAGTAAGGAAAAAACCCAACATCTTCACGTAAGCATAATTTCTGGAAATGAAATATGTGAAGTTTGTGCTGCTCTTTTTAATCAAGTCACAGCAAGGCTGGAGAAGCATCAGCCATCCTGCATTTTTAGCCAGCAGCTCTCCTATCACATGGATTGTTTACATCTCTTTAAGTGTGGCACAAGAAAAAAAACCATCTAGTCAGAGACCAAACTTGTCCACCCTGAAAATATGTAATTTAGGCAGAGACCATACTACACTATCTATCGAACAAATTCTAGTAGACTAATATCAGCTCTCCCTCTTCTTATTTGGCTATTTATAAAGATGAAATGCTTGAGACAACATAGCCATTATATTGTGCACATATTTGAATTCTATCATGAAATATACATAACAAACACAGAGGCGGTAATTTAAGAACACAGAACAGATACAGCATATGTACAGTTTCTGAAAACTTAAATGCACACGTAGATTAAAAAAAAGTGGAGTCTTTTCACCTCCCGAAGCAGATGGGATATTGCCATTGATTTCAATGAGGTCAGGCTTACAGTCAGGAACTCTGCAATTTTCATAAGCACCTGGGAGGCCCACTGCAAGGTAGTGAACTTTATGCATTGACAGTAATGTAAAGAGTTAAAAAACTACATATGCTTTGGTAATGTTCTCTTACAAATGTAATGTATGTCGCTCTAACACACTAGCAAGAATACTGCATTTGTAAAAAAAAAATTTAAAATGAAAGTTGATTTTGCAATAGCATAAATTTCACTGTAGCACTTTACTTCTAAAGAGGGAAAAAAGGATGACTATGTTTCCAATACTAACTCTTAAATTGTGCAGACTGGCAAAATTAGATTTTCCAGGGTGCTAAAGGGGGCGAGGGGGGGAAGCAATCACACAGTATTTAAGTCATTTCATCTCCACATAAGTGACTACAGCAACTATATAATGAAGACTTTATTTTTACTACCTGCTCATTACTTTTGATTTCTGACCCTCTGCCTCCACAAAGATTATCTTCATTATTGTTTGCGCTCATCGCACCGTTGCTCAATTCTGGAGACCTAATTAGGTTTGATCCGTATCTGTTCCCACTGGGTTTTGTCGTTAACACTGACGCCATCTTGTTAAAATGTGGTAAAGAATTTTCATTTGACCCTTGAAAAGGTTCAGAAGAGTCTTCCAACGCCATGTAATTGTCTAGCATTTTTGCTCCAGCAATTGATTGATTTGGGACTTTTAGCATACCAGCTGTGTTGGGCATTTCAGAGGTAGCATCAGAACAGTCTTCTTTGTGATCAGATGAAGCAAAACCTATCTTTTTACCATTAATAAGTGACATATGTTCTTCTAGATTCATGCCAGACACCTGTGTGCATACACACGGAGCTTCTAAATGACGATCATTAACCTGGTGATTCTTTGGTTCTATTTTTGGTGGACTACTAAGAGCAAACGAATTAAGATTTCCCTTTGAAAAAGCAACCTCATTATTATTGTCTAGAGGTAGTGACTCTTGTGTTAGCAAGTGATTTTTCCTAGCTAGTGGTCCACTGTTGGTTACAGAAGTAAAAAAGTTATTTGTATCTGCAGGTTCAAGTGGTAGCTTTGGAAAGGTTTTAATTTTTCTCAAAGAACCTTTCTTAAAAATGCCATCTCTCTCCAGGTCAATAACACATGATTTTATATCCAAAGCAACACTAGCAAAACTGTCAGTATACACTGCATGTTTGTCCTCTTCTTTGCTCTTTGTAGCTTGAGTTGCAAGTTGAGAATGTTGAGTTTTCTCATTATCCAGATCAATTTGCATTTCCTTTAAACCACTTTCTCTGCCAGTCACCATAGTAACTACAGAAGAGTCCTTATGACAGGTAGCTGTCACATCTTCCACTGCAGATGAATCACCTGCTATGTTGTTTTTCTCATTTGAATATAATTTAGATCCCAAACTTCTCTGACACATTCTTCCCTTCCACATGTTATCACAGACATCTAGATGCAAAAAAAACAGATGCTTATATTAAATGTGTATTTAAACCTTGTAATCTTTCCTAATAAATCATTATATTGCTTTTTCTGTCACTGCTGTTACGTATATTCAGTATGTTACACAAATTAATTATTTTTGGACAAGTCACTTAATCATAAAGGACACTCTAAATATAATAATTATGTTCATTAAGAGTTGTATGTCCCCTGCTCCCCACGCCCAATCCACAAATATTTAATAATGACTTATGATTTCTAAAAAGGAATCTATAACAGGAAAGTACACAAACATAGTATTTTAAAAATAATTAGATGTGCGAGGCAATATAAATTCTAGCCTAAATACATTTTAAGGTTACCTTGAGAAGCACCAAATGATTCAATTGAAAGAACCCTTCTTCCAACAGCAGACAGGCTTCGACAAATATTACTTGATGAAGCAATCTTCAGTTTTTCTTCACATAATGACAAAATGCTCTAGAGAAAATTAGCGTTAAATACTTATTTAATAATGAATACATTTGTGAATTCTGACTAAAGTGAATCATGTTAACTCACACATTACATCTGAATTTATACGATGCTACATTAGAGGTCTTTGTTGCACTGTTCATTATACTGTGTGTTTCTATTATGTGGATGAATTAATTTCTTAGTTTTACCATGGGCTATCATGGAATTATTTAATACAGTTCAAGTTCTAGCCTACAGTTAGAACACTAAGAACAACTGATAAAAATTAATAATCTTAAATGTTATCCTTTATGAATAAGATACTGAAAATGTAAAAAGCTAGAGTGTGGATTATTTTTAAACAGTCAGTGATTCCCTTGAATTGAGTGATATAGGCAGGATGATGAATGTTTTTATTACCAAAATTACATTAAAAGTAAATCCTGAATCTTTTAAAAACTGCAAAATACAAATATCTAGAAAGCACTATTCCCAATTAGAGAAAATAATCATTATCAGGTCACAAGAAGAAATAAATAGTCTTATACATCTCTAACCTGTAGCCTGAGCACCATTCGATGGCATTAGCACTGGTCTCACGCACAATTAACTACAGACATTCAGACATTTAAAAACCTGTCACCATGGGCAGGAAGTAGAAGAGAGCTGCCCCTCCAAATGCATCCCAGTGTTTCCTCAGTAACTGTTCCTAGATAAACACTGATGAGACCTCATACAGCTCTGAGGAGCTGCTCTTACTTCCCCATTAACCTGCTCAGCTGCTGTTCTGCTGTTGTGAGTGGAAGGAAGAAAATGGCCCTGTTGGTTCACATAACAGATTGAGGAAGGACAGGAAAAAATGAGACAGGTATCCAGTTGTGCTGGAGTCTAGTGAAAAGCCTAGAAAAGTCTACAGGTTTTCCCTCCGTATAGCTCCCCCCACTCCTTTCCACCCAAGAAAAGGCCCAGAGGACAAGGAATGGAATAATCACAAAGCAACCTTCGTATATTACCCTAGACCAGCCTTGACCCACTCTATTTTTGGGCTGATGTAAGTAGTCAGCAATAGCTTTCAGGGATTATAGACCAACTGGAGATGATAGGGAGTGCTATACAATCCCTTTCCTGACTATGCTCAAAACCAAATGAATAGAAATACAGGAGTTGATCAAGTAGGCTTTATGTCAGAAAGGGTCTCCTGCCGGGGCAGTCCTCAACCAGGTAGCCAATATTATTTGCTTTATAAAAATTAATCTATTCATTCTTTTGTTGCAGCACTCTTTCTGCAAAGTATTGATTATAGGTGCTATACCACTTAGAACATACATATCAATTCAGGGAAGAATTAAAAAACAACAACAACAAAAAAAACCGAGAACAGAAAAGTAGGTAGCGTTATTCTGAAGTAGAACTGAATCCAAGAAAAGTCACATTTGGACAACTGTTATTCTCTGGCTATAGTCTGAAAGTCTGCAAAAATAATGTATTAAAGCTAAACTTTCACACATCAATGTCAAATAACATTGTATTAGGTAACCAACATTTAGAATATAAATTCTTTGAAAACATCATCTTGAAAAATCCTATATATCTTCAAATTCTCTCTAAAAATTAAAGGTAAAATAAGAGTCTAAATCGAATAAAATATAAATGCAATTAAGATTTCTAATCAAATACTACTGAACATTTATATATTTACAGAAAAACTAGTTATTAGCAATGTTTTGGACAACATTGCTTTGAATGTGCAAAGGAACAGAGGTTTCCTGGGGCATGGCTCCCTCCATCCCCTTCTTAAATGCAATCCAAACATCATTTGAGGCACCACACAAATTTCACAGCACAATGTCTGTGCTCTTATGTCTAATGACTCTCTCTCTGTGTAAACTAAATAATAAATGGGAAGAAACAGTTAATGAGAAAATTTAGATCCACAAATGTATTCACCCAACCTTCTTAAAAAATTTAATCACCGTAAAACATTTACATGTGCTTTTCAGGTTCCTTATCTCCATTAGATAAGGAAGAAAGAAGAATTTCTGCTGAGTCTGGGAAATCCTCATTTTTTTTTTCAAAATCTGAGCATACTACATATAAAGACCATCTCTCTTTAATGAGCACACATACAGAAATATTTTTGTCACTTTTTTTTAAACAGAAAATTATGTAGGGCTGTTTTACCTCAATGTCTGGCCTATTTTCAGGATTTTCTTCTTGCATTTGTTCCAGTAGAGTATGGAGATCTTGCCCAAATTCTGATTCTGTCTCAGGTTCTACTATATATTCTATTGCTGCTTTCAGTGTTGCACCCAAAGAATAGATGTGTGCCTGCATGAAGTTTAAAAAAAAGGCATTAAACATGCTACCAATTCTCTCTCTCCTGCCTGTTCTGAGATCACAAGGGATACAGCTTACATTATTTTCATTTTTAACTTACAAGGTAACAGTTTACTGGAAAGGTGGTTTAATTTAATTGTTCTTACAATTCTTGCAATACAATTGTTCATCAGCTACAGTTAAATATAAAACTCAGCCCCCTGCGTGTGTGCAAGTAATATTTAAGTTTAGAAGCATGCTGGGAGATTGAAATGGCATTCCTCTTAGCAGGGAAAAAAAATTAGTGTGACAAAAAAAACTTTATATATAGCAGTATTTTATAAGTGCTATCAAGCATAAAGAAAGTGAGCAGAAACAATACAGCATAATATCACTTGTCTCTGACGACACTTATGAAAGAAATACTCCACGTTTGGCACCTCTGCTTCTCCTAAAGCCCAGAACCTTGTGATGAGCTCCAATAAAAATGGAGGTGAGCCAACAACTTTCTTAAATCTAGTGCTAACGTATTAGGTTTGCCATACAACACAGCTACCTCTTAATTTTAGAAGTTTTCTGCTTCTTAAAAAAAAAAAAAAAGAAAAAAAAGACCTTTTCAGACCCGCTTTAGTAGTGATGGTAATTTATCCATGATCGTTTGTATTTTATTTTCATGTTCCAGACAACACAATTCAGTAAAATTTATAACCAAGTTTATAAGTGCAAGTTTGTGTAAACATTTCAATGGTGATGTAGTACAGCCAGGAATTCAAGTGCACTGAACACCACCCTCCCAGGTTTACAAATACATACATAAATAAAAGAATAAAAGAATGACCAAATTCGTACATTAAATCTGGTTGTACTAATGCATTTACTATATGCTTTACCATTTTTCACCCTAGAAAGAGGACCAACTCTAAGGTCAAAAGCAATTTCCTCCCTCTCCTCCCCCAAATTTCCTCATTAAGGTGTATTATCGTCTCTAAATTGCAGGAAGGGGAGGTGACTTGTTCTGCAGATATGCATATGTATTTACCTCCTAGTGAGGCAGGGCACCTCCTTGAAGAGGTGTGCAACACGACCTCATCAGGAAGCTGCGTGTGTGTGAGCGTGTAGCTTGGACAGTTCCACTCCTCCCCTCTCCTCCATGCCCCCCCAAACGAAGAAAGCAAAAACTAGTGCTGACTGCTGGATTTCAAGTTTTAATTTACCCTTGGGACACACAGCAAGATTAGGACAAAGGTCAGAAAAACAAACCACATGTCATCTGATCTAAAAAGAAAGATCAAGAATTTTTTTTTGCAAAGCAGTAATTTCAGTCTCAAGTTCTACGCTATTAACAACTTCACCATTAAGCAGAAGAGGTAACTGAAGGCTTTTGGTTTTCTTTTGAGAATCTCAGAGGAACTCAGACAGGAATTGTTGTGATTTTTATTTTGATTTAGCAGAAGAATGAATGCTGTTCATCTGTTCCAAGAGTAAGGGTTACTCCCCCCCTCCATCTTCACCACATTAAGCTACTATAACCCCTTTAGTGGCAGTAGCCCTGCTGAACTACACTGTTCACAGACTGGCATGATTTTTTTTTTTTTTTGTAAGATAAACCAGACTATATTGGGAAAAGGATATGAAACTATGAAGCCTGAGCAAATAACCCACTAACAAGGTGATGGGAAGACACTTATTTCTTCATAATTCCTGAAGTTACCACTACCCCCACCCATACTTATTTCAGCTGCAGAAAATGAACTCCACCCTGGCCTAACAGAGCTACTCAGAAAGGAAGTACAACTCCTATTAATGAATGTTTAGAGGATGGCCTTACAGTCCACACAAGTTAATTTCCTATAAAAAACTAGGTATAAATTAACACCTTTCTAAGCCTTCCCAAGACTAAAGGCCAGTAACTGTCGGGGGGGAGGGGGGGGGGGGGGGGAATCTAGATTTACACTTTAGTATATTACAACCTGTGGAAGAAATTTAACCAAAATTCCTTCCCCAACATGCAAGAATTTATGAAGATGGTTTTAAGGGTTTTTCCTGCTGAGTGTTTCATAAGCTTTTGAACAGTGAAGAAGTGTAGAATGTAGAACTTATTCCTTTACTTTGATATTAAATATCCTGTTTCAGTGAGCTATGTCATTTTGCATTTCTCAATGGACAGGATAACAGAAAGCTTAACATAAAGTTAAAAAAGAAGGAGGAAGTAAAGACAAACTCTTAAAAATATAATACAGCTCTATTTAAAGAACTTTTTGTATAAATGTAACATTGTACTGTGGTAGTTTAATATACTCGATATTAGTAAGTTATTCCATGTATCTGATATGATCTGCAATAAGTAACATCACCTCCACTCCACAAATTGACTTTAATAAAGAAAGAAATTAATCACTCCTCTAAGAACTGGAGGAAAAAAATCATAATGTACAAGTTATGGATGTACACTATGCAAAACAAGCAATGTCAGAATACCAGATGAAATAATGCCATATAGTGTGGGGACACCTTTGAATTCAGAAAGTACTTCCAAACAAAATAACCAATTTCAGCCTCCCTACACCACTCCTAACATCACGAATGGGTAGAAGAATTGCTTTATTAGGAAAATTTGCTTTTAGACTCTAATATCCAGTATAAAACTGACACCAAGCTTCACTGATGATACTTTAAAGATAATATATTGCTTATGTGCTTTTACATCATGTGGCAGAAGTAAGCAACACATGACATTTGTACTCTATCAGCAAATCTGGCACTTCTATTTATTTAGTATAGTGTTCTATTTATAGAAATGTTAATGTTAACAAAAGCAGCAGAAAAAAAAATTGATCTACTTATTCATTCTTGGGGGGTGGAGGGTGGGTGGGATAAAAAGCAACTGAGACTCAGCCTCCAGAAACAGATTATGTTGTAACACTTGGTATGTCCTTAACAACTCATCAAGAGACAGGCTGTAGCCACGAAGTAAGAATTAAAAATAGTTTACCTCAAATTGTCAACTTACTTGACATATTTTTTTCCCTGTTTGGCATTTAGCAAACAGAATACTTGTCTGAAACTCAGTGAACTAGAATATGGATGAAAGAGGTTCTTGTTCCTGCCTCCTCTTTTTTTTGTTGAGTTCAAAAGTGGTATTTTGCATGTGTCTACAGGCATCACTTTCAAGGGTATTTTATCATTTGGACATTACCTGTATGTTTAAGCCTCTTCAGGACACGTGTGTGATTTCTCAGCATCTGATTTTATTTACAGAATGTAGTGTCTATTCCAAATACACAGTGCATAAAAATAAACAAGAGTTTATCTAGTCTTCTCTCAGCAAGAAATTTATAAGAAATAAAGTATTTCTTACAATACATAAGAAGAAAGCATATTTGAATATAATCTCATTATATACAACTCAAATACCAACTCGAAAAGCAGGACAGAAAGATGAGAAAAACTTTACTTTGAGGGAACAAAAAATTTGCCTTTTGACAAATCTTCTTCATCCATATGAGGATGGATGTGGACATTACAGGACCCAGGAACAGGAAGGGCAGAGCAACATATTACTTCATCCCACTTTTTCCAATTAATAATTTCTGTTCACTGTGGGGTATAACTTATACCCCTAGTCTGCCTTTAAAAGCACAAGTCTTGGAGATGCAAGCGGACAGGCTTCCACTCCCTCCATTTTGCTGTCCTGTTTTAAAGAAGTTCACTGCATCTTTTCTTGTACAAGGGAAAGGCCAGTCTCATACTGAATAAAGAAAGAATTTTTCCCCGCACAGAAAATCATTCTGTTGAGGTACTTCCTTTCCTCTGACACCCAGGCAAGCCAGTTTTGAAGATGGCCATTTCAATCACCATAGCTTGTAATTAATTTCTTATGTCAAAACATTTACTGGGAACTTCAACATATTTTCCAACTTGAAACTCTCTTTAATGTAAATCCCCTTTTTACCTTTCCCCTCTCCCAGCTCCCCAAACACCACCACTGCCACCCCCACAAGAAAAAGGAGAAAGAAAATCCAACTATTTAATTTCCTGAGCTGTCAGTACACATGGTTAATATGTAAGGTATTCCAACATAACCTTAAGTCTCCTGTCTGAACCGGAGCAATGAGAAAACGAGTCTGTGATCATCCACTAGGTGGGGCCTTCCCCAAGTTTATGCATCAAATCTGCTGCTTCTACTTACTACACCGTTAAGAGACTTAGGAAGAAAATTTCACTTTCTGGGAAAGGAGAGCAAGATGATAAATGCAATAAATAAAGCAAATTCAGTAGTATAAAATATCTAATGCTCACTAGAAGGGACTGCTCTCAATGAAAACTCTCTCACAATTAAGCTAATTTTTGTTAGTATAAGGAGACTAACAAACAAATAGGAAAGGGCAGCAAACAACTTTTCTTCTTCTCCTGGAAGGCAAGCAAAAACTGGTACTGTATTGGCAGTAAGGAATTTTCTTAAAGAATTAAGAGGGGTTTTTCCTTAGTTTCTGGAAGAAAACCCACCTGTTTTAAATCTAGCTAAGGAGAACAGTTTTTGAATTATATGAACTTTTGCATTACAGGATAATAATATTAATAGCTGATAAATAGCATGCATTTCAAGAAAGTTCCAAAAGAAAAAACAAAAAAACCAAAAAACCCCAAACAACCTCTTCACAACTCCTAAAGAGACTTTTAAGTTAAAGACTAAATGTAACTTGTTACAAAAAATACACAGACCGTGCTGGCAAGACTGCACTACAGTATCAGCTTCAAAAAGGATGGGGAGAAAGGGAGGAAGTCACATTAGGAAACCAGATCTCCAGATATGGTCTTAAAGAGTACATCTACTCTTAGCCCAAAGTTAGCAAACGTAACAAGAATTATAGGCAAAAATCACAATTGTATGCATCACTGGGAAGGCCATCATGGAAATAATGTGCCCTTTAAAAATCAAAATGGCAACACGACGAAAAGATGTTTGAGAAAAGTCACAAGTATGATTTGAGGCCCTGAAAGTCTTCCTTTCAGCAACAGGCTAAGGGAGCTCATGTATTTCAGAGAAAAATTTGAAGGTCATAATCATACAAGTAGCTTCAAATCAAGATAACTTCACTAAAGTGGCATAACAAGACTCAAAAGTAAAAAAAAGAAAAACAGCTAAAAATTCAAAAGGTGAAGATACTACATATTTTTAAAACGTTCAGGCTAAGTACTGGAAGCACTCACCAAGGGAGAGGACAGCTTCTGCCATAATGTTAAAATTTTGTATCATGAGTGAAATATATTCAAAAAGGCTTCTGTCAATTTCAATCAAAAGTTACTTGGCTTGCTGCATGCCATTTTATGACCGTTTAACACTATAGGAAGTGAAATCAGAGAACAGTAACGATCTGCTCTAGTTTTAAAATCTGGAAATCAAAAGATCAGGAGAGGAAGTAAAAGCTCCAAGCCTACACACAGAGTGTGACAGAGACTCTGTTGTATTACTGCTTGGCAGGGCTAAAGAACTAAGCTTCTATAGGAACTCATACTTGCAGGCAAACACTACAGAAAAAAGCTGACAAAAGAGCTTTTGAATAGTGACTGCATAAGCATTTAGCATATTGCAATTACGAATAATGACCATTTACTTTTTGTATTGAGATTTCACTGAGTTCAGAAATGTAGGTCTTCAGCAGAACTGAAAAAGACAGACCATAATAGAACGAATACTTCCTGTAAAGTATTTCTGACTAAGTGATAAGCTACAGAAATAGTGTAAGACAATTCTTGGTTTTGACATTCATAGCTGACCCTTATTTTACCTTGCAGTTTATACTGAGATTGCTGCCCATATATAGATGTTTCCACCCTTTCACAATTCAAAGCATTTAAAGGTTCCGTAAATGAAAGCTTCAGTGTTGTTGTAAAACTCAAAGCTAATGCTTGAGAAAATTACTATTGGAAGAAAACATTTAATATTTACCTTCGTCTTTTTTCAATGTACTCACTCTAAAATGCACTGGTTTTATGCAAAAAGAAGTCAGACAGTAATATTCTTCAGCAACAAAATGAAATGGAAACAGGCCTATTATTTTTAATACTTCATTACAAAGGGACTAAGCACCTTTCTGCATAACTGTAATTACTGGAAGGTGCTGTATCAAATATTAGCTTTTTATTCATTTGGCACTTTGGATGTGTAGATAATTAGTCTGCAGAATGTGCTAAAAGCGCTAAACCACTGTAGCCTATTCACAAAACGTATATGCTAGCCTGAATTGGTAGCAAATGCTGGAAAAAACTTTTCAACCAAAGCTATATTTGCAGTTTGTCCCTTCTAACTACAGTTGCTACTTAGCTTTGTCTGAAAAAATTCTTCTCCAAAAGACTTCTAAAAAAATGGGCACAAAAATGCAGCTACAGGTCAGATTTCTCTCAAACAATCCACTCATAGCTGAAGTTTGCAGGTATTTCAACCCTCAAATTGCCTTTTAATTTACCTAACAACTAAGTGAAAGCTTTCAAGTGTTAATATGTTCTTGGGCAAGCGTCAGGTGATCAGTTTACATCACAAAACACAAGCAAGGCTTCATAGATATAATCATCTAAAAAGCAATGCTACAACAACATAAGGAGAGATGAACCGAGTAAAATCTAAATGCACTTGGAAAGAGTGTATATCACATATACTGTGACTGAATGTTGTCTAGTCCCTACATTTTACTATGTTTTGGTTTCTTGTGACCTCTGTTTGTACCATTCTGAACTGAGGAACCCTACCTAGTACATCACTCTAATCTCACTGTTTTGTAGTTGCGGGCTTCTTGTCTGTAATGGTCTATGACAACCGTTTTATCTCCATGAATCTGTCTAAGCTTTATCCACACGCAATCTTTTTGCATCTATGTTTTGCAGTACGTATTTCCATGGATTACTGCATAACAAAGAAGTATTTCCTCTTGTTTGAGTCCACCTGTGTTCATCTCATTGTTGCCACCTACTTCTTTATTTATGAGGGCTGGCAAATACTCACTCCATGGCTGCTGCCATGGCATACTCCACAGATTTCTAGCATAACTTCTCCCTCAGGGCATTCTCTTCCAGGCTAAAGAATATTACTCTAAGTAATTGCTTCTTTTATGAATGCTGTTTCACCATCTGGTCCTGGAAACTTATTTTACTGCTAATTTCATCAACTTGGTCACTAGTCCATTCTGACTCTTATTTGAGCCAAATTTTTGATAATTCCCCATAAAGAAGAGTTGCAATGTAAGAACCCCCTGAAGGTCCTGCAAGATGAAAATGGGTTAAAAAAAATAAACAGTTTTTCTGCTATAGCATTCTTTGAAAAACTCTTTTGTATCTTGTTCATCTCCAATCACTGCAGACTTCGGGCAGCATTTCTGTGTTTTGATAGATTTGGAAAAAAAAATTGCTAGTTTTTCAGACTTTTGTAAGCTTTTTGCATACTTTTTGACTTAGTTCTAATCACCTCCTTAGGCTGCTGTATACAAACATCTTTTCAGTTTTTTTTTTGAGATCATCTTTGATAGGAGATACGTATTTGTTGGAAAAAAAAAAAAACCCAAACCATACAATAGGTTTACAGCAGTCTCCATGCTACCTGCAAACACTTTATTTTAACAGCCATATGTTTTGGCTTTCCATATGGCTATGTAAAACACAGGTGACTGCTGTCCATAGACTAAATTGCCAGCATCTATAGCAGTAATTAATTTGAAAAGCAATATTGTCAATCCAGAGCTATACCCAGAGAGGAAAGAAGAAAAGGAGTCAGAAAATACAAACTTTTCAACTGGACCTCAATATAGTTTCAAGAAGCTGTTACCTTAACTATTGTAGTGAAGACAGATACATCTTGAGCCACTGGCAGCCACCTTTGTAAACATTCATTTCACTTTAAGAAGTCACACAAAGATGAACATACACAGAAGCCTGACCAAATTTAAACCATGCTATGTGCATGAAATTACCCATGTGTTTGCAGGGTGAGGACACAAATTAAGAACAGGTTTCTTACACTTCCATCCCATTTTCAGGCTCCCTTAATCACAAAGATCAGCACCCCAACATGGATGAATAGCACACCAATTGACTCCTCTCCTGCGGTACTGTAGAAGTATAATTATGACAGGTAAGGAAGAACATTGCAATAAAACTGCTGGAGACCTCAGAGGTTAGATAGCAGAAGTTAGACACATTTATCTCTAAAGCTTCTTGAACACTATGATTTTTTTTTAAACTCCCTTTGAAACAGAGTTTCATGTGTCACAACTCTCCTTATGATTTATCAGCCATTAACCTCCTTACTTTTAAGTTACCTGCCATAGGTAATTCATTTATCACTTAATTAAACTAACACAATTTATTACCTGTAGGCATAGGAAAAGGAAACCTGGGAAACAGTTACATGCATGCTGAGCAGACTAGCTCTCTCTTCTCTCAACTGCATAAATATAAGATTTTTTTTCATTGTATGGCAAATATGTTATTTGTAGTTATTGAAGTTATTTGTTTAAAAAAAATAGTATATTCTTCTTATCTTAAACCTAAGAGAAGGTGCCTACTGGTAAAGTCTGTCACTCTTTGAGCTGAGTAATGCATTCACACAATCCTGTGTTGGGGGGTGCTTATTGCACATTTTGGAGCTGAAGAACTGAAGTGCAGCACTTCTGGTCAAGAACACTACAGGCAATAAATTCAAATAGCATCCCAGTTTCTTTACCATGCCATGAATCAATGACATCAGGGGTCTGACACATAAAATATTTGTTGCTGTACAGTAACCAGTACACTCTTCTTTGAAGTAATCATCTATGTAGATTTTTTTTTCTACAAGGAACATCTATAGAACTGCAAATGTAAAAAGCTGGCCAAACACTTCTGAACTTATCCCACTGCATAATATCTTGTTAAGACCACATTCAAAACACCAATTTTCACAGAACAGCTGTAGGTGATTGAAATAGCAAATGAGTAGGTAGCTCTCATCGTATATATTAGGAACGTAAACAGAGGAGGATAAACAGGAAGGATTTAGGGTTTTTTTGGTGGGGGAGGGTTGGGGGCTGGTTTGGGTTTTTTTTTCTGTTTGATTGTTTCATAGGGGAATGATTTCTGCAGAAGTGAACCTTTCTCCTTTTTCTCTATTCAGGCATAGAACTCATGCATAACATAAGACTCGAACTGTATAGCCCACAAAGAAAAAAAAATTTACAAGAAAAGTGTAACATACATATTTCATTTATGTCCTTCTTCAAAAACTGAATAGATCAGCATCCCTGAGTAAAAAGGCAACACCTGTGCCATAACAATTGAGAGAAAGGAGGAGTTTTTTCCTTTTTTTGTTTTTGGTGGGTTTTGTGTGTGGTTTCCCCCCCCCCCCCCCCCACACTTGGTGAAAGAACTCAAAAGTTCAAGAATCCTGGAGCATGTATATACTAACAGGGTCATACCTGTTTGGGGTGCATCAAACACAGCATAACCAGCTCATCAAAAGAGGCAATTATCCCGCTCTATTCAGCATTGGTGCGGCCTTACCTTGAGTATTATGTGCAGTTCCGGGCCCCATAATTTAAGAAGAACGTGAAGGTCCTTGAATACGTCCAGAGGAGGACAACAAAGCTGGTGAAAGGGCTGGAAGGTATGTCCTATGAGGAGCAGCTAAGGACTCTGGGCTTGTCTAGTTTGGCGAAAAGGAGGCTGAGGGGCAACCTCAATGTTGTCTACTGCTTCCTGAGGAAAGGAAGTGGAGAAGGAGGTGCTGAGCTCTTCTCCCTGGTATCCAGCTATAGGACTTGTGGGAATGGTTCAAAGCTGCGCCAGGGGAGGTTTAGATTGGACATTAGGAAGCATTTCTTTACAGAGGGGGCGGTCAAACACTGGAACAGCCTTCCTAGAGAGGTGGTCGATGCCCCCAGGCCTGTCAGTGTTTAAGTGGCATTTGGACAATGCCCTTAATAACATGCTTTAAAACTTTTCATCAGCCCTGAATTGGTCAGGCAGTTGGACTAGATGATCACTATAGGTTGGTTCTAGCTGAAATATTCTATTCTATTCTGAAACCTGCTCCAGTGATCATCTAAGAAAGCCTTAGTCACTTTCAATGCATTTCCCAGGAGACAAGATCCTCAGCTTCAAAAGCATGTTCTCAATTGTTCTTTGAAGTTTTTTGAAATGCTGTGACTAAGGAGAATGATGTGTGAGTGACAACCATTTTGCCATAATCCTGAAGCTTATGTTGACTAAATCTCAAGCAACCTAATAAGATGACTCTACAACCATCTAATTCACAGTGAAAACTGGACTAGTCTCAAAATTTTCCTTGGAGATTAGGAAGTCATCCATTCTGCCATCTACTTCCAAGTCAATCAGCTCCTGAACCTTTCAAAAAGGTTGTCGTATTTATGAATGTTCTCATACACTGGTGAAATGGCTCTATTTTCAGTTCATGCAATTGGTAAAAATGAATTGTTTGTCATTGTTCCAGAGAGTATAAAGTCTCCAGATCCAATCTAGCAGTGATCATGGATCTTTTAGTGACCTGAATATCCATATAGAACAGACATAAAATTAATGAATGAGAAATCTTTTGATATCAAGTAATGACCAGGAATAATTTTGCTGGAGGTCTTCATGTTGCCTTTAAGGGTTCAGGCTTACATTTCAAAAGCATTTTTGAACATTCTACACAGTAAATGATGGAAATCAGCAGAGACTGCAATAGAAAATTAAGTTCTGCCAGTAAGACCAGTATGATGATGGGTCCACCAAAGAAATGAGTTTGAATGGGTAGCACCAGAAACCGACAGATAATTCTACTAGGACTAAGGAAGACAACTTCATCCATAGCTGAGAAAGTATCAATACTAATTCAGAAGAGTTATGTGGAAGAGGCTGGAGATAAACAACTGATCCAAAACAACTGTGCATCTTTAACATTAAGGAGCCTAAAGTTTTATGACACTGCACAAGCATAACAGGAGAAAACAATCTGTCCTCTTTTCCATAGATTTTTGCTCATGATGGGAACTACCTGCAAATTTATCCAACACAGCTCTTCAGGCTTCTAAAAGAATAAACTTCAACTACCACAAGAACCAACTGTTTTAAGACAGAACACCAACCTCTCTTTTCACTCCCAATCTTTCTCTCACAAATCCAAAAATCCTCAAACAGCTGATTTGAAAAATGCTTTTGTACATCAGAGGATAATCTTCCTCAATCTTAAGGAAAATATATATCTTAGGTTTAATAATGCCTTCTTATAGGAACCTAATAGCCAAGTAAGGAAGAAACCTAAAATACTACATATTTTCATTGAGCAGGTTACCTGTACAGTCAGTCATTTCTCTTCTGAGGACATTTTTCTGCTTAAGAGACAGACTATTCCTGACAAAAATAGAAGTCAGCTTGTGAAAAGCTGTGTTTCAGATTTAGAGGAAAAACTGTAAAAATACCAGCAATATGTTCTAAAAGCCAGCCAGAAAAGTCCAATGACAACTTTGCAAGCCCAACTTCAGAACTAAGCAACAAGCTGTAGGATTTTGAGGAAGTCAAATGACAAACTTTAAGATACTCTATACATTAAAAAAAAGAAAAAAAACTGCTGTAAAAAAAAAAAAAAGAAATCCCACTGGCCTCATATTCTTCCTTTGTGTAAAGCAACTAAAGGGTGATATTTGCTCAGTACTAAGGTCCTGAATGGAACCTCAATTGGGCCAATGATGTAAAAGCAAGAGCAGGAGGATTCCATTTCTTCTTCTATAGCACAGTAGAGGCATAGGTAACCAAATAAAAGTAATTTATTTTTGTCACTGAAAGAAAAGACAGCTTTAAATAACACTCAGAAGATAGAATGGTTTAGACTACAGGAGGAGATAAGTTACCGTTTGCTGATGACAAGCGTTGCTGCTGTTAGATAGAATTAGTCTCAAGAGGAGGCTACATGAAATTAAGGGAAACAGAACTCAAGAAAAAAGGCACTAGGTGTTTCAAAAGACTTATTTCCCCCATCAGATAAAAACAAAACCAAAAACCCCTCTAGGAGAACATGTAAAAAGTTTTCTTTTTTCCTCCTGCACTGAGAGCTAAAGAAAGAATAGAACAGTAGAGTGCTTTAAAAGACCAGGGAAGTGGCAAAGGCAAGACTTCCTTTATACCTTCTGCTGTTTAGATTTGGGAGAAAGATGAAGGCTTTCGTATTTAGAGAAGGACCAACAGCTGAGACCTGAGCGCTAGCTCAGTAATGATCAGCTATTGTGAAATATTGCAGGACCAAACTGTCAGCTCAGCTTTCTTCAGCAGGACCAACATATATATACCCTGAACCTTTCTTTCTTTATCTGTTCCCTAGAACATAGGTTTCATTTGGCATTTCAACCCACGCATTTATATGCATATAAAATATTTGTACATATATGATATATATCAATCCAACTGCCTGTCACATTTCATAGGAATAAGCCATATGAATCTTAACTATTTAGTTTAAATAAAAAAAAAAAAGTAATACACTTTAGCTTGTCTTTTCTGTTTGCACTAGTTATAGCACTTTGTGTAGAATTGTTTATTTTTAAGGTTGTTGAAACACTTGGACTTTTTGTTTTTTATAATATAAATCAACTATAACCCACTGAGAACTGCAAGTTGACAGCTGTCACATTCTAGCAAAGAGACAGGCAGTGTTCAGCCATTTCTGGCTCTGATTCTCTCCCAGGTGAGAGATCAGCATACCCGACTCCTGCCGTGATAGCAAAAAGTTCTAGATGACAAAACAGAGAGAAGTGTGAACTTGACTTTCTTCCCATTCTCTATCCCGCATTTCCCCCTTCTCCTCAAGGTAGTATTCAACTCTGTATCACTTTTTCAGTTCTTTTATTTCTGAAAGGTTTTAATCCTGCCGCATACTGAGGTTTCTAACTACTGCATTTTATCACCTCTAAATAATGAAAGAAATCATTAAACAGTAGCATTATCCAGTCTGCTTTAGACATAAAAAAAAAAAAATATGCAGACAAGACTGAAAATTCACTGATTTCTGTTACAGAGGTTCACTAGAACAAGCAAAATTGAATAGCCACATTATGAAAAGATTATAAATGCAAGTTCACACATGGCAGACATGGGTCCTTCATCTCACTGAAAGCTCATATCTTAGAAATGTGGGGTTCTACATCAATGAACCTCTGTGTCAGGCTCAATGGCAGTTTTGTGATGCAGACAAATAGCTATTTGAAACTGGTTTGAGACAGCCAATGTTTTTAACCTGAGGCAAACTCATATTGTAGTGATAGAAATAAGGCTATTAATGAACTTACCAATATTTAACTATTCCTGTTGGGCCTCCCATTGGTCAAATTTCACAAGTCTAGCACTGTACTGCCCAGGGCAAGAAAATTAAATAGGAACCATTTTCATTAGGAAAAGGTTAAAGCTCTTCCTATTTAGAGGAGGGAATCAGGACTCAGTATTACTTTATACTGAAGACGAATTGTTTGATAAGCCCAGTATATAGTCACGTAGGCAAATTTTAAAAGAAGCCGCAAACCTGTATTTTTGCATCTCAGTCTCAATGTTTTTCTAGAACAGAAAAATTCACATTCTATGCTGCTCTCTACAGTAGCATACTAGTAAAACATTACAAAATTAGAGGCTAGTCTTTATACTCAAGATGTATCTAACTGACTTCTAGTTCAAGATTCAATGAGAACAAAAAAGTGGTCAGTACTAGCTACAGCAAATACAGACACACCCTCCAGCTTAGAGGAGAAGCAGAAAGTGACATCCTTCCAGTCAAGTAACAGCTTCAGTCATCAGAAACATTTCGCCGAGCACAGCCACATCACATGCCTGCATATGCATTAAGAATAAAAGTGAAAATGATAATAAGTGTACTGTATAGAAATTCACCTTTTCTTTGGAGTTATATTATGGATCATAACTCTAAAGTTTCTCTCCTGTTTCACTGTCTCTCTTTGTAGCACCAGTCCTTAACAGTGCAGTTACTAGGGCACCATGGTAATAGAAGTCTTCAAGGGGACAGCAAAGTTAGAGGAAAAAAATTAACATGATCAGATACCAAGGAGATTCTCTATTTTAGTCCAACACTGTCCTAGAGACCAACGGTACCGGCTTGGCTGCCTTTTTTGCTCTTACACTGTGACAATGCTTACACCAGGAAGAGGAGGACATAACAGAACTACCCCATTAAATGCTGCTCCAACTGTGTAGCAACACAGTCATTACAAGGTCTTTTGAGACCCTCAGAAACTGCAATCTTTCCTCCAACCCCACAGGCTGGAACTATGGCAGCACTAAGGAAGCCACCGGTTGGAAAGCTCAGCCACACTTCACTGTTGGCACCAACAGCCCATTTCACAGCTATTTCCTTCTTAACATCTTTCCCTCTAAAAAGTCTGTCCTACACCTGACACTGAAGCTGACAACTCCCTGAAGGGCTAGGTTTTACCTTCCTACTCTCAACAGTAAGTGAAGTTAGTGTTATCATTCCCACTTTACTAATGGAGAGCAGGTCAGGAAACAAGGCACAAGTCTAAAACAAATCACGTGAAATCAATTACTTTTCAGTCCTGTGCACTGACATTTGGACAAAGCTTTAGATCTCTTGCTATTTGAAATTCCAACTAGAAACTGAAATTTTTAATAGTATTGTTTCAGACACCAGGAGAGTAATGCATTTCCATTTGTTTCCTGTGTCTATTACCCTTGTGTGCTTGTGAGTGCCAGCTAAGTTTAGTAACTAATTAGACTGGAGCCACAATTCCATTAGAGGTCTGGATCAGTAATTCACCAAGCAGGAAACAAAACATCTCTTGTTGAAATAACTGTAGCTTTATTTGAGGGATTTTTTTTTTTTTTAAAGAGTTTAAAGAGGAAGAAGTCACCCAGTAGCTATACAAACCTCATTGTGTGCTTCCATTTTAGAAGCCACAAAATAGGTCATGCTCAAATCAAGCGAAACTTTTGGCTGACATAAGTATTTTAAATCAGCTGAGCTTTGACACTGGAGTAACAGCTATCAAAGATCATCTTAAATGTAATTAGTAGTTCCAATACTAATTTTTTTTATTTATATTGAAACTGGACAGTTTCAATACAAACACTACTTTCCGTTGTTCTCAACAAAGCATACTAAGCAGCTGCAAAAACACTCTGTCAGCAAAGAACAACTGAGTAAGGTCATTACCAAGGAAGGAGCAAGCAGTAACACAAAAGATTTGACACCTCTGTAAAAAGAGCAGCTTATTGGTGTAGTACAAAGAATCTTGTAATACTGAGAAAGCACAAGGGCCTAGGGTTTCCCCAGAGAGGTGTATATAAACCAGTGCTATTCTGCTATTGCATAGTAGGAGGTTACCACTATGGGGTGAGGGAATAGACAAAAGTATCAATACCTTTGAAAAAGAGAAGAACTTGAACTGTTAGCACCAAGAAGGAAACAGCTAGCTTGGAAAGATTACAGTACTATAAAACCCTTGTAAAAAGTACATAAGGATTAACACACCACAGGTCTTAGAAACTGCAAAAGTAAAAGCAAGCCGAGGTCAGCGTGGAATCCCTGGCAGAATTTGATCTGGTACTAAAGCACTTAAAATTCAACCAAACTCTACAAGCGGTAAGAGGTAAAGCTTTCAAAGTTCCACAAATACTCAGAATCCCATAGCTGTCTGCCAAAACGCACACAAATCCCAGAGTAAAATAATACACCTATGCCTCAAGGAAGGGGAAAGCCCTAGCTTTTCAGTCTTGTGCATTGCCCTAGGATGGTCAATGAGAAACAGCTGAGGCAAGAGGACACTGTTGTAGCACTGCTCTCCCTGCTTTGCAAGGCTCCCCAACTTGCTAGATAAGGAAATAGGAGCAATGGCCAGAAATCAGTGCACCCAGCCCTTACCCCACTTCACAATAGACAAGGCAGAGCATGTTGACTTCCTTTCACACAAATGTGTACCTTCCTGTATCTTCATCAGCCTTTACAAAAAAAAAAAAAAGTAAAAGGGTCAATGTTCAGAGGCACCACTCCTGACTCAAACAGCTTTCACTGACTGTATTATTGTTGTTTGTGCTGTGCTTGGTATTGGGATTCACTGGGGCTTAATAGGCTTATAAGCACTGCTGAAAGAGAAGAGTTAAATAACAAACCTGTACACAGACAAGTTTTACCCAAGAGGGATACGATGGCCTTGTATATCAGACAGAACTAAAATTTCAGGTCACAGTATTCCCACTGTCTTCCCAAATCCCTATTTCATCTTGACCCATCCCCTTGGTCTTTGAACCTCTTTTAGTGTATGTTTGCTATATGCATAAGAGTTCCACAACTCCTAGAGGAGAAAGGGCTGGGGGGAAATGCAAGTTTGCCAGAGGAGCAAATAATTCCACAAATCTTATAAGTGTTTCTATGTCAAGTCTTGGAGGCTTGTTAAGGGGCAAGGGGTGGAGAACATATTTATGTAAAATCTTAAGTCCAGCTTCAGAAGTACAACAAAAAGAAAGAAACAAAAACCAGTCACCTTTGGGTGACTTTGGGACTTGCTCTCCTCAACCACATCTGAATATAAAGACTACTACAGTTGCCAAGTTTACATGCAATACTGGTCACCTCCTAACTGGTCACCCCCCAGATTGGCCCCCTGTCCCCAAAGACTGCCAAAAAATCCTGGGGGGGGGAGGGGGAAGGAGAGCAAGCACAAAATCACTAGAGCTCTGCTGGCCTAAATAACTACATTAACAAAGTACAGCAACAGGGAGAAATGTTGCATCTCTAACCTTCAAAGACTGTACTACTTCATATTCTATAATACTACCCTTCCTGCCTTATCATTCTCATCTTACTTGTAGTACCACACACTTCCAAGGTTCACTTATCCCTCCCCCCAGCCCATCCCGAGAAAATATAGAGAACTATAAACATGACTATGAAGGCTATTAACTATGAGAAGTAAAAAGTGTCTGTATTGAGCTATAAAGAAACAGAACAATTTTTCTATACCTTGAATAGAACATGTTGCTAAGTAAAGCATTTGAATTATCTAAGAATACGTGCCAGAAAAAATACTGTATTAAAAAAAAAGGATATCAAGCAAGCAAGCAGTCCTGCAGCATGCAAGGAGATGGTTGACTTGGGAGGCTAATGAATTAGTATAAACAATTTAAATCTAATTTAATTTAACAATGTAGAGCATTTGTGCATTGCAAAGCAACAGATAGTCATTTGCTTCTTCATTAAATCAAAGATAAAATTGTTGATTACCCTTCCATGAATTATTTTATTGAAGAGGATGGCAAACAAATTTTATATTTAGTCATAAAAGTTCATGGCTAGTCCCCAAACAAGCAAATGTAACCAGTGAAGGATACCAGTGAACATAATATAGACCAGCTGTGGTTTAGGGCAACACCTTATTCAGCCAAAATAGATTCTCACATTTTAACAGTTAGTGAACAAATGTTTGTATAGAAAATTAATATAGCATTTTAAGTTTACTTTTTATTTCCACAAAACATATCTAAACAGCACAATCTACTATTCACAATCTTTAAATGTGTTAAAATGATACATTGAGAATGCTGAGTATTTGGTACTGCCACAAGTACTAAAATGATTAAACCCCCCTCTATTTTACAGATAAATTTATGAACTTGCCTCAAAAGTGTTACCGGTGATATCAAATTCTGGTGGAACAAAGGCACCCTCTGGATCATCTTTGAAAGCAAAAGGAAATGTGTCATATTAGAGATTAGTAGTCTTGTTTGTTTAGAAAAACAAACCAATGTGATGATACAAATTTAATGACACACTCATACCTGATACGAAAGAAACTATGTATATAGCGGTATTTTGGTTCACTCATATCTGATGTACAAAGAACTTGTTATCCATGTTTCTAGTACTATAAGTAAAATAAAGTGCTATTTTCAAATGTTCTGCAAGAAGATACCATACTTTTCCTACTAAGAAACAAAACAGACAAAACACTCCCAAAGAAATACATTTACCATGCCTAACCACTTCTTGCCTTCAGACATTTATGTTCACACCAAGTTATCACCTAAACGGGTGTGGCTTAGCTGTGGCTTGCTAGTTTGATTTCATTAATGGGACATTTCCATTCACTATTTTCCACTGCAGACCTGGGGAATACGGGTTCAATCAGCAAAAACAACCATAACAGCTAATTTCCTCTTCATCTACAGGCCAGCTTAGAACCTTGACCTTTCTGCTTAGTTTGTTTTAATTATGATAAAAAAAGGTGAGGAAGCACATTCCCCACCTGTGTGCTACTTCGCAGAGAACTGAGCTACTGCAGCAGCCACTTCTGAGTGAAGAGGTAGAAGGAAGAAAGGAACATCTTGAGAGACAGATGTTGCTGCTGCATCCAAGCATGCATGTAGTATCACACTGTACCGATGTCACATGAACCCAGTAAAGAACACCAGGGGATTAAAAAAAGTGCCCGACTAAAAACCTACTCTTCACATACATATTCAACTCACCTAGTCCATCCTTCTGTGAAGCCAATGGATGATTGAGATCATTTACAAGCAAAGACTGCAACTTTCCCTTCTCAACAGGGAGAAAATAACCCGTATGCTCACAGCTGTAGCATACTCATCACAGCTTTAGCTCTAATAGAACTTCCGTGCCCGTATTTTAGAACTGAAATGCAAAGCTCTTTTATTGTGAGGATACTAAACTCAGTTATATGGTAGAGAGGACTTTTTTTTACATATTCTTATATTTCAGCTACCTGGCATGGCTGACTATCCAGATGCCACTAACTGATTTACAGTTCCTAACGATGTTCCCAATTCTACCTTCCCACTGAAAAAGAGGACTATGCAACTAATTCTGCATTCCCCCCACACCACATTATTCACTGATATTGGGGGGGGGGGAGGCAGAAGGGGAAGGGAACTAATGGACAGAAGATATTTTGTCCCCCCCTCTCCCTCACCCCCAGACTACTGTTCCTTTCTTTTCATCTCCCCACTACCTTTTCCTTTTCTTTCAATAGAACACTTTAAAGGCTGTACAAGCCTTTTTTTAATCACTGGTAAAGCTCACTGTATTCTTTTAATATAATGTTTACAATGGAAATTTGATTTGAAGAGACAAGAAGATATCGGAGCCCTTGGCAGAACATCCTATTGAATGTTTGTCACTTCAGCACCACAGAACCTGCAGGAAGCAGAACTCGCTGCTAACGCAGAGGCGACACGCTGCTCATTTTCTCTCATTGGCAAGCAAATCCAGAGGCTATAATTTTCTTCTGCAAGAATAAATCCATAGGCAACAACTATAGGGAAGCAAAAAGGACAACCTCCCCAAGTGCCTATCTAACAAACTATATTTTAACCAAATAGTAACAAGATCTGAGGTAAAGGGGAAGAGAAAGAGTCAAAGACACACAGTGGAGTGTGTGTGGGGGAAACAGAATATATACATAACTTTTTGCATTCCTAGGAAAAACACAACTTTCTTTAAAGAGAACTAATGAACAGCCTCTTCCTCAGAGGCTAACATGACTTCAGGGAACAAAATCTTTGTACATTTCCTTTGCACGGGAATTTGTTATCCCACATTTTAAGCACTTGAATACGGCAAATTCCTGGATCAGTTGTTTGCCAGCTATTCAATTAGACTAAAACATTTAAGAATAAATTGATTTTTTTTTCTTTCCCAGCTGCAAGCAAAAATCTTAGTTGAGGGGCATTTTTCATCCACTAGATTTATTCTCTTCAACAAGTCTTTCATATACCTTTATGAATACAAAGCCAGCTTTTTTTTTTTCTTTTTTTTTTTTTTTAATTTCAAGTTATGACAAGCTCCTTAAAATAAAGGAAATTGATTCCACATTACCCTATTAACACGGAACTAAAAGCTGACTCACATATATTTGAGGAATTTAAGCACAAACCAAATACCACAACAATTATGAAGATACAGTTTCATCTTTATTAATTACATTTTATGATGTTACATGCTTATTTGAAATACTATCTTTAATTCTAAAGAAGGCAACAAATATCCATTTGTTGCAAAGTTACCTTACGCCACTTTTTCTAAATACTGTGATCTAGATTTTGACTAAAAGAATAAACACTTATTCTGACACAGATTTAAAAATAAATTAGGTTGAAGAAAACATAACAAAAATCTGAATAGTGTATATATGGACTAGAACAGTTCTAGTTACAAGCTGACATGATGTTAAAGGGACTATAGAATAAGAGCTGGGTTTTGTTCTGTAATATCCTTAACAGGCTCAATACAAAGACTCCTGAGATGGCTCATTTGAAAAGGCAACAGCAACAATAACATGCTTTTTTGTCGGTGCTGAAATCAGAAGTAATTTTTTAAGTTAAGCATCCCCCCATCCATCTGCTACAACACCTGAAGATCTTACATGCTACTACATTCTGGTTTTTAGCATATTAAAATTCATTTCTCAGTCAGTCACCACACTTGATGAGTCTAAAAATCATGACTTTAAAAAAATAATAATCCTTTATTCAAGAGAGTGAGCTTTCCTTTCTAACAGTGAATATGCACTAGAATAGCCCCATGGTCACAATCATCAAGAGACACTGAATGTCAGATTTCTCTAGAAATAGAACATATCCATGAAATGAGAAGAACTGGAAGAGGCTGAGAACATGCTTCACATAGGTAGAGACTTGCGCAGACAGATACACAAATACATAACCTACAGTGTTTAAAATGGAGATAAATTACATTCCCCTGGATAACTCTTAAAATAACTAGGAAGAATCTTCTAAGCAAACTCATAAAAGCCTTTATTCATCAATCACAAAACTGAGCATGTAGTTTCATATGGACCTATACTCACCCATTCATTCCTAAACAAGTTTTTGTTTTCTCTTCAGTTTAATTACAAGTCTTAAGACTACAATATAATGCTTTACTACAGTCTCTCACTATGAGTTTCCATAGTTCTAAAACAAATGGCCTGGAAACACAAATACTTACCACTGAGCTGTTCCATGAAGCATACATTGCCATTGGTGTTAAAAGCCAAAGTGTCAGGAGTGATGCAGAGTGTCTGGAAGATTGCAGAATGGGCAATGCTCTTCAAAGAATGGCAACACTCCAGGCAAACTGCCCAAATATCTTGCTCAGTAAGACAGCTATCCCGCAGTGACAAAATATCAGCAAGGGACACATTCTCCTGCCAAGATATGAAATCATAAATTACCCTGGATTTCATGACACTACTTTGTGTATCATAGATTACATTTGACACAATTGGCTGCTAGTAATGTTTCCAGCAAGTTCTCAGACTTTCTAGGACACTGATTAACACCCCAAGAAACACCAAGTGCATGACTTCGCTCTTAAGCAGAGAGTCTCTTAAGAAGCACAGTTAACCTGAACAAAGGTATCACAGTATGTTAACATTAAAAAAGACTTACTATGGGAGCTATGTAAGTTACATAAACACTGCATCAAAGTTAGGGAAACAGACCATTTGGAGGTAAAAGCAGAGAGACTAAGCTAAAACATTTTGTTTAGCCCATGTCTCCGTTAAGCTCTCCCAGGTGCCACTGGATAAACTACTTAAAAATTCTCTTCACAGCAGTTTTTCCTACCGTCTGTGATCTGGGAAAAAGTACCCTCTAAATTAGTCTGTCTTAAGAATGATGCTGTTGTGAAGTTTAGTGGTGTAGACCATTTAATAAACACTCAAAAGCCAAACAAGCCATAGGAAAAGTGTTTTTATACTTTGACTTAAAACCAAACACTTTGGTTGTCCTAGGCCTCCGCATTACACCCAGAGCTCTCAGTGATCAAAATAGTTTACGGACTCCGTTTCTAAGTTACTGTCCTAAACTATAAGTCAACTTCCCTTGACCACATCATCACAGTAAGGCTATGAAGAGTCCAGTTCTAGGAGAAAAAAAAAAAAAAAAAAAAAAAAAAAAGTGCCTTTAATGTGGCTTTTCTGGTCATGGTGTTCAGAAAGAGTGGTTTGTTTAAAGCAGCTAGACTTTTATGTACAGTTTTTAGAATACAAAACTAATACAGAAGCTACAGAAGTAAAAAGTTTTCTTGAACGTAAAGGCATGACAAAAAACATAGAAACAAAACATCAGTTGCATCCATAAGCAAAAATAAGCTAACAGAAAAATAGAAGTATCTACAGAAGTTACTTTGTATCAAAGCTATACCACCATTAATTACACATAATATTTTCTCATTTATATGTGGTAATTAAGACTAAAGACTATACTTCTGAATGATATTAAATATACCTTGAATTGAAGATGTAGCTGCATATTACTTAGAATACAGAAAAAAAAGAAAGTATCTCATTGTCAGCAAAGCAGAATGTGAGATATCTTAAAGCTCAGAAAACTGTAGTGTTTTAAACTTTTAATCCCTTGGAAAATGCAGTTATAACTTTCTTTACATATGTCAGTACTGGAGAACATCAATGATATCTGGATTACCATTTACAAAAGAATTAACAGTTTGTTAACATGTATGTCAGAATTAAGTATTGCACTCATAATATCCTTCAAACAAGGACCGATCTTTAGTCTAAAAATTTATTTTGCTCTTTGGTCTAAAGTATAATACTTAATAAATATGAGAAAAAACAGGTAGTAAATAAAGCACACTCAGTATTATTTGGGAAACTTAACTTTTATTTTCAATATTCTAGTTTTCATCAGCCTAGAGATGGATTGATTTACTAATGGCAGCATTACTACAGTGCCTTCTAGCACTGATCATGGACCCTGGTCTCATGGAGTTCAGTCCTACCTAGTAATGAACAGGGAAAGCCCTTACAGTTCAGATACATGAGACAAAAGAGCTCATTTTCTCTGTGCTGTGCTCAGCACCATATACTTAATGCTGCCATCAGATTTTGAGGGTGGATGAGGAAGTTTTGCACATCTTTGTGGGGAACTTCTTCCAAGCATGAAAGGCAGCACAGAGTTCCTGTATCTGAAAACATAAACAGATGACAAGGAACTGGACCACAAACCATTAGGCTTTGAAGCTGACCAAACTGATAGGTAGGATGAGGATAGGCTTGGAAAGGAAAGACTAACTGCTTATTCTAGAGCCAACCAAAAGAAGTTTAAAAAAAAAAAAAAAATGGCAAAAAGAAGAAAAAGAAGTTCTATGACCAAAGCAATGAACCAGTAATTATTTTTATTTTTAACTCTCCTAGGCTCATCCAGCTAGGTGACATGATGGCATCTGCCAAAACTACAAAAAAAGAATGGTTCACTAATCAAGATGCAAAAGTATGAGTGTTTCATCTGTGCATATGGACAAGAAAGGCTCAATTTAGAAATTATGTGAAATACATAAAAACTGCAACAGCCTCAATATCAAACTCCACTCACAACCAGGACTTGATAGAATTTCTTTTGAGTCAAGCTTTGAGGTTGAGCTCTACAGCGGGTATTAATCATCAGTACTGATATCTACAGTTTAAACCCACAAAACCATCTTTGTCTTGTGGTTATTTGGGGAGTAAAGAAAAGATGATGATGATCTCATGTTAGACAGATTTCTCTTCCTTCCAGGGGAAGGGAGAGTTAGGCAATACAGAAAAAAGACAAAGGAAAAAGGAAAAAAGAGAAAACGGCCTATGAATGTTCAGTGGCTTCCATCAGCAATGGATGGCTAGGTGAAGATAAAAAAAAAAAAAAGCAAAACACCACCACCACCATGCAGCAAGCCTTCCTCTTTCCAGTGCTCCAGGATGTGAAGTGATTTACTTCACAGAAACCATGTATTTCTCAAACAACCACACTATCTCGACCTTAGTTATTAAAGCTTGTATTGCAGCAAAGCAAGGCCTTTGTAGAGAACAAAGCATTGAAAACACCGACATGTGCATTTGTTTACTTTGCATCCCCAAAGTAATACGGAAACAAAGTTTTCACTGTGGGGGAAAAAAAATTCCTTTTAAGACTGTAACACAGGAGTTTCTGGCAAGCTGCAGATTCTGGCGAGCCATGACTTCAGTACTTTGGACCACTGGAAGTTGGTTCACTTGAATTACAGGAAAACTTGAGTGTGTTATGTAACAGAGATGCTGATGCCTTTTCTCTCTTGTCTCATGATCAGTAAAAGACACTTGTAAAAGCAATTATTGTTTAATAACTACAAAAAGTGAACTGGTCAGACAACCACGTTTTAGTTATTCACTTTAGTTCTCAATTTTCCCTTACATTTTCTTCAGAAAGTATAAAACAGTTTAGTAGCATATGTAATTAAGCAGAGGAAGAGAGAGCAGGAAGAGAAAACAAATTAATTTCCCACACACAACTTCCTAAAAAATTTGAAATTAAATGTGAGTGTGAGACGAAGAAAGTCCTAGTAAAGAAAGGCAGCTGAAATACACCCTCACCCTCAGGATTTCCTATTCTTCAGCTCAGGCAGCTTCTTGCTTCACATATTGGCTTTTGTACACTTCATACATCAGACACCAACCTCATTCCTTATATGATGTACAGTGATGAGAAGCACAGGCTCCACTAAATGACTAAGCAGCTGAGAGAGGTACATCAGCATTCACAGCTCTCTGGCACCTAAGTATTTTTGCCAAGATCATTCACACGAACTTCAAAACAATCTATTCCAGAATCATGGAAAATGTGGCAAACATTATTCATTAAATTTGTTGCATTTGAAGAAGAACACTGGGTTGCCTGGGTAAGCTCACTGAGTACTCTTCAAAGCAGCCCTTTTTTATTAACTTCTCTAATCACCAGGCGATAGGTCATGCTCATTCTCTCAATAAGAATATTGAAAATATTAATGTGCCTGGAATAACTAAATAGAATGGACTTGTAGGAATCCACAATTAAAGTATATATTGAGCAGGTGAGAAAAATGGGCTCAGGTCTTCCTCACACAGAAGAGTTGACCCTCAGCTTTCTCCCATCCTGATAAAAAATACTCTAAATATTTAAGCTAATGTGCATAAAGGAGGCCACTACCGCCTTCCTTCTTCCTTCTCTATGTTGCATGGGCCAGTCTGAGAGGGCCTATGACACTGAATGCTACAGATGATGGGAGGAAGAGCCAAACTGCTGAGCCATTAGATGGCCTGTGAAAGCTGGAAAGTACTTTTCATTTTCAAACACACTTTTAAATCCTGATTCGACTTCGGTTCTTGACAGAGCAAATAAGAAAGCTTCCAAGATCTGGTTTGGGGAACAAGTGGCTCACATATGGTTCACCAAACTTTTACTTAAAAAAAGAAAAAAGCCCGAAAGATATTGCCCAAACATTCACTAGGGGGTAAGGAACACACTTCATGTGGAAAGATACAAAGAAATATGAGCAAGAACAATAAAAAGCAAGTGCAAAACCAAGTAAAAATCCAGACAAATGGCATGACAGAACTGGATTTAGCTACAGGTTATTTGGCATAACAACTAAACAAACACATTTAACAGTTTGTTGTTTGTTTGTTTTTTATTTCCCAGTGACAAGGCCTTTTTACACAGGGCAGCAAGAAATGGCTGTACAAAAATCTGGTTGGTGGCTGCTGGAAACACTTTTGCCCATATAAGACGTTTCCCTTTATCAGGTGTGACAAGGACACATCGTTCCCGACTGCAGCATTAACCCACGGCTACGACGGGAGTTACCAGACACCCCGCGCTCGAGGACCATGACTTTGCTGTTGTGCGGAGAAGGCGCTCGGGGATGGGCTAAGCCGAACTTGGCAGCTGGGATCAACCGGGCAGGCGAAGGCGAGGAACCCGCGGTGAACGCACGGAAAGCGAACGGTTATGTCGACACGGCCTGGCCGCTGCCGGCGGGGCGGGAGAGCCCCCGGGCTCCGGCCGCCCCCGGGGCCCGGCGCAGCCGGCGGGCTGCCCTCACAGCGCGGGCAGAAAGAGGCGGCGGGGAGGGGGGGCCCGCGGGCCGCCCCTGAGGCCGCCTCGCCACAGGTGAGCGCAAGGGCGGCGGCGGCTCCGTCCCCGCACCTGCCTCACTCACCTCGTCCTCCAGCAGCGTCGGCAGAGGCTCGAAGTCGTAGCAATTCACCTCCTCCTCCTCCTCATAAAACACGTCCTCTGCGGCGCCAACAGCCTCCATTCCGCCCGGCGAAGGAGCAGAGGCTTCACCCCCGCAGCCTCCCTACGCGCCCGGAGCACGGCCCTCGGCCCCCGCCGCGGCTCATCCCCACACCCGCCTGCGGGCTGCCCCCGGCGGCGACCCCCACGGCGCCGGGCCCGCACGCCCGCCCCGCTTTAACCCCTTCCCCTCCCGGCGGGGCCCGGCCGCGGGGCGCCCCCTGCCTCTCCCGGCCGCCCGCCGCCGCCGCCCGCCTAAGCCCTCGGCTGGGGCAGCGCTGCCATGGCAACGCGGCCCGCCGCCGCCTCGCCCGCGCCGCGCGGCCTCACTGCGGCGGCGCCCGCCCTCCTGCGGCGGCGCCCGCCCCCGCCGCCCGCCCCGCCGCGGCCCCGGGCGTCCCCGAGGGCCGGTCGCGGATGCCGGCCTGTCCCCCGCGCCCCCTCCTCCCCGCTCAGGTGAACTCCCGGCAAGAAGGCGGTGGCGGGGCCGTGGGCCCTCAGGGGCGCGCCCGCCGCAGTGCCAGCTGCGGCCGCCGGGGCCCCGCGGGAGCCGGGGCCTGTCCCCGGCTCGGCTGCGCTCCCCGGGCGAACGGGGGCGGCGGGAGGGAGGGCTAGTGCTGGGCGAGAGGCCGGGGCGGCGGCACTGCCTGGCGCCCGAGGTGCGGGCAGTCGGTATGGCCGGAGAGCTGCTCCCGCCGGCGCCTCGGGCGAGCTTAAGCCCCCGCCCGGCCTGCCCGTGTGCCCCGGCCTCCTTCTGTCGCCATCGGCTCTCCGAATCACGGGATTTACCGGATAAACCCCAGCGTTTAGAGTTAGGCAGGCGATGAAGTATTTGCATGATCATGGCCATAACTCCTGACGCAGTTCAAACTATAACAAGCACAAACAAACCCACTATCTGATATCACCAACTTTCTGGTCATTAACCCCAGCCCATTTTTGCTATCCACAGGGCTTAGGGTGCCTAAAATAACTTCGTTAAGTCTCCCTTTGAAATTGAACGTTCAAGATCAAGGATTCCTTCAAAAGTACCACCTGCGTGGGCGCATGTTTCTGTTTCAAGTAAACCCCACTGGAAACGGCAAATTGTGTTGTGTGAACCGGCCGTAGCCGTTCCCCTTTCTGCCCGGGAAGGGGAACCGGCATTCGGTAGCGGACAGGTAACTGCACACGCTGCACGAACCCCTGGGCAGGTCTCTCCTGATTTAGCTTTGAGCATGTGTGCAGCCACATCGAAATCTTCCATCTCCGTTGTAACCAGCGTGGTGGATGGAGAGGATGGACTGTTTTCTCCTGTAATTAAATTCCAGAAGTACAGGTACTTGGAAAATAATAGTGCCATTTTCATTATCCTGCTTTCCTGTATTCTTATAATTCTGTGTCAAAATGGAGTATGTTAATGAATTAATCTGTGCACAGTACATCAAGCAAAGCAAAAGTTTTATATTCTATTTTGTATGTAGTACTCTTTGGAAAAGATTAATACTCTATTAAAATATACATTAACAAACAGTGTGAAGCAAACAAAGATACTTTGATTAACTGGCCCATAAAAGCCATCCTGCAGCAGTTGTAAGATTTCTCCCAATTAAACATTAATTGGATGCATTCCACAGTTACGGCACGCTACTGTGAAAAAACCCAAACTCAGGCAGATCGGAATCTTATATATATCTACTGTCTTCTGACTAACATTTTTGAACTAAATTGATGTGGATAAAATGTTTTTCATGATTACAAATGTTCCTAATCTATATATACTTATAATTTGGTAACTCAGGCTTTTATTTGTGAACAAATATTAAAGCATGGGAAACAGTGAGTGCCTGGCACTTCTGAATATAAAGCCCAACGTGACTCCAATAACAGCACTATTTTACTTATAAAATCTTTCTTAAAATGTATTTCACCAGCATATTTGGCAAAATGTTTTCTTCGGGCAGCACAACCTATCCAAGGATAGCGCTAAATTCTGGACCCTTGTGGGCTGGACTCATAACTGCATTGTAAAGAAAAAGAAAAGAGAAAAATTTCTCTGGTGTGTAAATTGGGTCTAAGATCTGCACTCATCCATAAATACATCTTCGATAAGCACTCCATTGCAATCACCACTTTAGCATTCATAAACATTTCTGTAAAATGATAGGTTAAGTCAAACCTATGGGTGCTGCACGGAAATTCACATACTAGTTTTGAAAGGATCGATATTTTTTGTTGAATAAGAGAAATTCACTTGATAAAAGCAATTAGTGATTGAGTGATAAGGCATTTCCCTGTAAGGTTAGCAGACGCAGGTTCAGACACCTACCCTGCCGTATTTGGACCTTGAATCTAGGCTTGGGTAGATTTTGCCAGAGTAAGTGACTTTATCCAAGTGATTCGAGATGCTCAAGACCTATCTCTCAGTTGCTCTGGTTAACTTACTTGCTGTACTGAAGAACTATTTATACCAAGTGGAATATGTACAAAGTGCAAAATAAAATGAAATAAACATAGAGGGAGCAAAAGAGACTGTACTCCAAGTTATAAAATACAGCAGCACAGGATTCCTCTGTAAACAAAAACTTGTAGCGGACTTTGCCTTATCACAAGTGCCTTGATAGGCAGGACAGAACAGTCACTGGAACTGATACGGTTTGGTAGATTTTTCAAGAATAATTGCTATAGTAAGCCTCTGCTCTCATCAGTAATTCTGTTGTTTTGTTTTCCTCGTTGGTCTCACGGTTGAGGCAACTGTCAGAAAAAGCACTGTAAATTGTTTGATAGAGTTGTGTAACAATTCTCACACCAGAATATTCGTTCTTATTAACCTCTGCAATTAATCATGGCCTGTGGGAATTGTTGGAGGACATGCAACACTACACAGTTCAGCATTAGAAAAAACCCCACATAGAGATGAAGCTGACAGTTTCTCTGTAGTCATATTTTCTGTTCGTTCTTTTCCACAATATTGCTTAAGAAAGTTGAAGTCCTTAAGAGGTCTTTATGGAGTATTGGTTGGCATTTTTTGAAAGACATTTTGATGAATATGTGAGTGACTGTGGAAATTATCTTCTGATTCTGAGGTTGGCTGAACATGCAAGTGAATATCATATTAAAACCAGAAATAAATAGAACAGCAATCATGTTCTCAAAGGTGAGGGTTGTCAAAAGGCAAGAATACAAGTGTTATTTTGCACTAATAATACTCTATAGCCTGGAAAAAAAAAAAAAAAGAAATGTTGGCATAGATTAAAGGAACATACTGTGACTAAAGTTGTTTTGGTAAAGGATAGTTGAGACGGGTTTCGTTATGGAAGTACCAGAGAGAGGTTTCATTTCCCTGTGATCAGGTTTTGAATATGAACTGAGATCTCTTTAGTAACAATTACGCCAGGAATCACAATTATTAGAGATTTTGACTCCTTAATCGTAGAGCAGAGATGAAAAACTAGTAAACAAAGGTAAGCTCCAGGTATAGTGCAGATATTATACCTGAGAAACCTCTTGGCCAAAACCTCATTGAATCAACATGGAGTTTTGTGTCTTAGACTTGGTGCATGATCACAGACAATACAGAGGGACTGGATCAAATACATCTGATTTCAGTCTTCTCACAGTTTTAGCATGCTCTCTTTAAGCTGTATCTAATTTGTAGTAAATGCAGTAGGGTTAGGGCAGTTGTTTGTAATTTTCACATAAGCAGGGTTTGCAGCAGAATAGCTGACTTGATTTCTGTCTCTGACAGCAATCGATAGCAGATGTCTAGAGAAGAGTGTAGGAACAAGGTAGTTATATATTATGCTTTTCCAGTACAGTCTCACAGCCTCCAAAGAGTCACAGTTCAGATACTCCCTAAGGCAGTGGTAGTGTCTATTGGTTTAAGAGACACTGGAATATTTTTCTTTAATGAATTTGTCCATTCACTTTTTGAGTCTGAATGGTTTTACTATCCACCGTATCCTATTGCAAAACTCCTCAGCTGACCCACACATTGCAAAAAATAAATTCTTTGTTTCATTTGAGGCCCCTAATTTCTTGTGTTTGAAAAGGTGGTGGATAGATGCCCTATTTATCATCTTTCTATCATTTATGATACTACAGAGTTGTCATATCTCCCCTAGTTCATCTTTTCAGGTTGAAAGGTCCTGGTCTAGTTGCTCATTTGCAGAATAGAAATTGTTCCATGAATTTGATCATGCTGTACTAATTTCTAATTGTGTCATTATGTAATTAAAATTTGTGAAAGAGAAGGTTGGAACCTGAATGAATGAATGAATGAATGAATGAATGAATGAATGAATGAATGAATGAATGAAAGAAGGAAAGAAAGAAAGAAAGAAAGAAGGAATTGGTAGACTCTCAAGAGATTTTTGAAAATAATATATTAATGACCTGCAAACTTAAAGGAAGCACTTCTCTTAACTGTGATTTACTGATTTAGTTATCAGCCTCATGCCTTTTATTTCCAGATATCTGGATTCATAGGATATCGTCAAAAAAGAATTCAGTGGGCACTAGCCACAGAGAATACATTCATGGGAATTCGGGGGGTGACTGCCACCACCTCTGTCTCTGCAACATAATCTAAATACAACCTACAGGAGAAGGAAATTGTATAGGGTACTACTGTTAGGCCACTTTGTGCCACTGGAGATGTCTTTCATGTTCTTTTGTAGGTTTTTCCTTTTCATTATAGCACTTTGGTTATTCTTTTTAATAGATTATATAATCATAATTGACTATTAAAATTTTGGAGTACCAGCCTTGTAGATGAAAGGTACACATTTGTTACACTATAATTAGATTGTACATTCTCCTTTTAAGAGTTTTCGTTTAATGGCAGTTTGCCTGAAGGTTCTCATTTTAATTTCGTTTGAGTGAAACAGAGGGAACTGAAGGATTGCAGTAAAGAATTGGGTTTTGTGTGTGTATGACTTATATCCTTTTCAATTGTTTGGTTTTTGTTAATCAGAGATCGCTTTAATGCCATGGGCTTTAATACTTTTGCAGTCTATGAAACTACTGTTCTTCCTTTAGCAGTTATATATATTTCAAGACAGAGAAAAGCTTTCTGCCAGTTGCCAACTGCTGCTGCCTTTGTGGCAGCAGTGAGAAAGTATTGTAATAAAAAGCAAATTATGTGTTGCTGCTACTGAAAAACCTGAAAGAATTCAAAGGTAAAGACACTGCAATTTTTAAACCAGCCCCATTGCTGCTACGAATCGTATATGAGCATAAATCTCCTTGCCTGAAGAGGCAGGTTAGTTTGTATTCCAAGTACTTCAGAATCTTACAAAGGCAGTAGGGATGCGTTAGCTTTGCATTTCTGAAGAGGATCAGAAAATTATATGCATAGACTGCTTACTGTATGGGGAAAACCATATATAGGCATTCCCTTTTCACGGAGGTATATAGTAGAAATATAAACTTCAGAATCATCAGGCGCAGTCTTTGGTCATTATAGGCACCTGTCACATCATTCTTTTCATAGAAATATCAAACTCCACCTGTTCCTGCATGTTAGGAATCTTCTGATTTCCAGCCTCTACTTATACTCATTCACTTTTGCCTCAACATTATCTTTTATCTTTTAATCTCAGTTCCTATTTCTTTACAGATTACCATATTACGTGTACATCTGTTCTGTTGCCTTTGACTTTGTTTTCATCTTTTCCAAACAGTGCATTTTCTTAAACCTGTGTTCTAGTCATGATTGCTTTTCTACTACACTACACTTTTGTTGTCTTTATAATACTGATAAACCTTAAGTCCATCATTTCCTCAGGTGCTTAGGAAATCTGATCTTTTCAATAGAGTCCTCTTCTATCTACCTCCTTGCTGTATTTTTTTATGGAGTCTTGTGCCTTTTTTTTCATCTTCATAATCTTCTCACATGTCCACTGTCTAAAGACTTTGATTTCATTGCGTCTTCTTTGAATAGTAATTTCACTTGGCCTCATATGAAAGACTGTCAAAGGATTCTTCACTGTTTTCAGGACATCTTTCAATCATCTTATACAGTTTCATCTGAACTGCAGCTGTATCTCCAATTCCTGTATTCTTTCTACATGAACTCTACTAGGTGGCACTCCAGGCATAGATAGCTCCCATCAGGAGCTACTCTAGGGTAATGTGCTTTGCATTTAGGCATCTTCACTTTCTTTGTCATTCTTTAAATATCCTATGCTGTTGCAGTTGGATATTACCTTCCTGTACCAGCTGAAATGCAGGGAAGGGCAGCAGAAGTAAAGACATAATTTGGCCTCAATTGAAGTCAATAGCAGAACTGTCATGACATAATTTCCTTTGAAGAGAACTCATTGAGATGCAAGATCAAAGACTGGATTGTTTTTATTTGTATACAAATGGGAAAATAACCTAGTGATGATCCAATATGCAAACACATGACTTTCTTTTCAGCACTGGAAAATTAGGACTAGAGGAGATAGGAGTCCAAAATCAATCCAATGCTAAGGCTGGTATTTGGGAATTTCTGAGTCATTGTTTCATTAATTCGATTAGATTATTAGGTTTGCCATAGGCAATATCTATCCAGAAATACATGTGTGTATGTATTCACACATATATACATACAGAGAGACTGATAATGGGATTCTTTCTATTGTTATCACTCTGGAGTGTTACGTGACTTCCTTTATCTCGGTGTCTTTGTACATCCCAGGTATTCCCACAATAGGCTTGTATTGCAAGGTGGAGATCGCTTTGCTTGTTTCACATGGTAAAGTGAGGCACCATGAAAATAAATCAGTCCCAACATTACTCAGGAGGCTCATATCAACTGGAAATTTAAGCTGTAAACTTGGAGAGCCGAATTTATGCTATAATTGCAAAGCATTCTCCAATTGATTCTGAACTACTTTAGTTTTGACATTATAACATTGTCTTCATAACACAATATTGTCTTTATAGTACCTATTGGTCCCCTTGCTCTTTTAATTCATTTTAGTGGTGTTCATTTGAAAACACTAGAAAAAGATCATTTTAAAAGATAATGTGCATAATAAAGTATAATATGATGCCTATGGCAATTTCACACTGGAAAACAAGCTGCAGGGTAGTACTAGCCAGCTTTCAGAGAAACACCTCATAATAATTAACTAAATCTTAAATTCATATTAAAAAACATAAAAATTATCTATGTGCAGGCAGAATTCTAAGCCTGGGATTGCTTATATTTCTGACACCTGGGTATTTCCTTAAGCTTTCCTCTGCAGAGATTTATGAGATCAGTATGACCAGCTCATAAAGGAAAACACTGACAAGACAAAGTATTCTCCCATCCATGGGGCAGTGAATCAAACTGCATTGTTTAAATCCTTCTTGAAGTTAATGAATCAGCAGGAAAAGTCCATCCTGAAGACCTAATGTCTCCAAAACCATCACCTGGTGTCCCCAACAGCTGATATGAAATCCATGAGTGTCTTTGTTCTGTTCCTTTCCCCAGAGACAGGACCATGGTTATCCTGGGAATCTTTCTCAGTAAAACATAAAGACAAACTACAACACAGGTGACATGATCAACTAGCAACAGAGATAATATACAATATTTACAATTTCATCTTTTTGATTTACTGTGACTATTTGTCTCCAGTGAGAATTTAGCTACTGTGTTTCATGCTTGGGTCACTGCAGTTCTTTCTTCCTGACACTGAGTTGGAAAGGCATGCAGAAATTCCACCTGTGCAAGACAAAACAACACAGATCTCCTGGGAGCATACCAGGTGCTGTTCTCCATATTCCTTACAGGCCCTCCAAAATAAAAACATTGCTAATCCAGCAACCTGTTCTCCGTTCTTACCCTAGGAGAACAACTGCTCTCCATGGAAGCCCAAGGGCTGCTGTACTCCACTGTGAAGCTCTCAGGAGCTGAGATCAGACTGTTCTTGGCAGAACAGTATGTTACTTTGTGCCAGAGCTGATTAGAATGAGTCTGATCACAATCAATTTCAGATCACAATGCTGAACTCAATCTTTCTGCCAAGCCCTTCAATCAGTAACAAAGATAGTTGAAAGAACTTTCAAAGGTACAGGTTGTCCAATAAAGTCACTTGACCTCACAAGAGGTGAAGAGCAGAGGATTTTTACATGCAAACTGAGGCAAATCTCATACAGGGTATCAGAAAAATGTTTGCTGAAAACCACAGCAGGAGCCATACTGAAGCTATTAAAAATGCAGATTTAATTTCCAAAATAGTTCCAGACAGATCTTTATTTTTCGCATGATACTCACAACTATAGAGGAAAAGGGCACTTGCTAAGGTTGACCTTTGCTATGATAGCTTGAAAGTGCTGTGAGTAGAGCGCTCTCCTGGCAGATGGAAATAGTCCTTTACGCGGGCAGGCTTTGAGTTTGAATCCTAGTGCCACACACAGGTGAGCGTCCTTTTTGCATTCTGAGAAAAAAACCCAACACTTCTATTTCCAGTCACCCTAAATTAAGACTCTTTTCCAACTTCTCAATTCAGCTACTGCACTGAAAAAAATCAATTATTTGCACTACCTGAGTCTCAATTTTGTAATTGCTGTCTAGATAATTTGCTGATGGATGCATTAGTAATATCTATGTATTGTGCCACTGGGGACTGCTTTATACTGGGAAATGCTCCTCCGAGGAGAAGCAGTCAATACCCAGAATCCAGCCGTAAAACTTACAAATACAAGCAGAAAACATAGTTGAGACTGAATCTTGTACATGCAGATCAGCAGGAGGAGAGAAACTCTTACCAAAAGAGCTCCTCTTACCAAGAGAGCTCATCAGCAGAAGGGAGAAAATAGCCCCTCAGCCTTCACGTGATACAGGGCCTGAAGAACTGAGCTGCAGTCTGGTTTACAGGACTGTAGATTTTTAGACTTCCCTGTCTTTTTTAGAACTAATTTGGGGCAGAGGTGACTGATTTACAAAGACTTCTAAAGACATGATCATTAGTGGTATGTTAGTGGAGCTCAAAATAGTGTTTAATGAGCCAGGAAGAAAGATAGATAAATTGCTGAGTTCAGCTCAAAGTCTGTAGTAGCTACAGTGAGTATGTGTTTGAAACATTTGTCATTAATTAGGCATCGTCAGTTACCTCCTGGATGAAGCCAGAGCTATCTTGGGCATCATAAAATCCATGAACTGCAGTATATGTCTCCAGAATTTGATAATCCAAATGAATCAACTGGGCAAAACTCTCTTCCAACCTGTTAGAGCTATTGATTCATCTGGATCTATAACATGTTATTAAATTTTCATTCTTAGTAAAGACAGCTGGTTTATATTAAAAAAAAAAAGAGGAAGGATTGTGTGTAACAAGCAGTTAGGTACATGAATATCCCATAAAGAAACTCTTATAGCACACAGGGAGAAGCAGAAAGAGTACAAGGTAGTGCCAATGCCTCCATCCAGTATTGCATAGGATTCCACTGATTTCATGAAAGTTTTGGTCTCTGCATTGGTGTCTCCATGAACACTCCTTTCAAGAGGCAGGAAGGAGTCAGCTACTTGTATCTCAGAGGCAATATATCCCAATTTTAATCTGCCTCACAAGGACAGGTCAATTATTTCAATTCAGCTTCTTGAAATAAAACACTACTATTTGTAGGAGCATAGCCAGGAAAAATGGTTAAAACAAACAAAAAAGCACCTGCACACAAGCTTCCCTAGTTAGACTTTCCTAATCCTGGCCATTCCATACTACTGCATGGAATAAGGGGAAAACTATTCCTATTGTGACTTCTCTCTCAGAACTCCCATAAGGCCTCTTCCACTTGGGACCTAAAAATACATATACATATTCAGTGTAACAACCTCCAGTTGTCCTAATGCACCTGATGCCTTTTGGGTTCCCCAGATGTAAGTAGTTGTCTGAGTGGCACAGGACCAGTGGAATGGCTTCTATTCCTACCTTGTGTGAAAGGCTACTTGGGCATGACCAGAGGACTTGGCCTCCAGGAACATTCTCCTGAAGCCAGAACCTCCTGGGGACTGCTCTGACCAGTGTGAAGCCAGAAGGATCCCAAACTACTGGACATTTTTTTGATATGAAGGAGAGCCTTCAGGTGCTACAGAACCAACACAGGAACATCCAGCCCACCAAGTACTCATATGGCAAACACAGACTATGGCAGAGACAATACTGTGCCCCAGTACCACTGGCTGTCGCAGTGACTCCTTGGGTTTAGAAGCAACTGAAATAGTCAGACCAGTCTGTAATCTTGTTTTGGGGAGCCAGACTGGCACAGAGCTGTCCTAGGCTTGGGGCAGAATAAAGTAAAGCCTAGCAGCAGTCTGGTGTGCCAGTTCCCCTCGGCCATGCCAGGCATACCTCAGCTGCAGCCGACGACCTGGCACTGAGGCTCAATTAATCAAGAGAGGTTATATAACAAGCAGAGAATTTCAGCCAGAAAAATTCAAACGTATCTGCACACAAAGCCCTCATTGTCCAGTCTGGTCACTTCTGTTCTGCACCAGCTGCTTCTGTGAACAATTTTTCAGATTATCCTCAAACAGTATCTGTCCTTGATCATTTAATCAGTATTTAAAGCTGTGTCTGTGATGTTATTGATCCCACTTGTGCCTCCAGCATGTGTTTCCGACGGAAAATCCAGAACAGAGGGAAAGCGAGGAGCACTTTCTCAGCATCTGCAAGAAGAAAAAGATGCATTTTTCTCCTTTCTGATTTTATGGTTTGTTGTATAATAGCAGTAATCTCTATTGCTTTCATATACTTGCAATAAATGGCTTTTGAGATCGATGAAATGTCTGAGCTTCACTTTAGCTATTAATCATTCTCAGTAGCCATTTATTGCTTCATATATTATAAACAACAGAAGTTATTCCTTAAACCTACCCAGATAGCTGAGGACTGCAAATTTCAAACCTAACTCCGAGAGGCAGATTCACTGATGGCAATCCCTGTGTTGTCTTTTATAACAGTAAGTAATAATAACAGCACTGTGCCTTTCACCTGCAGTTTTCAAAATCTACTATACAATGCATTAAGGAAAAATGAACCTTGCTTCTGTAGTTGAAGGAGGGGAAAAGGTGAGGATATAGCTAAGAAACATCTGTGAAGATCCCTTCCCAGTTTTTTTCTCATTATCTGAGAAAGCAATATTTGTAACCTGACAGAATCTATAATACCTGCTCTTGGTGCCAACCTGCTAGCAAAGCTCCTTGGGACTCAACCCTCTGGCTGCAGCTGGGGGAAGAGGTACCGACTGCCCTGGGAGAGAGGCTGTGTTGCTGTTCCTGGCCAATGTCAGCAAGACTGGTGTGAAACAAATGTTCACTCAACAAACTTGCTCCACATGTTTCCTAATCTGACCAGTTCCTTTCATTGCCCCCTACCCTCCTTCTGCCTAGGGCCTAATCATGTTTTTTGGATAATCATAAAATAACAATGGGCAGTGGCATCAAAGGAGAGAAAGTCCCTATAAGTTTGGGCTGGGAAAGCATGTTCTAACCCTGAGAATAATAGTGTGGGTCCTTCACAAAGAATAAAATACCATGAACTTGAGCACAGTGTGCTATTCTCTTGTATTAGAGGCTTCTGCTTTGACATATATCTGCCTCTTAGATGCTTCTGTTTTGATCATCCATCTTCCTTTATTCCAATAAAAATACAGAGCCTATTTCTCACTTCAGTGGAATTCCATATTTGTTTACTCGGGTGATGACATTGGTATAATTTCTTTGCCTACACGTGGGATTTACCAAGTCTGGTAAGAAACCATCATGACTCTCGTGGCTATGACCACTTTGAATGCGAGTGGTCAGTTGCTAAGGAGCAACTGGGGTGTTCTCAAGACATGACTCAAAACATCTTACTGTTGCCCTAGGCAGCCTAAATTCAGCATGAGGTCAAGCTGTGCATGAATCCTGGCTGTCTGGGAATAGATGTTGTTGGGAGCTCAGAGAAAGAACCCCAGACAATCTTGTCTCTTCCATACAAGTTACATTACATCAGTGTAAGGGCAGATGGTCAATAGATCAAAATGCCAGGTCCACCAGCAACACCAGCAGTAAGCACATACTGGGGTGTGTATGAAAGTATCAGTTTGACAGCACTGCAAATATGTACCTCCTTATCCTAAAGATTTGCAGTCAGATAATATGAAAATCGGATGTTCTCTCACCTACTTTTCTTTTCTGCAAGAACCAGAAAGCCAGAGTGAGACTGGACTGGGATGTCACAATTATTTTGCTTGGGCCTCAGCCAACATGAAGAAACAGAGGGGAGAAGCAGTTTTAATAGTTGTGACAGCATTTTGATAACAGGCTCAGCTACTGGCTTCTGGTTTTGGTGCTGGTGGTGGTTTTTAACAACTAAAGGACAGAATTCATTTTCTCCCAAGTCTAGTCTAGGTACTCTACGCTCCAATGTTATGTTATCTTTAACCTTGCCTCGTGGTTTAAAAACTCTTTATCCAGATTAGCCACCTCAATTCCCAGAGTTTATTTTAATGTTTTCTACAATTTAATAATGATCCATCCTGCTGAGTCTACTTCTGCATGTAAAATAGGTCTATACTATTAATGACAGCAATTTTCTGTTATTGTAGCACACAGTTGCAACAGGCACTGTGTGAAAAGAACAGCTGAAAAAAAGTCTGCATTAAAACTTCCGTGGTTTCCAACAAAACCTTTGTCATGTTCCATTCCCATTAGGCTTACATAAGACATTGTGCCACCCTGCAAAGTACCTATGTCTTAGCAGTGCCGCCTTATTCCATGGATTACTTCCCTTTGATTATTAGGAACTATGTTTTAATAAGGGAAGTAGAGATGATTCGCTCTTTACTCTCTCTAGCTCGACAGAAGATCAGAAGGGGGAGAATTGGTTTCTGTTCCTTATGCATCACTGGCTGAATTGTTTCCACATTTCCAGTCTAATCTAAATTACACTCGTGAAACTCCAGAGGATGACAGAAGAGATGCAGGACTGAAACGGAGAGAGCTCTCGTAACTTGCTCTTGGAAGTTTCAAAAAGTATTACTGACCTCCTCTGCCACCCTCCCTTACTCTCCTACCCTACTTTTTACAAAGACATTTGTTATGGATGTCTGAGGTGGTTGTTCATATAGCTCAACAAGGTCTTGTCAACCCTCTTCAGAACTGGGTGAAGAGCAGATCCTCTGTGTATCTGATGAATGCATATTAATCATATTAACCAAATAATATTTTACCTCTAGCTACCTGAGGAGGAACATAAGCTCTCTTACCTAAAGATAAAAATTGACGTACTAGGTCAAACCAGAGATCCATTTAGTTCAGTATCCTGTCTGCTACCAGCTAATAACATATACTTAAGTAAGAATATAAGAACACAGCACATACAGAATGATCCTTCCTGACTTTTAGAAATCAGCATTTTACTGTGATTACAAAAAGACCCTTGTTAACTAGGGAACAGAGCACAGGAGTCTGGATGAGTTCTCTAAATGACTCTTCCTTTGAATTGCTTTGTGCCCTCAGGCAACTCACAAAGGTTGTGACTCAGTTACCAAGTCAGTATGAAAATATTCATCAAGCTTTGCAAGTTGGTAAGGACTGGATGCACTTACAAAGCTGTGTGTCACTGCAGCATCGCTTGTGACACAATAGTCATAAAAACTGCTACTGCCAATAAGGGAGAAATGTGCCATGAAAAGTGGCTTAGAGATGCTCTCACATTTTGAAAACAAAATAGACAAATGAAGTTGTAAATTTATGATCCAGGGAAATTTGTACAGAGTAGAAATGGCAAAGACAAGCTAGAATTATGTGGTTGTATTAAATTAACTTTTTTTTTTTTATATTTGAATAAAAATAACAAAAGAGCTAATGAGCAGAAAACAATAGCATAAGCACCTTTCTAACAAATGTTCAATGGAAATTAGCTCTAACATGATCTTGCAGCCCCAAAACAGAGGCAAGGAAACTAGTTTTGTATTGATTTGAAACACAAAGGTTTTCCTAAGATGCTATGTCCAAAATTCTGTACAGCATCTAATGGGAGTACGCTATAAATTCTTTCTTCTTACAAAAATGATAAGATTAATGAGTTTTTCTTTATTTGCAAATTGATTTCAGAAACCTTCAAGGTATTCCACTGTTATGTTTTGGAGACAATATTTATCATGTTTCTATTTTGAAGATGCTATTCTGAATCCATCAGTATGCCCACTTGTTTCACAGTTGTCTCCCATCATATTTTTATATCAGTTTTACATAATTACATTCATGACCAATTTTTGCAATCTAGAAAATAGAAATATAAATCTACAGAAAAAAATATGTCTCATGTTATGTCTCTTAATTTCTATTTGTTCTTCTGTCTAATAGAAAATAATAAGAAAAATAAAGAAAACTAATTTACTCAGTGAATTGTATACATAACTGGAAAAATATGCATGAGTTTGCTTGCTGTATTACAACAAATTGCATATTATCCATCAATAATATTATCCAGACGTGTGGAATATTAAATAATAGGTTGGCTGCTTTCCGTGAATTTCATCAAATATTTCTTTTATACTTAAAAAAGTCTTACAACTTCAGTGAGAAAAAGGGTCAATTGGAAAATTCCAATCATATTCTTCACTATGTCAGATAGAACAGAGATTTTAGCCGTCTGACATAATGGAGTTCTGTCTTGCTTTCTTTGATAGGCTGTCCTCTTCTGTATTGGCTGCTACTTGATACGGTGATAAATTTTCCTCTAAAAACCTCCAAGCATCTTCCAGGTTATGAAAAATGTATTTTGTTTTTTACAAAACTATAATTTTCTAGTGACAAATTGTCACATGACCCTTAATACATGTGTAGACTAGTATTTTCCCCTTGTTCTTTAGAGTGTCATGATCAAAGCTTACATCCACTGCATTCAGTTTTGCTTAGAAAATGTAAGAATTAATGGTAAACATTTTATTTTTTAAGATTCCCCTTCAACATCACCTGCATAAAAAGGCATACGCAAGTTTTTTTCAGAGCATTGCTTGATCAGCAGCAAGGAAATTGCTTCCTATCGAAGTCTGAATGTTACTATATGGCAATATTCTCATCAGATGGGCTTGCCTGTACAGAAAAGCTGACCAGAACAGTTCTTTTTCAAAACATGTTGTTCTAAAAAAGCTATTTTCCAAAGTAATAAGTTTTCTTTTTGAGTGCAGGAATGATGTGTCAGAGGGAATGCATTCCACTCAATTTTGTTGCATCAAAATGTCTGCGAAGAACTGGAGATGAAATTCACTCTTTGCCTCAGTCTTTCAAGAGCAGCATGAAAGCTATTAAATAACATGACTGTGATCACAAGCATTTGTGGTACGTGATCTGCCTCCATCCACAGTAAATCATTGACTCATCATATTGCATTGCAAGCTCATTCATAACATATACTTCCCAGAATATCCTTTCTTAGATCAATGGACTCATATTGCTTCTGTTACCTATTAGGCATTAGGGAATTCCACCTACAAATCCATTCCTCTAAGTATAATTTAATTATAATTTGCTTTGTGCAAGGGAAATAGTAGCAGGCAAGTCAAACAGAAGGATATTCCATTCTTATGGTTGTCAAGAAAGTGGTCCACACCATCAGTAACCAAACTCAGAAAAGAAATTCTGTCATATCAGCCAAATTATTTTCTTACTGGGACTCTAAAAGCCTGAAAGTAAAAAACAATGTGGCAGAAGAATGCTCTAACATAACATCAGCATAACTGGAGAAAATCTAGAAGGATATAACAAGAAGGCATGACATATTATAACTGCATAAGCTCAGAGTGGTTGTCAGCTGTTTCATGCCAAATTCTGTGCTAATAGTGAACTATCAATACCATTCGTTTTAAAAAAAAATCAAGCCTAGGTTAATTTCTAAAATGTATTTCATGGACTCAAACCTATCTTCCCAAAGCTATGAATTTATCCAGAGTAGGAATAGACCTAGGCAAACTGGAGAGAGTTTGCCAGAGAGAATACTTTTCTAACTTATGATTATGCCAACAGCTATCCCTCTCTGTTCCAGTTTGTGGAAAGGGATTAAGAATGCCTACTCATCATTCCCACAGCACTCTGAGAGGTACAAAAGCCAGATAAATATTACATTTCATTTTGAATAATGTTGAAAGTAACTCTTGTTTTATTGTGCATTGCTGAACCATCACATGACCATTCATCCGCACAGGTCTGTGTATCTGGGAAGGAAACTGAACATTATGGGACAGGATAAATGCTCTTTCGCTGAGTTATATCATAAAGTGCTATATTATATATTGCATTTCTCCATACCCTGGCCAGTGGCCAACAGTATTGAAACGTTGCTTTCATTAACATCTAATTAAATTAATTGCAATTGGTCCTATCCTCTGCTGTCGTGGGCTGTGTAACCATACTGCGGTCAGTGAAACTAAGTTGAGTTATTCAGCAGAAAATCAGGGCTACCAGACTCCTTAGATACCCAGTGAATTTCTTGAAGTCAGAGTTGAGCTTCTTGATACTGTTCAGGTGTTTTAGAGAGTGAAACGAATACAGTAGTGTTTCCATCAAAGAACAGTGTGTGCTGCATATTAACTGTCTCCTTCATCTTTATGGAGCAACAACATCAATAACTGTCACAGACTTCTGTAACGGACCAAGCCACCCCTCAAGGCACAAGGTTTTGTCAACCTTTTTACTTCTTACGATAAATCATATTCCCATTAATAGGTAAAATGTTACCTTTAGATCAGGTTTCACTGTTACTGAGAACATCAGAGGTAAGGAATTGCAGGACAATAGAACAGAATTTGCAAGAAAAACCTTTCAGAACAGATCCCCTCCAAAAGGAAGAAAAAATAGCATTTCGGTCCTGATGAAGCAGAAGTCCGGGATAGCATCCAGCAACCAAACCCGAGCAGAAAAGCTGCAGCTTAATATCTTCATTTAAAGGGAAGGAGCTTTTCAACGCCAGCCTGCCTTCTCCCCAGGGTAACCTACTGCAAGTGCATTATCTCGATTCATGCAGTAGAGGACACTATTTTACACATCATCACCTCCCTGGCCAGCGTGGTGTGGTAACACAGCCCCCGCTTTCATCAAGCCCTGTCTGTTCTCCAAATATAAAAAAGGGGTTGCATTAAGTTATGGATGAAGTGCCATGCATGCCAAGGATGAAATATTATCGAGGCATAATTAAGTAATATCAACCGCCACAATAATAAAAGGATAGAATAGAATTTGTGTATTAAAGGTGTGCGAATGTATTGCTTGGCCTGGATTGTGTTGTGCATGAGTACCCTGAAACTCCCATCCTGTTCTTCCTGCTAGCATTTACCTGCCCACCACAGCTGAAACCTGGGGTAATAACCAAACTGCCACTCAGTCCTCGTGAAATCTCGAAGTTCAGCCTTCTGTATGTTCTGAACCCAGAATCCATGGCTGTGCTCTGAATTTCCTGGAACTTAATCGGATGATTCTGAGTACAAGCAAGACACAGATGCATGAAAATCTAGGGGAAAAATGCATTTATAAAGGTTGTTAAATGATTTATGTCACGCTACTTGTTTCAATGCTTAACTTAGCGCATCTAGGGAACTATTTAATTAAGTTTTCTTTGAAAGATCCCAGCTATTAACATGTTACAACAGGATTGGGAAATATAACTATATTCTCAGTGGAGGCTTTAATATAAATATGTAATATTGATCTGCCTGCCTCCAAGTAAGATGCTGAGGAATAAATTTATAATTGTCTTTACAAAAAAATCATCAGCATGAAAGTTCTGGAGAACCAGAAATTAAGTTTTTTTTAACACATTTTCCTCATCACCCGCTTTTGAACCAGTCAGTCATTATGAGGAGCCTTCATATAAATTTGATTAGGAAACATCAATCACATCATACTTTTGGTGCTGTCATGTTTATTTATTAAAAACAGTCAGAAAGTCATGTTTTCTGGAACAGGACAGTAATTAAATGACAGAAGGGAAAATTTGGGATTCTCCCCTTCCAATTGCAAGATACTTTCTGGCAACACCAAAGATTCTCTCTCCTCAGTTTTCTTTAAAGTCATGCTATAATATGAACATTTTCTACTTTCTGAGTTGGGCAGCACTTACCTAAGACTTTGATCAGCATGACAGCAAACTGTCTTTGTTGCGTTAATATCCAGGCTACCCTACACAAATCTTCACTACTCGTGGTAAATATGACAATCTTCCCAGTCCAACTGGTGAAGCTAAAGCTTCACCTGAAAGCTGGAAAAAAAAAACAAAAAACAACCAAACCCAGAAAAAAGAAAAAAGTCCAGGAGGTTGAAAAGAACAAAATGATTCCATTAGAATATATCCCTTATCACCCTTTACCTTCACTTCAGCCAATTTATATTACGCATGTAGCGGTTGTCTGTCTATATTTATGTGACTGCCTAATTCCTGGTAATAAAAAGATATAAATCATTTACTCATACACACACACAAAGTTATAAATACATCTATTGGTAACAGAAGGATTTAAGTGGACTAGGTTATACGTACTATCCCCCAGCTCAGTTCTATAAAAATTCCAAGGCTGAACTTGATTTGTCCATTTCTGATCTGATGGAGAATGTGTGTGTCACGTGTGTGGCTATTTCAGCCCTTGGGAATGATTCCAGTGAGATAATCACTTGGGGAAGGTGTGGTTTACCAGAGGCCTGTTTCTGCATTAGTGCAAAGGTCTATTAGCAAATACATGGAAAAACTGCAGCTTTTGAGGCATAATGCTTCTCATTCCAGAGGGGCGATAAAACAGAGGACTATAAAGTGCTGTAATTCAAGGCACGCAGCTCCTTAAAGACATGAATTGTTCCCTTTCTAGGTACCATTAGCAGAATTAGAGTCATAAAATGGCCTTATTTTAGAATCTGATCCATCTGGCCCACCTTTGTTAATTAGTAAGAATTCTACTTAATAGATAGAACTCCCAATTTCCTTCAAGGAAGGCCTTGCTAAGATCTGTAAATCAGGATTTCCCAGGTTCTATTATGGTTAGGACACGTCAGAGAGAAGAGAGTCATACAATGCATCTGAGACATTAATTACTTCTCTGCAGGCCAGAAATGAGATACAAGTTTCCAGAGGTGTGAGGGGGATGTGGGAGGAGCACTCATTAGTGGTCCTTGTGTGAAAAATCTGAAATGGTCCTTCTGAGGGAGAAAAAAAAAAAAAAGATTAAAAAAACAGCTTTCCATGAAAAACAATCTCATGGAAATAATTTATTCAGTTCTTTAAGTAACTCACAGAAGTTGCAGGTAGCATTTCTTGAATTATTAGAATTCTGGACATTATTTCTTGCTTCTGAAGGGTTTATGCCTCACAGAAATAAGGAAGATTGCCTCCCTGCTTTTGCAAAAGGCACAGCTATGTGTTTCACTGCAAATGGATTAAGGCACAAGAGAAGTATCTTTCCTTTTGTCTTGCAACGTGTCAGGCATACCCCAGGCACGTAACAAATAATAAATAAAATAACAGCGTAAGTGTGGCTGGGATTAGAATACTATTACCATACTCTGGAGTCTCTGTCATGCTCTTTCATCTCACTCTTGGCAACCCGCTTGCCAGTTCACATCATAGTTTGAGGAAGATCTGCCAGGATATCAGCTACACATGAGAACAAGAAACCCAGGATATATTTTTTATTAACTTGCTCCCTGCATGGCTGTATCTCAACAAGACCTTTGAATATAGCTTGTGAGTACTGGCGAGTACAGAAAGAGAGTGCAATTTCTAACATTCCTTTCCAATGAATTCTTCTGGAAAAAAAAGGCCGATATCAAGGCAAAATACATATCCTCAAGTTTTTTCTGCTCTTTCTCTGCTCTAATCCTTTGCTTGCATATAACTATATTGCATATCTTGATAGAAAAGTTTGGTGAGGAGGTCTGTCTCTAGTAACAATTATCTAGATTGTAGCATTTGGTACTTACAGGAAGATGAATGTAAACTGTATAATAAATCCTGGAACTCACCCTGGCGTGGCACCAATGGAGTTAAACACAGCCCCAAGTGCTGTGATTGCTCCACCTTTGTATTTTATCTGACAGTTCTCTTTCTCTCCCTGGATTGTCATGTAGCCCTTTTGCTCTGTCTGTTCGCATTACACTGTAGCTCCTCTGGTGTCTCTTTCAATTTTTTCTGTACAAATGCATTCCCTGTGATACATTAAAATTTGTTCACAGAAGACTTCCTTAGGCTCACTGTTGCTTTGGCACACTTATCTTTATGCCTAAATAATTAATATTCATAATATAGATTAATGAATAGATACCTGGCCAAAATATTGGGAGCATCTACACAAGTTAATTTTCACAATATATGTCTTAGTAGACTGCCAGCATAAAATTTCCCTTGTGGAGGACTTCCAAATTCTTCCATAGCTTCACTGGTTTCAGCATTTATATCGGCAAGTGGAGGAACTTCCAGTAACATAAACTGATGGTGACAAAGGCTTTGATAAGGAAATGGATCCAAATTTGTGAGAAAAGACCGTACCTGTCCTCAGGCAGGGGCAGACAAAGAAACCATTACTGCATATGGCCCCTAATACTACAGGTTATATTACTACATAAATAAGGACTTGGTGCATGCTTTAGTTTCAAAGGAGAATTGGCAGGTAACATTTGATATGAGGATATTCAAGTTTTGCAACTGAGAAGTTAACATCTCCTTGAATAACTCTTTAGTGCTCCTCCTCTTTCCCCAGATGACTTTGGATGTGATTTGAGCTGACACCCACAGTTGTGTGTTTGAATAGCTCTATTCAGTGCTGGGTTATAGTTTATACGTCAGCTTCCCAGACCTAAAAACGATGAAACTCTTGATTATGTTTGTCAGCCCATCCTGAGTTTTTACTTTGTTATGAAATTTATTGAAAAAGAAACATTGAGCACTTGATTTCCCTCTTTTGAATCTCTTTTAAATGTTACAGAAAAACTTACTGAATAATATAAATTCCCCCCAAAGGATTTGTATCTCTCCATATCAGTAATAGCTTATAAAACAGAAAAGTCTACTTTAAGAACTCTGCACAGCTAAGTTCTCTCTTGCTAATCTACAGTTTTGGCCTCTTTGATTTTAAAATATATAAATCCAATATAAAAAGAATTATATGATCTATATACTTTCTACTGAAATTTTAAACATTTAAAATGAATGAATTCTGAAAGGAACAACTTTGAGTGTTATTGACTGAAAAAGCAGATGGTGCAAGGATACATTAGTGTCACAGAGCATTACCTTCATCCTTAGGAGCAGAGATGGCATCTCAATGGATGCACTGGGCTTTTTTCATCGCTTTCTAGGTGGTTCAAGTCATAAAACATACCCCCCCTGTTTCTTACTGAAGTTGTGTACCGAAGAAATTAATGTATCTCTGATTTACTCTTTGCATATAGATTGCTTCTCTAAGGGGAAAATTCAGCTTAAGGCTGATAAGTCATTTAAGTCTCACCTAAAACCTTAAAATAGAGTATAAGTATGACTTAAATTATGCATGAATCTTGAGCTAGCCTTTACAGAAGGGTAAACTCAGTTTCTTTAACCCTCATGCATTAGAGTTAGTCTGTTTTCAGTTATCAGGAGGATAAAGGTTTGGCACATGAAGACACCAACTTGTCTTTTTCAACTTACTCTCTTTCCAGAGGCCCAAATCTTTTTCCATCACATAGCCATGTCAAACATGGTTGTAAAAATAATTCCTGAGTTTTCTAATAACAATATTCACACTTATCCGAATCCTATTATAACACAATATGGAAATCAGTGCCAGCCCTAGAGTGAGTCCTGTAAGGGTCACAGTGCCTCGCCCCAGAGTCTGCTGTGCTTCCAGGGGTTCCCCAACCCAGAGAGCAGAAGCCAGGATGAGGCAAAGAGGCAGCCGTCTTCTCTCCCACCCAGCCAAGTTTTTTACTAGAAAAAAAACCTAGAAAAAAACATGAACAAACCAATAAAAGGGATCCTATCCATCCATCACAGAAATATATTCGATAAAAATAAAATTATTTTTATTACGGCCATTTTCTGAGTTCACTTTAAAGCAGTCTCAGGACAAGATATTTTGCCAGAGAGACTGCAGGAATATTAAATATTTCTCTTTTTCTGGCTTCACTCTGAGGTCACCCTTGCCTCTTATACCATTACCCATCTTCTCAAACACACAGGAACGGACAAGCCTGTTTGGGGCCTCACTGTGCGAGTGTGACAGACCCAGGAAGCGATCCCACTCCAGTATGACATTTTAATCTCTATTAATTTTCACCTACTTTAAAAGAGACTCCTCTGGACAAAGTTGAACATTCAAAGTCTGTGTAAGCATTCCCTGGGGTTTTCTGTTCAGCCAGACGCTGAACGTGTGTCTGGATGGCACCTCATGGAGAACAGCTGTACGTCAGCAGGAAGGAGGAGCTAGGCAATCTCACAAGTCTTTCACTGGTTTAAGTGCTGCTTCTTGATCAAGGTTAAAATCACTTATACTAAACTGTCATCTGAGGCTGGGCCTTGATCCAAGCATGCAAACCAGTCCACACTATCCTTTTGCTAAAGAAGATGCTGAGAGTGCAGGGACTTGCCCTCGGTATAGAAAAATAGTACATGCTCCTGGCTACCTCTAAATTTCTCATGATTTTCAGAAGAGAAGGCAGTATGCAGACATGCCTGTGGCAGCACAACTGCCTTTGGAACTGGGATGCACCTAGTCCAGGAACCCCCTAACCAGACCTCAGAAGGACAAACAGTACAGCTATCCTGTAGACATAAAGAGGGGAGATTCTGGAGACCTCTGCAGACTGTCCAGCCATGCTATGCCTTGCACCATTTACCTTCCTGTGCTAACTGGGAACCATTCAGAGAGGAACTTCCACAAGACTGCAGAGGAGAAGCACTTGTTCCGGTATATCTGTCATACCTGTCTTTTGTATCACAGTTGTGGGAATATACAGGAGCAATAGGGAAGAGAACTTTAATTTAGGACACTATTCTAAAGAATAATTTATTTGCTTTAGCTTCAGGAACATGCTAATCTATAATTAAAAAAAAAAAAAAGAAACAAAAATTAGCAGGATTTTTTAATGATGACATGACTTGAGCAAAACCGATGAGAAACAGTAAAACTGAAATTAGCCACCAGAGAGAGCTCATTTGGTTCAAAATGGTCAGTGGCTTCATTGACTTTGGCAAAAATACTGTGTAACTATGGAAGTTTACAGACTTCAAACATGCAGTTGTTTATGTATTACTATGCATTTACAAGAAGATGGCAGACAGGATTTATTTCCTTGCCTTTAAAGGTTTAAGTTGATAACACAGAAAAAAATTATCAAATGAGAAAGCGTTCCTACAATAACTTAACTAGTGGGTGCAAGATGATTCAGACTTGACGCAAAGGGTCCATGTGACAATACACGACTATAGCAATGCATATGCATAAGAGCATTACAGGCAGCCACAGTGAGCGCATTTGGATACTCTTCTCACTATTGTTCTAATGAATGGAACCAAAACAACCCCCTTCGAAGCTGCAAACATGCATGCTTTGAATAATCCATTCAGCCCTTGTCAAACTTGCAGATGAGCTTTTGGAGTCTGTGAACACAGGCTGAAAAAGAGCAGCTTATTTATTTAATATTGAAATGAAAGAAGACAAGAAGAGAAAATGAGGTCCCAGATACCCATTTTTTATGGGTCCAGTTATGACTCTGAAGTTGTGAGTTGCTAGTAAAAGAGTGAAGAACTGGGGAAAAGTCTTTTGAATAGACAGCTCTCAGAGTACCTGCTAAGCAAGCATGGACTCCAAGTAAGGCAGTTCCTGGTTAAAGGTAGGATTCATCTCATCTACTTTAGCCTTCGGAAAGTTAGGCATATGGTATGACCCACTTGCTAGGTTGTCTTTGTAGTCAGCAGAGGGAACAAGGCTCTCAGAGAACGTGATTAGTCCTGCCTATCTCAGGAAGGGATGAATTACTAATTCCAAGGGCTCATCTTTTGCCTATAAGGTCAGCTGTTGTCTCTCTGTAGATGATAAGCTTGGTTAAGATACCTAAACATTTAAATAGCTGTAATTAGTAGAGATTAATCCTTTAAATGCTCCAGCTGCTTAATAAAGTACAGTCTCTTCCTCTTCTAAAAGCTAGATTTGTCAGTGAAAGTATGTGCTACAGGTTTCAACTGATGCTGAAATAAATGTCAATGTTGCACGCTGCCTGGCCATTGTGAGTCCCAGCTTAGGCACCAGGGGATGTTAAGGTCCAAAATGTTGGTGAATGGTGGCATTCTGACTCCTATATTGGTTGGTCTTGGAGGCAAGGCTGTGTCACAAGTCCCATCTTATGTATCAAAAAAAAAAAAGCATGTCACATCGAATATTTATAAATCTAACATTTCAGGTTTGGTTTTTTTTTTTCCTAGTGACAACTTAGACAAGTGGAAATAGGCTGGTTACCTGAGCAGAAATTAAATGAAACACAGTGAGAAGTGGCAGGTTTCCTCTTCTGTGTGGGTTAATGAGACCCTGTAGGACAGCAAGAAGGTGGTTTTAACTGTTCTGATTAGCTTGACCTAAAAGCCACTTCATGATTCATACACAGAAAATGTAATTTAAAACGATCAAATTGATGATCAAATGCAGACTAGTTAACAATAGAGATTTTAAAATACTCTCTTCACAGCATCTTCTGCTCCTTCCAACCCCATGCCAGGTTTTATTGAATATAATATCCTGGGCTGTGAACAACTCCCACCAGAAATCTTGTATGTTTTAACACACAGGATACTTTTTCAGCACGCTTTCAAGTGACATCTTTAAATGCACTGGATATAAATTCAGGACAACCACATCTCACCTTTTTTTCTCCCTCCTTCCAGACCTCCAAAGAAATATTCTGTCTGGGGGTGTCCTGTGCTTAGCTTGCTGGTGCAATCTGTCTGGGAAGGAGGTTGCTGAAAGCCTTCACTGCATGGGAGGGCACTGCTGGATGTCTGCTTTGGGGACGCTGTCCGAGAAACCCGCTGGGAATTCTCTTGTTATAGATGAACACTGTCCACACTAGATTTTTCTCCTATTGCGAGCCATTTTTGTTGGTGGTGCAACTTCATTACTGATGGGAAACTACTGGCATTTTAATCAGGGGCATCTCATTCTAATGTAACTGCTGGTGAAAAGGGAAATAAAGGAGATATTTGATCCATCCTTCTAGCAAGGCAGAATTCTTCTTGTTGAATACTGCAGAGCCAGAGAGGTAAGACTCTTCAGATGATTAGAGGGAAGATTTGAAACTCAGTTCTACAAACAGTAGTTTGAAATGGAACCTAAGCTGCAGGTTCTGCTATAATGAGAGCAACAGGTTGGGCAAATGAGAGAAAGATGTGAGACACGTATGTAATGTAAATCAACGTATTAAGTAATCTTTGTACTTGTAAAGGACTCCTTTTATATGTGTTAGAAACATATTTGGACAAGAGATATCAAACAGGCATAGGAGTCGGTTCCTTTTTTTTTTTTTTTTTCCCATTAGTACATAGCCTGAAGTCTTTTCTAAGCCAGAAAAAATACATCTTCTTAATGCACTCATTGTCCTATAGCAAATTAGTAGAGATCATCAAATCATTCATTCTAGTGAAGGCCATTTCCAATCTATCTCATTAGCACAATGTTCAATCCAGTTAAAGCTGAGTCAAACTAAAGTGAGCAACTAATGGACTGAAACACTGCATTTTTTTATATAAAAGTTCCTGAACTCAAGAATATAATATCTCAGATACAAGATCAAATGACAGATTGTAGCATTTTCTGGAGGACTTTAAAAAATAGGTTATAATGTATCCATGTCTGATTTCTTCTTCTGGGAGAAAAAAAATGTTATAAATGGATTATATTGACAAGATACAACAAAGACCAAGTTAAATCCCAAGTAATAACTTGGGAAAAATGAATGGCTTTATTTGTATGTCTGAATATCATAAAAGTAGTGGTAAAAGGGATAACCCCACCAAATACCATCCCGGTCATATTTAAATTTGAAAGCAACAATAAACAGTCTGTAATCTATGCAGATTTTAAAACAATACAGGCGCTGGCACACATTCCTGTTTGCACCTACAATGCCAAGTTTACCAGCAAATGACTGTGAGATTTGTGTATATTTACTCATAAGATTCACTTGTGTAAGGTATGTTTTATACTTGCATGTGCAAAACAGGCACAGAGTCTCATATTTCAGTCTGGACATGATCCCAACAGTGCTCTGCTGAACTTCTGGCTACTAATATCTATATTGTTATCACAAACGAGCGATCAGAGTTCTGCAGGGGTCCCAGGACATGTTTAGCACATATCTACAGGCTCAGTTACAGGCAGACATTAGGTTCCTCTGCCAAGCCTGTGGGAGGCAAATGAAATCTCTCTCGACAAGCTGGCAATTTGCTTTGCCTGAGGTAATAGACTGTGCAATTCACTCTGTGGACATATGCAGGGTGGACATATGCATGACCATGTAATTTCTTATTTCAGAACTGTTGCTTAACTTAAATAGCTTTCACAAGAAAAAAAAAAAAAAAGCCTGTGCTGGTCTTATTAAAATTGTCTTGAAAATTGTCTTGAAAATTGGCTGAAACCGACCCTATAAATACAAGTTAATTAGTGAATAGAAGTGTGAGTGTGTTTTTGATCCAGTAACAGCAATATGAAAGAGATACAAACTACTGTACCGCCCTGGTGCCTAGCATAAAAAAATATGCTAAGAAACTGCAAAAGCAGAATCACAATAATGATGGTAGAACTGTAGGAAATACCACAACTTAGCAAAATAAATTTGCTTGGCTTATCCAAAAGTAAATTAAAAGTTTGATTTTTAATAAGTTTACCTCTAAAAAGGGGAACTCCTGCTCACTAAGAACAGTCTTAGTAGGGATCAAAAATACTCACTGGAAATGGAAGACAAAATTCATGTTGTAAAGACAGCACAGATTTAACATTAACTGCTGAAACAAGTAATGCTGAAAAGTGGCGATTTGCTTTCTGGAGGATATACTTTAATCAGAAATTATTATTGGGCTCTGATGTATTGGTCAGTGTAGGTGGTCACTTCTGGCCTTCAAATTCTGTGAAAATGAGTTATAAGCGCCTGGTCTCAGGAATGGGTAATTTAGCAATACTAACATTTCACTCTTTGCTAAGAGTGGCCAGAGTTTTGAAATGCTACAAATAGCAAGGAGGAGAGATGGCCACGCTCTCTCTTTAGCAAATTTGTGCAGATAAATCCTAACCTTAATTTATATTAGTGCTTTCTCTGCTTTCTCAAAACAATGTGGAGATCATGACTCATGGGTAAGATAAGAAAAGTTGCATCTCACTTTGTCCATAAAATATAATTAGAGCTTCACATAATAAAAGGTAGCTAGGGAGCTGGATTTTTAGAGGTATTTGGCACAATGTTTCTCATCAGAATTGTATTTAATATACAACTATAAACTTTATATATAGCCATGATATGTCGGCCTTCCTATGATCTTTGAAAATATGAAGCCATCAGTATACCTAGGGCTTAATTATGCATTAACTGTTCTTAGTGCAAAAGCAACTTCATGTTCTCAAAAGCTAATTTTATTGTCATAGCTTTCAACCTATAGCAGTAAGAAAATGTTTTTGTCCTTGAAAAACTTACAATGAATATTTGCTTCTCAATTTAAGGTGATTTTTCCTACTCATTTGTAACCACAGAAATGGAATGTTTTCCAGATTTCATTTGCCCACAGTATTTGTTGGTGAAATGTCTATTTTGTTCAAAATTTTACATTGTTAAAAGGAATCCTGTGAGAAAAGTAATCCTTTGAGAAGCTCTAGTTATAATATCAACGTTTATAGCTCTTTTTTGTTTTTTTTTTTTAGGGGGTGGTGGTTTTATTTTCTTTCAGTTTGAAGGAGAAATATCCTTTCTTTGTCTTCAATAATGACCAAGCTGTTTGTCTCCCTGTTCAGCTTATATTGTTTGAAATTTCAGGGGGAATGACTTACAGTTCAGAGGCATTAAAGTTATGATCATCGCAAGCTTTTATTTTGGTGAAATAAACACATTTCTCTGTTCTTCCTCTCGCCTGCCAGCACTGACGATGATAGGTATGCTGACAACTGTCAGGACTATTAATGTGCTTTGGAGAAAGACAAGGGAAAGGATATAGCAAAGAGCTCTTTGCTATTGTTAGAAAATTTCTTAAACCAGTAACAAAATCCAACAGGTAAGAATCCCAGTTTTCACAGTTACAGCAATTCTATCATTCAAATTAAATTGGAGGCAGTCTGCCTCCATGCTGGCATCTATCAAGACTGAGTGTAAAAAAAACCCCAAACCTCATAGCATTTAGGAATGAGATTTTCCCTGTGTACAAAGGAGTTTCTTGCAGTGCATGAAGTTCATGAAATTCAAGTAACTTTTTGAATGACCCAGCCTCCTGGTTACTACACCTGTTTCTGTCAGCAAACTCCAAAAAGCCAGTGTGCTGGAACCTCTTGTTCAAATTTCATGCTTCCTCTGTATTGCCATCAATGTGACCTTTCAGTATCTCACTACAGGCTTAATTGGCCTTTAGTGGACTAATACACCAAAATCTATAGGTTTAACTATGCCTTTACATTACTGGGCAGCTACATTACTCTTTATACAGACAAGATGCCCAGTTTTGCCCTTGTTAAGTTTTGCAGCAGTTCTCTTTAATATTGACAACTTTTTTTTCCCCCCACTGTGTTGCAGGGAAAAAAGGGCTGAAAGCAAAGCTGGTATTTCCACACCCGCAAGACAGACAGCACAGTCCGACAAGACACTGTGTTTGTGACAGACTGAAGAAATCTTGGCTGGATAACGCAAGGCACAAAACAAGCCAATATTCACCCTTCGCTGTCACGAAACAGAGAGATATGATATTTTTCCATATTCTACTCATCACATTGCCTACCTTAGTGATTTGTTCTCTATAGCAGCTACCACCGGTGTCAGTAAATTCTGACCTCTGTCATATAACAGGACCATGGGCTTTTGTAATCCTGGAACAGGTCAGGTATCTGAGGGCAGAAAATAAAGGTCAATTGTCTCTTTGCGTCATTCCTGTAAACCACAGTATTATTACAGCAGTCTAGGTAGTTTAAACCAACTATAAGGACAGATTCTGCCAGAGCTGCTTCTGCAGTTCTGAATTCAGCTCCAGGAGACAAATAAATACAAACAAATCTGCATGTCAGGGGCAACACACAAAGAAGGATCTCTCTCATAATAGCAGTCTGTTAAACTAGATATAAAATAAGAAAGGAAGGGGAATGGGAAGGACAGAAAAAGAAGTTTCATCCATTATTGTGTCTTCCTCTTTATAACTTCACGTTTGCATTAACAAAATGCAATTGAGATCATCATTACCAAAGAACCTTTAAAACACTCACATAATTTTTCTTTTCCCTGTAGTTTCCATGAAACAGATGCATGTGCATATTAAGTTATATTTTACGATTCATCTGGGGCAACTTAGCTGAGACATATCTTTTTGTTTGCTACAAGAACAGCCTGGATTGAATTTTTTTGGCAAATAAATTCTTAGTAAATGACAGAGTAAGGACTTTAGTTCCCAGAGTTGCAAAATTATTTTTTGACAGCATGGCAAGCCAAAGCAATACATTGCCAGGTTCTCATAAGCTATCAGGGTACAACCTTAAGGTCACATGTCCTGACTTCACTTAATGCATTAACAGAAACAGTCCCACAGTATGGAGAAAAATAGGTTCAGCTGTGGGATGGCAGCTTTAACTGAGAGTTTGCAGGCGGCTCTCAATGGGTTGTAGCTTCTCTCTAGCCACCAAGTCACTAACTTACTTTTGAAGCCTTCCTAATGTGTCTGAATGCTTCACTTCTGCAAGGTGATGCTGAGAGAGCCCAGACAGCTACAGCTGATGCATTTAGCCCTGAGTTTCAGCAGTAAGGCCATGACTAGAATAAAAATATGGAGGAGCTTCTGTAGTGCTACTGGGGTGATGGGCCACAGCATGCTGCAAGGCCATCAGTCCTGACCACTGCACAGGCAACACCTGGCACTAACAATGTGAGATTGTTTTTAGTGAAGACAGAGTAAGTTAGGTTGCCTTATATAACAAAGAACTTACAATTAGATAAAGCACAGCCAGCTGAGTGCTGGAAAAGACCTGGCTGGTTATTCTGTTGCTCAAGTTGTTTTCCCCATCTCTAGCATTAGCTTGGGACTCTTGAATAGCAGAGATATTCCACTCCATTTAATTAGACATTTGCAACATAAAAAGTTCTGCAAGCAGGTCTCCAACAGACAGGTCGTTAAAGTTTACTACAATCTAAAAAGGCAATAGGTTTATAGACCTTGTCATATATTATAGTGGAAGTTATTTTTTGTATAGTATTGTTTATGTAACAAGTCCCAGGATGCTTCATGAAACTTCAAGGCTCTTGCACTTGATGTTTGAAATACTGTGTATACAGTCATATACTTGGTCATTTCATTTCTGTTTTTTGCAGATTGCCAGATAGTTGTGCCACAATAGCTCAGCTTTCATTGAAAAATACTGACTTCTACTCCTAGGGAGCAAAGCTACCTTTAGTAACGCTAACAAAGTAAGTAGTTCAGAGATGTCTGAAGCACTGGTTCTAAAAACAGCGAGAATCACATATGTTCATCTCCCATTTATTGAACTTCAAAGGGAAATAACAGCAATTAAATAATATCTTTCTTTTACAAGTATTTCCTCAGAAACATTACAGAAATAAGTGTATCCGTTTTAACTCCCTTTTATTGTATGACTACGAGAGTATGCATCTATCTAACCAAGTGCCTTTTTTTGCTCTCAATAACATATTGCATCTCCATAGTAACATCATATAAATAAAAGACCATTTCATTTGGGAAATTCTATTTTTAATCAAATAATTGGTTCTCATTTTCCATTTTTTCACTAAATGCATTCAAAAATATATTAAAAAAAAGAACTTGTGCCAACTTTTAGTTATTGTAAGAACATATATTGTGGCACAGTCCAAATTACTGACAAGGTATGTAAGATCAGGGAATAATGAAATGAAACCACCTGACATCCAGATTGGAAATCACTCTTTTCTGTGAAGTATGCAAAATCTCAGGATAAAATACCTCAATTGTTAGTCAGTGCCAAGAGTCAAAATCATCTCGTCTCTCCTGGATGCCAGGGTCACCTGAAGTGACCATCTCAATTATCAAATAGCAGTTTTACATCTTCACTGTGTTCTTTGCCTTTGCCTTGGTGTGTCTGAGAAATTAAATCTTCCAGTGATTAAGGATCTTTTATCCTTTACTTGTACTAGCATAGGTCCAGTTGGTTTTATGCCAATGTTATCATTTATGCTTCAATAATTCTTTTCTTTCCCTTGTGTTACTACCCCCTCCAGCCTTGATCTATTTTCTCTAAACAAGCCAAGATCATTTTTTAACAAACATTATTCTGCCTTCAAATGTCATTACATATTGTCCATCTGTACTCTTCAGCTCAAATAACAAAAGAGCTCTATCATCAGACTGGTTAGCAGAATACCTTTTTTTTAATACAGGTAACCAGAACTGCTTATTGTGTTGTAGATAAATTTTAATGCGTGCCTGATTTTTTTTAGCTTGCCTGATATGTCTGAGTACAGTTTTTACTTTTTCTCTTCCCTATTACACAAGTGACTCATAGATATGCTGTGACTGTCAAGTTTTCCAATGTTTAACTCCACATGCAAAACTATTGCTTTCTTTCCTAAATGCATGGCTTTGTCATACCTCCTTTGTTCAGTGAAAAAATCTTTTACTTACTATGGCTAGATATTCCTACATTCTGCCATTATTAGTAATATTTGTTCTAAAGCCTGTTTCTGGAAGGTCAAAATCTTCCATAAAGACAGTAAATCTTCCCTAATGCTAATATTTCTCTTTCTAATAACATTATGGAGATCTTTATCCAGCGCAAATTAAACTCTAGGGGCCTAAAGCAGACATCCAACATTATCCAAACCTTTTTATGATCCTTCCTTAAATTGTTTTTTACTCAAACTTATCCATTTTATCATGTTATCCCATTTTTTTTAGCTTAGCACATTATGAATATATAATAGTCTTTCACTACCCTGCGTTTCATTTCTAGCTTTTCTGAACAATGTGTATTCTTCCTGTTGATGTTGCACCCTATTATTATTATCTTACCTCAGCTGGCTTACTCTAATTATATCTGTCTTGACACCCTGCACCATAACTCAGCTTCCTCACTTTTGTTGTCCAGATGATTTTAATTCCTATACTAATATTTCTATTGCTTCTCAGTAGCCCCATATGATTTGCTAGCTAGATTAGGGACATTTTGTTCATGGCATTGCTCACCTGACCTCTGCTGTCACCAGGTTTTTCTCCTTCAGATTCTTCAAATTACTCTTTCCTTGCAGTGTCTTCACTGACCTTCTGTGTCACTGCCTGTGGCACACTGAGCAGCCAGGGGTGGAGTAAAACAGCCCAGAAAATAAATACCCACTCCCTTCCTATATGAGAGGCCCCTAGGTGTGAAAGGACCTGCAGAAAGGAGGACAAGAAGAAAATATATTGAAATTCAAAATCGGTCTTTTCAAAAGGGTTTCACTTGCTTGTAAGCTAACTCATGTGAGGAGAGAGCTGGTGGCCTCCCCCTCTCCCCCACAAGGTAATTCACCTGCTGAGAGTTTCCACGGTCTCTGGAATTGGTCTCCTTTCATCCTCTGCTGTATAGGAGCTGTGTTTTTGGGACGATGTAGGTTTGACAGAGCACGGACTTTGATGTTAGGAACAACAGAAACCCAGGTGTTTCCCCAAATTTCCTTAACACAATGATCAAATATTGACCAGTTAATAAATGCGTCTCTGGGAATACCAGGCTTTCAGAAATTAAGCTGATGCCTATGATGCTGCATAATTTCATTGTAATGTGCTATTTTAAATTGTTGCCAGTAGGCAAAATCTTGCACTGACAGGAAAATGGCAGCATGTGCAATGGATTTTTCCCTACCTAGCATCCATTTTTCTACATTTGAAGATGTGAGAAAGTTGTTACATTACTTGCAGATATTGCATCGGCTATAGAGTTTTGTGTTTTTTTTTTTTTTTTAATTCTGTAGAACTCTGTGACAAAAATACCTTGAAATTCAAATGAAGAAATAAATTCTGAAAAAATCCAAAGATCTGACACTGGAGTAAAATCTAAGATTTGAGAGAAGAGGGATTTCTTAAAGGACTTGCATCCCAGACAGAAAAAAAGAACTATGGAGTCAGATGAAGGCAAAGAGAGAAGTTGTAGCTGACAGTGAGGATAAAAATGGTAGGATTTATTCTTTATGCAAACAGTCAAGCAAGAAACATTGTTTTGGTAGGAAATGAATGGGACAAATCTGACCTTCATTATTCCAGCTCCTCTGAACTATTAAATAGGGCAAGTACTGAAATAAGGATTAAGGCTATTTTTGCTGCCACTGGAGCAGCACAGAACAGTCTTAGTGGGGACTGAGATTCAGCCGTAGGACTCTGTTAATTAAAGTAGCCACTATTAAGATATTTACTGTCCCTAATAATCAGAGCTATGCAATTTGTACTACTGAGTAACCAAATCATGCTTTAGAAGTTCCCAATTGGCTATTACAGTCTAGTCTGTCAACTGTCATTTAGTTACAAAACCAATTTTCCATGTAGTTTATTTGCATAAACAACATTTTTTCAAAAAGAGCTTCATGGAAAAAGAAATCACATTAAACAAAATTAAAATTAGGTTAAAGTAATGTTAATAATCTGACAAGGTCCCTAAAGCCAGACTAGTCAAAGATTTTTTTAAAATTTCATGCTGAGTTTTTTTGATGTGTTCACCTCTCTAGGCAGACTTACACTGTGTTAAAAGAATGATCATTACCGCTTCTTGAATCTTGTTAATTATGCATGCGTGTGCAGGGTTATTTGTAATTGGTCCCTCTCCAGTTATTCTCTCATCTCTGTCTGTTTTCATAAAAACTTAAAAAATATCCATGCCGACTATCATTTACTCACTAATATCTCTCTCTGTTTATATATTTCAGGTGTCCTATACTGATGTGGCCCAGATTGGACAGATAGTATCACATTGATTTTCTTTGGATGGACAAGTTGCATCTGCCAACATGGTGTTATTGGGTCATCAACTGTTTTAACATGTTATAATCGTAGACAAGATAGTGCTTACAGATGCAATGAACTTTTAGTTTAAATACAGAATACTTTTCATAACTTGCATACATGGCTTAATATATTAAACCTAATTGGATAAGACAGAGACCTCATACAAGGCACCTGAGGACTTTTTCATAGAGTAAGAAGCCCGTGAGGGTCATAGTCCAATATAGGCCTTCAGTGAGCAAATCAGATGGTTACCCTTGCTCTTCACAGCCTTTTATAACAGTTACAGTCTTCCCCTACCTTCATTAACACTCTCTATGTGCCTTCACACCTTGTAACATGTACCATAGCTGTCTTTTCAAGGTAGGAGCAATACTTTAGTCTCCTACAGATAAAATTTATTTTATTTTCAAATAATATAAGCTTTTTCTCCATGTATTATCCTAGTATCTTGCATTTCACCCATGTCATTGAAACACTATTGTTTTCAATGAAGAAAATTCTACCCCTGAGGTACTAATCTGACCAAGATTGTAGGTTAGGCAACACTGCAGGGAATCCCATTACAGTTGGAGCGGCTAAAACATTGTTTTCCACTGAAAAAGACTGAAGGATGGGCTTGCAAAGTCTGCAGATTTCTGTGGAAATCTCTTTTAATGTGCACCAACTGCCCTGCAGGACCTGAAAGAATTGTTAACAAGTAAGTTTTAGATAATCTCTGATCGCTTCTATAAAATTTGCATTGCTCTACAATCCCTGGTGAGCTGTTAGCTTTTACATTTATAATGTCAGATGAGGTTTACTGGAAAAGGAGAATATTGAAGCTGCTGACTAAATAAATATAGCTAAATGCCCATGCACCTTTCTCCTGATGCAATGAAAATTTGTCAGCGAAGATGGCGTTTGCAGATATAGCAGAGTTGCAAAGAACAAGAAAGGTCTTAAACCGCCATGGATGGCTTTACCTTTGGGGAAAGAGAGACTTCTGGCTTTTATAGGATATTATTTTTTCACATGTCATTCAGCATATGCTTATGCAACCAGAACTGGTCTTGTTATTTATATTTCACAACATTTCAGGCCAGCTTTTTCTTTTTTTCCCCAGAGCTTTAGCTGAGCTGCTCTTGCTTGACTGCCTCTGAGCCTGCATCTGATTCCTGAGTGAATGTGCTTTCATTCTGCTCAGATAAAGGGCTTTCACTGCAGTCGTGACTTGCATGGGGTTGGATGTTATACCTTTCTTACGTCTAGACCTACGGAGATGACGACATGCTGATTCATCTATGAATAATCATATTGAGCTCTCAGACAGTCTCAAAAATAGACTTCTTTGCTCACTTCTGTTAACCCCAAGATGCCTGAATGATACTGAGATGTGGAAAAAAAAAAGTGTCATAATATGTGCTGTGTAGAGATGTACATATGTGTTGTAGATATGATGAGACATAAGAATAGGGAGGGGAATAAGTTTTAAATAAAGACTGAATTCAAAAACTGGAGCTTACGAGTCTTTTTTTAAGGACACAGCCAGCTTCCAGCTGAACAGATCATCCTTTGATTCTCAGTGCTGCTATTTTGACCCACAACTCAACACTGAGTCATGTGTATTCAATTCTGTAGTATTAATTTCTCATTTAGACTACTTCACATGCATTAAAACGTGGATAGTTATTTTCCTTTTTCTTAAATTTCTCTATTAAAGTCTACCATTTTCCTTGAATAAATACTTTTTTACTGAAATTAGGTGCTTCAGCATTGGCCAGTGAGGAGAGGGGGACACTGGACACTTGCTAGCTTTTATAGGGTAGTAGCTTATGGCAGGACACAGTAGCTGGGCAACTCAGAAACAGCTAGAAATCTATTTTTCCACCTCAGGCTACTGTCCCAACAGAATGAGGTGAGCCTGAACTGAAAGACATTTATTTCTATAATGTTTTCATTTCAACATCAACAACAGGGATAAACTTTCACAATTTGTCTGGGAGACTGATACGTGCCTTTTGCCTAAAAATATGCCTGAAGACATTTTTTTCCCCTGCTACTTCCAAGCAATGTGTCTACAGATTGATGTGCATCCTTAGTTTTATGCAAAAAAGTCATATGAGGCAGCATCTGGAATTTACTGTTTATGAATTGGAAGATTTTATCAGTATTTGAGACAAAAAAGGTTAGATATTTGGGGTGTCACATTAATTTTGTTATTGCTTCTCAGATGATTTATCTCGTATTCCTCTAATGGTCAGCCAAAATGATTGTTGTGTTTTTACTTACCAACTGTTACAATTCGTTTTAGAGTGTAGAAAACCATCTTGTGTCCAGTACTCTTCTATATTAAATTAAAAATTAGAATTAATGTATTCTAAAGAACTTTGAAATAAAGAACTGGCCTCTATCTAAAATACACGTTTCTGTGAGGCCTTTAGCACTGCTGATTTTTTTGTTTGTTTTACAGTTTACAGACACTAAAGTAAGGTGACCTTCCATCACATAGACTGCGATGAAGCTTAGGGGTGGCCTTGGGCACTGATATCAGCTGCACCTCAATTTAGTAATCTTATTGTCTCTCTCAAAATTAGGTCATCTGAGAGCCAAGTCCTAGTTCTTGCCTGGAGGGATATTACATACCATATATTTCTATACAAAAAGATTTAAATGGAACTCTTCACCCAATATTTGAAGAATAGACTCAGATTAACAGAAATCAATTTTTCTACAAATGCCAGGAAAGTGCATTATTACTTTTGATGAAATAATATAGTATCTGGCTTATGCTGAGATTCCATGCAGTGACTGTATCGCCCTTGTGTATATGAGAAAAATACAAAACGATTTGCTGACCCTCAGCTTTGTACTTAATAGCCATGTGACATATTCCATGAAAACTAGCATGTGTAAAGGATCATGTTATTATATACAGCTGTTAAAGACCTAGAAAGCGAACAATGTGCTACTGACATATAAATAATACCTTCTGTGCACAGTTAAACATTGGTGCTATTTTTGCCAGATTTTAAGCTCTTTTGAGGCCAACTGGAACAGCTGAAATAGAACATAAAAAAAAATGTTTTGATGCTGGGGCACAGATGGCGGTAGCCCAATGTGTCAAAATAAATGTTTCATTTTCGGTCTAATGTGGGAAAAATAGACCTTGTCAATTACTCCAATAATTGCAGGTGCAATAAATGCACTCTGTAGCTAAGAAGAGCTATTTCAGACGGGCATTCAGAGAAATTCTATGTATCCTACTTCCAACAGCCTGAAAAGGTAAATTACCTTAGGCCAATGACTTACTGCCTTTGAAAGGGCTCTAACAGCTGCAATCAAGCCTGAAGCTTTAATCCTTTATTTGGCACCTGAATTTCACAAACAGAGGATTGCTCCCTCTGAGAGACAGGCTGAGAAGGTGCTGTAGACAATGGCTCTGTTAACTTTAAATCAATGACATCTGTATGTTCAGGAAATTTAGAATGGCTTGAACAGACTTCGGTGCTTAAATGTTTGTCCAGATTTTTCTAGAAGGCATTGGTGGCAAGCAGAATAAACAGGAGAGTCAATCATATGTAGGCAAATTGTTTTCAGTGCTGACAACTGCCCAGACCTTACATGTCACTGGCATTGAATGGCCACATCAAGTTGGGTGCATCCACTGGTCTTTGCAACAGCTGGTAACACCCATCATTCTCTTGACTGTTGCGTTTGTAACTGAGAGGACAACATCTACCTTTTGAAAAGAGGCAATCCACCAAGACACCCCACCGAAATGTTAAAGTGCTCTGAAGAGAAACTTCCGATAACCCACAGATAATGCAGGGTGGGAGAAGACACCAGCTAGTTAGGGGACAACATTTAAAACGGCTTCAGATGCCGATACTCTGCACTGCTTGGTTACAGCTACAACGCAGGGCTTTGTCTGTAAAATGGAGCAAAGTTACAAAGAGTGAATGATAATCCTTATGCTACAGCACAACAGTAAAATGATTCACGTTCTCTTACCCAATATTTTATTTCCCATGTGAAATTTAAACCTGGTCCAGCTGGTCCAGTAATAGTCCTCACAGTCTGCGTGGCCAGTGAGGAAGGTGGGAGGGAAGAAAGAAAAGCAAAGCGAAGCAAAGCAGACTTACAGCTGAATCTAGAAGGCACCTCTCATTTTCCCAAGGACTGTGCCCTTCCAGGCAGCTCTACAGCTTGCTGTTCCAGAACTGTGGCTTTGCATTTTGTCATCTGCAGTGAGATTGCTGCATTTCTCCTGAAGAGACAGTATTGTCTTTTTTCCCGGGCACTGCAGCACAGAAGGCAATGTATAGTTTTTGGCTATAAGGGACCTGCAAGGATTGAAAAGCCTAAAAAAGCCTGTGAATGCTGTTGCAGTATTCGTTGTCTTACTCTAAACCACCTAATATCTTTCGTGCCTCTTTTTTAATCTGCTTACAATGTTCCATGAACCTCAAAACATTACTTTTCACTGGGGTTAATTCTGTTTTCTAGAAAAAAAATGTTTGGACCAAAATCCCTTATTTTAAAATGACCACTAGGGCTGATTCTCTGCTTGAGGATGAAGTGCTCAGTGTGGGTTTTATATGGGTGACCCAAGAGAGCGGAGTAAGAAGAAGGGGAATATGGTGAACACAAGAGGTGAAGAACAAAGTCATGAACCTGTAGCCTGAATTTTAGGCTTTTAAAACATTTTTCATGAGCATAAAACCAGGATGATAACTAAAACTCTGACCCACAAAGATATTTCAAGGAGAGCTATGGATGTGTAAGAAGGTCTGTGAGGTTTACTTCCTACATTCAAAGGGCCAGCATGAGGAGGGGCAGAAAGCAGTAAGAGTAGTAGACACTCCAATCCCTTATGTTTGTGAGAGGGACATTCTCCAGAGGGGCCACAAATATCAAACTGCTTCAGCTTCAGATTGCTGTGATAGCTGGCATGCAACTGCAGCCACAGAATCAATTCTGTCTACGTTCTGCTTTAATTCCAGATGGATAAATTAGGGTCAGCAAGAAATGAAGCAGCAGACAATAACTGCTAAATGACCCAAATAAACTAGGCCAACAAGAAGATTTCCAAACAGGGAGTTGTTAGAGCCACAAAACTTGCTAGAGGCATAGAGAAGTTGTGGAGCGAGTTAATTGTCAGCATCCCTCAAGTTACTATAGACAATTCTAAAGTTAAGGTTGAGCAATTCAACCTCTCTTATGTATGAGAAAAACAGCACTTACTCAAGAAAATTACAGCACTTATTCTGAGTACAGAATTTAATTTCCAAGGATTAATAAGTAAACACCTTAATTAATGTATGACTTTAAAATAATTAAAATAAGTCCTTTAAGAGATTTAACATCTTTTTCAGTCTTTTATTTGTCCTGAATGATCTTCAGAATAATAATTATGCAAGCGTTTCATATTTGCAATCTTCTGCACCAGCCACAGTCAAAAGAGTGGTTATAATTGAATTAAATTATTAATGATTTCTGCCTCTAATTGTTATGACTAGATAGACTGTGGTCTGACTCATTTAACTCTCAACTTGAGAAAGTCATCAATTTCTTATATGATTTATGGGGAATTTCCATTTGTAAACTACATGCATCTGAAATAATTTGAATTTGAACCATGAGGTTTCAGTTCTCTAGAGATATCGCACAGTAGTATTCTTTGCTTATAAATCAAGACATTTCCATGGAAGAGAAATTTGTTAAAAGGAATTTAAAGTTGGTAATGCATATCAGAAATATAATAAAAGGTCTAATTTTGTCCAGCCTGTGCAAAATTCTGCTAAAAATATCACTATTAGGAATCTCGTGCTTCTCTCAGGCTAATTTTACAAGTGGCAACTTCCCGTACCTCTGGGGAGGTGCTTACAATGCAAGTGAAAGAGCAATTACAGCCACTGAAAAAGCTTCTGAGGTTTTAAATAGTTCATTCCTTTTATGCAGAGTTGGAATACCTGTAACACTTAGAAAATTGTAGGTTCCATTTAAAACCATTAGGAAATACTACAAATACCGGTAATACTTCACATTAGAAGACATATTTTGAAAACACGGGTAGCTTGCTCAAAACAGAGCGAGGCAGTAACAAGTACTAAGTTGGTATCTCTCTCATGTTCTCCACAGTTCATTTATATGTGTTTGTGTGTATATATATGTCTCCACACATACAAATTATATACATGTGTGCACACGCATACATACACATATATGTAGTACATATATGTAGTTTAGAGCTATAAAACTCCTACGTGCCACTGAAAGGAAAAATAACCTCTCTGCTTTGAACGGTCTTTTCAGGTCAGCTTCATCCTCTTGTGAGTGACAACAGTGAGGCTCTTTCCAGAAAGGACTCACTTCAGGAAGAGACCATCTGGATGCTGTCTGAGCTGCACAGAGCAAAGTGTGAGACGGAGAATAAAACCCAAGAAATAGCAAGAAGCTTTAGGGACAACACAGAAGTTGAAAATTAAGAACTCAGGCAAGAGCTTTAAAAGAGAAATGATAGTTCCTGGTAGGTTTGCACAACACTGGTGTTTCTGGGGAATGTCAGCAGAGGACGTTCCCAAGTTGGTTGTGGTGCTTATGTTTCAGTATTCATAAACAATCAGTTACTAGGCAAATAAAATAATTACCGTGAGAAAGAGCAGAAATCATTCCAATCACTTTGCCACAGGTCTATAATCAGAACAACTCTTCCTATATGCGGATGTTTCACAACAAATAATATAGAAAAGCAAGCAGAGCTATGGGCTGCACAGCAGAAGCATTTTCAGAAAGGAAGAATAAAGAAGAGGACACCGTGGATGCCCGGCACTGAAGTTACACAACATGCCCGAGAAAGGACATGGGTGATCATATCGCAGGAGCCAGCGCGCTGCAGCAGGCAGGAGAAACGGAGAGGGTGGGGGGACTGCAGCTTAATTATCTCCCTGGATAAATCCACATCTAGGGGGAGAGAGAAAAAGACAGCAAAGAGCATTTCAGATCACAGCCATGACACTACCCTGTCAGCACGAGACCTGGGGCTGTCAGGTAAGCTGAGGTCAGCACTGAACCTGTGCTGCCTTTCCAGAAGGACGTGAAAAAGTGAGTGGAATAACAGCAACAGGACTGAGTGCACAAACCAAAGTCAGACAATGAAAAATAGGAGGATATGAGAAGAACCACCGTGCACAAGGCTGGAAAGAGGGGAAAAAAGGAAGATCTCCCAACACAGCCCAGGAATAGTTTCATCCTGTTCATCACAGCTTGAGGTGCACGGATGTGCACAGGTACAAATGCTGGGACTTTGTACAAATACCATGTGCAAAATCAGGGCTATCTCTACCTAGAAAATGCCAGTCTCTGTGCAGTATGTTAGGATCCTAACACACAGTTGCTTTACCTTTGTTTCCAACAGACTAAAGGCTGAATCATTTTACATTGAGATCAGATAAACATACCAAATATGGAAGATGAAGTTTTGGACCTAGAAGCTGGAATAAGGTTTTGGGAAACTTTAGAGATCTTCTATTTTTCTACTTCTGGAAATGGGAAATCTGGAATTATTTTATTTTACCAATTTTACTGGAAAGACAGAAAAAAAAGATTATAAGGAATGTATTCTAGTATAGGCAACACCCTGGGAAGTTTGCAAGGAAGGAATTCAATCAGAAACACCAAATTCTTAATGCAGCTCAAAGTTTGGCCATTAGGTGCTAGAGAGGAGATAAGAAAGAATTTGATTTAATGCAGACTGTTACAGGACGTACTGATAACATCTATTTAAGCAAGGACCATTGTGGTTTTAGTCAGAGGTTAATGGAGCTTTTCATTTAAAGCAGTAACTAAGAACTTTATAATGTTGCAGAGTATAAAGATTTTCCATTCAAACATGCACTTTACAAACAACCTGGAATAACAAACATTAAAAAGGCACTTAGACTGAACAGTGCCATGAAAGCCAAAGTCAAGGTGTTTGAGTGCAACACAATTTCCTAGGTTCTACATAGGCAGGCTGAGACACTGTCCTTTCTATTCACCTCTACAATACCCATCTGAAAGTAGGATTTTTCTGAGGCTAAGTCTACTGAACATCAAATATAATGTAAACTGCCTGGAAAATTTTACTCTGTAGTTCCTATAGCACCAAGGTAAAAATTTTATGTTTGAAGTGAAATGTATTTCTGAAAGATATGCTCGCTTGAGCTAAAAATTTCAACTTACCATATCACTAAGGAATTGTTATGAAGTTAATTACTTTTGCAGATTAAAGGGCAAGTCCTACTTTCAGTTTTCAGCTCCTGATCTCTGGATCTTTTCATACCTTTGCTGCTAGATTAAAGAACCCTCTGTACGGTAGTTTCTGCCCTGTACCTGTGGACAGCGACCCAATCACTTAACTTTTTTTTTTTTTTCTTTTTCTCCACAACTCGAACATATTACATGCTTTTAGCTTGAAGCATATTTCCAGTTTTCAGCTCGTCTTCAAGGCTACTGTCCAAACATTATGCAGTCTTTCGGCATCCTCTCTGAATGAACACCTGTGCAGCCCTCTTAGTCCTGCTCATCCTTCACTCATCCAGGGCTTGTGGTCACTGTCGCGCTCACGCCATTTCAGCAGGCACTGGTGCTCATTCGATTATCCATCACAACACCCTCCTCCGCTTTATGCCCCATTCCTTCTTCATTTCCACCCACTTTTCCTCCAGGTCCTTCCCACTGTGGATGCGTGCCAGGACGTGTGACCCCGCGCTATGACAGAAAGCCTCCATTTAATGAGGTTTGCAGTTTGCCACTTTTCAGATTAGGTTCTGAACCGTATGCTGTGCCTTTTCTGTTCACTGTGTATTCCATCTAGGACCCATGGAGACCGATGGAAAGGTTCCTGCCTGTAATTTCAAAACTCTACAGCTTATTGCTCTAAAGTGAAAAAAGTTTGACTAAAGACTGCATAAATTAAACATTTCCTTGCATCTAGCAGTGGTTACACAGGGAAGGAAAGCCTGTGCTGAGCCGTTCAAAATGACGCTTTGTCGGTCTCTTTCATCGTTTCACTGATTTAAATTCAAACCTCCTTATAGCCTACATAAGATATTTTATTCTTACTTTGTCTAAGTAAAAGGATTTCTGCTAAAGATTTTTCATCCTACAGCTCCAGGGCCTTTGAAATCATATCCTGTATGTTTTGTCTATCAGCAGTTTCCCCACATAAATCTACAACGAACTACGTAAGCCACTTATACCAGAGACTGTTCAAGTCATTCTGAGTTTGATTGGCATATCCTGATCTCCTTGGTTTTGTTAAGCAAGTTGAACCTTAATAACATACTGAGAAGATGAATGGGCTAATGAAGCAGATTGCACGATCTGGAATCATTCGCTTACAGGTAAAGTTCTGAACTGCTGACAGCAAGAGGATTTTTTTTTTTTTTTCCATTTTCCATGGTTACTTTTCGCTCTTGGTGCAATGCTCTGTTATGCAGCTGTCTGGCTCTGTGGTAGCTACATACTGAAGAAAAATAACATCTCAGTGTAATACTGATGATTAGCTTTTTGTGTAATTAAAAAAAAAAGTAACTTTCCCTCTTTTCACTTCAATATTACAAAAACATTTTCAGTGCATATCCACACTAAATGGATCCTTAGTCTAAACCAGTTCACCAGTGTATCAAAGGATGCAGAAAATATTTCCACAGTACAACTGTGTACAGCTTATTTTTACCCAGGGGAAAAGCATTGTGGGTGAAACGTAGTTACTTTCAATGTACTATAGCCCTTGACTGTATGTCACGTTGCTTGTGCTGTGCTGTCAGGTGGAATACAACATTGCTATAATGCTAGAATTAAGGCTTCTGTACTAACTCAGAATGGCTGGGGGTTTGTTTTGTTTTTTGCAGTGCTTAAACTGTTCCCCTTACTATCCCAGAAGAGATTACCTAGTCATTTAACTCTCTCCTCCCTGCTTTTTTCTCATATATGAATGCAGGGAAAGTTTCAATAGGTTTTACACAAGATAGAGAGGAACCAGCCCTCTGTACTGATGTCACATTCTCATGCCATCTTGTCAAGGGGACTGGGTCTTTCCAGCTTCTGGCTTGGGCAATGGGCTCAGGGTTAGCAATGAAGTGTGAGTTTTTGAAGGGAAGGGACCCTCCTGGAGCTTACAGCAGAATGACGTTTGTATGATAACAGGGGCTAAACCTCACAACTCTCTCCCAGTGCATAAGGCTAGCCAGCTGTTGGCTCGAGGAGGTCATTGTGCAGTGCCAGAGACAGAAGCGTGTCCATCCCTCATCAGCCACAGTGGCACATCCTACAGTTTGGAGGACTGGGTATGTGATGCCCTTCTCAGCAGCCCCAGGTATCTCCCCCATAGGAGGCTTTACAGAAAAGACTCCATTGCAGGGAAACATGAGATTTCTAGGCAGCCCATACGTCAACGTGAATTATCATAATTAAGGTACAGGCTTCCTATGGACGGTAATACAGCTGCACAGAGCCAGGGCAAGGACTTCTTGACTTCAGCCTGCTCCTTCTAACGCTCCTACATCCTCATAGTGATGGCAACACTTGGAACAATCATACAACTACTTAAATACTTTGGAAAAGAAAGAACCCCAAATAAGGGGAAGCTCAAAGGAAAATCTTTCAAGCCACTTCTTCCTTTCTAGCACTCAGCACAGGGAAGAGTAAAAAAACAGGGTCCATGTTATTATACGTCTGAGAAGGGTTTCTTTAAAAGTTCCAGAAAAAAAACATTGGAAAAAAGATGGAAAAGAAAGCTTACAGTGAAATGACTGGCTTAACTTTAGATGTACACAAAGCCACACATTTAAAGAACACTAAATGTGCAGCATCAAAGCCAAGGTGTTAGAAAGCAGCATGCACTCAAATAGTTAAAAAATAAAATCAAAAGACAGACCAAAGCTGTGAATGGAAGTGCCAAAGGCAACCTTGATTCTAAGAGTACCTCAATTTGGTGTGTTTGACCTTCAGCTTCACTAGTACTGTTTGAAATCAGTTGTCTTTTTTGTGATGTTTCCTGGATTTTGAGAGAGGACATTAAAAATACAGAAATTCTATCATGTGGCACATGAAATATCTGGTTAATCAACAGGTTTGAGCATCTGTGATTCATTACACAGATTTCTGACACTTATGTTAACAGAATAGCTGACAGCACTAATACACTGTCATTTTCTACGAGGACCAACATTATAAGGAAATAGCCATTTTGCTAGTGGGGCTTCAGATATTTAGTGACTGCAGATGAATCACAAAGCTTGGCTTACATACCCAACTTGGAAACACACATGGACATAATGGTTTCACCCTACTCCCCCATTATCAATTTGGTCCCGATTTCTCCCCAGCCTCCAAGTCCCTGTGTTCCTGTGATTCTTGTGATCCTCCTTTCCCTCCCAGCTTCAAATCAGCCCCCAAGCCATCTTGTTGCAGCTTCCTACTCATACCAGCCTCTCTCCTTCTGGTCACCTTGTTCCATTCAACTTGATCCACTGCTAGAAACTCAATCTCTTCTTTTTGGTTTCCTCTAGCCCAGCATTTGTCTCTCCTCTTACAAATCAGATATAGCTCCATCCTCCATTGCATTGTAGTGTCTATGAGGGGGAGGCAAGCTGGAGAGTTTAGCAGAGAACATGAGAATCAAGACTCCCTGATTTCCATCCTAACCCTAGCTGAGGGCAGCTGAAGTCAGTCATTTATAGGTCAGGTCCTTTAGAGCCCCTATAGCTTGCAGCAGCAGATGATCAGTGAGCATAGCCCCAGTCAAGGCATACGTGTCCTAAGAAGAGGGGAGACTTGTCACAGTAGTATACTGGGATATTTTTAGTGGCTAAAATTGGCATCTGTACTGAACTGCTAACTTTCTAGAAACAGCAAAAAGTGCCCTTATCTCTTCTTAGAATAGCCATACTTCCCAAAGTTCTCAAATACTGGGCCTTGAAGATAGAACTATTAAAAAATCACTGACAGGTATTATTGTGGACAAACATGATTTCCTCAAGCCTCTTTGCTGAAAACATTGCAGCCATTTTGGCTGAACTCTTTAAAATCATCCATCTGAGGGCAGTAACTGCTGAGGGTATAAATCAAGCTAAGTTAAGTTTCAGCTATGTTCTAATTAGCAGAGAACAAGGTCTTACAATGGAAAGAATCAGGGAACAAGTGACTGTAACTGCTTAGAGCTCAGTAACAAGTGGGCTAACAAAAGAAAGTGCTGTGAGAAGAATATGAATAATGTGTAAACCCAATCAGGTTTTATCACTTACTCTTCTCCCAGAGTTTCCACCTAACCCCAAAATAAGCTCCTGCTGCTGCCTTCCTCAGGTGTTATTGAGTACCTGGGAAACAAGTAAAGGAATGAATGAAAACACTATGCTGGACAATCTTGCTTGTGCTGCAGGTTAAGGGGAACAGCTGGAGCAGAGTGACAGGCTGATGGGAACAGCCAGTCATTTTGTTGCTCAGACTGCAAGGCACCACAGAATTCAAACACATCAAAATGTAAAGAGACAGTAGCACCTATAGGGTATACAGACACCATGTTTACAAAAAACTCTTACCTCTCAGGCATGGCCAGCTGCATAACCTTAAGGCAGGATATTTGTCTGAGATTGAGCTGCTCTAGAGTTTGCAAGTCAAATTTCAAGCCTCCTTGCAGAGAGTAAGCCCTATAATACCATCCTGAATTCACTGATGCTTGCTTGTTTGGCTCCTGAAAATCTCAGGTAATAGGCTGGTAGGATAAGGGAACAGGGATTCACTTGCACCTTCACAGACCTAGTAGCAGGGAACAAAAACCGGATGGTTTATATAGTCAAGGTAATTTGTAGAATAAGTTTTCTTCTTACCAATTCAATTGCTAATTAAAAAATGGTCAACTGGGTGCAGCAAAGGAAAACAGCCAACCAAACCAAAAGCTCCCTTCTCTGTAGAGTTAACTAAGCAAGTAAAAGCTGCCTAGAGCACCAAGTTACTACTGAAATTGCTTGACTAAAGTCAGCCAGCCAGCCTTTAAATCCAGCTGATGGATCCTGATTGATCCAGCTGCCTCCTACAGCTTCTTTCTGAACTGGAGGATGCTGGTACAGGAACTTGAATTTATGTTCTGGTAAGGAAGCTGCTGAGCTGCTAATGTCTTCATAGGCCTGACATTTCTTGTCATAGGCAACAAAAACTCAGTGAGAGTACAGGTGGTCTCCTTTACAGAGAACCATACCCACCCTTCTTTTTTCTGTGTCCATGCAAAGATTCTGCATTAAAAAGGTCACTGGCCTGATCCCGATGACAGCTCTTTTTTCCCTAAATAGTCAAGTGGACAAGTGTCCTGTGTCAGACAATCTCTTCATTGTAAACAGGCATATAATTTACAGAGGAAGCGACCTCCAAATTTGTGGGGTCACAGTCAGCTTTGTAAGCCTTAATAGTGTCTGCACAAGAGCAATTTCAGATCTTCAGGGTATCCAGGATACTTAGACCCATGTCCCCACACATGATAAACCTGAAGCAGCTTCATGACAGAGCATCCAAAAAAGTTTCCTCCAACTTGGGCTTTTCTGATTGTTAACTCCATTGTGCTATTTCACTCTCATTTCAGCTAACCAGGAATTTCAGGTAAGCTGACTAATTTTGCCTGGATTTGTCTGGATTTGGCAGATGTCTGTAGGCAGCAGACCTACTAGGCAGGTAGTTTAGGCAGAGAGCTGGAGGGAGGAGAAGTTATACTGCTTAAATCCACTTCCATTAGGTTTATCTGCCTTCAGCCCTAAGTGTTTGAGTGGATGTTGCCCAATTGCCTGTGTTGCCTATCAGAGGTGGCCTTGACTTTGCTTTAAGCGCAGACTTTGCGTTTGGTTTAGACAGCAAGAATGCTTTAGAGCTGCAGTGAAGGCTCCCTTGGCGGGTTAACATCTGGATGGGGTGCCCACAGGGTAGCTGGCAGGCAGCTGTGTGGTGAAGGAGAACGTGTGTTTATGGCCACTGACAGAGGCTGCTCAGTCATATTAGTGCAGACACAACCAACAGACTTCTTGGGAACTGCACATATGATCAGGCATAATGTGCAAAAATGTATGCTTTATTTTTTCACCAAAACTCTATATGAGGCTGGGTAGGAATTCTTCGTGTAAACAGTCCATGTGACAAAATGGAGTCACTTAGATGATCTGAAATTTGGTCATGAAAACTGGAATTTCTATATGCAGAAAAGAACACTACAGCATCAGAGTGTATTTTTATCCTGGCAGTACTGTAATAACAACCCTTCAGATTTCTGTTGATTGCATCGTTCTCCAAAAATTATCTTTTTTGGATGTAATTTCTCTTGCTTGATCTCAGACAGAAAGTGAACAGTAAGAATCTGTTCAGTCATTTTTATGTCATCAGTGAATCGCCATAACTAATGCTGACTTTGAAGCATGTTACATGTGTATGTCCGTGAGGAATTTACTAGGACAATATATCTCTTATACGCCAGTTATTTCATTGACTTTATTTTTATAGGAAAGAAAATCAGGTAAAGTAGTGATGGTTCACTGACTATAATTGACCAAAACCCCACAATAAAACAAAGCCAGACTCCCAAAGCATTGAAATTATCTCATTTATCTTAAAGAAAAAAAAGTCAAAAGCACAAAAAGCATTTTGGTCAAATTTGATGTTACAAAACATTTTTATATTTATTTAATATCATGTTCTCCTACTCTGTAGTTATACTGTATATTTTCTGAAAAAATAATATGCAAACAGATTATTGCATAACACATCTCTTCCAAATTAGCCCAGAAATATTCACTAAATTAATTTTTTTAACACAATAAGAAAAGTGTTTTAATATTTTACGTTTAAATTCCAGAGAGTTTTATCACATAAGATATTCTGTGGAAAGCAGCACCTATTTACTTCTTTGTAAGCCATTATGAAGATGGAACTAGCCTCTCAGACAAAATAACAGAGGTGATTAAAACACAAGCTGAATAAAGCAGCTCACCGAGTGGGTTCTTGCAGAGTGAGTATTTCACTTGGCTCTGTGTGTGGAGTATTTTGCATAATGGTCTACAGACCTCCTAGGATTTTGCTATTACAGAATATACACATACATAGTGCTGAGACACAGAGAAGTGGTATTTCACATTATGTCTATGCTTGCTTAGGGCTCACTGTCTATGTGGAATGAGTAAAAGTAATATTAAAAGAAAATAATTATTAAACAGAAAATAATTCATTATGCAAACAAAGAAAAATACTGTATTTTAGTTTAGAGACAGTTCAAGCATATACAGCATATACATAATAAAGCTCAGGCATTTCTTTTTTCTTATTAGCTGAAGAAGCAGTCATGAAACTGTTGTATATCGGCTTAAAACTTGACAACCACCTAGTGCATTCTTCTTGCTCACCTTTTAAAAATACACAGTCTGAGATGGATACATTGCACTGCTGGAGTTTACAATATATATTTCAAATTTACAAAAATACAGAAAAACAAGATTTCTTGCACTCAGATACTGAGCATTAACCCTTTGAGTACTAATTCCCACCTGCAACACTGCAGAACACATTCATCTGACTTACAAGTTTTTACAACATTCTAACAATTATAATTGTCATCTTTATGTACACTATTAGGAAATGTATTCCTACATATTAAAAAAAAGGTAGAGACTAATAAACTGCTAATAACAGAAAAATAATGGGTTGAAGTATGTGAAGATTTCTGCAACATATACACAGAGAATTGCAGACTGATGATCTCTAAAGGGAATTTTCTATTTCCTCTCTGCAGCAATGTAGCAATTACAGAAGCCTGTGTTAAGACATGACAGCAAACTTTCTCATGTGGCCATACAGAATTGTGCTTTTTCTTTTATTTATGGATGCACTGCTCACCTTCCACTGTAGACATTTTTCTCGCAGCTTTATGCTCCTATTCCCTTTCTGCGATCCATTATTATTCTGCACCCTTCCTACTTGAAAAAAGTGGTTTTTCTTTCATATAGGGATAATTATGATGCAGTTCTGTACTGTGAGTTGATGCTTTGTGTCCAGATGTTCATGAAAACATGAAAAAATTTCTTGCCAAGAGCCTTGTTAATAGAGAATAGTACTGACCCTGGAATGCCCTACAATTCAGCAGAAATCATGAACATAAAGAACTTCTCTGAAGGTCAAATTTGCATTAAAGGATGAAGACAATCTGAAATTTGCTAGGGGAGGAAATGAGTTTTCAGAAAGCAAGTGGTGAGATTAATAGATGGACTCTGAGAAGGTGTGGTTTTGGAAAATGACTGAACTTTCTCTTTCCTGACAACTCTGGACTACATTGATCATGTTAACTAAATAGACAATATCATATATACAGTGTCTCTGAACTAGAATAAGCCATTTTAAGAAAATAACTGTAGTCCTCAAAGAGTTAATGATAAAACTGCTCTACCTTAATAGATGTGGAAAGGTTATCATGAAAGAGCTTACAGATTTGTTCAAAAGGCATACTTTACAAAGAAGTGTAAAACTTGTTGAGACAATTGCTATTACACCGCACAGTGTCACATACAATGAGTAGTGCATGCTCTGTAAAGACATTAGAGTGGACCCTTATCAAAGCTATCATATAACCTTATACAAAGGATTGTGCCACTTAAACTAGTGCAGAGTGATTTTTTTTCTGTAGATTTATAATGCTCTAGATTAATATCAATAGGGTTTTTCACAGCCTTGTACAACACTTTTTTTTGTTCTTTTTTTTTAACACATGTAACACTAGAAAACAGCAAATGGTATATCCTGACATATGTCATGCAAAATACAACCAATACAGCACCATAGATGTAACAGAGACATTACCTAGCACTTCTCTCCAAGAAAAAGGACAGAACAGAGACTGTACATTACACGACTTTACAGGCCATATGCTACAGAAGATCTTTAGAGGCAGTATCACTTTTGTAGATCTAAAAAGCTTTAATTTTATAAAATCCTGTTTATCATTTCTCCCATAGTCACTTCTGATTAAAATCCATGGCACAGTAATAATATTTTGCTACAAAAATAAATAAGTAAAAGTTTAAGATGCTGATATGTTTATAAAAAGTGTCTGAAGTTACTACAGAACAAAAGTGAAAACAATGAATGAAAATGATCTATTTCTAAAGAAATGTTGTTCTGTGTAACAAAAGGATATTGCCTCCCATATTCAATTGTCTAGACTTTATTTTCTAATTCTTTCAGAATAATTGTATAATTTTCTTTTAAAAATAACTTCACTTTAAAACTGTCACTATCTCTCTCTTCTAGACTCTTATTAAGAAAATGGAAATAAAGATGGAAAAGCTGTACAATTTACTGATGAGCTACACAAATATGTCATCTTATTTAGTTTGGAATAAAAACAAAGATAACGATGGTTTAGGGGGAAAAAACACATTATGATGGCCCATGAACTACACAGTAGTTTCGTTTTTCCAAGGGCCAGTTTTGATATTTCCTGTACTATCTGAGCTGTATATCATGGCTTCATGCACGTTTCCCTTGAGAATTCCGTTGTGATTTGTCGTATTAAATGGCAATGACTGTGTCCGTGGGTGCATTTCAAAATGAGCTGGATGGTGCACAGTGTCACTTTCTGGCATTTTGGCACAACTATATATTACAGTACTTGCGTCGCTACTTTCGGGCTGGTTGACAGTAGGATATGGATCGCTTTTTGAGCAGCAGGCCCGTCTGTGACCTGACTGGCTATCATGTGTACTGTGGGGACTGTCTGTATGTGAGCTGTGGATGCTGCCATCGATACTTGAAGGAATGTGATAGGCATATTCTCTTTCACCTGCAGACCTATGCCGACTGAAATAACGTGGCTTAGTTCTGCCTTTCAGACATCTATGAATGTGCATATTGGGTCTGAAGGTTCCCTCATTGTGGACGTGAATGTGAGCTTCATCATCAAGTAGCTGATCACAGTGCATTTTTGCACAACATGGTGTCACAGGCGAAAGGCAGTTAACGTGATTTTGAACCGCTTGTAGGTTAGTAAGTTTGCAGTGGCTAGCTGCTGGATGATTAAACACAGCTGTTTTGTTGGGACATGGCGATTCCTGAAGACAAGGTGCATGAACTTGAGTGTCTCCATTGACATTAACCTTTGGGCGCACATTAACTTGGACAGAATAGGTGTTTCTTCTAGATGGGCAACAGGACCACCAGCAATGCCACACATCATCTCGCTTTGCACAGTGATGGATCAGGATGAAAAGCCCCAAGGTCACACAGAAGGCTCCGTAAAGACAGCTAAATATCATATCCAAGAAATGACCTTGAGATACTGCAAGTGCTCCAAAGGTCCAAGTGGCAGTAAACAGGAACAAAGTGAATGCTGCGGCTCGAAGCTGAGCCTTAAATGAATGCTCATTTTCCAATAAGGAAGAAGAAATCATGGAGCAGGTTGTCTGGGGAACGGCCACAGAGTCTGTAATATGACCATGGCCCATCTCAGTACTTGGCATTCTCTGCGGGTCTTCTGTCTTTTCCTTTAACTCATACTTGCGTTCAGGATGGCGCTTCAGTTGCACATATGTGCAGAGAAAGTAAACACAGGTGACTAGCACAATGAATGCTACTGGCCCATAAAAAGCACCGAGACTAGGCTCCCATGCCATCCAGCAACTGAAAACAACAAAAAAAGAGAGTCAATAACATTTTATAGTGCATGTTAGATGTGATGGACAACGGACTGATGTGAAACTGGGCTTTCTGACTAACTAGTATGACCTAACAGTGTCTCAGAAGTTCAGATATGTTCGTTGTGGAGAAAGGGAGTGTATCTTTAATATCCATTAAGCTGAGGTGTCACTTTCATATTTTTTAATAGAATAAAATGTCTAGTATAATTTACAGGATATTAAAGCTAAAAATTTCCAAGAAATGTAGGTCAGTTTAGAATCTAGAATTGCAGTGAAGTATAAGACCATTAATGTCAACCCTTTTTTCTACTATTAAAAATGTCAGCGCTAATACTTTGATTGAAAAGCAAATGAGGCATAGTTTATACAATCTGTGTGAGCAATAGAAATGTACAGATTTCAATGGTTTGTATCAACAAACATTGATACAAACTTTTAAGCCTGAAGATTGTTCATACAGTATTTTCTTGTTGCCAAAGTAGAGAACAGCCTGATTAAAAGAGAGGCTGAAAAAAGACTTCCAGTTGAACAGTCACTGCTTTCTGCAATGAGCGGACCCAAAAGATATATGCCATTTCTGAATTCTCCACTGTTTCTGAAACTCCTGGGAGTTAATTTACATCAGTTTGAATGTCCTCATAAAAATTAAGGAGATCGATAGTCTCTTTGTGATACACTGGTAGCAGATTATTGTAGCATGGATCATCATTTGCTAGGCTTTAAATAATATAACCATAACTGTTTTGGAGCAGCTTAAAGTAGTTCACAGGCCAGTATGAGCTGAATAAGCCTCAGTCAGCTGCATAATTTAGTAGCAGTCTAACAGGACTGTCCTGAGGATGAATGATCTAATCAAATAAACATGGGAGAAGAAAACACTTGTGGCTAATGAAATCCCAGAGGGAAACTGGGAGAACTTGGGTCAGGGGGAGAATGAATATTTGCCTCGTTTTTACTCTTCTCTATGATCAGCTTTTAGCCATAGTTACAGGAAGGCTACTGAGCTGGCGGTACAAGCTAGTACAGCTGTTATTAGGTTCTTATATTCTAAGTATTGCATGGATTTCTGGAAAGAGGAGTAAGTTACTTTACTTATCTGTTGGACTAGGACAAGAAGGAATGGGCTTAAACTACAGCAAGAAATATTTAAATTAGATTTTCAAAAAGTTTCCTAGCTGTTAGGATAATTAGGATAATAAGCTGTTGGAATAAAATGTGGTGTATCCATTATCGGGGCATTTAAAGCACCTCAGATAAATAACTGTCAGGAATGGTTTGGATATAGCTAATTTCCTGCTGGGTCAGAAAGACAGACCAGGTTGCCTGTCACGATCCATTCCAGCTCTAAAAATGACACTGTGTGACACTTCATACTCATTTAGGCGTGTGTGATTGGTTGCAATCCCTCCAATACAGCAAGGAACCTTCTGATATCACATTATTGTCAAGCCAGGAATCATCTACCACTTACTATAAAAAGGGCACAAAGAATTTTTCTCCCAGGCTGAGAACCTCTCAGCTAAAAAGAGGCAGCCTCCCTGGGTATTTATCACAAGAAACTGCAGCATAACTACTTTAAATTTTTAAAATTGGAACCTTAAACTAAAACACACACACATTTATTAATGAACTTAGAAACAGTCCAAGGAGTACATATTTTGCTGTCAGACATGCACATGAAAAGATTTCGTGAAAGATATCTGTGAAAATACAGGTAAGGTACCACCTATATTTAATTGGATAAGCAAAGAGCACAAAGCTACATGAATACTTGAAGTGCATTTGAAAGCTGCATATTTGATGCAAAGTGGAGAATGGAATGCTCCCCGGTGGAACAGTCTCTTGGGATGCTCTTATTTCAAGTGGAATCTCAGTGTGGATCACTTAAAAAATCAGTTCCGTAAAAAAAAAGTTCAAGTTTGTGCATCTACATTTACTGTACTAATACTATTAAAAATGAATAAGGCCTATAACTCACTATGCTCTTGTTGAGCTGTCTTTTTACTCAGTCTTATAACCATCCCTCACCTGTGCCTTATCTTCTGTAGAGACTGCGGTACCAGCTATTGATTGGCTATGATTAACATGATTAAAGAAGTATAACCTCTGTAACTGTGCCAAAACAAAAAATGTCTCACATTTATGAACATAAATAATTGAGTCTTTTAATATACTGTTGATTATAAGTGATTGTCTAATTGGATAAGTTTGAATAAATATATGAATATGAGTTGGGCCCTAGGCAGAGCAAAGAGTTAGCCATGGTATGTACTAATTTATTACCAGAATTTAAATTTCAATTACCTGTAAAAATGCCTTTAAGGAGTGAAATGCTCACTTACAAACCATTATCCTTTGTTTCCACTTTTCTTACCCAGAACATAACTAGTTTCAAATGTATTACAATAGATCCTCAAAGCAGTAACTAAGAGTGATGTCCTCCAGAGTACTAGTGCTGGCAGCGTACTAATATATCCATTAGTATGCCAGTCATTGCCGTGCTGATCTTTTATACAGAATGTATTTAACTTTGCAGTCTGATTCACTTTCTGCTACATTTTTATGGAAAGACTTATTGAACTTTATTGATATTTCATGTTTCATGCCAAGAATCAATAACGTGATGCCTGGACAGCTTGTGGAGGTATACTGAACACTAACACACTAATACACTACAGAGCTATGTCAGGATTGCAAGACATTGTGACTGGAATGTTTCCAGGTGGTGAAAATCCAAAATAATTGGTTTTTAAGGGAGGGATGGAAGTGGAGGAGGTGGGGGAGGGATTTCTACTTGTTCTTTTTTCACATAACTATTTGTAAATTACTTTAACTAAGTCACCTGAAGGATATCAATTCAAGGTAGATAATGAATTGAAAGTATTTAATTAACTAGTAGCTCCATTAAATGTGCTATCCAGTAGGTATTTTTAATATCCTTTCACTTATTCAGATGTAAATGAAGAGTAATTCTGTAAATGAAAAGTGATTCTATTGACAGTAATGGAGTCAAATTGGTAGAGGTGAAGCAGCAAGCCCCAGATTAAGACATTGCTCTTTCACAGCTATTATTTAATAAAATTTCATAACAAATGTCATCCCAAATGGCATGTCTGTACCCTTTATGGAGCCAGTTACATTTATCGGCAAAAGAAAAAGAATACATTTTCCTTAAAATTTTTATGATAATAGTTTATACTTACTATGGTGCATTGCCTTCAATCCCATAATTATTGATATTGGTTGCTGCTGTAATCCCACATATAATGAAAGGAACTCCACCACTAATCAGGTAAAATCTGTTGAAAGATAATAACTGATATTTTAATTTGCCTGACTTGTAGTCAAATACTGCTTTTTAAATAATTGTACCTTCTTGAAGTATTTTGAGTATACAATATTGCTGAAATGTTAAACATGTCCCTAAAACCAGAAAGCAAAGAATGAAGTATTGTCACAATAAACACTGTACTTGATGAAGCAAGCTGCAGAAAGCTTAATATTTAAAATTAATATGGACCCACTTTTAACAATCTCTTGACTTACGTCTTTAGTAAATGTAGTTACTATTGCAGTCATATGAAGAACAAAACCTTGTCTAAGGAAAGAACCTACATCCCACATAAAGTTATTCCACTCACCTAGATATTTATATTTAATAGTTATTAAATATGTAAGCATTATAAATTAAAAATATGCAGACAAAGCACCTGTATTCACTTTAACCTGAAAATCTTCCCAGGGAAATTCAGTGAAATCACAGAAACATTTTCCTAATTCCCAGATGACGAAATTAAGTTCAGTTAGGCAAAGAGAAAAGGGGCAGTCCACTTGGCAAAATTTTTTTTTCTGCACAGAGGAGCAATCTGGAGAAATCAGGAGGATTAAACATCTCTTTGCATATACCACACTTTTCTTCACTCATTCAATGCCCAGCCTTGCATTAAAATGTGAAGGGCCTCTAAGACTTCAGCCAGATCTCATAAATATCCAAGAAGAGTGTTAAACTAAGTGTTAATCTTTCTGTAAAGACTTGTATTCTAAGACTGAAAGTACATAGTTTCACACCCCTTTAACCAGTTAAATGCCATTGAACTACTTGGAAGCAGCAGTCATTCCAATGTATTATCATTAGGCTACATTAAAGTCCTAGGGGATGTCTTACTGAAGTAGACATCCTGCATGCCTATGTCCAAATTCAGCAAAGTAAACCATCATCACATTTTCCATTTATATAAGCAAAACACAAAATTATGCATGGAGTACAGCACTTCCACGGCTGTGGTCTCTGAGGTGGAGAGCACGAACCCCGGTGTATGTGAGGCTACAGCTGGAAGGAATGCTGCTCAGCGACAAAAGGGAAAATGTTCCACTGCACCTAGAAGCTCAGCTGGTTCTCTGAACATCCTGACTCATTTTCTGGTTTAACCAATGCTCTTCTGTCAGTAGACAAAATTAGTTTCTTTTCAAGCCACTCCTCTGGTGCAGGAAACAGTACGCAGGGATACAGATGCTTCCCAGTCACTGCTATTATGTTGTCCATCAGGACTAAGAGGAACCTGATAATGTGGGGGGGACATTCTGACCAGAATCTGGCCACTAGTTTTCAATAATGTGTTATAAATATTGGGAAATTTCAAAGTCATTGCAAGGCAGGATTTTTACAGAAACAGAGTTATAGTAAGATTAAATAAATCAGCATTTAAATCAAACCCAGAATTACTGTTAGAATTTCTTAACCTCTTTTCCCCATCTCCTTCCGAAGCAGAATTAGAGGCCAGGCCTCAGAAAATTTCGTGTTAACATTTACAGTCAATCTTTCTCCTAATGGTCTAAGCTGTAAACAGAGCAGAGAACATCATCCTCCGCATTCATCAAAAAGCCCTTCAGATTTTATAACTTCGAAGTCATTAAGTATATATTTTTTCTTCAAACTGGGCTTATTCTATAGAGCTCAACAAATTCCAATGAACAAGCTGCCTCCTTACAAAATCCATTCATTCACTGCAGTTTAATGATTGTACATATCTTTTGACTTGAGCACATTGAATAAGCTAGTTTAATAGCTTATTATTATTTTTAACAAAGACATGTTCACTGACATTTTTGAAATTCAGGAAATGACTAGGGTAAGCAATGAGGCATAGAAAAGTTAGTCCCAATTCATCTAAGAAATAGTAAGGAGCAGAAAAATAGAAATACAGAAGCAAGTATAGAAAACTGCACTTCAAACTCATCTGAAGTGATTACACCATAGAATTTACCTACAATGCAACCTGTAATTTCATTTTTTGCAGTGCTGCCACTTTTTACAGATTGGATACATACATTTAAATCATATCCTTATCTAAAGTCTCAGACAAGCCAGTATTTGGGTGTTAGATAATCTACTTCGTATCTCACACTTTCAGCAGGCTGCTGAACACTACAGCAGTAGCGTCAGATGTTCTGGAAGCACTTAGCTACACAGTGCTTCAGAAATGTGGCAAAATCTAGCCAAATTCCCATCCTGGCTCATTGCTAAGATAAGAAAAATACATTCTAGAAATGACATAAGGTGAAGTCAAATGGTTTCAGTGTACCTGAGACGCGCTGTACTGATACCCAGCACAGCACACTGCCTGCCCTGTCTCATTGAAAAAAAAAAAAAAAAAAGTAAAAGAGCGACTAGAAATGACAGCGTATACAAATGATTCTTCATTGGTGGATTCGGGATTCCTGAAGGGTGAAGGGAAAAAAAGTCTGCCAAATAGAAGAAAAATCAGCAAGACAGGAATGGGATTAAAATAGAATGAACAGAAAATATAATCAAAGAAATGGAAGTTAAATTGTAAGAGCAGGAGTGCATACTCTTGACCCATTTATGTGAGCTCATGGATACCTTAAACAGTATATAAAGAAGAAAAGACCACACTGGGAAGTCACCAAAGAGAAGAAGCATTGTTCAAGAAGATCCATATAGGTGTTAGTTGTGAGGAAGTACCCTTACAATTAAGAAATTTAGTCCAGTCTTTGCAAACATTAGTTTCTACACAATCATTAGTTTTTATCAGTTTATTCTTTTTCACCCAGATGAGAAGATTAGGACCAATAATTTTGAAGAAAAAGCAGAAGTAGAATTGATAGGGCATGAATAAAAAGTGAAGAAAATGCAGATAATAAATAGCTATGCCTCATACTTATAGAAAACCTTTTATCTAAGAGAATCGAAGTGCTTCATAACATTAATTTAGTCTTACAGCCCCCTGTGTGGTCGATAAACATTATTATCCCTCTTGTACAGAGGAGAAAACAAGCAAGGAGAGATTAAGTGTTCAAGGTCACGCAGAAAATCTGTTTCAGAACCAGACTTCTTAATTCCCATCCTATGGTTAAACACAAGGCACCTCTCTATTACTGTAAATGAAGGGACTGAGCAAATCATGGCATCCAGGAGTTTGTCTCCAAGCCTAAGAAACACGATTGCCTCTCTGTGAGTTCAAGCAGGAGCAAGAAGAATATAATCTTATCTGAAGGATCCCCTGGTTAGGGTGGTTCCCTCCCAGTAATTCACTAAGCCTTGCCAGCGACTGCCTGTTACTCCCCACAAAGCCTGACTTGTGGAGGAGGAGCCCACGTGTGCTACTCCCTGTGCAGCCCTAATACTAACATCCACTGGTATTTTGTATAGCGCTGCCTGGGCATGTAGGCAGAGCAGATTTTCCAGACCAGTTAAAGTGGTCTGAGTGTAAGGGTCGTAACTGGAGAGACGCTGGGTTCTGCTGCTTTTGCTGCTGCAGCCAACTTTGGGTGTCTTTCAGCCATATGAAAGCAAAAGTAAGGGGCAATGCTCCTGTCCAGTGATGCTCATTCACAAAACAATATAATAAAGCAGTACTGGCAGGATGAACCTTGTAGATGGAGCAAGTACATGCTTTTCAAACATATTTCCCCTGCCCCTCAAGTATATTTTCTTATTTTGAAAATAACGATCGACCTTTTTCCTACACTGTTTGCCTAACTTACATTTACTACTTCCTCTTGTGACTATCTTTTGGTTTTAAAGCTTTAAAGGTCTATATCTTTTCGTTCACTAACCAGCTTTTGTCTTCCCATTACCTTTTCTACGTCTGAGTTAATTTTCTAATTCTTCTCATTAAGCCAGTGGGCTGTCTCCTCTTCACAAAAGAACATGCAGTAACTCAGGACCCAGAGCCAGTTTCATCTACTTGTGTTACTCTTCTACCATTCAAGAATGCAAACGGTGATACTCAGGCTACCAGTAACGAAACTCTGTAGGCAGCAGTAAGAAGACAGAAGAACCCTGCTCTGACAGATTTGACTGTTACGATGGAGCCAGCTAACACAGAGGGTTTGGCTGTAGTCAAGATAGCTGTGCATGCAAATCTTTAAAGACTGGGAAACCACAGGGAGGAAATTAAAACCTTTTTTCAGCTAAAATTTGATCTTGACAAGCAGTTAATTTATATAATATTTTAAAATTGTTTTACAGGGAAAACTGTAAACTATCTGTGGGATGATTTGGGGCTTTGAAGCAATTGCCAAGCTGTTGCTTCTATAGCCCTTGGGTAGAGTTTTTAAAATTGTACATTGTTGTTGCTGGTCACCCAGGGATGTCCCGATGATTCCTAGCAGGCTTTCATATCAGCGTACATTTATTTACTGAAGCTCATTCTATCACATCTTCAGTAATATTGTTATCCAAGCTAATTAGATTAAAGCTAGCCTGGTAGGCCTCAGCATGCTGCACTTGCACCTCTTAGCTGCAGTGTAGGCAACACCTACAGCCTGCAAACTGGGCTATGCAGACACGCTTAAATGATGTGCAGTAATTTGTGGAGGGAGGAATCATACTCATTGAGCATTAGAGGGAACGCCTAAGTTCCTGCTGCAGCTGCCTGAGACCAGTAAGTACAATATTTTTATTACATGCACTGACACAAACACAAAAAAGCCCCAACAGAGCAGCAGACACTGCTTGAGGTGATGTCCCTCTGTTGACATCATGGCTTACTGTTTTCCAGCTTCCTTTCAGCAAGAGCTCTTCTTGTAAGGCAAACCCTACCACAAAATACTGGGAGCCACATAGCCAATCTGATAGAAACAGGATAATGTCAGCAAGAATGACTGCAATAGCCTGCAGGCAGCATCCATTCTGCTAACTTAACATACAGTATATTCTTCTGAGTTCATTTCCACAAATATTACTCAGTAAGTCAGCAAGTAAAAGGAGAGTTCCTCCCAGTGATTAATTTCTTGCTTGAGTGTCTGGCTATTCTCTAGCCCAAAATTGTTTCCAGATTAAGAACCTTGACTCTGGAATGAATTCTTCCAAAAAGGACCAGACCTTGGCTTTGTAGGTGTAATGCAAGCCTGATTTTAAGGTTGGTGGTTTTTTGGGGTGTTTTTTTTGTTGTTTTTTTTTTTTTTTTTTCCTGCAGAGGTTGGCAGAATGGCAATGTATCAGGAAGTGATTTAATAGCTTCAAATAGTCTTTATTGCAGACATTACTTGATTAAAATGTATGTATATTTAAAAGTATTCCTCTCTGCATGCACAAGTCTAGAAAGGTACATGTTAGATATATCAGTGAAACATTAATTTCTTTCCTTTTCATCAGTACAAAAAAAAGATTTATCTATTTAGCTCTACTTACTTCTAGGGCACAGTTCATACAGGAAGAGATGTCAATCTATTAGCCACTTGCAAAATAAATATGAAAATAAAAGAGGAGTCACAGCAAGATGACTTTCCCTTTTATTTTTCCTTGAGCTGGGATTTGATTTTAACATCTTTGTAAAATAATCCATACAGAAAATGGTCATTAACTTCTGAGCTAACCAGATGCCACAGTTCAAGTACCCGACAGGCAGGCAGGCAGACAAGTAGCTGCTCTGTAGAAAGCTGAATTTATGAACCTGATTTTCAAATTATTGTTCCTGAATTTTTCATGCATCACATCATTTCATAGTCCTTTTTCCTGGGAATTTTGATAAAATAAAAAGAAGAGTTTGTAGAAATAGTGGGATTTTGAAAATGAACTTTTCATTTAAGAAAAAAAAATTATCATTTTGAATCCTATTCCCAGATAGTCTTGACTTATGAACATATTTACAAATACCATGTTAGTTTTGCTTCATGGCCTGGCTGAAGAGAAATAGCCTGTATTTCTTAAGTGCTTTTACCCTGTCTGCAAAGTAGAATATAAACATGAAGAATACACTAGAAAAAAAAAGGAAAAACAGTCTACTAATAATGCTAAAATAAACTTTAATATTGCAAGCCAGACTCTAAAAGGTAAATAATAGCACAATTAAGAGTTGTGTGAAAACTCTATTTAGCATGTTTATGTGGCAATATCGTTATTCTTTTTAACTGCCTGTTAGCAGTCCGTTTTTTTTTTCCATAAAGCATTTCACTCATTCAGCATGGAAGGAACAAAGAGCACTGGACAGGTAGTTATTCGTTTTTATATATATCCCATCTTTCTAGATCTTATTGCAAATTAAGAGCTTCACAAACATTAATTAATTAATCTTCATAATGTCCTTGTGAGAATATGTATAATCTTCTCCATTTAGAGGCAGAGACTAAAACACAGAGAGCTGAATGACAAAACCATTAAGAAAAGTCTCTTCAGATTTGTTTGCTCAACTTAAGATGCCCAGGCCTCCATTTGATAAAACTAGGCTCTAATTTTTTATTAAAATTGGCCATGACATAGGAGTTCAAATACTTTGCTGGATCTGCCTTTAGAGACTCATAATATGGGAAACTGGGCAATAAAGTGGGAGAATGGTAGTCAGCGTCAGAAGACATGAAACCTCACCTATCAAATGGCTTCAGAAACACTTGCCTCTCTCATGCGAGCCCATTGCACTAGATATTCATGCTGAGCTTCTCTTCCTTTCTGTCTATATCAGATGTTGTCTCATGCATTGCCATTTAGGTAGCGTGAGAGTTTAGGCCCTGCTAGTGGAGGAAGCCAAGAGGATGTGCTGAAGCTATTTCTATTCAACTTCCTTGGTTAGCAACCTTCATGGCTAGTGTAGCTGTATGTCTACTTCAGTATTTTGCAGATGAAAAGGAATTTACAGACTGGCAGCACAGTTGCATTTTGCTGTACTATGACCCTGTCAGACAGTCTGAGCCAGCAGAGAGGACAGAGAAACAAAAATACATATACCAAAAAAAAAAAAGAATTAAAATTTAAAAAAGAATTCAAGAGCTCAAAAAAAAATGTTTAGAGAAAATTAAGAAGAAAGAGAAGGGAGTTTCATTTACGTAGAGCTAACTGTATTGTCACTTGGTGAGCTAGACCAACTTGAAGAGCCATTGTATCTAAGAAGCAAAAGACCTTGCCTTTTATTTTTCTATTTTATTGGACAATGCCTTGGGGGCTGTTGGAAATCGAAGAGAGAGATGATTCTTACAGTGCATTTCATGCTGCAGTTTAGCTCTATTGACTTCTACACCTGCTCAGGCTTAATAAATAAATAACTTCAGTCAGGGTAAGGAGGTACTTATGCTGAATGTACTTCTGAAGGAAAGAAGTAAATAAAATATTAAGCAGTATGGAGAAAGAAAATATATTTATTAGCACTTCTTAAAGAATCTATCTATATTTTTAAAAGTTTGAAAAGATCATGGAGATCTCAGAGAGAAAACTGTTTTTGTTAATGCTTCAATAGAAATAATAGGAAGACAAATAATACTCATGCTTTGAGTATTTTCTGTTTGCACAATCATTTTATCCCTAGGGAACACAACAGGCCTTTCAGTTCTGTTTCCACAGATAATTTCTAGAAGTAAAATGGCTGATACCCTTGTTCTGAGCAATTCATTGCTACCTCATTTTTCCAGGCATTTGACTATGGCGTAGAGCTGTTAGCCGAAATTATTTTGCAGTTCCAGCCTACTGAATCAAACACAACTGCTTCACGGAGCATTGCAGTACACCTTTAGAAAGTCAATTACCATCAAGATGTCCTTCTGCCTTTCAAAGGGGAGAAAAGGACCATTAACCTATCAACCCTCATCAAGACAAGAAATTCTGATAACAGCCTATATATGACAATGCCATTTTATATAATATGAAAGTGAAATGAAAAGTAAAGCATGCAAAGATAGTAAGTCCTGTACCCTTATATTCTTATGTATTTAATACTTGATTCACGTTATATTAGTATCAATGTTTTATGACTGTCAGTAGAATCACCTTGAATTTTAAATAGAAAATATGGATTTCTTTGGTTTTACTTGATCTAATATTTCATTAAGCCTGCCAAAGGAACCAAATGAAATGACTAGCAGGAGGAAATATATTTTAATTTGGATCAACTGTGAAAGTCACTGACAGGGGGTTCTGGTCTATGTTCTCCTATGACTAAATTATGAAATAATGTTTTTTAAAAGGAATTTATGTCAATCCCGTATTTTATTATGGCAGTCACCAATGCAACTCCCTGAATCCTGCTGTGTTTTATGCATTGTTGAGTTCGACACTTGCTTCGTAGGCAACATATTTTTTTGTCAAGAAGAATGCTTTTTATTCTGCAGTAATTTTTTAAAATTTCAAACAGACCAGTCAAGTCTTGTTTTGTAATTTTTACATCACCTGAAAATACACTATTTTCAACTTTCACAGGAGGAGAACCTTTGGAGAGTTGTTTATTCAGAAGTTATTTATTCACTACTTGGTATATTTTTGGTTTTAGGTATGAAATCTATTTGTTGTATTAAAAAGAGATATTCTGAGACCTTTTTTTTTATTGTGAGCTGTATTGCCAAGTTAGAGCTGAATAATTTTGATTGCATGAGTTTCACAGGTAATATGCGAAACTGTCCATTTTCTAGAGAATAAGTCTTTTAGTTTTATTTTCTGTTAAGTTCTTTTGTTGTACATGCACAGAATGATTCAGAAGATATTCATGACCAAGCAATCGATGTCATAAAGATAGGGACTTTACTGGTAGACCCAGGTGGCTTGTTAGATTTGCTTAGCTGAGCATTCAAGACAGATGTGTGCAAACAGACAATGAACAGAGAATACAGGAACTCCTGGGAAATATCTCTAGGGAGGACACGTTAATTCTCCCAAATTCGTGTCTTCTTTTCCTTTTATTCTTATACAAATCAATGACCTTATATGAAGGGCAAGATTTTTGCCCACAGTGCCAGAGGGAGCTGAAATTGTTTAGAAGAAAGAGAAAAAGACAAGAAATACTTCAGAGATGTGAACTTCCACAAAAACTACATTGTTAACTTGCACATTTTTTGCAAGCCTTGTATCTTGTGATGCAATATTAAGCCCCTGTTCCAGAGGGCAGGTGATAAAGAATCTCAGCTTTCTCTACTGAACTTTTATGTGGGCACAGAAACAACTGAAATCTGATTTCCTACAGATTTTGTCTTATGATTGTCTTTTGTGTATAATACGGTACAAGGTCCTCTTGAGATCTTTCCCATAGTTATGCCATCTCTCTATCATCTCTCTATCATCTCTCTATCAGCCTTCCCTTATTTTGAGATATTTATCTTTGTGATTCACCTGCTCATCTAGTCATGTGAAACTTACAGGAGCTGAATGATCTCTACCTATCTCAGGTTGACTAGCCAGTTATTAGACAAGGAAATTCTCAATGACAGTCACATATTTAAACAAACTGTTTCTTTAAGGAGATCATAATATAAATAAGAATAAATTTCCATTTTTCCATTACAGATAATTATAGACAAAATGTGAAAAATGTGAACTTTAATGGTTCAAAAACTAGCAGACAAACAGGAATCTTCAACTCACTGTTTTCAAAAAATGTCCTGGTTTTTACACTAATACCACAATTTTTACTTTAGTTTACTGATTCTTAAATGATGAATGTTGGCATTACTACTTGCAGAGAAAAACAGTAGCAAGAAAGCACAACTCCAACAAGCTAAAAAGCATTTTTATCTCTTTGGCTGGTCCTGAAACATTTCAAGCATCTTATAAAGCCTGTTTGATTGATACAGGCCATTAAAATAACGTGTTTAGGAAATGTAATGTTGCCCCATGAAATCTGCCATTTCTGCCCCAAAAAATTGCCTTTCTTCAATGAAAATGAAAATTACAGCTTCACACATAAGTGTATGTAAAACTGCTGAATGCATCAGCTGGTTTCTGTCACATAACAGTGATTGGGTGGTTACTGTTACACAGAATACTCTCAGAAATACTTTCAAATTATACATGTTCTGGCCACCATGTAACGTACATATTTCTAATATTTAGTAGATTCATATTTAATATATTCATATATCCTTATAAAGTGCTTTGTTATGAAGTTTACAGAACAACAGTAAATTTCATCTCTTTACCTAGATTTGTTCAGCGTATCATATGCATATTCTTAAATGATACCCACCCACAATACTCAAGACATATTTATACTGTCTGTGTATAGATAATATATGGAGGTACCTCTATTGGCTTTTAAATATTAAAACTTCAAAGTATTAAAGCTTCAAAGTATTAAAACTTCAAAGTATTAAAGCATTCTTAGTGTCTCTGAGGATTTTACCAATAAGGTAATAAACCCCCCAATATCCTTAAAATATTGTTAAGGATTAGGTGCTACATCACCAAAATTAAACTGAGTTAGTGTTTCAGGCTTCTGCATCTCTAGTTTTACAATTATGTGCTAATCACAATTTACTTCTACCTTCCATCTATTGAGGTAATTGGGTTTATTTTCAACTGCATGTATCTAAAATCTAATCACACAGCTACAACAAGATGTAACCTCAGGCAAAGTGAGAGAACAGTCTTGTTTAAGACATGAAGAAACCACACACTAAAAAATAATATCATTTTGATTATTAAATCATCTTGGTCTATGAGAAGTATTCAGTCACAAACCCACAGGGCCATTTAAAATCGAAAAGCATTTATGCAGAAGATCCATGGAAACCACAAAACCCTTTCTGTTGAATCTTTCCAGCTACCAAGCTTTTGTCGTCGACAAATCAAACCCACATTTTTAGAGAAAAGATGAAACAGTTTCCAGAAAGGAATTGTTTCTGATGTGAAAAGCATACAATCAGTTTTTAAATTTCTCTAAAGTCCATATTCGGTGCACAGTAAAGGAAGGGACTCTGTGCTTTATTTTGGTTCCCATTTAAAAATATTTCAATTTTTTTTTAATAGTTCTAATATATTTAGGGTTTGCTACAGGTCTGAGTTAAGGAGGGGGCATCCCTGAAAGTTAAGAAAAAATAGTACCTCAAACATCAAAGACATGATTTCAATCATAGAGAATACTGCTTTCAATCATAAAGAAAACCACGCAGAAACACTTTCAGGTGATATCAGTGCAAGGCACAGGTCTTAACATCCTAAAATACACCCTAGATGACTTGACATATTGATTCTGAAGGCACCATGTTTTTGCTTTATTTACCCATACTGCACAATGAAAAATCTAAACGCAGGTATTCTGTGTAAGGTGTCTGTATAAGTTAAACATGTTTGTGTTTTTTTTTTTTTTCTTTTTTTGTATTTCTACCCTTATATTGTCTTTGTTCACAAATACTTGCTGAGGAAAAAATACCTAAGTACTTATATGGAGCAGCAGAACAGAGTAGAGTGCCTGCCTCAAGATTTAACTTGCACTCCACAAAGACTAGAGTTACTGAAAATTTATGCACCAGAAATTTAAAATGGGAAGCTGCGAAGTATAGCTCAGGTAAAAACCCCAAACTATCAAGATGGAACATTTCAATTTTTTTCCAACCAGAAATTCTTCTGAATATCTATTACCTAATCACTTCTAAATATTGACTTTAACTTCCCTTTCAGCATAAGAAGACATATCAAAAATGTTGGCATCTCCCATGAATGATAGTTCAGTTTTACAGCTGGCCACATTTGGACCATGTATATATAGTATATGCAACCACTACTTACACCTCAACAGACTCATACAGAAAGAAAACATTAGAAATCTAAAACTTACTAATGTGATTAATTGTGAATAACTACTCTGCTTGACTTGGTAATTAGATGGTATTCCAACATTTTTTAAAGCACATTTTATTACTTCCTGTCATTTTTCACTTAGGAATCCTTAGTAATGACAGCTTCATTTTCATGTATTTCAACATTCCTCAGTTTTGCTATTTGAAAGAAAGCTGCATTTCCTTTTCTTCATGGCTTAAGTATTAACTGGACCAAGTAATTTTAAACCCATATAACAACGATTAATGTATTTGGATATTTTTCTAGCATAATAACAACAGCCTTCACAGAACTGAATGCATCACATTTTTGTTATAGAATCATAGAGTTGTTTAGGTTGGAAAAGACCTTTAAGATCATCCAGTCCAACCATTAACCTAGCACTGCCAAGTCCACCACTAAACCATGTCCCTAAGCACCACATCTACCTGTCTTTTAAATAACTCCAGGGATGGGGACTCAACTGCTTCCCTGGGCAGCCTGTTCCAGTGCTTGACTACCCTTTTGGTGAATAAATACTTTGTAATATCCAATCTAAACCTCCCCTGGCACAACTTGAGGCCATTTCCTCTCATCTTATCACTTGGTACTTGGGAGAAAAGACCGACCCCCACCTCACTACAGCCTCCTATTGTAGAGATCAATAAGGTCTCCCCTCAGCCGCCTCTTCTGCAGACTAAACAACCCCAGCTCCCTCAGCTTCTCCTCATAGGACTTGTTCTCTACACCCTTCACCAACTTCGTTGCCCTCCTCTGGACACGCTCCAGCACCTCGATGTCCTTGTAGTGAGGGGCCCAAAACTGAACTCAGGATTCGAGGTGCGGCCTCACCAGCGCTGAGTACAGGGGGATGATCACTGCCCTAGTCCTGCTGGCCACGCTATTCTTGATACAAGTCAGGATGCCGTTGGCCTTCTTGGCCACCTGGGCACATTGCTGGCTCATATTTAGCTGGCTATCAACCAATACGCCCAGGTCCTTTTCCACTGGGCAGCTTTCCAGCCACTCTTCCCTGTGCCTGTAGCACTGCCTGGGGTTGTTGTGACCCACGTGCAGGACCCAGCACTGAGCCATGTTGAACCTCATACAGTTGGCCTTGGCTCATCGATCCAGCCTGTCCAGATCCCTCTGTAGAGCCTTCCTACCTTCAGGCAGATCAGCACTCCCACCCAACTTGGTGTTGTCTGCAAACTTACTGAGGATGCACTCAATCCCCTCATCCAGATCATTGATAAAGATATTAAACAGAACTGGCCCCAATACTGAGCCCTGGGGAACATCACTTGTGACCAGCCGCCAACTGGATTTAACTCCATTCACCACCGCTCTTTGGGCCCAGCCATCCAGCCAGTTTTTTACCCAGTGAAGCGTATGCCCATCCAAGCCATGAGCAGCCAGTTTCTCCAGGAGAATGCTGTGGGAAACAGTGTCAAAGGCTTTACTAAAATCCAGGTAGACAACATCTTTAGGCATAACATCTGTTAGGGCATAACAAAGTTCCATACCTTCTTAATGCTACACACATTGGCTGGTCAGTGCACACTGACCAAGGTGAGCAAAAAACTATTATTCATAACAACATGCCCCGAGGCAAGAAACAATTTAAAGTTTAGTTTGGTATAGTGAACTATTATACCAAGTGAACCTGCTACTTTAAGTGATAGTGAGAGAAAACCATGTGTGAATACTCAATAATCAGGTGCCTGGACTCTCTTCTGTGATCGGGAAGGCAGACTCTCTTTCCTTGAATTAGACAATTAAGGGTCAGCCATCACATCTGAGTGCTGTGAGCACTGGATATTCAGTATTCTGGTATTAGCACAAATGGTGCTAATTTCCTTATGAGGTAGAGATACTTCCAATTTGCACAGATGGAAAATCACTTTCGTCACAACTCTATTAGATTCTTATTTCTGCAGTTTTTTAGAAATTTGTTAAACTTCTGGAAAGGCTGAAAGAGTCAGGACTAGAGAATGAGTCCTCATGGACTGTGGCAGAATGAGGTGGCCACCACATGATGAGTTTCTTTTGCTACTCCTTATATTCTTTCATCAATGGTTTAGATATACTGTGTCCAATTTGATGAGAATTACTTGTGTTTATAAACATGGTATTTATATATTTTACATTATGTAGCTATGAATTTGAATGATGTTCTCTTAAACTCACGGGGTTTTTTTTCATGGGATTAAGAGTGATTATTTTGTGCTTTATTTCAGACTAGGTTACAGCCCTCACATTTCATGTTTGTGGTCCATTCAAGATGAAAGCTAAATGGAAACAGAACTAGGATGGGAGGAAGAAATAAGGTCCTTGGAGATTTTCAAAACTTGACTGGATGAGGCCCTGAGCTAACTTTTAAGTTTGATCTGCTTTGAGCGGAGAGTTAAACTAGATGACTTACAGATGTTTCTTCCAAACTTATTATTTTTATGATTCTATGGTTAACTTATTATTCATTGTTATCTTTTCAATCTTATGAGGGTCCATCCATACTAGCTGACAATGCCGAGAGAAGACCTCTTTAGACCTACTGCTTTTCTAGTTTATATCACTCTGTAAATTGAAACATATGCACTACTCAGAGTAGACTGATTCACAGGTGAGTGAGCATAGCTTGAAAATTCCTATAATTAAAAGGCTATGTACCTAGAGCCAGCCTGAGTTCTTCAGAAGAATGCAGTGTATTATTAAAATGTAACTGAGATAGGACAGGATTGAGGTCAGAAAAAGACCCCACTTCACATCCCATCAACAACTCCTACAGCTGTGACTGTAGCCAAGAATAGTTGCAACAAAAGAAAAATTTGTGCTATGTGTAAAATCTATTATTGTATCAGATAAGTTGTGCATCCATGACTTATGTAAGTGTTCCTACTGACTTTGGTCAAGCTCCATATGAGCGAGATGCAGACTTGCATGATTTCATCCTACACAATTGCATTATTCTTTTGCAGAAACTAATCTATCCTCTAAAGAATCTTAGCGAAGTTTCATCCTTACAGTTTGCAAAAAGGAAAAAGAAAACCTTATATTAGGATTTATGCAATGTTATCCACTTCTACAACTTCCAATTTATCATCTTGACAGATATCCAGGTAGCCAAGAACTTAAAATGTTACCAAGCAGGTGTTATTAAATGTAACAAGCAGCAGTGAAGCATTAAAGCATGATGGAAATAACTTTCCCTCATGGTTTTATGGCTTTTGGCTTCTTTCTGGAACACTTTTCCCTTCATATTCCATAGTATGTAATTCAATCTGCTAATCTAGAAGCAGCAAAAAGCATTCCCTTTTAAATGCTATACATAAAAGAATGATTATTGATTACCCTGCTATTAAATCATAGACAAACTGTATTCAATTACATTGAATTGGTAAAATTGAATTTATTGGTAAAAATTCAGGTTGAAATTTTGTCCTTAATTCACCCTATTGAAAAGAATCAAAGGTACAATTGCATGAGTTCATGAGTGTCAACCCCAATTTTTAGCTTTAATGTTGAGGGATTTTGCTGTTGTCGGTTTTAGTCTTACCAAGTTGAGCTATGGGAACTATTATATATACGATGATGGCATGAACATTTGCTTTTTCCTGTTGTTTAAAAACTGACATACACAGAAATCTATTTTTGGTGATCCCTATCCCAGATTTTAACCAGAAGCAAAACCAAAGCTTTTTCCATCATATATAAAAAGGTCAAAGGGTAAGTCTCTAAAAAATCACAGGGTTTCTTGGAGCACTCAGCCAGAAGTGATCATGAAACTTTGAAAGAAAAGGACAAGCAGAGATAGAGGAGCGTTATCTTTATAAATAAATAATAATTGAGAAATATTAATTAAAAGCTAGAAATGACATGTCATTTCCAGAATGTTACGGCGTTAGTAATGCAGAAAAAGGAGATCTGAAAAGGAATGAACAGCAGTCATTGCCATCTTCACAAAACTATAAGAACATCTCGTTGCTCAGCTTTCCAGGTCAAAAGGCTGCCTAGCTTTGCTAGATACAATAATTGTTACCGGATTTGGCAATGCCAGAACCTCAGAAAAAAGTAAAGTGTTCTCTCTAGTTGGAAAACACTCTCTTAAATACATGAAGAGGGAATATAGCTAATTGGTTGCTTCTTCAATATCACTAATGGAAGACTAAGAGTCTATATGAGCAGACAAGCTTAATGTCATTCTTATATGAGACAACAAGAGTATGATACGCCACATTAAATAGTCTAAAATGCCTTACATATGAATTATAGCCAGTATGGGGTAGCTATTCTGAAAATAACAGTGGTAGTAATTTGCTCATGATTCCTGTCCCTTATCCTTTTGATTCATGAGAATGAGTTTTACTGACATCAGTAATCCCAGAAATCAAATTCCAAAGTGGTATGCATAAATATTTCTTGGAAATGAACTCTTCCTGTATAGGTATTTTTTTCTGAATATGTCTGTAAACTCATCTAATATGAAGAAGCAGCAAGATCCTATGACTGACCACTCATGACTCATATAGTTAGCAAATACCACAAATTCAGGGACCCTCCATAATCAACCTATAAAACAAATGATTGCAAAAGTAAAAGACTAGAAGATAAATTAAAGCAGTAATTATATCTGAACAAATTATTATCTGCTTAGAGATTTATAGGCATAAATTTGTGGATAATGTTCTTGGTGAATTACCTATATCTACTCACACAACTACTTGTAATAAGCATAGCTACCAGTCAAGGCATGTTGCAACAGGAAACTACTTCTTACATTTCATATATTTTCCACAAAAATCATATAGAATATTCAAAGGTAAATCTTCCAATTTCTTGGCATTGCTTATAAATATTGAGAAGCAAACACAAATGATCTTCAGTAATCATAGTTCTCCTACCTCCTAATCAATAGATAAAACAATAACTAGGTGTCTCTCTAATCAATAGATAAATAAGCCAGGTATCTCGTGAGCTCAGGTTTTCTTTCACAAAAAAAACTAAGCCAACATTCACTTTCAGATAAATAGTTAAAATCTTGAATGATTCCCTGAGTACCAAGTGTGATCGAATAATAATGGCACCACCCCTTTATCTTGAGTGAGTACTCAATCAATACAGGCATAAAGTTTAATCTGGACATTCTATTTTGCTAAGGTATACTAAATATTATATATTTAAATTCTTTTAATCTGTATCATTAAAATTCCAGGGAATTCACCAAGTTTTATTTGTAAGTATCAATAAGCAATAACTTCCATGCATGAACCAAAATCTTCCTGTGATTATATATGTGTAACTCCCAGTTATTCACTGAACACTATCATTGCTAAAAACATTTATATGTGCATAAAAAGATATATTTGTTTTTTATTGCTAGTTTATTTGAAGATAACCCATGTACTTTTTATTGTTATCATTTGATCTTGGAATCTAATATTATCTTTAAGCCAAAATTACTTTATGGAATAGTGGCAATGTATTGGTAAATGCAAAAACCTAGTAAGACCTATGCCATGCTGGAATTTAAATGCATAGTGGTTGTACTGTGCTGCAGTTATTACAGACTATTGAATAATTCCATATTATACTATTTGATTACCTGCAGTGTTCTAGTTTCTGTGACACTGCAGTTCATCAGTCCGCACAACATACTTCACAATTCTTCATGTCTTATGTTTTCTTGCAACATCGCTGTTTTCATTACAGTTAAGCTGGATGTATACAGGCACCCACTTAAAAGAGAAGTGTCCTGTAACAAGCTTTAAGTTCCATCCTTCTCACATAACAATTTTCATAAGAAAGAACTGGTATCTAATGTGACCCTGGCTTCATTTAAATAAAACAAATGATTCATTTTTAAATTTTCTTAATAGCAAATGAGTACAATCATCCACAATTAAAAGTCAGATAGCCTTTTCTGTAACTGTGGTGAATATTATTTCATGCAGATGGGAATGCTTAGTTCTTTGTCCATACTACAGCAATAGACACATTTGAAATTATCTTATGCATTTCTTGTTACAGCTGTTTGCGTAATCAAGTTTAATCTATATGACACCAGAGAATCGTCTGAGAAAATACTAGCTCTTTCAAATCTGATAAAGTTTTCTACAAAGCCCCCACTGGAGTTTGAATATATTATCTTCAAGGATTTTTAGAACTTGCAAAATTTCCAATCAGCATTTTACATTTTGCCTGGAGCAGCATATCAAAGCATGGAGTGTTTTATCAAGCTTACCCTACCCTCTAACTTATCCTCTACAATTATGTATATGACTAGCTTGAATTCTGGCAAATGTTGAGGCAAGGAATAGTGTGATAAGAATTCTGAATTTCCAGGAAATACCTAGATGTGAACTCATGATAAAAGCAGCTGAAAATTCAACCTAATACAGTTCTGCAGATCAGCATGTTGCAGTTGCGTCCTTTCAAATCTGGAAATATCATAGGAATCGTTATAAGTCTCCCTGAAGCTCACAACTTTGCAAGCTTGCAAATGCCATAACTCATGTTGTTAACAATTTCTAAGTCCAAAGACCATAATTCCCTCATTAAATGACCAGGTATCACTCAGATGTTGTAATTTTCTTTTTTGGCTATGTTTGTCAATAGCTTTACAACTGCGGAGAGTTTCAGTTGAAAGTCTTGATACGTGACTTGCTATGCTGTTTAATAGCTTGTTTACAAGTAATAAGTTGACATTTCTTTTGCAATAACCATAAACCATTTCTTTTCATCTATGCTAAGTGGCTCAGACACTATTCTTTAAACAAAGAAGATAAAACTTCACCTTCTACCTCAACATCTCTTAAAGATTTGGTATAATTGAATTTCTACTCTGGAAAGCATCAACATTGTGTGTATCTATCTTGCCTGTACCGTAGCTAATGAAGTTATGGTAGTAACAAAATCCTTTTTCTACTTTGATTGTAACATGCTCTTGAAATAAGATCAAATCAAAAGAGGAACCTCTGTTCCAGGCATCATTCACTTAAACCATTTGGTCAGATTTGAAGAATAGTTTTGCCAACTAGAAAATGAGAACAAACTTTTGAAATACTTCCAGTTTGAGGCTTGATTCACAAACCAGATGAAGTGAAACTAAAAGTAAAGCAGGTGGCTCTTTTACCATTTTGCTCTTAACGGAATAATTCAGTCACTCGCCTTGAAGATGGGGAAGCAAAGTTCTAATTTTTTTTGCTTGTTTGATTCAGAGTAGGCAGGAAAATACCTCCACACTATGACACCACAGACTGGCAATCCAATGCCACCTGCAATGAATATTCACATGGCCTATGCAAAGTGCAACAGCTTTCTCAGGGTACCACTGACAATATATTGCTACTGTGAATCTCCTCAATATTTTAATATTTTGTTTTTACTGAAAAAGTTCTTGTGTGGAACAATTAATTCAAAGCTGAATTAAACATTTTCTTTGACCTAAGATAATTTTCCCCATATGATGGAAATGCATTTAGCTTCAGGCTGAAATTGAATAAGAAGAACTCATGAAAATGTTTCCCTTGTCACCATTTTGTACTCTTTTCCACTGCAGATCTTTCAGTTATGTTGCTAGCTAGCAATAAAATAGCTCTGGCTATACTCCATGACTCCATCTGACCATATATCAGCCTTTTAAGAGTGATCATATTAAATAGCTTGTCATATCAACAGCTTTTATACCTCAGGTGGCAGAATCTTTCTGGTCATTCTGGCTAAGGTCCCAGCATTACAATTCTTTTTTATTTGTTTGTTTGTTTTTGATTTTTTTTGAGAACTTGCCTAAATTGGTAGGCTGATAAGACACAGTATAGTCTGACTGATAAGATCAGCATTTCTGGTGGTACTGTTGTATCATTAGCTGTGTCATCTTTGAATGTCAGAGTTATTAAGATTGTCTTCAGAATACAGCATTGTTTAAAAGATTAGCTCTATAATTAAACCACACTAAAATTTTGAAATGGCTCTTATCCTTAGATTATTTTAATATCCAATATAATAACATATTTGTGTATTTTGATGTTGAATATAAGCCTTATTTTGGTGAATAAAACTAAAAAAATAGCCGGAAGGAAAACATGGCTTCTCTTACATTCAATTTTTATCAAATGCAAAAATTTAAAAAATGGTATTTTAGCAATATGGCCTTTCTCCTTCCTGGGAAATATGATAAATATTGAAACAAGAAACAGGGGAATAGTGATTTGCAGATAATATGTATGAAAGCAGCTGTTACACACTATGTTCTTTTTAGGAACTTACGGTATTGAGGCTATAAGCAGCCTTGCGAATACACAAGGATTGCAAAAACTTCCATTGTTCAATAATGAAGCAAACTAATTACAGCAGAATTTGAAAATGATCTAAAAATATACATTGGGAAAAAACAATTTTCTGGTCTTAACTTTCAATAACTAAAATAAGAAGTGTTGATGATAATACCAGAGACATTAAACTTCCTGATGACTGACTCTGCCCACATCAAAATATTCTGTCCTCTAAGCAAAGGATGCAATTAAGTATTTAAATTATAGCCAACTTCCTGAGCATAGTATAGCAGATTTGCAGTGAGACTGTTGGCTTACTGTACCATGGTTCATCCAACTGGCGAAACACTTACTTGCAGGGAGACATCACTTTCACTCACTCTCCAATGACAGAACTGTGTCTATGCTAATAGTAAGGAGTGAACAACAGAGATCTCCTCAGGGCTTCCGAGAATACTACCCTGGGGCATTTCCAATTTATTTCAACGTGTACAAACTATAGAGAGTTGTTAAGGAAAAGGCAGATAATCCCTTGGGATAATCAGGCCTAAATTTAAACTTTATAGAGGAGGTTTAGTATGTTCACTGTGGGAAGGAAAGATGGGCTTCTATGGATGAAGTTTAGGGAAATTAATATTTAAGGGCATACCATAAAGAAGAAAACAACGGATTGTAAATGATGCTTTTCATCTGGCCTCTTTCTCTCTCCCTCTCTCTCAATCATTATTTGATACAAGAAGACAAGAATTCATGAGAGCCAGTGCTAATGAAAAATGCACTAGAACTTAACTGCATTTCAGAGCTGCTGGTGTCAAGGGGACAAGTAATGTCTGTGTCTGTCAGAATGTAAATTAAGTCGCTTCATATGATTCACACTCAAGATCCAGAAAAGAACATGGCCAAGAAAATGACATGACGTATTGGGCAAACTTGTTGTTTAATAGAGAATTTGTTGGTCAAAATTTCAACCCCCATTACACTGCTATTATGCTGCAATAAATTACAGGCAACCTGTTATAACTGATAGGGGAAATTTTCTAGACCCTGAGAGTAACAAAGATCATTTTCTGAAGACCTTTTCAACCTCAGGAATATTAGAAACCATTAGTTAGTTTTATTCTAGGGTTTTTCTCTGGCAAAGGACATAATAATTCTTTAAAAAACTAAATACAAGAAGTCTTTAGTCTTTATAACTAGAGTGTTTTTAGTACCTCCATTATGGTGCAAAAACATCATGTGCCAATTTTCAATGACATCATGAATATTGTTGTGTGCAACTCAAATTCAGAAAATAGCCTGCTTTATTGGTAACTTATTCAGTAAAAATTGCCACACCATCAATTTGTGATGGAAGTCACAACACTTCCAGCCAGGGTCTCTTGGGACCTACAGTTAGGTAAATGCAGCAGTATATAGCAGTAGATCCATTTGTGCCCTTGAGTTGGTTTCCAGCTTGTCATAATTCAGATCAAGCATCTCAGCGTTCATCCTGAGACAAGCAGGGTTAACACCGTGAGCAAAGCACTAAGCAGATGCCATGACCCCTGTGGTATCATGCAAGTCTGTAAAATCTCCTCACTTCGAGGCAAGAGGCTCATCACAGGATTTGTCTACACAAACCAAAGGAGAGGGTTTTCCTGGATGTGAAAGTTTAGCATGGTTTCTCCTTTTTTCAGTGAAAGAATTTAGCATAATTCAGTGTCACAAAGATACTTAGCTACTGTTTAGCTGGATACTACTCATTAATGTTTGGTTAGCTAAGAGAAATAATGAGCCAGGGAATGACTGTGAAGAGCTGCTCCCACATTCACAGGAAGGGGGAGGATGCAAGTGGAGCACTATCACATCTTGCACATGCATGTGATCAGGGTGTAGGTTGTTAGTCATTGCTACACCATAAACAGAGCCCACAAGGAAGACCCCGTTGTTGCTACTTCCAAGACATCACTCAGTACTCTATAAGTGTATGGACGATGTACAGATACTTGCCCATATACAAACTTATACAGAATAGCAGACACACACACACACATATATACACGTACACATCCATTAGCAGACATTACAGTTCAACTGGACTACTTCAGTTCTCACCTACTATTTCTAGCTCTGTTCTGTGTGCAAGTTAAAGGACAGTTTCCAAAAAACAGCTAAGACATTTCAAAATATATGAAATATGCAAACAGCTTTCTCATTCTAGAAATGATTCTTAACTTTTAAAATTATTTAAAGTTAAAAGCAATAAAAGAATGGAATTGAAGCCAGTCATGTTGACTGTAGGTGCTGTGAGTGTGCTGCTGAAAACTGATTTAATTTGCCTGAGTTATGATCTTCCTAAAATTCTCTATGTTAATTTTTAACAGCCACAGTACTAAGCCTAGTAATTCCAATACAAAGGGAAGGACACACAGTCCATTCCTAAATTGCTACTACAGCTAGATACACAATTTTTCTAAGGCACTGCATGAGGTACTTTTCCTAGAAGCCCCACAACTATAGTAACAACCTTTTAAAAAGCTTATCAAGATACATTACATAATAAACAAGATGAAATTCAGCAGAGACAGTGACATCACCTGTTATCCATTTTGCAGATGATTCTGCAACCTTATTTATGCACATTGGATGTTTTTTCATGACAGATATAGCATATTGGACTCTCTGTAATCTGAAGTTTGCCATATTAGTTACCTTGCAAGATGCTCATTGAATAAAAGAGGATGGAGGAAATTAGGAGACATATTTGTACTTAACTCTGAGATAAAAGGTAACTTCATTATCCGTCTCCTTAACACCAATCTCTGGCCCAGCTGGCAGCTTATTTATTTTTTTATTTTAAATGTTTATAGTGCAATTGTGCTCAGTAGTTATTAAAAATGATAGTAGTCTAATTTTTTTCTCTCTTTCTGGAAAGGATGATTTTAACAGAATGCATTTCAGGAATATTTTCTGCTTGGTCTGTACTCCTGTCTAATCTGTATGTGCACACAGCATCACATGAAAAATGCATGCACATATCAGGTATAAAAACTAATACTACCTGTGCCTCAGCTTAGGCTGATGAGAAGTTTTGTACATTGCAAGTAATAGCTGAATCTTGCACGCCCCTTTGTCTTTGTTGGCAAAATCTGACTTCAGATGAGTCAGAAGCCAACACTCTGCCAGGTTTAACAAATGTCCACAGAGGATGAACAGACAGATAGAATTATTTATTTCTATTAAGAATACCGGAGAGTATATTTTACAGGAAGTAATTTCATTATCTGTTGAAGTGCTAGTGTTAAGCATTTCAATACACAAGATTCAATGATGCATTAATTTGATCCACCTCATTAGCATCCAGGCACATTTAGTGAAAAATACCAGAATTGTTACAGTTGGTTCCAGTCATCAAAGTGATAGGCCCCGAGAGCTTTAACTCTATAATTAACAGATAATATACATATAATGTGTAATATATATAATAAAATATACATAGTGTATCATGTATAACATATATAATGTGTTGTATAATATATGATTGATGTATAAAAAGAGGCAATATTCAAAATCATATTGCCATGAAGAACAACTTTCAGTAAAATTACACTGCAAAAAGATTTCAAGTTTGATCACTGTGTCTAGAAACAGAGAAAACTAGTAGAGAACCACAATTTTACATAATAGGATACATCTTGCCACAGCTCAAGGAAAACTAGGAGGAAAAGATCAGGTGTACCTCATTTGTCTTACTTCTGCAAATGAATATGCAAATAGCAGGCAGAGAAACTCAAGCAAACATCCTTTTCTACTAACAGGTCTCCTTTTAGATATTTTGGTATTTATTTTCACTATTTCAGCTACTTTTTAGAGTGGATCAAGCTCTTTGAAAAAAACGTGATGAGAGAATTTTTATTGGTAAATTCCATGTCATAGATTGATGTATTGATTTTTGGCAGTAGTCCCCACTTACTGACTCACAAAAGATATCCTTACGTCTTATATGGCCAGTGCATATACAAGGAATACAAAAACACTCATATGTGAACTGGAAACCCAGTCTATCATATACATCCTTTACCAGAAAAGAGAACAGCAAAGTGTGCAGTTCTTGCCAAACGCATTCATATATTTGTGTTCAACAAAACCTGAACACAAGTCAAACTAGGTCTATAGACAGGGATTACTAACAAACTACCTCTTGTTTAAAAGTGTCTTGCAGACCATGTTATAGGCTTCCTAGCACTGATGGTCCTGACATATAAAAATGCTTAACTTAATCTCCATTTGAACAAACTTTATGTCATTTAGCTATTTACTGGTGTCAAATGGAGACAAAAATTAACACTCCCTCACCCAAACCCAGACTCGGACAAACTGCAATGTTATCTCTTCTGTACCTGGGGCACAATATGTATAAAGACTGGCATCAGCTTATAGATACAAGAACACTGTCTAGTTAAAACATTTCTTATAAATGACTACACTGAAATATAAGCATCTTAACTGGATTTTATGGAAATATTATGATACAGAATAATTCTGATTTTAATTTTATTAAAACCAGGAAAGTTAAAATGCCCATAAAAGTGGTTGTTATCATTCTAAAAGAACAACAATTACTAATTATGAGTTTGGCATTTTATTGCTTAAAGCAATTTTTGATTTCCCATATACTATGCCCATTTTCTACATGAAATGAAATTGATCCTTACTACTTTGAATCTAGTACTAACCATTATGAAATCATATTAGATATTTCAGTGTCTGTGCCTCTAGGACATATGGTGCCCTGAGTGAGAAACATAACTTAGAATCATTTTACTTAGCTATTAAACAATTATACTCATGTTCTCTTACAGCAAAAAGGAGGTTTATCATTTCTATTGATAAACTTAAAATATCTACTGTTTATTTTCACTGTCTGAGAACCTCAACATGACTAGTACAACAGAGATTCTAATTAGAGTAATTTTTTCTGTAACCTGATTGTCTATTGTTTTCCAACTCAAACAAGATTTGAATTTGAAGAACATACGCTATGCTGGGTCTATGTAACCTGTAACAATTTTCTACCTTAATAGCCACACTGCAGCATTTGAAAATTGGCAATTATTCATTTTGCCATGAGCTAGTAACTGAAAGAGTAAAATTCTCATCTGTGAAGAATGATATAGTAAATAATGTATTAGCAAAGTCAGGCACTCTCAGTGGAAGTATATCCTCTTGCTTACACCTAACAAAGCTAATGTTCAATATGGCTCTTCTTCTCTTCACTATACAAATTTTATGTTAACGTTAATCAATTTCATCTCTAGAAAGAAAGTGTTTTAAAAAGCGGAAAACTAATAAAGATTTCACTCAGCAGAATCAGACAACAAAACACAATTCATTTTCCTATAGACTTTTAACAAGTTGTGTCAACCTCACACAGCCATCTAAAAATGCTACTTATTAAACATTTTGTGTTCAAAATAAAATAACCTAAGTCTGTTTAAAAGAATACTTTAATCTGTATTTTTCACAGCAAAGCCATAAAAAGCAGAATTTGTATTTCCTATCCTTCACTATGAAACGGAGGTCTTTCGTCTAAATTGACCATTCAGGTTTTTCCATGATCTGTGGGGAAAGAGATGCACCTCTATAAGACAATTCATCCCGCCTTCACACAAACATCCAAGACAGATGGGAGGAATTGTTCTCTGGAAGTTCCTCTCTGTCTCAGTCTCCCTCCAAAATCTATACAGGGACACTAGATAACTTCAGCTAATACCTAGCTTTTTGATAGCTAAAGTCAAAAAAGATGAATCTATCTTCTCATGCCTTTGGTCTGAAATCATAGTTTGTGGTAAGTAATTTTTTTTTTTTTTTTTTCTATGCAGACTGACTATTTTGGCTTGAAGTTTCAGCATCTCATAGGCATCTGGTTAAAATTCTTACTGCATTACACCTGCCATGCTGTCAGAGACACGTTAGTTAGTCTGCTCCATCTAGAAAGCTGATAGGGAGTCCAGACTTTCAGTCGCTCCTGTAATAGCATTAGATCTCTGATGTGGAATGAGGAAGGTTGCTATCAGGTTACTAGGCAATCAATACAAGTGTGGGCAAGATTTACAGCAGAATAGATAAGGGTAAAGGGAGAGTCATTACAGCTTAGTTTCTGATGATTAAATAATGCCTTAGCCCGGAAGCAAGCCAGGTTTTTTTCCTCCACAAGAAACCAACAGAAACATTTGAATTGTTCCTGTTCAGATAAAGGTATCTGAATCTAGCCAATACCAGTTCTGCATATTTCCATCTCCTGAGTAGAGTCAACTATTAGCATACAATAAATATTCAGATTTTTATATACACGTGACTTAATTCTTTATGGATCCTATTTATAGTCTATAAAAAGTAAAGAATACAGAAATAAAACTGAGAGTTTGTTTAAAGTTTATATGTTTTAGGAACACATAAAAAAATAGTATAGCTAATATTCCATACCTGAGTAGTGGTTGCTTTGGATAAGAAGGTTGGTCACTGTTTTGGCATGGCTGAGGTTTTTTTGTGACTTGCTTATAAATATTCCTGGCAGTTACTCCAATCCATAGCATCGTAGAGAGTGTAGAATAATGTAGTACTATGCCAACCTAAAAAAGAGGGTGGACAGTTAAACAACTCAGTAAATGGATCAGTAAAACAAGAGTTCTAGAAGAATCTTAATGCATAAGTGTACAAGTAAACAGATATTTTTAACTGAATTTGTTAAGTGCATAATTTTTTCTTTCTCTCTGTTTTTTTCTAACCAGGAAAAACACTTCTAAAAAGCAGATGGAATCCGTTATTTAATCTATCATAGATAATATCTGTGATACCAGATGGTATGTTATGAAACCAAGACTTGGAGACATTTGTTTTCTAAGAACCTGATTAATGACAACTTTTTACACCTGGATTTAAAGTGATGCAAAGCTTAGTTTGTGTTGTGAGCTTAGTTAGCTTATCATGACAATGCGATTTAAAAATTAATGAGGGGTCAGCATTTTTGCTTGCTATTATGCTACTATTTCCTTTAATTTTCAGGAATATCCTGCTGTAGTTCCCTCTCAGCTGCATATAGCCAAGGTTGACTTCTTGTAATGGGATCAGTGCTATTTGCCTAAAACCAGATTATTTTCAGACATATTTTAAGGAACTTGTAAACTTGGCCATACAATTTTTAATATTAAATGATAGGTCTTGGCATCCTCCCTTAAAAGGAAATACAAACTCTCAATAGTGTTATTATCTTTTTGTCTCCAAGAAACTAGTGTGTTTATCATTGAAAGTAAAATAAAGTACAAACACCTCTAAAATACTAACATCTTTGTTATGTTAGTAATTGTTATTCATTACTATGGAAACAGTAATTGGAATTTTATCCAATCCCCAATGCTTTATTACATCAGCTAAGTCTCCATCTGATTATATAAAATGAGGTTACCTTTGAAGCAATAACCTGACATTTTGCAGTGACAAGTAAAATATTGCTATAATTGCAAAGCACATAAATGTTTAAGGAATACAGAGAATTGCTGAATAAAGCTAACACAAATCTATTGTAATGATTTATTTGAACCAGTGTTCATTTTTGCTCAACTTAAAATAATTGATGGGTAAAGAAAAAAAATTCCACAAATTTTGTTTACATTTAGTAATATAGCACAAAACTTGAAGATAGCAGCAAATATCATCAACAGAAAACCCTTTGTAATTTTCTCTGGGACTTGTCTGACACATTAGACAAGGGAGTATAAAGCCTTCATAGCTGTTGTTGCTTGAGGTAAAAGAAGCAGAAATAAGAGAATGAGACAACTTTGTACCATCAGCTGGCAGATGTTGCCAGTTCAGTGGCTAGTGCTGTCTGGACTTAGTTCATATGCAGCTTGCAGCATTTCTGTAGGGACACGGTGAATATGACTATGAGCTGGGGGGGGGAGTAAAGGACAAAGGCAGGAGGGAGAAAAGGGGGAGGAGTAAGGGGAAGAAAAAGGAGGTGGGAACCATGAGAAAGAACTGCAAAAATTCTAGAGATTTGGTTCATAACCTCTTTCTTATTTCAACATAGCACTGCTACTATACATTCTGTAATTATTCTACACAAGTATGCCAAAGAGTCCGTAAGAATATGAACAGCAGAGGTGAATTCCATGTGAGAAGGTGCGTACATGTAAAATTTTGACAACATATATGGCCATATGTAGAGAAATGATCAGCTACTTAAGTGAATGAGATTCCTAAAAATAGTACAATAAAACAATTTTATTGAACTTTTAAGGAGGCAACTGAACTGAAGACATCATTGCTATGCCACACCTTAGTCACATTACTTTTCTTCACAGTGTTCTCATATTTCAGCAACTTAGTTCCTTCTGATATACGGACAAATTGAACAAACATGGACAAGAGACAGAAATGTTATTAACTTCTGTACTATCTCTTTAATAATATCTCTCTCTCTCTCTCTCTCTCAATCAATCAATTTGCATTTCTTACTTAAAGGAAAAGAGGATATATCCTGGTGATACAGGACCTCCTCGTGACTGACAGATTTGAAGGACAATGGTGATGATGTGGAGATAAAACATACATGACGCAACAAAAATGTGGAATTTGGAAGAGTGCACTGAGCTGTTATCCTAAATTCCAAGGGAAAGGGTACCCTTTTCTCTGTGTGGTGATTATTTTGTTTCTCACTTCCCATCACAAAATATGCTTTCTGGACTAGAGTTTTTACTCTTATTCATCCACTAATAATAGTTAGGCTTGTCACACCTCATCGTGAAAATTCAGTGTTTCAAAGTGGTGGGCTTTGCTCTCTGCCTCTTCCTTCCCCATATCTCCACACTGACATCAGTCATGCCATGGAGATGCATTTTCCTCACTGTTGCACTTAGGGGCTGTGGCTGCATGCTCTTTTGTCCCCTTCAGTGGGACCACCTCTTTCTAGCTCTCTTAAGCTAGGAAGACATCTGAGCCCTATGCTAGAAATACATGAGATACCAGCTCATGATATGGAAGGGGAAGACAAGGCTCAACAGCATGGGGAACAGGACAAAAATAGTTTTAACTTAACGCTGTTAGCAAACTGTTTACAAAACCTGTTTACAAAAGCTGTTTACAAACCTTAGGTTTATGCACTAAAGGTCCAGGGTACGAATTTATCTGTGTATATCTTGTTAGTGGATTTGTGCCTCTGTAAAGCTTAAGAGGCCAATAGATAGATACAAATTAAATACCCAAGTGTTCACTTAAAACTATTTTCACTATAAGGAGAACTTTTGTATTTCACATAAAATTGTGTGGGAAGGGTCGAGTTTTCCACACAGAACAAAGGATTATGACTGAATATATTAAAGTGATGACCCTTATTCGTAAGAAAGTTTTCCACTGACAGGCCAAATGGTACAGAAAGAACTGTCAGGACATATGCTTTGAAGACAGCATTGCACCTAAAGCTATTTAATATCTGCAGCCGTATTGTGAAAATTTGCTCTTTTCCTTGGACTCATTTTTTCCATGTCCTGTGTTCTTAGAACTCTTATCTTTGGGAATAAGCACCAGCCTACTGAATAGATTATGCTTTTCTACAATAAGAAGTTGCTGTCTGCATGTGCTCCTTCAATAAATTTCAGTACCTTAGAGGTAACTCAAGTTCCACACCATGCAGTTACCACAGTAATGACCAGAATACACATTTATGCAAAGCATTTTGGCACAAAAAGCTCTCTTGATGAGCTTTAACTTGCACACAAATTTCTTTGTTTTCCCCTAGTTTTTAATTTCATTTCTTTTTTTTTTAAATTGTAATCATATTTCAGATAAGATTGTCCTTCTTCAGCCAGTTCTATTTAAAGGAGGATATGGATATGCACTGACATTCCATTTAAACTATTAATCCTGCACTGAAAGTGATTATTTTCAGTGAGATTAAGGGATTCAGGAATTTCTCTGCAGTCTATAACACCACTGGACATAAAAATTTCATGATCTTAAAAACTTTAGCCTTAGAACAACCCCCTGCTTCCTTCACAGGTAAAAAATTTAGAGCAAGAAGTTGAGACCCACAAATCAGGTACCTGAGACCAGGAAGGACAATCTTCAGCACAGCATGCACATCTAACTCCATAGCATGCAATGTCTTTAGCCATCATAGGTTGCTGCTAGTGAAGTTTCCAGCCACCTAAAGTCTTGCTTGTGCATGTGACTAGCTCTGTTCCTGTCTCAGCAGAGCTGAACAATGCAGAGCCTTTCTCACCGAAAACCACTCAAGAGCTCTTAAATAGCATTCTTGCTTGAGACACCCTAACTGGCAAACTTGATCACAGTACATTAATTTTACACCCATTCTTTCAAAAAAAATATAGCTAGAGCAGAAAGAACTGCTCTTTTCCTCCTCTTTCTATAATATTTTTGTATCTACAGCTCCTATCTGAGATGTGGCGCATAGCTCTAGGACCATCTTAGTTTAACAGGATTCAAATCCAAATGTCAAACTTCCAAGGGTAGTATTCTAACTTCCAGACTACTGGCTAGTATGGAACGGGCTTTGCCTTTCTTGCTGAAGATTTACTGCCCTACAGAAAGGAAGTCACAAGCAGTTGTGACACTCATCAGGGAGGAGGAAGATCTGAGCCTTGCCAAATTTTATATGGAAGCTTTTATTTGATAAACCATATAGGATGTTCTTGGAGATGTGATTGAAGTGACTGGCCACTAGGATAAAAAAATTATAATTCTGTCTCACTCCCTAACTTTTCTCCCTCCTGAATCTTGTGTCCCTAAGCCTATTCTTCATGCTTCAACATGCTGAACTGATGATTTCATCCCCTAGCCTCATGGCTATCATGCTGTCCTGGAAAGCAGGGGCCATGAGACTGAAATCTTTCAGACTGAGGGTACAGAATCAATGCCTCCCACACATGGGGAGTGATCCAGCTATAGTTGTGTCTCTTTCTGTCTCATTCCTTACATGAAAGGAATAATCCTCCTCCTGCCCTTTGAAGGAAAGTAATCTGAGACCTAACTCTGGGAGATGGAAGGGGCTGACTACATCATCCACTGGCTGGCTCAAGCACCTTTCTGGCTCCGTACTGGCTCTGATTAATCCCAATCTGCTGTTCCTAACACAACCTTTGCCTTGCACGAAAGATTTTGCCATAAACTCAAGACTCTGGATTCTACATCAACAGCCAGCATTCAGTGACACCCAGAATCAGATTCGTGGGTAATATAAACAGTCTGTAGATATAACATCATTTACACAGGAAATCTGTGAAGAAGCAATCAACTCTTCCAGACCAGCACTCTAACATCAGTTTTCTTTATAAATCATAAAGACTGCATAGCACATACACAACTGAGACTGTCTATACAAAATCCTCTCTGAAACAGGTATGCAGGTTTAAAAGGAAGTTTTAGACTTTTAGATTCCAGATAAAAATAAATATCTTACCATCTCTGAAAGCACATTTTTTTGTGTAACTACTTTGCCTTCAAGGGGATATGAAGGTTCTTCCAGCTATCTATCACAGAAAATGGGTACATTTCCATAGCATCAATTCCTGCTGCTTAAAATTAGCCTGGGACACCTCATTTAGAGGGAGAAGGTGATCCAACTGAAGTTATTTTAGAACCACCCTTTTTGGTTAATTATGAAGGATAAAAATTAACTCAGTCTATTACTTCACTTGGGTAAGGATGTTTCAGTGAAATTTGTGTGAAAGTTTTAGGGATAATTACAATAAGAAAGGTGGAGGTTCACTGGCTTTGACACCACATTTCAGTAATTAGGACAGAAAATGCTTGCACTTGGAATCTTCCCCTATGCACTCAAGACACAAAAAGTGCAAATTACATTTGCTGCAGGGTGAGGCTGTGTTTTGAACTGTAGCAGATGGAAAGATACCTGTGCTATAGCAACACCGATGGTGTTGCACATGGTGTGTAACTAATTTTAGTACTGCTTGAAGCAGTAATATTTTCACAAATATATTTTTAAACCCTAATATCAATTTTTTTTCCAGAACTAAAAAAAAAAAAAAAAGAAAAAAGGAGAAAGAGACAAAACTTAAGACTTGAGGGACACACAAACCCAAAACAGCTATATAAATATACCTTACGTTAGGCTGAGTGATTTAAAGAATTGCTAATATTCCATACGCAGGAGAAAAGGAGTGCTGTCCACCCTACCACTGCCTACCTCCTAGCTTTGGCACCCTGAATATTAATTCACAGAGTAATCATCTCAGGGTAATCACAGGAGGAGACAGCCACTGGGACTCACAGAATTTTGAAAAACGTTGCTGTCAGTAGGCAAGAAAGGGTGTGTGGTGGGGTACGATGTTCTGGGAGTGAACGTTTGTTCAGCCTGTGTTACCAGCTATAGGAGTCTTGTCTTAGATTGTTTGGACTGTTGCATCCATTAGCCCTGCCTAATTACATCAGACAATTTCTACCAGGAACCAGAGGACAGTGTGTGTCTTGTGTGTCCTATATCTTTCCTATATTTTAACTGCTGATGATATTGTCGGTTGATGTAGCATGGTGTCAGGTAAATAAATAACTTTATGAAACTGATTAGAAGGCATATGTGAATGGATCCATTCAGTTTCTCTGTGCATGTTCTTCAGCAGCTCAGATCTGGCCCTATACCATAGCAAGAAACAGCTGTCACTGATAATGCATTTTATGAAGAGAGCCCTGTAGTTTATGTATTACTCATAACAGTTTATTAATAACTCATTTATCTCAATCAATTTTTCATTATTGCTGTTAATACTGCATTGTTACCATGCAATCTGCAAAGTAAATATCCAGACAATGATTGTAACAACAGATGGTCATTTGTGATCGTGTAATTACACGACCATGGCTGCCCTACAAACTAATCTGCTACCCTCACTTGCAAACTGCAGATAAAGACAATGGTAAGTGGTATGTCATTTGCTAGAACTTACAGATTAATTATGACAGAATACACTAGATATTGTGAGATATTTATCTCAGAATAATCTAGTGGACAATTGTTTCATTTAAATGAATACCATGTAATATACATAGGTAGACTTTGAATGTAGAACGTTACAGGTGCTAACAGATCTACATATGCTGTTTGTTGATGGTCATGCACAAGTATACACAAAAGGCTTCCAAAGCACCTCACTGAGAATTAGAGTGATACCTGTTACACTAGTTATGCAAGTTTTGCAGTGAGTGCTGTTGGCTGGCAACTCTTGCTGTTTACAGGCATTCAAGCCAATCAAAAGAACGGGATTAGTGACAGGCAAAATATCTGGGAGAATGTTGGCTTAACAAAGTGCTTTACTACAGGTAAATACCAACAACATTCATGAGATCTGGAGCACTTCTACAAAATCTGAGAGGAAAACATATTTATGACAAACAAATTGCAAGAAGCCCTCATCAGGCGTTACAGAAGATGACTGAAATGACTCTATGCACTGTACAGGCTCAGCCTCTATATTCAGTGCAGCTGCAGCCATGCCCTCTCTGAGCATCTCATGGCACTCTATCCTTGGAAAGGGTAAAGCAAGAGATGTGAAATAGTCCAGCAGTGCAAACAGGGCTCCATAAATCACAAGTGTACTGGTCTGCTGTCTCCTTAGCTTGAGTTGTAATTAAGAGACATAATCACACTATAAACATTAAGCTGCCCAAGTATATATTTAGGGATCACTCAGTGAAGCCAGGGCCACCCTCAGGCAAATGGTATATATATTAAAAAAGAGCAGCAGTAACTTTAGTTCCACACATTCAATCCAAAGATCAGAAGGGATATTAGAAATGTTTGGGAATCATAGTTTTGAATTATCCTGTAGAACAGAGAAACATTATGATTTTCAGGGATTTTTTTTAAATAAGGAAATCTGAGCAGAGAGAAGTTAATGCATTGGTCAGCCTCTCACAGAAACTCAGGTGACAACCAAACACTGAACACTCCCAGCCCTGGCCTTTAAAAGACATGCTTATAATGATGACTTATTTTGAAGAACTCAAGATCCAGAAACAATATATGAAAAGAAAGAGAACTATCAATATTATGTTAAAAGATACAGTTTCAGGTTTTCATTCTATTAGTAAGAATTACTAAGGCAGATACTTACAGCTTGACATATAATTGGATATTTAATGCGATTGATTCCACCAGCAAAAACAGCAAACGTAAGAGCAGTATGGAAACAAAAGTTGAGAAGCATGTGCCATCCTTTTCTACTTATTCGGATTGTGCTGTTGAAAAATCATGTTTTAAAATTAAAAAGCAACATATCTATTATGAAAATTACACTTTGGAAAAAATGCTTAATACGATAGAGTCAAATTCTCCGATTCTTGAGTATCTACTTAGCAATCTTAGCAATAGGACAGAGTATGATTTATACAGCATTGAAATCAACATTAAAAAGGTAAAATCAATGGTAAAAATTGTAAAGAGTCTACTGACTTAAAGCTTCCTCCATCTAATCAAGCATTTAAAGTAGAGTAATAAAAGCAAAAGGCTTATTGCATAGCTGCAGATATGCAGAACTTTAACAAGACATCTCTAAAGGATTAAATGGAAGCTGAAAATCAGAAGTCATTGCATTAAGTTCACTTAATTAATATTTAGCATCTTCTACAGTACAATACATTCCTACTCTTTTAAATTGCTAATGGTCTTTAACAGAAGTATGTAGTTAAAATGGCATTTATATGAATCTTTCATGTCAAGGAAAACACAAGTTTTCTAAACCCAAGAAGATTTAGACATCAAAGAAAGTTTCTTTTATCCAATGATAGTTACCAAGCCTTTCAACCAAACTTGGTCTTAGAAGCCAATACTGCCAGTGTAGCTGTCCAAACTACTGCTCTCTGACTGGAATTTGCCAGAGAGCAATTTGATAGTGCTCGTGGTTTCAGATTGAATTGTCAAGTTAGAAATCTTAGGAACAGTGCGTAGACCATTTAGACATACGTCTCAGGAATGATACAGCTTGGGAACAGCTTGAGAAATGTTGACATAACCTTTTTTTCATTTCTCTGGTGTAAATCACATTGCTGATATTACTATCCAACAGTAATTCAGATCATTTTAATTTCTTTTCAGTGAGGGTTAGAAAAATTGAAGTACCTCAGCATAATGCTGACCATTTAATACAAGTGCTTAAAATTGAATTCTTACCTGTGATGGACAATGTAGGTGATAATGGAAGCAAACAGGCACAACAACATAACTGCAGTACATGCATATACCACAGGGTGCAGAAACTCCCCTGGGTACTGGGGGAAAGACAGCACTGTCTTAAAATCCTACGGAGAAAGCAAAATGATTTAACATTGTTAGGCATGTGTGAAACTCAGAGTTCATTTCAATATGTTCTGTCATTTCTAGCTGTTCCCTTTCAAGAGCAGGAAAATAAGATGATGAACTTTTTATGTAGATATAGTTCATGAATTTACAATAACATCAGACTGCTCTTTCCTCATCTGCATACACTTTGCAAGACAGAAATTAACCTTTTTGTACAAGCAGACATATCCTAATTAAAAAAAAAGTCTGAAAAAATACACAGAATATTACATCTTCCAGGCATTAGCAGTATCTGTTCCTTCTGATAACATGAACTTTATGTGTGTATTTTACTAGGATATTAAGTACAAAATATCAAATTACCATAAAGGTCTCTAAATGGCATATACATGGCTGCAGAGGAACCACTTAAAGAAACAAAAGCCAAGAGAATACACCCAAAATATTGACTGACTCACTCCTACATTCAAATATAATTCCCAGTTGATATACCTCCTCTCACCCAGTGACCTTCACACTTAGTTGCAAATACTCTACTACCTACATCAATTCAAAAGCAGCTTGACAGCTATATTAACAGCAGAGTAAAGATCCATGCATTCCTTTTGGACCTGCTAGTGCCTACTGACACAATTCTTCATGAAAAATACAATGAAAAACTATTAATATATTTTAAAAATTAACCATATCAAATTCCCATTCTAAATTACTGGATCTTACAAGGAAGGAATAAGAGAGCTAAATCTTCAGGTGTGATGGATGGAAAGCAAAAGGAACCCATTACAGAAAACAGTATGTCTTCAAGACTATCTGAATTAAACCAAACATTAGAGGTTCACTATAATACTTTAAGCCACATCTGTTTGTGGCACTACATTTCTGCAAAGAAGTACTATAAATTAGACAAACTATCACCTGAGTGCAAACAAAGTGTCGTCTGCATGCCAGTTTCCATGTGCAGTGGCACTAAGTGTGCACACAAAAATGAGTATACAACCCAGCACAGAAAAAGCTAAAATCTGAAAAAGTACTGAATATGACAATCCAGCAAACTCTAACACTGAAAATACTGGTATACATTTAAAAGACTTTTTTCTTATTTGCCAGTTTTAGGTTAGTTTTGGAGACTGGGACTGTAATGCTAATGTATTTTTTAATCACATTTGCATGCAGAGAGCTGATTTCCAGCACCATTATTTATGTATATGAACTTGTCCATGTACAAGCAGCTAATGTTCATGAGTATATGCAATTATTAAATCAGGGGGAAAGGTACTGTTCCATTTACCTTCCAGAAAGGTCCTTACAAGTAACAGATGCCCTAGTAGTCATTATTTTTCTTCATACTAGCTTTAAAGTTCCTAAGATTGATTGTACCAGTTTCTCCAGATGCATATTAATGTCAGTTCTAAAACAGAGCAGCTTACAAAATACATAAAAAAAGATCATCAAAATGAACAAATAATGTATGAACAAGATGGCAAATATATGTCATTACAACCCATTTCTCTTCAAGTACTTTGTCAGCTTGCATGTGTACCTCAGTTAAATCCGCTCAGTCACCACCTGTCCCAGACACAAGTCCTCTCTCTGCCCTACTGAGTTCACCAAGACTCAAAGTCAGAGGTGGAGTAACTTGTCGCAGAGGTACTTTTATACTGTCTGCTAACATCTCTTGCTACTCTTCCCTCAACCACAAGTGGAACAGAAGAGGAAAAGAACTCTGTCTTTTGATGTGGTAGCTTTTTAATGTGACAGACCTATGCTCTTGAGGCCTTCACCTGATTTTTTTTTTTTTTTTTTTAGTGTGCATGAATATACATTCAGGATATACCGAATTAAAAAATTTCAAATAATTCTTTAAAAGTCTGTTGGCTCAGAACTGCCACTAAATCTCCACTCAAACACCCCTTTTTTGACGGTCTTTTCTCCCATGTTTTTATTTGCATCATCTTCCCATTAATTCTTTTACAGAGTGAATTTCTTGAGGTAGACTATTATTTACCAGAAATGTTCAGTACAATTTTGGCTCATATTACTAGAGTAGTAATGTAAATACTGGACAATTTAAACAGAAATACTCTGCTGAAAATGATAAAATATTGAATTTTAGCTCTTAATGATATAATCATATTTTGGTATACCAATAGTACACTTCATCATAATTTTATGTATATACTTGCTTCAGTTCTGTGCATTAAGAAAACTGTTACTGTAACTAATATAGTAGTAACAGTGCAGTTATTTAAAGAAATAAATATCTTGGATATTTCTGAAAAAAATACTCTGAAAAGTTAACAAAGTCGTGAAAAAGGAAACACAGTAAAGCTATACATTTATGTAGCAACAAATGGAAGCAATTTTACTTGAGGTGGCATCACTCAGTGTACTAAAGAACTAGCTTTTAATAGTGTAAATGCAAGGATCACCAAATCACTATGTTTGAACATCAGTATAAAAGCAAATGCCATATGCCCTACAGGAATACAGCCATTTTCCCTGCAGAAGAATCAAGAACAATCAGCATCTTAAAGCTAATTCCATTTTAAAATATGCATTTTTTATTATTATCTCTTTTCTAATCTTGTACAACTTTTGAGTATCATAATGCATTATTGCCAATGTAGAATATCCTTTTTAAGAGTTTTGTATATTGAAAACTGATTTCATTATAGATATATAATAAATTTATCTTGTCTGCTTTTTGATGATAATTAAACCTTATTGATCTGTCAGCCTCCCCTGAGTAATCCTCTGGGGAAGGCAGCATGCAGAAAACAAAGTTATTTTTTTCATGCTGTACACAAAGCAGCATAATTGTACGTTACGTTTTAAAAAGGTAGGTTTGATTTTATTTCCTAGAGGGGATTCAAATGATGATGATATTGAAAAATGGCAGGAATATCTACAGGAAAATGAATACACACAGGACTTTGACCATTACAAACTGCTGTCTACAACTACAAGGCCCGTAAAATGTTCTCTAATGAGAAATTATCATTCATTCACCCTTATAGGAAGGTGTGAAACCAGCTTCTTTCAGCTGTAAATGCCACCATAGTATATAAAGCACAACAGAAATTAGTGATGGAAATTAGTGACAGAAAAGACATTTTATCAGCTATTTCATCTAACAATCAGAATTATAAAAACATCAGAGTGCAAATAGGACTTTCACTTTTACTTGAGACTTCATTCCCAAAATCAACTGAAAGACACATCTATACTGACCAGTTAAAACTCAATATGAAAGTATAAAGAGGTATAGACAAATTACATACCAAAGGCAGCTCTCAGACATCTAATAGCAGATGCTGAGAAAGCTGAGGGGAAGATACAGTGAACTAATACTAAATATCTGGTACTTTCACAAAATCACAGCTGCTAAAAACAATCTAGTTTGTGTTATAAATTTTTGTAATCCATCTACTTATATTTGCAAATTAAACATTTATTTTTAATATATTGCTTGTAATAGTATGACTTTAGAAAGTATAGTCTAACTAGTTTCTGTGTTTAAAGCAGGACACCTGAAATTGTGTTCCCCAAGGAAGTGGTGTCCAAGTGCCACAGAGATTTAGAAATAGAAGTGCATTTGAACAATCAGTTCTTGTTTTAGATTCCTATTTGTGTTTAGATTCCTCCTGCTTAAACAAAACAAAACTTAAAAATTAGGTGCCAAATATTAGGATGTTTAGGAGCATGAGAATATGGAAATTATCCATAGAACTGGGTCTCTACAGAGGGCTGAAAACACTGCAATGCATGCTGAGTGGAGCAGTTGATGTGCTGGAGGGCAGAACTGCCATTTGGCAAGATCTCAACAGGCTGGAGGAATGGGCTTACAAGGGGGACAGAGTAACCCCGACTGGGACAGAGTAACCCTGACAGCAGTACAGGCTGGGGGACAACTGACTGGAAAGAAGCTTTGCAGAAAAGGATCAGAGGGTACTGGTGGACAATAATCTGAAAGCAAGCCAGTGGTGAGCCCTTATGATACATAAGGTGAACCACATATGGGGCCATATTAGCAAGAGTGCAGGCAGCAGGCTGAGGGAAGTGATTATTCCCTTCTATTCAGCACTTGTGAGACCAAATCTTGACTAGTGTGTCCAGTTTGGGGCACTTCAGTACAAGAACGAATTGGCAAATCAGAAGAAGTCCAGTGGAAGTCCAGAAGGTGGCTCAAGACCTAGATTCTAGGTCTTTAACTTGCGTCTCATATCTCCCAAGAGCTGGCCCATTTTACTGAGCTCCTTTACAGTCTGGATACCTTTACCCTCTGGTTGAAGCTGCATCACCAAGAATGCAAGATCCATTAAGCCAACAGAAAGCAAGAGCAAACAGAAAGCAAGAGCTTGAGCCAGAGGCTTGATTTGTTATAAAGTTAGTGCATTTTGAAGGAGACAAGCCTGGATTTTTGTCACCAGTACCAAGCCAGTTTATGCATTTTACAGAGCAAACAACACATGTTATTATTAAGTGTAATTTAATTAAAAGTAGATGTAATCCAAGGATAAAGGAATAAAAGCCAGATCTTGCTCTTATGAGTACTCTAACTCCAAGGCTTTATGCAAGAGATTGGCATATTCAGGAATATACTGAAAAAAACAACCTTTTCTGGGAAGCTGGACTCAATACTGTCCATACGGACTAAGCATTCTCTGTTAGGTGAGCAGTACATGTCAGCTGAGGACTTAGGTGAAGAGTAAGTGCCTCTTTGCCAGGCCTCTGAATGACAGCAGAGCTTAGAAATCTAGCTCTTCACACTGGGAAGCATCTATGCACATGCAGAGGAATCTAATTCCAGGGAATTTTGCAGTTCCCACTACACCAAATGTTAATTTTGCAGATAGCAGGTAAACTTTCTGGATCACTTTCATAGTCTTTGGTGCTTAAACTCTGCTAAGGTCTATTCTGTAGGTGTAAAAGTAGGTGTTTAAACATAAAAAAAAAATTGAAAAGTTCATTCTTAAATGTCTCTTTGTAAGCAGCCTGATTTTTCAAAGTACTGAACCACGTTTCTACAGCCTCTTACGAGAAAACCCTGTGTTCTCTATGGGGAAAAGTCAAATACTGTAATTATGTCAACCTTCTAAATGACATCCCTGTAATACTTCTCCGACTCATGAATTAATTTCTCAAAAGGCTTAGACAGGCTGTTTAATTTGGAGAAGACCTGAAACATCAAGTTTAGAAGACTGTTTTCAGAATTGAACTTCATGAATAGGCCTATAACATTCTGCAATTGTCTCCAGTCTCACTGAAAATGTTGAAAACATAGCTTTTGTGGTACTGTGATCCTACCAATTTGGAAAGACTTAAAAGATTCAAGGAATGCTTGTAAAACAACAGGAGAGAAATCCTGTTAACTTTTAGCATGATCCGTTCCTAGTATCTCGCCTCTCCTCAATTCCTCATTCACACAGTTTTCCAAGGTTTGCTTCCAGAATATTTTCAAATTTGCTCTTTTTTTGTCAGCTCAGTCTCCTCAGCTCTAATTATCTCAAATAGCCATCCACTGAATGCATGCTTCTTTTGCAAATAATGACTCCTTAACACTCACAAAGAAAAAAAAATTCCAACAGAAACCCACCTATGTTGTTTGGAATACTGAGATACATTGTGACAAAACAGGAAAGGAGTTGTTTATGATTTTATGTTCATTTAACCTATCTTCAGGATTACAATTAAAAATGCTAACAATATGTATTAATCCATTTTATGTTAATTGGGAAGTAGTATACTTAGATTTAATAATTTTACTAGTGTTTATTTGGCAGATTTGAGGAAATTAATATTGACAAAGCAGTCTGAGGGGGAAAAGGAAATGCTGTATACAATTACAGTCATATCCATCACTACTGAATTGCCATTCTGTTCTAAGAAAAACGAAAGGAAGAACAAAAGGACAATGTATGTCAAAACACATTCAGCAAATTTTGAAATTCAGTGTTGCTGTTGGATATTTTTGTTATCTCCTGAAGAGTTTTTACTCAGATATACTATGGCTACAGGACACTAGATTCGTCATAACATACACAAACATTGCCTTGAAAAGTTAAAATATTGATATACAGCTCAGTTCACAAAAGAGCACAAATACATAGTATTTATAGAAAAAATACTTATAATTAGATATATCAAAGCTTCAGAATACATAAGTTCATAATTTTACTCTAAAACAGAAAATCATATTGCAGAGGTCTATAGTTCAAGACCCTAGAGGGCTTTGGCCACCTCTGAAAGAAGATTGTGACTGTCTCTCTTCCTCCTACAGATTACAGAAGACAAAATAGGGGACTGGTCTAAACACAGTATATGAAGGGAAAGGCAGGAATATAACTCGGGAGTTTAGTTCACAGTATTTTACTCTCACCCCTAGGATATACCATTCAAAAGCTGATTAGAAAAAGATAATGCTGTATCATGTCTGACACTGTTTTACTTCCATCCACTGGCCCAACCCAGAGCAGAATGAAAGCGTGAAAGTAGTGTGAGGGAAGGAGCTTATACCTCCTTTCCAACACAGCCTCCAAACTGTACTCTCTCTCTCTCATTGACATCACTTGAACAACTGGCACAGAGAGAAATGAAATGGCTCTACATGAATCCTCTCACTTGAAGTATGCTCATGCTTATTAATTATCAATCGCAGTTGATAAATCCTTGATTACTGCCTTTCTAAAAAAGGACTCTATGAAACCTTTATTTTAACCCTTTTACAGTCCATAGGCAGAAACAACTTTTATAAAACCAGTTCAGGGAACATTGTCTTACTATTTAAAAAGATGAAAAATCAGAATATGTGCTGTACTAGCTATAAAACGGACAGTTGGATTAACTGAGGCATCTATTTCATCTTCCACAGCAGGATATACATTATTCTGATGGTAATGTAAACCTTCATCACTGTTGCTTTATTGCTGCTCTTCAGTTTACAGATGCTACTTTAGTTTTCTGCTATTACGCCAAAACATAATAATCAATTATGATTTTTTTTATGGTTTAATAGATTAGAGAATTATAGATTAATAACACGTATCATGATATTGTAGCTAATTTCATTGGCTACATACCATATGCTAGCTATTTTGAATTTGCTTCAGTTTGTTAGTATTTTAAAATATATTAGGTATTCAGGTGTGAATTAAGAAGATACACATAGGCACTGTATATTGTTCATATTATAAATTAATAGCTAAGCAGAACAACGAAATATTTTTCATTTCTGGTATGAGAATTGAACTGTCCAGAAAAGCATAGTCTCTATCAAATAAAACAATCCCTGACTTTATGCCACAAAACACTGATTAAGAAATAACACTTGAATGAAAATGATTACACATAACGAAGGTACAAAAGTTTTCCGACAGCTGTTGGAAGTCACGTTTGTGTGTGTGTATATCTATATATATTAAAATGACTTAAGGTCAGGCATCTTTATTCTTAAAAGTGACTGCGAAACATAAGCTAAGGAACATACCACGTTGTTTGCTACCATATCAATTGCAAAGCAAGGGTGAGTCTAAGATTCTATTTTCGTGTCTTGCACAGATAAAAATGGAAGATGCACAAAGGAAAAAAAGCAAAGTTGAATTACCATAAAAAAACAAATACAAGACCTAAAACAGAATTACATACCAGACACAAAAGCTGCAGTAAAAGGTGCCTCAGTTGCCTTTACGGTTGTAGAAAAACCAATCTGCTACATCTTACCAGAGATAAATGTGCATTCGGCTTTACAAACAAAAATTAATTGTAGCCCTTATGTCAATATACGATTTTTGAAAACAAAATGAAACCATGAAATTGGTTGTTTGCAAGCAATTAGTTAACATTTAATAACTACCCAAAGTTTAAGAACAGGCTGAACCCAAGCAGTTGAAGGAGGAGGAAGCCATTTTGGGTGTGGCACCTGCAAAGTCAACAGGTGCTTTCTTTAATGAATTTAGAAAAACATCCTCAAAGCAAAATTATGTTTTACATTCAGGGAAACAAGCGGCTGGGGGAAAAAGGGAACTCATAGAAGCTGTAGAAAATGAGGTATATTTGATATCATCAAATCTTAGGAACAGCTCTTAAATTCTGAACAATTCTGGAATGGGTGAAAAAAATGTTGAAGTAACTCTGAGAGAAATCAGTCCTTACGAAGTGGACGATAATATCCGCATTTAACTCGTGGGTGCCACAGCCTTGTGCTATGATTGGCTGCCATCTGGGCTCCATCTGACAGCAGCAGATTGGTATTCTCTGCACACGTCCTCGCAATTCCTGTCGCCTATGTTTGCTGTCCCTTACACATACACACAATACATTATTTACTCAACTATAAACATTTCTGTAATGTACACAAGCAGCATCTACAGTGCAATCATGCACCAGCATTCAGGATCAATCTGGTATTAATAGTACACATCTGGCTAATCTTTTTACAACTGGTTTATAAAAAATATTTTTAATGGTGCAAACATTTTCTCACCTATATACACTAGAAACCTCTAATTTTTTGTTTGCTTTCCTTTATTCCCTGAACAATAATAGGTCATTATTATATGCATAATATTTTTCCTTTCATGAAGGTAACTTTCTGTTAAGCAGGATAGTTAAATAACTGCAATGGGAACTGTAAGTGTGACTGAGAACAGACCAAAGCAGGCTGATGTGTTAGCACTGCACAGAAATATTTTTCTTCACGAACAGCAATTTCATGAGAAGGCTATCAGCATCGGTATATGAACTAAAACTCCTACAGGATCAACAAGGACGGCACTGTCCTTACTTAAAAGAGCAGAAGATGTTATTCCTCTCCATTTATTAAATGATTCAACATTGCGGTATGCCTGCAACTAATTAGTATGATCAACACAGTGCAGGGCAGGAACAAAAGCAGACCAGCCTCCAAGATGTGCTGATGTAAAAGCACACAGGAGTATACATTTTTAAACCCTGTCCTATAATTTATAACCATTACATACTAATCATTCCTTGATGGAACTTTCATTTGTAAGACTGAATTTAATGTCATTTCTGATTAGGCCTGTCTCTGGATATTAAAACCGACCACCAGGTTTATTCACTTACTAGCAGTTAAATAACTTACTTTCTTTAAGACTGTCTTACACTACACACTATAGAAAACAGAAGGTCAGTTACTGACAAGTAAGAATGATACAGATGCATGTAAAAAGAACATATATGTATAGCAAAAGAAAGAGAGAGAAATATAGATATATTTGCTAAGTCATATACTTACCATTAGCACTGCAAAGTTACTGAAGTGTGTACTCTGAATGGTGGTAATATTGCCTGCAGAACTAATTATGTGGCACCCTTCTCCCCACCAGCCTCCATGTCCATCTAGAAGGTCAAAATCCCAGAAGGCTGCAATGGGGTCTATACCCCGTGCAAAGTGCCTCAACCCTATAGTAAGAGGACTGGTGAGGTTTCCAAAACTGCACCCATCTGCAAAAGCAACAAACTGAATCAGAGAGATGGAGTGGAAAACCCTTTATTGATGAATGCTGTGTAAAGAGATCAGATACACTAAATTATAGGGGAAAAAAAGCAATAGACATATACTGTTAGTGGTCAAAATCAAAGGTAGTGCTCACATTCAGAAAAGTTTGCAATAGTATAAATAAATCTGAACATTTCAGTCCCATAGTGTCCAAATGATCTAATCATCCTTCACAAAGCAGATTTTTTTTTTTTGTTTCAGATTCTTCAGTTACGACCAGTGTTACACTATTGCCCAGGTAACTGCAGAAACGTCTCAGTTTCATGGTATGATTAATAGCTGAGACAATTCTGTACTTTGAAAGTCACATTTAAACATTTTAAAAATGTTAATAGAAATGAGAGCACTATTCAGCATCAAATAAAATTAGTAAAATTGCCTGGGTGAATAACTAATCAAAATAATGACTCACTAGCACATACAATATATCACACTTAGACAAAAGCCTTTAACAACACCTGTTTTACGTCCATCGTATCAGAAAGTATACTGGTGAGTATTGATACATGCAACAGGGCACTACTCCCACTCCAAAAGCCTTATTTTCATCAGTGTCTAGGACGTTAACATTGTAATTGTCACTGTAAAGAGTAAAACAAGGTTCTTTCCTATAGCACCATGCTGTAAGAAACAAGCATCTGTAACAACACTGTCAACAAACAGCAGTCCAGAATTTGCATTCTAGTCATACAGCAAGTGCATTTCTTTATTTGCAAGATAATTTGAATAAAATCATGCAGATAGGAAGAATTGCAAACATTTGTACTAAAGAAAGAGACTGTTTCCAGCCTCTCAGAACACTGTATACTCTACTCCTCTATTTTCTACATAATCAAGTATACCGTAGCTTTTAGATTAAAGGAAATGCATAACAACTCCTCACCTATTTTAGCAAAAACAGCTGGTGTGGCAACCGTCCTACGTTTCCCATCATCTGCAAGATTTGATGAGTTTCCTGTGCTAGGAAAGAGTTTTCCATTCCGAAAAACAATAAACTGTAGCTTGCAAGTGGAGTTATCAACAGATTGCCAGGCTGAAGACTGAGAGAAGACAGACTGTGGCAAATGAACTGAAGCTACTGCTACAGCATTCTGTACAATGAGAAAAAAAGAGAAACATTTAAAATGCAAATCACAACAGGGTTGCTTTCATGATGTTTTAAACTCCTGTACAAGAAATGTATGCTGCCTTCCTTTTCCAACAGACTGGAAGCAACCAAAGAAGCACGAGCTGTAACCATGGGAATAGGATTGGTACAGTGCATATTAAAAGGGAAAACGTTTTGATTGAATGTGAGAGTCTATATGGTCAAGCTCCCTGCTGCAGAGGTGAGAATGGTTCTTACCGTGCCTGCTAGAGGGTCCATCAACACTGCAGATCTGATTTAAAGAGACAACCTCTACCAGGTTTTCTCCTTCACTTAAAACAGAATCAGACAACTTACATTAAAACATTTCTCTGAAAGGATACTTAAAGGGTATAAAAATAATTTTATTAATACAAAAAATTACATCAGCAGAGAACTGCAAGTGCGGTAAACAATACATTTTATGAATACGTTTTTCTTGGTTCATATAAGGAAAATCAGTTAACTCTGGTTTAGTAATGCAGGATTAAAAAATATTACAAGCACTAATGTAACAGAAGAAAACAAGACAGCCCTAGGAGAAAATGAATGAAGACTGTCAGATCACTATAATGGCTTTGAGTTGTGAGTGTGTTATACACCCTTTTACAAGCAGATAATTCCCTTACAGCAGAGCTATAAAATACACCAAACATTATGTTCTGAGGACTTCACTCATCAAGCATCTTTTTCCTGCCAAAGTAGCAAACTAATCATTAAAGGCTGAGATATTTACAAGAAAAAACAAATGATGAGCAATGGGAAAATAAACAGGGAGCCTGTCCTGAGCCTTGAAGTGAAAAGTGTATGTATTTAAAACCAAACAAACTACAAAATGTTCTAATTTGCATTTCCCCCAAGGGCAAAGTATAGCTTCTGTGCACATAATTTACATAGATTATCACACACTTTCTTCATAGCACATGTGCGCTACCTCTTTGAGAAGTAAAACAATAATCTTCACAATCGTGTAAACAAACATGACATTAATATATGTCCATGTGCTGGGAGAAATATACATGTGAGATATAAGGTACAACAGACATCAGCAGACTAAAATGAATATGAGAAGCATCAAGTGCCCTCACAACAAATATGGGAGAAAAGCATGAGTAGTCTGTGATGTCATTGGGATGCTTAAACAAACAGATAAAGGATTCCATACAATTTTCTCTTTATTACCATGTATATTTTGGAAAGGTTTTGCAATGTTAAACCACCAAAAATTCCTTTTTTAAATAAGTATTCAATGTAGGTGATGCCACTTATTAAAAATACTCAGGAAAAACAGAGCAAATAGCAACAGGACATTCCTACATTAGATTTTAAAATTACTATGAAGGCTTTAATTGGAATTAACTGAACTAAACATCAAGCACTCTTCCTTAGATTTTTTCTACTGCTTAATTTGCTAAAGCTGTCATAATTGGCTTTATCTCACACTTCTGAAAAAGACATATTTTACTCTATATGATATCCCAAAGCATCTGTATATGCTGAACCTCTGATGATCCCATTTTGGCCATAAAATTGTTATCAATAAGTATGTACAGAAATTTTTAGAAGTGTCATTTGTCAAACCCCAAATCACTGTTGAGGACTTATTTGGAGATGTACAGAAGCGTAAGAGAAGTTACAGTGTGATTAACTTGATATTTATATTGGATTATTATTATTATTCTGTGCTGGAAAAAGCAACAACGACACATTAAATTACACTAATTACTTATTATACACAAAAAGAGAAAGCTAGAAGCATCTGAATAAGCTTATGATAATGAAACCAACAGCTAAAGGCACTGGGATAAGCAACAACGTGCTGACTTTACAAAAGCAGTCCTACATAAGCCAGAGAAAACAACAGGTTTATAGCACTTTTACTAAGGGGAAATTGTCTAATTCATTGTGGTTCTCTAATTTCTTCTCCATTGGGACTTATTGATACCAATGGGAAAAAGCAGTAGTGTAGACAGAGCTTGGCTGTGAGACTAGGGAGGCGCAGAGAAGAGGCTGCACACATCTGAAGCACAGAGAGCTTGCATGCAGGTCAAGAGACCAAGGTGATGTCCACCCCTCACCTCCTCCCTGTCTCTGCCCACACAGAGACCCTTCACCATGTAGCATAAAAGAAAGAAACCTGATCACGGTGCCCCAAGTCTTACCCACAGACTCACAGCTTCGCCTCACAGGGGCAAAGTCAAACATAGTGAAGAAAAGCTGTACACAGCCTACAAATGGATTTAGTGTGGACTCCTCGGGCTGACTGAGCAAATCTCACACATGCAGCAACATCAAATTACTTACATGACAAAAAGACACATATACAGAAAATTATTTCCTCATTAGACTTTAGGAGAGTGTTTTTCCCTATTTGTCTCCTCAAAATGTACCAAGAATATGAATACCCATAACATTAACTATTTAATAATCTTTGCTAAATAATGTCTACAGTCACTTCCTGGGATACAATTTAATTGTGAATACTGCCCTACGTATACCTGTTATTTCAAACAATTCCTTTTGAGTGCAGGCAGTCTGGTGGAGCGAACGGCAAAGGGACAGGCCTGTTCCTTGACTGGACAAATGTACACATAAAGTCAGACTACTCACTGCACATCAAATATTTACTTTATGTAGAAATTCCTCAGAATTAAACATCAAACTGTCTGCTACAGCAACATGCCTGCCAACAAGCTCCTGTGCTAGGATATTAATGAAAAATGCACACATTGAGAGTGCCCACACATTCACAATGCTGTTTAAAAATATGAATAAATATTTGTGAACAATTTTTACATCTAAGATATGTGAGAATCTTCTTTTCAATAGTATTAGTCATTATTCACAGGAGAGGGATGATCTGAGCACTCAGGCAATCCTTGTTATTGTGGTAGAGGATGGATGGAGCCTGACTGGAGGCTCAGTCTTGGATTCTGCTAATCTTATGTGTGGTGATGAAGAAGTCAGTTCCCCACTCTTGCCTCAGTTTCCCTCTCACTTGGTGAAATAAAAATGATGGTATTTCTTTTGCTCTGTAAGGTGCTCCAGAGTCCAGAGACGAAACACAATGTGGGAACAGATTATTACTAAAACCAACGACAGTAACATCAAATTTTGAGTGAATGACTGTGCTTCAGATGTTTCAAAATCCACATAAATCATCTCATTTTTAAACATTTTATTTGGGCACCATATCACCACATCACATAAAAACTGACATTTCCAAGCGTGCTAGTGGCAGCATCTCAGGAAGCTGCTCCACCTCTAAGAGGGGAGAAAGAGGCCGAGAGACAGAACCACCAAGTGTCCTGCATGGGAGCTGCAGCGTTGCAATGACACATCAGCACTGACATCTCATATTTTCCTTGAAAAAGCCTAGAGTCTGTGTCAGCAGTTTACTAAGTTAGCATTTAGACATTCTGTGAGTGTTTTCAAAACAGAATGTCAATAATCCCTTCATGACTCCATTTCACTTTTAGTCCTATTAACTGGATTGGACTGGCATTCATTAGAAAAAAGAAATCCTGAACATACTGTAGATTTTTCTAAGGAATATTTTTCTGCTGGAAAATGCCAGTGTTTTAAAATGAAAGCTACCCACAGACATCCACCCATTTGTGCATCAATATGATAGAAACAGTGCAAATTTCAAAACCTCCCAGTTATCTTCCATGTCATCTGCCCAGATATTAAAAAAATCTGCTGTGTGACCTGCAGCCAGGGAAAGAGGGCTTATCAGCTCTAAACCAGCTCTGAGGATTTTCTGGGAGGGCTCCTAGGACTCCTGGGTTCCAAAGAAGTCTTGGAACCCAGGAAAACTTTCCAAAAAGCCAAATGAAAGGTTGTTTTGAACACTCTGAATCATAATTTGGAAAGTACAGTTTTGTAAGTACTTCTGAAGTTTCGTTTTGTGTTTCCATTTCAGAGCTAATTTTTTTGTTTGTGGGATTTTTCAAATTATCTGAGGAACAGAAACAGCACAAATAAATCCAACTGGATCCCAAAAGTTTTACATTTCAATGGAAAACCTAATTCTAAAGAGGAAATGGTCCTCAGCATATTGAGAGCTATGGACTTTTGACATTTTTGCACCTCATGCATGTGTGACCCTTATTAAAAACATTTTAAGGGGAAAATGAAAGATTTAAAGTGAAGTTTTTCCCTGGGCAATTTTATTCTGGTCAGCAGTCCATTCCTTATAATCAATGCTAGCATTTACAAGGAGTTTTTAAGTGTTTAGGGAAGACAGCCTCTTGCTTTAGGTGCCTTTGTGATATGTTGGCCCTTCTACTTTCACAATTCTTTAAAGAGACCTGCTCCCATTTTCAACATTGCTTCCCCATTATCTTTTTCTACTTGTCTAAAATTTAGCATAATATTGAGAGACCATACCCATTATCAGACAATCATTATCAAGGAAGATACTTGGTAACCACTGTGAAATGACATAAATCAAATTTTCAGTAGCTCTTCCTTGTGTATGTCTTGGTACTAGATTAATTTTGAGTTCAAGCACAGTATTTCTGTTTGAGATAAAATATATTTCATAGGAAAGCCTCCAATTCTGAGTTCTCACAACAGTCACAAGGTATATTTTTCCAGTCGGCAATTTCCTTAACTTAAAAACCAGCATTTTAACAAGAGGTCAGAAGAAAACTGGAGGGGAGAAAAAGAAAAAGAAAAAGAAAAAGAAAAAGAAAAAGAAAAAGAAAAAGAAAAAGAAAAAGAAAAAGAAAAAGAAAAAGAAAAAGAAAAAGAAAAAGAAAAAGAAAAAGAAAAAGAAAAAGAAAAAGAAAAAGAAAAAGAAAAAGAAAAAGAAAAAGAAAAAGAAAAAGAAAAAAGGAAAAAGAAAAAAGAAAAAAGAAAAAAGAAAAAAGAAAAAAGGAAAAAGAAAAAAGGAAAAAGAAAAAAGGAAAAAGAAAAAAGGAAAAAGGAAAAAGGAAAAAGGAAAAAGAAAAAAGAAAAAAGAAAAAAGAAAAAAGAAAAAAGAAAAAAGAAAAAAGAAAAAAGAAAAAAGAAAAAAGAAAAAAGAAAAAAGAAAAAAGAAAAAAGAAAAAAGAAAAAAGAAAAAAGAAAAAAGAAAAAAGAGGAGTAAACGCAATCACCTGAACACCTGGCAGAGAACTGGAAAAGCAGCTCCACTGCTTCCAGACTTTAAAGAATCTGATGAGGTGTTTTATAGATTCAGATGCAAGACGCCATATATTATTAAAGATACAAGGGTGTTGCCAAAACAGGCACAAGCTAGATAAAGTTACAGTAGCAGTAAACAAAAAGTAGAAACCAGGCTCTACAGGTAATAGCCTATATTACTAAATAATACTGAGTTAACAGTGTGGTCATCATAATAAAATCAAGCAAATAAAGTATTTATACATATACAATAGATTTTATTTAGGCCCTCAAACAAGACAGCCGCTCCTTAGAAGCAACTGAAGATTTCACTTTGGAGTTTATTTTAAAGGTTTGGTGGTTAACATAACAAAGAAGTGCAAAATTGTTTTTTCAGCTGTCTCTCCTGGTAGATATTTAAATAACACTTCTTTGGAATTATCTCAGCACATGATATAGGAGATAAGGACAGGCATTTTGCTCAGTGCTGTGAGGCTTAGGCAGACTGTACGTGAGTACTGGTCTCTTTCTCTGGTATGAAAAGTATTAACAATAAACCCCCAAAATTTAGACTGTCTGGGAAAATGCCAAATAAAGGTTCTGTAAAATGAATGGAAACAATGCCAGTTTGAAGAAATATGGTTACACAAGTCACATACTCAATGACAAACAATCTGACAGGTCCTAAAAGAGACAGGATTGATTTTTTTTTTTTAAAAAAATGGGAGGATAACAAGCAAGGAAAGTCAGAGATCCCCGGCTACGTTAACTTATCTACATAACCTTGCTCCTGATTTGTCACAGTTTAACTACCCTTTTTAGACTGCCATTTAAACAGAAGTCTGGAAAGGCTCAGGGATGACTAGCAAAGTGAAAAGCAAAATTTATATAGATTCCTAGAGAGAAATGAAGAGGTAATACTTTATTTTCTAAGAAAAGGAAAATGTGTGGAATTCTACAAGCAACAACTGACCTGTTAAGCTGATACCGTGAGGGAAAAAGAGAAAGAAAGAAAAAAAAAAAAAAAAATCAAAGAAAAAGGTAACACAAAGGCAGACAGGGCAGGTTTACCAAAGGTAAATAATGCCAGACCCACACAATAGTCCTCCTTGATAACTGTTTTTCTAGACAAGGCAATACAATTCATCTAATTTCTTTGGTCTTCAATAAAATATTGGATGCTACGTAGAAAACTGTTAGCTAAGACATTGAGAATGAGGTAGAAATAGTGTCAGGTGAATAAGGAACAAGATAAAATTGATAATACAATTATTTACTTTGAAAGGGGAAGACAGGCTGGAGTGAATATATCCAAAGTTTCTACAAAAATCAGTTTGGGGACTTCAAATTTTCATTTGATGACCTTGAAACAAAGAAGAATATCACCTAAGACAACGTACAAAATCACGTTTTACAGATTCATAATTCTATTATAAACTGGTGAAACAGACCACTTTGGAAAGCAACAGACAGGAAAAGGACCTGAAAGCACTGGTTGATCACAGCATGACTCAGAGTCACTATGATTTAACAATGAAAGACAAATACAGTCCAGAACATACAAGGCAATGCATTTTCATTAGACAGGGAAATACTCTGATTTTAAAGGCCTAATCAGAAATATGCTACACAATTTTGGTCAACTGGGCTCAGAAAAAATCAGTCCAGAATAGAATGGGTGTAGAGGATGGTTAATAGGGTCACCATTAGAATGAATAATTTGTTTCACAAGTGCAGAGTAAAAGAGTTTAGCTTTGTTAGCCTAGCAAAATGAAAGAAGAGGCTGTGCCTGCTGTTCTTAAAAATACCAGAGGAACAGCATCTAGGGAGGAAGAAGACTCATGCAAGCAAATAGCCAGCATGAGCATAAGGACAAATAGGACATTGGTCAAGAGCAAAAATGCAGGCTTAAAAGTATGAAAATGTTTCCTGCCCTTTATAACAGAGAGGACAAAATAGCTTTCAAAGATTATGGACACATACAAAAAAGTTACCTATTCTTGAGAGAGTATTTGAAAACTTTATGATAGAATTACACAATGCAGTTAGCAAAGTTTTGGTTTAATTCTCTATTTTACAAGAAGTGTCTAAAATTCCTTTAGAGAACTCATGAATTCCTGAATAAAGGAATTCCTGAACTTCCTACTTCCATTTACATCCCCAGTATACAGCTAATAGAGTTCATAAAAATCTCACTAAGAAGAGAAAGAGTTGAAAAAACTATAGTCGTGGTAGATTCAAGTGACTCACATCTGCAATAAAAGAACATTGAGCATGGAAATGATACTAATATTTTTTTGAGAAACAAGAGAAAATTCTGCACACATGTAAGAGCTGCAGACAGTCAGCAAACTTGAAAACTGAGCCACTTATTTAATGCAGACATCTATTTTAGAAATCTTAAAATAAATGTCTAAAAATAGAACAATTACACAGAGATCTCACACGGAATAGTAAAAAATGAAGACATAGGCATATTTCTATTACTTATCTTCCTACTTTTTGTCCTTAACATTGAAGAGTTCTTTAGTGCTTAAGTTACAAGAGCTCAATTCCTTATACTGTGTGATGGTCAAGACAGCAATACCCGTCACAGATAACTGTTAACTACTGACGCTCAGATAAATGTTCCTAACATAGAATCACACAAAAATGGAATCACCCTAATCACTACACGACCATTCCTAAACAAGGATCCCAGATTTACTCTACATGAAATAGAATACAAAATGAAGGTATCCTTCATTTGTAGTAGCATCAGTAGTAGCACTAGTGGGTAACCTTGTGGCTCTGAAAAAAACCAAAATACTTTCTCTACGCTGTTGGATCGGCTAGCAATCTCCCATAGACTCAGGCTGCACCTATAGGTAGGGCCATAATACTTAACTCTGATACTGTGGTGACTTGAAAAGTCTTTGAAGCAACTCGAGTATCAGTTGAACAGGTGATTCTGCAAAAGCCTCAGAAAACACAATGAATCTCCCAACAACCTCAAACATTATCGCTCCAGCAGATACAACGTAAAAACAAGGATTAAGAACCACATTTGTAAATGATTTACTGCCGATAATTTGTTAGTATACTTGCCATGTATTCCAAAATTCCACATCAGCAATATCATTTTAAAATTTCAAAGTTTTACCCAACTTTTCACCTTTTACGGTAATGTATATTTAGCCCAAATGTTGACAACGGAAAAAACACTGTAAAGCACAACAAAAATCAATAATGACGAACAACATTTTATCAACTGAATTTTATATAAGAAACACAACACAATTTTGTTATAATATTAATTATTAGTCTTTGTATTTAATTTAGATTAAGTTTTTATTTTAAGGATCTTTTTAGACTTTTCAGACAGTGCTACATGACTGCTTCAATTCAGGGTTCCTTTTTGCAAGTCAAGCAGAGTCTGCAATAGACTTGACATAATGCAGAAAGTTATTTCAGAGAATGCATAAAATTGGTCTTTCTGGGAATGTAAGAGTTCTTAAGGGTTGCTTATGAGTTTTCAACTGGAATTTAAAGGGTTTTTTGGGGGGAAGATTCTTGAAGTCTTAAAGGCTTTATTTTGGACACACCCCAAAATTCACACTGTAACTTTCCGTTGTTTTCCTCTGGACCTACAGAGACTCACTGCAGCTTCATTTTTAAAAAGGATGGCTTCTGGCAGTGCGCTCTACAGGAAGATTCACCCTCTTAGGAGTTTGGTTCACTGGGCCCTTCAGGGATGCATTAGCTCCTAGAAATACTACATTTTCCTCTGAGCAGCCTGGGATGAAGGAGTATTTTTCCTTTTTATTTAGAAGCTCAGTTCATCTTCAGGCATTAAATATGTGTGATCTTTCTGTGGAGATGATAAGCATATTTGATTTTATTATTACATTGATGAGACTGTGGTTTTAATTGTTGCAGATGCACTCAGAGGATGGGATGGGCATATGCTAAATTGTTAGAATTTTTAAATATAAAGTCACAGTAAATAATCTTATCAGCTGTCTAGGTGGAACATTCAGCTACATAATTACAAAACTATCACCGTGGATCTTGGGAAGGGCATCACCATTATACAGAATACTTAACTAACCAAATACCTTTTACAGCTCATTGACCACTGAATTCAGTTATACGTAACTATTACCAGTACAGAAGACAGAATCATGTGAATTCTAGCTTCGGTATACTGGCATACATGAGGTTCTTTTGCCATGACCACTTTTAATTTATTTTTTGAACTAAGTGAATTGAGTTAATGTAGGCCTCACAATAGCCTGTCTTTCTGCATGGTCCATAGCTTAGCAATTATCATACATAAGAAACTATTAGGAATGGGAACAAAGAGAATATTTCCCACTACTCAGACATAAAGTGTTAAAAGAGATTTTTCTAAAGTTGGAGAAATACAATTTGATTAAAAGAAGAAGGTATACTAGGTGGCTTATATGCATCAGAAAAAACACTCTGTACTAAGCACAGTTCATACACATTTTAATAGAGTGCAGTACATACCATTACAGATTTTATGATTTTTCTAAAGTCTGAGATAATTTGTGCATATCCATTTATTGAATATGAGTACACAGTGATGCAACCATTAGGTAATACAGTCAATCAAAATGACTGAATATTGCAACTATTTAATCATACTAGATGATAGGATTTCTATTTTCGCTGATGTAGTATTCGCGCTTAGTTAAGGTAAATAAATATAAATGTTCATTTAGTAACATAAGTGGGAATGTAGTGAAAAAGATTAATTCAGAAATATTTAATAAACTATTTTCATATAATTTTCCTGAGGCAATGTGAGCTTCTACATTGCATAAAATGTACAGAAGTCCAAGTGTTTTTTCTGATGCTGCCTTTTCATAAAGATGACTACAATGAAATGCTAACATTGCTGCTTGATAACTACTGAAACATTGCCCCTGTCTGATAATGGACGAAAGCTGAAGTTGCTGAAAATAATTTTAGCAATTTGGGTCTTTTAGGTAGTGAATTTAAAAGTTCCACACCATGAAATGACTCAATATTCTGCAGATTGTGAATGATTTGGATATTATCCTCAGGAATGATCCCTATTGCCTATAGCCATTAAACAATTCAGACCCAGCATTACTCTTGCAAGCCATAACGTGGGCAAGGCACACATTTCTAGAAGTGGATGTGAGATCACTACATTCCTTTGCTTTCCTATATACAGACAGTTAAGTATTTGAAAAAGAAAGGTGGTAAGATCGCCTTTTCTTTAGTTCACTTATGCACAATCACACCTTCATTCATTCTATTACAAGATACAACTTCACTATCCTCACAATAGTCAAGAAAATATGCCTCCTCAAGAGGACAAAAATATGATTTCTTCCCTCCTGTTCCCAAACTCAGTTTTCGATTTTAAAAAACTTATATATTTTGGTCTCCAACTTGCCAAAACAATAATCTGCTTCCTGAATTTCAGTCACTCAGGCGATTTATTCGCTTCTACAGTACAGTCTGAAAGCATGTGTTGTAAGAAGAAATGTAAAAAAAGTGAGTGAGTATAGCTACACCGTGAAGAGAGAGGTTCTGTGTCACAGAAGTGTCTTCACATTTGAATGAAAGTACCTATGATCTCCAGACCCTTGAGTTGCATGGTGATAAAGTGGATGCATAACAATGATGGCAAGTGACATTTTAAGAGAATTCTTATAACTGAGATGTTGAGTATGAAGGAGAAGACAGACACTCCACTACTGCTAGTGCCTGTAGTTGTTAGTAGCTGCTGGTCCCCAAAGCTCCCATACAAAATCACATACCCTGCTCCAGAAGTCTTGTACACATCTTCAGGATTCCAATGCACCCAGTGTGGACACAAAAGACAAGATACTGAGCTCAGTATGACAATGAAATGGTAAAGACAGAATTTCACCTTTAAAGTTCAGTTCCAGCCAAATGCCATGCTGAACACCTAGTTAGAGCAAAACCAAACATAAATTTGGTACATATGTTTGTGTGTGAAATAAGAGACCATAGATATTAACGGGATTTATCCAAAGGTACATTTACATGAGCTAATTATCAGCACTAGTGGGTCCAAATTTGTGCGGTGGTGTGAGCCTTTGTGCCTGTCTTACTTTCTTGACAACTGAATAGAAAAGGAATGGAGGAAAGGAGTCCATCTGGAAAGAAAGTTCACAATTTGCTAAGAGTAGTACCCTTTTCCAAGCCATTCTATTTTTGGGTTATATATAGAAAATGGATATTGTCTGATGAATAGTATATTCCCCCATTCCTTTTTTAAAGAAACAATACAAGTTGTTCTTCTTGCAAGTAATATATTTGCAGATATGTTTTCACCAACAATCTAGAGTCATGAGGAAGCTTTGAAAATAAAATGTTGCAGGATGTGTATGCAAGTACATTGTATAGAATCACAGAATCATAGAATCCTTTAGGTTGGAAAAGACCTTGAAGATCATCAAGTCCAACTGTACGTATAGGTCATGTGAAAATCTGTTGTATTGGTCCTTTGGTTCAGCCAAAAAGCATTCAGAGCCAAACAGAACACTTTTACCTCCAGCTGAATCACGTACTCTCATTGTCCTCATCATAGATTACTAGTTTATCTGGACAGACTCCTTAGCCCAGAACGCATCTGTTCTAACAAGCGCTTAGGGACAATCTATCTTGATTCATTCTACTAAGTTTTTCTAAGGGATTTGTCACAGGGTTATGTGAAGATCAAAAATATTTGCTAACATTATCCACAGTAAAATCCAATAACAACCACAATGGAAGTGAGGTCAGATTGAACCTTCCATCAGACCATGTCTCCACCAATCTAGTGATCACTTTATACAGTCCTGCTAGTTGAAGAAGGTTGGAAGAAGCCTAACTCTTATTTCTTAACATTTCACAGATGCTAAGAAACCACCTAGGCATGTGTGCAAATTTTGCTTTGTTACTGCAAAAATAGTCACTTGACATAGTCAATGTTAGACATTTCATTTCTAAAAGCTGACTGAATTAAAATCTTAATCCTCTAGTCAAATCAAGTTTTGTAGCTCAGCTGCTGCGAAACAGTGATGACATTCTCCTGATTAAGATTTTAAAATACTAACATACATTATCAGTTCTTGTCATCAGTCATCACTACATGAAAACTCATAGTTTATATTGGGTGAGGATGGTTTTATATTTCTGGGGCAGCATGCACTGTATTGCTCTCGCTCAAGCGAGCACCTTTGAGTTGAGATGCCAAAGAAGGTCACCTGAGACTTCTTACATAGTGCATGAACCCAACTGAGGTCGGAATGAGCCCCAGGAGGAGCATCCCCTCATTCTCATTCAGTGACTGTTGAGAATGAAGATTCCTAATATGATATAGTAGATTTCTAATATAATAGATTCCTTCAAATACTCAGAGAGGTGTTAACCTAGCTAAAGTTAGATGTGATGAAACTTGTATAGTAATAAATGAAGACCGAGAACTAAGAACTTACATCATTCTTCTCTCCCCATTTCTTACATCAAACAAAAGGGAATAACAATAATCTTCTTAATTCTTCCAAATGCAAAGCTGCTTTCAGTTTGCAATGTACTGCAGGAGCAGATGGGAAAGCATAGCCTTTTCGTTTTGCTCATGGCTTTTGAATTAATACAAGTTTTCAAGTATTAGTGCTGCAGGGCGTGTATACTGAAAAAGCAACAGCAACATGTTCATTAAAAATAGCGGTCTATATGCCATGAAGTGTTCACTTTTTAAATCTTGTAAACTAGTTATATAAGCAGCAAATTTGCAATTTAATCAGTAGAAAATGAATTGTTTTACATTGTTATATGTAAGCATTCGCAACGGTTTGAATATTTTTGGTCTTCCCCTCTTGCTCTACTGATTTTCTAATCTTTTTCAGCAAAGGTCAATTCTTCTGGCATCAGTATACTTAGTGTGTTCACAAATTTGTACCAAAGGCCTTTATTCTAAAGGGCTTCATTTTATCAGTCAGGCACATCAACAGTGTATATAATTCAGACTTTCTCAAGGGCTTCCACTGCCAAATTTGACTGATTTTTTTTTTTTTTCCAAGCGTGTTATCAGTCTTGCTGAATCACTTCCAGTCTCCTATTAAACTGATATGCCTTTATTTTAGGCAGTAGCAACGTTCATTTTCTAACATAAAAACTTAATATGATCACCATTTCACTACGCTTTTCATCTGGACTCCTCAGTCTTCCTTTCTGCATTAAATAGGATGGGAGTACTTTGCTGAATCCTGCACAGGCATTTCTGGACTCTTACTACTGCTACTACCAGATGCTGATATGAGTACCTGAGTGTATGAATTAATTATTTAGGAGCAAGGATCTGAAAGAAATGTGCTCAAGGAGGGAAAGGGAAAGAAAATCAATACAGCAAAAAATTGAGTCTCTCATGCCAACTGAAGGACTAACATCATGTAGAAAATTAAAAAGTAACCTTATAAGCTGAAAGACAGTGTATTCAAGAAAAACTGGCAGAGTCCCAAATTGTCTGTCTCAGCAATGAGAAAGACTTAGGTTTTTTCATCAGCAGGAATTCTGAGTCCTGGAAACTATATATCTACAATGATATGAAAACACTGCTGACAAGGGCACAGACTCTAGTAAAAACTGTATTCCCATTTTTCTCTGACTGTTGTCTAATGTAAGGAAGAAGTATTTTTACAGCAAGTATGAGGGCCTAGATAAAACTAGAAAAGACTAATTTAGCAAACTAACAAATGGATTTTGATCCTACTTCCCCAACTACACCTAGACTTATTGTGTTTTGTTTCTTTCATACAAGATACATTACCTGAAAAGCAAAGATCATCTTTTGAAAACAGCATTAAGTAAATGTCTCAACTTTAACAAAATGAAATAACTTCAGTTAATGTCTTGTTTTCTTCAACAAGTAAACACAAAAATAAAAATTCATTGGCCACTTTGTGCTCTTCTGCCATTCTAAATTTTGATATACCCACATTTCTTCAATAGATCTACCTTAAAAATGCAGTGACAAATAGATTCATAAGAAAACAAAACGGTATTCACTAGGTATAAATACCTTACAGTCCATCTCTTAATTTTATCACCTTCTTGGGGTTCTTTGAGGGACACACCAGAAACATATTCTCTGTATATTTTTTATATCCTCTAGCTTTTTAGAATTTTTTTTTTTTTTTTAACATCTCTATTCAGAAGCAATAAGCCAAAAATGATTCAGTCTGCATGTCTGAAGAACAGCATTTTCCTGCTTTGTAACCTTGACATGGAGAATGCAAGATACTTGTACTTGCTAAGCCATGGTCTATTCAGCATCATTGTGTTAGCATTACTCACCAAGTGGAATTAAAAACTGCGCTACAGTTACCATGACAACCAGCTGTCTCCCACATACAGCATCAGTTTGAATTTGTGCAGACCATTTCTAACAATGATTTAAGTCAACAAATTCAGTATTACCCTAAGGTAAAAATCTGGTTTAAGAACAAATAAATATTTTCAGTTTCACAATATTACTTAGCTCAATACATTAATTCCAAGTATGAATTGGGAGATCTTCAGAGAGCTGCAGTGACTTTTCTCAGAAATTAAAGGTGAATAGTAATCTTCTGGTCAATATACTATTGAGGACCACTGAAATTCTTGACCCAGCGAACATGTAAGAAGGGATATTGAATAGGGTGTTCTATTATAAGCAGTATTTTAAAATTTCTAGTCAATCATCTTTGTAAAACTGACTCAGTGTAGTAAGTGATAGAAGAACACTGTACTCTTAGACAGATTTTACATTTTTTCATTTTGATTTTATGGCCTCCTTTAAACTGTGCTGCTACAAAGGAGAAGCAGCATATGATTTCTTGTCCATTGCATATGGAGAAGGTGTAGCATTCATAGAAGAGTTTGTGGGGAAAATGCATTAATATATTTATTTATTTAATAATCTTCTAAAATTTACATTTGAATGATGCTGTTGATTACCTTGGGTAGTATCACTAATATCATCAGTGTATGCTCAATATACAGATTCTTACTGGAAAATAAAGTGTAATCCACCTTCATCCAAAAGTATCAGTCAGTAATTCTCCACTGGGAAGATAATCTGAAACTTGGAATATAATTCCTGGGCTGCAGAATTCCAATATACGTTCCTTTTCTAGTAAACTTGCAGGTTTTTGTTTTGTTTTTAATAATCAAATTAAATGCAAAGAGAAAGCCCAGTTACTTTTGAAATAGCTGAGCTATAAAGGAGAGAGGGAACAGGAATATACCAAATTTATATCGTATTTACAACGTCTGGTGAAACATCATACAATTGCATACTGGTCATCAGTATGAAGCAGCCACCTGGCAGTTTTCAGATCCTTTTGATCACCAAACATGCTTTCAGTAGAGAACAGTCAGTTTTGATTGTCATTGCATAAACACATAATGGCAATGGTGGCCAGGTCTGCTTGCAGAATGGTAGGATGTATTGTTATGAGGAGAGGGAAAACAAGAACCTCCATAACAACATAAAAAACACATATCAATTGTGCATTTGTATATTGAGCGTAGGGACACAGAGGAAAGTAAATGCTGAAAAAAAGATGGTTAAGCTACTAAAAATGTAACATATGGTCAAACTAAAGGTAATAAAGTAGTAACATTTTATGTAACAAAGTATAAAAAAAATCAAGGGCAGAAAACTTAAATAAAGTATACATTTACTAAAGAAACTACTAATGTTACATACTGAAGTACATACATATTAATGATACATTCTACACTCACTCATTTTTCTGGAAGCAAGTGCCACAACTAAACATTACTGCAGATTTCCCATTTGGTATCTGGTATAGCACTTGTTGTATCGCAGAACTTAAAAATACATCAGAAAAGAAAACTGGATGAATATGTGTAATGCATTTAAAATTAAAACTTTCAGAGGCTACAAGGAATCTGATGCTATTATAAGTTTTAATCCGTGATTGAGAGTTATTGAGTCCTAACACTGAGGAAAATACATAATTATAAGAAGTTTTAGTTTGAATATAATGCTTTCAGTTTTAAATAATTTCATTTATGTGGGAATGCTCGTCAGAGGACAAAGGCAGAAAAATAAGTATAATCACAGAATCATATCTAAAAGATTGAGGAAGGAAATAGCATAGAAATGCATTCAGTCCAGGATCACTGTGGACACATTTGTTATCTGTGACAGGCAATGTGAAATCAAGCACAAACTGAAATCAAACCCTTCTTTAAGGTTACACTAAACTGAAGTGAAAGGAACACTACATGCAAGAAAGAAAAAGAAATGGATTTCTATATAGCACTTCGATCTTCAACAATGGGAGTGCATAATGTTTAAATGTAAAAACAGAAGAGAATTCAAGGCAGAAAAGAGGTAGAAAACAAGTGAAGGAATAAAATATAACCTGGGGCTCCAAAGCCACAAACCCAGACAGAAACAATTTTTTTGCCAGCAAAAAGGCTGCACAGTCAAAGGTAAACGACAACGAGAAAACAAATATGATTGTTACTCGAATTTAACAGATCTGTAACAATCCATTAACTCCTAGATTGAGATGCAATGTAATATCATAAAATAAAATGCAAATTAAAAGTAAATCAGGATGACAACATAGGCAGATGTGAATCATTTTGCCCTGAGGCTGAATCTATACCCTTGTGTCAAAGATGCCTTAATGGGGTTAAAGTAGCATTGCTAAAAATTAATGGATGTTTTCTTGTTACATTTCAAAAAAGTATTGACGGCACCATTAAAAAAATAAAATGAAGATGATTGATTATTTATTCTAAAGTCAGGGAAAAGGTCTTTCAGATAGCAATTTAAAAAAACAGAAAAACAAATATGGTCTCACAACTGCGTTCCTCTAAAATAGGACTCACCAAAATTTTTGAATAAGCTTGCCAGATGTGTGTTTCTTGAGTACAGTAGACTTATGGGTGTGTCTGTATTAACATTTTAGTTTAGATTTGGATCATTGGTCTCATATTCACGTATTATTTTCATCCTATCGCATTCATATCTGAATGCCAGTTTTCAGACAAATTTCCTGATGGGATTTCTATTGCCATGCTTTCACAAAGTACTCTCACAGTGCACAATGTGGATTCCGTTTGGATGAAATGGTCACCAAATGTAACTGATGAGTTACGTGGGACCAGACTAGAGCTAATCTGGAAAAAATGCCCTCATAATGTTGATGCTGGATTCTCAGTCCACCTATTTTGCTCCACAGATTTGCACCTATTGCATTGCACTACTTACTAAGGTGGGATTAAACAATTCTCACTCTTTACAAGTTTCTCCTTCCCTTTTGTGACTCTGGTCTCTCCTGCTTCTCTTCCTCTTAAGTATCTGTCTTCTCCTAAGCCTCAGAACTAACTAAAATCGAGCCCTTGCTCTTCCCTATACCATAACCCTCTTCTTTTTCTCCTTTCTAAAACTCTGGATAGCTCTGCAACCCCCATAATCATTTCAGCCTCCACATACAACAACTAGAACTTCTATAGGCTCATCATTATGGCTTATAACAGGTAACCTCACCGGTTGTCTCATTCAAGGACAACTAACTGAACTGGAATTGAATGGCTTTCCCAAATCAAAGGGAGTCAACAAACCTAAACTGAGATGGAAAGCTTCATGTCTAAACATTAATCTCTACTAGTAAATCTCCTGAAATAGATCTCAATCAGGCAATTAAAACCTATTGAAAAAAAACAGTAGGAGAAAGAAACAGGGAGAAAGAGGAAATGAGCAACCTGTGGTTCCCCAAACAGTACAGGGGCAGCTGATCTATCTGCCTGTGAGAATAATTTTATTAGAATAATGGCGTTCTGACACAAAACCTTGTACCCTACATATTCAGGTGACTAATACAATACTAGCTTGTTTAAGAAAACTGCCTTACCGAGCTCTTGTTTAAGCTCTCATTTCAGAACAAATTCAGCCCACTTTTGTGGGGCCCTGAAGTTAACCAAATGTGCTGTAACTGCTACATTTAGCTTTAGATGGAAGAACTCAGATTTCTCTCAGAAACTCTACTTTCTCAGAAGGGAAAGCAAGCTCACCACTCTCCAGAAGTAACATCATGGTCTGGCTTTAAGATACATGCAGGATAACATTTAAAAAAGCCAGGTTAAAAGCTGGAGCAAAACCCCCAAAACAGCTTCACTCTGTTGCTGCTGATTTAGATCTGTAAAAAGCAAGAAAAAAAAAAAAGTCTCCCCTTTCCCCAGAATACATCGTTCAATCAGAAGGAAATAACATTTCTTTATTTGAATGATAAGGAGAGGAAAGCTAATGCTTGACATGCCAGTAGTTTTTCACCTTGTAGGAAAGTTCTAGATTTGTTTCTGAGGCCAAAACACACACCAGCAACCCCTGCTAACCCAAAAGCTGAAGAGACTTGTGATGACTTGAGTTTTTGTCTTCACTCTATTCCCACTACTATTCTTATGGCAGTTTCAGCAAGCAGAGATTTGAATAACCCTCTTTTATCTACAGAGGCTGGCATTTCCCCTCCAAATATAAATATTCTAACAAAGACATATTGCTATTTTCATTGCTGGCTAACCGCTGAAGGTAGACAGAGAACCTCAATTCTACTGTTAGTCTCATAATCCTTAAAAACACTAACCTTTTTAATGTCTTAAAGTATGTATTTATTTGGTCACATTTTAATCTAATCCTGAAATATATTTTCATATGAAGCAAGGGAATGGCAATAATTTAAAAATGCATATTTGGAAAGAAGTTGTGATGTCTGGCTAGTTAGTGGATTGAATCAACGAAGTGAGTAAACCAAAAATGTTTATTTTATTCTGACCAGTTAACCTCTTCTTAAATATACATAAAGGAATTGATACAATTTTGACTGGCACTTCCACTCATACAGTGAAAATAAGATTTTTATGTTATGGAGGTAATCAAATAGGATATTTTTAAGACTTGGCTGACTGAAGCAATTAAGCCAATTCAAACTTTGTGTTTTAGATAGATAGGTGAGTACATAATGAACTGAGAGTTCCTGAGAGAAGTCCATAATTATCTAAGGTGGAGAGAAGTGGACAGTAAAATCAAGTCTGTAGGCAAGAATTGTTGTATGTACCAATTTGAATATCTAAAGCAAAACTTTTGCATTTATTATCTTTGCGCATGTCACAGATGGTTTAGAACAGAACATTATAAGGGGCTAGAAAGTGTTTTAAAAAGTGTCTGATTTTTTTTTTTTCTTTTCTACTTAGGCTTCTATATCCTTTTTTCATTCATGATTTTAAGACAAGGTATTAGAGTTTGTTCCCTTTTCAAAAGCTTAATCAGTCTTTACAATCGAATATTGTACACAGTGCTCTTCTGCTACTTAACACACTTACTAATATTTCTGTTGGTTATGGTTAAACATAAAATCCCCACCATGATGTGAAACACTTGCATCAGTGAAGCCCAGAGACACTTGCTCCATAGCTTATCTTGCAGTGATCCTCTCCAAATAAAGGTGCTGCAACAAATGATGATGAATAAGGAATTCCATCCATCGCTCATTTTACTCAAATATATTTTCTCTTTTTATTCCTCTGAAATAATATCAGACATATCTGCAATACTATAGCTGTGTACTCAGATTTTAATTCTGAAGCACTAAAAAGCATTAATATCTAGGACCTTTTTATGAAAGGAGAGAACGCCTCAAACCAATGAAAAGATATTTTATGAAATTGAGGGTCTGATTATCCAATGGGGCAAGCACCCACCACCATTGCACTTCTGCAATGACCCATCTATCTAACAGGCAACAAACTAATATTTTAGATGTTTAAGACTGTGTCATGGTGTTCAGGCCTACAGAATTTACAAATCAGTGTGCTTCTTACTAATGTAATTACTATATTATTCTGAGTTATTTAATCATATTTCTTGAAAAAGATTGATCTTTTCACATTCTTAAGTATATACACAAACAGTATGATTATATTTCTACTTAGATTGATTTCCATAATCATATTTAAGTGTATAGGAACAATTTATACTAATATTTATAATTCCATGGTGCTTATTACAATAATTTTGACAGCTGCAATAAACTTTATGCTTTCTTTTCAGACAGTATTGCTTCCTTGGAAACAATTCAATGAATAAAACAATTGGTTATGAAGCTAACACCACATTATTTAACAATAGACTTCACCTGAAATTTAAAAAAAAGTGACATGTAAAGCCCTGCTCTATCTCTTTAAAATGCATAGAGGTAAACTTTTGTATAAAATAGCATATTAAGTATAAAATTGAAAGTTAAACAATAGAAAACTTGGAAAGAGCCATTTTTTTAACTGTAAAATAATTTCTTAGAATAGCTGAAAAAGTACTTTTTCCATACACTCAATTAAAAAAAGCAACAGAGAAAGATCCTGCACATACAAGGCATGTGTAATATACATTTTGCAGTAACTTGCTACCCTGTTGAAAATGTACCATAAGCTTTAGTCAAATTATATAGCTGGATTTGCACCAAGCAAAAGCTTCAGTTCGATGTAACTCTGGCAGAATCTGATTCACAAAAAAACTTTAATTTTGCATTTGCTGTATAGCACATATCCTTTCTGTTGGGTGTGAAGGAGAGTTAGCAATTTCACTCTGTGAACATTAATTATCACTTGCCTGTATATACCTTGTGGAAACAAAATCATCTAACGAAATGAACAGAATGCATGCAAGTTAATATCTGCCCATTGTTTTAAAGGAAGAGAAAACATGGACTGTTCACTCAGGAAATACTAATAAATGGCACCTATATAATATTAACAGCTCAAGAAAGAATGCAGCAGATCGTCAACCACTCAAATCTACACTGCTATGCTAATTTACAGCAGTTAAGGATTTGCTGCAGTCTCTTTTCTGCTTCTCAGTGAACATACAGGAGTTAGTTCGTAAAAATATTGCATCGTTTCAAATCCAGACTCTGTATTTTCACTTGCTGTAATGTTCAGCAACAAGTAGGCTCGCTTATCCTAAACATTGAGGGTCTTTCCTGCTTAATCAATGAGCAACTTCCACTGGTATTGAAAGAGGCAGAAGCACTGAGTGTAGACTAAAGTTTGTGTAAGATAGATAGAATCGTTTATTATTGAAAACCAAATTTCTTTACTTTGGCAGAACAGTGATGGAGAGGATGGCTACATGGACTATGACAGGCTAGAGAACAGATTTATTATATATGTTTCAATCCAGAAGAACCTCTAGTGTGTATCCTTTTGCTCACATGGTAAATGACCAATTGATTTTCTCATCTCTATTCAGCAGTAAATAACCTCACATACACTGCAAGGTAAGGCAGACATTCAGAAAGTCACGGTTTTGTGCAGATGTTTGTGTTTACCTGGTAGTAACCAGGTGTCAGAGTCACACCATGAGCAGTTGAAACAAATCGGGAGTGCAGACTTCCTCTCAGTACTGCAATGAGGTACAAAATGTCTCTGATATGAAATAAACTTGCCTTTGAAATTGTTTTTCCACAGATCTAAAAAGGTTGTCATTTTCATGTAGATACCTCCTATTGTCTTTGATATACATATATTGGCTCTGCTAGCCTCTATGCTGTCCTTACATCAATTCATTGCAGATCACACCAACATATGTCCAGTATTACAGAGGTTCAGCCCCTTTCCTAAGCTCCTAAGCCCCCCATCCTTCAGGTCCCGCAAGCTAAACAACTGAAATTCATTTAAAAAAAACACACTCTGAATTTAAGTGGAAAGTTCAAACCCACAATTTTAAAGTCTTTTCTTAAAACCTATGATCCAGACAACAAACTATACAGTTTACCAGCTCTTTAACAATGGACCAGTTAAAAGGGAAAGCTGCTCCTATACTTATATATTGTCTCACAACATTCTGATTTTCTGTAAACATGGATCAAAGGACCACCATTCTCATAGGAATGCACAATACTGAAGCTCAAAATCATGGGGTAGATGTCAGAGACGAATTTTGCCCACTGCTCTGTTACAATATTTAAAGTGTTGCATGGAGGATTATATGACAAGAGATAAAAGAGAGGGATCATCTCTATGGAAACACTATGGTCTACTTCATCTGTAATGGATAGCTCAGAAATGAACTATCCAAATATTACAAGGCAGTCCAGTAATATAATGATTTGAAACTAGTGCCTACATAACCAAATGGAACTATAAAATGGTTCACACAAATTGCCTGGGAGATTTTACCAGCCATAACCACCACAGAGGTGATTAAACCTTTAATTGTTCTTTGGCCCTACAGTGCATTCAGTCCCTGAAGTTCCTTTCACTATAATATCTGTTTAAAGAATTGCAAGTAAACTGTCATAGCATAATTTTTGACAGATGACTTCATTTTACACATTTAATACAGTCTTAGTAACTGACTAGCTAATCTCAGCTTTAAATTATAAGCATTTGAAATGAAATTCCACTCAAAAAAAGGACTATGCTAAAATGGCATTGTTTTAATCAGCGGCTTGACTCTTAATCATGTTTGTTCAGGATGCAATTTCTTAGTTTGGTGCCAAGGCATTGTTTCTGATTTTGTATTTTCATCAGCCCAGATATAACACAGGAAAAGACAGAGCAAACTGGCTTCTGTGCATCACCAGACTTGTACAGTAGTGTCCAATCAGCTGAAACTACAAAAAAAAAAAAAACAAAAAAAACACAACCATTTAAGACAGCAGTGTTAGTAGTGGCCTAACCTCTGCTGTTAAAAAAATTAGGTTTTTGATTTAACTATACAAACTCATACTTTAAAATACTTCACAACTGGTAATGGCTTAGTCCAGAAAAAAGTTTAATCATTGGTACAAATTCAAACTGCTGTATAGGAACACATTAACTGGTCCTTATTTTTATAAGGAATAGCTAACATATCTGAAGATTGGGATGAGTTAAAACAACAGAACTGGAAAAAGGATACCCAGAAGACAGAAGCCGGACTAGGCAAAGTTCATAGAGACGATGAAAGCTAGGAATAGGCAAGGCATATTCAATTACATTGTTTTGCAGAGTTACTGTTGGTCTTGTCCCCCATCTCTCTTCCATCTGTGTGCTGCACTCAGTGATAGGTTCTATAACTGATATACTGCATAATGTTTTTATAGCTGCCAGCAAAGATGGTGATTATAGTGTGCCCAATTATCTTAAATCTCAAATCCAAGATTTAATATAACTAAATTTTACTTTAAATGTTAACCACATTATTCTCTTTTTAACTACATCAAACATTTTTACAGGTCTGCAGCTTAGGGATAACGCTACTTTGGCATAAAGAACATTACAACTCTTTCTTGTCTTGTATTTGTGTGGTGCATTTAAGGTCTAACAAATTTATATAATGATAGATTTTACTAAAAGAAACATAGAAGAAGAAATCCTGGCTACACTGAAGTGCACATGAATTTTACTTGGACTTCAGTGAGACTAGTATTTCATCCATTCTTCTTCTGTTTCTCAAGGTTTAAGAGCACCATTGCATAGTTAGCTTTCTTGTAATGTGGATTCAAAACCAGATACTTCATGTTTCAAATTTTAGTTACCAGTAAGAAACATGTCTTTATTGCATTCAATGATAATTTAATATGAAGGTATAGGGAAATCATTTCTTTGTACATAAAATAAAAATATTTTTTTCTGAAGATGTCTGAAAGCCTCTGTCTTTATTGAGGGTCTGATGAAAGGTAAACTTGAGCTACCTCCACCTTTACACTGTTTCAATCTCTTGCACTATTTATTACAGACTATATATGGGGTTTAGGTCTGATGCACACGAAAAAACAGATTTTTATAGCAGTTACAAATAAGTAGATGGTGCCTTGGGAAAAATTATCCTGCTTGTACAACTGAAAGTTTTCTTTTCAGATTAACAGTTTACAGTGTTCCCTTTCTAGCAATTTATAAGGAATTAAAAAATATGTTATGAAACACATGACATTCAAGATCAGGAAAACAATGGCAGGGTGAAAAATCATGTTCAAATCTTCCATCAAACCTAGTAATTAGGCCCATGAAATAAATATGGCATTCCTTAAGAAAAATCAGAATGCTGACACAAAGTTATTAGCAGAATCCTTCACAAAGAGAGATATTTGCTATTACACATCTGATCAGTACTTGGTATGCAAGGATTCTTAATTATACTGAAGCATATTTAGAATGGGTATTTGGAGAAGTTCAATTGCTCACATTTTAACTGGAAAATTTTGGACAAAAATGAAACTTTGAGCTGCAGTTATATACCTTGCTTATGAGAAAATCTAAATTGATGTGCAATCCACACCCACACGGCTTTCTGGTACTTGAATATTCAAAACTGTATTAAAACAAATTCTATTTAAGGCCCACATGAGTTTTTTTGCGAGCTGCAGTTTGACTTTGCATCAGTTTGCCCATCACACTTACATCATGCCAAATTAGGGGCATACATTGGATTCAAAGCTTTGCAGATGCAGATTTAGACCTATATTTATACTACGATTTTGAATTTATCCAATAGGCTTTATGAAATAACCAGTAAGTCGTGTTGGCAACTGGCACTTTCTAGGGTACTAAGTTGACTACATCTGGGTCAGAAAGAATCATCTGTGGCTTAATTAGGTCTTTCTGTATATGATATTCTTTTCACATGAGTTGCTTTCTTGGGAATTACAAAATGAAAACTGGATGCCTTCAAACATTTTAGTTTCTATTACTTTTGCTGTTATTTCCATGATATTTTTTATTTTTTGTATAGTTTCTAGGTATGTTATCTATTTGAACTATTACTTATATGTGTAATCAGTCTATGTACACTTTGTCATTTTCATGAAGGATTCATCATTAAAGTACCCTCAGTTGTCTAAGGGGTTATAGCATCTACATCTAATTTTAATTAGGCAGGGTACTAGATAGTCTGCTATGTGCTTGACCGGTTATCCTCTGCCTATGCCCATCTTAAGATGGAGGATTTGATTTCTGATTGAATCTCCATACCATAGGGTAAAAATTAGAGAAAACAGAGGACAACAAATAAAGACAATCAGACTCCAAAGTTTTCAAACTTAGTGTTGTCAGCAAGATACTACATAACTGGTGAGCATTAAAGGACCTGGGACAGTTAGGAGATGTGATACTGAGTAATTCCTAATAAACTCAAGCAGACCTGCAAACACCTAGCATTTAAAAACACCAAGAACATACTGTATGTAGTCTTGCTTATGGTGATTTCAGGAGGTATCTTGAGCATGATACTCCCTCACAGAAGTCCAAACAGAATCATATGACACGTTTAAGTATAAATAGCAGTAGTGAAGAAATCTGAGGATAGAAAGGTTAGTTGCACAAAACAGAGCTGCATGTCAGAGAAGTACTGGCATGCACCCAGTAAAACCATAATCCCTGGTCCTAAAAATGCTTCAGTCAATCACTACATAAAACAAACAAGACAATTAATTGCAGGTAGCTGGTATACAATGTGAGTAAACCAGCCTAAAGCTATCTGTCTGTCATACTGACAGCAAAAGTCTTAATCCAATTTATGAATGGTGTTAACAGGCATTTGCAGACCTTGTGATACACCCTTCCTCATTGGTACTATGGACAGGTGCAGTAAGTTGTGGAACTGCTACAGTCTCGTACATTTACAAGGCAACAGTGTGGCAGGGTGCTCCCCCCGCCTCCCCGACCTGACCTCTTCCCGTAACTCTGATCAAGTGATAACCACCAGTGGTGTCCATGATGGGTGCATCCAGTCTTGATGGCTGCATCAGGCTCAAGGTGGATTTGGGGGAGACAGATAACACGATAGCCAAGGGCTAATTTATGGTGATGCACCCACCTGACCACAGTGCTGGGCCATGCTCAACTCAAGCCAGATTTGGAAGAAACTGGCATCTGCAGTCGGTATGCAAATATGACTATGAGTCAACCACCTTATCCCCATAAATAGTGAGCAGCCCAAGAGCCCTCTGAGCTCTCCTGCACAGCAGCGGGCTGCATGCCAGGATCTCCCCTTGAGTAGGGATGCCTCTCAAAGTTACTTCTCAAGGTTGAGAGATTCCTTGCTGCAACAGATCCTTGGTAAGTGACTAATAGCATGCTAAACTTTGAAATCTTAGCTAACTGATATAAAGGATTGATTGCGCATATATAATCCTTTAGACATAAACCATTGACCAAGTCTGGGACTAGGGCAGGATCCAGCTGCACCTAGACTCCTCTCTGAGGAAGGAGTTTAGAAAGCAAGGGCGTCCTTTCTGAACCTCGTGACTCAATGGGAAGATCTACCTGACAGTCTTGTCTGACCCTGTTCCCTATACAGTAAATAATCCAGTGTATCTTGCCATCAAATCTTGTTAAACCACCATCACATTTACTATCAAACTTTGTTATCAATAAACATATTGCTGCTTCTCTCTTACGAGTGAAGTGCATCACTCCATCCATGACAAACGCCAACAGAAGATGCAAGGTGGTACGGGAAAGGTTTAATGTAAACTTTCACTTTGGGAATGCAGGTGCAAGTCACAAGAAACAAAAGCAGAGACAAATGTTGTATAGGAAGTCAAGGCTCATTAAGCCGAAGGATGGTGAGAATAAGGGATCGCAGAGTTAAGCCACGCAAAAAACCTTTTTGAACCACAGCTGAGTACCTCTGCTTCCACTTAACTGAAGACCACTGGTATAAATTAAACTTCTCAAATCATCTCAAGAAGAGGCAGACATATGAGTTATTTGGCATAAAACCCTTGCCTTGAATGTTGAGTATAAAACAGTTATAATCACTTCTGAAGGCACTGATGTCTTTGCACTTTGCCTTAAGTTCAGTAGTGACACATCTTGGTGAGAATATCAGTTATGACACATAAATACAGAATACAGAGGCATTGATATGGAATCGTACTCACTTGAGATGATATATCACTGAGCACTGACTGGTCTGCACAGCTCTGGCATTCAACATTGTTAGTACTTTTTCAGGTGAGAGAAAGCTGCAGGCCTTAGAAAGCTTATACCTTTTCCAAGCTTAAGCAAAGATGGAGGCTTCCACACTTTGAAAAAATGCCATATATATATATATGTCCTTAGAATATATATATATATATATTCTAAAGACATATACATGTATTTTTCTAAGGACATATATATATATATATATATATATGTCCTTAGAAGACAAATAATTGATTTTTAAAAAATTATTCTAGCTTATCTGTGCCAAAAAATGCAACTCTGACTTCAGTCAGCATTTGTTAAGTAAAGACCAACTACTCCAACATGCACTGTGTACAAGCTATCGAGCAGAAGGAATTCAAGGTGAACTCACTCTGCTGGATTCAGAAGTTAAAAAGAAAAAAAGCTAAAAAGAATTCGGCATTTTGTAGATAATGAGATCACCAGTACCTAAACCTGTCTTGAGGCATATGAAGGCTAATTATGCTCCTTCCTGAGAAGCCAAAATGCATGTATTTAAAATGGACTTAAGTGCATAGACCTGGTAATAATGGTGCTGTTTGTTTAATACATATGTGTTGCATTACAAGTGCCTTAAAACATCACTAGCATACTTCTATCAAGGAAAAGATTATCTTATTTGCTTCTGGTACATTTAAACAATGAGTATAATTGTTAGTTCCTTGTTTGTACTTCAGATCTCATTTTGAAGAATAAATACTTAAAGTTTACATAATTTAACACAAAATAAATTTATCACCAAATTAACGAATGTTGTCATTACAAACATAATTACCAATACTCAGCCATCATTCAGCAAAGTTTATCAGAGCTAAACAAATTCAGTAAACATAAATGTTTTCAAAAAGAATTTTCCACTCTACACAGTACCAATAATTGAAATTTCTGATCTTGGCTTATTAGCTACTAGTAACAGCAAGCCTGCATCCAGAGGAATTAGTGTTAAAAAAACCTTTTTTATTTGATATGTGGCTGGCAGATAAAAACCTAATTGTACATACCAACATGTCTTTTCCTTCATGCAACATGATTCTGTGAAAGAGCATGGTATATAAATTACAAGGGCTTTCAACATACTCCAGCATTTCAGACACTATTTTAGCCAACTGATGAGTTGTAATTTAAGCAAACTGACTGCAGATATTTTTCATCTGCTATTTGGATCATTATGATATTCATAATAATATAGATATTTGTTATCTTTATAATGAAAGGGTCTAGAGCAGAAGTAAAAATACTAATAAATAAAAATACTGAATAAAAGGAAAATAAGCCTTACTTGTTTGGGTTGTTTTTTTGGTTTTGTTTTTGGTTTTTTGTTGTTGTTGGGTTGGGTTTTTTTTCAGAATTTATGCTTAAGATGACAAGTATTCTATTAGTTTTTGTTTGATCAAAACATTACTTTGTTGGGTATGATGGCGAATAACAGCTTTTATGATTGGGATGGCATGGCACGGCACATCTAAAAAAACCAAACACCCTAAGAATAGGGCTTTGACTGAAGACGAGAAGCATGCTACAAAGAATAAAATACAAATCAATCATATAACCAGTTTGAACCACAACGCAGAGTCAACGTAAAGAATAAAGGAAAGACACAGAGGGAACATGATAGACATGTTTTACTTTGGATATATTCTAGACTTGAGCAATGCTTTGAACTGAGTAAAAGGGTTTTAACTCAGAACTGCAAACTAGCTTAGATTTACGTACCATATAGTTGTGGACAATACATGACCTGTGTGAAAGAAAATTACCTCAGTTTAATGTTGATTGTAACACACCTTTCTCAGCAATGCAGTGAAACCTGGTAACCCACTGAAACTCAGTAAAAGGCAAGAAGACATGGCTGTAAGTACAGAGGAATTCCTTCCTGACTGTTTCATGAAATCAAACTAGTTTTTGCAAATGAGTTCTCAAGATGGGAGAACAAACAGCACACTCTGGGAATATGCCAAGTCATATATTCTGGAAGCTCATATGCTTCATAGGAAAGAATATGGTTTTGCCAATTTGTTTGCATATTATGTTGAATTTTTGCACGGTTAGGTTGGTGCACCCAATTACTCCCACAGAAGCAATAAAAACACACGTAGTAATTCATCTTATTAGGATAAGCTGTATTGATATACTACAGATAATGTCACAATTGCAGAATTATGATCTTTAAAAATGTTAATAGAGAACAGAAATGACAGGTGAAACTAAGTGATTTGCTCAGCCAGCAATGCTGAACTTTGTCTTTTAACAAAAGGAAAGTCACAGATCAGAATATAAATTTCAAGCTGTGAATTGTGCTATGCTTTCTTCACTAGTGGGAAACAAAGCCAGTTAGATTGTAGATGTTTTACTTGCTGGATACTTTGGCATTTCAAAAATTCTTTTGATTCTCTGTCATGAAAGTCATATTTTCTTTATTCCTTCCTTAAGGATCACCAAAACTAAACAGTGATCAAAGCAGCTACGAACGATATGAAGATGATAAAGATTCAGGACAAGATGAAGAAAAAGCACAGATGAAATGGTCACTCACATGAGGACAAATGTACAGTTCAAATGTGGAGCCACCAAAGATGATATATTTGTGAAGAGCCAGAAAACCAATCTACATATAGATCTTTATAACAGCATTTTCGTCCTACTCCAAATCTGTAGTGCTCTCACAGAGTGGCTATTAAAGAGATACATGAAGGACTTCATGATGAAATCTCCCAAACAATTCTGAAAGCACAGAGAGAGAAGACAGAAGCCAAACTTCCCAATTTACATCATCATGTTACTGTGTTCAACACTCTCATGGCTACAAGGGAACAAAGTGTCCAACCTTTTCTGGGGGCAAGAAATTGGAGAAAAGTGATTAATCTCCTAGCAACATTAAAAAAAAAAAAAAAAAAACCACAACAAAAACCACCAGACACACTTTTATTGCTCCAAGGTAGAACTTGCTACCATGAAATTAGCATGTTGACAAAAGACATTGAATTAATGTAGAAGACTCAGCATAATTGTTGTTAATTAGAAACCTCCCAACTTCTCTACATAAATAATGCCAATTAACAACACACATTTGGTTCCAAAGACATGACATAAAGCTTTTTGGGGAACTAGTAGCATATATATTTTAATACGAGAAGGGGAGTTTATGCATTTGATTTCTAGGAAACCTTAATGCAATTTAAGACCCATTTACAAGATATCTGGGTAAGTGTAATTTAAATCTGACTTCAAGATACCAGATCTACAGTGCTGTATAAAAGTAGCCATGAGACTGGATTTGAGAATGGATTCACAGTTTATCTACACCATTTACTCATTAGAGCATTTTTGGGGCAAGCATTATAGGGAGACCCAGCCAAGCTCCTGGGCACTTGGCTACGCAATGTGCCTACCTGCCTCACCATACCCTGTCTGTCTTTTTGCTGACATTATGAGACTGATGTCACAGACAGTGATTCTGGCATTGGCAGTCAGAGTAGACATAGCTAGAATAACATTGCTTTTACAAAACACAGGATAAAGAAATCTGCACTTAATACCAGAATCTGTTGATCCTTCAAGAAGAAATATCCCCCAAAGATGTTGTCTTTATATTCAAGACATAAAAGCACAGGTTTAGGAAAAGAATAAATTCATCCTAAAGATCAGGGAAGACCACAAGCTCTGCTTAAGATTCAGACTGAGCAGGATGTACACACTCTTAATGTATGAATGTGCAGAGAAAATTCTTGACTGACTATAAAATAATAATAATAGCATTCTGCTGAGTGAGGCATATATTCTTTCAATTCACACTTCTTTTTAGTGGAATTTGCAACTTACAGTCTCGTATTTAACTAAAGAATGCAAATTAATTCACACCCCTATATCCTATCTAAAGATAACCACTGGCAAGAGTATTTATGCAAAAGAAAAAAAAAAGAAAAAATCAGCCAATTTTAGCCCAGGACTAACTTAATTTAATGCAGTTCATATACTCTGGGAACAACCATAGCACAAATCTAGACAGAAAACATTTCCTCATCCGACAAAAAAAAAAAAAAAAAAAGTGATCAAATAGGAATGCAAAATTTCTGTTACAGAACTTTCACATGCCTAATACAATGGTTTCCCTTCAAATCTTGCACTTCTCAGAGAGCGTAAGTTTATGTCATTATTTGAATCATTGTAGTTGTTCTTACAGTAAAGATAAGGAAGTTCGTATTGTATATTCTGAAGCAAAAATTATTTACATAGTTTTACAAAGTTTTGCAAGATTGGCAAGCATGACCTTGTAACTTGCTTTATATAAATATTTAACTGTCATGAACTCACAGATTTGTCCAGCTTCTCAATGAATTAATTTGCAAGCAAATGCAACAAGAACTGAACATTGTAGTAAACTTCAGCAAAACAAAAATCTATTGTTAATAAAAGAATACTTTGCATCCCTATAGTGTATTCTATTCAAACATTTGAAAGTGCTTCATTAACATTTTACATAATCATATAAGGTAGTAATTATCCCTTAATTGCTCAGATTGTAGAACTAAGTCTCAAAGAATTCAGGTGATTTAAGCATCATCATGCAGAAAATGGCATGCAGGCAAAAATACAACCCAGCCCGCCTGTGTGCTAGTCTGAAGCCTTACCCAAGAGACCATGTTTGTATTTACCTTGTGCCTTGTGTTAAACTAAACAGTTGAGGTACTAAAAACTATCTAGTCATAAAGCTCTCCATAGGTACCATTACTAGTGCTTTACTATTGCTCCCTATCTTTTCCATGTCCGGTCCCTTTTTCATCTTTACAGCCCTTTGCTGACTCAGTATTTCAATGTTCTTCTTGTAGCGGAGAGCCAAGACCTGGACACAGCACTCCAGCTGTGGTCTTACTAGTGCTGAGTAGATCATATGATGCAGACAGACTGCGGTACCTAGCTGGGGCATTCATCCTGTCTCATACAGTCTGGTGATCCTAGTCCTGCTAGAGCATTGAGCACACTAAAAATACTTCTACAAGCCTCCGGAGGGAGATGGCTGACTAGACAATGGAAAATTTAAGAGGCAAATGCAACTAATGCCAAAAGAAGCGCTAGTATTTAAGCACTAAACTTCGTACCATTTTCACAGAAAAGCACTGGAATGGGCCTGAGGGCTGTTTCTACTTGAAAGGCTGTAGACAAAACAGTGAACTCCTACTCTTTTGGTTAAGTTGCCACAGCAGAATCACAGGATTTAGTGATATTTCTGTCATTGATCTTTTAAATGATGGAGGTAGATCAAAGACCATCTTCAGTACCCATACTCTGGAAGATTGGAATGAATTTGCAATAACTATCACACATGCAGTCAGATCTGCAGAGAAATCGATGATTATGAATATACTGTATACAGGTTTTCACTCAGCTCCAGAAGTTTGAGAACATATCCCCTCATATCTCTTTGCTGTTCATCAATGTCTACCCACTGTTCAGTGCTATTTGTTAAAGGGCTGCTTAAACAAGAATGTTAAAATGTTATGAAATGACAGTTGTACAATTAAAAAAAGGCATAATAAATGCAGTGGAAAGAAACATCAATTTTTTTTATACATATTTTGAATATACAGATATTTGGTGAATGCTGACATACTTTTTCATAATTATCTATATCATATCACATTTTTCCCCAAAAGACTGAAAAAAAAAAAAAAAAAAAAAAAGGAAACACCAAAACAAAAGGCAACATTTACCTGAGACTCTATTCTGGAAGTCTATGTTTTGATTGAAAAATTATCTCTGAGTATAGAAATAACTATGAACAGTTCTACTGAAGTCACTGGGTGGTACGGATTTGTAACAAAAATGCAGGATGTCCTCTAATGCAAAGGAAACAACATAAAATTCCCCAGGATTGAAAAATATTTTTAATAAACTCCTGTAGATAAAAAAACAAGGAAGTGGAGAATAGTAGCAGTAAGGATACTCAAGTCTCCTATAAAAATCAAAGTGTGTGCTTTATATTTACTATCCAAAAAAAGAACGGTAACGCAAAAATCTATATGGCTTCTCATCTGATGAGGTATACTACACATTTATTATGTGATGCAGCATATATGTTATTATTCTTGAATAATACATTTTGTGTAGTGATATTTTTACAGACTGAGTAACAATATAAAGTAGTATACATGTTATTATGTAACAAGCCCCCAAACTCTTTTTGTTAGAGACTTGTAATTCCTAGGAAGCACTTCAGAAAAAGGTAATGAAAGCAATAAAAAGTCAGTCTCTTCATTATAGTAAAAAGATACATATCTGTTTCAGAGAGATTAAATAAAACCACATATAAACTATAAGAGAGTCCCTTTATGACCTTATAAAACAGATGTTTACACTTCAAAAACTATTTGTGGACAGAAACAACCATTGATATAACCAAATAAATAATTGTGAATGACTACAACAAATGTATATGATATGTACATGACCACATACAGATTTTGAGTTAATTAACTGCTCATAAGAGAAATTTCATTTTCAAGTAAGTATTTAGAAGCAAACTCTAGATAGCCTTGCAATCGAAGTAAATTAGCTCTACATACTGCAGAGTAAAAGGAGAGCGCAAATTCCTCCCCTAGGGTTCATAGCACTAGAGCAGCTGTTCTGCAGTCATTACTGCAGTCCATAGGCAGCAGCAGCCACAGCTGTTATACATTACCCTAAACAGGCATCTTGGACAGTAGATTCATGTAAACATAGGCTTAATGGTCATCTTCCTTCCTCTCAAACTCATTAACTCCTCCTCACTGTTACAGGGGAGGAAAAACACTTAGAGATTTTCCCAATGTGAACAAGGAATGCAGACTTCCTGGTATGCTTTTGATGGCTTTCTCCTTACAAAATATTCCGTACGTACTGCCATATGCATTGCACAGAACAATGGAAATTTGCCTTCTAAGCAATATCTTTAGTTTGTATCATCTTAATTTTCCCTTGATTTTCTGTATAAGCAAACTTGGCTTTTGAAGTGTATACTTTTTTCTAATTATATTCTGGACATGTATTTGAAATGTGCCTTCTAATCTGCTCAATAAATGGAATAATTAGCCAATACTTATTGCTAATTTGCACATGCATTTCATACCCAGTCCTATTTAACATTTCTGTCAACAAAGCAATTCTCTTTCAGATTTCAATTCTATTTTTGGATTATTCATTATAATAGTCTCCAATAATTTAACGCCCCATATTCAGACTTCTTAGAATCTCTCTAGCTGATCTTACAATTTCTAAGTAGTATCTTGGTACATTTCCAGTTTCCACTTTTTTCTCAGTATTGGACATGCCCTTAGAAGACTAATGATGTTCTCTTTTCTCATTCAGGCTTCTTTTCTCTTTTCTTGCTCCTGTCTCAAATACTGTACCCAATACATTGATCATGACATACTTCCCAGTCATTTAGCACAGTTCACTAAAGCAACCATATTTCAGTTTATGAGCTCAGATTTTTTTCTTTAAAAAAAAAAATGTAATAGTATTCTATAAGTATATTATTGTGATAGAGGATCATCTCAAGCTATAAATAAAACACTCCTTAAGATAGGACATGCAAGTAAAAATGGAGGCAGAGATGCACCATATAGCTGTAATGAATATACTTTCTCTGCTGTTCAAGAACAGGTAGGCTTAAGACCTAATAGAGACCTTTGGATAAGTATAAATGGAAAGGAAGACTGGACCAATCTCATGATAGGAACTAGCGATATATTAAATCCAGTCAGAGGGTGAATGACTCTTTTCCAGAGCAATTAACAGAAGAAACCAAAGGATAGGAAGTGGTGATGATGGCAAACTGACTACCCTAACTCTGCCAGGTAAGTAATGCCGGAAGATATGAATTGTCCAACAAAGTTCTTGCTATTTGCTGGAAATAGCCTCAAAGAGCTGAACAAGTAGGTAGGTACTGGTAAGGACTGCTGTTTCAATTCCTGTTTATATAGAGAAGTTGGTCAAGAGTATAAGGGACCAAGCAGTTTGAGTGAAAGTTACAACAAAACAATCAAGAGTTCTCAAATACTAGGAAAGGAAGGAATCGCCACAGCACACTAAGAACAATGACATTCCAAACCCAGACTTTAGCAAACTGAGGAAACAAAAGATAGGATCTCTTTGGCAAACATTCAAAGTTTTGGGTTGGTTTTGGTTGGGTTTTTTTGTTTTGTTTTGTTTGTTTGTTTGTTTGTTTTAAAGTTCAGGAGAATGGGAAGTTTTAAGTAGAATCACTTCTGGAGGCAGAAAAACATCTTATCCCAAACAGGAAGATAAAAGGGAAGCACATGAAGACACTTAAGAGTCTAAATCAAGATTTCTTGAATGACTGACATTTAAAAAAAGAATAGTACCAAGAGCGTAAACAATATCACCTATAAAGGAATAGCATCAATTTCTCAGGTAGGGTGGTGGATTAAGATGATAAGTAACAACAGGTAAGGTGCATTAAACCAAGAAAATGTTATTAAAAATTGCAAGTAGAGGAAGCACAAGAGGATCACTCATTAACAGAAAAAGGTCAAATCGCTGATAACAGAGAAAGCTAAAACAGTTTGGGCTTTTTTTTTTTTTTGTCTTTAGAAAGCAACTAATTGTGACTAAGCACTTGGCATAATTTTAATAAAAGGGACAGCACAGGCAGACAAGAAAAAGGGGAAAGGGAAATAGTAAAAGAATATTTAGATTTACATTTCAGCAGGACTTAGTAATTTAAGAGAGGTGTCATCAACTGAAACAAAACTTTAGCTGTTAGGCCTGACAACATAGGGACAAGGGGGAAGTCTCAGAATTAAGGCAACAAAACTAGAACTTATATTTTTCCTCCCTCATTTTTATATGTATCTTGGGATTCACAGACTAGTTGATTGAACTGGGATATCTGAAAATTTACTAGAACAAATTATTCAAAAAAATCAATTTCCAGGCACCTGGGGATAATAAGATAATAAACAGACAACACAGATTTGTCAAGAACAAATCATATTAAGCATATTAAGCCAACTTAATTTAATTTCTTTTTGGTCAGAGTAATTACTCTAGTGGATAAGGAGGAAGAAATATCTGCAATGTATCTTAACCTAAGAAATAACATTAACATTAAACATTAAAAAGCCTTTGATTGTATTTAGGTTTACTAGATAATCTGATGACTTCAAGAGATCTCAGCATCTTCACGCAAAGCACTCAGATCTTCATTAAAAGTGTTTAACTTAATTTTCAGAAGTTAACCAAATGACAAGACATAGAATAGACTCCAACTTTGAACACAAATAGTATTACCGTTCTATAGCTATCCCTCTACTGCACAAATAAGCGCTGTGCTAACTACCATGACAAGCTCTTTGCTTTACAGTTCTTAGCAGTGAAACTGTCTATATTCTGACCATAAAGACTCCATCCTGTCCAAAAGTAAATTCAATTTATCGCGGTTGCAGTGTGGGCGTTTATGGATTTGTCCCAGCTTGTGCATAGATCTGCACTGCAATAGAAAAATTAACACAAAATCAGAAGCAAAGTTTATATATATTACAGATTTTGTTTCAATATTTTAATACATCAGTTACAGCTCATAATAACTTCTTAATGGTTTAAGAGGCATGTTCCCTATTATGTTGTATTGCCTGCACATGGGAAAATGGTTTATACCACTTACTTCTTTGTAAAAACTGAAGTGCTTTCAATACAGAAAATTCTAATGAAGACCTTTTATTCATATCAACTTTATGGTTACATTTTATAATCTTACAGGTCCATCTTGCAAATGGTTACTTAACACAAATTAGCCTAGGACTCTCTTTCTGAGCACACATGACTCAAGGAAGAGGTAACAGGGAGAGAAACATCATTATTACATGTTAATAACACCCCAATCAGCCATTTCTGCATAGCAGGTAAATACATTTTATTTTAGAAGCTTTACAATTGCTTTATTTTAAATCATGTATTTATCAAAAGCTAAAATACTAGCTTTTTAGAGGACAGCTTTTTATTCCACAACATTTTTTTTTTTTTATTCAAGGAAGCAGCATTTTTTAACATGCTATACTTTAAAAAAGAATCTTTGTCTATTCTTGGAAATATCTTTATAGGATTAGCTGTGCACTATCTACATTTTGAGTTCTTAACCTGTACAAATTGTTGCTTGGTTCTTTGATTAGAAAGATGGATTTGATTACTTTTCAGGTAGGAGTCATCTTCTAAGCATTTTAAGTTGTCCCAAGGCATCTCCATGCCTTACTGATTTGGGATTATAACACTAAACTATTTTTTTTTTTTTTAATTGTTTAGTTCAGATGAAAAAACCTATATTTTTCCTCTGGATCCTTGCAACATGATATTTAGCTTTGGTACTAATTTTATTCAATGTTTATTTATGCATTAAAATGCAAATGCTGTGTATGTATATATGTATATATTTAATAATTTGTACAGAGAAGAAGCACAAAATTCTTCTGAAGGTACAGATACCTGTAAACAATGCAACAGAAGACCTAGATATTGCTAAAACATAGTCTTTCTATGTCAGTTAATAAGCAAGATTAAGGAGATTAAGGAGAGTTCCACTGGAGAGATCGCAAATCACGTATTACTGAAAAAGGCAATGGAACACAGAAATAAGTTACTTGAGATAAGCAAATGATAATTGAGAAGACACTCTGCAACATCAACAGGATTTGGCAGTTAGGGCACATTTTAACAAATCTTCAACTCAAACGATGTTCCCATCATACCATATGGATCTCATAGCTGGAAATTCATCAGCAGTGCCAACAGATGTCAGAAAGCTTTCAAAGCAACTGCCTTAGAAAAGATTACATGCATTAACTTAAAACAATTTATAAACATGCCAAAATTTCTCAGAGTTCATCAGCCTTCTCTCCTCCCTGCGCTTGCCCTGAAAGCCATTCTGAGGCTCACATGAAGAATGAAGCCCGGGTATTTTCCATTGCAGGGCAGCAAAATGAAGATGCAATGGGCCAAATGAAATTCTCTCCCAATGAGAGTTCTTGGAATAGAAAAAGAAGTGCATTTAGCAACACAGAAAAAATTCTCAACAGGACAGTGGTGGCATAACCTTATTAGTGCCATAAGCAATATTTGATTCTGTGGGAAAGACTGAATGGAACAAAAATGTTGCATAAACACTAATGTTATGCTGGGGGAATGAACTTTTTAACCTTTCCAACAAAACTTTCTGAAGAAGGGTGTATTCACGTAGAGAAAAAAAGCCAATTTCTCTTTTTTTGCCTAACACCCAGAAATGTTTATCTTTGTTTTGTATAAATGTTCCCTCCCTGCCATGCCATGCACACAAAAAACTTTGACCAGTTTAGTGGCCTCAGGTAGGAGGGAATGATTTGACACCAATTGAGAGAAGATAGAAACACTCCCCTCCCCAGTCTATTCATTAAAATGTGGCTTATTGTCTCATGCTATGAGAAAACATGGGAAGTTCTCCTGAAATATTATTAAGTATTTCTAAATACAGTATTTCTATTTACTGCATGAGACTTTAAGGTAATCTTTGTATTTATTCTATGGCAATATTGAAGCCTGTTCTGCATCTGCTCTTAAAAGAAGAAATTCTTAATAAATTCCATGGAAGTAAAATCTAACGTTAAGATACAGTGGTGTGACCACATGGAACATAACTAAATAAAGTCAGTAATTCTTTGGCATTTCTCTTTAGAATGAGGTAGGTAGAATGAAAATTTACCTGTCATAATAAAATACAATAAAGGAAATACCTGCCTGCACAGAAAATCAAGACAGAGGTCATTGTACTGTTTTTATTTTTCCCTTTTTCTGAGAAATGATTGTGTTATCTTCTCAAGCAAATGAGACAGACAGCAAGATTATCAGGAGACTATTTTTTGCAACTGCTGGATGTCTTTTGTTAGCAGTCTTCTCTATATGGGACACTTGAGGTTTAGGATATGTCATTATTACAGAGTGGAAGACAACATTATGAGTAATTACAGGCTTCCAATATCAAAATCCACATTTCACTCAAATAGCTGAAGTACTTATTCATTAAATAATGAATGATACAGAACTAAGCAATTGTGGGTTTTGGGGGTGTGTGTGTGCTAGCCTTTTAAATATAATTTAGAAGATTCAGAAGATGACAATCAGAGAAGACTAAGGATCTACTGCTACACAAAGCACAATTTCTAGTAACAATCTCTGGGTAACAGTTTTATATATTTTTTACTGGGTCACTTACTCTTCCTAGATATAGAAGACCACTGTCAGGGTATTGTAACTCAATATATACAACTTATGGCCTACCAGAGTGAAATGCAGTATTTTGCAGTTGCTTGTAAAATGAATTTGTCGAAGGGTATAAAGAGGAGTTTAGTCCATTTTTATAGAAAAGTGATTGTGTTTTACGATATGTTGAAGCAACCATCTATTTGATACAAAACATGTCAGTTTTATAAAAGACAAGCTAGAGAACTAAAGGCACTCCACCAAAAGGTATGGAAAGCTGATAAAAGCTGACACGTTAAAAAAAAAAATATTGGACCTGTTACTCCAAGAGAAATAAAATATGAAGAGAGCTAATTTTTCCTCTTCCCTATCTGAGCCTTCTTCACAGGCAAAAAGCCAATAACCTAAGTTTCATTGCCTGGCTAGCTGATGAATTACATCAACCCTATTTAGTCAACAGATTTCAACACATGGACCATGGATGTCTGAGAATCTGTGGACTAATTCTAAGAGGTCTATAAAAAAGTACTAAGAAAAATAAATTTATAGATACTGTATATCAACCAATGGAATTAAAGTTTCCAAGTTGGTCTACACCACCAGTGAAACTATACCAATATCCCATGGACCAGAACAGCTGAAAGTCACTGGGACTTGAACCTGAAGGATCACATAGGATTGTATACCTGATGCTTCTACACAGCATTAAAATTAATTTCCCAAAATAACAAATAGTATTGTAAATATGTTAGCCTATGTTTTCCATTTCCTGAGCTACTGAAAGAGAGAGCAATCTTAAAGTATCTCTAAAGTGCTACCCAAATAAAATAAAATAGTCAGATTATCCAAAAGAGTAAGACCTCATCTTAGCTGCCAACAAATCATAAATGAAATATCAGTGGAGTAAGTGACCATGACAGCAATATTTCTTAAGCTGTGAAGTTATTCAGGAACATATTTGGGAACAGTCAAGATTAAGCATAAATTTTTATACTTCTGCTATTATCATACTTACATATATAGATATTTAAGTGTGTGTGTGTGTGTGTGTGTATATATATATATATATATATATATATTTAAAAAAGCCCTAAGTCAAAATTCTCAGGGAAAGTTATACAAAAGCAAGATAATTTCTACAGAACTCAGAAACAGTTTATCACTGAATCTTTACCATATATTGGATTACAGAATAAACTTAGTAACTTCAAAGCCAGTGCAACTATTTTGAAGTATTTGAAAAGATTATTTTTAGCTACTCATGTTAAGTAGTCATTTCTAGGAGCCTACAAGAATTGCATGATTATTTCTAATTTAATAATTAATATTTTAGTGATATTAATCACTAAATTCATTTCTCAGCACAGGAACACTATAAGCTTTCTTTAGGTCCTAAAATAAGAAAAAGCAAGTACATATGAGAGGCAGCTCCTTTGGCATAGTTCTGCCATGACCATTTACAGGCAGGGCAGTGTATATCAGGCCTTTCAGCCAAGGGCATCAGATCACACAAGATGCTGAATACCAGATCTTAAGTATACTATTTTGGCAGAATATGCACTATGCAACACTGAAAGTGCTGTAATTTTCATTAGTAACAGTAAGCCTTTCAGAAATGTCCTCATTTTCTATTCAGAGAAAGTTTCTCAGCTGTCATTTACTGAAACACAAACATTATTGCAGATTCAGCATCTGATTTTCACTGAAGTCCAGTGTTCTACTGTCTTTTCTAGCTGAGCTGTTATTAGTACAAAAAAGTACAACAGTATGCCCAATAATCACAGACCAAATCCATGCTTCACCTGAGGTTTAAAACATAGTTTATCCTAAGCCACAATTCTGCCTTTTTCTCTAAGAAGAAAGACCCTGATAATAACAACTCATTATATTTCCCTAGTCAAGACTGTGCAAGAAAACCCAGAGCTGCAAACTGGTGGAGGCTGGAGAAGTGTTCTGGGTCACTCTCTCTTCAGGCTAGCCCTGTTCTGACACCCTTCCTTAAGCACTTGCTTTTAGCCGCTGCCAAAGACTACATAACAAGTTGATTAATCTTTAGTCTGAGCCGTTTGTATGTTCTTAGTTCTTTACTGATGTATCCTAGGTTCAGCATCAGTTAGTTAAGGATGATATTTACACACTGTATCTTTACAAAGGCCTTTGAAATTCATGGGCTGTATCCTACATGAAGGAATGAGCACAGGCCACTTAGAAGACCTACCTCCTCCCATAGTATATGCATAGGTTGTGACTTCTCAAGACCTTCATGGCAACAGGAGGAGGGTATTCTGTTGTGAAAGAGCTGAGGCTGTTTTCACTTCAGGCTGTTTTCACTGTCTGAAAAGTTCAACTTCTAGCTACATTTCAAGTGTGTGTATGCCTGCATTTGACTTCCTCAGCATTGACTTCTGCAGCTCTTTCTTTTGGACACTTGATCAGTTTGAAACTTCAGTAAGATGGTAAATATAGCATGTATTTAAGTTCTTAACCATTCACATAACTGACTGAAGGTCAAGCCTATTAGACTCACTTCAGCTCACATCAATTATCCCCACCATTGAAGGTGATGTAACTATGATTCCAGCTAATTAAGTCTGTAATATTGAGATAGAGGGCTTAATAAGGCACAACATGAGGGAATCAAGTTAACTCTGTCAATCTTCTTTGTAATAATGCATTTTGTCATATAACAGTCCAACAGCCTAAGATTTGTAGATTTGCATTTGGGTGCCTTTTTCTGGTAGGCATAGGCAAATACGTTCCTCTTGTGGTAAAATATCCTTGAATGGCATTGCACTAAATATGTCCTAATACTGAAAAAGTTAAAGTTTATTTTACATTCTAGAAATAATTTTATCACCCATAAATGAGAAAACCAGAGAAATATCCTCCAAGCAGCATCTAGTTAATAACTGTAAACAGAGAAGTATCTATCCAGTCATTCCTAGCAATCAGTGTTAATTTTCACTGTCTTTGCTTAGCTGCAGATAATCACATTCCTGTTAATTTACAGCTATGTTCTAATCCTTAATTTAAAACTCTACTGAGATTTTGATTTTAGCACCTGAACAATCATTTGAGAATGTGTGAAGTGCAGGAGAATGCTAGTAAACCTGAGACCTAGGTTTTGTCCAAGGGTAAATATTCAAGGTAGAAAAGCAAGGAAAATTCCCAACTAAAGAGACATCCCAATAATGACCCCACTTGAGGGTGGCTGGTCATAACCTAGCCCATGCATGTAGTTATACAGTCCTCCTCCATCTTCCTGGTCTCTGGTCACACCATCTGAAAGGATATAGATGCTGCAGTTTGGAAAAGCTGAGAACGCTTTTTCTTCCTTTCTGGGGAGGACTGGGAAAATTCCTGCACTTTTTCTTTGTCCCAAAACTCAGGAATTAGCTAAGCCAACTGAGGTAATTAGATGCAGACTCGGCTCTGCTCAAAATACATGTTAGAGGTGAGCTGACCACAACACTAATCTCTGACATATAAGCCTGCCCAGAGTTTCAAAGCTGGACTACACTGTATTTTAAGTTAAGGTTAAAGTTTTTTGAAATTGAAATGGGAACAGTATGAATTAGGAATCAAATGCAGAATAAACTTCAATTTAATATTCAGTGTAAGTGCAGTGATCGCAGTTTTAGTCTTTGCAGATGGAACTTCCACTGGTATCAACTGATTAATACCATTCACAATATATACAAGTTAAAGATGTGATTCTAAAAATCTACAATGAAACAACATCTTACACAGGAAATTCTACATACTCTATTGATGTATTTACATAAAAAGTTTTAATTTAAAATCACTAGTACAAGTGACGTTATTTTCATATATTTGCATGATGTTTGTGCAATAGTATTAATGTTAAATATTACTAATTCAGTAATTTCTAATTGACAAGGCAGGACTCCATGCTGTCTTACTCATTTGGGATGTTATTTAGCTGACGCTTAACATGAAATAATAATTATACCTTCTAAACATAAATGTACTGCTACAGTAGCACTCAAAGTATAAGGAGTGCAAAACCTTTCTATCAAGCTTTCTATGACAAATTAGCATTCAACCCTTGCCACTAGCAGAGTGCCATTAATTATGCTTAGGCAGCACAACAAAGACAACAGGTGCTTGCAGGAAGGTCACACAAAGGGCTTCACATGGAACTAAGAAGCGATTGTTACGATAGCGCAAAGCAATATGCAGTCTGAAGAAGGATGCATTTCTTGAAGATTGTTAATGGTTCTAAACAAGAAAAAGTTAGCCAGTAACCCCAAGAATATTATAGCCTTTTAGGTTAAATGTAGTAATAAAGAAAATAGAAGCACGGATGTGCCAAGCTGATCCAGCTTGAGGAAATAAATAATTTCATTGAAGATGTCACAACTTTGTCTTCTTTAACTGGCTTTAACTACAATTTTCTTTTATGTACAGAAGAAAGTCTTACTTTTAAGATGTATTCTTCTGATCTGAATATGTTACTTATAAAAGTGATGAGCAGTACTTATCAGCAAGAAATAGGGGAGGCCTACTTTGCTACTAAATTTGTTACTAAAGATGAAATGATTAATTAATTCATCTGTCCATGGGACAAGAAAGCTTAAAAAGAGATTTGATGAATATGGCTGTATTTTATAGCTGGGGTAGACTCCTCATCAAAACGCAGAAGAGACATCAGGAATATTATTAACATGTCTACAACTATATTATGCAACTAGAAGTACTTGGCAGTCCTTCCCATTTTCATCTGTTTCATAGATTGCTTCTGTTCTACCCGTCTCATGCCCATTGCAGATACTTCTCTAATCTTATTTTCCAAAAGATGTAGTATATCAGATCTTTTTTCTAGTAGTTATAGAATTTGACTGTGTTGAACATTCCTGGACACCTAGAAGTAAACAGAGGAACCTGCAGAACAGAAGTGTCTTCTGGGCAGTAACAGAAATGCAGCAACTATCTGCCCATCATACAAACACAGTATTTTAAAGGGAAACTCCTTCTTATGCTCGAGCTCCTGTCCTGGCCATTTTCTACAATTGTAATGAAACACAGACCAAATACCAGACTCATGTTTAAAGCATTTTGTGTTGTCTGTTGTACAGACAGTACAACAGCCATTCTGTTGTAAAACCAAAAGGCAACTTCTCTCTTGCATCCCATTAACAGCTGTACACAGGTCATGATTATCCTGGTGATGCTAAGTCACAAAACCAATCTATATGATGGTATCTAGCAGTGGAGCATGATTCTGAAAAACCAACTATATCTTTGTAATAAAAGCCGAGTTGTACTTAGAATAGCCAAGATGATGTGTTTTGTGGCTCTACCTTATTAGTCCTCTCCGTTTTTTAGCATGAAGAAAAAGAAAGAGATAATAGGCCAAGAATTTTCTTTCCCCTGGTGACCCACACTACTCCTGTCACCTCCACCTCTGATACCATGGGGGAGAGCACATTTCTACCCTGTGAATGAGCAGGCCAACTTTATCTTAACTAAAGAATGAGAGTGCATCCTTGATTTCCTAAGCAGTGAGGCTGGCTATTATGTTATCACCAACTGATACATAATATGGGCTGCTAAAATCCCAACACTGTCTCCACTTCTGATTAAAAAAAAAAGAGATTGTCTTAAAACAAGTATTGAATATTTCTTAAAACTCTCCTCTTATATGTACACTTTAACATGTTTAAGATTGTGAGTCTGCTGCCCTCCTCCAGGCAAACCACTTCTAAAATCATTAATATTGAAGTGTGAAATACAGTTGACTTGATACTTCAGCAGATAGATAACTCAATTTTTAAAAATGAAATATACTTGTCCTAGTTTAGATGAGCTTTAAGTTTTAACAAAAGCATTATACCTTTCTTCAAGGTTCATGGGACACCTGAGATGGGAGAGCCACCAAACAGAACTGCAAGCCTGTCATGAAAAAGTACAGAGATCCTTACAAAGGATCCCTTATTAAGGTCTGCTGGACCCTTGTTCACTTGGAATCTTGTTCATTCTGTGAATAAACATGTGATACAGGCCATAACAATGGAAATCAAAGGAGCTGTGATGGTAGCAATGGAAAAAAATAGATTAGATATTAGGAAGAAGTTCTTTACTATGAGGGTGGTGAGGCACCGGAACAGGTTACCCAGAGGAGTTGTGGATGCCCCCTCCCTGGAAATGTTCAAGGCCAGGTTGGATGGGGCTTTGAGCAACCTGGTCTACTGAAAAGTGTCTCTGCCCATGGCAGGGGGGTTGGAACTAAATGATCTTTAAGGTCCCTTCCAACCCAAACCATTCTATGACTCTATGATGTGACTCAAGGGTCACATGATGTGGTAGCCTTTTTCTTAAGTACTTTAGCATATGGTACAATCCCACTTTCTAAAAGGATAATATTTAAGGTTCCTTAAACAAGAATGCAAGTAAACCACCACAGATCCCTGGACATTTCTGTAATTTATCTCCTATACCATATAAGTTCTTGCTCTGGGCATTTAAAATAACCACTATAAAGTCATGATCAATATATATATTTTCATCTTTCATGTCTATATCAATATTAAACTTCTGGTTTTATGCAGTGATAATGATCCCCAAAGTATTATTTTTTAGCAAACTATTGAGATATTTTTTTAAAATCAATAACAAGACTGACATACAATATATATATCATAAAAAAACCATAAAAACATATTTAAGATTTCACTGTCTTTCACTGGGATAGTAAATGGCAACTAGTTCTACCAGTAGAGCAAAAGATGTGCAAGTTTAACTGAATGTATACTAAATATTCAATTCCTATAGCAGAGAGGTGAAAGATAACATCAGCATTTATAAATCAGTGTCTGTACACAGAAAAAAGCAGTATGTTATTTGTAAGGACTACATCAGCTATACAAATGACTTTTTAGCTGCTTATGGTTTTGTTACATCTGTTGTATTTCTGTGACCTATGATCATTCTCATCATTCTTTCAAACTTCTGAAGCAGGAATTAAAAAAAAAATAAAACAAAACAAAAAACAAAACCCAAAGCTTTGTCTTGGCCTTAGTACCAGAGACATAGGAGGGAAGGGAAGAATAATGTCCTCTCTGACTGAGCATCTCTCATTTAGTCTTGACTGGAAAGCACTTGAACCCTTGAATACTTAAGTCAATCCTCTTCCTATCAAACAGGCTTCATCTTCTCAATTACAAAAAACGAGGATAAATAATACTTATTAGCTTCCCAGAGGTATTTTGAGACTAGCTGGTTAACCCTTACATAATGTATTAATAACTAATGTACTGTTACACGTTCACTTACTATGTATAATCACCACCTACATTAGAGGAGGTTTGCCCACTGGCAAAATAGAATTATTTCTATGTTTAATGGAAGGTTAAATGAAAGCAAGAAAATGCATAAACAGCTATTTGATATACAAAATATGGAATATGAGAATTTAAAATAACTCGGATAAAGATTTGGATTGCAACTCAGTGATTCCCCCCCCAGTTATTTCTTTTTAATCCACTTTTAAAGCACATTGTAAAAGAAAGGAAGCTCTTACTCCTGTGGGAGATAAGACTAAGAGCAAAAATGGAACAGATCCTGGAAACATTAAAATTAATGATGTCTGAGAAATCATTATGGTTATAAACCTTGAGCCTGACAGTTTTAATTCAAGGCTCACAAAAACTGAGAAACAGTTAAATAAACTGAAGGACCAGATGGTCTCAGCCTTTAGGGAATTCACTACAGACAGATAAATTGGGAAACAGGAGTCAACAGTCAGAAACTAAAGATATTCTGAAGTGTTTTGAAGGATCTGATTTCTGATGAAAAACTTGAGATTATTTTTCTAAAGAAAACCCAAAAATAAATTGTGTTTCTGAAGACTGTTCTTCTAAGAGATTTTTCAACACTTATATTCCAAAAGGTTCAGATTTGATATCTCTATGCCCAAGTTCAGATCCCTAAAATGAGTTATTTTTGTAAGAGCAGGCATCAAGACTTACATTTGTCAAAGGAGAAGGAAAATTTCCTCTCTCTTTGGTTGGATTTGTACCTTTAACTTGTTTGATAAATAACTCAAAGTAATTAATGACCAGGGTGCCAAATAAGAAGATTGAAACACTGAAGATTTAAATTAATTGCAGTATATTATTTCATTAAGTTCAGTAGCTACAGTGAAGGAGAAGCATAGGAATTAGTTTTAATTACCCAAACTCTTTAGCCTTGTAAGTGGAATTTGTATATTACCTTCCCTTTCCTATTTACTTTCCAGCGGGATTTAAAAAAAAAAAAAAAAAAAAAAGGAAAAAAGTGTCACGCCTGCATGAAGGATTATTTACTTTGTGGTTGTGCTCTTACTACAGAAGAGAGCCATATTCTACTGAAATTCTTCAGGTTGTATAATGCCATGGAAACTTAAGATTAAGGTAAAAAAAAAAAATCTAACTTCCTTGGTAAACATGACAGCTACAACTACCTTTTGAGAAAAAAAAGTTTACTTTTATTTTCAAAAGTAGCTGAAAATAATTTTAAATGATTGAATTTTTTTTTTTTAAATCTGAGAACGATTTCCTGATAACAATGAGGCATTAATTTAAATTTTGTATGTCAATACACTTTGAGATTTAAAACAAATTATTTGTAGAGTCTATAACTTGAAGTAAGAATGGGACTTCCAGAGTGTAAGTAGCTATTCTGGCATATCCCCTTCTTCACAGGGGAGCAGAAGTTATGGAAAGAGACAGCTTCTTTCAGTATTTGTCTGCTAGAAATGGAATTATTCAGAAATTCTCACATTTATACTACCACTGAATCTAGCTTTAAAAGTAGTAGTCAAAAATCGTAATCACCTGAGCTGTTCAATGTTCCCTATAAAATTATTTACATGTTTTCTCACATGTTTTTCTTTAATTATTACTGTTCATTTGTCCATACAGAAATAAAACATTATCACAATTGGATTTGGCAACCATACTGCCACTCTTGTCAGAAAAAACAAGGATTAAATGGATATGAAAACTGAATTACCATGTCAGTCTTTAGGGGGCTCTCTTTAGGTCAAAACGCAAGCATTTTAGTGACAGTGTTGGGAAGTGTGTACTGTCTAGGAGCTTGCCCGTGGGCTTTGTCTGTTGTTCCTTACATATGCAAATGATTTCACTTTCTAGGACTTCAGTTGTGACAAACATCTCTGCAGTTGAAATGTAGCAACATAAAACTTAAATTTCTTTCAACTTCTAGCACAGATAATTATAGGCAAACAGAATGTCTTTCAAGTCATTATAATCTGAGAAAATTATGGGAAAAATTATGCTACATTTTCCTGATTTAAAAAAAGAAAGCAATTTAGTTCAGATGTCTAAGGTCACTAATGATGGATAATGCATCAATGACTCATTAAAAAACAACAACAAAATCAGCCTTTTTTAGCAAATGTAGACTCATCACTAAACTCTGATAATGACATCATTCTCAGTAATAAAAATCAGTCAACAAGAATATCCACCCAATTTTGCTTCTTAATGATACAGACTGAAACAAGTTCTAATACATTCTTCTGTCTCTATTGACAGGCAAACAAAACCACCTGTGTATTAAAGCTTTCATTGTGCCTTCTGACTTATAAAACTGCGGAAGAAAATCAGCTAGTACTAGAGCTGGTATTTTAATTTGTCAATCAGATTCACCAGGAAGAGATTAGGATAATGAATTCTGATACACATGTGATCATATTGTCTGGACTCCTCCTTTGCTATGACTGCTGTATATGGCTACTGTATCTATTTAGCTTCCAACAGTTCAACAAAGCAGGTTATTTTCTGTTACAAGGGGTGGGGTTTTTTGTTTGTTTGTTTGTTTTTGAAAATGCTGTTCAACAGCTCAAAATTCGTAGAATATCACAAGCGAGGAAGATGACTTCTGGTTAGTGGAATACAAGGTAAGAAAGAGGGAGTTTGGGCAGAGATTCACCAGTCCCTCCATAATTGAGCTAACAGCAAGAACAGACCAAAAAATAGACAAGGAGTAAGAGTTCCCACTAATTCTGCGGAGTTAGAGAAGTGTGGAAAGAAGTTGCCTCTTAAAGGAAGCTATTCTATTGTGTGGTTTGTTACCAGTAAGAGGAATAAGAAGTCAGAAAATGAAATTAAAGCATCGGAAGACTCACCCCAGTGATGGCCTGAGAAGTGTTACAAGGGTGGCACAGGGGCCCAAATGGGTTCGCCATCAAGAAAGATTATCTACACCGTTCTGGAAGACATTAAACATCAAAATGAAAGCACCCAACGGTATTTCAAAACTGGTGAAAATTTGACCAGCTAGTAAGTAGGACAGATAATACTGAAATTCAAACACAGAAAGAAGAGAATGGCCTGAGACTAACCACTAAAAAGTATCCATGACTTTTAAAAAAAAAAAAAAAAAAAAAAAAAAATCAACAACCACAACCGAAACCCCAAGCCCAGCAAACAAGACTAAAACTATATTAACAAAAGCCAAAATGCAGAAAATCCAAGTTAGGATGAACTTTTATTCTTGAATTTTTCTGTTGACTAAATGCAGATGATCCAAGAGATCTAGAGCAGCCCCTCACTATTCTCTTTTTTTTTTTTTTTTTTGTTTGTGGTTTTGTTTAAAAAAAAAAAGTACCCGTAAGGTCATCTGTACTGAGAAAGAATGCAATAGGACTAGAGAGGTCCCTTGGGTTCAGTATTAGCACCACAGGGTACAAAACTAATAAGATTTAATTTAAATCCCTAGAAAAGACTTTTCACCAAGAATCTCTCTCACACATACACACATATATATGTATGTATATACATTCTATAACAAAAATCTAAATCATTCTACAAATGACATTTTTTTCACTGCTTTCCCCTGTTTAGTATGACTGTAGGCAGACAAACAGTTTATTCAGTTTCCCATCCCTACCTCGCTCATTGTCACTAGTAATGTCTACAAGTTTGTCTCTCCTGGAGGGAGACTAAATGATACCTTTTTTTTTTTCCTCCTGTTTGCCTGACAAGTAAATACATGCTGCCATAAGATGTTAACTGAGAAAAAAATTGCACATGCATTAAAGTGTTCAGAAAAAATGGTCCCCAAAATTTATAAATCACTTGTGGTACTTTCAGACTTTCACATCAATAGATTTTGATAAAAAGGACTAACTGTTTTTTCTTTTCTCAATGACTTTTAAGACAGAAGTTTGAATTTTAATATATTAAGACAGATCAGTAACTGCTCGTTCCTTTTTCTATTATCCCAATATGTTTCTTACAACTTCTTTATTTATTATGGTAAACCACAAAGGATTAAAAAGTGAATTCATTTCAAGCTTTCAAAAAGACATGGAACTAATCTAAACACGTGGAAGAAAGGGCAGCAGTAAAATTTCCTGTTCCATGAGATTGCTAGCTGCTCACCATGTGATAGTAGGTAGGGCATACCATAATTTGTATTATGTAAATATTTTACATCAAACCTATGCCAGCTACAACAGTAAGGAAATTATTTACATAAAATTTAAGATAAATTCTAATGCTGTTTTTCTGTGAACAGACTTCAATTTTATTTGCATATCAATTATTCACCCCTTTTAAAACTAACACTTTCGATGCATCATTTATAGGCTAACTCCTGCAAGCATATTTTAGTACTTTCAACTCCTATTTTCTGTTAGTGCAAACTAATTTTCTCTAAGTAGTCTTGAAAACAGCCATCTGACGTCAGACAGGCCCAAACCATGTATAGATGCATATGATTTCACAACATGAAATTGTGATATGCCTGCTCACACCTGAGTCCACCAATCTTAACATGAAAAGGGAGGTAGACATTTCTAGAGACAAAGGGCAGTGATAAATATCTCATTTCTTATAAAACTGTGGGTATCTAAACCTCAGATTTATTTCTCTGATAGCAGTTAGTAATATTGAGGCTTTAAGAGAGGTTATATTTTACTTTACAACATGATTTTGTCCATCACTTGGCCTTACTGACACTAAATCTCTTTCATCCTGATAAGGTCAGCAGAGAATGCATCAGCCACACCAAGTAAATAATTATTTATTTCAGCCTCTCCACCTAAATTTGATCTAGTGAACATTTCAGAAAAAGAATAGAAAGTCAGACCACTTCTAACAAGATTAATGACACAACAGACCTCTCTTTTCTACAATCTGCAGTGGTAAGAAAAGCAGAAAGCACCAGCATAGAGTTACTGCTTGCTCTTCTTGATAACCTCAACAATGCAAACAAACCAAGAACAGGCACTAGTGGGCACACCTTCCTTAATTGCAGTCCTTTCAAGAAAGGCATTTGTGGTTTATAACGTTGGTAATATGAGTAATTTTTCCCCACACATTACCACATTACCAGTAATCAGAAAAATAAAAGGTTTAATATTTCTCTTTGGCTGACTCGCATGAATATCTAACAGTTGAAAATTATTAGCCTGATACGAACTAACCTTTGACAAAAGAAAAGCAGAAAAATATGCAAGTGCTGATTAATATAATTTACCACAACTATATTGAATTGTTGCAAATAATCAGAGATCAAAGGACCTATAGAAGGACTAGTAAATTACAAAATAACAAAAAGAAAGCTATTCTATTGTTTAAATATAAATATATCTCTGTGGGAGAATATCTGACTGGCAGAATGACTGGGCAGATGTTTTTCAATAGCTGTACAATATGTGAATGCTTGTACTCTGTTGGTCAGTTCTTGTTAGTGCTTCCAGAGGGCTTTTACGATTATTTTCTAGTAAACTATGCACAGTAAACACACTGTGAATGTGCACATCTTTTATCGTATTTCATTACAATAACACATTTATTTTACTTATATATTTAGGACTGAAGCATGTTGTTAAAAAACTGAAATATAATGAGTAAAGTTTTATTCAGCTTCTCTTATGTCAGCGGTAGTAGTTATGGTAATTTAGGTATTTATAAAACTTAATGAAGCAGTTGCTGAGTTATTTTTACATGATTTATGTTGCACATGTTTAAATAATACAAAAAATTTGCAGAGTAAAAAGAATCTATAGCAATTCAACAATAAAACCTACTTTTGGCTCAATGTGTACTCTGTATCATTTTTTTCCAATTATCTAATCTAGTTGTTTTCTAATTATCTACCTAGTTGTTATTAAGATAGTCTCCAAGGAGTTTGTCTAATGATTATGCATTGAATTTCTTTAATTTGGAGGAAAATAATTAGTGCTTTCACAAGAAAAACATCAGTGATGCAAAAGTAAACAGGTGAATACTAATCACATGAATTGAAGGCTGCTTGGTTAATGTTGTACATAACATAGGTGTAATATTTTGGCTAGTTTACTAGGTTTGCTGCAAAGATTTCAATGCAAGGTAAAAAAATTTACTTTGCCTATGAAGTCTGAAAGTCTTATCTACACATAGTTATCTTGGTTGAACTGTTGGAAGATCATGGAAAAAAGAAAAAAGAATAGACCTTCCCCAAAAGGGAACTGAGAAAAGATGTAAAGGCTAAAATTTGCAATAATTTTCATTGATCATTAGAATTTTGATCTGTCAGAATTCATGCTGCTTTTTCAAAAAGCTAAAAAGTTTTTTTGCCATGAAAGCTAAAGTAATTGCACATAGTTTAGTGTTAATTGTATTTAATTTTTTAATTCCTTTATTACTGAAATATACTTTCCATATGTCTCCTACCTCTCAAATTCTCCCAAACCATCTGCAAATACTACTTTCTGTCTATTGAAGTCCTTCCCATGAAACCCTGGTAAGGTGTATTAATGGTATACAGCAACAACTACAATTTCCCCTTTTTTCCCATTATACTAGACATGCATGATTTCTCATAATACTGAGGCCAGAAGTCAATATTTATACAAAATTACTGGAACAGTATCAGTAGGTTAAACTCTTAACTATTTTGCTAGAAGGAGATTGTACCATGCCTCTCTCACAGACTTCTTGAATCAGAATGACATACTGTTTTCCTGAAAACGTTGTGAATCCTTGCTGTTTAATTAGAACCCAGATTTTTACCTGAAACTAAAGTTTAAGAAACCTTGTTAAACTATGCTTAATTTTTTGACAGAGCATTATTTGATAACTTAGGCAGCTAATAAAATCCTCCTCCCTTTTTCACAATGATGCATGTTACTCATCAAAAAAAATCAAGTTGCATCTCCATTATTCCAAGCTTACCATATATTTACCAGAGGCAAAAAAGGACTCATCCTCGCAAAGCAAGAAATTTCCATTGTGTCCTCCAAGCAGCAGTAGTTTTTATCTCAGCATCAATCTATTCTCAAAGCACCTGACAAAACCAGTTAAAACTTAAAACCTTTAATCTATTTTACATGCATTATCCAGTGCATGTACAATTTTAAAACTATACATACATTGCTGAGTAGAATGCTAATAAAGATATTGCTGTGTTCAGAGCTAATTTGATTCTTTTTCTCAAAGTTATAGGTCATTTCTTGTAATACCTGACCTGTACGCTTTCAACATTTTAATAACTTTGTCAACGTTATACTGACCTTTGTCAATATCTTATATTGGGCTGTGAAAAGGAACTCATGACAAGACTTGGTCCCCAACAATGTGAATTAGGTTTTCATTGTATTAAAAAAAAAAAAAAAGCATCAATATTAAGTATAATGCAAGCTTCTCTAATTCCTGTCTTTTGAAAATTGAGATCAGAATTACGAGACAGTGCAACATATTTGTCACCTGAGAAACCTTTGTTGAATTCTTTGAAATCAAAGAAAAACACAGAAGTCTTTGGCCAATAAGTTTGTCCAAAAACTTCCCCCTAAACGTGTTCGCCAATAGTTTCATCAAGTAGGTGCATAAGGCGACGTTATTATTGCTGTGACAGATGTAATTTGGAATCTTTGTAAGAAACCTTACCTAAAGAGAGGGATATAAGCATCACCATCAATAGTCATAAAGGTTTAAAATGTTAGGTAAATCTGGATAAAGGTACACAGAGAGAAGTCATGTCCATCAGTTATCATTGTTAACTAAGTTTTTCCGAGTTACTCTGTACTGGAGAGTGGTTGCAAAGTGCAGTGGAGTATATGAAACCACTGTGTTTAAGCACCAAAACTTTGAGCTTCAGTAAATGTGGGGTTAGCTGTGACATTTGGAGTTTAAGACAGGTGCTCTAAATGGCTTTTTAGAGGGATCTACCTTTTCTCAGCTATTTTATTTGGGGAGCTCAGGGAAATGGTTAGGTGACACGAAGAGTACTCTGCAGAGATTTACACAGAGGCAACTGTGTATTACCTTCTTGCTGTTGCTTCATCGCTTGTCAAGGTAAGTGCCTCTGCTCAGTTAAGATGAGTCTTTCTGTTCATAAATGCTTTCTCCGCAATGACATTGTTTTATTTTGATTGTGGGCTAAGCAAACACTCAATACAAGAAAAAAGCCAAACTGCCTTTTGGATTTTTTTTTCCCCAGCAAACAGACATCTTTTTAATTTACCAAATACAAACATGATCTACAGTCTGCCTACTATTTTGTATAGTATTATATTTGTAGTATATTTTACTCAGAAACTCACGGGAAGAATATTCAAACAATTAAAACTTATTGAAACAATTCAGCAAAAGCTTTTACATTTATTATGTCTAAAATTCCTGCTGGAATTGTTTAGATTTTAATTGAAAAAATCCCACTTTCAAAATAATTTTAGCCTTGGGCAATCACAACTATTAATTTTTATAGTTACTGAAAATATAATTCTTTTACCAAACTTTCCGTTTGTATTACAAAAAACATCAGAAAAACCCTATAACATAGATCTTGCAAATACGTCTCTGCCTAAGGGAGCCACACAACACTCCATAGACTATATTCTGTCTTCATATGATAATAAACCACCCATTTCTTGAAAATTTTTGCACTGCAAAAGTGGAAATGTGTATGCAGGCCTTAACATCTTTATCATGAGATTTTCTCCCTGTTATAGAATGGCAGTCACCTTATCTGCAGAGCGTAAGCAGAAGCATCACAAGAAGCTGAAGGGCAAGATGTGCCTGACAGCTTCTTTTGCCAAGAGAAGAGAAAGGAAAAAATTCAAAGCTAGCCCAAAAGAACTAAAGATTAGTATAAGTGATAAGCAATGCATTAGTACATTATTGGAAAAAGAAACAAATTACCTGATTAGTTTCTAATGCATTGCCTTCCTCTAGAGAAAACAGAATCAGTGGAAAAATAAATCCTAAAAAAAGGACATAATAAACATCACAGTAAAGGAAAGAGAAATAAAAATGTCATAGAAGAGATTGAAAAAGTAGTGAAAGAAATGGGTGAAAACAGTTCTGATTATCTTAATTGGTAGTGATTATTCTAGATTTGCTTAATCAATAAGCACAATTCCTCATAGCCAAGGCTTTAGAAGGTCTTATTTAAGTTCTAAGGAATTCTTAGGCAAGGATAAAAAAATAGCAACAGATTATTTTTTAAAACAGCTAATTTTTCAAAACATTGTAAGGAGTAGTATTTAAAAAAGAAAGAGGATGGCATTGTGACTTGATGTGAGAGCACATGGATTTCCTAGAGTAGCTGGTCTTAAAACAAATTGTAACTCCTTCATACAATATTCTTCTCTTATTATGGATTTCTGTGTATCTAATACTCTGGGAAGTCAATTGGGAAGGATGGCCTGTCCATCCTATGGCAATAATCACTGAAGCAGGATTTACTACTGTAATGCTGTACTTTGCCATGGATTGGATAACAGGTATAGATCTGATGGATTCGCTACTCTTACTCTCTTCCTACTCTACAAGTCTCACAACCTGTAGGAATACAACAAATTCCAACAAGTTTGTTGGAATACAGTTAGACATGATGAACCTGAAAATGCAGACACTTCTTTCAAACAGTATGAGATTTATGCCTCTTTACAAAACATAGCCGCATAGCCAGCAAAGCTTTCTGCGATTAGGCAGGAAGAAGCAGGATTTACTCCAGCAAATAGTAGTCTAACTGAATCAGCTCTAAGCATTTATCTTGCTGCTTAAGGGTTATAAGGTGCTTGTACTACAAAATAAGAACTTAGGAGCCAATACCATAGGAAAATATAAACAGATATAAGATGACAAAAGCAGCTGGATATCTTGACACATGCTGTCAGCGGCTTTATGAAAATTTTATGTACCTGAGGCTCCTCACTGATACGTTTTCCTTCATTCATTTCTGTAGACTTACGTGCTTGTTTACTCTACAGAGATAACATTTGAGGAATTAATGTGTATTTTTATTAAGTTTTATGCTGTGCTCCGCCTGGCTTGGCTGCACGACCCTGTTATGTGACATAACTCCAGTAAATTTATACTTAACTGCATTTTCATTTTATTGCTGTTTATAGATCATAAAAAAATATCTGAATCATTTTGTATATCCTTTCACTTTAAACAAAAATAAAGTAAAAAAAAAAAATTAAGGGTGCATGGGACTGTAAAATAATTACTAAGAAAGCTACTATTATGTAACAGTATGAAACTGTTGATAAAGACATCTCAAAGATGTTATGGTCAAGCAAATCATCCTGAGCATGCATGTAGACTCTGAAACCTTCCCAGCAATTTCTGAACATTGCGTTTTGCAAATGTCCATTTCAGCTGTAACATAGCTTTTGGAGCTATAGTGATGCCATGTGATAAAAAGTGTACAGCATTTTTCAGTATGTATTTCCACAGTTAAAATGATCTACCTTTTTTCTTATTGGGATAATGAGAGGTCAGTCAGTCCTCCTGCATGGCTTAATAGAAGAAAACAGTCAACCAGAATGCGATAACAAGGTTAAATGGAGAAAAGGGGAGAGGAAAAATATCTGTTTTCAAGACTGATTAAGAAAACAAAGGCAAAGTAGTCATGGCAGAAGCATTATAGAATGAGCCTCCTACACTCCACAGGAAAATTTTGGGGAAAATCTCAAGAGTGTACATGTATTGAGAATGTGTGCAAGGGACGATCAAGAAGAGTTAGAACAAGTTATTAAAAGTCTTAATTTAAAGTAAATTAATAAACTGTACTTAGACATTTCTATTGATAATTTCCTTCATAACTAAGTGGCCTTAATTCAATTTAGCTGAATTCATTTCCAAATTAATTCAATTCAGCTGAACTGAATTAAAGCTACTTTGATTCTGGATAAGGGTGCCTACTTAGGGTTTCACTTAAACACTTTCAAAATTCATTCAGATTAATTTTCCCCAGTGTTTGCATGTAGACAAAACCCTTAAACTGAGTACAAAGGGAACTGAAGAAATGACACATGGAGTGCCACTAGAAACTTATGTCTAAAATAATCTCTTCAGCAACTCAGAACTTACTAATTTTTAATGCATTTTTTGTGTATTATTTTGGTTTTGATGCATTATTTGAATATATACATATTGAAATCTACAGAGGAGATAGCCTTGTGCTCTCTCAAGCCCTTTGAACTGTTAAGTAAAATGGAGTTGGTACCATTATTCCTTCTTTGCAAATCAGCGTTGTATGCTTTCACAACAGCACAAGAGAATGTACTTAGCAAAGCTAATGGCACAACATGAGAAAAACAGTTCTTAAGAGTTCTAGTGCTAGAAAAGTTTTCCTACACATTTTCCTTCTTCATAGTTGTGTGAAGACATCACCATAGCAGTACATGAAATCTGTAGCCTGTTCCCTTCTTGCACTGATGATGTTTAATTTAGTGTCCTAAAGTTGTGAACCTCACTCCGGTACCCGTTCACTGAGCTGAATAAACATCTCCTCCCTGACTCTTCAGGTTATATAACAACTTCACATGACACATCTGCACATTTTGCCTACAGAAGGTATATTTCATTTTTTGATTCTCCTACCCATAGCCCAGCTGCAGAAGACCCATTTCATTTTAAAGGAAGTTTATTATCAGATCCTAATAATTACTAAAAACTTCCATTATTTGGGCTGAATTATAAGGCCAACCAATTTTACTATGGTACCACTTTCAAGGATACCACAAAATCAGCAAATACATGGTAGCTTGTATCAACCGTATACACATTCCTGAAAATGGAAGGCATATTGGAAAGAAAGTCATCATCTAGATACCTTACTCTTCCTAGTGGTAATAGCGTTGTAGAAGAAGTAGGATTGCCAGGGCACGACTACTACATAAGCAAATACTACTAGCATAAGCCTGAACGAATACATTACCGCCTATCAAGGATGAGCAGATAATTATGAGAAGCAACTGGTTACCAGCTCATGCTGATAGTGTCTCAATACTTACTGAATTATCTTATTTTCACTGATGATTTAAGTTTTACATATATTAAAGCATCCCTGAGCCTAATGCTAAAAGATAACCTTTTAGCGTTTTTAAAATGAAGATAAGAAATAGTGCCCTAATCACTTTATGTTTGCTTTGTTTTTTTTAAAGTGACAACAAACTGGGTAAGATATTTCCAGGAATTCACAGATCATTAGCCAAACTAAATACAGACTCCTTTTTCAGTGCAGTGATTTCATTGGGATTACACAATGGTAAATCAGGCCCAAATAGTACAGCAGTAGGTTTTCTGAGTAGTTATTGCAGATAGTCAGCTATCAATAGATTTTAACATTCACTGCTAGTTTTTAATTATGTCTAGAGTGATGTTGCACACTTTAATGCATCCCCAAGAAACAAAACACTGAGAACCACTGTAGCAAAAGGTACCCAGTGAGTCTGATCCTCTTTGAAAGTTCCTTCCTTAAAGAAACCCTAGCAATTGCACTGTGGAGGAAAACTTAATGCTGAAGCTTGATTCTGCCATTTGATTTGATTTGATTTGTTATTTGACAGAATTAAGCTAAACTCTAAGGGTAAGATGCACTTTATTTCAAATACACTACATACATTCTGACATTTACTTACTACAGACTTCACTTAAATCAGACATGAAATTTCTGGAAAATAAGGATTAAAATATAGATGCCAAATCAATCAACTACACTGAAAGCCCACAGAGAGTGAAAACCATTGTTCCAGTGAACAGGAGCCGTTAATAAAATAGTTTCGAATGTATATGTAATCCTATTTTATGTGGAAATTAAGTATGTACACATTTAAATGATCAGTACCACTTAAATAGTACATTTGGTGTTCAGTGGCATTTCTGTAGATGACTGCTATCATCAGAAGTGAAACCATAAAGGCTGAAGAAACACAACATAGCTGTAAATAACTCTTCAGTTCAATGAGTCTGATAATTATATGCAACTTTGATAGACTATATTTAGTAAGAGTTTCAAATCTGTTAGACACTTTACACAGTACTGATCAAAGTGAGCTTATGAAATACAGGAGGCTTTCTGTAATATAATGTCACAGAAACGTGATTTTTTTTTTTTTTTTTTTTTTTTTTTAAAGTGTCAAGTCCTAAGCTTACTCTTTTACTTTCAGAGTAGCAGCATATGCTGGTCAGTGAAGCATACACTACACAGCTGTTACATCTACTGTATGACCTGTACATATTGAATTAGCCATTGTGTTTTTTCAATTCTGGTTCATCAGACTTTTGGTCTGAGGGGCTTTAATCTAAATTTAGCAAAAGAATACAATTCAGTGTTATCTTGTCTATCCATAATTCATAGCCTCCAGCCTGTTTTGATATAAAACAATGGGCCAATTTTTTTTTCTTTTAAACAGTAACACAGGATGTATGAAAAAATTCAGTACAAGGGTTAATGGCAGAAAGCCTCCAGGACTGCAGTTTGATAGTATATGAATATATATTTGCACACACACAGAGAGGATGTTAACAGATGTGGGCTTTTTAACAGTCATCATCACTCCTGTTCTCAGGTTTCCACATTTGCGTTCATGGTACATTAAGAAAGAGAACTATTTCTACACCTAAGAACATATATAATATAATTTAGTGAATAAACAAAAACAGGTGTGGTACTGTAAGACCTAATCCATTACGATGCCTCAAAACTTCAGATCAGTTTTTTTCTAAAGAAGGAACCAATTTCCTGTATTGCCAATCTTCTGGATACAGCCTGTTGTTGAGGAAATCCATAAGGCATAGAAGGATGGATATAAAAGAGAAGTACGACTGCATTTCCTTTTCTCTATATATTTTTCTCTCAAAGCATCTAGCCTATTAGATTCCTACTAGAAGCAGGAAACAAGGCTAAACTGAGCTTTGGACGGACCCTTCGTGGCTCTGCTTATATCCTTAAATTCAACACTTTTCACTAACATTTGAAAGAACATTAGATTCAAGTTTCTTACTGAAGTACTGGATCTTTCTAGCTATCATAAGTACAATTGTAACTTCTGATTAGTATTTTTTACATTACTTTTTAGTAACTTATTGATACCAAGAGAAGAAAGTTGTACAAGGCCTGGATGAAGAGTCATTTAAAACCATTTGTTTTTCTCAAGTTCATTAAGGAAATCTAATTGTCTGTATTTCATCAGGAAGTTCTCTCAGAAACAAAGCAAAGCTGCATATCAGTTTCATTTCCTAAAAAAAAATAGTGAAGCAAATTATCTTCACTTAGAATGACTGCTTGTGTATAAAGTCATACAATGAATATCTATTTAGAATTCCTTTCTCTGTAAAACAGAGCATAAGTGTTTCATTAAAGACTAATCTGGCATTAAAACCAGTAAGTTCCTTCACTGATGATTTGGAAACTCAACACCTGTGAATTCCTTCACTGAGAGTTTGGGATTACAATCACAATAATTTAGAATAATGAATTAATTCTTATGTAGAACTATGGAATTTTGAAGATGTGATTTTTATAACTCACAGTCAGGAAGTTATGCTATGATCACATCTGTACTTTTCAGGTCTGTATGTACTATGTTAAATAACAGTTCAACTAATTTACAACCTTTCATTTATATATTTAATATAAATTGTGCCAACCATGCATAAATCAATAATGCAGGAAGAGTTCCCAGTATGAACATGAATCAGCATATGAACATTCATTTAGTTAAAAATCAATTTCTCATTGAGATGGGCTCAAAAAATACTATGCACATCTTTGTGAGATGCCCACTGCGACAGTAGTCATGCACTCTTACATCCCATTTTAAAAGTGTAACACATGACGTTCAGTCTAAAATGGCAGAAAAGAATGAATAATTACAGTCTCAGTCAACTGTGCTAATAGCACAAGTCTTGTCATAAAGTTTTGGGTTTTTTTTAAAAAACAAATAAACAACTCCTCCTCCCCCATCACCATATCTCTCCCTCTTCCCACACCCTCTAACAATATAAGTTTTAACAGAGCAGAGGACGATCTGATGAGGACTGTAAGTCCAGCAAAATGATCTTCTAAATTAACTATTTTTCCGCTCTCTTTCCCTCACTCTTTTTTACTTCATTTTCCCTCTGTATTTTTTTAGGAGACATTCCCAAAGTTCAGAAAATAGTTCTAATTCAAATAGCTTATAGGCACCACAAACACATAGTATTACTTGTCCACGTGTGCACTATTCCTTCCAGAATAACTTTTGCTAACCCTGTACACACAGGAACCAAGACTCCAGTCCCCAAAGTCATGAAACTTGCTTTAAAATTCTGTAATAAAGTTATTTATATACATGTAGGTGTATACGTATGTATGGTTCTAGATGCACAAAGTTTACCGTTCTTTTCATACGGTAGAGAACGCCAAAACTTTATCGTGATTTTTAAAACAATTTTTAAAAAATTTCTCACATAATTTTATCTATATGTTTTTAATGAATATCACTGTATTACATCAACAACTACTGCAAGAAAATTTTTTATTTCACAGATTTTTTATATATTTTTTTAGATGGATGAGCCAGAATATGCTAAGTACTTCTGGATTCACCATCATACAGAAAATCTCTTAAGTTCTACAAAGTGATACCAGTCAATGAAATAAGGAAATATTGAATCCTTTCACCCAAAAAAGAAACTTGACAGATTTCTACTAGTATCTTCATTCTTTTTCTGGAAGTAACAAAAAAATTTCAGTGAATTCCTTCTCCCAGCTAAGCTCACTAAAAACACAGAAACAGCACTCTGCCCGATTAAATAAATTCCTCATACACAGCAAACAGCAAGGCAATATTGGCAGTAGTATTTAACTCAAATTTCACTTCCTATGTCATGGAGGCAGTTCTGAAGTATACTAGTCTTTTCATGAATCAACTCATTGGTATAGTAGTCTCTTCATAAGTCACTTTAAAAGAGGTATTCTACATAATTGTATCCTTAGGTCTACACTGCATTTAAAATACAGGAGATAACATAACCACTTCCTGGACTGAAAATTTGCATTCCATTGCTGACTTCCACTACATATTCAGTAACAACTATCTATCAGGATACATATATATATACACACACACATATATATATATATAGTCTCTGGAAAACTCCCACACCATAAAAATTATAGTGTCCTAACTACCACATAGAAAATAACAGAGATTAATTCCTCTACATCCACAAAACCAAAAACCACACAAAAAATCTTTGATACATGACCTCATATACTGCTGCGTTTTCCCTGAGCAGATCAGATCCTTAAGGGGAGCTCCAACCAATACTATCACTTTTGTAAGGAAAAAACTGTACCTTTCAGTGAGCACCTTTATGCCATGTGCAGGGTTTGAATCCTCCAAAAGGAACCTCCTCACCTCTGTGCCATTGGCCATTTCTCCCTGATTATCATATACAGCTGGAGACTGTAAAGTCAGGAAACAATTAGAGTTTCTAGGAGAAGAACCCACATTCAGAAAAAAAATTCCATCCATATCACCTGCTAATCATCAAAGCAATCTATTTGAGTGAATTCTTTGTCGTCATCAAACTATTTGTGGTCCAACATAAGCCAACAGGAATCAAATCAACCCAGAAAAAAAAAAGAAAAACTTTTAAACACACTTCTACAGTTGCTAAAATTACCCATTTAGAAATTGGAAATGCCTTCTGTAACAGCAAAAATAGGTAACAATTAATTAGCTAAACAACCATGTAGTGAAAGAGCTTTTGAAAAACAAAATGTAATTATTTATTGGATGTTGAAGCATGGCATCAATCTTCCTCAGTGAAAATAAAATAGGCATTAGAAAGAAGAATTTAGAAAAGAGTAGCTGAAAATATTCAACTTATATACAGTTCTATAAAAAATGTAAAAAGTTGCTTATTAGTATAGTAGGAAAGTTAGAATTGGGGTATAATTCCTCAAATGTCAATGCAGAACTGGGAATTTCAGTAGTACTCAGTATTCTACTTGTTCATTATTACCTTTGTACCATTAAGTTAACTTAAGGTATGTTCTAACAACTAATGTACTGTGTTATTAACTGTTACAGTGTCAATGTGTTTTTGTTACGAGATTTATCTTAATTAGTGTACAAACTATTATTTAACAGCAGAATGCACATGAAGGAGTCTGATAGTTTATAACAAGGAAACTAATCTTACAATGCCCTTTGGGAAATCCCAAAGAGAACTTTTCTGTAACAAGAGCAATGGTGCAGAAAATCAGAAGAAACCAGTCTTTTACCCAACCATTGTGGATGAGAGAGTGACAGCATATCTCTCAGATATATATTGACAGCATACATAAAATCAATACGATTCATGTCTGTCCAGGAACAGAAGCTTGTTTCACAAGAAAGCAAATATGAGTTGAAATAACAGAATTTTATATCAAATACAAGTTGGTAATTTGCACAGTCCTCTTGTCCTTGTATTTATTCTCTTCAAGCTATTCAGATGTCTTTTCATTTCTTCGTATGTATACAAGTTAGAAGTCAAACTGTATACAGCATTAAAGGAGAATCAGTTAAATAACTTTAAGTTTTAAACATAATACATGTCTCTGAAACATCAATACCATAAACAATTAAATGCAGAAAACACTTCCAGGGGGCTGATGTTATTTGCAGAATAAGCTTTTTATCTGCTAAAAGAGAAGTGGCAAAGGGCATGATAAAAAAAGAAGGGGCGTGAACTTGTAATTACACATTTTAAAGTTTGTTTTAAGCACCTATGAAACAAAAAAAAGTGATACAATAAATTTTTCTTACTTTCAAAAAACATAATGTACTTGAATTTTTATATGTTAAAACATATGTTAAACAAATATAAGAATTGTAGGAACCCTTCTGTATACCTAATATCATTGACATGTGTCACGTGCATGAATAGTATTTTGGCACTGTTTCATTTTCTCAGTGTTTAGAAAGATCTGCAAGAGCAGGATAGCCATCCACATTATAAAAGACCATGGAAGTACATGCAGAGAAAAGAAGGTATAGTGAACATTGAATACCAAACTACAAATGTTGAAGATGTCATAGTAGGCATAAATATATAGAGACATTGTTTGAGAAGGAATACTAATAAGAAATAGATATACAAATGCAGTGGTAAGAAATAAATATACAGATGTGTGATTTGGGCATTCTGGAAGAAGAAAAAGAGGGGCAGTTTGTCTTGTCTGGTTTTCTTTTTGAAATCAAACCCATCTAATCAACTGAAAGACAGACATTTCAGCTTTTTCCATAGCTAGTACTCAGTGTACGATCTAAACACACCTGCAAGCAAATTAATGCCTGCACAGAAAATACTAGTTTATATATCATATTGCTGTAATTCAAAATAAGTGGAAATTCTTCCCAGATCTTTTCTCTAGTACTAAATGCTTTTACTCAGTTTATATTTTATTTTAAAACAAGGACTCAATGGCTGTAATAAGAGAGATACCAAAAGCTACTTTTCTATACCTCCTAGATATCATGTCTAAGAATGAAGAAGAATATAAAAAATTCTTTTTAAATGTAAAAAATACAATGAATATAATTATTCAGAATATTGCATAAATAGATACTGTATGTCTGGATAGATTCTAAATCACAATAAAAACCACTATAGGAGAAAATTTAAAACTATATTTTAAAGATAAAAATTTGTGTAGAATAAATATAAAGGCACAGAGCAGGTAAAATATAATGAACTTTAAAATCCTTACATCACATAAGATATCACTTTGTGACAGTACCAACAACCTACCCATGGAGAAAGAAGAAACAGATATAGAAGGGTTACTGTAAAATCAATATACAGAATTTACACTCAAGCAAACTTTCCCATAAGTTCCCAGAGCAAATTCTCAAATTAATATCAATATCCAATACAAGAAGAGCAAAACACTTTGGGCACTAAGACTCACAAAGAAAAGAATAGGGAAAACAGAAAAATGGGCAGAAATAGACAGTTCCCAAAGGAAAAGGAACGGGGTGAATTCTGATGTGTACCATGAAAAGCCTTGATCTGGATGTTTAATCATTACATATTTTACAATACTTGGAGGAAAAAATATTTTGAAACCAAAATAAGCTATGATATTATGTATTCCAGCATTGAGCCCAGTGTCTCCCTGTAATATGCCATACATATAAAACTGAGAAACTAACTTTTGTTTGGTAGTGTCCTGCTTAACTTGGCAGTATTTTCCTTATTGGGTGTTTTCTGCAGATGTAAAAACTACAGAGTCAGAAAAAAGTAAACGATAGTCTTGTACTAATCTGTATGACACAGACATAATTTTCGATGAGGAAAGTGCTGTAATACTCTCTAAGAAGCAATGTGCACTGGGAAGTTAGAGGAAATCATGATGGGAATGATGATGCCAACATAATTCATGCTACATTTATGACGGCTATCAACTTACTAGTTATTACACTCTAGGAAAAAAAAATACAAAATTTCCCTAATGACATACTGTGGCACACTGTAGTATAGCAGCATTTTGTTGGGTATGTTGGCTGGTGTTTTGTTAATATGGTGTATATGGTTATGGAACATTTCAGTGTGAATCTTCTCAACAGAAGACTGAAAAACCTTTGTGCAATTTTTTAATGCAGAAGTGAATGAAAGATGATCCAGACTAGGGAACATTTAGTATGATAGACTGGGCCAGAAAAATTAATCAGAAGTAGCCATCTTCTGTGCAAGTTGCAGGAAGTATTTTCATTTTGTATTACATTTTAATTGAGTTCACAAATTCTATACATTACATTACTTTGAATTCTAAATTTCCCTAGCTGATCTTATTGCCTTGAAAAATTCTGTCCACATGCATCCTGGACATGGAAAAACGTATCTTAAATGGATAAGCAACTCAATGAAATTCGTAACAATAAGCACATACTTAAATGAAAGTACTTTCCATAACCAGGTTCACAGGTGATTAGAATATACATACTATTACAAATTGCCAGTGCAAGAGAAAGGTCCCTGTTAATGAAAACGTGTGATCTGAGCTAGAAGAAAAGTTTTAAATACTGTTTTTGCTTTTGTTTCACTGAAAGAGGACAACGTATTGTTCAAATCTTAGTCAAAATTAATTGCTTTTGCAGAATTACTGTAGGAAACCATTCTGGAACTTATAGCTGGGTAACTGTACATCTTACACTCTGGCTTTGACACTTCCAGTGTAAATGGTAAGTACTATTTATATAAGAATTATTTTTTGTGTTAATGAGAAAGTTAATTATTGCACACTCTACTAAGCAGTTTCCAAATGGATATAATTAATTATCTATAGATCCTGAATATTTCACATATAGTGGACTGTAGAAAAGGCACTTTCAATATAAGACCTATTTTCTGCAATTTCAAACTTTCCCCTTTACAATTCTTTCTTGGGTTTTCAATTCTGTGCTTTATCCTACCCCAAATGCCTTGTCACTTGTTGGTGGAAATCTCTGTTGTTGGTGGAAATCTCTGTATTAAGTTCTCTTCTGCACTCCTCTTAACTTTTACATAGTAATTTACTATTATTTATACAATATGTATATGGTCTGACATTCAAAATTTATTTTATGCAAGAAAAAAAACTTTTCTTGCATACTGATTGTATATTTTCCAGTAAGTATCTGAGACAAGAATATTTCTAAAATCGTATAACAAAGTGCTATAAGCACGTAATCATAGGATTTTGTCAAAGCACTTCGGAATTTTTTTTTTGTGGTTAGCATGTCTAGTACCAATCATAGTACCAGTTTAACTTTTAACATTTTATCACATGGACATCACCTGTAATACAACCTGACAAATCAAAAGGTGGGTCTGGCTCAGAGCATATAAGAAATAAATAGAATTGAAAAGTTAAATGGAATGCAAGGAGAATATTACGAGGAATTCAAATTTCAGAAGTCAGTGATTATGTGTGAAAATACAGATTATTGAAAATTTGAAACTTAACTTGCTAATTCATTCATGTGTCAGAATAATTAAGGAGAGGAAAAGACTTTTTGACAAGTGTTTTCAATGAAGCTGAAACTGTAAATTATGTTAATAAAATACTTTCCTTAAAATCCAAGCATGAATACTGAATGTACAGTCCTTTATAAACTACACATTTGATTATGATAGTACAGGAGGTTTAAAAATTCATTTTATGTTGAAGTTATTTTAGTGAGTCAGAGGAAGGGTTAACTGTATGTAACTGATTATCTTTGCACAGTGGAGATAGTTTACAGGATCAGACTGGAACAGCGATTAGATTCAAAGTATGCTTCAGGTCTGATATCAAATGGGAACCAGACACTGGATTCATACTGAATGGCAGTAAAATTTCATAAGCTATTTTCACATTGTCTGAGTTCAAATATTACAGCAGCCTTGTGGGTGTGTCATTATTGTGATATCCTTAGACCACAGCCAGGTCATGGGACAGAATTGTGCCTCAGGAACATTCCTGTGACAGGATCTCAGTCTAGAGTCCCAGGCTGGGTAGATACCCTTAAGCCTACTTAAACAGAGATGAAAACAACCACTGTGTCAAAATACAAGCCACTGTATCAAAAACTAGGAAGATATATCTGAGCCATTTTTTTGACCCAGTAGAGTCTGGTCAGGCAGCAAAAGCTCCCTGCCAACAGCAGAAATGGGATCTAAGAGAAGGCATCTGGGTCTAAATCCTACCAGAAGAAACTTTTGATCTGCAATAGTGATAAATGATTCTTTTCAACCTTTCAGATTGGTTACTGGCTACAGAGTCAGAATTAAAGATAAAAATTTGTGTATCAAACTGCAATAATATTTTGCTTTAGGGTATTTGGAAACACTGTGAGTTGGTCTATAAAAGACCTACCCCGTATTTGAACCATAAGTGAATATACGTATATTTTGACAGTTATCTATCTCCTGACCTTCTCTGAATGGTGGACCTCTTTCAGTGCCTTTTAAGTTATTTGATTTTCAAAGGTTATTCTTTTTTAACTGTTTTTTTACTTATGTATTTAAATTTTTAATATTTCTTCCCACTCTGGGGGCTCTCTATCCCATAATAACCAGTTCAGCAGGAGAAATTTGCATTTATGGTAGAGTTCTTTATAACAGGAGAGAGACACCAGTGCTTGACCATCAAACTTTCAAGAGATTCATTTACTAGAAATGTTGGTACTCAGTTTCTGAAGGAGTACACAACATATTGGTAAAGCTGATAAAGAAAACTTTCCAATTCACGTAATCCCATGTATGTTTCTATATCGATAATGCTATCTCATACATTGCAGCGTTCCAGGGTTGCTTCTTGCAGAAATCTTGTATCTTTTAGATCTCTGACATTTGGTTTTCATCTTATGGATGTCAAACTCTTCTCTTTTCAGAGTCAACTTTCTCTTTCCTATAGATAGACATGTTAACAGTGTCCACAGAAGAAATTAACTCCATTGCAGGAAATAAATTAAACCTATGCTTCCATTATTCAGATGACCCCTTATTACCAGAAGATCCTGAGGGCATAAACTACCGTATCACTGACTGCAGAGTCCATACAGAAGATTAAAATGCACCAAAGAGAAAATAACTTCAATCAAAATGCTTTCAAAGTTCAATAAACTAGTAATATTGTCCAGAAAGTATCATTTTTGTCACAGGAAGTATTTCAAGAAACAAGCCTATTAAACTGAGATTCAGCTGAAGGATAACAAAAATTCAACTCTACAATACTTAAATTCAATAACATGCTCAGCCAAATGCAAAATTCTATTTCCTGCTAGATCAAAATTTAATTGTTCCACTTCATTATTTGATAATAGCAGTGCATTCTATTAAAAGGCTTATTTATTATTGTTTTTCTTTGGGTACTACTCAAAAATACCGATGTAACACTCTCCCTCTGTATAAAGTTCAGAAGGTAGAGAATGTAATATTATTTAGTGGAAGTAAAGGCAATTTCCCCCCAAAAATACCTTGTTGCAATGTAAAATTCCCTGAGAACACCTCACTAAAACAAATATTTCCAAATTACTTTAAAGAGATTTCTTACACATAGCAAAGTTTGCAGAACTGGACCCAGAGACAGAAAGAACAAGACATTTACTCATTTCTATTCACATCCTGCATTCCACCTGATTACATTAATGGAATATCTATTAGCACAACAAAATATGCTACACCAGTTTAAGGCCACTTACAAGTTGAAATTATTAACCAGTTTACAATGCTAACAACACATGAAATACACATTTTCCAAATCAATATTCTGTTTAAAGTTACTACTGAAAACACACTGAAATAGATAATTTATATTCACAATTGTACTGACTTACCCTGGTAGAAGAATTCACCAAGGAACCATTCAGATTGCCAGTGTTGCACTTGAAATTCAAATGTTGATCAGGATGGTGATTTGCTTCCCAGCTTCCCAAATCATGCACCACTGACTTGTCAGAATTTGCAGATATTTTCTGGAAGGCAGTGCAAGTCATTCCTGTGAAACTAGATGGCTTGATCATAAAGGCCTCCAGAGCAATATTACGAGATACCTGTGAAAACATTAAGCAGATATGTTGCTAACTCATTAAGCATAATTGCATTATTACATGTGCATTGTGTATTTACTGTATATACTTTAGAAAGGATTGTGCATGCACACACTTCCATATATATTCACAGGATAAGAAAGAAAACGGAACTTATTAAAAAACTGATCTAGAATTCTACAACGGCATAGTGGGTTTGCTTGAATCTTCTTTAGGAAGATTATCAGTTTATCAGATATCGGTTTATATCAGTTATATCAGTTATTATTATATCAGTTTTGCAATTGTGTCATTATCAGCTTCAATGAAAGCCCTCCTCCCCAGGGAGGTAGTCACGGTGCCAAGCCTGACAACATTTAAGAAGCATTTGGACAACGCCCTCAGACATATGGTGTGATTTTTGGGGTTGTCCTATGCAGGGACAGGAGTTGGACTCGACGATCCTTGTGGATCCCTTCCAACTCAGGACATTCTATGATTCTATGAAATCAATCCTGATTTAAAGCAATACAGTTATAAAGTTAACTAGCAATAGCAGGAGTAGGAACTACTTAAAAAATGAACAAGGATGTACTTTGTACCTCAGAAATGAAACAGAAAGCTTCTTAGCTATTTGGTGGATGGATTGGTTTTTTACAGATCTTGTCCCATTGGAGTCTTGAACATGACTATATGGTTCATTGCAACACCACATTATAGGTCTTTGGCCTACCCTTTAGTGAGGTGATGTGTCTAGATAGAGATTGTAGCACAGTGCAGAGATACGCATCTCTGTTCTTAAATTAGTATATTCACTTCAGCACAGTCCCGTGCATGAGACAAATAGCTCATGTTATAATCAGGTTGACTAGCTTAGACTGGCACCACAGATTGGACTATATGGTTTCTGCTTCCAGGCACAGATTTTTAGTGATCTGTGAGTGTATGTATTTTGCACATTGATTGCATTGTAAAAATACCCGAGTTAAGCCACAAACTAGCAGGTTTATCAGAAGGATAAATGTACAAACATTGCAGTTTTATATTACTGTACTTTGCTTCTGTTATGCAAGCTAGCAGTACAGAAGTACCTTAAATCCACCTAGTAAAAATTGGTGTGAATCCTTCAGAATTTGGAGCATCATATGAGTTGTGCTTACAAGAAGTGACTTCAGTGAAGAAAATCACATTAATTCATACTAATAAATGAATCTAAAGAAAACATTTTGCATAAAAAAATAAGGGCAGGATAGATGGTAGCCTAACTGTGTAAAAGTCATGGTATCAGAACAAATTAAATCTTAGTCTGAGACACAGTGCATGACTTGCTGGTCCTCTTTTGAACTTATGAAAAGGTTTTCAAATGCACCTTCTTCAGTCACTGATGATTCTGCATGTGTCCAATATGAAAGTACTGAAGTCTCATTAAGCAATTTATTTTACTTTTTGTCAAAATTAGAGAAAATCCAGAAGCTTTCAGTAGATTTTTTATACTTTTTCATAGAAAAGTAATATATATTACTTTTAAAGTAAAAGAAGCCTGAAGGTTCTTTTCAATTGTTTTTAAATTCCTAAAACATCCCTTTTTCAGATTAAGTTTCCACCTCTTCTGTCCTTGCCTGAAGGTGATTTTTTTTCTACACTTGAATAAAAATGCCAAAGATCATTAAGAATCAAATAATTTTTGTATTAAAAATCCAGTGGCTGTTTATTGAAAACTCCTAAAACCTGAAATGAGGTTCACTTGGATGATTTTTTGTATTATCTGCAGACAGCCTTTCAAGGAGTTAAAAAATTTACTGCTTGCAGAATACTATTATCCGTATCACAGGAATCAGCTACATGACTCAGTTAAAACTCCTGTGTGGTAACAGATTTTCTTTAATCTTGGGAAAAGCCACTTAATTATTCATAACTTCATGTTTTCTGCTGTAGAATGGGCATAACACTAGTTCCCTGTTTCACATTGGTGAGGTGATGGCGAATAAGATGTTTGCTAGATAATGTTGTAATGAGGATTCAAGTGATTTCACAACAGTGAGCCCTATTTTTAAAATTTTGAATATTAAATTCTTTAAACACTTGGGGTTTTCCACTCTCAAAATATACCTGTAAAGGCTTAACAACATTCAAACGGTATGAACATGCCATTCGCAGCATACAGAAACAGACAGGTAAAATGCAAGGTAAAACAGTGTTCATTATGTGGGGTTGTAAAATGAGCTACAAAATTAATACAGATGAACTCAGAGCAAAGCTATCCATGGAAACAAGCCAGAGTCGGGTACATGTTACGGAAAGCCACAAGCTAACCTTGTCTCTAAGCAGTACAGATACAGAAAATGATAAGTTGCTGTTCGATTCCTAAACCTCAGATAAAGGCCCCACTCAGCAGAGGGGCCAAAGGGGATTGTTACCTGGGTAAGCTGAGAGCAGTGCTGAAGGCTGCAAAGACTGAGTGCAAACAAAAAGCCACGTTGCAATTAGCCTAAAATATTCTGACAGTCTCACCAGCTGGAGAATGAAATCAAAACTCTTCAGAGGTGGTTTTGAAAACTATTGCACATGCCTGATACAGGACCATTAAGATAAGTTTTATGATCAGCTAGAAGTCTTCCTTCTCAAACTGCACATCTGACATGTATACACAGAAATAAAATAAGAGCATGAGCAAAGAAGCGCCTCAGAGCAATATTGAAAGGAAATTAATTTGGGTGTGCTGAGGCATACAGATCCACCCCAGGAGCCCTCAGGTGCCCAGGGCACTCCCCGCCTCTCTGGCTGCGCTCAGGGCCTCTGAGGGGGCTCCCATCCCCTTCCCTCTGGCCCAGTGTCAAGCTGAGGATCTTCCAAGGCCTCACTTGAACTCCATGATGGCTGCGCCACAGCCTGGCCACCAGTCACCTGGGGCCGGCTCCCTCGCCACGGCCTGGCCTGGCGACAACCAGCCTGTGACTGGACCCGGTTACCATCACCAGGCCTGGCCCTCACCTTGATCTGCTGCCTCGCGTTCCCCGCCTGGCCTCATCACCACCCCTGAGGACATGCCCCTGGGCTGGGGCTGCCCCAGCCTGCCCCGCTCCCCGCCTGGGGGCAGTGGGAACAGGCCCTGGCTGGGGTGGCCCCAGCCCTCATGGCATCCTGACAAGAACCTTTTGTCTATATGACTTCTCTAAAATTTTAAATACCATACAGCAGAATAACGTCTTCTGTGTTTTATTGTTATATGATTATTAAATGAAACATATCTTATTTGAGATATATCTATATATCTATATATCTATATAGATATATGAAATTATCTAGCATTTGAAAGTTGCTACTGGCCGTTCTTCCCACAGCATGTTTTGTAGGCCATTTGACAGCAAGGGAGACTTAAGAAGATCTAAATGAAGGTATCCACCCTGGTGTTTTTCTGAACTTGAAATTAGTCATTGCACAACCTCATGGAACTGGAAAAACATTTTTGTCTTCCAAAAATGATGTAGAGTAACAGTCATGGCTCCCAAGTAGCTTTTCACTGTATAGGAACGCAGCCACACATATATGACGGACACAGTTTATAGAGGTTCCTTTTTTCCAGGAATTGTATTATAAGCTAGCAGCTACCTAAGCTTTGGAGGTTTTATTTGCTGTTGTTTAAAATAAAGAAAGCAGATGCAATTTCTGTGAGACAGTTTGCTGGCTGGCCTCTCAATGGAACAGAAGTGTTTGGTATTTCATGAGATGACACCAGAAAAACTCAACAGCTTTGTTTATTTACAAATTGCACTCAACAGTAAACTAATTCTCCTACAGAAAACTATAAGAAGCAAAAAAATAAAGCATAGCAAAAAGGTTAGTGACACAGATCTACATCTGAGTACACAGAATTACTGTTTACAGTAATGTCAACAGCTTCCTGAAGCAGAGACAAGAAAAAAAATCACCTTTGGCACCTGACATTTAAAAGAAATTTAAGTACAAAGCAACAGAGCCCCTCTAGCAGTGACATTGCAAAATACTTCTAAAAGGCACATTATTGTCTCTATGTATTTGATATAAATAAATATTTTCAGCAAATTTCATTCTTTTATGTAAACAGGAATTAAATAAAAAAAAATTCCTTTAGAAAACAGTCCAATATATTTTTGTCTTTGTTTGAAAGACTGCTTTCCTAAAAATATACAGTGAAGGAACTAAGGCCATTATGTTATTTGGCTCAGCCTGTAATTTGGCTCAGCCCTTTTTTTTTTTTTTTTTTTTGTGCTTTTATACCTTATTGCTGTAATTGGAACTAGCACCGAATTCAATTCTAAATAGTGTCTTCACGTAAATGCAGTGGACAATTGAGAAAATAATACAGGTTGTTTAAAGTCAAGCATGCAAGCAAACCAACCCGAGGAGCGATAAGGCTTTAAAATATTTATCTAAAATTCTAAAAGGATAAATTTCAAGCTTCTGATTTCGATGCGTTTCTGCTATTTAGATGTTGAAACTGGCAAAAAGACAGTTTCTCAGTATCCAAATGACAACCCCTCAATATCTAAATGTCAAATTCATGTAGGTGGAGGCCAAGCAATAAGAACAATTATTTCATACTGCTACAGCTTGCTTCTAAGAATCTAAAACTAACCTCAAATTAGTAATCTTTATGACAACATACACCTTTCTTGATCATTTTCTAAATGCTTTAAGCAAGTATTGTCTAGAATCCTCTCTGAAAGGCAAAAAATCTTCAGGCAAAGAGGGAGCATGTTGTCTTTGCTGTTATTAAAAATTTCACTCACTCAGCTTAGACCTTTCAAAATAAACCCATATACTATAGTGACAAGAACAATAGAAACTGAATGAATAGTAGGAACACCAGAAAGATAGTGTTGTGAACAGCCTATTGTAAGAATAAATACAATAAATCAAAGTCAAGAAAAAGCACTTTTTAATACCATCAGTGATACTCAAAAAAAAAATTTTGGTCTTCCAAATAGAATCCAGGAGAAGAGAAAGAAAAAAATCACAGAATCCAAGCGTATCTACATAAATCGGCTATGCTTACACAATCTCGCTTCTCTGTATACTAGTTGGTTGTAAAACTTGCAAAGAAAAATGGCATTTTTAAAACACATTCTGACAAAAAGCCTTGTAATTTTATGAAGTACCTTTGATATAACTTGAATATTGCTGGTCAGTATTTGACTTGCAATGTGTTCTACACATCGTACAATCCTGGTGCAAGCTTTGTCTTCCTTTTGAGCCATCCACAACACATGGTCATCAATCAACATTATATTGCTGGCAATTTCAATAAGAGCATCCCCAACCTGAAAGAGAAAAAAAACAAAAAAACCAAAAATGGTATTGGCTGGAAAACTCACAAAAATAGGAAAAGAGTACACAAAAGTACAACTGAAAGCAGGCACCTTATTCCTCTTAGTAATCATCATTCAAAGACAGTTTTGATTATATTAAGAAAATTAAATGGACTGAAAAAGACCAAGAAAACAAAAGTGCAACTGACTTCAAGGAAAAGCTTTTTTTATTCACAAATTTAAAGCTTATCTTCAAGATACACCATAAAAATTTAGTCTCTCATTGGGTGATAAATGGAATCCCAGAATTATCACCCTCTTTCTTAAACTAATTAAAATTGACCATGGCCCTCTAAAGAACTGCTTCATGTTTAATCAAAGGATCTTTGGAAAAATATTTTAAAAAGAGGGAAAATATATTTGAAAGACATTTTTGTTACAGACATAGTGGGGTAAATTTGAGATATATCTTAAGTGCTGATACAAACCTATATCACCTCATTGGCCATACAGAAAGTGTGCGCTTATAGCTTTGGATGTTCTAATTCACTCCTGTGGCTAACCCAAAGTGAGAAATCTTTGTTTTGCTAGATGACATTTTGCAGATTTTTGTAAGTATCACTATGTGATTCAAATTTTTATTAGTATATTACATTTAGAAATAATAAAAATCACTGTGAATACTTTTTGTGATTATTTTAAATTGAAATTAAAATATTTACTTTTTAAAATTCTAAAACTTAATTTGAGTGAGATTTCAAAATTAACATTACCATTCTTTTTGAAGGCAAAGATATGCCAAAGATATACAAGGTTGTCACAAATAAACCTGAATAAAAGGATATATATAAAGAGAATAAAATGACTGAGAGAAATATAGCTAAAGAAAAGTTCAACAGGCTAAAAAAGTCAAACTAATAGAAACAGAATAATAAGGCAAATATACAGATAATTCAGTGGGAAGGAAAAAAGGAATTCAGCAATGGTGAAAAAGGCTTAAGGAATGACTGAGGTTATGAAGTTAGGTCTGCGTTTTCAATAAAAAATACATAAATTTCACATGCATTGCAAGGGACACAGAAATAATGAGACTATATGTGAAGTTTTATGTGACTGTTCCTGAAATATTTAATCTATGTTTGAGAACATAATTACTAGATAATTCTAGATGGCTTTTGACAATGTGACAAACAGAGTTATTGATACAATGAAGAATAATAAAACACGTTAAGAGACAGGAGTGATTTATTTTAATGATTAAAGCATACACCGATCAGCTTAGCAGTAGCTTACTGAGGGCAGAACAATAGTCTATAAATATACAAAAGGACAGAAATAAGAAGAGGAAGTAATTTATATTATAATTAAATGCATTTATGAAGAGTAAAGGCATGGCGTTAAAAAATACAAAAATTTGGGCTAATACATACACATCTTCCTGGCAAAAAGTTGTAGTATATTGCGAATATGTTCCATTGAAGGTGTTGAAGTGCTCCTGTTTGAGAGGTGAACTACCAGATGGGACAAAGTACCACTCAGTTGTATAAAAATGAATAATCTTGTGCTGACTGGGAGAAGCACTCCCCAGAGTGGATGTACAGAAACTGTACTAGTTTAGCTAAAATGTTTTTTAAATTATTCTGATAAATCACAGAAAACCTCCGTGGATGTATTTTCATTAATTTCCAATGGTTTTATATAACTGTAGTTTCAGCTGCTAGTTGATTCCAAACTAATATACTTTTGTTCATATGTTGCCTTGTACTAAATGAAGTTCAATCCTATTTATAATTCCATGAGTGCAGCCTCATGTGTGAAACTACTGACACTTTAACTTCACATATTTTGGTACCTTATGAGTGAGAGTTAAGAAACGGGTGTTAGTAAAGAGCTCAATGAATGAGGATCCTACTTAGTGAACTTGAGAGAGAGGGAAAAGTGTAAAGTTCAGAATAGAAGAAGAAAACAGAGACAAATTAGGAGAAATGTTCTAAATTATGAAAACAATAAGGGATTTCGAAGTAGGAGATGTAGAGATAAGTGGTGGAGATGGAGATGCTTTGATACCAAAAACCAGAAACTGAAACCTATTTGAAAGGTGGAAGAAAGCAATTAAAAGATTAGAGATGGTGCTCAGTTTTAATGGATAATGAATCAGCTGCTAGAAAAATAAAGAGGCTTTATGGTACATCCAACTGTTTCTTTTGGATGGTAAATTTTTGTTTTGTCAGAAAGCATTAAGATCTTATCAGAATTTTGAGACGAAATACAGTTGTAGCTTTGAAACATGATTCTTGGAGAGCACTTAATAATATACTTTAGGTCTGCAATATAATGATGAAATTGAAGTTGGAGGCTTTCTCAAATTGGCACTAAAAAGTTAACTGTTACAATCCCCAGAGCCAGAATGGAACGAACATTGCCAAACCAAAAGAAAACAAATGTTTTAACTATAGCTGTCATCTGTACAAAAATTACAGGTTATGAAATCTTCATGCAAGCAGTTACTCTGCAAATTAACAGAAAAAATTATGATGAACATTGCTGTTCTCTATAAAAACCCATTTTTCCCATAGGGTTTGCATAACTCTCTGATTAGATTTCCCCGTAAAAATGCCATACATTATGCTAAAAGTTTCTGTAGAAAGTTGCACTTAAAGACACATTATCTTCTCTTCACATGAAGTGATATACACGCTTTCAAAACTCAATGAAAACCTCCTGATGAAATGGAGAACACAAAAGAAGCATGTGTAACTCGATATCCATTCTGATATGTTGGACAGGGTAGAAATTAAAACGAAAAAGAAAATTAAAGAAGTGGCTTATTGAAAACCAATTTTTATTCCTAAGCAGCAACGCTTTTCTCAGTCAGATGAGATGGCTTAGTTGTCCTTTTTGGCATAAAGAAACATATCACAGTATATGGAGAACATTTGCAATCAGAATATCAGCAATCAATTTTAGAAGCTACTCTTCAATGTCTGCCTGCATACACTAAGAACAGGGCCATATGTGAAGACTTCACTTCTAAGTGATTTTTTTTTTCAGCACAGAGAAGATATCTTACATCTGCAACTTCATCCACGAAGACAATTAACTTTTCCATTATATAAGCCAAATATATTACATCCATTTTATCTGCAAAGTGGGAAGCACCTCTTGTGTAGGCTGTCAGTTGGCGGGAAAATTCAAGCACGGTTGTCAAATTGATGTGCATCTGAAAATACATCAGAATTGTTAGGTGTAATAAATCAGTTAGCTTTGTTCTCTTTTAAAAACTGGAGATCACACCCATTTGTATAATGCTTCCTATAATTTCACATGGATTTATATGCATCAGTAGTACCATGGACATAAATTTCAGGGGCATATGAATGTATCTTCAGCATTAGGTCTTACATTTCATTACTGTTATCTGAATACACCACCACAACAGGCCAACAAATTTTGAAGATTTTTTCTGCTTTTTCTAGACTGTAACTAACTGGCCTCATGAAATGTTATACCAGGCTACTAACCTTGCCTTGCCAGTATCTTTAGATCATCATGACAACAGCACCAGTGAGGGTTCATATATACAGTGGTGCACAGTGGAAGAACAAGGGACAATGGTAGTATGTTGAAAGACGAGAAGTTCAGGCTGGTTATGAAGAAAATCTTGTCTGCCATGAGGATGGTCAGGCATTTGAACAGGTTACCGCCAGAGGTTGTGCAGCCTCCATCCTCAGAGGTTTTAAAGACCTGAGTGGTTAAAGCCCTGAGAAACCTGACCTAACCTCATTGCTTATAGGAGAATGGACTGGATTCTAGAGACCTCTCCAATTTTTTTATTATCCTGTAATTTATTATCCTGTAATCCTCTCTTAATATAGTAATTATTCTGATTTAAGTATGAACACATCTGAAAACAAACTTCCTGTGGTGTTATCTAGCACTACTGATTGGGAAGAAATGATCAAAGAAACTGAAAGTTGTAAAAGTTAGTATGGCAGTTACAGGTCTGTACCATCCTCCATGCTGTTCCCTGTTATGCTCTTTTTTTCTCATTAATTTCTATCCATTTACTTTTTTATCTCATTCTCTCTTGTCCATTAGAAACCAGTTAAGTACTAGTTTTTTGGAAGACATCAAAAAGGCATTCTAAAGTAGGCTTCATTGCTGTAGCTCTTTTAAATATATTATGGACAATGGCAATGAGGAAAGGCACTTCAACTGACAAAGCTCTGATACAGGACTTCAAGAGAAATTAACATCTTTCTGGTAAAAATGCATGAGGGGAAGACAAAGAAGGAACTGAAGTAAAGCATTGATGACCCTGCCAACATTACTAATGGTCATCTAGACTCCAGGCACCCAGAGAAAAAAATTATTAAAATAAAGGCAATAAATGTGCACTTGTTCCTACTACAACTTCAATTACCAAACACATTGTCTTTCAAGTAAAACATTTTATTAAGTCCGGCTATCCCAAACTTGTGGTTTAACGGTCATTTCTTGCAAGCTATTCAATAAAATCAGTACTAAAGAAGGGAAGCCCTGGATTTCATAACATTACCTGACTAAAAGCATGAAGAACTTGAGTTACTTCTTGTGAATAAGGACATTCAGAATAGTTTTCTTCATCCCAACGTCCAGTTCGATTACATTTACGCCATGCCTTAGACTCTTCTGCGCCATTGTGAAAGGCAATGGAGTTAAATGAATACTGGAGACAGGGATGGTAAGCAGTTATCCCAGCCAAAGTTTTGGGCCATCTATGAACAACATGATAATAAAAAATTGAAACATGAAACTTCTTATTTAAAGGCAACTTGCAATATAGCAACAATATACAGAATACATGAGAAAAAAAGGCTATTTTAAATTTTACCTCATCATGTTCTATAATGAATTACTTTGTTTCCTTGGAAAATGTCAAAATTATACACATTTGAGTCTGGCTGGTCACACATTAATCCTGGATTAATTCCAGGAAGGTGTTTGGTGTTAAGGAAAAAAGTACGGATGGCATCTTCTCTACATTCATCTTTGCAGACTGCACAAAGCAGAGCACAAAGACTGCACAAAATAAGTCCATAAAGTAAAAAACCCCAAAGCCCTATTACTAAATGCTGTAAAAGGTAAATATTCAAAATGTACCTGACAATCTTTGCTTTGCATTTTAACCCAACGCTACAAAGCTCTCTCTGCCACAAACTCCCGAAAAGCAAAAATCCTAGAATGTTTCAGAAGCCAATAAAGAAGATTTCAGCAGAGATTATGTCTCATGAAGGAGGAAGGAGATAGGTCTCAAAAATTAACTATTTAGGTATACGTGATTTATGTAGTGTGATTCCAAAACAGCCTTTGAAAACAAACTATAGATCAAGAGCAGCCAGAATTCTTCTATTTAGCTCATGGGTCTATTAGACAATACTGTTTTTCTGTATATCTATCTGCTGCATTCTCTAAAATGGCACAACTGGATCTATTTCTTTTGTTATGAAATCCATTGTCATTTCCAGGCTAGGATGGACATAGCAGGATCAGGTAATTGGGAGAAATCAAACAAAACCAGAAGCTTATTATCAGCAAGTCGGCATGTCTGGAAAGGATATGGTTCTTTAATTGCACTGACATAATGATCGAACCGAACCAACCATAAAAATATTCTGCCTGCCAGTGAAGCCACACCTTGACAATCAACCTTTGCTCAAACATACATATTAGCTCCTCTTAGTTATACAATGCAGGTCCATTTGGACATTGTTACCTATTATACTGACAGGTTTTGGACTATGTAAGTTTTCCTTGTTTCAAACAAAGAAAAGGTAAGAAGAAAAATATTTTTATATGTCACAGCTAACTGTCACTGGAGTAATTCATTTTGTGATGTAAAAACAGTTGATGAACCATGAAAGAAGCTTCACAAAAAATCAAAATATGTGCAGCAGTATATTCTCCTTTTGCCTCTGGGCTGAAATATTATTTTTAGTAAAACATTTGCATTAATGCAATTGGGCCGCACTGAGTAGCAACTTACCTCAAAAGTAAATCTAAAGAGAGAATTCTGAAACTAGTATTAGCACAGGTAGCAGAACCTGGCCTTTATGAATAGGAATGATAGGACATAATAACATTACAATTTGCATTTCAGAATGATCTTATAGAGAGCTGAAAAACTAAAAATGAGCAAAATATGGCCATCATAGAGAAAAACTCTTAGTACATAAGGCCAGTTCATGCTGACTCACAGTGCCTAATTCTTACTGCAGTTGTGCAATTATAAATACCACCTAGGCTGGTCAACTGAAAGAACCACACTTCCCTAACAGTTGATGCTTTTTTCCTTTTTTGGCCCAATAAAAGAACAGTTCTTTCTAGCTTTGCTTTTGTGGTTCAACTCTTTCTACTTACATACTTGCTATGTTACCCAAATGTCAAAAACCTTTGTAAGAAAAATTACTGGTGTGATAGCTGGAACTCTGAGGATAAACATTTGGAACAATTTCAAGTGCTAATGCTGAGTTTGAGCCTGACAAATTCTCTATAATTTTAAATTCATTCAAACACCAAAAGAACCTATGGACTCAGCATCCTCTTAATATACATTTTAAAAATAAATGTATATGGATTTCTAGTAAGATGATCAATAGGGAGAGAAATGTGCACTCCTGTTCTTTTGATTTATATAAAGTGACAAAAATGCCCCTGGTGTTAGTTTGTGAAGTCTGTAGAATTTATATATATTTATTTATGAAGAAAAGGATGTCATTTTATGGCAAGAACATGAACTTCATGAAATTGTCATCTAAAAGATTCCATATGTGTTATCTGATAGGAAGTATATTTATTTTAAATGATCTAATTAAAATACATTTAAGCACATTCACTATGAGAAAACACAATGGCAGTTTTTGTGATGACAAAAAAAAAAACATAGCCAAGATTGTCTAATTCTTTCTAATTCATTCCTTTATTTTTATTCAAACACAAAAATTGTAGTAAAAGGCCTTTGAAAAAGTGTTAAAGGTAACTTAAAAATGAAGAGAGGCTTTCAGGTCAGAAGTATTTGCAGAAAGTTCTGGCATTTAAGAGAAGCTTCCTCTCACATCTACTTTTCCTTTCATTAACTATTCAAGCTGAATTCTTATTATAATTCACTTGGTAACAAATTACCTTCTTGATTTCTCAATGGGAATGCCATCATACATCAGTGTTATTGTCAAGCAGGTAATTATATTTTGTTTAAGAGCTTTATGCATGTCATTGAAGTATTTTAGAGCTAGCTGAAAACAATACCAAATTCCACAGAATCCTTAACTTTTTCTTCAGTTTATGAGGATTAAAATAAAATAAAAAAAAAACGACCAACATATGTAGATAAAAGTAAAGACGAAATAAAAATCACATTTAGTCAACAAAATTGTGCAGACTCTAAGATTCAACAGTAGGACTGATGTATTTTCTAATCATGTGATATATTGGTGGAACTGTGTGTGTCCTTAAGCTCACCTCAAACGATCTATTTGTTTTACTAAGTAGTTTTACTTGCTATTTTGAGTCTCTCCAGTGAAATATTTTACTAACATTTTTATGTTATTTGTTACCTCTAATCTCAGCTGAACAAAACCAGCAGAACTGGAACAGATTATAAAAGTACTGAAGATTTAATCTTCTAATGCTTTAATGCAGTGTTATCATATCCTATAATTTAGAAAAGACCAAGAACAATTTTGAACCATCTCTCATTTAGCTGTAAAGAGCCTACAGCTTTTGAAATTTTCCATAATCTCACACTGAGGAATTAGAAGAAAGATTCTCTGACTTTCACAAACCTCTGCTGCTCTTGAAGCACTAGCTGCCATTTCCCATAAAAATCACACAGAACTCCTCCTTCCTACTACATCACATAAACATTACAAGTAAAATAAGTGACATCTTTGTAACTGACACTGAAGTATCATGTAAGGATGAATATGGCCCGTATCTATATTAATATATGAAACACACTCCAAAACTAGAAAATCATACCTGAAATCTCCCTTGTTGTTAATAACTCTTTCTGCAGGGCAGTAGGGTGCAGCCGTTTCAAGTACCACAATTTCTACTTGTTTAGTGCTATTTCCATAGGAATTGTTGACTAGACACTCCCAATCTCCAGTTGCATCAATGTCAATGCTGGATAGGATAAGTTCACTATAAAAAGAAAAGAATAATTATTGTATGTACTTCATTATACAGAGATTCAGTCATTGGTTTTCTGACATTAACTTCAGAGATTTTCTATGAAAATATAAAAACAGGTTTTGCTCTTTGTTATTATAGGGACAGACAATATGTGAGTGGTTGGTATTAAGATTTTAGCAGCACCAAGACTGACCACTCAGATCATGACAGGCTGTAACACAGATTACCAATCATCACAAAAGTATATCAGTTATGTTTCAATGCCCGTTCTCCTTTCCCCAAATATTATAAAACTTGTTGTTGTTGTTGTTGTTGCATAAACAAGCACTTGAAAGTCAGAAATACATTTCAAGTTGACAACGCAACCAGTTCACAGAGAATGCTTCCCTTCAGCTGTGATTGCAGCTCCTATGGTATTTCAACAGCAGACTCTGCTGCTCACGTGGAAACATGGGAAAATTTTTCTAGAATAGCCATTGACTTTGGAAGCCGTATGTAATTTTCCTGATTAATGCAAAATGAGAAAAGGCAAAAGCTGGTATTTCTTTCAGTACTTTACTACTCACAAACTTCTTTCACACTGTCCCCTACCAAATATGAAATGTAGTTAATAGCAATAAATTAAGGTTGCATTAACTATTTATAATGACTGTTAGACAATTCAAATATAGAGACTACTTTGTGGCTTCTCTTACAATACAAACATTCTGCATGACTGCACCACACCAATATTTAGTTGCCTAAGCTAAATATTCTATATATTCTATATTCTATATTATATTATATATGTATATATTATATATATTCTATATTCTATAGTTAGAGAAGGAGGAAATAATTTCAGAAACATTTAAAATTGTCTAGAACTGTTCTGGTTAGTATTTTCTGTATATTTTAAATGAGGCGAGAAGCTTCCTTCACCTAATGGATGTAATCCAGGCCCTAATGAAGTCAATAAAGTTTAGTTTTTCAATTGACTTCATCAGAGAGAGAATTTTATCCAATTACTGTAACTCCATAGATCTCATAGACAAGAATAATGCCAACTACTACGTTTTAAGAAAGTAATACGTTAGGTCTTAAATCTGCTGTTGGGCTAGAAATAAATTTTACTACAGTCTTAAAGAAAGTACAGCTTTTGAAAGTAGTTGGGAGAAGAAAAAAAGTAGTAATTATCTGAAATATTTACTTTGCTTTACACAAATGGCTTGTCTTTGAATATGCCTTGTGGTTTAGACAATTAGAAATTATGTGGGAAGAAATGGAGTACAGTCAGAAAGGGGGAGAAGGTACATTATAAAAAGAGAAGAACCGAATTTAAAAGTTATTAAATTGATTTCAAATCTGTATTTAAAACAAAATCTTAAAAAATTCTACTTGTGGCCTTTGGCACTTTTGTAAAGAGCCTGACATTTTGAAAGATATACAGAGAATAATTATATATAATTTATTTTTAATTTTTGCTCTTTTAAACTTCTCTAAAAATGTCATCCTTTTTCAGTTTAAACCTTTGTATATTATATATGCACTTTTATGAACTTAGCTACAAGAAAGGATCAAATCTAATCTCCTTGTATATAGACTACTTCTGATACACATGAAAGTAGACCACAATCAAGGTAGGAAGTGATTAGACAACTGCATATGTAATTTTTCTTTTGAAATACGCATATAATGAAGGATGATTTTCTCAAGTTCTTACTACAGACCCATTATCTTGATCCCCAGAAAACAAGTAAACCACGGTAAACAGCCTTTGATTTAAGTTAAATTGCTTCAGAATTTTTGTTCAGTTCTCTAGATCGTCAGTCAAATTTATCATTAAACAGTGACTTCAAAAATCTCACACTGTTCCTATTTATCATGGCTTTGAGCTCCAAGTAACTTGGAACCCCCTATTTCAATTTTACAACAAATTCTAACATGTTTTTATTTCAGAAAATATAGAAAAAGCATTACTAGCCATTCTCAGACAGAGCAGCTGAATATTTTCATGTCAAAAGAAGCAATTGTTCTCTTAAGAACTCTCAGATGAGAAAGCCCAATAACAGCAGCCTCTTAGCTAACTCTTAATTCATCTTACATTCAGGTTGAAATAGTTGATAAAAATTTTTTAATTAAATCTTCTATTTCATATGTCACAACAATCTCACATCATCTTTACAGACAGCTGAGAAAGAAGATATTCCTAGAGCTTATAAAAACACTTATCCATAAAAGCTCTTTTTCACAGAAACATTAGGCAGCATAAATATTCACCTGTGGCATCAAGACCTGGAGACTTCCCAAGTGAATAGAATGTATGTTAGATGTGCTGAGCTTTTGATATATTCTGTATAAAATATCTATAATCATTGTTAAAACTACATATTTGATAAAACTGGGAACCACAGTGATTTTAGGTAAATGCAATACTTGATTATCAGATTTACAGGTAATCAATATGAAGATAAATAAATATGAAGAAAAAGGGTACATTTTCCACTTATTTAAATTGCTGAAATGTGTTCCGATGCAAATTTATCTGCTGCTAAACAGATCTCTTGTCATTAGATGAAGTTTCCCAGTTTCACAGACAAATACTTACTGATACATCAGTGTTGCTTCTGGTAGAAAGACAATACTTGAACACTGCTTCAAATTCTCTAAAATGATGAGTAAATCCTCATATTCACACTTGTAATCTTCTATGGCCCTTTCTTCAGATGGTGAACCAAAATAAGCCAGAATAGGTTTATGCAATATAGAAGAAGCTGTACAATGACTAGGACATGGAGTTGTCTTCTGAATTGCCATCTGGCCACTGTAAATGATGCATTAATTTATATTCCTCTAGGAATATTTTGGATAGCGAGCCCAATGGTGAAACTTCATTTATTTACCATCTGGATCTGACAAATGATAAATTGATCTTATACCCCTGGAGAATTTGGGGGATTGGATTAAAAAAAATAAAAAGTCTTTTAATTCTCAAAAAGAGCAGTCAACTTGATCCTTTAACATTTTCTCCAGTTATAATCCTTAGTGACCTCACAGTCCTGGCAGACCAAAAGGAAAGGGTGAGCCTATATAGAATTTTAAAACACTTCATAAAGTTTTCTAGTAGGTCAGACACATATTTTAAGTCTTAGCACTGTTACATTAGCATGCCTAGAAGTTTCTTACTCTTAGTAGAAAGGCATTCTTGATCTCTCTTGGCCATGGCTGCAAGTCTTGATAAAAGGCAAGAACTCTCCTGTGACCTGAGAACGTGGCAGGACTCTCTGGTTTAGGAGCTTGACAGGAGCACAACAGAATTAAGAGAGGATGCCACCTTTGGCTGTATACTTTTCTTTATTATCCTGTCTCACAGAAGGTACTAAACGTCAAGCCACAAATGAAATGATCTTGCCTCTACTATGCAGCTTTCCTAAGGATGGAGTATGAGTCAGAAAGAGTTCCTACTCCCTCTACATTAGCAATGATATCCCACTCCTCAGAGATGTGATAGTTGCTACTTTTGTGGAAATTTTTCACCTATCAAGACATAAAACAAAAAGTCAGACGTTCATGAGATGGTGTCAAGGCAAACTGAATATGAAGATTGCTGCCTGATGAGAACAAAAGGATGACTAGCAAGCTTTTCTCAAGTTTTCTTTTGAAATTATAGTGGCTTTAGTAAAAACATTGAAAGGAAGAAGGAGACTATACATATTTCTTCTTTATACTGGGAAATTTCATGAGTAGTAGGATTCCTTTTTCAGATATGATGACTGGCATATTGAAAAATTAATTAATATGTACAGCTGATGCAATTGCCTTGTTATAATATTCAATAGAAGCCCGTGGCATTGGTCATTACAAAGAGAGGAACCATAATGCAGGCGGAAGCCATACTCATGTAATCAAGTAACCTGTGACAATAGATTTCTATTTGAGGCATAGTTTTGCATTGCTACAGCTATGCATAACTAATTAGACAATCAGAAGTAGGTCTCATTATGCAAAGTTACTCAACCATGTCCTGAAGCAATACCTTAGCGACATTTACTGTATGCCCCAGCAGTCATTTGCATGCCAGGAAACAGAGTAACAAATTAAAAGAAGACTTTAACACTATATTTTGATTGGATTTCCACAAGAAAGGCTTTAAAGTCTTGAGTTCCTATAAGACTTGGGAAGAACCAACTGCTCTTCCTGCAGAAAAGTAAAAATTAATTACTCAAACACAGATAACATTTAGGTTTCCTCATATTCTTCTTCAGACAGATAAATAGTGAATGCTTTTCTACAGCTCAGGCAGAAGGCCTGCATAACCTGCCTCCAACCCATACCACCTTAAATTATTAATACTAACACAGAATTTTAAAAATTAGTGTCAGTCTCCAGAGTACACTGCTGCTTGGAATGCAGCCTTTCACAGGGGATATAAGGTTAAAACATGCAAAATGAAAAGAGAATGTGTAAATCTAGGCACTTTAACTGAACTTAAATTGTAGTCTGATCTCTCTGACAAAATTACTTATTTACCCATGAAAGAAACAGCTTTAGAAGGCTGATGGCCTTTAAAGAAAGCTTGTGTCCAGGCAACAGCAAGAGAAACGGAAGATTAAAGATTAAAGTTGGTACTCATTTTATGCTAGCTGTCTAGCAAATATTTTCAAGTTTAATTAATTTGTCATACACTTAGGAAATTCAATACCCACGATTTTCTGTTTCTTCTGATAGAATATAAAAACAAAGCATAACTTACCATTTAATGCCATCCGTAGCTACCCAAGAAACATAATGTGCTATAACATACTTTTACTATAATTACCTATCAGCTAATTTGTTCACATCAGTATGCTAGGACCATGACAACAGTTGGATGTGACTTCAGAGATGCCAACGGAAAGGACCTAATTTTAATGACAATATATTGACAGAAAAGAATAAAAACCCAAAACCTACTTCCAAAATGGGAGAAAGGACATGTATGTCAGTTAGTAAACCATCTCACTTTATTTTTGTTTGTATTGATCAAATTACTCTGACTGAAATGCAAATGTTCAAAAATGTTGTCACAGGCTAATATTATCAATTTGTTATGTAAACATTTGCCCAATAGCGAGATGTGTTTTCTGTAAGTGGATGTCAAAGAACCTGTGACCTACATTTATATGCCATCAATTTGTTTCTTAAAATTGAGAAAACAAATACTAGTAAGAAAGACTAACCAAATCATCTTCAGAAACAGAGTCAGAAATCTAAATGGCTCTACAACATACCACAACGGGTTTGGTTTCTGGTATGATCCTTTTCTCTCTCATTGAGCTTGTCAGGTAAAGACAGACTACCAGCTACTGTGCTGCATCGAAGGGTGTGCATAAAGATGTTTCCATTTATCTTCATAATCCCACAGTCCTAGAGTCAATACATGCCAGTCTAGCTAGCTGAGAACATAAAGTGGAGAGGGGAAAAAAAAAAAGGTACATCAACAGCTCTAGAGCACTCAAAGCTTTGTCTTGCTGGAGAAACCTTCAGACAGCTGGCAGGTCTGTGATGGCACAGTGCTATAAAGCTATCTAAGGAGAGTACACCTGGGCCAGGGCTTATTTAAAGTACTTCATGAATCAGTTGTCTATCATCGAGCTGCTTTGTCAGTTGGTGAAAGGTTTGGGGATGCTCAAATGTGTTTATTGTTATTAATTTTGTTCTACCAGCAAACTGCTTGACTGCAGGATGTATATAGAAGTGCAGTCTTCTGGGGAAACGGTGCTACACCTGCTGTATGCCTTTCATCTGCCCTTAAGTAGTCTGTATGCTGCAATGTTATATCCAGAGGAAGCTTTATTTCATTAGCATAACTCTTGTGATCTGTACACTACCAGAGGTTCTTAGACAAAAATAACACTATGACAATCAGTCCAATAGCCAAAATTGCATAAAAAGCTTTTAAAGTAAAATATTCCCCAGATGATTCAGAAGTGTTAACCTACTTATTACAATTCTTGATTATTTGATTACGTGCCACTGGGACGAGCCAAAAAAAAAAAAAACCCACACAAAAACCCCAAACAACACACAAAAGAAAACAAACTGAAAAACTGCTACATTAGTTTTACAATTTCAGATTATTTGTCAAATGCACACTACTTTGACAGAATTTCCCACTCTCTCTAGTCTGTGGTGATGTTTCAAATGCAGAAATTAATTATTTAATGAATACTTTATGGGACAGAGTAATTGTATAGTACGGCTAGAATACTGACCTGTTTTATTTGCTGACCTGCAAGAAATTTGGGAAGATCTAAAAAGGAGGTAAAACATAGCAGATTCCTACATAAGAACTTCAGGAACAATCTCTATTCTTTCTCCAGTATATGGTGTATTTCCAACAGTGTTAACTTTATTTTATGATGGCCAGGAGTCATCCAATCAAAATACCATAAGCAATTAAAAATAGGGTTCTTTTATCCTGTAGGGAGAAAGAAGGGGAGGGGCTGGGACCTATATTCATGGAATTCCAGCATGCTAATGGAGTAAAAAAGCTTTCTATAAGTCAATAAGGAATATGTCCTCCAACACATTCTCTACATTGAATAGATTGAAATACATTAAAAGTAAAAAGTAATTCAGTTATTTGTTTTAATATTTCTAACATGTTTTGCTTTAAAGAAATGGTTTGCTTCACCAGCATCTAAGGTAATTGACTTGGTAGGAAGAGTACATCAGAGTCTGGACATAAGTCAGAGTTGCTCTGATAATCACAGCCAATGAACAGGGTTACAAACTACTGCCTGGACTGAGAGAAAATGTATAATTATACCTTACATTGGTGTTGACACGAAAAGTAATTTAAAAAAAGCCAGTCCTGGCATGTTCACTCCAAACTGCTGCCATAGTGCAGCATCTCCTCAGCTGTATAGCTGCAGCTGTTTGAAGGGTCACATTAAAATCATGCGGGCCCTAAAAAGTCAAAGCAAAACTCTATTGATTCCCCCTTGTGGGGGGAAAAGTGCACATTTTTGTTCATAATACTGAACTTAATATTTCATTTCAGTGGTGTGGCTGGATGGACCCACACACAGCTGCAGGAAATAAGCACAGATGGAAGTGAGAGGTCCACATTTAGTGCAAAGCGTCTTGTTAATCTGGTCTTAACATCACAAAAAGGGTACTCTAAGTTCTTCAAGAAGGACTCTGTCAAAATTTTTTACAGTTCTGACTTACTATTTTTCTAGGGTTTTTTTATTCTATCAGCCCAAAGTACTTACATATATTTTCTGTGAAAATATCTATTTCTCAATCATGTTTCAATAAGCAGCTACCCAAATTAAGCCTACAGCTTTTATGGCACAGCACAATTCTTACATAATTGTCTATTCCTTTAATGGTAGAGGGTATCATAGTTGCTGCTTTTGCTTTTCATCGTATTGGTGTACTTATTCACAGGTTATATTTTAAATTATTCCCCAAACTGATTAGTAGTAAAACTGTCATTGCGTTTTACTCAGATAATTGAAAGATTTTGAGAGAAAAGGCCAAAATTTAATTAATCTTCCAAATTAATTCACATGAAGATTCTCTCAATCTCAGATAATCAAACCCTTAACCTGTGTATTTCATAATATTCTGCAATAATTTAAAATATTAGCTTCCTGTTGATATATGAGTACATTGCTGGTAAAGGTGCATCTGTTACTAGCTTTTTGCTGCCTACAGTGCCTGAAGTAAGCTGTAGACCATTGACTATAGGGTTTAAAGTAATCTCAAAACAATACAGAAACATTGATTTACAATTTAAATGGTTATTTTGCTTCATTTCTTTTCTAACTGCTCAACAACTAAGGGTCAAACAGAGTCAACTAGGTGAATCAACAGAATATCAGTACTAAACAATTTCTGCTGATTTCCCTGGGCTTCTCAGTATGACCCTCAGCTGCTCATCTCCAAATGCTCATGACAGAAGAACACAAAACGCTTGTGAAATGTCTGCATTTCTGAATCAGATTCTTTGTTGTAACACTTATTTTTTAATCTTGTGCAGAGTGAATCTCCAATATTTTGCTATGATTTGGCACATATCTGACCTTCCAATTGTGTATTCAACCTAGTAACATGCTCATCAGCGATATACCATTTTCAGACTGTTCTTAACCTAATATCAGCCCAAACCACTACCACTTGCTTCATATCTTTTCCAGATGTATTCTTGCCATGAACTGTTAAGAGAGTTCAGGGGTCATTTGGATTCTTTCCAGAAAAAATAGGCATAGAATTTCTGCCTTTCTCCATGAATTTCTGGAAGTTTTGTTCTTTCTTATACGGTATGCCTGCCTGGATCTCAAACTTGTCATGATACCACCTGTCTACTCCTGGAATCGATTTGTACTCATATTCATTTCTCTCAATAATCATATCTTAAACTATCCTTATTCTTTTAGTGAAACTGTCTCAGCCAAGTTCCAAATTCTTTACTAATAGCGGCACTGATAATTTCAAACACTTAATTATTAATTGGATTCAAAACCGCCTTTCAATTACAAAAATTATGATTGTAATTTTTAATCCACAACACTGTATTCCTTTTTTTCTCTCAGTTTCTTCACTATTACAGTACAAGTGGATCATGATTTGAAACTCTTCCTTGATATCAGATATTTCTTTTGCAGATGGAAGTTTTGGAGATTTTCACACAATCATATACCTCTAAAAACAGCTTTCAGAAATTAATATACACATTTTATGTATAAATTTTAAAATCAGTTTTCTTATTATTTCCCCTATACTTGTTACACCTAAAGGATCAGCTGTAGTTCCATAATTATCTTATCTCAAACACTACTACTTTCATTATTTACTTTTGACCATCCCATATTGGCATTGACTGCTGTCAAAATGTAAAGAAGGACTGAATGTTTTTAAAAAAAAACAGATTCTTGAGTGTACCTTTTTTTTTTTTTTTTTTTTTTTTTTTTTAAGAACTGCATTTGGCAGCCATATTTAGAAGACTGAAATACTTAGGATAGAATTTAAGTGATCTGTCATTATTTGTGGGGGATCACAGTTGAGACCTACTAGTCTGTATTTCCAGTGACAAATCTATCTACATAAGATAACAAAAATTACATCTGAAAAACACATCTGATACTAACACCTGCTATCCTAGGTTTAGTTAAGAGCATGTTAGTTTCTTCAGCTGTAACACTCCTGTTTATGGGTTCTTAACTTTCTGCACAGTTTAATGTTTTCAGAAAGAGCACTTGTGAACTGTAATGGTCCCAGAGCAGCCATTACAGCTGTCAGAGTCATAAGCACTGTTAAACACCCTACACAAGTATTTACAGAATAGAACTAAAAAGACTTTAAAATTGTCATTATAGTCTATGTGGTAAATAAGAAAACTCCTGAAAATTAAAGTGTCTCTACTACTGCGGAGTTGCTTGTTTCATAAAACTAAAATATTTTCCGTTTTTAGTTCAATATTCTAATAACTGTCCTGCTAGCCTCTCCAAACACTGAAAGGGAACAGTGGGGAAGTTGGGAAAGATGCTGTGCTGCAGAGAATCATACATAATCTGCCTTCTATGTGGCTTCAGGGATATGGATTGTTTCATTGCCGCTTATTGTGATCAAACTGATAATCTAATATTCCAGGCTTAAGAAATTAGGCTGTCTTCACGGAAACACAATCACAATTTCAGCTAGATCCATTCACAGATGATAGGAAATTAGTTCCACATCACATTTACATTTTCATGTATGACTATGACATTTATACACAGGCATAATGACAGAAAATTCAACATGAGCAAAATCAAATATTATTATCATTGGCAAGAAATGGTAAATGCGAGCTAGCAGCAGAATTGAAAACACCTTCTCAGGATCTCCTATAAGGGAATACTCTTTGCCAAGAAAAATGTCACAGGCCGGAATACAGTTCAAAACTTTAGTTTAATTATTGTAACAAAAACATTTATTTTAGTTTGTTCTGCTTTATCATGAGACAAAAAAATACACATTTGGATATTTTATCCTTCTACTGAGGCAGTTAATAAAACAGAAGGGTTTAGTATGATATTTGTGTTGTAAATCCACGTCCAGAAATATCTGGAACTACCCAATAAAATAACCATCTAAAAATGTTTGAATAAGGAGCTTTTGGAACACAACTTCACCTCTTTGTTCAAAACTAGCTTCAGAAATCTTTAAATTGCTAAGCAGCACAAACCAAAGCATGTCCTTTAGTGCAATCACAGAAAGCCACAAAGTGGACATTTGTTGTAAAGAGTAGCTATAGGAAGGCAAAATATGACACTGTAAGAACTGATTTTAAATTACCTTTATTTTTACTCCAAATCTTATACTTAACATATGATAACCTCAGGGAGGCATAGTCTTTCTGATGTTTCACAGGGTCTCATACAACTGTGATTCAGCCTTAAGAACTATTACAAATTAGTGTGTAATTGCATGTAACAAGCATATTAACACATACTACTGCAGCATGTAATAAGCATGCTATTACATATTATTTTAACATGTAATAATAATAATGATATAAATGGAATGATAGTATACATGGTCATGATGATCAGATTAAAATTAAGAGATGCTGAAGAGAGTTTTTACAGTTATAACTTGACCAATGTTTTCTCACTTTCAACATGAAGAGACAATACGTCTCTATAATTTATATTAAAATAAATCATTGACTTCAAAATAGTATGGTTTTTGAAAGCTAGTTTCAAAAGTATAGGTCTCTCATGCCTTTCAAGTTAGTTTTGATCAGTCCCTTGATCAAGGCAGAGGCATGACTCCTTGAGTATTAGCATTTTTGACTGGATAAGGACCACGCCATACAGTAAATGCAGTGTTGATGCCCTCCTATACTGTGAAGTGAAACATACAGCTCAAATAAATGAGCAATTAAAATGTTTTAAGCTTTTAAATAGCTGTTTAAAGACTGTGAGTTTAATTAAAAAAATAATTTGTCTCCTTTTGACAGCCTGTATCACATAACTTGATCAAGTCAAAGTATTTTTCCAGTCTATAACAGCAAATATGATGACGTATTTAGAGAACATTCTTTCTGAATACCTGGTCCCAGTGCATCCTGCAACATGAGCATCAAGGCAACCTATTTAATGGCACAGTAAACGAGGTAGGTAGCAGACCAACCATCCTTATTAAAATATTGCTATGGTAGACAATGATTTTTATTTTATAGTCTGGCAAAAATTAAGCAATATAAGGTAAAATTCAGTCAAGCTACTTCTAAACTAGCTTTTTAAAAAGGATAGCTATTTTGAAAATCTTAACATTTTTAGACAATTTATTTCAGTTTATTACTATGCTCTACAAATTGCTTATATAGTGCAAAATATAATTCAGTTGAAAAATATAATGAGATTAACAGCATGACTTTTAATTTTGATATCATGGAAATAAGAAGAACATGCTTTAATTTAAGTGACTCAGCAGTTATGTAATAGCTCATATGCACTTGGCATTACCATACTAATTGGTTTAATAGTCTTTTTCATTATCCACTAGAGCCATACACATTGGTATTAGAAGAAAGTCAGTAGCTGTGGGAATAGGTCAGGTCTATGCCTCTAGATCTCTAGGACTCCAAAAGGGGTCAAATGATCAGTGAGTAGATGAAATTCAAATCAATAAAGCCGAAAGACCCCAGTGGAGAGGAATTAATTTGACTCCCTTCATCATAACTTTCATTTGATAGTTGAAGAAGCATTTCAGGTCAATTATATTAATAGAAACTGTTTGAGTGAAAAGATGTTAATGATGATCCAGAGCTAATTAGCATAGCTATTTTCACTCCATCTTCTACAAAGAGAAAGGCAGAACAGACACAGAATCAGACTCTTTTTGTGATCAATGATGGAAATTGGCAGAGGACAAAAGGATGTGTGCAACAGCTTAGCAGCTTTTAGTGACAAGCCCATACTCTATGATGAAAACCAAAAATAAACAGAGAGATTTATAATAATTTATTAAATAAGATTTAAAAGGGAAAACCAAAGCAAAACTGGAACGATACGGTCATTGCCAAATATTAGTTGTTACTTCTTTTATAGAAGCTTATTCTACTTCATTCCTCTTGCATTTTTCACGTCAGCAAAGGTTTCTGTAGATCTCTGTCTCTCAAACACACAGAGGCACACAGATGGTAAAAGTCATAGAAGGTTGAGAAAAATTTTAATAAGAAACAAATACAAGATTACTTAACTAAAGAATATGGGATCCAGTATATTGGAGCCTACAAAAATTAATCCATCGCTTTTAAATTGATAGCTCTTCATAGGGAGATCACTATGGTAGATCAATCTTCTAGATGGTGTCAGGGAGAAGTAGTTTGGCTGTAAGTCACTCTCATATGCTACTGAAGCTATTCTAAGTTCAGCTTCTTTTCACAGTTTACTGTGTATAAAACTCTGGTTTTATCTGTTTCAAATCCATAGCTGCTCAAATCTGGACACTTAGACACAAGAAATACGATTTGGAACCACAGCCATTCATAGCCATGAAAAACCTATACCTGTGTGTGTTCTGATTCAAGCATGCAGTTGAATTCCTTCAAATAAAACAACTCCTGATACATGTTTTAATGAAGCTTATTGCAAGTGTTGCACCTGTTCACCTTGCCTACAGGTCTGACTATTACAAGGAGTATACATTACCGTGTAATTAAGCAGCAGTCATGAATGATGCTGTCCTCCACAAATATGCCACTCTCTTCATCTGTTTCGATCAGACGACCAGCATGGTACCAATGTACTTGGGTGGTATTGTCAACATATGTTGCAGTACACTGAAATGGCAAGCGATCTCCATGAAAAACCACTTGTCTTTGTGATGGGATCAGCTCAAAAAGAGGAAGTTCCAGAGGCCCAGCTGCAGGGAAGACAAAACAACAAAAAATAGGAAAAAAACCCTCACAATGAATTCCTCTCATGAATATTTCGAAGTGAACTAATTGTATACAATTCTAGCTTCCTAGATCTTAACATCAAAGCACTAATATAAAAGATATACCCTCAAACTACCCACTTGAGTCTGATCGTGTTGTGAATTCTCGAGATGACATTTCTTTCATTGGTGTGAGCCTAGATAATTACAGGATTACTAGAATATCTACAGAAAATGGGTTTCACAGTACGAGTAAGGTTGGAAGGGATCTCTTGAGATGCTCCAGTCCAGCCTCCTACTCAAAGGGGGATACTTTAGTACAGAAAAAAAATCAGTCTTCCAATTAAAGAAAAAATACAGCTATTAATATAGGTACAGTTAACAGTTATAAGACAACTTCACTGTCAGTGGATGAAATTCCCACTGTGCTCCACAACAAAATTTACTCACTCTACAGAGCCTAAAATATCTCATATGCTGCGGTGCATTGACCCTGGCTGAACGCCAGGTGCCCACCAAAGCCACTCTATCTCTCGCCCTCCTCAGCTGGACAGGAGAGAGAAAATATAATGAAATCGAGATAAGGGCAGGGAGAGATCACTCACCAATTACCGTCACGGGCAAAACAGACTCGACTTGGGGAAATTGGTTTAATTTATTACCAATCAAATCAGAGTAGGATAATGAGAAATAAAACCAAATCTTAAAAACACCTTCCCGCCACCCCTCCTTTCTTTCTGGGCTTAACTTCACTCCCGATCTTCTCAACCTCCTCCCCTCCAGTGGTGCAGGGGGACGGGGAATGGGGGTTGCGGTCAGTTCATCACACGCTGTCTCGGCCGCTCCTTCCTCCTCAGATGGAGAACTCCTCACTCTCTTCCCCTGCTCTAGCATGGGGTCTCTCCCATGGGAGACACAGTTCTCCATGAACTTCTCCATCAGTCCTTCTATGGGCTGCAGTTCTTCATGAACTGCCCCAGCGTGGGTCCCTTGCACAGGGTCACAAGTCCTGCCAGCAAACCTGCTCTAGCGTGGGCTTCTCTCTCCACGGGGCCACAGGTCCTGCCAGGAGCCTTCTCCAGTGTGGGCTTCCCACAGGGTCACAGCCTCCTTCGGGCATCCACCTGCTCTGGTATGGGGTCCTCCACGGGCTGCAGGTGGATATCTGCTCCACCGTTAACCTCCATGAGCTGCAGGGGGACAGCCTGCCTCACCATGGTCTTCACCACAGGCTGCAGGGGAATCTCTGCTCCGGTGCCTGGAGCACCTCCTCCCCCTCCTTCTTCACTGACCTTGGTATCTGCAGAGTTGTTCCTCTCACATATTCTCACTCCTCTCTCCGGTTGCACTTCCACAGGTTTTTTTTTTCCCCTCTTCTTAAATATGTTATCCCAGAGGTGCTACCACTGTTGCTGATGGGCTCAGCCTTGGCCAGTGTCGGATCCGTCTTGGAGCCTGCTGGCATTGGCTCTGTCGGACATAGGGGAAGCTTCTAGTGGCTTCTCACAGAAACCACCCCTGTAGCCTCCCCACTACCAAAACCTTGCCACTTTCCCCTGAAGTTCAACTGTCCCTATGATTTCTCATTTTCCTGTCCCTACTTCCTTCTGCCTCTTCCACAAGTCATCTTTACTCTCTAGATTTTTACTCAACATTAAATATTTATCTAAATATCTCTTTCTGCTTTTTAATAGTGGAGTACATTTCACCATCTTTATTTTATGAATTTTCTCTCTCTCTTCTTTCCCCAAGAAATACCCTAATAATAGGAATATTGCATATTCTTATTCTAAGCAGAATCTTACAAAAAACAGCTGCCATCATCACATACTCAAATGCCTAAACACAATTAAAAAATAAATAGTGTTGTAAATTTGGAAGGCATATGCATTTTTGGGAATGCTGAAAGTCTGCTAATTTCATAGATCTGACAGTGATTGAAGGCTGTATCCTTCAATCCTACAGTCTCTGTAGAGACTGAATCTCTAGACAGTATTTGTTTTTTTCCATTTTTATTTCTAGATCCTGAACTGCCTTAACACAATTTCTGTAAAATATTTTCTATGCATTGTGAGATTAATGCTTTCTTTAAATCAGTGGCAGAATGTTGAAAAGGAGCTTTTTAGGAAACGTAATTGAAATAGAGGCTCTGCATCTAAAGAAAGAAGATCATCTTTTATAGGATAATAAGGAATAAAGGATAACTTTATTTTCTTTTTTGTGATATAGTCTCCTTAGGCAGGACAAGAAAATTACTACCTCTGATATGTTGTTATCATCGCACAAAATTGTAATGGTAATAAAAATACTAAGGACTCACATACGTGATTGACGAACACACTACCATGAACATCTTGCATGATAATTCCTAAAATACAACCTCTTCACCTTAGCCTACAGTGCCAAAACAATTGACTGAGCCTGGGTCACTTTATAACTTCACTACTGCAACCTCATCCTAGGCACAATGCCTACAGTCTTGCACCTTGGACATCCTTCTACCTTGATGAGGAAAGAGAATTTATAAGCTACATCTTCTTCTCCCTTATTTTTCTTCTGTTTTCATTTAGAGGCCTCTCATCATTAATATCTATCCAGCCTATGGGGTTGTCAGTTGAAAGGTCACCCTTCCACATTTGCACCAGTATTAACTATCTCAAACATCTATTTTTCTGACAAGCACTTTAACATTTTTTTTTCCATTTCATTGCTCACCATTTTATCTTCCTTAAACTTTCTCCTCAAAATCCTCCATCGCCTATAATAAATACAGATTAACCTAACCATGCCTAACCAGATTTCAAGCCATAATCACTGGTTCTACAATTGCTAAAATTTGTGGACAACCAGTAGTGTTTGTTCCTCTTCTTACTCAGCATCCCACCCTAACATGCTGCTTTATGTCATTCAGATGTTGTCTTTGGAACATTTAAATTGTGAGAAGCTGCATTTATAAACCTAGCTTTGGGCCCTCAATACTATTGGGGAATTTAAATGTTAAATAGTATATTCATAACCTGCTTTGAATAAACAGTGAGAGGGATCACTTCTACGTTTTTATAGAGTAAGAATGCTGGCCAGCATAATACGCAGGATTTGTACGTGAGTGAATATGTGATATTGCTGTCCGGGAGAAGCACGCAGAGAATTAAGGGGCTAGCCACGGTCTACGGAAATGTTGTAAGTAAGTCTGCAGTGACTATAAAGGGCAGGCTTCAGATATACCTCCTTACTTGTGCATACATCCTGTAGTTTATCTTCTGATTGCGCCTATTATTTGTGGACATGGATGCGTTACTAAAAATTCCTTGAAATATACCTAGTATTTCTATATAATCTTTGTCTTCTAACTAATAGAAAAGAAAGTAAACCAGATTAATACCTTGTTCATAATAGGTACAGGCTTGGTCTCAGTCATTTACATGAAAGTTTTTTACTAGAAGATGGAGAGAACCTCTCTCCAAAAAGTTGCAATCTTTGTGTTGCATTATGAAGTGAATTACGGAATATAAGGAAAAGTTATGGTGTGGAATTTAGCCATAAATTTAACTGAATGATTATGAAAATGAAGTCCAGAAAAATTAAATATACTGTCACAAGTACAACAGAAATATATACTACTCACAGAAATAAAATATGTCTCATTAATTTAACTAAGGATATTTTATCTTGTCAGATGTTTTTGCTCATGCACTGAGTGACACATTATGTCATGAGGCTATGACGTAGTAAGAGTGTGAACTATAGTATCAGTATTTCTTAAGTCAGGCTAAATAATTTGCCTGGCATAGGGATGTAGTGTAACACTATTACTTTGAATTTATCTATGTCTCTATAGCTGGTCTTTAAGGCTTTCACATTATCACTTCTGTTGCTCAGCCTTAGGAATCACCAAACCCAGAAACGGAGTAGGAATGATGTGCTCTCTGCAGATTTTGTCAACTAATGATCAGAAGTAAATGAAATATTTTTTAAGTGCATATCAGAAAAAAAGAAAATGATCCTTTGATTGACATCAGTCATATCAACAACCTACCCACTTTTTTTTTTCTTTGCAAATCCTTCTAAGTGCCAACAAAGATGCAAAGTGAATTAAACATACCTTTGGTTTACCGTTAGGATGGGATAACCTTCTGACCAGCTGAACCCTTTCACAATGTACATATTTGGATTGGCCAAATTGACAACTAATGCTGCAAGCTCATTTTCAAAGTGAAACTAGTAAAATTGCCATGGATTATGACATTTGCAGAGCAAGGAAGGTACACTTAAGTACTTCTACAAAACATCTGCTTTTAATCTGTATGATGTCTACGAAAAATGATTACCAGAGCTAATCTTCAGTTGTTTTCCAGGGATAATCATGATTTAAATGATTGAGGCTGGTTCTGCAACTATTACTCATGCAAAAGTTCCAGTTGACTTCAGTGACACAGCTCACAGATATAAGGATTAATTGCATCAATAAGAGTTTCAGGATTAGGGCCAATACCCTTTATCCTGAATGGCTATAAAATGATTGTATAGTTCCATCAGCATCAGCTGGAAATACTTATTTTAAATCCATAATCCAACAATCCTTCAAATTCAGAATAAAAATAAAAGTGTTTACTAATGCTGTACACACGTTTTCAAGCTTGACTTTGAGAATAAAGTAAGAAGTAAGACGTAAGAAGTTCTGAAAGTATTTGGAATGATTTTGGCATTGATTTGACAGCACTTGAAATATAACAGCTCTGGCAAGCATATCCCTACACAAGAAAATTTTCTCTCTGATTATGTGATTACTGAAGACCAAATAAAAATATATAATCTCTGATGTTCATCTGTATATGAGTATGTGTGGGTACATATGGCAGACAGAACAGCCTCATAAGATCAAAAATAATGTACAGTTTACTATTGTATCCTGGGAGTGGAGGGAAAAATTTAGGAGAAATTCATTTATAGAATTTTTACACATTTGAAAAATATTCCAAGATTCTCCTTCCAAGACAATCTGCTCTGCTGCCCCCACATTTGGAGCCAGCACCACCACCTGCAAATGAGAGGTGTGACTCTCCTATAGGCATTTAGATCAAGGGCTGCTGAAGTGTTTTACAGTCTTTACCTGTCTTGTCTCTCTAGTCAGCACTAAACCATGATTGCAGTAGAGCACCACAGGAATCACTGATTGCAGCATGAATCTAGAGGTCTAACCCGTCATTACAGTAATTACATCTTTTTCTTTATCTTTCACTTCTCAGCAGAAAAGGGTTTTGTTGACTGAAGGCCAGATTCTTTATGTGATCCAGTCTTGTATTGCAGATTAGCTCTAGACTAGAATACTGACGACATATGGAGGAGGAATCAGGTTGCACAAATACCGCTGAATTAGAATATCACTTAAGAGTCCTTCTCACAGAAAGTATATCCATGCACTTTTTAATGTATGCAGTGCCCCAAGATGTATACAATGTTGAAAAAGAAAATAGAAATTATTTCAATAACCATTAGCTAAAATAGAAAAACAGCACGGTACACTGAAGTTCTAAGGAAATGTTCCAATGCGCATGCCCTTTATATCTTTATAAAACAATTTATCTCACACACATGCACAGAGATTAAATACTTTCTGCCTTTTTCCTTACAATTCAATTCTTGAGATTTTAAAAATAGTTCAATTTTCCTTCTAATTTTGGCCTTTCTTTTTGTTTACTGTTTTCAAAGATGGAAAGAAGAATGTGAAGGAAATACTGCTGTCACTGGACATATATGGAAAACAAATGTTTGTAAAAGACATACTATACAACCTGGGCAACACAACTCTCTACAGCTAAATAGCTACTAAGTGCATAATCCTGGTTACTACGCTAGAGCATTCTGCTGTTCAGTTTACCATAGACACAGTTTTCTGCTATACATTTTCTGGTCCTCATTAACTGGCTTTGTTTGATACTGGCAGCTTTTACACAGTCAGAAATAGGAAAATCCACAGGTTTCTCCAGGTTGCCCACACATCAGTGCAGTATTACAGTGTTTGCGTCTCAGGATACACCATTGACTTCTGCCTCTTGGTAGAAAATTCAGTTTGCTACAGTGCACCACAAGCTTTTGGGACAGAAAAAAAACAGAGGTTGGCATTTTGCTTCTTGTTAATCACTTGATTTATTGTATTGCCAATGGGCTTTTTATTTGAACAGAGTGTGCCTACAGAGTGCGGCACATCCTGCTGACAAAAGTGTGAGTTAGAGCTCTAATATTTGTATACAATCTCAGTGGGAAAGAAATGTGCATGGAAAGCACAGTGGGGGGGAAGCTGGAAGTAAGGACAAAGTAAAGGAGCTGGTCCAATAATAAGGACGGATGAAAATGAGGAAAACAAATTGAAAAACATTAGTTAAAAATTTGAATTGCTGACACAGCAAATTATAGCTGTTGATATTTACTGAATGGAACTGAAGAAAAGAGAGTGATCTGAATTGCTCTGAAGGCCAGTTCTGCCAAGAAGGGGAGGTGCCAGTACACCAAAGCCAATTTCTGTATTGCAAAATTTGCTGACAATAACGAAAGGTTTGGTGTAGAAGGTCACAGACAGTGCCACGTGCCAAGCAAGTCAGGAATGAATACAGAACTGGAGCCAAGCTTCAGTTTTAATAAAAGCTTTGCCTGGCTCCAATTTTAACATAATACCAAGAAAATACAGATGCCAACATGTACTAAACATATCAAAATAAGATAAGTCGTTTGGGCTTGGGACAAGAAGGCTTTGTACCATATTCATTTACCACTCACTGCAGAAAAAGTATAGCTTCTCTTTGTGTAATAGCTTCTTATTTCCACCAACTTCATAATGCTGGCAGGGCAAGGCATATTGCACACCATTTTATCAGTCCCTTTCACCCTCGTACATGCTTTTCAGACAGGAACATAAAGTAGATGTATTTTTTTGCAGCATCTCATAATTAAATCACAGGTTTACATTTATTTTGTAATGCTAGGTGCTACACTGAAATGTTAGCTACTAACCAAAGAGCAAGACTTCAGATATGTATACTGTTTTACTTAAAGTTACAAATTTCGCATTATGTTTTACTGCTGCAAACTTCTGTAAAGCCATCAAAGCTGAGAAAAAGAGAAAGGTGCATGTCTTATGAGCAGGCATAGCAGAGTCAGTGGACTGAGGAACTGATAATAATGTAGATGCTGCTGCAGGGAGCTGAATAGAAGCAGCAATCCCAGGATTTATCCTGAGTTAGTTAGAAGTACAGTGAGCCCAGGCTGTCACAGTCCACTGCTACTGGTGCTTCAGTTATCTGGGTTAGCTAACCTCATAAATATACTCCATATCTGCAAAACAGAAGATTAAAGTCAGTGCAGTTATGCCAAGAAGAGGTACAATCATAGCTCTGGATGACAGCCTCACTGAGAAGCACTTGGATTCCATAACTTCTCAGACTTATTTAATTAAAATAAGTTACACCTGTGTAGAAACTAAGGAAAGTTGAGCTGGAAAAAGTACAATTCAAATCTAGCCACTTTTAGCAAATCCAACTCATACAGGTTTCAGCCAGCACTCAGCAGGTGGATGACAAGTCCAGCCATGACAAAGTTATTTAACTTGTCTTTGTCTACAGTAGTTTCCCCCAGATTTATAAGCCCCTGTGAAAATAAATTATCAGTTTTGCACTGGGTCTAGGGACTGATGCGTGTTGTGTCCATTACAACCATTTTAAGTAAGGGAGAAGTGGAAAAACACTTTCTTATTTACTGATGATAGCAATGATTTACTTGGTAGGAAAATAGAGGCATAGAAGTACAGAGGTAGTAGGTTTCACTTAATAGTATTTAACATAAATGCCAAATATCATAACATTAATTTGTAAAATGGCAACAGCTACTTGAAAAAAATCCACAATAGGAAATCAAGGTTTCATTCCAGTTAATCAATTAATTAAAAATATTATCTGCATGCAGGTAATATAAAGCCCGCATCTTGCATTGGCACATCTAGCAGAAATTTAAAAGAATGGGCAAAGAGTTTTTTCCTCACTGATTTCCTTCTTATCAAATAAAACTGCTGCCACTTTTCAATGTCTTATTTTCAAATTGTCCCAGAAGTCTACTTTAGAAGCTGGGAAGCGTTTGATTATTTGCCACATCCTGAAACTTGAAGACCATGACATATTGACAGCTATGTTATTGGAAGATTCATCAACATACATTCCTTCACCGGCAAGAGTCAGTAGCCATTACTAGAAAGCTAGTTTTGATTACTCAAATTATCCTTATGGCAAGCAAGCTGGCAGGCTCATGGCTATGCACACTCATTACAGCTTGCAGTTAATAAAAATGGCTGAGCAGTAGCAAGGATAAAGCACCCACAAAATATATTGATTAGCTTTATCTATCTGGGAAGTGCAGTGGTAGCACTCATCTTTCCAAACCTTAAGCACCACTAGCCACCTTCTTATTATTTTCATATCATTACTGCACACTCAGACCAAGGAAGCCTGGCAGCAGGAAGGTCCCAAGAGTGGCAGTGATTGCCCCTAATTGCCCAGAGTCCAGAAGGCTACATGAGTACCCATCTATGCTGCAAGAATGCCAAACAAAAAAGAAATGTAAAAGTCATAAAAGATGCTGAACAAGTGACAGTTCTGTTGAAGTAAGAACTCGTCCCGGTCATTGTATGAATTTTTTCCATTCCAAATGCCTCTCAGCCCAGCTGACAGTGTCAGAAACTGCAGATCTTTATAGCCATTTTTATACGTATATTAAAGAAAGTCTCTATGATGAAATGTGCTATAAAAATGTGAAATATCACTATGGTATACTCCACTTAATTAGAACAGAGGATGTTAGGATGGAGGCTTTATAAGGAACTTTCCCATGAGAACAATTAAGATTAATTACAACAAACTGTAATCAGTGCTGTTAACTGGACAATATTAACATAGGTTTGGAAAAGAAGCTTATATCATTTTATCTAGGATTTGCCAGTATAAAATTTAACCCTAGTCTTTTAATGTGCATGCTACTATGTTAAGAATAAAGAATATGTCTTCCGGCATACTCCATAGGCCTTACTCAAGGCTGGCTGCCTTACTGTTGCCTTGCTTATGAGCAACTAGCTTTTGGAGATGTCCAGTCAAGTCTCCAAGGGCAGAAGTTTTGAAGATTAAAGAAGCTTTGTTTCACTGATATTCTCCTCACTACATCTTAGCTAAATTTTCCTTTAGTTATTTTGCATGCTTTTTGGAACAAGCAGGCAAAGACAATGTAGAAAATCAGACAAAACTGTACATTAAAAACCACTGATGTAGTTTAAGAGTAAGCTATGGGAAGAAAAACAAATTGGGCACATTTCCAGCATCTAAATCAGTGAGATTTCAGAGGTGAAGAGTTCTCTTGAACTGTATTTTCATGTGTAAGCACAGATGCAAGAAAATACGTAGTAGTAAAACCTTGTCCTTTAAGTTTCTCAAATGACCATTTTAATACTTCTGTTCTTTCACATTTATAAATGTTATTAGTTTTGTGCCCCCAACCTTGCAGCAGTGTTCTAAATTACCACTAAAGAAATTAGATAATAATATTTAATATTAAATGTAGGGCACCATATTCCTTTTTTTTTTTTTTTTTTTTTTTTCCCCAGTTTGACACTGATCATATTAGGATGAGAAATCTAGAATTTGGAGCCAAAAGGTTAGAACATTGTTGATTTCATACTACCAAATGGTTATCTATTGAAAACTTTGGTATTTAAAATGGGCCACTTTTAGCTCTGATTGATAGAAAATGAATCTACCACACCCATCTTTGAAAGATCTAAAATGCAGTTACATTATTTGATTTATAGACATTCTGCTATTATCCATATTGTGTTACTAAAGAAAATCCTGAATTGCTAACATTGTAAACCGGAAACAATTGCAAGAGGATTTAACTACAGCTAATTGTATCACTATCCATATCTTGCAAAGCCTAATCCTGTGAAAGGTTACTAGTGGGAATATTCCTATTTCAATATAATTAGACCTATTCATATGATTAGGCACTCCCTGCAGAATTGGAGCTGAAGTCTTGATCCTGCATATTCTTGAAGACAATGATGTTCCACATGAATGCAGCAGGCTATCTGTAGGCTGCCAAGAAACTGCAGGACTGGAATCTAAATCTGGATAATTAATCCATCATTCTTTGTACTTGAGATTTTGAGTTTAGTTAGTTACTACATACTGAAAAAAACCCCACAGTTCAATATTTACATTGTGTTAACGTAGTAAGAATGACTTGTAAATGAACAAAGAAATGGTTGAAACAATAATCTCAAGCCCATTCCTAAATTTAAGTAAATAACAAGTGAGACCAAAAAATGTTGTGTGTACTATGAGAGAAATAAACGAAGAAAAAATGTTCCTTGTCAACTTTGGGCCAGTATTTGTTATTGCAATATATTTCATGTAGGAAAGAAAACTTTTAAGAACAATCTATGTGCAGATGTATACAATTACAATTTTAAGACTCAAAAGGCAATATAGATAACTAATTTTTGTCACCATATGAAACAAGCCATTTCTCACCCAATATCCCTAGCACAAAATATTTGACAGTATTCTTAAAAGCTGATGCAGAACAAAGCGGAATGCATTCAGTTGATTTCAGGCTTAAATTTAATTGTTGAAAAAGTCTCCCTTCAAAGTTTGCATTTCCCAATATCAATCTATTTTTTTCTATTTTTGGCATTTTAAAAGTACATATTTCTTTCAAAGTTCTCACTATTGCACAGTGGAAACAGAATTACTCTGCTAGGGATGAAGGGAAAACAATGCGCAAGCACATCAGGTAAAATTATAAGGACATTTCAACATGTCTAGCATCTAAAACATTGCTATTCCTCCATTGCTGAGAAAGCAGTTAAAGCCACACTGTATTTTAAGAATATATGTCAAGAATAAAAAAGCTGGTTCAGAAAACGAAAGTACTTTATACAGGAAGTATAGAAAAGAAAATGATTTCTTTTTTCCCAATGGCATTACTGTAATTAATTTAAAATGTCTCAAATGTTCTGAATTTTTGTGGTATATTTTAGGTAAGATTGCAAAAAAAATTACTTATGAAAATAGACTAGGGAGCTGCATGTGGCCTGAGAGAAATATGCCTTAATGTTCTGCTCATATTTAAGCATGAGAAATACAGATTAGAGAATGTGAGTAGGTAAGTAATGATGAAAGTACTTCATACCTTTCTATGTAAGAAATTAAATCTTAAAATTGTCAAGAAATCTCTAAGAACACAAGTACAAAGAGTGCATAAAGAATATAAATGTTCTCTTTTCTTTTCTCCTTTGCACCAGTTTCAGTGTGAACAGGTACGGAGCATCAGAGCAGAAAGTGCTTACATTTTAACCTGACTCTGCTCCTTTAGAGGATGAATACTCTGATTCTCAGTGAAGTGAGGCAAACTACAAAGGACAAGGTGCTGGTTAAGTACAAACAATTCCCTAACAACTATATCCCCTCCCTCCCGATATATTATTTACATTTTCTATGAAACATTTAAAGAACTGTATTGCAGAATACAGAAGCTAGAAAAGGATCTATCCATCCTTTTGATTTGTATCCCTTTGAAGTGCCCCTCCTAAGTAGGTAGTCTATTATACTAAAAAAGCGCATTTCAATAATATTTTGAGAGTCACAACTTGCTAATTTCACTCATGAGCTAACACTTTAAACTAAGGTAGTTTACAGAATTCAGAGACTGAGTAATAATTCAAACACTGTTGGACACTCACAACTTGTAGCTAGTATCTTCCATTGTTTCTGACCTCTATTTTCAGTAGGATGGATTTTTATTCTTCTTTAGTGTTAACACTTTTCTCAGTAGACAGCCCCCTAAGGCATGCTAGAAACCTAATCATACAGATCTTATACAGATGAAACTCCAGCTCTATATTTGGAGTACTCATTCCCTGTCATCCATTGTGAAAGTCCTAATTGACTATTAAAACTATGAGTAAATTATGAACCAACCCAAACAATTTCTCATTACAAGTTTGATGTAAATAGTACAATTCATCACAACCAATTGGCATGCTACCCATGAATAGAATGCACATTTTGTCATAATACACACTTTCAAAAAAATGTACTGTAACAACCCCCGTAAGCCAGGTGAAATACACTGCAGTTGCTTTTCATGAACGTGGAGCACCCAAAGCAACAACAGAATTCGAAAACAGTTTCTGGATACTACAGCCTCTGAAAAACAGGTTCCTGAGCCTAGGGAGGCCACCCTATCCCCATCAAGGTAGATGAGACACTACATAAAAACAGATGCTATCTCAGCCATCTTAATACAAGGAAAATGACTCAGCTGCAATATTTTGTTTGCCATTACTCTGTGCTTTGCAAGTTCTATTTCCACCATATTTTCCCCTGAGACTGCATCTTAAAATGGATGTATTTAACATTTGAGTTTATATCTATTTCCTTACTCTGGAAGTTTGTTGACTGAGGGTGGTCTATGAAGAACATCCATTAATACTAGCTTGTCTAATTGTATCTGTTTGCCCTTGTTGGTTGTAATTATTGAAATGACACGGGTTTTTCAGAAATGTGCACAATATAGGTGAATAAATAATGCTGTATGTTAGAACTTTTTTTCACTCTTGTCCTACAATCCTGTGTTGAAGCAGTTCAACATCCAAGGAGATTTTCTCACATTCAACGCAACCCAGCAAATAAGGAAGTGGAAAAGTAAGAAAAATTTGGGACAGAAGCATAATAGAGATACAAGCAAGTGATTCATTTCTTCCAAGGAAAAGACTTGTGTAGATCTTTCCATCATAGACAGAGAAAGAGGGTAAACATAGTTTTGAGGGACTACATTTAGCCCATTCCTTTTGAAAGGGTTAGTCACAAAGGGCTAGATCAGACTTACTGCCAGACTGCCTTACATCAGACTGCTAGGAAAGGCAAGGACAACAACAGGAACAGGAAAGGTGACAGGCAACAAAACTAGCTTGCCTGAAATTGTTGTGATGAGATGGTGCAGATGTCTATGTATCAAACCATCTGCTCAAGTAGAACAAAGTGACTTTTGAAAAAATTTAGGCTTCTCTACATTTAGACTTCCGGAGAACTGACAAGATACTACATCTAGTTCTTTTAACCTGTCCCCTGTATAGGAAAATAGCCCACACAACAATATGATGATGAAGATTAGGACAGTAGACTACATAAACCTGAAAAGCTACTGACACCAAGAAAAGAACTAAACCTTTCCACTTCTCTGCACAGAAAAATGCATAATGATAAGGAATAATAATGTAATTTATGATGTATAAATGCATTAAACTCTAAGCAAAAAAATATATTTCTTAATATCCTGTTATATTTTCTTACTTTGAAGCAATTTTTTTAAATTAAAAAAAAGGTGATAGCATGGTCCCAATTATTCATTTAGAAACACCTGTAGAGAAAACACATATGCAAAAAGCAATACTTTAATTTGTAGGAGACCTGCGTGAGAAACAGTATTCCGTCCCAGGAGCATTAGATAATTATCTTTGTGGCAGAAATAAATAAATAATAATAATGTCTTAAAGGACTATAAAATTATTTTTATACTTTGACTTTTGCAATATTTTTTGTATAATTTAGTAAATATTTACATCATTTACAGCCAAATCATTTATTTCAAGGTTATTGACATTATGTCAACTACTTTCTAAACTTTAAATAAAATCTAATTGGGGGAGACAAGAAAGTCAGCACTTTTCCAAACATCTGCTTTAATGAGTCTACATTTTCTAACAGAAAAAGGCTTTATCAGAGTTATATGTCAATTGTAATTTGCAGAACAAATGAACTTTTACGACTTAGTGCTGTTAGTTCAATAGCATCAATACAGCTTTGAAACTGAGAAACTAAATTCTAGTATCTCACTCATCAGTGTAAATAATCAAAACCCAGCTTTAAGATCAATCTTTCATAATCCCCTTTAAGAAAAAAAAAACTCATACGGGTCTTTCCTGAGTGAAGAATTTGGCCTACAGAATCTATTTCTGCTGATGATGTGTGCAAGGGAAAAATCACAGACTGCTCTCAGACCTCAGGTGGAATTTATAGCACTGATATTCAGGAAAATGTAATTTTCCTCCTGTAAATTGAGTAAGTTTTATTTGGAGTCAGGGAGAAACAGTGTCAAGGCACTGCAGGAAGCCAATTTCACAATCATTTTTTGGAAATATACTCTGTCCATACTGTTATGAATTCATTGTAGTCCCTCATAATTAAGGCAGAAAACAAAGGCAAAACTCTCTTTTATCATCAAACTATTTTTCAGCCTTATTCCAACATTGTCAAAAATTGCTTTCTAGCTGAACATTCCTGAGAGTTGGAGACTCTTTTAAAAGCTGTTAAGCTTTTAAAAAGCTTATAAGCTGTTAATGAACTATGCAAGCAGAATCCTGTGAATTCTGAAACTGTGCAGTTACTTAAATTAACTCATAAAAACCATCAAAGCAGGTTTTTAACTGTTTTCAATGGATGACTTCTTTGGCTATCTTGAATTATCAGATGCATGAGAAAGATTTGCCAGGAAGAAATTTGAAAGATAATTTCTTCTCCCATCAAAACATAAAATAAATTTAAAAAGCTCATGGCAAATGGCCTCCTGTAGCTATTCAGAATTTTTTTACTCTCTCGTTTCCTCTTCACATACTTTGACTTTTTGGTTCATTCCCTAACTCGTCTGCAAAGATTTTTGCCATTTCCCTTCTATTTTTATTTTTTCCCTTCCATTCTTCTTTTCTTTGCTCACCTTGTAACTGTGATACCTCATGACCTCTTCTAGCTTGTAGAGGGAAGATCAATAACTATAAATAAAAATGTCTGACAGTATTGAAGATGTTCACATGCAGGAGTTTTTAATTTTTAAACCTCTTCTTAATATTTTCTTTAAGATACATTTAATTTGATTAGCTCTAGGCATATTTCAACACATATTATTCTTAAAACATTCTCAATAGTTGTTATTATTTTGTTGCCAGACAGCTTTCTATTATGCCTAAGCTCAAATTAAGTTACTGAAAATGAAATTGCTAAATGTTGTGGGCACCATGAGCTGCCCAACAGATATTACGAGCACCGTGAAGTACCTGGCAGATATTACAGAGCTGGCAGAAGGATCAGCAAATATAATCACCGTGAAGCTCTCTACGGATATTAAAAGAGGTGTTAAGCTATTGGCAGTCATTACAAACCTTGTCAAGTGTTCTGTGGACATTATAAACAGCAGTGAGAACTAGACTGGCCTTATAAATTGTGTATCAGAGGTGTGGCAGGAGTTCTATTAGGAATTAAAGTACGAAATTCTGAGAAATTGCTTTCATTTCTTCTCTAAAATTCACAGGCTCATATTCATTGGCAACCTGGAAATACCAATTAACAGTCCTTTTCTGTCCTAACAGAACAGATTCCTCTGATCGTTCCAGCATTTTCAGAAAGAGGACTTTTCCTGCTGGGAAGTGGATCTCTATGAAGATACCCATGCTGGGTCTCTATAGAATGGCAGCTTGACATTTGAGAAGTATTGCAGATTTTCAAATGTTCAGTAATACAGGCTACTGGAAACTTCTCTGCCTTTCACTCATAAGAGCTCATTCCTTATTTGCCTCCAGACAGATAGCTGTGTTTCCTTAACAATTCAGCCGATGGAACATCTGTAGCTGGTATTCACATCCTTTCACTTCTCTCCCAACTTGTAAATATCTGTATTTGCTGTTGTTGTTAAAACCAAATTTTTTCTTATTACTCCAGTCAACCCTGATCTCCCTTCTGGTATAAATGTGTTAGAAATACACATCCTTTCTCTTGTAGTTACTAGGATAAAAATGTGACTTTCCTTTTGTTTCCACAAGACATAAGCAAAGTCACCATCCCAGCAATTTTCTGTCATTCAAGAAAGTCAAAGATTCAAAGATTCTGTGATTAATGAAGTATGTGTGAAATTATACTTCTGATTATGAAACCCACCAGCATAATCTTGGGCAAAGATTTTTTTCTCTGCAGTACGTGATACTTTTAGAATCTCTAGGTTTTTCTGTTCTATGCTAGACAGTGTTCAGTGTGAGAAGAATTTTCTTTACTCATTCATATGTTTTTTTTGTTTCCTTCCTCACACCATATCCATCATGTTTGCTATGGTGGAAAATCTTTTTCAAAAAGCAATTTACTTATAGATCTTCAAATACAGAATTCACCTAACTGAAGCTCACTGTAAAAATTCTATTCATCCCCAGGACGCAGTGCTAAAATGTATAGTTACAGGTTTATAAAAATGAAAAATACAGGAACGAAACCTGACATTTAGAGATACAACTTGAAAGAAACATTCTATAAATCCCCGTAGGAATCCTCAGTTTCATGCAGTATACAATGTAGAGCTACCAGCATGTGCTAATGTTTTAAATCATAATTACATGTTGCCTAATACATAGACAGGACAGTGGTGTTCTTGCTACCTATAAATATATATATTATTTTGTATTAAATAAGAAACTTGTATTTTTTTCCATTCTCTTTCAATCTTGTATTTTCTGTGCCATATACCTGAATTTCTTCTGCCTATAATCAAGTCAGGTTTATTACTCTTTTTTTTTTTTTTTTTTTTTTCATCATTTCTGGTTTTTAATTTTTCTCTGGATTCCACTTCAGTTTGTAATGTTAAATGAGAGTACAGCTCACCACATATCAGCTGGTTTTCCTTCAGGTTACGAAATGACAGTCCTTGTAAAGCACTGGGGTAAGCACAAACTGTTTCCTCCGCTATTCGAACTGAAGCATTTCTAGCCCATTGCAAGACCCATTTTAGATTACAGTCACAAATGAGTGAATCGGTGTTGAAATGTCTAGAAAGGCAAAGAAAGATCACAATTGGTACACATGCAATTTTCATAAACATACTTTCTTCTGTCAGATTCAAATTATCTAACTCCAAAGAGAACTAATTCTAGATAGATGCATACCTATGGATGTATAATTATAGATGTAGGATTATAAAGACATCCTGAGACAACTAATACACATTGCCCCACTGTTAATGACTTCCAAGACATTATGCCAAAATTCTGGTTTTGGTTACAGAACAGTATCACTGACTCCTGAATTAAATTTGAGTATGTGCTACTGTAGAAAGTCATACTATAACATACTTGCACTTACAAAACACTCTTTTAAGTAGAAACTTGACCATGGAAGCATCCAGTATACACTTTTAAATCTGAGAGAGGTACATTTAATATAAATAACTGGGAATTGTTACCATAATTGCAGGTAAAATATTTAACATTAATGTTTTTGTGTATTTAGAGTTATTATATGGTATAAGGCATGAAAACATGGAAAGGTATAAGATCATAAAAGGAAAAAAACCACAGGGATGCTAGTCAGGATGGCTAGACTGAGCTAGTCAGGAATGGGGTCAAGTTGTCAGCGCTATCCATTTCACTGCAACAGGTAGCAGATGACAGCTCATCAATAGTAAGACAGACACTGATAACAAAATACTGCATATTTTACATTTGGAATGCATTGCTAGAAACAATCCTGTTTGAATTCATATTCAACTCCATTAAGTTTATTCTAATGTCTTTCCTGAATATTTCAGATTTCCAAACATAGGGAATCATACTTACAGTGCTTTCAGAGCTAGCAGCTCAGAAAAGAGTCCATTCATGAGACTTGAGAAAATATTCCCTGACAAATTCCTAGAAAAAAGCAATTTAAAGTCAGTTATAACAAATACAAGAAGAAAACAAAATTGTTTTAGAGTATAATTTTCCGAGTGCTAATTAAAAATTCTGCTTTCTTGACAACAGTAAAAACATTTACATTTGTACATTGCTTTCTTGTAAATGACAGCAATACTCAAATCAAATCATACACTTTTACTTCTTTTATTTTCACAGCAGTATACATGCAATTCACTTGGTCTAACAAATAGGAATATTTCTACATATTTAATAGAATAGAATTCTAGAAGATAGTATTCTAGAATTTAAGTGAAAATATTCATACAATGCTTAGTCAGTGAGACCTATGTTGTATTTTTATAGTACATGTAGAAAGCCAGTTTTCAAAGTAATTACACAAATAGTTTTATTACAAAGGACTTTAAACAAACTGATTTTTCCCATCCTTAAATTAAGGACATTTCCATTTTAATTACTGTTTTACTGTTTCTTGTCTTGATGGCTGAATGGATTAAGCTGAATACTTGCAAACAGATGCAATTTAATTTTGCCTAGTTTAACAGTATTGCTTTACCAGTGCCTTAACAGTATAAAAGGTAAATGCTTAATGTCAAGTAATACTGTCTTTTTCTATACCAGTAAACTGAAAAATCAGTGCAATATCCAAGATTAACATTTCATACCATATTAATTACCTTCTTTTGAAATACTGATATATGTTTCTTTCTATCCAGTGCCTGAAGCCTACATGTCTGAATTCAAGGACGGCTACAAAATTTCAGCCATCAGTGAAAATTCAGATCTCCTCACCAGAGATTTGTTGTTACATATAGGAAAAAAAAAGTAGACTGGCAAAAGAAATGGTTTCATTACTTTTTCATTAAAAATGATGTTTTTATAATTATTGATTTTAATTCTCTTAGGTCTATGAAGTAAAGAAAGTATACTAAACTGAAGGTACAAATTCAGATCAGGAGCAATGTTCCACCAGTGAGGAATCTACCAAGCTGCAAAAGGCCTGAGCCAGCTTCATAAAGTAAGGAAAAACAAAAAACTCAAGAACCAAGCTTCCTACAGAAACCTGTACAGATACATATGGACCAATGAATTCAAGAGAAAATCTTGCTAATTTATAAATTACTTTAAGAAAGTTATGGAGCATTCTTAAAATAACTACTAATCTTATTCTTGTACACAATTAATTTTTCACCACTGAAATCATGGGGGGAAAAAAAAGAACTTTGAGCACTTCAAATTTTCATGGTAGTTTAAAGCAAAATTCTACTAATATAGAAAAATAAACTGGCTCAGCAATGTTAAGTGAAATTATTTCTCATTATATTGAGTGACGATGAGATGTGTTGATATAATTGATCTCATTGTTAAGATTTTGTCTAATGGCGCGCCTTGAATACAGTTGTGGTGCAAAGCTCTTGGAAATGGAAGGGCTTTCAAGTATCTCTTCAAATGTATGTCTAAAGGTGGAAATGAATGTTTGCTTGTAGCTACCTATTTCTATAGCTTTAATATTTTGTATTTATCAAGAGGAACTAAAAATATTGAGCATTTCACAAAGACTCAGTTACCTCTTTATTTAAAATTAAATGGATCTACTCATGTGTTTATTGGACATAAGCCCTGACGAGGCATATGCTGAAGCAGCTCAGTGAACTGGGACGTTAAATGGACTAAACCAGAAACCGATAACCCTGACATTTACACTGAAGCAAATCAGAAGCAGTTCCACTAACATGAAAGCACTTACAGTAGTATAAAGCTTCTGACAGAGGATGGTCATGCTGAACTGAAGGACAGGAAAAGCAATCTGCCTAGCCTTGCATGGACGACAGCCAGAGGGCAGAAATACGAGGGGTTTCTTTTCTCTGCCTCACCCCACTGCAGTATGACAACATTTCCGATCTGATGCAAATTCCCTCTTTTCCCTTAAATAGCTATCCAGGCTTCATACAACAAAACAAACAGAACACCAAGCCTGAAGTTTGATAATTCTATCTGGACCAAAGGAAGGCTTTATGTCTGGTCAATATTTTAGGAAACAGGGAAAAAACGTAAGTCATTTCCACAGCTGACGTAGCAGGGTTCAGCAGAGGTATGGTAGCTATGCGCCTGCCAGCGATGCCCATTCTGTATCTACTGAATCTATGTACTTTCCACAGGTCCTGCCAAATCCACCAAGATATCTAGCCAGAACTGATCTACACTGTGTTAACCTAAAAATCACTGAGTAATGTTCCACTTACAGATTTTTGGTTTCTTCTTATCATGACTGAGAAGTATGTAACCCTTTTCTTCAGTGGTTCTACCCAGTGCTGGAATAATTGCGTTCCTGACAGTTCAAAAGTCAGCTCAAAGCCAGCAAGCCAATTTTTCATATTCTTTCATGTTCTTCTGGCAATGACCTGATTTGAAGTTTCCATATTACTACTAATAATTAGCAAACTATGTTCATGTTCACAGTGCTGTATAAGCCATAAAGAAATACATTTCTATGCCTAAGAAGCACATAATTACAATATCTGGATCTCCAACAGTGGGAATAGCTTCTTATCTAACAAAACTTTCAGAAATCTTCTTAAAGCACCCTAATAACATATGCATTTCTGAGCTAGATATCTGCAGCACCCTGCAAATGCCTGGTTCTGTCAGTTCATGTCATTTATATTATATATTAAAATATCTCCAAATGCATAGTGTGGTAAAATTCCACCATTTCAGATTCCTAAAAACCCACTCTAGCTTGGTTTAAAAGGACATTTGTTCTAAAAACACCTGTATCACTTAGTTTGCAAACATTTCAAACATAACAAATTAATGCACTCCAAAGCTGATAGCACTTACTATGCCATTAACTTACTCCATTAACAGAAACATGTGCTTTCTGTTCTATCAGAGGTAAAACACTTCAGTCTTACGTATAAGGCCCTACACTTGTTTTTTCATATAGCAAATACTCTTGTGCTTTTACAGAAATTAATAAAACACTTTTGCAAAAAACTTCAATATAAATGACAAATACCATAAAAAGGTCAAAGGAAGTTATGTGTCTCAAAGGACCATTTTGAGGCAAAATATAGGTATGTGCTGGTTTTGGCTGGGATAGAGTTCATTTTCTTCATAGAAGCTAATATGGGGCTATGTTTTGGATTTGTGCTGGAAACAGTGTTGAGAATTCAGGGGTGTTTTAGTTACTGCTGAGCAGTGCTTACACAGAGTCAAGGCCTTTTCTGCTTCTCACCCCACCCCACCAGCGAGCAGGCTGGGGGTGCACAAGAAGCTGGGAGGGGACTCAGCTGGGACAGCTGACCCCAACTGAGCAAAGGGCTATTCCATACCATATGACGTCATGCTCAGCATATAAAACTGGAGGAAGAAGAAGGAAGGGGGGGGGGGGGGGGGAGGGGGCATTCGGAGCGATGGCATTTGTCTTCCCCAGTAACCGTTACGCATGATGGAACCCTACTTTCCTAGAGATGGCCAAACACCTGCCTGCTGATGGGAAGTAGTGAATGAATTCCCTGTTTTGCTTTCCTTGCGTGCGCAGCCTTTGCTTTACTTATTAAACTGTCTTTATCTCAACCCACGAGTTTTCTTACTTTTACTCTTGTGATTCTCTTCCCTCTCCCACCGGGGGAGAGTGAGCACGTGGCTGTGTGGTGCTTAGTTGCCAGCTGAGGTTAAACCATGACAAGGTAGAAGCAGAAGCATATGAATATGAAGAATGCTTCACTCTTATGAGCAGTATTACAAAGCAAAAGTTGAATGCAAGGGTGACAGATTGATCTTCTGTGCAAAAAGGCTAGAATAGGAGGGGTGAAAAACGACAACAGAAATACAGAGAGGGCATGTTATGGTGCATATTTTCTTGATGTTTCTGAAGTGGGGTCTGTTTGATTCACTGTGTTACTGTTTTTGTACGTTATCTCTGGCACCAAAGTGGTTAGTTGCTTCAGTGACAGCAAGAAAGTCACACAAGAATTTATGGTATAATATTACCATAAAGCTAACTGCTGCTGATGAGTCAGAGGCAGGATGAAGAATAAATCAGGTGTACTTTAATCAAACAATTGGAAGTAAGGAGGAAGTCCTGTTTCGAGCTTCCAAAAGGAAGATCCAGCAGTAGGTGCTTGTTGAAACAGGTTTAAGGCTGCAACATTTCAGAACCTGAAGGGCTAACTTACGGAGGACTAAAAAAAAATGAAATCTGGTATATCAGTATGGTGGCACCATCCCAGTATTCCACAGCTCTTGATATTTAGATTAAATATAAACAGAATTAATGTGGATGGCAGCTCCATTACCTAGCAAAAATATATTTGCATACATAATTCTGGAACAAAGCACTGAAACATGGCCACTGAGGGGCCAAAGGAGATTTGGAAGATTTGTTGCATTCAATTATGTCACTTCTAGTTAGAATACGTGCACCTCATCACAGCATAAAGACAGCCAAAGGGTAATATATAAGCCAAAAAAGTTAAGTTAATATCTTAGAAGACATAATAAATCTCTTATACTGTCTGAGGCACTGTCAGCTGCATCTGTCATATGATGTGAAAGCATTATGGAATCATTTTCCCGAGTACAAATCATCAAATCCAAGAAGGTGTAAGAATTAGATCAGTCTCAAGGAACATAATCACAACTCACTGGCTACAGTAATTTCAGGAGCTGTGTGAAATTTTAGATTTCATTAGTAACTTCAAATTCAATTCCTATTCACTGAAATATACATCCTGACTGCAATCTGAATAAAAGTCTTCTTTTCTACATTATCAAGAGGCTTACAATTTTTTGTGGTTTCTGTATGTGTGCATGTTTTCAAAACAATACTAGATGATACTACTAATTATTTTTTTCTTCAAGAATCCTGTAGGTTGTCCTGTTCTAAAATAGACTGCGCAAAACCACCAAGCCCTTTGAAGAGTGCATTATCCCTGAATGCTGAGGCAGTTCTCATCCTTCATTTTAGTGAAGTGTTTAAACATACCTTCACCCTACTCAGTTCAGTTATATGCTTCACATCATTTGGTTAAACATCCTATGTCGGTTTGGGCCTAGAGATGATTTTTCAGCTCTAATTCAATTTTTTTCAAACTGAATTAGACTTACAAGATGATTGAGTGAAACAGACTCCGTTATTTTGTTTCACCTGGTATTTGTGCTTGTAAACAGTATAAGAAAACCTCATCTCTACTTCACAGAAGGTGCATGAAAAGATTTATGTCCTTTGCTCCTTCCAGTGGACTCACGGCTCTCCCTACTGGTTTTGATAACAGCTTGCAAAGATCTTTCTGTACTTCATCTCTGTTAAAGTAACACAGGAGAGCTCTAATTACCACAGTCAACAACTGCGTAAATCAACGCATATTATATATCTTTATATTGTTCCTTCAGTAATCTAAACCACACTTGATGGCTCTGAAACCAGTTCCATGTTTAAGAACTTGTCATCTTTTCCTTGGTACAATTATATACACTGATGTTATACTAAGTAAATGCCTCTCCATAACCTTTTCAGAGAACAGCTTTCTTATACCCCTGAAATGACAAGTAAACACAATTATCAGTATCAGTATCAGTATCAGTAGCAATGGAAGGTTGACTTATTGTATTTTAAACATGTTTAAAAAGTTTGATTCGGGGAAGTTTGTATGAACATCCAAGGGGAAAAAAGCTAGAAAGTGTTAGAAAAGTACCAGGTGGCATTAGCTTGCAGTCAACAAAAAATCACCAGTTCTTACACGAGAGGTAAATTGAGATCCAAGCTCAAATAATTACTATCAGCATTATGTCACTATATGAGATTCCTGAGATCGAGGAACAAATGATACTATGAATGGCAGGGAACACTTCCTCTTGATTGAGACTGCTGTTGTCACTGACCCAACAAGAGTAATGGTACTCTTGACTTTGGTTTGGTAAGGAGAACAGTCCCTACAAGAGAGAAAGTCATAACTTTTGACATAGCAGTCATGAACTGATTTATTTCAGATGAAAGGGGAATTTAGGCTTCTCTATTACTATGCCTCTGATTTCCAAAGGACAGACTTTTGAAATAAAAAAAATAAAGTAACTAGTGAAGAACTACTAAAGTACATGAACTGAAATGCAGGATGGCCCCATTTGTTAAGTCAATGGTAGAACGGCAATTTAAAACCCAAATAAGAAAAATGGAAGATAGACTAAATGGATGAATAACCAAATCTTAAATCTTGAAAAATGAAATCAAGTTTTAAAAAGATCAAAGAAGTGGAGAGACTATAATGAAGAGGAAAAAGTTAGCAAAAAGATAGGAAGCACAGAGAGAATTACCAAAAATTTAGTTAAACTTTGGAAAGTATACTAAAACAAGGTGCAAAAGACACTGTAACAATACTACTATATGATAAGTAAGAAATGAAGAAAGAGTAGATATTATATATAGCCTAAATATGTCATAGTACAATGGATGTTCTCTGATTTGTTCTCTCTTCCTTTAATAATACTCCCTAATATATTTTTTAAATGATACCGAGCAGATGTTTTCATGGCATTATCCACTATAATCTCAGAACATCTTTCCTCTCTTTTAATGGTTAGCCCAGAACAGATTGGTTTTTCTCCCTTTCATCACTTAATATTTATCTACAGTAAATTTCATCTGCCATTTTACTGCCCAGTCATGCAGTCCCGTACATTACTTCTGTCCTTCTTCAAAATCAACTCTTGTCTCTAATTCCCTGGTTAACTTAGTATCTACTATGAAATTCTGTCATCTCACATTTTATCTCTTCTTCCAGGTCATCTGATTCTCCCTAAAACTGAACAGCCTGGGTATACTATCATAATCTCGTATTTTCTGAGTACTCTTTCTAGAATAGCCTGATAATCTGTTGATCACACAGGCTCTCTGGCATGCTTATGGATATGTAAGTTGATTGCTTTGCTTTCTAGATCATATTCCAATGCAGTTGCAGGTAATAAACTAATGACTCGGAAAGTACCATGAGAAATAAAGTGTACAACACAATACCTTAAATGAACAGTGTAAATTGATATTTTTGAAGCAATCTGTACTACCCTAATATTCCAAATGTACTTGATACTTCATACATTTCTTTCTCAGTATATGCTTACTTTTTTCTATAATACACTTCAGGAAAAAAAAAGATATAAAACTCTAATTGGTCTCTAATGGACAGAAAGAGCAATGTATTCTTTTTAACCAGTGTGAGTCTCATTTGTGTGCTTGACCTTTAATTGTTTCGAAGACATGCAAAGACAAATGCATTCAAACAGAAGTGTCACATTCAGCCTCTTTTCAATGTGAAAATGAAATGTATTCAATTCTGATAGATTTTAAAATTACAAATAGAAACAACATCTTTATCAAGTCATAATAATTAAAGGCTCAGGAAAGGGATTTTTTTTTTTAGTACAAAACTGATAATTTTCTTATAATGAAAGTTTATTGACAATTGTGCTCAGGTAAGCCACGTGACAGTTTGGATTTCTCCTGTTCAAAACAAAAGTGGTATTATACTCACAGTTTGTGAAGACTGTTAAGTCCAACAAACATTTCTGGTGTTAGGCAACCAATTCTATTATTTGAAAGATCCCTAAAACAAACAAAAATAATGTGAAACATTAGGTCTGTCTTATTCATATCCACACCTACATAATCACATACAGCATCTTTATTTTTAACACGTAAGGAGTTAGAGACAAATGAGAAGTAAAACCTATTTCCATAATGTAACATAATTGAATTAAATAGATTTAACAACTTTTATATTAACATTATTGAGCAATGTTCCACGATTAAACAACTTATACTAATTGCAACTTATACTAATTGCATTAAAATGTTATTTTATATATGTAGCAAATAAAAATCCAAAAATTATTTCCAATATAGAGAATTTTCTTTATCAAAGTTACTAGCATCTGTTTGTTTAATTATGAAAAATACTATGCATTTCGTTGCATGCAATATTCATCCAAAATTGACACATTTTTACTGTTTACTAATGTCTCATCTCGTTGACAGCATCCTTTCTTGCTAAAGAAATCATAGAAACCAGAGGACAATTAATTTTTGATCTAGTAAGAAGGTCAGTCTTGATAAGCACTTGGCAAGCTCTTCTACGAGCAATACTGTGGCAGTCTCAGACCACAAACAGTACAAGGCATTATGTTCCATAACTCTTGCCTGCAGAAAGTTGAATGGATGTTTTCTGTACAAGTCATACATACAACATAATGTATAGGATACTTATAGGAAGGAGACAAAAATAGGTATGAACAATTATGTTGTGATAACAACATGAATACTGCACCGGTGCGTTCTGAACTAGTGTTTAATTTTTACATATTTGGTTTTCAACCTTGACTCAAATTTTCCTTCTTATCAAGTTTGGTTTTTTTTAAATAATTGCAGTAATGTAAGGATTATATACCCACTAAAGTGTTAAAATTGATCTGAATGTATTTTTGTTTTAGAATCAGTGGTAGTCTTCTGATTCCTTTGTTACATTGTGCTGATTCCCTATTTTTCTATTGTTACTTGAGAACACTAAAGTAATCAAACAAGAGGATAAAGGTTGTAGCTTGACAAATCCAGTTATTGCTTTCATGGAGACATACCCAATTAGCCAGAATGTGAACGCAATATCTTTAGAATTCACTACAAAGTCTTCTTCTATCAGAGAAAAAAAATATATTTTTGTACAATTAAATGATGAAACATCGCATCAGAATGAAAATATTTCTTAAATGCTTGTCAGGGATATTAAGTAGGCAACAGCTGAGAAAATAGTGTGGATAACAATATAGTGCAATAATTGCATATTAGCATCATTCTTTAAGTTTTCCTAATGAAAGCTACATAGAAAATCTAAAAATGCAAGTTTAAGACAAACATACATACATACATATATATAGATATAGATATATCTTTCTATTAGAAGAGGTAAATAACAAACAAGAACCTACCCAGAATTCTTAGATGGGTAATGCTTTACTTCTGCCTAAGCAAAGTCTGAACACATATGGAAGACATGCATCACTGGGTGGGGAGTAATTTGGGTAGCAAAAGTAAATTTCATCTAAACTAATCAAAACAAGTGCATATTTCTCTAAGTGTGGCACACAGTAAAACTGTATTTTTAACAAAGCAAAAGGCTACATCCCCTTTTCTTAAAGTTTATTTCAATAAGTGTTATTTTCACAATAAGCTATATGGCAGTGGCTGAAGTCTCTGTACGGTAAAGCATGTTTTCTAAAAAAACATTAGCGAAAAGAAAAGACAGCCTGCTGCACGTTCCTCCACACTAATGTATGTTATATTAGACATAATTCAATTCGTAATGTACAAAGCTAGTGTTCCTTCTCAGGAGTAAGACATTTAACTTACTAATGCTGACTTGTAAAATGGATGTTAGAGAAAACAAAACTCTTCTCTGTTGAATAACCAAGTGCCATAATTTCAGTGCTTCATAAATTTTTAGTTTTCACCAATTTTGTGTGTACCTCTTTGAGTAAACCCTTGAAATAATTTAGTTTGTCATTCAACTACAAATTATAACAGTTCTCCAAATCATTCACAGAAAACATTTTGATTTTGACAGCCTGCAGTTTGTCTGTCTGACTTGCCATAGCTGTATCTCTTGCAGTTGCCCATATTACATCAGCTTCTGCTTTTCAAAGCATCATTTATATTTTACATGTGAAATAAGAAGATGTGAATATAAAGTACAGTCTTAAAGTAATTACTATATTCAGCATTCAACAGGAGTTTACACTATTTATTCCTTTTGCTCAACCGTCTGCTACCCAACAGTTGCTCAGTGAAGGAGTGCAGGGATTTTCTTGTTTACCATGAAACTACACTGATTTGTACCAAACATGTGGCAGTCTAGTCATTAATCGTTCCTTGTCTCTAGGTTGCTCCCAGTGTTTCTTGTTCATATCAGTAACAAGGTTTTTTTTGAGATCTAGCATGATAAATCTCAATGTTGCCATTCCTAGTTTGCTGAAGAGTCTTTTCTTCTCACTTTTCCCAGTGCCTAATGACTTCCTTTTCCTTGACTTGTCTCTGCTGGCTGAGCCAAGGCTCCATCTGTGCAGTCTTCAGATGTGCAGCCCATGACTTGCACAGGTTTCCTGGTTTTCCCACAAGAGGTCAGGGTTGTGTTATTAGAGTATGCGGCCAAAGCAACAATTAGCACTCATTTTGATCACTTCATTGTATTGTTATCTCTGTATACAGAGTGAGCAAGAAAGTTTCAACCTAATGTTTTTGTTTGTATTGAAAATGTATATGCTACTGTGACTTCATTATTATTATATCATTGGCTTTCTACCCAAACGTACTAAAACTTAGTGGTTGGTGTTAGAAAATACGGCTACCTGTATGATCAGAGATGGAAATCTTTTACTTGGGTTGTGCAGTGTTCCCTATACATAGCAGTTAGGGAATTTAACCTCAGAGCAAAAAAGCAGAAGGATTTGTAAATTTATTTTTCTGTGGATTTGCATTCCTTCTCATCTAAATCTTCCCATCCCACGAAAATAATCCCTGTTTTCTCATAGGTTTTCTCATCACACATAAAACAGCACACACAATGGCTAGGCAGATTTCTGGCATGTGCTGATGGCCTGGTTAGCCAGCACATGGACATTTGAATGCTGTCACTTGGAAAATTATAATTTAAAAAGGGTTCATCTCACTTTTCCTTTAGGCTGAGTAGAACTAAGGAGGGTCTGTAGTCCTTGTTAATTAAAAACAAAAAGGCCCACTTGTAGGATCTTAGTAACAGATATTTTTACCCTCTACAAATGTAGTTTAAAAATCAGCCAGTGCTTTCAAAAGTACTATAAGATTTTCAAAGACAAGAATACAAGAATGATGGACAGGGAATATATTGCATAAGTCTTGTTTCCTTAGAAAACCATGCTAAAAAATAAAAGATACCAAGCAGAATCAATGTGAGAGGTATGCAAATGGTACACAAATTCTAAAGCATGACAAAGTTTCCTTTCCAAGAATTTATTTTATAGACCTGGTCTGTGATAAAAGTAAACTAGAGCTTACAAAACGAAAAAACTTAGCATAGCACAAAACACTGTTTACACATAGTTAAACCACTTAGTTTTATTTCTGATTAATGTCTATAGTGATATATTGTCTGCTAAGTCGTTAATTAGGTGTGGTTTTTAACTTTGTAGATGTACTTGTTAGGACATTTATTGGAGAGCAAACAGATAACTTTAAATGGGAAAAGGTAAAAAAGAAGGGGGAAATGGAAAAAAAATAAGGGAAAGAAGAAGAAAAAGGCATGGTAAATTTAAAAAGCACAGTGTGTGATTTTCTATTTTACAGCCAGTGTCCTTATGTGATTATTGCTTGGTGGCATATTTGAGTTGCCCAAGGATAGAAATGTCGATACAAACACAATTTTCAGAATAATTCAAATGGAGTTAACACTTACAGGCGCTTCAGTTCTGAAAGTCCATGGAAGGCCCCTGGCTCAATTGTGCTGATCAAATTATTCTTCAGATCTCTAGAGAGACATAACAGGAGGAGCAATTAATTATCGCTTTACCTACTGTACTACCGTTTTACATGAGGAGTGTGAAATGCAATGCAATTCTCACCTGTATTTGTCTTAGCTAAAACCAAGAATGAATTTCTTCTAAATAGCAACACCAAAAATGTTACATCATTTGCAGTTTATAAAAACATATTTTTCCAAGTAAGATGGTTAAGATTGGATGTTAAAAATTAAATATCTGCTTGTTTTAATTCTTCTCCTATTTCTACTTTTCAAAACAAACTTACCAGCCATTCTTGCCCCAGGAAAAATGTTTTAATCAATGAGTGAATAAAATAATCAGTCAGTGAAGCAAGAGCCTTTTAGTTTGCTTATTCATTGTGCTGTGCACTTTACACTTAATAAATTTATCATTTCCACCTAATGTAGGCAAAGTAGCTGGCATGTGAGACATAAACAGATAGGTCAGGTTTCTGTCCTGAAATACAAGCAATTTCTCATATTTGGCGGACAGGTGCTTCATTTTGCACTTGGTGACAATCCAGAGGATCAGTTGTTGCGCAGATAAAGAATATTTCACTGGCATTAGTAACCTCATCTGCTCTTGGCACAGTGCTTGGGGCCATGACATTGCTCAGTCCCCATAGAGATTTACTACTGAATTGTCTCAAGACTCTTTGTGATGTGAACCCTGAGGAAATGCCTTCAGTGCAATTAGATGAGCAGGCCTAGGAGATAAATGCTGTAAATTCTTGTAGAGTCGGTGTCCATCTTCTGACAATTTGCAATTCATAGGGAATGACTGGTGTGCAATAATATCAGTGTTGTTTCTCACTGCTTGACTCTGCCAAAGTACAGAAGTATCAACAGCCACATGAGTCATCTTATTTATCACTTTTTATTTTACTGCAAATAAAATGCAGACTAGGTGAAATCTTGGTTCCACTAACTGCGATTGCCCTCAATAGGGCAAGATCTCATGCCAAATGTTTAGTTCACAGTAGGATATATTTTAATTTCAAAGTCAAAATCATAAATAAATATTTCTCTATTTTGGTAGCAATTTTTGCACATCTTTTGAAGACAGGTCCAAAAATTTGTGTGTCACACCCATTTCATTTTAGTGATGATGATGAGTGATCTGTCCCTAACAAAGATCTCAGTCAGACCCTTAATGGTCAAGTTCAGCTTTCAGCTCGCACCATGCAACACTCAGAGTCCTTAAGAAGGTGACAAGACATTCTGATTACTTATGCACAAGATGTTTTGTCTTACACATATGAAATGCAGAGCTATCAAATGTACAGTAGGCCAAGACTGCAATTTTGATGGAGAAAAACCCTAGAAGTCCTTATCATCTCAGTTTAGAAGGTACACCTAGATATTCAGTTGCTTAAGCTGTAAAATCCTAACTGTAAACAAGGTTCAAGATAATCACTTAGCATTTGTTAAAATCTACTCAGCTCAAAGTTTATGCTGCATAATTGGTAAGGTATGATACACAAGTATGATACATGGCAACGTCACCTGTCCAATATTTTTAGATTCCCATTTCTTCTTTGTTCCAGCTTGCTCTACATAGTGCTTTCATCATGAGTATGTGTTGCTCATGATCTTGTAACATTATTGAAAAAAAGCAAAGGACCAGGAGAAAGGTAAGAAGGGAGCTATTTATTTAAAATTGAAATCATACGATAGACTATCCTTTAAGTCTTTTTAAAATGCAAGTACTGCAAAGCATACAGGTTTAATTATTAAGAACACCTGCGATTAAGTAACTTATCTGAAGTTACAAGCATTCATAAAGCTATGAAATATATTAGAAAAATCTTTCAGCCATGCATGTCTGAAACCCAATGGTTTAGTTTCTTACTGGTTTTATATTACCTTGGTTTAGATATTTCAAAGTTCCTCTTTTTCAATTGCTATTTTCACTAATAAACCATTATCTGTTCATTATGCAAATAAAATAAACTTGATAAAATATGCTAATCTCAGGCCAACACAAACACAATGTGGCCAGCAGGACCAAGGAGGTGATCATGCCCCTGTACTCGGCACTGGTGAGGCCACACCTTGAATACTGTGTTCAGTTTTGGGCCCCTCACTACAAGAAGGACATCGAGGTGCTGGAGCGTGTCCAAAGAAGGGCAATGAAGCTGGTGAAGGGTCTAGAGCACAAGTCCTATACGGAGCAGCTGAGGCAGCTGGGTTTGTTTAGTTTGGAGAAGAGGATGCTGAGGAGGGACCTTATTGCTCTCTACAACTACCTGAAAGGAGGTTGTAGCGAGGTGGGGGTTGGTCTCTTCTCCTAAGTAACAAGCAATAGGACAAGAGAAAATGGGCTCAAGTTGTGCCAGGGGAGATTTAGGTTAGATATTAGGAAAAATTTCTTCACAGAGACAGTGGTTAGGCATTGGAACAGACTGCCCAGGGAAGCGGTGCAATCACAGTCCCTGGAAGTATTCAAAAAACATGTGGATGTGGTGCTTAGGGATATGGTTTAGAGGTGGACCAGGCAGTTAGGTTAGCAGGTTGGACTTGATGATCTCAGAGGTCCTTTCCAACCTTAACAATTCTATGATTCTATATTAAAACTGCACCAATTATTCCAGTTGTACAGTACTGATGTAACTTTTAAACAGCAATTGATGAATGTATAGATACTTTAAGCATATGCATTACATGGCATAGGTCACTCCTATTTGCCTGAGCCACAATAGCAGTCCCTCAATCATTGCTAAGCTAGTAAAAAGCATAAAACCCAAAAGTGCTTCATTTTCCCTGCTACTGTGCAGTATGGAGGTAAGTATGCCTGTAAGCCTAGGAAAGGGAGCAAGTCAGAGCCCATGAAATTCCCAATAGTCTCAAGAAAACAGCAACATGAGCCAGAGGTAGGGGGAGAAAAGGTGGCACACAGGAGGGGAGAGAAAAAGGACAGTGTCAGTTCAGGAGACAGGTAAAGGTGCCAGAAAGGAGCAGAACTTGGGCAAGGACCTTGATGGTGATTTGAGCATTCATAAGAAAGCTGCACAGTCTATGACTAATTTTAGGCATAGGTCTAGGCCCTTTCCTTTCTCCTGGAAATCACATAAGAAAAAAAATGGCAGAAACACAGAGGTCAAGGCTGGTGCTTGCACCGATTCTTATCTGGCAAAGCAGATGAGAACCCTGCAGACAACAGAGCAGAATTAGGGGCTACAGCCATCCTCCTGTGGGTATTCTGCCCTTCTCCTGATTCCCTAATCCAGGTAAAGAGTTTTCTTCCTTGCTTTGTCGTCTTCTGCTGGATTCGGATGAAAGTGACAGTAGCTGATGTAATAACAAATAAAATACAGGGGATGATGTTTGCTATCATGAAAACACTCTCTAAGAATTGGAAGCAGCTTTGTATTTTTCAAAATTTTGTGGTCAAACATTTTCATCTTAGTTCCCTGGTACAGGCAGCAGCTACTAGATTCATTTCTTCTGCCTCCATCTGGTCAAGAAGTTGTGACCGTTCCTTCAGATACTTAATTCAGAATTTTCCACACCCTCTTATAAAGAAAAAGGTTTGTACAAAACTTCTGCAGTCGCTTTTCCAGAGTCCCATCAACTTGCAAAGACAAGTCAATATGTTTGGTGAAAGCCAATCTACATGAGTGTATTTTCCTTTGGTGGTTTAGAATGAGGCCAATGCCTTTTTTTTTTTTTTTTTTTTTAACCTTCACATACTCAGTACTAAGCAGTTTGGTCTACTCTGATTCTGTGCACACCAAACATCTGGGATTAGCTTTCTCTGGGCAGCACTGCTGACAATATCTTCATGAATGAAATGTGGATGCTTTTGCTTGTACAGTATGTTAAATATGTACCTACTCAGGTCGAAGGAAGTTCTTTAACTTGCAGAGCCCTCATGGAAAAGACTGAAAGGACACTGTTCTCATCATGTGAACTTCCGCATTCTTAGAACTTAAAAGACAAACAAACAAAACAAAACCAAACCCCCAACCCAATACTATAGACCCTTTGGATGTACACTGACTTATCTCAGGCTTTACACCAGGACACATTTGAAAACCACTTAGAGTCATAGTTCAGAGCAAATATCCACATTTTAGGCAGGGGAAACCAACAATTTTAATAATAAATCTTTATATCAATTACACACATTCTGTATTAACTGACAACTCATCTAAATGCTGTGCAAGTTGTAATTAGGTGAAATGATCATCTCTTATAGCCAACAGTGGTAACAGCTCACAACAAATATAAAAGAGTCAGTATATGTGGCAAACTGTTGGCAGGTAAATTTTAATGCCAGTCAAAATAACAAAGTAGACAAAAGGTCTCCCATTTACTGAAATCCTCTATGTTCTAGTTTATGGAAACTCTGTTGTGTTTCCCCATAACTTGTTAACCACATAGGAAAAAACAGCATAACCCTAAACTATCATCTACAGGAAGAAAAAAAGGCCAGTTTAATGTTAGTGGAAGCCAGACCATTTCAAGGAAAAGTGTCCATCAGTTGCACTGTCCCAAAGACATGTGGTCTCCTTATTTTGGAAATTACACTTAAATTAGGTAGGTCATTTTAGTAAGGATATTCTCAGAAAATTGTAGATGATTATACTACCCACAATGCTGGCACTTTCTTGGTAATTAGTATTATTCCATAATGCTTCCATATACTTCTGGCCCAGCAAAATAGGTGTTTTCTTCCTTGTCATCCTTGAAGACTAAAATGTCACTAAAATAAATAAATAAAATTATCACAACTGTTAATCACTTATGATTCTCATTTCTACATTAGAAGAATCTATTTCCTTGCCTCCCACTTGTATTTTTTACAAAATTACTTTTATTAAAATATTAAATTAGCTTCTCCCATTTTCTAATTTAGCAAAGAATTTGTTATATTGAAGCCTTATAGCAATGAGTATTAACTTTCACTGAGCTAAATAAAGAAACCAGGATAAGTTTGGTTGTATGTTTACATTTTTTCCCCAAGAGCTACTGCTGAGGTTTGGCAAAAGGTCATGATCCAAGGCATGCCAAACAGCAGCCCAGCCTGGGCCACACACATGCACACATGCATACCTACCATGCAAGTGTTTTTATCATCAACCAAAAGTAAAAGAAAAGGAAAAGAACCCCAGTATCATAATATTGAATGACCACAGTATGACCCAGTTAAAGTCCATAAAGAAAGCATTTTCTAACTAACAGTTATGGTTTTACATCATTTCTGATGCAGCATTCTAACTTTAAAGTATCTATTCTGAATCTGAATGACGTGTCATTAGTGGTGTGGGTGTATATATCTAGTGGCGTGACCTGAAAATAAATCAAAACCAAGTGCCTTGTACAAGTACAGATAGATGGAAGCTACATGAAGTTAGCTGTAGTCATAACAACTGCAGCACTTATATCAAGGCTGCACAGCTGCACAAAAATAAAATACTACAATATTTATTGAAATACATTTCCCATCATTTTAGTGCAGTTGCTAGATATACTTGCTGCATGGTACTCTGATCTTAAGTAGACCTGAACAGGAAAAAGAACAATATAGAATGGACCGTGTTATCATTAAAAACCAATCTATCATCTCAAACGGTTACAAGTAAGTTTGAACTTACACAAATTACATACAATAACCGTTAAGTAGTGTCTTCCTACATGTATGTAGATAATTTGTATATATATGCAAATAATAGTCCCACAGGTAAAAACACTCGAGGATTCTTTTACTAAGTATCACAAGCTGCTGGGAGTTTATCATCTTACACATTAATCTTTGAACTGACTTTTACTTACTAAAGAAAGAAATTTAAGAGGAGTTACTGCAACAAAACCAGCTGACTTAAGGAGGGGAAATCTGTGTTTGAAATATTCACTTCCTGATGGCTTGGCTGAGAGGTAAATGAAACAAGAGGAAGAGGCTACTAATGGGACTTTACAAGAACATTTAATAGCTACTCTGGGCCTCTCAGCTATTAGACATCTTCTGTGGCCAAATCCCTGATTATCTAAATGTATTCTTGAGATTCTTGATGCTTCAAGTTCACAGTATGCACTTACACAGTATAAAACATAGTGGGAAAAATTGCTAAAATATACACAGTGTATTAACAAAAGAATCAATTTATCTTAAACTACAATCTGACATTTGGGGCATTTTGTATCAACATCTATGCCTTCAGACACTGCAGATTCTTCCCTCAACTTACAATATATGCAGTGTAGATATTTTGAATACATATTCATAACAAGAATGTTCAACTAATTCCAGTACTTCGTTCAAATTCCTGACATCGATACATCTTTCATAAAAAATTATAGGTTGTACCAAGAGGACATCTGTGTTTAGAAAGCTGTCATTATGGTGCTGCAAACTTTCCAAAAAAGCTCTGAGAAGAGCAACCAGTTGTTGAGCGGACGCCAAATACCAGTGAAATATGACTGACTTTCCACATTTTGCATATTACTATGAAACAACAACAAGAGCAAAAAAAAAAATAAGGTCACATCTTCCACTTCTTTCTCATGCAAAATATTCCAGCTAAATTAAACAGCACCTTTGCCCAAGAAATAAATGCAGACTTGGGACCCTTGAAGAAGGTTCACTTTTAAAATATCATTATGATCCTGGTGGTAGGAAAGAGGCATAGCCAAAGATGAAAGACAACATTTAGCACCTATCCTGCAGTCACGATAGCAACTGTCATGATTAGCAGTACTGGATACAGCAACAGAGAATTAAGATGATATCGGTAAAATGTGTTTGAAGACATTTCAAATGTACCTATCTGTACAGTGCCTATCAGGAGCCAGTGACACACTATTATACTTTGATTGCCTGGGTATTATCAAAACTTATTTTCATCTCCATTGTTGGCGAATACATTGTTGGTCACACACTGTAGACCAAGATACAGGCAAGTTAAGCGATATCTATTACCTGGTACCATCATCAATAACTAAAGCACTCCCATGAAACTCCAGAGCTCATTTGTTGTTTTTTTTTTTATGATGAGAGTGGATATTTAATCTACTTTCCAGAATCAGAAAAGTTATGGTTGCGTTGCAGTTAAGTTTCAAGACATAAGGATAAATCTTTTTTTAGAGTACTCCCACAATATAATAAACATAAACATGCACATGGACAATAATTGTCCAATAATGGTCTGCCTTTGCAGACACAGAGGCTACAGGTCTTTTGTTTGTCTAGCATGTGGGTGCATGTTGATTATGCATTTTCCTTTAATTTTCTTTTTTAATCCAAGCCGTTACTGGTTGGATTACCTAAAACAATAGACCCTAAGGACTGGACAGAAAAATAACTGCTGCCCGTTCAAGGTACTAATGAATGATCGGAAGTTTCAAACCAGTCACTTGATGGCAATAATGACATATAGAACAACAGAAAGGTCATCACATTTTTGTTTTTTAATTTAAGGACGATGACTCATTCACATCAAATGTGCCTTCGTAATTTGGCAGTTATTCATTATTTAGGAACATGCCTAAAAATGTTAAACAATGTGCCAATAATGGCAGCTGAAAGAAAACAGATAAAGGCTTTATGGCAGTTTGCTTGCTCAAAGTATCCCACAGAATGTTACAATGATGTATTTCATTTTACTGGTAGTAATAATAATAGAGCAAGAATATAAGGCTCAGAGTATTTTAATTGAAGGAGTAGTATGTGAAATAAGGAAAAGGGAGTAAAAAGCTTGGTAAAGCAGGATAGACTTTCATTGCAAATTTGTTGTTGATACATTTTTCTACCGGTATATATTAGAAAATAACATTTGAAAAGAGTAATTATCCAGTATAAACTCTAGTTTCATTCTAAATATAGCATCAACCAATCAGAATCAGGGATGAAGATGCAAAGACGTTTGGCACCTGCCTTTAGTTCAGCATTTTGTTATTGATAGCTCAAAATGAAATGCATTTTCTAATAAAGAAAAATCATCTGTGCTTTCCAGATTCTTTTTCTTTGGCCTATTTTCAAGAAGAAAATATTCAGCAAAATACTCAATTCCAAACATACAGCACTGTTCCTATATATATTTTCTTTTCCTGGAAAATGCCACAAAACCGGAGATATATGGAAGGGTCACGTTAGGTCCGAAAGTTATTGGCTATGTAGGTGCAAAAGCACATGCTTGGCAGTTGTAACTTGGGGAGTCAAGACAGAATGGCTGTGTTGCCCAGCAGAAGGAGTCCCGTGGATCAGTTCCATGGGGCTAAAACAGGACTGGAAGGTCAGAAGCAATAACTGCTGAGGGAAGCACATAAAGTGGATTTCAGTCTCCATAGCTTTGCAGGCAGCTCTGCAGTGCCAGCAGAAAATACCTCCATGAGTGTTACCAATCATGCCCTGGTGTACAGTGACAGATTTGGCGTAATGTTGATTACGATAGCAGAGCTTGTGTCTGTCCATAACTATGCAGAGACGTGACAAGCACAGAAACCTTTGGTGGCCAAAACCAGCCAGAGGCTTCCTTAATTTCTACACCTATTGGGACTTCTCTGTGTGTTCATGCCTAGAAGGCAGTTCAGCACGGGTTAGGTTTCTTGACACGTGCCCCACTCCTTTTGAAAAAAGGCTAAACATTGCGGGGGAAAGAAGAAAAAAAAAAAAAAAAAACATCTAGTGCTGAGCAGAATTCCAACCTGTAAGAAAATTGTCTGCAAAGAAAGTGGGAAAGCAGGGGAAAAAAGTATACTCAACTTTTTTTTTTTTTTTTTTTTAAGTGAAATGCACAGACCAAACAAAATGTGAAACAGACACTTAGAAAGTGAATAAAAAGTACTTCCTACTGAGAAAGGTTTAAACTCCAGTGTAGGAATTGTTATTCCACATTCTAAGGCTGCACTTATTTGCCTGTTACAGATTTCCAGCATTCAACACCCTTAGGTCAAATTTCAAAATCTGGAATCACAGTTTAACAGCATAATTACAATTTTGAAAATGAAATATTGGAAGTTTATCCAGTATTTTCAGAAGTGCATCTGATTTAATTTTCCATAATAAAATAGGGAGATTTGCATTTTTACACTAAATTACCAGAGGTATAAGGGTAATGGAAATGTGTTTTGTTAGCTATGAGAACCATATAATATACAAACCATTGTATCATGGAGTTTTCAGTGGGGTCTTTTTTAAAGGAAATGTTTGATTCTTTTTCTGTTACTAAACCAATATTGACTTGCAAGAATACAAGCAATTCTATATTGAATTTCAAGTTGAACTTCAGAGAAATACTTTCTTAAAACATCCAAAGAAAAGAAGAAAGAATTCTACCCTGAGCTGTATAGGAAGGATAAGTACCTGTAGATGGCCCATAGATTAGCTTAGAGTAGTTTTGAGCCAAAAATAAGACAGTTTACTACTCAGTATACATCAATAAAATAAAAATCATCTTTCCTATAATGATTATTTTATTGTAGTGTTTTCATAAGACAGAAGTAGAACACATTTAAAATAAGGTGATTCAATTATAAAATGTCAAGGAGGGACTCCATCTTTCTGCCTGCTTACTATTTCTATGTAATCTCACTAAAAGAGTAAGAATCTTAATTAACATTATCACAAAGAACAGAGTCACTGATTATATACTGAATCCTAAGCAACTTGCTGTCATTATTTAGCTCATGATGAGAGATGGACAGGACAACACTGCAATAACCTTCACCCATATCCAGGAACAAGTACACTCAAAGCCATTCTTCCTATTTACCTGGGAATATGGCAATGCCGAGATACATTCCAGCATCACCTAGAATAGGAAGCCTTTTCCAGATAAGGAGGGGAAAAAACCCTAAAAATAGAGACTATTTGAACGTTTAATTCAGTCAATGTTAGAGGGAACATCAATTACATAGAAAACCTGTCAATTTAAACTGTCAATAAGAAGTGGTTTAAGGATAACAGGGTAGAATTGTCTATAAGCAGTTTAGCTCAGAGGAGTTAAATCTTGGTGAAAGACTGGTCTGGGAATCCTTCCCTGGAAGCCTCTGTTTTATAAAAACTGGGGCTTTAGTATTAATTTAGACAAATTTAAGTAATTTAAAAAACAACCATGTGTGCCAATAAGAAGGCCTGCAGAATTGTCTTCTGCAGAAATCAGGGTTAATGAGTATTCTTTTCAATGACTGAAGAACTTCCTTGAGTATTTTCACTGCACACTTTTTACATCTGCATTTTCTTGCAGGTACTTGCAGAAACTTTAAAATACTTCTTGCTAAAATTTCATATGAAATACAGACGAACGATAGAGCAAACTAGAAAGTTGAAAAGTAAGGAGACCAGAGGATCTACATGAATGTACAATTTCTATACATTCTTTAAGCTCACCACCATATACTTTATATGCTATACAATGCATATGTTGTGAGATTTTCAAGTAAAAATTATTTTAAACAAACTGGACAAATTCTGTTTCTTCTACCTCAGAAGTGCCAGACTGATACTAATTTCAAGCCAAAACCTCTCCTATTAAAAATAATAAGTTGGCACATTAAAATTTGTCCCTGGTGGTCCCAGTTGAAATGTTCCTTTTCAATGATTTCCCTGCTTTGTTGCTTTTTTCCTAGTGTTTCAGACAAAATTACAGTTTTTTTAAAATAAATTTTCTTTTGTTGTCTCAGTTATTCAGCTCTAGAATATGCAGAGATTATTAAAAAAAAAACAAAAAACAAACAAAAAACAACACAGCCATAATAACACACAATAGCAGCTGGGGCCACAGGAACACCCACAGGTCTTCCAAGCCCTGAAAGTATACCAAAAAATGGAGGAAACAGGAAAGGAAGCACAAAAAAAGGATGCAGGGAAAGAAAGAGTATGTTATTGTTGGAGATAATTATTGCTGAACGCTGTTAGTATGTTTTGTTCAGTTAGATATCACTTCCTTTTCTATCCTTCTCACCACACAGAGTAATAAAATGTCTTTTCCCAGCTTGTTTTTTTCATACCTTCCTTCATGGCATCTCTTATCCTACCTTCTTCACATTGCCTCTCCCTCAGCCCCTCAGAAACCGTGCTTTGTTTCCACAGTCTTCCTACTTAAGGCCAGGGACCCAGCTATTCTCTCCCACAAATAATTCAGTTTATTCGTCAAAACCTCATTCAGGCATGAAGGGGGCAGAAAAGCCGACAGGTGCTATGGGGAGCCACAACCCAATTTCTCTGCTCTCTGCCTAGCCAGCTGTGCCATACTGGTTTCTTAACGGGTTATTTTATTTTCAGTTAGTTGTGGAAGTGAATTAAGGACTGTATTTCTCAGTAAACTGCACATGCTATATTGAGAATAAAAGCATACAGACAGGCTATTAATCAGCAATGGATATCTCACTTTAGAGTTCAGAATCATGTCCATATATGATAAATCCTAATACACTGTTTCTCTACCAAAAAAACTGTTAATCCCTTCCAGTGCTGCTAGAGTTAGAAGCATCAAGGAAGAAACTTTGGTGGCAGCAAAGGTGCTTTTATGGTGGCTATTTTAACATATGTATTTATAAATCTGCACTTGATACATCTTCTTAAAGGATGACAGCATCTGACACAAATCATGTGTTACCTTAATGACATCACTATATAAAACGTCAGATGAGTATATCATACAGCTGAGATGGCTGACTGCACATCAGACTAACTGACTGAACTATTTGTGGTCCTAATGGGAAACAGGAACCTAGATGCTCATAAATTCACTTAAGTGACTTCCTGAAATACAGCTAAACTTCATGTTATATAAATTAAAAAAAATATTGTCTGTGATTTAAACAGTTCTATAAACTAACTTTACAAGTTAATCTTATATTCCTGTCATTTATGACTACTAATACTTACTTTTCATATAAAACACCTTATATAATTTTTCTAATGTGCAATGCCCTGATAAATCTATTCATGACTGTGCTATAGCAAAAATAATCTTAGTGTCTAATCAACCAGTTTGTTCAACTACACAAGTAACAATTTATATTGCAACAAAATTATGATTTAACAGCAAGCGTCCAGGCAAAACTCCTAAGAAACACTGCAAAGTGTTTTTACATGCCTGCATTTTAAGAGGTGTATAAAAATAATTCCTTATAATAATAACTTTTACATCTAATAAATGTATCTAAACTAGTAGACTATTAGACTATTCTAGGTTAGGAATACAGCTACAGTTGACCGTGAGAAGCTGGTATTGTATTAATTGTACAGGTGCTTTGCACTGACTGACAACATAGGAAAGATGCTTTTCATTCTAACTTGACAGCAAAAGTGATCTGTGAATTATGACCTTTCATTCCTGCCTATGGTTGTCTAATACAACTTTCTTTCCCTCTGCTTCTAAACAATTCACTCACTGATTTTCCCTATATTTATTTCCCTTTGCTTACATTGCTATCCATTGAATTTCAAGCAGAAATTCCTGGCTTTTGTCATGTTCTGCATATTTTGTATTCATGCAACAACAACTGTAATAATTTTGAAGATGTTTCTCCATTAAAATATTTCCCTGGGATTATATTTAATAAAAAGATATGTCTTATATTCATTCCTCCCACCTTGAAACATTTTTATCTTTTACATCTGAAAAGATACATATGGTATGTTTTGCCCTTTTAAAAAGTGATTAATCCAGTACCTACTCATAAAACACGTCACCGTACTAGACTGTGATCTAAATGCTTTTTAGCTAAAAATAAAAAAAAGCTTCTTAATATTTTTATGCAGTAAAATGAATTATTGAATTGCATATTATGACCATCACTTGCAAACATCATTCTTACTAAACAAATCTAGTAGTCTTAATCTTTTCTATAGTCCTGTTACAAACTGTTTAGTTACTAGGATAATTAATGTAATATAAATGACTACATCAAGGCAAAAATGTCTTGATTATATGAGAGACATAAGGAGCACAAAGATAATGACCATTGTACCGGTAAAATATGATGGCATGGAGAACCTTCCAAGTATTTCAATTACATACTACATCCAATTTTAATAATTATTTAAGTACTGATCAAGTCAAATTAGACCTTGTATTCCAAATGTCTCCTGCATCTCTTCATGAAGGAAACTTTCACAGATGAGGCTTTAGCAGTCCTTCATAAACTAAGCTTTATATTGCCATACATCAATAGGACTACACCTTTCTTATTCTTTCAAAGTCTCAAATAATATGACCAACAGAATAACATCCACCTATGGAAAATTTAGAAAGCACTGTAACATTTATTATTTTACATTGATTTAATTACAAAACGATATTTTTTTAGTTGAAAAATATTTACTGTTTAGTATGAAGTTTGCATCACAGTACGTAAACCTCTCAACTGGTCTGCAAAGGCATCTCTCTTCAATGGCTGCTTCACTTGTCAAGAAAATGAAACCTGACCCTGGGCCCTGCTGTGTCTCTCTCTTATTCAAAAACACTAAAATATTTCTTCCTTTAGGAGAGATTTATTAATGGGGAAACAATGCTGTTTCAAACTAGCATTTCCTTTCTAAGTTGCCATTTTTTTTTCCAAGTGATCTCAAGCCTTCTCAGCTGAAACTCAGCTAATAACTCTGTCCTTCATGATGATTTCAATTCTAGGTAATTGTGAATTAAAGTTCACTATAACTATTTGTGAACTAGCAGAAGCTGACCTTTTTATTAAAAGATGACTGTGATTCTCCCTAACAGATGGCCTAATGTGAAACTGGTTTATTGGGGAGCAGGTCACTCTTTGCCTTTTCTAAGGTCAATACAAAATTTTGAATTCATCTTTTCCTGAGAACTCTGAAAATAACTCAGCCCAACAGACCAGCAACAGTTGCCAGAGAGCTCAATAAAAAATGCATATGTTGTTCTTTGGAGACTCTTCCTTTTGTAGGTTATTTTCATTTCGCCAATACTGAGACATAAAAAATATGTTATATTTATACATCAGTATCAGTAAAGAATGCTGGGACATAGTCAAATCATGTAAAGTATTCACAAACAGGAGTACAAACACTTCTGAAATAAAAAGCAGGACTGGATAATCTTTTCTTCAAATCAATTGACCTGAATGGCAGAAATAATTTTCAACACTTTTAAATATTCAAAGCATATCAAACTCGGAAATTACTTAATGCCTAGCAGAACCACAATAATATACACTGGCCACCTGAAGCATGATGGGAAAAGTTTTGGCCCAGGTGCAAAAAAGCACTTAGGTCTGAAGTGAAACTTAAGTGGAACATAGGTACTAAGTCCCAGCGTGCAATTCACAGCCCCCTCTTCACCTCCTACATGTCCAAATGGCTGCAGGTACCTTAGTCTTCACTTTTTAAGTTCCTGAAGTGCAGAAATGGTGCTGGGCCTGCCAAACACCTCAGAGCTGGTCTCGTACAAAAGCTCTTTCGGGATTTGCAGACAAGACCTGCCCACACGGCAGCTCTCTGCAGGGCCAGGCAGTCTACGGGGATGCACTCATCACAGCCACAAAAACAAAGCGCAGCCCAGCATCCCAGAGAACAGCGAAGGGGTGAGGAAGTGTTGTCATCCATCTTTTCTATGACAACCTAGCGATTAGAGCTGGGGAAATGAAAGACACTGTTTCAGTGCTGTCCTCGTCCAGAAGGGATGTATACCTATGTTTAAAACACATAGGACCTGAAGAAACAGACAGAAGCCTCTGTTCCCTAAAACAGTATTTCTGTATTCTATCAAATGAATGCTTATAGCAAACCCCATTTTCTTCTTGTTGATGAAATACCCTTGGCACTTGACTGCTGCTGTTTTTTTTCTTTCTGGCACCATAAATCTTAAACACTTGACTGCATATTGGCACATCTCCACTTCAGCCAGACCTACATCCCAGTTAAGGCCTTTCCCACAGAGGTAGCAAATGTGTGATGTGCTCAGGCTGAAGAGGCTGAACCTGAGTCCTTCTCTTCCAAGCAGATACTCCAGCCAGTAGGCTAGTATAGAAAGAACAAAAGCAAAATTACTTTCTTTTATGACCAGGTTTCAAAAAGAAAATATGGAGTCAGTTATGGCTATAAAGAGGAATGGCTTCAGAAGAAGTATTAGGTTGCAAATCCCAGTCCCACAAAGGCTTCTAACTTAGGGCTGCACAGGAAAAATCATGTCAGGCTTCAGCATTTCTGTAAGCCACTCTGTGCCTGTTTAGTCCGTCAGCATGATGGCTGGTTTGGATCCTCTTCTAACACACCTAAGTCTCCCTGTTCACTGTATAAAGAGCTTAGGCCTCCAAAGACTAGACGAGAATTACATTTTGAAAGCTAAATATCTGTGCTACTCATGACAGTGCTGAGAACCACTAAGTCTACTATATCTTGTTGCTGATGGGAGCCTTAGTGACTTCCTCAGCTAGCAAGCTGCTAAATTTTCTGTTTAAGGGCTGTATGTATTATTTACTACCCATTTCGCTGGGATTTAGTTTGCTTTTAGCTGTTTTCTGATGGCTTTGAAATACGCCAAGACTAGAGTCAACTTTCTCTTCCATCCAGCAAGCAAAACCCAAACAAGACAGCAGTAGCAAACCGGAGCAGAGAGCATAATTAATGTGACATGTGCTTCCTTCCAATGCGCAGAGTTAAGGTTCGTGTTTGGGATTGCAACTCATGTCTTTAAGAAGTAATGGCACAGTGCAATACCCCTAAGAAACACTGCAGGCAATACTTTGAAAACAAATCATTCTTTTTAATTTCAAAAAGACATGGAGCATAAGGCTAAATATGATTTTGCATTTTCCTTCCCATATAGAGTATTTTAAAAAGGGTTAATTCTGGAGAACAGTGTTTTCCTGTGGAACAATGCACACTGTGCATATATTCCACTCTTATCCCTTCCCCTCCACTGATAAGTGGTGGGAAAGGGCAACTCAGAAAAAAATGTCATCCCATATCTGTCTCCCACTCAGCACACACTAACCCAATTCTCCAAAATCTCATCACAGTGTTACAGCTCATTAAATTCAGCTGAAGGATGAGAACTGAGCTGCACCACTAAATGTGCACAGTTTGTGTTTACCAGCAAGAACACTGTATGTAGTGTTGGTTACAACATACCCCGTAATACGGAAGCATTCTTGTTGGCAGCTTTGACAATTTATCTATTCATATCAAAGTGAAACAGAGGCTGCTTTAAAACTGTTGCTCCTTGTCCTAATGGGAAAAGAAGAATATTAAAAACTATCACAGTGAAATCTCTGTTGCCATCAAAAGGTCGTTGATTCAACAGACAAACAACCTAGTGTTAATGATTTAACAAAACATTTTTCACACAGATTACATGCTCATCCATCAATATATAATATTTTTCACATCAAGAAAATAAACATAATTTCCTTTTAAAATGCCTATTACAAAGAATTGTGTGCAAATCAAATGCAATGCTTAAATAATTATGCTTTTACCTAAAGAAACTAATTAAAAACACAATTAAAAAAGAAAAAAATGTTACCATTGTTTGGAAGTAGACTCATTAACAGAAGAGCTGTCCTAAAAAGAGAACAATGTTGTTGTACAATTCATTCAGCAGCCTCTTGATTTGAATAGAGCTATATGCAGGCAAACTTATAGACCTGGATTTCTTCACTCCCTTGACTCTTATTTGAGCATGTATGTGCATGAGGGAGAGAAACTAAGAGGCTGATCTTAACTTCATGGAAGTAAGTAGACCACCACATTCCTGCCAAGTAGTATATGAAATAAAATAAACATTACACATTATTTCGACTATTCTAAATTTAAGATAAATGAAACTCACACAATAACCAAAAGAGTAAAAAGCAGTTAAGACTGTTTAAACTTACTTTGAAAATGAGTTTTTCAGCTCAAGAAAAGTATGTTAAGAATATGTTGATTCTGAAATTGTCAGCATAATAAAAAAAAAGCATATGCACGTCTATTATTGTACACACAAAAACACAAAGAGAAGCTTATATCTTTCTCTAACTTAAAGCCTCAAAACAAAATATCCCTCAAATTTACTGAAAATTAAATAAAAATTATAAGTGTTTGTTAATAACATAATAACCTCACATGCAAGCTCAGTATCCTGCACTATTTCTGATACTATATTTTTTTCAAGAAATTAATTTTTTTTTATTCATCAAAATAAAAAAAATTGGTTTTTGATTTATCAAAAGATGTACAGTCATAAGTGAAAGTGATAATGGATATGTTCTTATGCAGGCTTCAAAAATACTTTGCAGATAACAAAGTCAAAATCTACAAGTTAAAATCCAGCAAAACCTATCATCATCAGACAAATTTAGCAGTCTTAGTTGCAACCATGTATGTATTTCTCCATAATTGATGATAACAACACACTTGTTTATTATGTATGAAATATAAGATTTATGCTGTATTTAACTATTCATTTTATTGCTTTTAAAACTATTCATTTTATTGCTGCTATTAAAAAATTGTGAATGTTGAAAATGTTGACTGTTAGGTGAGGTTCTTCTTTTTTGTTTTGTTTTAAATGAAGACTACTCTCGTGTAGAGTAGAGAGCTAAATATAGTCATTCTGACTCTGAACCTATGTAACATATAGGTGACTGATCCAAAAAAACGTTATATAGGTGGTATAAATTTAAAATCATTCCTTGACATACTACCTACAAGTGCAGAGAGCAACAGAATTAGGTAATTCAAAAAAGTGATTTCCATATACCAGTAGACTCTGAGAGAGTATGAGTTGAACTGTGCATGAATTTCAGTATGGAATTTAAATTGTCTCTTGGCAAGATATTAGAAATAACCCATTTTTACCTGTGATTTATTTCCCACTTCTGTAATTTGATTGTGTCTTCAGTGTGGGAGTTTTTCAGGAGGTAATTCAATTCATCTAGAAACTTTTGTCAATGTTTGGAGTAAGTTGTTACTCTTGACTTACTAGCAGGTTGGGGTAGTACCGGTCTTGCACAAGTTAACCATCTAAAATCAGAGGGCTAGACATGACTAAGCACTGCTACATTCTACTAAGCTAAGTCTGGCCATTTACATATGAAATAAAACAGAGAGGCTGATATCCAGAACAATTTCAGCATTTGCATCAATATAATTTGAACTGGAAGTATTCTTGTAGTTTTGTATATTTCTGGCTCAATGACTTGTTTCCAGGAAGAAGAACAACAACAACAAGAAAATATTTTATATTTATCTTACAGAAGCCTCCAGAAGGTCCCAGTCAGGGCTGCAGCTCTTTTGTGCTGTGCAAACACATTTTTTCCCATTCTGGATATATATAGAATGACTGGACATAAGCTCACCCATATACAATTATTTGCAGGATCAGCCACAGATGTTATGTTCCCTGCCCTAAAGAGATCAGAATAAAATTCACAGAAGTTTTGTCACTGACCTCGGAGAGATCAGAATGAAGTCAAAGAAATTCTTGTCTTACAACTATTTCAAATGCAACAGTAATACAAAGTAGCAGTTGAAACAAAATCTAAATAAAACATGATTTAAACAAATGAAAACAGCCCAGATTGCTCTGATGTTGGGGGAGTGTTCATTTTCAGCTAATTCTATAAAGTGTGAGCATTTGCCTGGGCACAGACTCCTCATGACACTGCTTCTACTAAAAAGCTCCTTCCCAACCAAGTTCTGACTTAGCTAATAGGTTTATGACACCAGTATTTAAAGATCTGCACAAGATTTATAGGCTACCACAGCGTGAACTCTTGCCAGTAAAGTCTTAATTACTTTCAGAAAAATGGGGAATGTGATGACCATGTTTATTGTTATAACCTCTTTTCTTTTGAACTAATCAAATATGGCTTAAAGGATTCAATGGGAAGACAAAATAGTCATAAAAGCTCTACAAGACAGTAATTATTGAAGGAAATATCAGAAATTTGCAGCTTTCCCAGTAGCTGAAAAAGCCTGTCCAATTTCTGGGGAAAAAAAAAACAAACCAACACCACCAAAACCAAAAAAAAACTGGCATAGACCAACATTTCTGGCATTTATAAATGTCTGCAGTGTCACCCAGAAAACAGATAACTACTGTATAGTGTATTAAGATCCTTAGTCCAGCTGGTCCATTTTTTCTAAACTTTAAAAACCATTTCCAAAAATACAAAGCATTTTTAATGGATTTCAATGGTCTCTTTCTTCTTTTACATAAAATCAGTCAGAAGAAGGATGTTTTCTTAAAAACAATCTGCTATCCAGGTCCACCCTCCCAGGCATGTCCCTTGGAGCTGTTCCCAAACTATCCCCAAAGCACTAGCGTTTCAGCAACTGGAATGACAACTTCTTTTTAATTGTTTGAGATCCTGCAGGCTTCTATCTGAGAACAAAGCGTGCACATGAAGCACATTCTATGGCCACGATTCAAGTTCTTTTGAAAATAAATGATATATTGAAACAATGCTATGTTATATAAAGCAGTCTATCTGACACTGGATGCTCAGCATTACACCAAATCGTAGCCAAGTTCATTTCCCACCCATGCAATTGGACATACTAGAAGCGCAATAAAACTTACATAAAGCAACTTTTTCATTATGTGAAACATAAAGCATTTGGTTGAAGTTTGAAGGGATTTTACCATGAAGAAGAAAAGATGAAGTCTGTTTAGCAACGGACAAATAAAAAAATGAATCGAACACAAAAGTCTATTTGATAGTTTGTAGTGATACTTTTTAATATGACAAGAACAAGGAGTATCCAGTGAAGTTCAAAAGCAATATATTTAAAGCTGACAGAAGGAAGCACTCTAACACAATATGTAATTAACCTACAGTCTCATTAACGAAACATATCATTGAGGTCAAGAGCTTAGTAGGATTCACTAAAAGTATTAGGAATTATATGCCTAATGAGGACATTCACATACACATCAGACAGGATTTCTGAGGACACAATCTACAAAGAGAAAGTTTCTTTTATGGATTGGTTATTCTTTAACTGCCTTTTCTGAAGATTTGATAATCATCTCATACCTCTGAGCTGAAATCCTGACTCAACAACATGGGTAACGGAGCCACTAACTTGAGTGGAGTAGGATGCTCATCTCTGGCACTGGCAAGGGGCAAAATCTTGGAGAAATTGCACAAATATTCTGATCTACGGCATGATGATTTAAATTCTTCTAATTAAACCAGTGAAAGCCATAACGTAAATGCATTCAGAGCACTTGAAAACTGTTTAACTATATGTAACTTTGTTAGTAAACTACAGAATTAAGCTAAAGAAATTTAAACAGTCTCTAAATGAAGTTAAGTTTGTGTATTTATAAAGACATGGTATTTCTTCCACATAACCCTTCAACAAGAACACTGAGGTACATCTCTTCTTTCATTTATCCCTTCTTAGTTCTTATATCTATCCATCTATCAGTTATTAATACTTTTCACAGGCCAAATGGCTCAGCTATAATGTAAACTTGGTGATAATTGATTTTGTAATTTAAAGCAAGGGTTTGGGCTGTTCTTTTTTTCTTTTTTCTCAGAGTTGGCATGCATTTCCCAGGCAATATAGAGAACATCACATTTATTAAATTAAGCCTTAGGCTTTCAGAATACTTTACAAAAGGTTATGTTTGTAATCTTCAGTGTTTATTTTACTATGAAACCAACACATTCAGCAATAAGTCAGATTTATTGTGAAAATAAACACATTAGGACCTTATAAATAGCTGTTAGAAAAGTTCCGTATGGTCTGCCAAAAGCCCCAAATGATTGGTTCATGAACTTTTCCTCTGTATGCTCTAATGGCTTGAAAAAATTGTTTATTTTTGACTGGTTATGAATAGATGAGGATTATATTTCATCTACACTCTCCATTAAAGAATCAGGATTTAGAAAACTTCCAAACTTTTAAGAAACTCACATTAAAAAAAATAAACTGTTGACAGCAGACATACATAATGGAATGGCAAAGTGGAGTGTTATTTTAAAGCTGCATTTACACAATGAGTTTCTCAATTTACCTGATTATATCCCCTAAAAAGCAAAAAATAAATCATTGCTCAAAGATACTGCAAGACTTAAATGGTTTATCTGAATACCAATAGCAATTGCTGCAGCATGAGTTAATGCAAAGAACTGCCTCTGCTTCATCAAGAAGGATCTTACATTGCCTTATACTTGCTGCAAATATGCTTTAACAAGCGTAGGAGTCTTTTGGTGAGAGGCTGGACACATATCTAGCTGCACATGATCCATGCCTCCTTTGGTATGCAATGCCCTCACAAATTGGCTCCCTGGGAATGACAACACTTTCCCCAGTATCAAAGAGCCAGCTCTGATTTCCAAATCATTCAGACCTTTTCAGATCTCTCCAGCACACAGTCTGCACACAGAGACCAAGATGCTACCTCCTAAAACCAAGATGGAGAATTGTTTCTCTAAAATGCAGCCATCTTTCTACAACTGCGCAGAAATATCAAAGTCCTCATCCTCAAAGTTTAAAAGAATAGCTGCAAAATCATGTTCCAGTGTTTTTGTGAGTATGAAACCAGCTGTCATGACTTTAAGAAAAAGCATATCTGGCTGGACACTGTATTAGGGAAAGGTTTCTTGGTAGTGCTAATACAGTAATAAAAGGGAAGGCCAGAAAACATTTTGATTTCATGAAAACTGGAGGCTTGGTATTAATTTTCTCATTCAACAACAGAAAAGGAAATCAGTTTCTCAATGTTTTTGGAGGAAATAGGAGACATGGAGAACAGCTGAGAGCCCAGCAGGCAGGACATGCCTTGTGACAGGGAAGGGCCACCGTTGCCCAGTGTGGAGCAAACATTTGAAACTAGCACTTCCCTGATCCTAGGCAAATGCCTTGTCAGTTTTAATTGTCAAAACTGTTCCTTTTTGCATGTATAAAATAAACACTATCTGCATTGGACTGGTCCAACAGAAAACATTGCCAACTCACTCACCTCAGGTACAGCAGTGAGTCCCAGCGATCCTCTGTAATTCCAGCCACCCCTCCCACTGAAAGCATCACCAATACATTTATACAGAAATTTTCAGTTTTGAATTAGAGAAAATACCTCTCTCCCAGTTTTGAAAACAAATGTAGGACTCTAATGTCACCTGATATCCATCAGAAATTAGACGACATTCCAACTACGGAAAAAAACATGTAGCAGAATTCCTCTTAAGTGAGCGGAATTATCTCCTCCTAAGTAAAAGGGTCTTTTTTTTGTTGTTGTTTTATTTAGTTACTTTTACATGCTACAGCAGATGTACCACATTTTGTATTAGTTTCTGCTTGAATGAATAATGGAGACATGAGCACTTGTATAAACAAGGAAAGGTATTTAATGAACATATTGTACATACTAAAGAGGCTGCTTTCTGTTGGAAGAGTGTAGAATGCATTCTTCCAAGTGCATGAAAATCCCATATTAATGATGCATGAGTTTTCTATGAACTGGGCCAGGCATAAACTGTCAACTGCATTTAAAACACTGAATCAAACCTGATAATTGCTCATTTCAACATTAAAAAAAAAAAAAAAGAAAAAATCCAAACCCCCACAGAAAACAGAAGATGTCTAAAATGATAGTATTATTTTTACATAGTTTTTCATTAGAGATCATTTGTTTGTATTTCTATTTTCAAAATTCAAGCCTGCTGGTCCCAGATGAATGTGTTCCTCTAGAACTGCAATTTGTTTCATTGTGTTTTCATTCATTTTCATTCTCTTCATGAGCAACAGTGACATTTGCAAAACCAAAAGAAAAGGACAGAGTAGTTGGAACCTCGTATTTACAGTGTATTTATAGCATTTGGCACGTTGGACACAGTTTTCTGAAAGATATTATTAGATTTGTCAGTGAGTGTCCTGCTGCTTTTTCAGGACTTTGTGGGTTCAATCGATGAAGGCAAGTGCTGAGGCTTTAAATGCCTGGCTGCAGTCAGAGCCTTGAGTGAAGCACTTTGGCTTCCTGCACAATAGGAGCACAAGAACTACCAGACAGGACAAGACTAAAAGTCCATCCAGCCAAGAGTCCTGTATCCAACTGTGGCCAGTAGTGGAAACTCATAATAAATGTTTATGTGGAACAGAGTGACGCCTCCCTCATGTGCTCTCCCAGCTTTGAGCTGGATGCACCACATGTATTTCATCATCATTTAGTCACTGAGAGGAGACAGCAGCATGCCTCAATAGAGGGATCACAGAGACAGCATGCTGACATGATGAAACAGAGCTGGCTGATGCAATGGGAGGTTGCTGTGACTTTTCCCGTGGTTACTGGGAGGTCAGAAGTATGGCAGCAAGCACAGTAGGTGAGAGCTACATTGTCCCACCGGAACAATCATCAGCATTTCAGACCTCCTGCACGCGTGAAGCTGTGCAAAGGACTTCTCCAGTTCTTGAGCACTGCGTTCATAGATAAGGGAGGCTGTACCAGTTTTGAAGGCATTTTTTGCAACCTACTGGCATGGGCAACCAAAAAGAGTGACATAAATTTGGCTCAGTAGTTTGAGACTAGCAAGTCAAACAGCGGGTGTTATGTTGACAGATATTTGGGTGACAATGACTTGTGGACTTCAATCATAGTAAAAGGTGAGGAAATACTAGAATTCACAGCTGGCACTCCCAAACTGCCAAAGTCTGCTCCCACAAAGTGCAAATACTTCAGTTAATCAGAAATAATATCACTCATCATCACACAAACTTCCCTTCACACTGGACTGTGGGGAAGGCAACTCCTCATTCACAGCCTTTACTGCACAGCTTTTCTCAAAGGAAAGATGGTGACAGTGATGCTCTCTCCCTTCTAGTTTAGGAAACTCACACCTATATCCAATGCATAAGATCTCAATTGTCATCAACCTTCCAAATATCCTCCTCAACCAGATATTTGGTACCCTCCTTATGGACTTTCTTAATCCCTGACACTTTAGAATTAAACAACTTTAGAATTAAACACTTTTTTCCACTTTAGAATTAAAATTAGAATTAAAATTAGAATTAAACAACTCTTCATCAAATTAAAAAAATAAAGTAGTCACAACTGTATTGGTGATGCATTCAACAGCCTTTCCTGACTTGCACACAACCAAACTGAAGTCTTCAGGTTATAAAATTGCCTCTGTCATGCAAAAGAGTACCTCTAAAACCAGACAAAACTCTCAGAGATAACTCAGCAATATTTCATTGCTTTTTTTTTTTTTTAGAAAAATATGTGACAAACACATTTAGCTCACAGCAGATTCTCCACCAATTGGCTGAACAACTCCGTATTTCATTAGTACAGCTCCGTATTTCATTTTAAGTCTTCAAAGGAAGTTGTTACAGAATTTGTAATTTGTAAATTTTTTTGTAATCTGTAAATTTTTTTTTGTAATCTGCCAAGATTTCATTGCAGACAGTTGAAACTTCAACATTAAACCTAGGTCTAATCTGCTGGTTAATAAAAAATGAAAAAGCAAGCAAAAAGTTGCTAGATGGATATCCCCAAACCATATGCATACCCTAATAAGAAAGCACCATCAAATATATTAGAATATACCACAGAAACTTCCATTGAATCTAAATGAAACTATAAAAATGGAAAAGAAATAACAATTGTTTAGAATTGTAAATACTTTCTTAAGATGAGAAACAATTAACTAGCGGCTTTAGCAAACAGCTCAGGAAGGTGATAATTTACCTTACCCATCAGATAAGACACTACTGAAAATATTTCATGAATGTTCTCAACTAAGTTGCATATTTATGTAAGATAAAACACAAGTGAAAATACAAGTCTTTAGACACAGTAGCTATAAATACGAGATGTGGCTGACATTACTCAGCTATATAAACTATTAAAATATGGGTTTCAATCCCCTTTTTTTTTTCTTCTCCCCCCCAAAGAGTCTGTTTATATTTGTCTGTTCAAATAAATCTCACAAAACCAAAACGCTCCTGTATCTCACTTCTAGGAGACAGACAAGTTGGTAGGACAGAAAAGTCTTTGAATTAACATCTTGGGTTTGATGCTTGTATATAACAAACTTGCACATGGTTTGGGGAAACTTACCCTTACCTAACAGAACACATGGGGAGAGCAACCAGGGACCCCAGTACAGCAAAGCTCCCTTCATTATTTCTCTTGCACAGGACTTCTCTTTCTGTTTCTTCCCAATCCCATTGTTCATTATTTTTGCACAGAGACTTGTGCATCTACTTTAAAATCCATAAATATGATGTATTTAAACAGCAGCCCTGTAACAGTTATTACTGTGACCTAGAAACAGAAGCAAAGGCTGCATTGCAGTAATTAAAGGGCAGCAAATGATCGTTGCTTAATTCAGATGTTTTATTGGAAAGAGTATGCTTCAGCACCTCAGTCATGCAGCAGCAATGCCTAGGAAACAAACTGCTAGAGGCCAATTAATTAAACAGTTACGAAGGGACATGACCTTTTATTTTCCAAGTATTTGTAATTATTTTTTAAAAAGACTGAATAATAATCTAATTATATACAAATATATAGAAAATATGATCAATTGTACATATTTTATCATAAGAGAAGAGCAGCAGGAACACTCTAAATTTTATATTGCTGTCTTTCATAGCCAATTATGGGCTCTCAGCTGAGAATGATAGACCATCATCATTAACTGAATCCAATTTCACATTGATAAAATTGATCCTATTAAAATAGACCTACTGGCACAAAAGGCAACTTTCATTGTTTCTTTCCAATCAGCCATTGGGGAAAGGAGGCTTAATCTATTTCTACTTTAATCAATAAGCTCTTTAAATGGCATCTACTGTGTACCTCACCAGTGCTGACCTCTGAAGAACCATTCTGCAGTTTTAATCACCTGGAGACCAAAAGAAAGCCAGTAATTTTCTTTACCCCACAGAGCTCTACGCCTTTTCTCTGCACCATCCACTTAGCCCTCACCACCATCAGCATTAACCAGATATAAGTGAAATTGTTTATACGCCTCAAAGTTTTGCATAAATAGTGCAAGTAGTAGGCCTGTTCTGGTCAAACGTACCAGTAACATCAAAACAGATTTTAAACTTCAACTAGTTAGGAGAGACTAAAGGCTAAATATTGATTGACAAGAAACTATTAAATCAAAATGTTTTCATTGCCAACTTCTCGTCCGTATGAGCTCAGCAATCTTAAGTCATGTACTTATAAACAGTAATTCTGCTGTGTCCAAAACCTTCTCAAGCTGCAGAAATGTATCAGGACCAGAAAGTGGTTTACTCAGCTGCTCCCTTTAGTGGCTCTGCCTAGGGAAGCGCAGTTTAAGGCTTGGACTTCTTTTCTAGAACATTACGTGATCATGCAGTACATCTGACTCATCTCAAATGAGCAACAGTTAAACTGAACTCTACACCCCACATCACTTTCAAGAACCAACTCCCTGAAACAAAAGTCTACACTATCAAACAAATAGAACAGTGTTATATATGGACAACTTCTCAATTTTACTTAATTTTAAAGAACCGACCAGGCTATTCTACAATGTAAAACTGAAAATTTACATAGCAAGCTTGACATACGTCTATTGAATAGTTAGTGGTTGTTTTCACAGTAAAACTACTAAAATACCAAAAGTATTCAAGGTATTGTGGTTCCAGGCATTTTTGCAGGCTTGCATAAAAGAGAGGGTTACACCCTGCAGACCTCTGAAATTTGTACAGATGTTCTTACTTCTTTCTATTTAATCAAGGCATGCCTATTACTTAGAAGAAAAGATAATTTGAGAGAAAGTATTTTCATGCCTTAATCACATTAGCTGAGTTCCAAATGAATTGCTACCTTTAGGCATTACTTTTAGTCACAGACAACAGAGTTGCTTGGCTTTTCTTTCTTTCTTTTTTTAACATGATCCAATCACATGTATCAAAATATTAATTCATTAATAAAATTCATAAATAATAAAAAATAAAATATAAGGCACTGATGCAAAATAATTTTTATAAATACATTTAAATCAGTACAAAATTAAATACAAAAGTTTTAATAGGCAATAAAGAGCAGGTATATGGAACATCTAATGTAATGTCTACTATTAGGGTAGTCAGGCAGTGGAACAGGCTTCCCAGGGAAGTGGTTGAGTCTCCATCCCTGGAGGTATTTAAAAGAAGGGTAGACGTGGTGCTCGAGGACATGGTTTAGTGGTGGACTTGGCAGTGATAGGTTAACGGTTGGACTCGATGATCTTAAGGGTCTTTTCCAACCTTAATGATTCTATGATTGTCACAGACATTGTGACACAGATATATCACCCTATTCACATGTATTTACAAAAGTTATTGCTATTTTCTAACTCCATGGTGTTTCTCCACTTTTACGTGGACATAAGAATCTTCTGTATTAGTGTACATTTTAATAGTGGAATGATTTTTATATGCCATTTTCTCATTAAAAAGTCTCTATCATTTTAGACAGTAGAAAGATAGTATTTCTTTGGCCCTCTGAACACTGACACAGTGCACAGAGTTAACTGACACATTTAGGATTCTACTATAACTCTTAATCAAAATAAAACACTGGTAAAGGCTTCTCCATTAACTCCTGTTCAGCTGTGGCTGAACATGGCTTAGACAAAGCCCAGACATCTGTGGCGTTCAGTGCAGGCAGCAACACTGCCCTTCATCTTGACCTTTTTTATCTCTGCTGTATTTACAGAAGGAAAAAAATTCAAATACAATTAATTTTTTAGTTTAGAAAAACTAAAAGCAAATTTTAAATCATAAGTCTAGAATGTGTGGTATGGACGAAAATCTGTGGTGGCGAAAAAACAAATATTTAGTCAAGTTTTTAAAAAGCAGCAAATACAAAGCATGTTACATAAAGTGCCAGAGTGTGTACTTCTTCGTGTTATCTGAAACCCAACGTGCTGAAGGTTATTAAAGCCAAGACACAGAAAACAACAATCTCATTTGGAAGACTGCATATAGGGAAAGTAGCAGCTGCCATTCAGTTTGTCTGAAAATGTGCAGGCATAACATCATTATGAAAAATTAAATGAGTTAAATCCAAATTTCAAAAAGAGGAGTGGGCTGGAAGTGAAGAAAGAGTTTTCTAAGTAGAAGAAGGTTTAGGAGGAGAAGGTAAATAAGCATTACCCAGGTAGCACCAGGTTGTCAACTGTGAATGAGTTAAATCAGTGAGATGCAAAAAGTCTGAACCACAGTCAAAAGATGAAAATTCAATAGCCTGAAATATTCTATATTGCCATGCAGCATAAGGAATTTATATCTGTCACTACCAGGAAATAGGATACAAAGTTGACATCAGGTGATGAAGGTCAGGAAACACAAATCAGTCTAATAGCACTTTTGTCATATTTTCCGTATTACATACTATCAAGAATTATTTCCCACAGTTTTTCTTCTTTAACATTCCATGTATACACAATTTCCTGCCCCAAAATCTAAAATTTTCCTTGACACAATAGAAAACATGGCATCTACAACACCTCAATAAGATTAGTGTTAGTGAATGGCAAAAACATAAAATGTTTCAAACTCTTCAAGCTATTGTAAATAGAGTATAGCTCCAGAATAAATTTATAACTCTGTTATAGGTTCAATGATAGCTGCCCTGAATGCACATACATGAGGTGCATTGCCATATTGAGTACCATATTTAAAGTCTGCTTCTACAAAATTTATGTCTCACTGACTACTCAGGGAATACAAATGGTTGTTAAAAATTGCATAAAGATGATAGAGAAGAGGAAAACAGAAGGCAAAGAAGAAACACACCAATTCTTTTACCCTGACAGTGCCACTACCCAGAATATGCATTTGTCCAAAATTTTCAGACATCTGAGAGTGCACATAACAGATCTGATGCTTCAGGGACACACTGAACCCAGCAGTATTTGGCTTGCACAGAGGTCAGCACATGCCTGGAAACTCAACCCCTTGGATTTACTGCATGTACACAGGTCAAAAACAAAGCACATGCCTATCTAGTTCATGGATCCATATTTTTGCCTGAGGTTTTCCAGCAAAAAATACAGAGCTATGCAATGTGGCTGTAGTAGTGCATCTTTCCCATATTGCTCACTGAGGCTTTGGTCACTTCTAAAGTTTCCCATACAGCTGTCCAACCTCCAGTTATGACATCTGTGGCAATGGTATTTGACATAACAATGAATGTAACCATACTAACTACAGTAAAACTATACTATAAATCTAAAAATACACTACAAATCAACCTTCATAAAACAAAATACTGACTGAATTTTACATATTGGAAAAAAAAGCCACAAATCTCTTCTTACAGTTTTTTATGTTGACATTGATTTAACTTGTAAAAGCAATAATGACCATAAAACAGGATGTATAAACTCTTGCATTGTCTTCCCCTACTGCATCTTTTACAGTTTTAAAAGACTAATTTTATATAAATACAATTATTTTTTTTAAAGCAATCTTGTTAACTGGTCTCAAGAGCATGTTCCAGCACAAGGTTTTTAAGGGAGTAGTTAACTATGCATCTCCACTCCTTTACTACTGTGCATGCACGCACACCACACAGAGAAAACTGTCCACAGTCCTGTTCCTTAACTAGTAATCTACTTGCTCTTCTCCCCTTTGGGTGAGCTAAGAAAAAAATAGAGTTAAACCATCATGAATATTCAAGACTAACTATGATCTTGCATTAATCAGCTGAAATACTTATATAGGAAACTCCTGTATTTTTAAACTTTCAGTCTTAAATTGTGTGTCAGCTCACAGACCATAAAATCTGCAAAATTATATACAAATTTTTGGAAAACACCAGGAATTCCATCCCATATGAAAAACAGACAGGCAAAATGTGAAATATTTTAAAAATAAATTCAAGCTTGGTCTCAGTAGGAGATTTCCTGGGCAAACATTCATTAGAACTGAAAGACTTGCTATCAAGCAACACCATCTCTAAGAAAAGATGAGCTTGAACAGGTTCCCACATCCCATCCCCTTTCCTGTAAATATCCATCTGACCACTATGGGTCATCAAATTCAGTACAGTCTCTAATCCAGGGCAAAGGGGACTGCAGAGTTTATGTGACAGGAAAGTTTGATTAATAAGTGAGATAACATGTAGTTAATACAGAGAAATTCCATTCCATCTAGAAGTCTTTGCTACTCAGATGTCTTTGCAATGTCCTTCCCAGGACGCTGGTTTTCAGAAAGACTGAGGAGCCTACGTGCAGTGCTGTACTCATCTCTATGTGTATTTACCTTGCTGTCACTCACCTCAAAATTTATTATCTCTGAATCACATTTCTGAGTGCTCCCAGGTCCAGCAGAGATCCAGCACACATTTTGAGCTCCAGCTTTGTGCCACACGAAACTGTGCTGCTGCTTCTGAATTCATAGCTGTCAAAGCCTTATAGCTACATACCTACACTGCTCTGCTCGAACTAACACATATTGCAGAAATAATCTGCAATGCAGATTATCTACTCATGAATAAACAAATGCTGTTCATATTTAAAGAGAGAAGCATTTTCAGGGATAAGCAAAATATTCGACAGCAGTCCCAAAGAAGGAAATGGAGCTTAATTGACAAAAATCTCATGCAAATAGTTAAAATGGAAAGGCTAAAAGACAGAAACAAGTATTTTCTCATTTCCTTAAACATTCATAGTACTCATTTGAGGTAGTACTTTCTGGAAACCCAGGAAGCAGAATATATCTTTTATGTTAAAAGCAACACTTTCCATTATACATAAGACCCCAGTCCAGTGAACAGGGTGATTGCTACACTGTCACACTGTTTCATTAGAGTAGTGGGGAACCTACCTTAAAGCGATGTGTGGTGCCCAATTTTCTATGCAGGCTTTTGAAAAACACTAATCATTTTCCCTGAAATGACATTTGTTTCTTAGAGACGGTTTTAGCAAGGGATGGACATACATCAACATAGAAAAAGAGTTATTTCTTTAGGGAATAGAAGGTGGGGGTTTCCCCCTCCCCCAATAACAAGGCAACATGACAGATTTAATAAACTGAGGAAAAGAGCATAAAATTCAACCTGTTTTCCCGTATAAAATACTATTAATGATATATTAACTTATATAACCAAGACCATGTCAATAAACTTTCCAATTATGTGTTTGAAGTATTCTTTCAGATTGACGTCATTAATACCAATGAAAATTAATGGGAATTCCACAATGTTCTTTAGCACATCAACAGACAAACATTCCCCAAGGGAATTATTAAGGAGTACATATATTTAGCAGTAATACAAAAGAAAATGGTTAGAAAAAAACTGGCACTTCAGCAGTCCTTATTAATACTAGAAGTTCACTTCCTCCATTTTTCTTTAAAGGTCTTGCAGAAGAAAGGCGAAGGAAAACTTTTTATTTGTTAACATGGCAACTATAAATCTGACATGGAATACATGATTCTAGGGAAGCTGGCTATAACCAAAATGTAATCAGCACAAGAACAGGTGATATACAGTGCTTCAGTGAATAATGCTTTCCTGTGGTTTGAGTACGACTGGAGTGGAAGAATCTTCAGCAACTTCAACTAAAACTTGAATATGCGTTATATTCATCACCCTGTTAACAACGACAGGGAAACAGGCACACACTTGTTGAGGTCCGAGGTTCTGCCTAGAGACTTCTTCCTTCTTTCTTTTTTCTTATTTAGGAAAGATTCTGTTTTCCATTACTTCCAAATTAAATTTGACCAATAAAACAACAAAATACTGGGCAAAAGATCCTGCAGTGCAAAATCTATCCAAAGTGGTAACTTCAACAATATATGAAGTAATACTAGCAGATTTTCCCCATTTTCCAACTGTAAGACCTTTCTTTTTTTTGTAATCAGTCACTTCTCCCCTGGGACTTCAATAAGACGGTGAGTGAACTGAGGGGTACGAGAGGGTGGCTGGGAGCACAAAGAAGGTACTCACACACTTTTCCACACTCTGTGTTCCCATGTGCTTCTCCAGCTACATTCTTTTGCGAGTCTGTATATATAGCTAGCTAGGACTAATTTAAAATTTCTCACTTAGACAATGCATTCTTGCCCAAGTGGTACACAGCTGCTTCAGTCATTCAGAATATTTTGCACGAGGTTGGTTTTGCTTACAAGTGGACATCTTCCCTGATGTCTGCTATAAATTAGCCTATGAGTGCAGTTAAAAGGAATTTTATTGCATTATGTTTGGTGAGTTTCCTTGTGAGAAAATGCTCAACAAAAAAAAGAAAAATTAGCCCAACAATAACACCATTTTGAGTTTATGTATTTCTGGGAATTGTATTTGCAAACTTAATAACGAACAGCAGTCTTTGTCAATGGAAATCTTGCTTCTGTTGGCAAACCAGGGAAAGGGAAATGGTAGGCAGGTGTATTTTATCTATAAAACCATAGCCTCATAGATATCTATAGACATTGTTATATATATATTGCATTATATATATTACATGATATATTATTTACATAATGCATTCTATTAATAATATTATGTATATTACTGTAATATACATGTAACTGAAAGCTGCAGCCAGGCGTTCTTAGTGTTCATATAACCAAAATAAACTTTTAAAAACATATTTGCTTGCAATGTTTTGAACAGTTAAACAGCTGCTTGAATGGGAAAACATGTAACTTCCTGCTACAGTGGTGCTTTTTAATTCACAAATTCCTGATTTTACTTCCTTGAATTCAGAGCACCACAACTACACTTAAAAAAAAAAAAAATCCAGAGCTAATTAGTTTTTAAGATGGGATCTTATTTTAAATTTCCACCTTATAAAACTGCATTGTAATATGAAATATACAGAGATGAGAAACTATTTAGGACAGCTAACTGTCCAAATACCTTTTTGCAAAGACAACAACAGAAGTGCTCAATATCATACCAATTAATACCAACATAGCTGCGTGGCTCATAACTAACAACAAAAAATCAGATTTAAAGCCACCCACTGAGCTGAAAATATTCAGAATTACAACTGTAGCATGCTATAACGAAGGATTTCACAAGCTTTATATCCTTATTGCAGACAGCTCGTACATTTAACATTTGATGATGTGAGAAAAACAGAACACACTGTCTGTGCAAAAACCTTCTGTCTAGCATAGCAACACAAATAAATATTTCATTGAAAAACCCTCAAACCTTTAAGTGAAGCTACTTTTATTACTTATACAGTATCGGCTTTATTTTCTGGGTGGCCAAGTATGCACTAGGCAAATGAAAATGAAGAAGTTTTACAAAAAAAGAAACTTTCTCATTCCTTTCTGTTGGACTACTTGGAATACTAAGCCTTCCCTGAAATTCTGGGTTATATTTCAGTATCTTGTAAAACACTGCATACAACCTGGCACAACACACACCCAAGAAGGTTTGTCACACACCAAACTCTTTGGCATTTCAAAACATTTAAAAGGCAACCTACTGACATATGACAAATTTCCACGGACAGCAGCAGCTGCATGGCCTGGTACTGTTGCCACTATTAACCTCAGTTACAATATGATGGCTGAATTAAGTTGTCTGCCAGCAGTTCCAGCTGGCAGAATACATTACTATGTGGTGTCATGCTGTTTAGCTATGGTCAGTATTGTGACATGCTGAGCTCCATGTGTTTATCCGCTTTTTACAGATAAAGCTTAAATCCTGGAACTTCATGCAAAGTACTAATTTCTTTAAGTCATAGCCAATCCAAGCCTTATCAGTTCTAGTTTTATATAAATTTCAGCAAAACAAACTTATAAACAAATTAAATTCTCTCATCTCTGCACACTGTGGTACCATATATGACAAGACTTGGGAAAAGGATGGTCCAAAGATGCAGCTAAATGCCACCTTGGGGGCAAATAACGTTTCATATCTTTATATTTGTTCAGCCTGGAGAATATGTCTATATTGTTCAGCCTGGAGAAGGGAAGGCTCCGAGAAGACCTTATTGCAGCCTTTCAATACTTAAAGGGGGCTCATAAGAAAGATGAGGACAGACTTTTTAGTAGGGCCTGTAGCGATAGGGCAAGGGGTAATGGTTTTAAACTGAAAGAGGGTAGATTTAGATTGGACATAAGAAAGAAATTTTTTATGGTAAGGGTGGTGAAACACTGGAACAGGTTGCTCAGAGAGGTAGTAGATGCCTCATCCCTGGACGCATTCAAGGTCAGGTTGGACAGGGCTCTGAGCAACCTGATCTAGTTGAAGATGTCCCTGCTTACTGCAGGGGGGTTGGACTAGATGACCTTTAAAGGTCCCTTCCAACCCAAACTATTCTATGATTCTATATTTCCTGGCTTTCAGATTGCTGCAAGAGCTGAAGTAGTCCCTGGAAGATGAGTACAAACTCAGGGTAATCTCCTGCAAGCTATTTTTGGATGACACCTAATCTTGATTCCACAAAGATGCACAATCCCATGCCACCTCCAGCTTCCATATGTCCCGGATTCTAAGTAAGTATTATTCGAAGACACATTTGCAGGATACTTAAAAAGAATATAATTTGATCAGAGACCAGCATATATGTAAAGTAACAAAGGTTGTTGCTAATGCCCACTCTTTTAAAGCAAAGGTGCCCAATTTCTTGTCCACAGGCACAAGCAATCCTCCCCTAGCGTCCTGTTTTCTGAGGTGGGTACCTGCAGGTGGGTCAGACTGCAGACCTCCTCATCCCATAGTCACAATAAAAAAAAACTAACCTGCTTCCCTTTTATCATTTAATAGATATCTGCTCTAACAGCAATGGAAGAACTCTAAAACAGTGTGTTCATAAGCTGTATTGCTCTGAATATTATATTTTTTTCTAACACACTAAGTCTGAAACTGTATACAGCTATGACTTCAAACAGATTACAGAATCCGATTTTAAGAATAGTGATAGAGGAGCAATTCCATTGTCATGGCTCATTTTGAGATGCTGGGAACACTTCACAGTGGTATTTTGACAAACAACTTGTTATTTGGGAAACAACTATTTCTGGTCCTCTCCTGAGGTAAAAATAAGCTTAAGGGGTTTTTTTACATTTCATTGTATTATATATCCATCTTCACAAACACTATTATGTTTATTACTGTGGAGCTTTATTTAGGACAAAAAACCCGCAAACTAAAAAATGTTTCTTGTTCCATTTCAAAGTGTATTAATTTCTCTATTCAGTTTCCTTTCCTTAAAAATAGAAACATATTTTAATGTTAATGAATTCCTGAAATGTAGACAATGAAGCAAGGACAACCTTCCTGAGCAAAGCAAATTAATAAAAAGGCTGGAATTTTATACAGTCCTATGGTGGTTGATTGCATTCACTATGTAGTTAGCTCCAGAAACAAGAAAGATAACCCTTTCCTCAATATTATACTAAACTCACACATTTAGTAGGTTTTGAGATTTTTCCTGCAAGATTAGCTTTTTATTTGTACACTATTTGTAATGGCATTGACCTTTATTATTTCCAGCACTGAATCCGAACAAGGAGGCTGTTACCCGTGGTCCCATGCGGAGTCAACAGGAAGCATCCTTGTCTCTGCCATTTCGCTGACCTCTCAGGATGTGACCAGATTCGCTACTTTTTCCTGCTCTGAGACTGGGCACACTTTTTTCCCCTCCTTAATTACAGCAGCAACTATAATGAAACATTATAACATTACTAACTAGCTCCACCACAACACAGTGCCTGATCACTTCTAAAAGGTTACCTTCTCTGCAGTTACAATAATTCTCTTTGAGCTGCTCCTCAACCCATATCAAAAGCTCAGAGAATAATCAAGAAACAAACTCTTTATATGCTTTTCTGAGATCAAAATGAGTTTTAAATGGAGTTTTGGTTTTGTTATGTGGGGCTTTTTTGGAGGGAAGGGGGTGATGTCTTTCAACTAACGTGAATGAGAGTCTTTCCCGAGCAAGCAAAATGTGTAAGGAATGCAGAACGGAGCCCTTGAGGTATTTGGGGGATGGTGAGGGAAACAAAATTAAAATTGACTGAGGTGCCTCTGTTAAAACCATCTACTTTGTACGCACATGAACATTTCCTCATTAAAGATTCATAAGGACTTTATAGTTTTAATGCACATGTGGCCAGTGTTACAGTTCAATAGCCAGAACTCTTAAAAAGAAAAGGAGGAAGAAAAAAAAAAAAAGAGAGAAGATACTTTACTGTTTTTTAACTGATTCTCTTTTCATGGGAGATAGAAACTTCCTTTTTTAAACACCAAAGCACATTTGCTGCAAAAGCCTGCCATTCTAAGAAAGGTTTGAACAGATGAAAAACAAACCGGTATTTCGGTTGTAATTCATATTCACAACAACTGCCCATTTCCTACTTCTGAATTTCTGCATTTTCTTGCCCCAACAAAGGATGAAATCATGCCCCTTACTCACAAACCTTTTCTGCAATCACCAAGCTGTTGGTGAGGAGCACCTTGAATGGCTCCTTAGCTGAAAAGGATAGTAAGGCAAAAAGTTAGAAAAGGATTAGGGAAGGGAAAGAGCCCAACCTATACCCCAGTTGAATGTTTGAACACAGAAGGCTCAGCACAGGATTTCTGTAGGTCAGCCTAGGATAATTCTGACTTCAGCAGGATCCACCTGCTGTTTAAGAATGCACTGATTTTTTGCTTTATGACCATTTTTTTCTGGTGCAGGTTATACTCCAGTTCTACCACAGTCTGTTGAATTTCAAAGGTGGAGACATCTCTTTAAGGGCAGGCATAACGGGGATGTGTCTCACAAGCTGGGTAATGTTGATGTCTCCCATCCTGTTACTTTATTTTTGCTGGAAAGGTGAAGAGCTTTCAGCTGCTCTTTTCCTTGTCATTTTCTTCCATGGTCCAAATGACCCATTTGTCTTCTCAGGGCTTCCTTTATTTTTCTCTTTGCCAAAAAGCTATCAGCAACTGGTAGAAAGCACTGACTTTAGACAGAAGACAGGCAGGCATCAGCAAGCCCTCAGCAATCTACCCAAGCTTGTATCGGGGACTGAGGGAGGACTGAGTTACATGTTATTAGACCCCTGGCATAGTTTTGCAAAGGAAAAGTTTTGCAATGAAGCAAAAAGAACTGTGTAAGGATTGCTCTGCAGAGGGATTACAGCTTTTAACTTGATTTTTTTCCCCCCAAGACACTCCTAAACCATTTTTTCCAATGCAACACGGACCATCCTCTCTTTGGCCAGATCCCCCCTTCAGTGCCCCGAAAAACGTATCAGAATTGTATTATTTTTAAGCAATGTGAATTACTTCCTCCTCCTCCTCTGCTGCACAGAGCGTGTGACTCCCTCTGCAGTATTCACCACTCATTCTAGGGATGACGAACACAAAACAAATGTCTAAACGCAGGTTTCCAGCAGTGGCCCGGGCCAGGCCTAGCCTGCCTGCTCAAGTAACGCCACATGCCTGTGGTTTGAGCAGATTCAGAGCAGTGAATTTTTCTCCTTTTTCAGCAGCTCTTTGGTACCCTCCCTTCTCACTATCAGCATCCCATCACTCAGTCACAGGTGTCCTGTATTTACGTCTTCCCAAGCTGTCTCCACTGTAGTACTAACCTAATTTTCCAACCTTGCTCTTTCCATCTTGATTTTTATTTAATCTCATACTCCATTTCTCCTGCTCCTATTTTTATCTTCTCTTTTACCCTTTCAACTAATCTTTTTAAAAGCAGAGGACCTAGTCAGAGTGCTTTAAGTCTTAATAACAATATTACTATCTATGAAGATCACCTTCACCTCCAGTTCGGTTGAGCACGCGTGGTTCCTTGATATTGGTTAATGTGCTATTTGGCTTAGTGCTGTGACACTTCAGTGCAGATGAGAAGCACAAAAGGTATTGCTCTGCGCTACATCCAGGACACTTAAATCCCTGATAAAATAGGCAGCCTTCCTATACACTAATTCCCAATTCTGTCTAGCCTCTTGTTCTAATAAATCCAGTGCTAATGTCCCTATATTAGTAAAATATTTAGTGTTCTCTGTTTGACTTTCATTCCCCAGAATTATTTGGCAAGAAAAGTCTCCATATCCCAAGATAATTGTCTCACTATTGGCTTCAGGAAGACAGAATATTTTTGTAGTGAATGACCACATCTCTACCATGTCAGGCTTTGTTAGAGATTAATAATGGGTACTACTATTCTGCCTACAAATTTTCATGCTCATGATATCTAACAGCTACATTAAGAGTGACAGATTAGACCATATACTTACAATAAATGTCAGTCACAAAAGCATGCAACTTAGCTGGTAGCAGCAACAAATTTCTGGGAAGACAGGCAAAATGTAAATTTGATCAATGTAAGTTTGTTCAATTACACTGCTCGAACTTTGACTCAGTATAAGCTTACTTTGTTATATATTCCTGTAATTATAGCTTGATTTATTATTAAGTATTCCATAGGATTATACAAAATCTATTCATATGCTTATGCCCACATCTAACATGGGCAAAGACAATCAAGTTGACAACTATACTGAACGATACTATAGCAGTAAGAGCAATTCCCATTATGACACCCAGATTTCAGGAAAAAAGAAGATATTTGATACGTCTCAGTATCAAGTATTTGATACATCACCATGAGGAAAATTTTCAGGTTTCTTATGATGACATTCTATAGCCTACAGCCATAGCGACCCTTAAAACTTTATTTCTTAAAAATCTTTTAACAAGTAAAATCAACATGAAAAGACAGATAAATCTATAGTACAATTGTAATTTTTTTATCATCTTATGCTTAGTATTTCTTAAGTCATTGTGCTAAGATCAGAGGCACTGCTGTCATCATCTAGTCTGACTTGCTTATAACAAAATACTTTAACAATTGATTCTTATATGGCTAAGCTCAAATAGAGAGCTGAACCTAATTCAGAACTCTGAAACTGAAGCTTTTTTAATACCACAAGACCAAACTCTGACATATGATAATCTTTTCTTTTGCTTTTCTTTAGGGTTTTTTCCATCATTTGTATAATTTTTTTTTTTTTTTTTTTTTTTTTTTGCCTGATTGGCTAAGTTCAAAGGTTTACTGCATTTGGAAAATTTACCTTTTTTTTTAAGTGACAATATGATATTAGCTTTTCAGGTGAGAAATTTCTTTGTTTGATTAAATGTTATGTATTGACTTCATTGCACAACTTCTGATATTCATTTATAAGCACATTAAACCACTGATATTATAATTCCATCATCATGTACAATGACTTGGTATTCAGAATTCTCATACTCCAGTTCCCAATTAATGAAGCTACAGTTTTTTCCATCAATACATTTCATTCACATACACTATTGTTAATTACAGTCCAGAGCCCTGTACATATCTTTGAACTCCTTTCCCTTATTTTCTTTATGCACATAAATCCAGCAAGTTACTGTAAGAATGACTTTTACTGGGAATTTCCACAGTGTTTATATATGATACACACACACATAAAATATAACAAGTGAATGCTGTTAGATCATTGATTTCATTGTTTAATATAAATCTTTGCACAAATGTAATGTATATTGTTTAAAAGCTTGCATCTCAGCCAAATGAAAACAGATCATTATTGAACTGTGCAAGACCACATCTGAAAAACAGGGACAAATCTCTGCCAGATTTCAAGTCTGAATATTTCAAGTCTGAACATAAAAGTGTTGAGGGAGGAGAGGGGAGTGGATAAAAATCTCAATTTTGCATAATTTCTTTAAATCCTGGCCAAAACACTACTCCATTTGCCCTCAGAAAGAACCCAGCTGGTTTTTAATGAATCTCTGTAAGAAGTTAACCCCTGGCTTAATCTAAAATGAACCAAACAACAACCAAAAGATCTGATGAAATTATTCGCACTGGAGATTAAAAATACAGAATTAGAACAAATCTGTACTAAGCTTTCAGAAGAGACTTTTGTATAGGGAAAAAGATCTCAAAATTAAAGTTTTAACCTTTAAAATGTTTTCTTGGCATTTTGGAAGATTTTTAAAGGGAAGTTTTGTACAAACAATCTCTATAATTTTACATTTACCTAAAGGATCACAAGACTACTTTTAATGAGAGTATCTATTACATTCTAGGAAAATACTGTATACAGTTCTACTGAACAGTTATAAAAATAGTGCATAAAACATATTTAGAAAGAGTTCTATGGTACAGTAAATTAGATGTTTTTTCTCAAAAAAGTAATTTATGACCATATTCATCATGCAACCAAGCAAACCAAGAATGGATACACAAACTTATGACTGTTCAGAGTATATAAAAAACCAAAGCAATCCCAAAGTACAGGACATGTGCAGAAACTGGACTGTTGAGCACTATTCTAAGCAAAAATCATGCAGATCAAATGATTCCTGATGTATTTGTTGCTAATGAAAATTGTGTTATATTAAGAATAGACTGACCTCCAGCATCACTTCAGAGAGAGAGGTTTGTTTAGGTTAAGATAAAGGATACTTCATTGGCTCTGGTAATAGCCAATTAATTTTGAGATGACAATCGCCAATTAGCTGTCAAAAAAATCTTCTGATAAAGGTTACCTGCCAATAATAATCAAAAGAATCTGGAAACAGGAAGCACAAATCATCAAGTGGTGGTGTATGTACGTCTACAGGTATTTTCCTTACCCGAACTGTAACCTTCCTCCGCAAGGTGTGGTAAGCTCTGATCACTTCCATTGCCTCCATCTCCGAGAGAAGAGGAGGAGGGAGCACAGAGGGGTCAGAGGATAATGACCTGCAGCAGTGCCTCAGATTGTGTTTCTTTGCATTGTTCCCTTAAGTCTTTTCTCTGATGTTGTTAGGAATGAAGCAAATAAGAAGAAAAACAACCACCTTCAATTTAATTCTATAAAGTCAGGTAGGATAAAACTAAATGGGTACACTTAGGCAAATATAATAGTAATAAAAAGAACACTTAGTAATCCCTTGTTTTCAGCAATACAATAAAATGAAATAAATATATGATTTGGAAAATACAAGCAAATAAGCCAGAAAACAAAGCTTACACATTCCCAAATGTAACATATAGAAAATGCACAGAAGAGCTGATGTGCAAAAGGAGAAATAAATGCCGGTAAAGAACAAAAAAATTGCTTTGACTTTTAGCATTCTGGGACGTAGATAGCTTGCTGGGTAATTGGCTGATTGACCGTTCTGCTAACTTTCTGGGTGAGTGGTGGAGCAGGCAGGCTGCCTTCCTTCAGGCTCACCGCTGGCAAATTGGCACTGATATTATAAATACATGCACATGCATTCTTTTTTAATTTCTTTGAATCCATGCTCATTCTGTCTCACACAGGAGCTTGAAGCTTCAATGGGAAATGAAAGGTAATTGCATTTAGAACAAATATTGCCAAACTGGCAGTATTGTTCTGATCTATCAGTTCATACTTAACTAACCTGAATTTATCCTAGCAACTGATGTAAACCGTACGCTCCTGTGTAGCTCTAAGTTAGAAATTCATGATGATTTGTGCTATTCTTAATGTCAGAACATCGACTTATGAGCTAGAGGTAATACTACCAAAAGAATATCGCATGTAAAAGGATTATTCTCAAGTCAAGATCAATACAAGTTTCCCAGCTCTGCTACTATCTCAATATTGAAACAAGAAAAGGTACCATTTCTAGTTTTAGTTCAGCCTGTGGATTGAACTAGGAAAGTCAGCAGCAGCTGCTCTCACAGACTACTCTTTTTACATTAGCCCATCACTGAAGTTTGACAGTAAAACCTGTAAGACAGTATAAAAGGTTCTTTCAGTCATTCTGCAAGACTGACAATACTTTGCGTGATCCTGTCTGCTTTTTGCTGGCTCAGCACACTTCATTAGGGTTTGTTTTCATATATCCCATATATCATCTTTTAAATATTGTTGAACTACACAATGACTTAAATACGTCACCAGAAAAGCTTTGGTTTCAGAAAATTTTCTTCATTTAATGGAAGTCTGACTATGGATCACAAGAAGTATACATGCTGTTTACCCTTCCCAGCCATTTTTTAAGTTTTGTGTAAACCCAGTTAATGAAAACAGTATCCACATCTGCTTTCATATGTGACTAACTTACCAGGAAAATTGGGCAATCAATGGGACTTCTTCATAGTGTGCCACCAGTGACTTCAATAGTGTACACTAAAGCAACAGATTTACAACCTCTGAAACATGCGAGCATTAAAATAAATAAAAAGCCCACAGCTAATGCTCTACAGTTCATTAAAAATGCTAGAGTTTTAGTCCGTTGAACCTCAACCTCACTAAGACACATCAAGTATTTAAAGAAATGAATTTGCCAGGTTCATTTAGCAAAAGAAAGTGTGGTGTACCACGTGTTAGCATGTTACACAAGTTGAAGCAACAGCAGCAACAATGACATGCCTATACTGGCTTTTGCATACGTTGGCATGAGCCCAGAGTCCTGAAGAGTTCATGGTCTGGTTGCTGGCATATGCTCAACTTCATGTGTCCAGCACAAATCCTTCATAAATTATGATTCTATATTTTTTGTAGATATCAACCAGAGTTTCACTTCCCAGCCTGCACCTATCTTTTTTCCTAAAATGCTTGCTAATGAAATGACAGCTCAGCAGCATGCCAGCTATGTTTTCTGAAGAAACATGGGCTGTTCCTGTGAAAAAGAGTGGAGCGTTAGGGAATAGCGCCTCCATAACGTGGAGGTGTGGAAAGCCACAAGGGCTACTGAGAGGCATTAGGTGGGCTGAAGAAATGAAACTTTGCTTAGCTCACTTATGTGAGAATTAAACCCTAATTCTTTTATTAAGGAATCACAACATTAAAATGCTTTACTGGATTTGTGGGGGAAACGGGCTAAAAGTAAGTAGGAATATAAGACTTCATGCACCCTTATAGAACTGTTTAAATAATTATACAGGTATAGAATACTACATATAAAAATGAAGTACATGTCTTGGTAGGTTATTTCAACACAATAAGAATAAGCAGACAGAACAATGTAAGAACACAAATACAATGACAAAGGACAGATTTTTTTTTTTTTTTTTTTTTTAATGACGGTCTAGGAATCACATGCCTAGGAAATGAATATTTCACCTAAAAACAGAGAGCTTTGGGGAATTTTCAAAGGGGAGAGACCTGAAACGAGGAAACAAAACTTTAGGACATCCATCCATTAGCACAGCAACTCAACACAGAGGTGGGAAGACCAGGAATTTCCTTATGTCAGTATGAATGAAAGAAGAAAGTCTGCATAAAGACCATTTCCAACACGTGTTATTGCTAACCCCTTCCAAACACTTAGGTGCCTTCCCATGTTCCACGTGTCCTCCACACCTCTGCTAATATTTATGATTTTATGAAACCATTTTTCTACTTTTGTTAAATGTTTTTCCTTTCATTGTCACTCTTTAACATAAGTTAGGACAAGGCAAGTAGAAAAGTAGGAAATGCCTGAACAAAGGAGAAATTATGTCAGAGCTATTAGGTAAGCTGAATTTTCTCCTCTTATGGTAAGACAGAATCTGAATACATGAGTAGATAGGTATATGAAACTAGGGAGCAGCTGCTGCGCAATAATAGGGTCTATAGGAAAAAAATAAGTAAAATGTCATGTTTTGCTTCTGAAGAAAAAGCATTTAATTTGATTTACACAAATAAACTACAAAGCCGTCATCACAGACCACTACTCATACACCTGAATGCAAGGAAATTGGGAGAAAAGGCCTGTAACAAAAGGTATGTATTTTGCTCTCTATCTCTGTGCAGATGACAGTTTGAATTAAGAAGAAAAAAAAAAAAAGATCAATTTAGTGAATTCTCAGTTCTAGAGGAGGCAAAAAGAAAAGAACCTCCTAGCAATGTTAGCACTCAACCTGAAAACAGGGACAACAGAAATAAAAGTAAGAGGAAACATAGGAATCAATTCAATGTCATCAGCAGGAAGCTTTAAAGTTTCACTGGGCTTCTCTCAGTGACAAGTCGGTCAGCACTGGCTGGTTACACAAGACCGGAGAAAGCAGCTTTATACAGACTTCCTAAGCCCTAAAATCCCTGTGAATTTCCCAAGGATATTTATTGCATGTAGATGCTCCAGAGGGATCTTCCTTGTATTCAGCTGTATGAGAGTTTTACAACATGAACATCACTTCTGAATGTTAAACTAAGCTGAAATTGTACTTTTCTGAGTATTCAGTAAACTGCATTCAAGTCAATTTTTTAGGCTATATAAAAAAAAAAAAAAAAAAAAAAAAAGAGTACATTGTCATTACATCCAAAATAAATCTTTGCAGATAATAATCTTGCTTTTAGATACATTTCAGGCTTTGTGCCCATAATTTTTTATTTTAAGGATATATACATTTCACGGTTATTTTCATGATGTCACTAAGAGATTATCATATTTTTGGCTTGCTTAGACAAGGAAAGTGAGTATTACACCATTGTTTATAAATGGTGAACCCTACAAAGAGAAAGGAATTATTTTAAGTTAAAGGATAACAGTACTATAAAATCATATGGATAAAAATAGGCTATGAATACATTTAGATCACAGATTAGAAAAAGTAGAAATTAAAAAAAAAAGTTTAGCTATTACAGAAATAAAGATTTGGAGCCACCTTCCAATTGTTTGTTCAAAATGCAGTTTGAAACTCTTACAGAAGGGGTTTTATGCCTGGATAGGGCTTACTAGAGTTAGAAATTGCAGCTTGTGACATGAATTTTTGCATATCCAGACTTGAATCCTCTCAGGGCATCTGCAAGGACCAGCAAAATTTTTTTGTTTCTTGCTCGATGCAGAACACGGCTTCAGGAACTTCCCCTGCTCCTCCCTTTTCACTAAAAAAGGATAAGAGGGAACGTTGGATAGTTCACGCTGGCAACCTGAACTGGTCCAGTACTGAAAATTTTTCAGGTGTCTGTGTTGGTATACCTTGCTGGCATACTCACGGTTAAAGTAACTGTCAGATTTGGACTGATAAAGATTTATGGGTTACAGTGGCAAAGACACGTAAAAAGAAAAAGTAAAAAAACTCCTGTGACACACTACAATTTCTTCTCCTGTGACACATTATAATTTTTAGGGACATTATTTTGAACTGAAGTTTCAGTGTTCTTAATGGAGTGCTGGAAAGCAATTAATGGAGTGGCCAGTTTATGGTGTACATGATGAGAGGGAAAGTTGAACAAATTTTCTTTTTATCCCTGGAAACTCAGCCTGGCTGCAACCCATCCTGGTCTTACATTCCTAAATATTTTTGTAAGTTCACATAACTCTGTACAGTAGGAAAGCTTAATACACTACTCAAACTTCACTCAAATGGGAGAATTGTCCCTTGTGAGGCACTTGCACTTCTCAGAAATACCTAAAAGCATTTAATGGTACAAAGGGGAAAAAAAGCTATCAAATTCTCAACTTAGCTGCTGACACAGTACAGAAAACACTGTTTTGTTCTGAACACAATGTACTTTAAACTCCCATTTCAGCTGAAAAGCATGTCTTTAAGGTCTTTAAGAAAGTATTAACTTACTTTGCATTAAGAAACAAATGTGAATATTGAACATAAAAAAAATGGAAAGAACACTTGGTGAAAATAACAAATGCACCATGTGTCTGGGGAATGTACACTAGCTGTAAAAATTTCTTTCACTGGCCGTTAATTATAGCATCATAGAAAAAGTGTTACAGTTATGGTTGAGAGGGTATGCTTTTTAATAAGTTTGGTTTTTTTCAGGTACCTACAACTACAATATTTTTTCCTGATTTAGCATCTTTCATATTTTTTCATAGACAGAAATGAATTGATTTTAAGAATTTCAAGCTGCCCCTTTGGCAGTTTTCTGGGTTATAAAGGCATGATAAAAACATTTTATTTATGCTTCAACAAGTTTCTTGCCTCATGCTAACTCAAGTGGCTTATTTTTAACTCAAACTGCTTATTCTTACAAGATGAAGCTCACTATCATTGCATAGAACAATTTTATTTTATTCTTTCAAGTTCACAAGCAAATAAAAATACACATTTTTATTCCAGCACAATGTTTCTCTCTGTATTCTCCTCAGCAAAACACTTTCTAAAGTAGAGCATAGAGGAATTTTGTAATTCTTTTTTTCCCAGAATATGTGCATAGCTCAGACTATACAAACATCCTCTATAGCTCTCCCAGTCACTTTCCATTTCAAGAACGAGGCAATTTGTGTTAACACAAGACAGCTTATCATGTGCTAAGTCTGCATGCAATTTTCTCGTGAGAACAACCATTTTGTACCTACTTGACACACGCAGCACTATACTACACCCAACTAATCAATTCTGTCTATATTAAGAAGTGGGGAGAAAAACTGCCCACAGCTGTTATATTACATCAGCTTTCCTAACTACTTCAGACAACTCATTTTGGGGAGTTGTTTTTTTTAAACTAAATTGGCATAAAACATAGCCCTTCTTTCTATTTCTTTTCAAGTACTTTTTTTTTTTTTTTTTTTTTTTTTATTTTGCCTTCTCAGAGATTATTGGTGAAGTACAAGTGTCAGAGAACAAGCTATGCTTTCTGCAGACATCCCCAGAAGTTTTGAGGGCAACAAGCTCCCAGGGTCATTGGATACTCTCAGAGGATTCATGGACTAGCATGATAGGAATTAGTAATAGCATGTTTTCATCAGAGACCTCACAGGCTAGTCTATAGACCTGAACTGATGGAAGAGAACAACTTACATATAATTTTTTTTTCTTTTAAGTAAGCAGATGAGAAATGTCTGTGAATTGATATCAAGTCAGAGATAGAGACACAAAGAAAGGTATCAGTAGGCCCCAGAAAACTCTCTGTGAGGGAAGGATGGAGTTTGGAGCTTTTCTTCTGATACTGACTTTTACCTGAGCACACCATGACATTGAGGAGATGTTCTTATTCAGCACTCGAGGTCTTTCACATTTTATGTCCAGATACTACCAGATGAGGCATCAAACTGTGGTCTTCTTAACCGTAAACATGCTAAAGTCTACACTGCATATGAATACAAGAAATATTATAATATTTTTTGGAGTTTGAAAATATTATTCCATCAATAGCCTACAGCTGAGGAATCAAAACCACAAAATACTGAACACAAGGACTCTGCTATCAACTTACCTCGCAGTTCACTTCACAAGATTAGCTCAGTTATTGATCAAATGACCCTAATTTTTATCAGCTTGGCTTCCCAGCATGCTGCTCTGTGACTTCATACAAACTGCCTTTAAACCACATTTCTGTTTTTTCCTACTTCTCCAACCAATCTGTCATTTCTTTTTAGAAGAGGTATATAGCTTGCATCAATCCTAAGTGGTATAGTTCAGCTGTATTATTCCAAAATATTCTATTTTGTGAATACAAAACAGTTGAAGTGAAATACTGACATCTACAACAAAGATGTTCCCAAAACTGTTGTGTTCCCACAAAATGTTTTTATTTTGTCATGCTAGCATTTCCAACACAAATCTGTTTTGTCGGGGAAAAAATGCGAATAGTTACACTATTCTATACTATAGAAAGTATAGCAATGCAACCCGGCAAACCACTGACGTCATAAATATCATTACTGTACCATATACATACCAGCAGCTGAAAACTTCGTGCCTAAGCTGAAACCATAGTTTCACACCAGAACTGGAGGAATGCAATCCCAGCAGCACATTCAGAATGGCATAAACACCCATCATGCCAATAAGCAGCGCCTGCAAGGGAATGCAGTGCTGGCAAGTCTTACGTCTCATTATGAAGCATGGAATTAAGAGCAAAGACGTGGCCTATTAGCCCATGTTGTTTCTATCAGAGGGGAAAAAACACCACAATAACCAGAGAAATGAATGTGGCAGTTTAGGAGACAAACAAAAAACAGGCTTAAGGTAGAAAGAAAAAGATGGGAAACACACTTGGTTCTGGAGCCTTGCACTAAAACTATGGGATTGATTTTACTAACCTATTTTTCAGAGTTAAGTACTGCTATTTTTAAACAGCACTAATATCCAAAAGGAAACATCCTCTCCTTTTAGAGTTACTGGGGGTTTTGTGCACTGTGGTGTAGCAGCTCTACCCAAGTAGACATACAGGGTATTTTTCTGTTGTTCAAAAAAATGCACATACTCAACTTTTGCAGTACTAAATGAGTAACTTATTGTTAGTCATAGGATGTAATCAAGAGATCCATAAAGGACCACAGAATTAAAATTAAAGGTAATTTTTAATTAAGTTTGCCTAGTTTTACTAGTGACATTGATCCTGCCTCTGTTTCTCCTTCTCTGGTTTCTCAAAGTTTCTATGCAACAATTGCAAATTAGATATCCTCTTTCTGTGCAATTCATTAAAATACTGCCTGCAGCCAAAGAATATCTACTTTGAAACACATTTCACCCTGCACTCCTTTACTTCTACATGAGGACCAACAGTGGTTTTTTCCAAGTCCAGTTTTCTGGTCCATGATGTTTTCAAAGGACGCTTCAGGTCTGCTGTTGCCCCTTGCTGCTTATGTAACCAGGCAGGTATTTTCATCAAGCTACAGTAGTCAGGGCATCCACGGATCTCTCTCATTTTATACTTACAACACTGAACCCAGAAAATACACGTGTATATTGGTTGTGATGATAGTACCAGGAGAAGGGGAGTAGCAATTCTGCAGACTCAAATTCCTAGGGCTGGGTCAGGATTTGGTTCATTACATTAACTCTTGCTCAGCATATTTCTAATTTAATATTGTTCACAGAACAAAAATAATACTTTCAATAGGACAGCTACAGCTGACTTCCATCCATTAAAAAAAAAAAGAAAATTAAAATACACATTTTTACAAGTAAACCTATTTGCTAGCAGGATTCTATCAATTTTTAATGACGGTATGTTAATACAAGTGTTTTATATATGGATCCATCTTATTTGTATTTTTCCTGTGATACTTGATTACACCAGATTATATTACTGGAAGAATAGACCAAATTTATGTGTGGACTAAAACTGAGCCTAAAAAGCCTATCAAGACAACAACAAGAGGATGACCTCAGCCACATCCCCTGCAACCCTGCTAGCAATTGCCACAGTCCTCTCAGGTATGTGCCAGCATTGCCTTGGTCTTGTCACTAAGACAGCCTAGTCACCAAAGATGACAGGTTGAGAGTCGTCGCCATCCCTGTCTAACACCCATGCATACTCTGTGCTGTTCAGCCCACACCATGCTCAGATTGGTTCCATGGGATTTCCTGAGAGTTACTTCAGTTGTTGTAGTCAAAGCTAAAAATTTTCCTGATACAAGACCATTTTCTGCTGCCTTTTCACTGCTTACAAAAAAGTGAGGTTTATATTTATTACTAAACTTAGCTAACAACTGAATTTTTGACACATGGAGCTGCACAAAATACATCAACTGAGCATCAGTATCCTCTATCTGCACTGATGTATTTGTGTCCATTAAGACTGCTTCCCAGTCAGGCTAAAAGGAATACATCAAAAATAAATAAATGACTGAATCTATATAAAGTAGAAGTGTAAAATAATTGGTATTACATAATCATGGTTGTACTTTTTCTTACAATGTCTTTTCTCTCAAGATGCATTGAGATCCTCCAGTATTACTAGATTCGGAGATACTACGTAAGCAATACTGTTTTGCAGATGAAGAACACAGAGAGGTAGAGAGAGAGATCGAGTGATGTGACAATACTTGAATTAAAACTTATGGCAAAATTTAAAAGAAGAGAGTCCCTGATTTCTAAACATTTTTCTCACATAAAAGCCACTTCTTTCAAAAGACTCTTGTTTGACATCTGTATATAACTATTATATTACCTGACTGTTACGCATTTGCTACAGCATGCATAAAATACCCTATTTACACAAATACCTTTATGATTAAGAAGGATTAATTACCTTTAAGTAAAAGACATAATAGCTAAAAAGCTGTATTTTTAATTGAATGCAATGCCTAAAGTGTAGCATCTTCCAGGATCAGATGATGACAAAAGAAATCTGTCAATAAATACTGTCAAGCAATAACTTTGTCCAACTTAAACAGTCAGTTAGAAATTTATCCACTATGAATAAGGTAATTTTAGCTAAGTCAGGTGATCGGGGAAACTTCTCATTACAACATTACATTTTACTTTTAATAAATAAATAAATAAAATTGTATTTTTGCATGATTTACAAGATATAATTCAAATGTTTTAAATGTTAATGAGGAATCCATATTTGATGCTAAAAAAATATCTTCAAAAGTGAGGAACTGAAGATATTATGGTGCTACAAGGATCATTTTTTTATCTCCTTTCAGTCTGATATCAGACTCATACCAAGCTCACCAATCCATGCCATTAAAATTGTAAGGTATTAAAGCGATTTTATAGAAATGGGATTTTATGGAACTAAATTGATTTTATGGGAAAAATACTTTTTTCTGATATGCATTTAATTATTTAGCAATAATTCTTTTAAGTGTTACAAACTTCATTGACAGATACATCAAGTTAGATATTTGAAGAACACATTCATTTAAGTGGACGTCTCTATATTCTCTCTGTATCAGAATAAATGTGACATTGGCGTTATTGAGTAACATGACCAAAATTATCATAATGGCAGAGGACCAAGCACCAAAGGGAGGCAAAATCCCAGAGCATCTAGGCTGTTACTGCCACAAAGGAAGACTGATGGCAGCAGATGTGGAAGGAGCCCCAGGATGGGTAAGGAATCGGGTCCTAATCCAGGAATATGGTGCAAACCCAGACAAAAATATCTTTCAGTGGCTGACCATGGCATTCACGAACAATGAAAAGATGAGATGGCTAAGCAGCTGTGTGTATTAAGCTCTGAAAAATACAGTCCAATTTACTAGCTTATCAGTCATTTTCTTGGTAGAAATTGGTTCTCTCCATGCTTCAGGATGAGCCTTAAAAAACATTAATTTCACAAAAAGCTATCCTAATTTTAAGTGATAAATAATTATTATCCAGGTAAATATTTTCTTCCCTCTTTCTGATCTGTCTGCTGCTTGACACATGTTCATAGCTTTTTTCCCCTTCCTCTATTGGTAAAGATCTTTATTTCCTGAGTATCTCCAACCCTTCAAATCTGTTATTTACAATAGAATCATAGAATAGTTTGGGTTGGAAGGGACCTTTAAAGGTTGTCTAGTCCAACCCCCCCTGCAATTGGCAGGGGGGTCTTCAACTAGATCACGTGGCTCAGAGCCCTTGAATGTTTCCAGGGATGGGGCATCTACCACCTCTCTGAGCAACCTGTTCCAGTATTTCACCACCCTCATTGCAAAAAATTTCTTCCTTATATCTAGTCTAAATCTACCTTCTTTTAGTTTAAAACCATTACCCCTTGTCCTGTTGCTACAGGCCCTACTAAAAAGTCTGTCCCCCTCTTTCTTATAAGCCCTCTTTAAGCATTGAAAGCCCGCAATAAGGTCTCCCCGCAGCCTTCTCTTCTCCAGGCTGAACAACCCCAACTCTCACAGCCTTTCCGCATAGCAGAGGTGTTCCATCTCTCTGATCATTTTTGTAGCCCTCTTCTGGACCTGCTCCAACAGGTCCATGTCCTTCCTGTGCTGAGGACTTCAGAGCTGGACACAGTACTCCAGGTGGGGTCTCACCAGGGTGGAGTAGAGGAGGAAAATCACCTCCCTCAACCTGCTGGGCACACTTCTTTTGATGCAGACCAAGATACGGCTTTCTGGGCTGCGAGCGCACATTGCCAGCTCATGTCCAGCTTTTCGTCCACCAGTACCTCCAAGTCCTTCTCCTCAAGGGCTGCTCTCAATCCCTTCATCCCTCCACCTGTATTGATACCAGGGTTGCCCCAGCCCAGGTGCAGGACCTTGCACTTGGCCTTGTTGAACCTCATGAGGTTCACAAGGGCCCACTTCTCGAGATTGTCCAGGTCCCTCTGGATGGCATCCCATCCCTCAGGCATGTCAACCGCACCAAACTTGCTGAGGGTGCACTCAATCCCACTGTCTATGTCATTGATGAAGACATTAAACAGATGTCTCTGTTTAGACAATAGATGTCTCTCTGGCAGAACAGTTACTTTACCTTCAGTAATTTCTGCATTTTCAGAGCTTTCCTTTTTGAGCTCAATGTTTATAATTGCCTTAGTAATGAATATATTGCAGGCAAGCATACTTAACATCAAATAAAAAACTTCCAGATATATCAGCTGCTTCTAGAAGTGACAAAGGGAACTATCTGGCTTCATGAAAACACTAACATCATTGTAATTAGAAACACAATCTCTTAATCTGACACTGAAACCAAAAGGGTAACTCAAAGTTCAATGAGCACCAAGAGGAATATGAATTGTTTTCAGTCTAGTTTAGAGTATGTGCACGAAGTACAGATAGTCTCGCTCCAGGAGAAAAATCATTCCCCATGGCTATTCCCATCCTTCCTCACCTACTGGAATATGCTCAACCACTTCAAATAGTAATGCAGCATAATGAGGTTTTTTGTAAACAATTACAACAAGCCAACACAATAAGAAATTTAACATGAAAAATTGCTTATATTTTCCCAGGACTCCTAGACATATTACTAGACAAGGAAAAATAACAGTCGGAGCATTTGTATTTTTGTTCTTTGAGACTATTTAAGGTGAAATTAAACAAAAAACCTCATTTGTTATTATTATCAACTAGATCTACAGAATTTACTAAATCCATGTGGGACTTGAAATACAAGAAAAAGTGGCAAGAAAACTTTAGATGTTTGAAAGAAACTTGTACTGATTTTCCTTCCTCCATATTTCTCCAAATAAAAAAATAGATAAAACTGAACAGTTTCAATCATGCCATGACTACTTACACAACAGACAGCTCTAAGAAACAGAATTTAATATTGCCCTTTCCCTAAGTAACATCACAGCATTTCTCTAAACATGGCTTTGCGGCATTTGAGATGAATTAATGTGGTCATTTGAGGTCTCCAAGATTATTAATCTATTTTCTGTTAAAAGTACTTGCATGAAGTTAGGGGCACACACCTTAGTTGCAAGATCTTCAGAAAAAAAAAAAAAAAAGAAGAAAAAGTCATACAATTGCAGTCTGAAATATTATTAGTTTATAATAACTAGTATTTTTCTGTTTTTAAAACAATCAAAAAAAGAACAAGTAATTCTAAATTCTAAATTCTAAATTTAATTTATGAAGTTTCTAACTTTAAAGATGTCATGTTGAAAATAAAATTAACAATTTCTTTAAGCATATGGCTGTCCAATCCTTCACAGTGCCTAGGAAGAACATCTCTGTTTCATCGTGTGTGTGTGCGCACACACACATTTCCAAAGTATAGGCAGGAAAAGCAATGAAGTGGCCAGTAATTTAAAGAACATAAATTGCATGTTTAAAGAAGCACATCAGTATATCAAAATGTAAAACCTTTCTATTTTACCCTTTCATCACTTGAGTTTTGCTAAAGAACATCTGAATACCATATTTTTATACCAGCTCTTTAACAACATGTTTTTTCTCTATGGTCTAATTTGTTTTGCTTGCCTTTTCTGCCCTTTCATTCCCTCAAGTTAATGTGTTATTACTTCAATTGCACAGCACAATATATAGTTGCAGAATGTCATACTGAAATCTACTGAAAGTAGGTTTTATGCAATCTTATCTAATAATAACTGAGGACAACATGTGACTGCATAGCACTGCCACACAGTTGGTAACTTTACGATACAGCAACACTTAATAAAAGTACACACAATCTAAGTGAGACCTGGTTGAGTAAGACTGATCTATACAGCTAAAAAAGTAAAACAAAAAATAAATTCAATGCTAAATTCTTACAAATACTTCAGTATTATTTTTCTTTGTCTAGAAACATGTCTAGGAATATTGGGAAAATATAACAGCAAGTTTCTGTAAAACAGTCACTATTGAAGTATTAGTGCCTGGCATGCTTTTCTTCTGGGTCAACTGTGAAAAATATGTGTAATCGTGCTTAGTGATCTTTCATCCTGATTTCCCAAGGAAACACTGCTTATGCGATCATGGTGTGTTTGTGTATGTTTCTTTATTTTTACTTGCTGATTCCCTCCAAATAGCTTCTGAATCTGTTAAAGAGTTTCAGCCACAAAGGAGCAGCAGTCTCAGAAGTAATTATGCTCCTACAAACTTCATGAAAAAGTACATTTGGTTATGAAACAGAGAGAGAGAGAGAGAGAGAGAGAGAGAGAGAGCGCTCATACACCCACTTCAAAAAAATGCGCAAATACCAGATCAGCTCCATTAAGCACGAGGAAGCCCGTAGCGGAGGAGCCACCATGACAGATTGCCCCCAGCTAGAGGTAATATGGGGACTTAGTGCGGGACAGGGGCTATCCAGGCAACGGGACGCAGTAGTTGTTGTGGAGCGTAAGAAAGAGAGTAGTGTGGATAATAGCTCAGATACATACTCTTTCGTGCCAGCTGACATCAGGATGAGTGAATAAGATTTAGTTTCCTACTCTAGATCTTGACTTTGGGTCCAGCACAGCTGGTCCAGCCACCTCAGTCCTTGTCCCCAGAAGCATAATGTGAACTATGGCATTTTTCAGAAGAGAGATTTAGAGGCCAAATATTCTCAAGCATAAAAAGACTTTCCACAACTGTTACTAATAATATTACTTTGCCACACACTGTTCAGAGACTGCAATGTCTTCGGAGTAGGGTCCATACCATATACTGCTTATGATTCCTTGGGTAATAGCAATGGTTAACCCCACTGCCCAGAAGTTAAGAATAAATAAATAAATAAATAAATAATAGTAACTAAAAAGATCAAACTGTAAGCCACAGATTTTCCTATTTAATACATTGTTCTAATTTATGGAATAATTATACCATCAAATTATACAGGCTCTTAATTTTTCAGTTGTTCAGGCCCTCAAAATCACTATTTTAACTAAATTAGAGCTTCCGGATTGCTGAAACTTACTTGAAAGGACTATCTCACTGCTTCATGACTTTGAAAACCCACTTTGCCTTTCTTTTATGGTACCCAGAGCATATGAGAAACTTATTTAAATGTCTGCAATAATGGATGCTGTCCTGCTCAGATCAATGCATCTCCCAAGAACATAAGACACTGACTACGCACAGAGAAGGCATTGGAACTGAAACCATTGCAAGCTGTCAAGTCTTTGCCCCAAGCTTCAAATCTAAACTGAACTCTCAGCCTCCTGAATATGAAGCAATCTCTACAGGGTGTATCACAGAAATGGGTTGAAGGTGCTCACTCTCATCTGTAGAATTTATGGTCTGCAGATCTCTTCCAATTAAACTCCATAAAGCTCTTCGTATTTTAACAGTTTCATTACCACACTTGCTTCAAAAAAGTTTATTTAGCTTCTTACCTACACTTCTCATTTTCATCCAAATCAAGGGAGTAGTCAAGGCCAATACAACTGAACACCGTACAAAACTAAGTTTACAGAAAGTTTTTATTTTCACATGGTATTTAAGGAATGATATTCACTTCTTAATGCCTCTTGTTAGTACTACAAAGTAAGCCCAGCAGCACAGAGGTGCATCATGATCCAGATGCAATAACACATTCGTGAGTCAACCTTTCCAAACCAGCACAAGGCAGTAATTCTTAGTTTCAGAAAATTCAAACTAAGTGCAGAGAGTACAGATCACTCATGAGTCACTGTTTGCACACATACAAAATACAGAAAAGGGACCTTTTGTGAGATGGTGTTTATCAAAGCACTTTTACATTCTGCCCAGTAAAAATACTAATATTTCATAAATGTATTTTGATCACTATCACTTATATAGTTTTTATTACAGACATTATTAAATGTTTCATTTTTAATATTAATAAAGTATTAGTAAATATGGGATTATCTGTCTATTACTAAAAGGGAAATAACTGTATCCCCAAACATGTTTTTTTCCTGGCTGGCTGGTTCTATCCCCTGAAAACCTAATATGAGATTTCCTTTTACAGCAGTAACAAAATTTAAGACAATCTGAAATAGAAACCTTGTAATATTCATGCTATGGTTGAAAAAAATGCAATTTTCTGAGAAGTCTGCAGGAACAAATACAAACCAGGTCCAACTATATTTTGAAAAAATTGCATGTCATGCACAATATGAGAGTTCTACAATAGTTCTAGCTTTAGAGAAATCGATTCTGTCTTACTCTTAGAATAGACAGTTAAGGGACAAACAACTTATGTTTCTTGGTTTGCTTGATTAAAGTTGCATAAAATGAGGAGTCCTAGTTTGAGACAACTGCTCAGTGAGGTCTCTCACTTGTGTAATACACTGTTGAGAAATCACCAGAACTTGGGAGGACTGACACTTCTGTAATCCAATTCCTGTTGTGACATGCATTGAAAAACAAAATAATAAGGGGAAAGTTGTCACTAGCTTATTGGAGTAGGGCTTCAAACCATTCTCTGGTTTGAAGGATAGGAGAGAGCCAGAATATGCAAGTCACTCAGTTCCACCTGAAATTTTACTTCCCCTCTAAAGTTTTCAAGTTTGACATTGAATGATTTCATTTTCCACATAAGCTAGCACTCTTCTGGCTCATGATCTCATGGTAACCACAAAAGAATTACAGACAGGCATGATTCTTGTCTCCATGGCATTCATATTACTAAATTTTTTGTTCTGCTGGACCACAAGGAGTGCAAAGCCAAATTAAATGAGTAATCCTTAACTCCAGTACACCCGCGTTTCTAACCACCTGATCTTCTAAACTTAACGTTATCTTAAAGGAAGCTGGGTTTTCCTGCTACTGTACTTCATAAGATTCTCTACCTCCCCTTTCAGGCAAGGAAGAAAAATTCGTTTTGGTCTGTTTTGATGAGCCATGAACATCAACAGCAGTTGCTGTCATAGTTCTCCATTTTAAGCATCTGAAGTACTGCTCTGAACTGGCTTGTGTGGAAAAGGAAAAGCTGGGGAAACCTTTGTCCAAGGGTTAGGACCCCTAATCCAGATGTAGTTCACTCACATGCACTGCTTCCACCTCTTAGTAGACTATTCCAGCTGTTCTCACCCCGCCAGCTGACACTGGACCTTTGCAGATATTGATAAGTATATGGAGCCAGAGGACAAGAGACAGAGCATCCGAATCTCATGGGAATGTCATCACCTGAATTCTAGTCTTTGCTTCAAGGACCACTTATGGATTTTGTACTAACGTCATGGCCAAATAGCACCATATACAGAGGAGATAACGCTCACTGATTTTATCTGTAATGTTGTGAAAAATCAATACAATAAAATTAAGAAGGTTTAGATGGTGATGATACTTGAGGCTACACACTGCTCTAAATACTGTTTGCAATGTCTCTTCAGGTTGAAGTATTTCTCTAACTAGATAACTAATAAAGTTTTCAAAAGTACATGCTCAGTATCATTCCCCAGTGTAAATTAAACTTAAAAAAACCCAAATCAAACCAAAACACCACCAGAGGAAATGTTTTCCTCTGTTTCTAAACACTAATGCTTTACTTGCAGTACATTAGAATTTAATTTACTGATTTCCTTTCTTGCAATAAATTTGTAATCCTATCCCCTAAGTTCTTTTGTCTAAAATATTTGTAAACTTCTTTAAAAACCCCATATCATTGTTACACCTAAGATTAAACCACTTAGTAAATAATACACAACTACTCTTCATTTCATACCATTTAATATTGCCAATATTAAAAAGTATTTGTTACATCTACAACTATATACAGATAAAATTTAGTATTCCTTTACATAACTGTTCAGACAGCTAGCTTTATCCTAACCCTTCAAGGTCCCTAAGGGATTCTGCCAGACCTTGAAATACATTGTTTCTTTTTAAATTGCAGTTAGAATATTCAAATATCTCAGTATCATATACTTACCCACCTTATTACACAACCATAAACAGCATGCATGTCACACACATATACAGTAAAATATTAGCTAAAGTTGATTTTAATATGCAATTTTTTTGCGTATGGAAACATTCATACAACATAGAATACATTCATGCAAGCATGAAGGTAGCAAGTACTTTAAATCAACAGCTCTACATAATAAATGTATTCTTACAAAGCCATATAAAAATAGTTTAAGCTGCAGGAGATGTTTTAATATAGGCATGATATAATTACTCATTTTAGATGCACTGGCAAAGTAAGTTTCCCATAGATACAAAAAAATAGCCTTTTAGACTTGCTCACGTGATTATTCTCAAATGAGTGACATAAATATACAGAAAGCAGTGTTATTGCAGTATAGCTGTTACTGAGCATTTATTCCATCGAAGTTTCAGAATGTTTTCTTCCTAACTCATTAGTTGCTCCTGAGCAGATCATATGGAAATCTCACTCCTCTTCCCTTCTCCAAATATTGACTAGATATACACAATCATGGAGCTTTATCAATGACATCAGCTGCTCTAGTGATAAATGTTGTCCAATTTCTTTAGAATATAATTAAAATATAGAATAGAATTAAAATTAGAATAGAATTAAAAGGGAAGTATTGGAGACCAATGAGTTAAATAACCCAAACTATATGTCAGGTACATTAGTGTTACCATTACATATCCCAGTCTTCGCTGTGATAGTGTACATAGTGCAGTAAAAGTCTTTGACTGGATGTTTATTTTAGTTCCAAACTGATGGCAGTGCGTTCCTGTATTTTCCATGTCCATCCCCATTCACCCATTTTTATGCTGTTTCTTAACTTGATGACTGCCTAGAAACTCTACTGTGCAATACAGTTCAGAACACCTCAACTTCATTATCTGATATTTGGGTTTACATTTAAAATACAAAGACTTTTTAATTGAAGGTGGAACGAGGCTGATCAGTTACTCACAGTCTCTCCAGGGATCTCAGTCCGAAGAAAGAGCCGTTCTTCAACCATAAGATCTTGTTGTTACTCAGAATCCTACAAGAAGTCAAGAAAGAATCCAGTTAATAGAACATGATAATTCCACTGATTAAAAACATGTAATTATAGTAAACGACTGCTCTGTAAAATACTAATCACAAAATTCTCTGCTTCATTTGCATTTTCCCATCATAGCAGTAAATAAAGATTACCATTCCCTGAAGTGCATAGTTTCTTCTTTATTGAATAAAAGCACATTCAAGAAATATGTCAACAAAGGAATTTTGACTTCAACTTGAAAATGGTAACGCTGATAAATGCCCACACTTCACTAGTAGATTCTAAGTTACCACTCACAAAGGTACTTGTTGGGCTTCCCAGTCAGCAAAAAGGCTGATGAAGCAAGGGACCTGTTAAAAATTGTTCCACTAGATTAGAGGACAATACAGTCACTTTGCAGTGGCTGCTATAGCAGGGATGTACAAAGAATGATATCATCAATGGCTGATAAATACAGAGAAAGTATTTAATTTTCTATAGGAAAGACAAACAAAACCCACCACTTTACCACAAAAACAAACTAGTCCAAAAATGTTTTCCTGTTGCAATCTCTGCATAGTAGAAATTCAGTAATTAAGCTATGCCTGGCCCATCAAGTACCACCACCATCAACTACACATGCAAACTGGCCCTGCATGCAAGCTTTTGAAAAAGTTGTCTATTCTTGCTCTTCTTGTTAAACTACTGTTGATGTCACAAGCGGCTCTTTCTAGTTTAGTGATTTTTCATCACTATCTTTTCCCAGCTATTTCAGAAGCAATACAATATGAACATGTACTCATTCTGAAGATGTTACCACTTAAAAACCTTCCAATACACAAAAGAAATGCAATTTGTTTTAGAAGCTCAAGAAATCTTTTTTTAAACAGATCTAATGATTATGCAATGCACAGGAGAAATGTTCATCTCTGAAAAAATCTAATTCCAACTGCTTGAGAAATGAGTCTTTTAATGTATCATTTACAATAAATTATACTTCTCAAGTGCGCAAAATTCCATTTCAAAATAAGAGACATAGCTTGCAATAAAGACAGAAATGAAACAAAACAAATTTTCAAAAGAAATGTTATGCTCTTAACTAGCAAACTTGAGACTTCATGAATCAACTTTTTACTTTTGTGAAGTTTTAAAACAGTATGTTACACAAGACTGTCTTATCTTGCCTCACTTTTAGCATTTCCCATTGTATATGAACAGCAACTGCTTTGCCCCAGCATACACCTATTACATAAAATCTCAAGTCTAGGTGCAAAAGACAACACATAACACTGACCCATAGTGAAAGAGAAAATAATTATGATGTAGGAAATTTAAAATACCGTAATGTTAGTAAGATTTAGAGATTTTTGCAAGTTATTTCCAAAATTCATCGATAAACGTGTAAATATATTTTGATGAGATTTGACAGCCCACTATCAGAGAACATGGACAACAGCGCAGCTCAGATCTGACCTGTATGTTATTACACTATGTTACTGAATACACTTATGCAGCAACATTACTCTTCACCCAGAACCAGTTAGCATAACCCACAAGTGGCAATTTGGGATCAATCATGAACACTTAAACCCAGGCATCTGAAAGCACACAGAACCTTATGTTTACAACAAAAATTAAATATGCTCCAATATACGCACAGTCTGTTGCCATCAACTAAGAAACTCCACATCTCACAAGATCTTTGTTCTACATCTCAGATTAAAAATCACATGTATGACATTAAATAGTCTCTAATCTACCAACTCTTCACTACCATCTTAGCTATGTATTTCAGCAGTGACATGATGAAAGACCACAAACTGTTTCAATTTGTCTTATTTTTCAGATTTTTCTGAACTTTTTACATGCCCATACAGTGACTAAACTGGCAAATTGTTTTAGAATTCTGAATATCTAAACTAGAAAAACATAAATACATTAAACGTTCTATTATTTTATTCTGTTCTTTTATTCACCTTCTCTTCTGATGCTGCACAGAACTTGTGTTAGTCAAGAAAAAATGGAGTCCTAAAATTAAAATTGGCTGGGCTTGGAAAGACTAACATCGTAAATTCCCTTCATATTGGGTCATTTGGTTATATGCTGTGTTACAGAGGGACCATCTTTGAGGTCTATTACAATGACATTTGATATAAATATTATATTTGGACTGTTCTCCATAGCCTGATTTGCAAAGATACATGCACTTCAGAACTCTCATCTGGCTCAGATACAAGTAGTTCTGTCTTTGAAAAATTTTCATGGTGCCAATTTGTTTTCCAGCCTTCTATTCATTCTGCCCAGAAAAAGAGGGCAGTCTGAAGTTTGCTGGCAACTCCATGAAAACACAGCACAAGCCAGCAGCACACAGGTCTCCTGCTCTCTACCTCTGCATCTCCTTCTGTACGGCCCTAAGCACGTAGACTGAAACCAGTATCATTAAACCACATAAAACAAACTCCTGGAAATTAAAGAGAACTACCTAACTAATAATAAATCACAAGATTAAACAGAACACTTAATTCATAAATGGAACACTCGGTAAATACAGCTCATGTTCTGCAATACTGCTATCTCATTTAGTCATTTGCTTTTATTTTCCTGAAAGATAAACTGTCTTGAAAAATATAAAAGACACCAAAAAATTAAAAAAAAAATAAAACCATAGAATTTAACTATGTAAATTTGAGTTTCTAAATGAAACCTTTCAAATCTTCATACCGGACTTTCACAGAGACTTTCACACAGAGATCAGGTTTCAAAAATTAAGTTTCCTTCAGGGCCTTCTCTTCTCTACAGTGCCAACTAAAATTCAGGTTTTATAAACAAAGTAATATGGGTATTATAGCTAAAATACGATTCTTCTTCAGTTCAGAATCACAGCTTCAGAGAATCCTAGCATTCCAATAAGGTCTGGGGCAGGGTGGGGGGGGAATCTTCTCTAACAATTAATACAAGTTATCTACATTTCATTCAGCTGGTTGTTATGCTACATGGGAAGAATCCACCTGTTTTTAATTAGCTTTAGTGATGTCCAAGAACTTGCAATGGGCTGTTATCAAAAAGGATTTGGGTTGTACTGAAGAGAGATTCTGTGAATACAATGAACAACTTCGCTGGCAAACTTAAATCACATTATTTTTCATACAGTAATGGATCACTTGTTAAACTTTTGATGTAACTCATTCTTCCCTTCTGAGGACATTTGCCTGGGAATGAGGCTAGAAGGGAGGAAAGTTTCAGTTACGATGTTCAATATACTAATTGAGAAATGAGGCTTAACTACAGATGATGAAAAAATCTTTTCAAGTCAAATTGTGGCTCTTACTCTTGATGCTGAAATTACACTGAATATTGTTGTATATTACTTCTTCAAAAAAAATAACAGAATGGACATGAAATGTATGAAGTATGGCTGAAATAGGTATTTCTTCTCCCTTGAATACAGTCACCTGCTTACAGGGAGATGTTTTTAATTAGAAACCTGCAGAAATTTTGCAGGGAAACAGAGACACAAAGAGCATCCTTTTCCTGTACTTACAGATTCAAAGGTTTGGTGGATCAATACATGGAAAAAGGTGCTATTCATGTATTTGATTTTGGATAGCTTATAACGTAATTATAACTTTCAGATGTAACAGAAACTGAGTCATTTATTTTAATAAAAGACTAAATATAGTTTGGATTTTTAAAACAAATCACCACCATGCACCTGCTATGATTAAGTATTTCTCACCTTTTATTTATTCACAGAATTTTCACTTTTTTTTTCCTGATGTGCTAGTGAATCACAGCAATAAATATTGCTACATATTGCAACTAGGCAGCTGCTTTAAATAATTATCAGTTTCTAGCCATGTGCTAAGAATCTCACATTTTAACTATTTTATTCTGAGGAGAGAAACACTAAGAAAATGAGCACACTTTACTCCAGTGAAGCTATTTTCCAAAACCAAAATCCCCTTAAAGTTTTACTTTCCTTAACAAAAAACAAACTAACAAACAAAAAGTTTCCTGGAGAAACCTTCTAAGAAGGTATTTATTTTAAAGTTCAGTTTGAAAACTGTCTTTACACTATATATAATGATCCAAACCCCAAGTAACTGGAAGTTAAATGGTGGTACTTTCAGTCCTAGCCCTCACAGGACACATCTAACTAAAATAGTCCTGGGGAGCAATCCACTAGCCAGCACCACTCCGCTGATCAGACACATGATGAACTGTTTGCCCACTTCATTGACCCTTTCACATCTTATGTCTCTGCTGCTTCTTCTCCCAAGACACTTAGGGAAGAGTTTACCCCAGAGAGCATGTTCAGAAGACATTAACTCTACACCAGGTTTGTCCTGCCTGGCCCTGTGAAGGCCTCCAGCACTATTCCTGCAGGCTCTGAAGGGTTATCCTTCAAACACTCTCTCATGACCTACAGTGACACCTTAAAGTATGTAATCCATACATGTAGTTTCACAATGCAAATGTACTTCTCTGGTGGGCTGCAACACAGGCTGCATGCTATTTCGTTCATCCTGCACTAGAAACAAACCAATCAATCAACCTCACATGTACACAAGGCCCAATATCATGCCAAGGAGTAGCATGGACGGTCAATGAGCCATTACTTCCAATCTCTCCTGGGCCTCTTTCTTTAGCAATACAGACACACCTAAAAGGATGAATTGTTCTAATGGGCTACAAGCCATCTCTCTGATTTTCTTTCTGGTTCTTCCATTGAAATTAAACAAGCACAAATCTTATCACAGTTTGTTTAAATGGATGCTATGATTTTTGCTTTTGTGAAACTATGAAAAGTGCAAAAAGACGTAATCCTGTGCAACAAAGTCTTATTCAGGTATAAAACATGCCCAGTATAAGAGAATCAACTGTAATACTAAAAAAAGTATCAAATAAAAAGCTCTCAATCATAATGCAAACAAACTTCAACTTTCTGCAACCCCTCAAGCAGAGAGAAAGAATCTTTTTACCATGCCTTCAAAGTCAATGGACTTGGGTTCACTCAACATTAGAGAGGAAACAAATTCCACAGCTGAGGCTTCTTCAGTGAGATGGTACTGCATCCCACCCTGTAAAGCCTAAAGACTGTGAGCTCACACAGCAGTGCATCCACAGAGAATGCACATCTCAAATAACCAAATGCAAGAAAGACAAGACATTTAGATGAAGACTGCTATTCCCAAATGCATAGCGAACATAGAAGGAAGTGTGACCCATTACTGAAAATGTGTATTTCCCAGGGGAAAATGAACAAAAACAAGCCACAGACAAAAAAAACCCACCCAAACTTCATGAAAAAACAGTAAAATGTCAGCTTCCATCTGATTTTCTGCTGGGCAGCCCAGGAACTGGTTCAGACCAGACTTGACCCAGTCCTGTGTCTAGATGATAGATAAGCTTAACAACCAATGTCTAGAAAATTAATCCTTCTGAACTCCTTTCTTTAAGGTCCACTTGCTGAGACCAGCTGAAGGTACACTGAAGTACTACGGGAGAGACCAACCAGGAGACCAACCACATCTGCCCCCGCAGTGCACTTCCTCTTAATCCCTGTTTGGTTTTCCACTTTTCAAGTAAAAAGGTGTGTCAGATGGATATCCAAGATAATTTGACAAAAGATAGAGAGCTCAGTCCATTGGGATTGTCTATCTGGGACCTCTGTGCTGGAGTTGTGTTAAGAAATTGTGTTTCAAGTTCTGCAGTTTCTCTTACATACTAATTTTAGTTCAAGCAGAGGGGTATATCTTTTATTTTAAAATAAAAATTTAAGTACTAGTAGTATTTAATAATTTTACATAGAAGCTTGATAGCAGTTGACATGTTGCAGTTTAAACTGTTCTCTTTACACATGAGGTGTGGTTAGATACAAAAGGAGCATGAGCAGACATCCTATGAAATACTTGGACACAGCAGTGGCAAAAAAATTTATTTCTTTAATTTCTTTATGGTATCAGACTAAGACTAGAATCATCCATATTGAAATGCTACAGTGTAAAATGAAAAACTATTTTTAAGGTTTTAAAATCCTTCTCGGTAAACCAGAATATTGTTTATTCCCATGACATCCATAATTCATTGAAAGTTGCACCATAAAAACAAATTAAGAAGGAGCTTACATCACAAAAATGGCAGGAACAGAAAGGAAAAAAGAATGCCTGCTTTTTGTGCCACATACGTAGAGACAGATGGAGCTATCATAAAATACAGGAAGTAATTGCACTTTTTTCCCCCCTCCAAACTGAAAACCACAGCTGAGCTACTACCTAGGGCTTCAACAGATACCAGAACTATACAGATAAACTGGGAGAAAAGTCATAGAACAATAACAAAACTGATTGAAGAAGTGAAGAGAGAAAAATTACTGAAAACAATATTGACAGCTCACTAGATGAATGCGGTGTGGCAGACAACTACATAGTTTGATAACCAACGAGAAAGGAGGAAAAACTTGTAAAAATATGAGAAGTATTTATCAGTTCATTATATATCACTATTTGTGTACAGTAGTTCGTAGTGCCTGCTACTCTGACTTTGAGAACATGAAAACTTAAAAAAGCATAAAGATGAGTTATCAGAATACTAAAGATGCATATAATGGTCTCAGGTGACACCTCTCTTCCCTAAGGGGATCGTGGCCCTCTGTATTGTCTTTTCAAACTAAACAGTGTGTTGTCAACATTCTTAAAAGGAATCAGACAAAAATCCTGTAGAAAGTAATAAAACCTAGTCACTTTGCACCTTTAATTCCAGCTGGTTTTATTATCTTCAGTATATACCAGCTTTTGTTAAACCCATTCACTTGCAGCATAAACAATCCCAAGCATTAATGAAAACAGAAAAACACTCAAAAAATACTTTCCGTTGTAGTGTTACATGTCGCAAAAACCCCCAAACAGCTATAGCCACAGAAGCAATAACAGTGTACTGATTATCCTTCTAATTAGAACAGTACCAGCAGAACAGATATTTCCAGATCTTGACACTATTTGGTGATAGCAAAAGCAGCAATGAAACTATAAGCACCGAGAAATTTCCTTGTAGGTAATTATTTATATAAATGAAAGCCCTTCCAGTAGTGCAAAGAAATGCTAATAGTCTGTCATACATTTAATGGAATGTAGGAGAAACTGTAGCTGACCACTCATGTTATGGAAACACAATACTGCTTTTGTGGAAAATCACTGTTCAATAGCCTCACTTGCAGTAATTCAAAAGAGAAGGCAAAACTCTTATTTTTATTGCTTCGGTGTTCACACTGGTGGCTTTTCATCAATAGTCCTCTTGGGTGATATAAGAGACTGCTAGGTCACATTCAAAATAACAAAGCCAGAGAGTTCTTGCGTAAATCATCACACCAACCAATTTTATTAACTAAAATCATATTCAAGAGTATTTTTGTGTAAGCAACATCACAATTCAAACAGTAAACCAAAGTGTTACCATCATTAGCAGGACACACAACATCCTCTCCCTAATACTGGTCCAGTGGTATTAATGTATTAACAAAAGGATGCAGCAAGGTCACTCTCAAGTAGAAATCTTCATATGATTTCTTAACAGTGCGGGAGTTAAAGAGTTCCCAGCTTTTGAAACAAGCCTCCTCTACTACAGGGTGATATTCATTAATTGAACAGGACAAGAAACAGCAGGAAGCAAAGCATTACTAATAGCACTGTAAGTACCTCAGAAAAGAAATGTGGTTCTTTATTTTATGACTTTTGTCAAGCACCAGCAAATTTCTGAACTAGATGATCCTCTTAAGTAAAACATTTTTTTTCAAAAGAACTTTAAGATGTAAATGTTATATCTATAGGTCAGTGAAGACTCAAAGTATCATACAGGATTCTATGCTCAAAATTTAATCAATTGTATTCAATAAAGTCAACACCTGGAAAACTTATGTCATTAGTGGATGATTGTAGAAAAAGGTTTGACAATGTAAACAGTACGTAAAATAAAATTATGCAATGCTATTTCCTGAAATCATACAGTATTGAACTGCTGAGGGTATAAAAATATGATGAATCATTACATGTACATGTTAGTATTTATAACGTCATTAAATTGTCTAGATAAATCTTGCTTTGAGAAGTTTTGAACTTGAGTGCAGGTAACTTTTTCAAATGTAATCTAAAAAAACTAACACGTAATCTTTTGATAAGACAGTATTTTCATTACATCTTTTGAAAAAAAGAGATAATTTTATCTAAGTGAACTTTTGGACTATGCCACTATACCTACCATGTGCATGGTCTTTAGTTGAGAGATAGTCACATGTGTTTAACTTTCTGTGATGGGTCCTACTGAGTCTAGCAAAATTATTTACATGAATTAAATTTATCATGTGCATTAGTTTTTGAAGATCAAAGACTCTATTGTCAACATTTTCTTTGGAGAAAAGGAGGAATTGTTCAAAGTGCTCTCTACAATGAGAAGGAAATCCTTAAGTCTGAACTTTCAATAAAACACCATTTCTAAAAGCATATGTAGGCAATTGCTGACAGCATGGGTCTGCACCCCTGGTTCCTGGTTTTGCCTTTGACTCACTGCACAGCCTTCACTCAATGAATATATATTTCAAATGCATTTGTAGTGGGGAAAATGAGACTGATAAAAAATATAAAAAAATAACAAGTTCTTCTTCACTGAGTAAGCTGGTGTAATACAAAAATGGATTTAATGAAGTGATTGTTTATAGGAGAATTAGCTTTTGATTTGTTTGTCATTCAACTCAGTTGACGTTATGGGGAAATTACATTCTTATATTTGTTTCTCATTCAAACTTTCAATTCATCGATAACCACGGTGCAAACAACACCAGGAGGAGCAGAGCAGCTGAGTGAACAATGCACAAGAACAATGTGCAAATTTGACTATTTCACTGTGCTCGGCACCAATTAGACAAACAAGAGCTGAGAAGCATCTTTACCCTGTAGGACAGGAATTTTTACACTCATTTCAGTGGGACTAAGGAGCTCATTTAGGTTCCCCATTTCAAAATGATTACTGCAAGTAATTTGCCGTGGTGATTCATGGCAAAGGCAACATAACAGCATGCCCTTCTCTTCTCCTGGGTTTACACTCTACCACTCAGTCAAATAATCAGCATCCCAATCTGCCTTGCAGCTCTCGCAGGTGGGCCAAACCTGTTGTTTACATTACCTATGATACATTCAGGTGGCTTTATTCTGCAAATAAATTCTGAATCCTTGTTTAAGTTCAAGAATTTTAATAAGATTAATTAAATTTTAATAGTTTATTTGGTCAAATTTTTTTAAGAAATAATTCACCTTTCCTAATTTGGATTTTACTACATCTTTCCTTCTCCTAAGTAATTTTGGAAAAGGATTAACAATTCCTGAGTCACCATTCCTTGTTTATTACACTTTTTATATTACCTTTTATTTCCTTCCTAAGATCCTTTCAGCATTACTCTTATTCAGCCCACTGCTCTTCTTTTAAACCCTGAAACATCGGTTCTGCTTTTCCCAGTTTTGCTAATTTTGTATGTATTTCTAAAACAGCATTGTAAAGTTTCCATGTTATTTCTGAAAAACATGCTCAGAATTGTCTTCAAAATACTCATGTGTCTCAGTTACCACAACAGATAAGCACTAACAATTGCTGAATATAAATCCAGAAAAACAGTGACAATTTTTCACTGTAGTAATTTAGTTTGATTTCCCGCCAAATTGGTTTGTTTTTATAATGGTTATATCTTAACTCATAGGTTCTGCTGGGATTGTAATTGTGTTTTGCAAAAGAGATATCTGCAGTAGTATTTTTTTTTTAAATGATGATGTATATCATCTGATAATTCAATAAAATACAAAACTCATTCTGGATCCTTTGGGCAATATATCTGAAAACTGAAAGCCTGAAAAAAAGACTGGTCTGACAACATAAAATAATTCCTAGCTGAATCTGAAAAGAAACTCTTTTCTCATAAGGACGCATTTTAAAGAGTTAGGTTATTAAATCTAAATTGTTTGCTCTATTTTGTCTCAACCAGTAGGACTGCATGTCAAAGCGCTGCTCTTAGTCCTCCATTTGGTTTCAAAGGCTGAGAGGAACAGAGATTTAACTCCTAGTAGGGAGTGACAAAGAAGTTTTTCTAAAGTACTTAAGACAACTACCGATATATGCTCTGGCAGAATGAGATCCCGAAATTTGAAACAGTTGGTGATTACTCATATTTAATTCAGAGAGCAAGCGACCCCTGCATAATGCATACAGGCCATCATATCAGTTTACAGTTCTTTTGGTGGTGCTGCAGGGCTTGAAAACTGTTTTAAAAACTGAGATTTGGAATAGCATCAGGTTGAGGCAGAAAATGCAGGGCCACAACTAATTTACAACATCCAAATCACCTAGATTGGAAGGGACTGCCAGAGGTCATCCAGTCCTCTTCCTGCCCAAAGCAGATCCAGTTAGATCAGACCACTGCTCAGAGTGGTGAAATGATGACACTTTTTTGTAATGGAGACATTAGCCATTGTGGATTATTTTGGCCTTAAGCACTATTTATAAAGTGGACTACAAGAGATCAAATAATCCCTGAAGAACTCAAATTCAGAAGTTAAATCCAGACAGCACAGGGGTACTCTGCTCTATACCTACTGCAGAGACCAGACATTTATGGCAAAAAACAGGATTGTCACAAAAAGTATCAGACTGAGGAACTTTAAACATCAGGATGCAGACCTTAAGCTTCACCTGAATTGCCTTCTGCTTTACCCAACATGGGTCCCTAACTGGAACAAGAATATTTGTACTAGGGGTTATACAGCAAAATCACCGATGTGTAGCCTACAGGTTGGATGTGTTTTATTTCTGTGACAGTGCCTTCCTTTTAAATAATTTTTTCAGGATCCATATGTCACAAGTGAGACCATGACAGTAACTTCTGTCATATCAAATCCCGGTTCTATATTGCCCACTCAAGTCAAATTGGAAAACTATTAAAACGTAACATTTATTGCAAATAATCTGTATAGAATTTCCATTGTTTCCAGCACTAATTAATATTATTAAAGGGTTTACTTCAAAAATTCCCTATCTTAATATATTATTACTGAATATATATACAGAAAAGAACACACATTTCATGTTGTCTTCTAGAAATAATTAAGCTTTCAGCCAGCTTTTTATTTCCAATTTGAAAATATATTAAGGTGTGCCAAATCAGTGCACAGAATTAATAATTAATTATTACAGGTAGAAGACTCAGTTTACTTAGTTAAAAGTATTAATTTTAAGTCTAAGCAACGTTCTTGTGTCTTACCTCTCAAAGAGATTTTGCAATGGTGAAGGGCAGCATGGTTACCTTAAGAAAATGAGCTAAAAGATAAGATTCTCGTAAGACATTTGGGAAGGCAGTTCTCACCCCATGTAATGACTGTAATGCAGGAGCAATCATTTTGAAGTGCATCTACCTCTCAGCTTCCAAGCTAAAATGGTCAATGACAGTCTCACTTGTGATTTGTCTTTTTTTAATGTTAGCCTCAAATGCTATCTATCAGCTCAGGTACTTAAAATTATCTTCCCAAGGCTGTGTTGTTCAATATTTGATGTTCTTTCCATTTTAGTTATATCCACAGTCTTTGAAATAAAGCTTTCCACACAACTGTTCAAAACACTGGTATAAATAATACAAACAAAGAAACCTAACATTTGATCCAACTTCCATCATACAACTAACTTTCTCCTACCTTGCTTTGTCTTTGTTTCTTTCACATTAGTCAATGTTCAGCCCATTCAACCACCTTTTGTTTGATTGCGAATATTCAGCTTTACCTTGCAACGTGCATTTCTGCCAAATGGCTCCTAAAACATTTAGCTGTAGAATAACTGTAGCTGACTGCATTGCTTTTACAATAATAAACTCTGTCAGCAATATCCACAAGGAATTCCAAAGCCTTTGTAGGGGATCATGTCCTGAAGCTATCACAGCTATGTTAAATGAAGCTCAGTTATTCCTAATGGTTTCCCAATTCATTTCTTTTAGTGGCTTTAAAAGTTTTCCTAAAATAATGATGACAGAATAATTTATTCATTTTTCAGAAGTGTCTTCAGATCCTTGAATAAATAATGAGAGTGACAGCACCTTTCAGAGATGCCTGAAATGACACGAAAGGAGCTTGCTTAAGTGAGACCAGTTGCACTTATTTATTTTTTAAAAACAGAGACTGTCTACAGGAAGAACAGAAGAAATAAAAGGTACAAAAGAAAAAAAGCAGGGACAGGGAAGAGAGTATAGCTCTGAGTACTAATGAAGAAAAACAACTAAAGGAAAGTAAGAAAAAGATTCTCTCTTCTGGTACACATATATTTAATCTGCTAGTTATTAAACTGATCCACAAGTGATACGCTTTGGTTCTTTAGGAAAGCAGCATGACCTGTTTGAAGTTAAGTAGAATGACAGAAAAGGAGCAGGTCCTTAAATAATTCCTAAAATAAATAGCTCAGACATTCATTCTTTGGGCAAGCCACTGTGAGAGTAATGGACAGTTGGGTGTACCGACATGGAAGAATCATCATCCATCAAAGATAGGAAGGTACAAGAAAGTACAGAGCACAACAGACAGTTCCAGTAACAGCCAAAATCAGCATGGGTACCCGTCCGGTTCTTTTCCATTAAAATGTAATTTTCTCATTTATAACTGTACTACGTGCAACACACGTAGTGGTTATTTCTTTACTGATCACCCACACAAGTGACACTTACCAAATCATCATTTTGTGCTTACTGTGTTAGCATATGAGATAGCTAAAAAAAAAAAAAACCAAAAACAAAAACAAACCCCAAAAACAAACAAAAAATTAATCCGTATTGGAAAGAAAAGTCTGTAACATATACCCTCTGGATTATCAAATAACATTTGTTACATTAAACCTGAATATTTCAATGCTGTTTCAGTCAGTTTTCCCCTCTCACTATGGTATTGCAATGGCTAAAGAGAGAGTAAATATGATAATTTTCATTCAAACTTCATTTAAATATCCATTTCTGCTGTTTCCTGTATTGAATTTAGATAACTTTGGTATTCCTTGCTATTTAGGCCCCTTTCTCTAAAATTTGTTTGCTTATCTTTCATCAGACTCCAAGTTCTTATAGAATATCAGAAAAGCACTTACAGAGATTGAGAGATTTGATGTCACAAACTAGCTTCAATAAGTGCCACAGAATAGTTAAAAGATATCAAAAGTCCTTCTCTACAAAGCTTTCTTAATGATGTGTATTAAAGAGTAGGTAAAAGCAGGAGTTTCATTTCCAAAAACAAACACTTTCAAAATTGTAACGCAAGACCCAATATCTACCTCAAAAATGGCCACTCATTGTAATCTTTGTATCAGGCATTTTTTTGACTATGTAAAAACACTCTCATTCCAAGTCCTTCACAGAAGTCAAGCGAACATGAATTAATTGTTCCTGAGCAAAACCAGTTATATTCAGTATAGACTAGGGAAAAAATTAGTAAGAATAGCTCAATGCCTTAATTATATATGATTCTGGTCTAACTAATTTGAATATTTATGTAGAATAATAGAAGATTACCTAAAGCATTTCATGGCAAGATAATCACACACTCCCATAAGAACCATATACCTGAAACCAAGCTTAAGGCATCCACATCAGTTGTCTACCTACAGCAATATTATCTACTGTGTCATGCTGTGATTTTCTTTTCCATTCATTTTCAAAAACATTTCTATACATATAAAATACATCTTATTTCAAGATAACAACTCTGGAAAGGAATTCATTTTTGAGAGATCTGGCACTTTTTTAACTCTCCATCTCTGAGAAGTCCGGTTGTCAACAAAAAAAAAGCTGACCCAAGTGTACCATGTAGGTACACTAGAGGAATCCTTAGAAAAAAGGTCTTTTTTTCCCTCCAGAAAACCTGACTCATGACTTCTGAGCGCATGAATTCAACAGCAATGCTTCCTTCCCCCCGCTTCAAACTCTAATACTATAAGCACTTACTGCAACAGACCTTGCAATCCCGAAACATAACCATTTCCCTGAAATAGCAGGGAGCTGCGTAATTCCCTGCCGCAGGAGGGCACAGGCAGTTACCTCTGCAGTACACTCCATTCGTTTCCTCTGGAGCCCACAGCAAACCTTTGAGATATTGCCAGTCTTTTGCGAGGGGAAGGAAGTCAGGGCTCCCAGAGCAGGCGAGCCGGGGCAGCAGGACTTGGCACAGCCCCCATGAATATAAGATTGGAAAAGGGTCAGGGAGCTGATGATGACTGAGCCCACATCAACGGGACATTCACACTCACCCAGAGCTTTCTCCAGGTAGCAAAATCAGGAGAGTAAGGTTTTGGGAATCTTATCAAGCAGCTTTCATTTTGAGGGCCCATGGTTCCCCGAGAGCTCTTCTCACAGGGAAATAGTCAGATTGTTAGCTCTGAAGCACTTCTTAACTAAAAGCTATACAACTGCTGCTGAATAATCGAACACTCAATACAGGCATGACTTCAAATTCCTATACTAAATAAATAGAAAATAGGTTTCCTAGATGCTGTTTTTACAGTTCTAGCTACAAAGACTCTATTTGCAAATTTACTTCATTTCGGAGTTATACATGCTGGAGATGTACAACTCAGAAATGTTCCATTATCAGACTAACCACTCCTAGAAAGGGGATGTTTTATCTTTCAGACACTATTGTGTAGATATTCAGACACTATCTTGGGATTCAGCAGAGCCAAGATAACTGGAGTTTTAAATTGCTTTTGATGTTTCTTACATCTACAGTAATGAATGACATAACAGCTATCTATTGTGATACATGTGCATCTGAAGACCATTATCATGCTGTGTGTACTGGAAATTTTTTTGATATGTTAAAGTGCTAAACTAAACTGGCTTCGTATAGCCAGGATCAAAAGGGAGCTGTAGAAAAGCAAAAGGTACTATCTTCTTGTGTCCTTTTTTATGAGTCCAATATGCATACTAGAGGATATATAAACATATCATTCCTTACTCTGAAAGGTATTTTCCTTGGCCAACAGAATTTTCTTAAGCTTCTTTAAGGGAACAGATTTTCAGATACTTAAAATGGCAAACTGTCTGATGAATGATAATGAATGTCATAGGTTATTTTTCATTGCAAAGCCTTCTCTCACTGGTTTTAGCAGAATGGAACTAAGACTATTTTTATTTTGCAATATCATCTATCTAGATAAAAATATAGGACATGAATAAACACAGGATTTCAAGCTCCCTCCATTTCCAGTGCAAAATAACTTAGGTATCGACAACAGTTAGATCACAATCAAAGGAATAATGGAAACAAAAATATTTAAACTTTCACACAGGGTTTATGATCAAAGACAAAATCCAGAATGGTGTAGTAGAAGCAAAAAATGAGATGATCTTCATTAGGACCCTACCACTGGAAGTTGTATTGTGCTTTGTTTTATAAAGCACATCTGAGGATTCCTTACCCTTAAAATTACACTCATTTATGTAAGTATTATTATTTTACAGACAGTGAATCAAAGTACCAGAAAGAAAACTATTCGTGCAGTTTTGGACTTGTGGCTGAGTTGGCAATAAAATCAAATCTCTGGCGTTTCAGGCTACAACTCTGAGCAAGCAACTGTCTTTCTCATTTCACTGATTACAACCTGAGCATTAGGTTGAATGAGAATTACATAGCTTAGAATTACCACGAGAGCAAATATTGTGAGCAAGAATTAGCTGAGATGCATGAGTCAACTTAGGAAAGCTTAAGACAACTCCGGCTGCAGTTTTAGGCAAAGCTCATTTCACCCCTAAGACAGCTTCCTATTAAATCACTATGTACGAAAACCGACACACATAAGTACATTCATTTTACAGATTCCATTAAACCAGTTACGTTTCAGTAAAGCACTAGCTCATCTCTCTGCAAAAGCTTTCTCGGTGCTTTTCCCATTAAGCGTGAAACAGCTGAAACATGAAGCTCAGATATGAAACCTCTCTGAGCAGAAGGAGAGTGAAAGCAGTGGTTCCTCCTGGGGACACCCACCAACCCAGCGATGGATGGGAAGGGGCTCTTCTCAGAAGACAGACAGAAAACCTCAAAGCAAAGACCAAGTTCATTTTGTTTGTATAACACCATCCGACATGAAAATTAACTACTTACCTTTGTAAGAGAGATGCTTGGGGATTTGCTCAGGTGATACACCTCAGAGAATAATATGCCGCAATAAAAACTGGTAGCATCACTTCAGCAAGCATCTGCAATCCTAGAGGGGATAATGGTCACTTCCAGTTTTGTCAGCATTAAGCTACATACAGACCACATCAGTGACCTTAAAAACTGTTACACACAAGGTATCATGCCAGACCATATCTCTGTTAATGCCAGAGAACAAGTGTTTTGCAGGCCTCTCTGGCAAACCAGTACCTTCTCTGTATTGCCAAACCCTAAGGAATATTCAATTGAGCTTTAAAGGGGCATTCACTAATTGTAATTGGTATGATTTGATAGAAATTCAGGGATAGCTTGACACAACTTGAGCAGGCAAGAATAAAAGGATGGAAATACACCACACAGAGTACTGACTTTGCAAAGTCAAGCTATAAAGCCTGAAGTCACTTCCACTTAGCAGATGCTGTGTACCAAAAGACCTAAAATCCAGTACAAGAAAATCTGACCGCTGATCCAGACAGTTCATCATAAAACTTAAAGGCAGCAGCAAACAAATCTTGCCTAAGAACGCATCTACAGAACTCCGTCAAGGCATCAGATGTCTGCTATGTTCTCAGCTCTCTCTTCAGTGTAGGAGATAAATAAAAAAGATTGCTGGACTCGATGGCATCTTTACAGAGCGCTTTAAGAACTTCGGTTTGAAAGGAAGATTTTGACTGTCAAAATTTCTTTACATATAATCTCTACACATATTTGAAGGGCACGAGGCTAGAAAATTTACGGCCATTCTTGTATATTAAGATGGCAACTGAACCCAGCTAATGATGACTACTTTCATTTATGGGTGCCACAGTTCTTGACAGTGGCTGCATTTGGAATTGGTGCAGGAAGGGTTAAATCAGTTGTCACTTGGTGAAATTCTGACATTGACTTTTGTGTAGATACTTGGCTACCAAAAGCAATGAAAAACTGTGGTGGCACCCAGTGACCTTTCATCCACACCTAATACTGTCAGACAGAAAGACAGTTAACTCAGTCTTGTTAATTACAAATTGCCACTCTGCTTTCACTCTGATCAACTAAATCATCTGTGATGTTAAAACCAAAAACTCCCTCTACACCTACCTTGGCAATAAGCCTCATGAAAACATTCGCTGTTGGATAAGGTTTTGAGCTTGCACCAACCTTTTACAGCTGTCATAAGTTGCTGTTACCATGGTTTGTGTGACCGCAAATTTATCTTAAATGCAGATGAAATCGCATTGCAGTTACAGCTTGTACTCCAAAATAAGATGGTTACTCCTATAAACCTTTTAAAGACTATTTCTAAAGTGGATTTCAGAACTTTAAGGACCTACTGCTAACACGGGAGCCTGAAATCACAGCTATAGCATTTTTCAAGTTCAACTATCAAGAAATAGCAGCGGAAGGGAATAATAATAAAAAAATGGCAAGATTAATGCATAAGAACTTCCTGAAATACCTTAGAGTTGAACTGAATAAGAGAGTCAAATACCAATCTCATTTGAAGAATGTCAACAAAATATAAAAACCATTCAGAATGCAGTTAACACTACCTGACCAAGCAATACAAATATCTTCAAGATTTTACAGATTTCACCACAAACACTGGTTCTGTCTATAATGGATTAGTGTTTTTCAAAATGCCAAACTTGGAGAAAGTTATTTTTTCTTCAATTTATCTCTATATTACATATTTATAAAGTTAGTGACATTATTAAATAGCAAGCAATACAAGTTATAAAATTCCCTTGCACGTGACTATAAAGCAACAATGGTAGGGCTGCTCTGTACATTGTACTTTGCTATTTGTGATTTTGTTTAAGACATCTCTTTTATCTTAGGTATTACTTCTGCTTTTGTACCTTTACAGACTGAAAGGAATCATTTTAAAAGAGGTTTAAAAACTACAACAAGAATGACTTCATACCTGAGCCTGCCACTTTCAATCATGTTAAATTATACTGATTTAATACTTGAGTCTGCCACTCTTACTTACATTGAATATCGACAACTAGCTATGCAAGTCTCACTGAAATCTAGAAGGTCAGTTTATAAATCTTTTTCACATTTCTAGGCAATTGCTCACCAAAATAAACTCTTTGCACAGAGCTAGAATATTCTCACAGAGTACTCATTTTACCAATGCAGACTATCAACGTATGTGCTTCAGAAACCATCATCAGAATAAGCTCTTGCCTCCCTGTCATGGTTTAACCCCAGCCAGCAGCTAAGCACCACACAGCCGCTCGTTCACTCCCCCCACCCCAGCGGGATGGGGGAGAGAATTGGAAGGGTGAATGTCAGAAAACTCATGGGTTGAGATAAGAACAGTTTAATAATTGAAGTAAAATGAAATAGAATAGCAGTAATAGTAATAATAAAAACAATAATAATATAATAATATAATAATAATATACAAAGCAAGTGATACACTATACAAATGGCTCACCAGCTGCCGACCAATGCCCAGCCCGTTCCTGAGCAGCAATCGCTGCCCCCTGGCCAACTCTCCCCAGTTTATATGCTGAGCATGACGTCATACGGTATGGAATAGCCCTTTGGCCAGTTTGGGTCAGCTGTCCTGGCTGTGCCCCTTCCCAGCTTCTTGTGCACCGGGCCGAGCGTGGGAAGCTGAAAAGTCCTTGACTACTGCAAACACTACTTAGCAACAACTAAAACATCAGCGTGTTATCAACATCATTCTCATACTAAATACAAAACACAGCACTATACCAGCTACTAGGAAGAAAAATCAATGCTATCCCACCTGAAACCAGGACACTCCCTCAGCTCAGCACCTGAGGAAGTCTCTCACCACCTACAGCAAAATGTGGAAGGCGGTCCTGGTCTACAAACAACAGCCAGAAGAGGGCAAGGGGAGAAGACCCAGGACAGAGGCAACTGAGGCAAATACTTAACTGGATCAGACTGCAATTATAAAAGTGAATTCACTTTGTATCACTTTCTCACACTTTTTAGATGTCAGTATTCTCTTAAGAAATGCCGAGAGAGATGTTTCAATGAATGGCCCAGCAAGTTTCACCATGTTCCCCATACTCAAATGAAGAACAGATTTAGTAACCAAACGAGAGGTCCCCCACTTTAACTACTTGATCACCCTTCTAAAGCATCCATGGTTTCATTCTATCCAAATGATATACCAGAACTATAAAAAGCTCCTTGGCCTACAAGCAGGATCATCTCACTCCCATCTGTAAACCATCAACTAACCACTGACTAGTCAGCAGTTACACATTTTAGGTAGCAATTTATTACATAATTTTTTAAAAATATATACAAAATTACTGTGGGCTTTAAGAGGTGTGCAAGAATAAGATTAACAGATTTCTTATTTAGCTTGAATGACATTGTCTCTATCAACAAGCTTATACAGTACATGTGATATTATTTCATTTATATTTCTTTAAGCTTGCAACAAGATTTTTATAAGCTGTACTAGCCCAAGGCATATAACACTCATAAGACGAGTACAATTTCCAGCTGCGTAGTTTATATTGCATAATTTTGTAGTGGCACTTTCAGAAAGAATGAACAGCAAAAATCAACTACAAACCACCACTAGCCTCATTCATTCCCAAATGAATCATCACTTAAAGAAGCGAAAATTCCAATATCTTACTTTCTAACATGCAGCATAACTTAAAAAAAATACACTAAACTTGCTTTCCAACTGGACTCGGTACTTTACAACATTCACTCTGTTCCCCAGAGAAGGCTATCGAGCTCCTAATAGCACCATAAGCTCAAAATAGAAGTTGAGCTCTTGGCCATACTGCTTTGGAATGTTAAGTCTGTAAACTAGGCAAAGTATTTTATATGCTTAGGGGTGGTTTTGATTCTATAATAAAAGGAATTTAAATTCCTAAATCCTACGGTGTTACTATGAACCTTCAAGATAGTTTTCTAAACTTCAACAATGTGCCTTTATCTTTAAATTCCTTCAGCTTTCCTACTATGTTTAAAGAGAAAGAACTTTCATAAGACTGATTAAAATTTTCCTAAGCTATATAGTTTCATAAATATGTTTTCATGAAGAAAGAAGAGCTCTTGAACTTGAGATGGGCAGCTTTTGAATCTAGAAATTCAATTTCCTTAGAGAGTATCTGAAAGCCACATTACAGGAAGCTACGGTTCCTGACTTAAGGGAAGTGGAGGGAAGGAAAAAGTGAAATAACAAAATGTGCAGCTGACCTGAACTTGCCAAAAAGCGAAATAAATACTACCCTGCATATATTGTCCTGAGCACACGTTATATTAAAACAGGAGCTGACATGCACCAATAAATAAAAAGGGTATGAACTTTGTTTAATATGTCAACACTTAGCAAATTATCAAAACAAAACCAGCAGTGTAAGCTAACTACTTTTATCAGCATTTGTGAGGGTTTTCTTGCATTTTCCTAACATTTAAAATACAATTCTGATTGCATTTGGCAGTAAACAACACACAAATACAGGAATTATCTTGCTGATTGATATATGTTATCGTACATTGACAACCCTGTTTCTGACCATGTGAAGTACTGCACACTTCAAAGGAATGACAAAAACCCCACATTGTTTAAAGTCTGTCCTCAGTAAGCTTGTTACTCCATAACATTAATTAATATATGCCTGCAGCACTTTTAATCTACTCCAGTGTAAACAGATTTTCTCATTGTACATTTTCTTTTCCAAATTTCCTTTTAAAGCATTACATTACCCGCTTTGACAGTTTCACTCCCTGCATTTAGATATAGTTTATATAAGTGTTAGTTGGTTTTACCAATTTTGTCTTTCATCTCAACTAAATTTACTGCTTCATTTAGGTATTTCTATTTCAAGCAAAGAACTGTGTCTCAGACTATTTAACTTGATTTTATATTTTTTTATACTGTAGTGGTAAACTTTTTTTAAAAATAATACTGTTTTCATAAGTAATATTTGTGCCATACTTAGATTTTACTTCGTTCACTTCACCTCCTCTCCAATTTCATTAAAAGCTCCCTCTTGAGTTTAGTGCTCATTATATCCTGTCAATGTATTTGTTTGCTCTTTATGCTGATGCATCCACGTTATTCACTCTTCGCTTACTGGGGATTATGTCTCTAATCACCCTCTGAAGTTTGGCGTATTGAGTTTTTCCAGTTTCATTGTGTCAAAAAGAGGTATGAAGGGCTGTAAGTAGACTTTATACAGTCTAAGTGTAAAAATTTATCAGATGAGGTTTTTTGTTAGAACTCAAAAATGTTATCACAGCACAGAAAAGGAAAAATGGAAGCTTTGTCTTTTCTAGCTAACTGATTCAGTAAAATTATTTAAATGGAGACCTGTTATTGTTTTTAAAAAGAGAGAAATTGTTATATTCCAAAATTTGTATATAAAAAAAAGTTTAAGTAAAAATTGTTTTTTTTAATCCAAGAGTGCCTAACAGGCCAATAGTGATTTTTCATTAGCACTCAGTAGATACAAGTGCAAAATGTGAACAGTTTAAAAATACCAAGTGTGGACCAAACCCTGCCAATCCTTATGCCTGCCAAGGATAACATTTGGCCCTACCTCTTCTCTCCTGAGAATTCAAAAAAAACTTTTAGTTTTTCTGGGTTCAATGCATAAATATCTAATAAAAGTATCAAAAATAATATATGACATATGATAATGACTCGGGTTAAGAAACAGCCCTGCCACTAAAGTATTTTAAAATATATCCTTCTACTTAATTCCCTTCTTTCCTAACATAGACAGTCAAAAATCCATATTCTTACAACTATATCATAATAAAATTCAAGATAATTTTGATATATCAGCATCCAAGAGGTTTCTTATTTCTTTATACTTGAATTTTTTCTTTGAAGGTTAATTCATTGGAACTGTTGGCTTCCTTCTGGGAATCATTTTTTCTGGTCTCCAGACATTCAAAATATTATTACTGTAATTAACATGTATATTCTTGCATTGCCCTCAAAGTCTACTGGATCGCTTGTACCAATCAACTTATTCATGGGATAAAATGACTGAGGCAATCTCAGAACCGTGTTGATCCAATACAGCAATCCAGCAGCTATCATATATAAATCCACTCAAAAATGGTACGATTTTGTTCTTCAGTAAGAACTGCCAAACTGAACCAGGACTTAAAAATCCTTGATAATTTTAGCAGATTTGCCTCCCCTTCTACTTCTCAGATTATTTATGAAATCCAGCACATTTTCATGGTACTTTATAAATAAACAATAATAATGACTTTTCATGCAGAAACAGTTGAATCACCATAGCATATTTGTTCACATCCATCACATTCTTATCCTTAACTGACATTAAGGACTGCACCTGTTATCTTTAATACATAAGTGACCATCTGAAGACATCACTGTCACTCCCCTTATGCTTATTTTCTCATTGGAACCTCTGTTTCTAGATCAACACTTCGACGCAGAGAGTGGCCACACAGAAGGAAGCTACTTTTTTCCGTCAGGATTCAGACAATCAGGAACAGACTTCAAAGCTGATCAAGGAGGACCCAAAACCTTACTGAAATGGGACGTGATCCCAGCTTCTTCAGAAGATGAGAATGACTGGCCAGCAAACACATGAACTGCATAAGAACTTCCCAAAAGGCAAAACAGTGCACAAGTATTTTTCTTAAGTGTGTTACACATATTATAGTGTACAATTACTAAGCACTCCTGTGGCTGCCAGGTTTACTTTTAGACTTACTTTGCTGCAGGCAGTAGGCCAGACTTATACTGGCTGGTGTCAGCTACAGCTAGAAGACCATCTAGAAGTGTTAGATAAGTTTCGACTAAAACCGCTCCAGCAGAAAAGGAGAAGAAATGGAGAAAAAATTAATAAATTAAAAGAAAAAAGTACTTTCCTACCATCTTCCATGAAATACAATTCTTTTAGAAATAGAGAAAGATATCAGCTCCCCTTCCCAGCTAATGAAACTTCACAAGAAAAGCAGCTTGTAACAACATGAACATGAATGTATTTATTTAAAGATTATCCATTTAGAATGTGTAACCCTAAAGGTAAAGGGCCTACTTCAAAGGTGCCCTGCAGGGCCGGTTGGGAGGCAACAGTGACTTTTGAAACTCAAATCTGAGACCCTGTCCATGGCTTAAACAAACTAGGACAAACCTAATCCCCTGAATTCTGACCTGGAGTAGTACAAGACTTGAATTCTCTGATGACATAATGCCGCTTACAATAATTTCTTTTTTTACAATAGAAGGATGTTTAACCTATATGTGTCAGTTCAAATACTCCATGTATCTTGTATCTGATATAACATGTTGTTAAAATTAGAACTCACTGTAGTAAATCAAGCTAATATGAATGAATCTGTCCTAAGAATCCATTAAGTGTCAAAGTCAGAAGGTTGTCAGAGGTCTTAAGTAACAGCTGCGATTAACCTGTTTCTTGTTTTGCTGTTCCAGACTTTGTCTTTTTTACCCACCCAGCCTTTTAATTTATGTCCTGGTCATCAGCTGAAGTAATAGGAAATCATAATATTGCAAGACACAAAGCATTTTGAAAATAGACATAGTTCATTCCCTTTTCAAATACCTTCATCATTTCAAAATGCACTATCCATAATACTGGCAAACAAATGTAAGTTAGCTGATTTTTTTTTAAACACTTCTGAATGCCTCTCAGTGCCACTATTTCATATTATATTCAAAAAAAACTTTCAATGAACATTTCAGAACTGATCCTAGTAAATATCCAAAATGATTTCGTCCCAGGCACTTGCAAGGTGTATGATAAGTTTACCTTCATGAGCTCAGTCAGGTCATAGCCTAAGCCAAAGATGCACAAAAATACTACACAAGCTATCAAGAACACTAAGGAATTTTGTGTCCAGAAATAATGTAGAATCCCTCTGAATTTCTGAACTAATATATACAACTATGTCAAGTAATTTTCAAGTATGTGTGACAGGGCTGTGAGCTGGCCAGAGCTTTGAAGATCTGCCTAGTCCATTTGCTCCCCAAAGAGAACTCAAAGGTCTTTTTACTATGGAAGACAGAACAGAAATAAGAAGGCGTTTAATCCAGACCTCACCCTTCCATACAGTTAGTTAGGGAATTTGGTCATTTGTTTTCAGGGTTTTTTCTGTTTGTTTGTTTGAGAATTGTTTTTTGGAAATTCATTGCATTTGTCTTGAATGAAAATCTGCACCATCCCTCCTGGTCTTTCACCATCCACCATGGTGTGCCCATGCTGGTGCCCTCTTGAGCTCAGGACATGAGCACGCTTTGAAGGCAATCCTGCTCGTTCCTAATTCTGTCCTTTGGTTTGCAGCACAAAACAGCCTCTGAGCGCACTGACAGGATTTCTTGCAGGTGAAATCAAGTTCAAGCTCTGCTCCAGGAATGCACCTAATGCCTTTCAGGAGAGGAGCATTCAGTCTGACACCCCAGACTAGAGCTAGTCTGAAATTAAATAGAAACACACACTCCCCCTCATCCCCAAAGTACGTATAATGGACTTCTACAGCAGCATTTAATACTCCAAAGTAACAACTGAAACCTCTCTAGGATGAACATCCAGTCCTCAGCACCAGCTCCTTCACCCCACGGATCCACAGCACTGCCTGTATTGTAGCCCTGCACAAACGTCCTGGGCTGCCACGCGCCTGCTCACCATCACCTCTCCCGCCCGGCTGCCGGGTACCTGGAAATCCCAGGCAAAGAGCCAGTTTTATCTCACACAAAATTTCCAGGCAGATTAAGGCACCGTACCTTCTTGCCTTCAAGCATCATCACAGCAGCTTTTATATTTCACATAGTGATGAGGGAAAGGAAATACTTACTTCTGGTTACCACCACCCTCATCCCAGGGGATGTCAGATGAAAGTACAGGCAAAAGCACAGCAGATGCTCAATTAATTTACTTACACATTATTGCGCTTCCGTGCTTGGCAGGAACTTCTTGCAAACACTGAAAACCCATGACAACTGACCTCCCCCAACCCCTCCCTCTCACACCTCTGCCATGAGCCCTACAGACCATTCATTTGGTCAGGCCAGGGAAAGCAATGAAGCGATGCTTTTGTTTATAATCAGGAGCTATTGCCATTTTATCACATTATCCATGACTTTTTATGCATAAAAATAATAAATTGTTTGGCCATTTCCCTTACAACATGTGCCAGAAATCCACCATAATCGTTCTTCTTTGTATTAACATAATGGAAGAAAATGGTAATAACATGGTAGGTAGATGTGAAAATGCAATAGGACTGAAAGGAAGTGCAGATGAATCATTAAGCCTTCCCTCTGCAACTAAAGAAGTATCTATTATTTACTTGAAGGATGGTATTTCACTGCATTGACAATATTCACCTGAATCTGTACGATGCTTAGCAGTTTACTGCTTTCATACAAGCTATGCATCACCACTGCTCCCTCTCATTTTTCTTTTTTCCCTATCACCTCAAAAATAATAATCCTGCAACCTAAATTAAAACTTTTCAAATGACAGAATTTAGAGACATAGTACTTGCCTAGAGGACCATCGGTCTGACTCAGTAAGGTGTTTTGTTTTGTGGGTTTTTTTTACTGTTCCTAAATACTGAATGTCATTTATGAACAACTTCAACATGTTTCTTACCAGCACAAAAAAAAAATCACAGAGTGAGCTATCAAAATACAACACGAGCTTTGATTCCACAAATCATTTGTATCACAAATATAACAAAATCACAGAATCATAGAATGGTTTGGGTTGGAAGGGACCTTAAAGATCATCTGGTTCACAACCCCCCTGCCATGGGCAGGGACACTTGTCACTAGACCAGGTTGTTCAAAGCCCCATCCAACCTGGCCTTGAACACTTCCAGGGAGGGGGCATCCACAACTTCTCTGGGCAACTTATTCCAGTGCCTCACCACTCTCACAGTGAAGTATTTCTTCCTTATATCTGATCTAAATCTACCCTCTTTCAGTTTAAAGCCATTACCCCTTGTCCTATCACTACCTGCCCTTGTAAAAAGTCCTTCTCCAGCTTTCTTGTAGGCCCCCTTCAGGTACTGGAAGGCTGCTATAAGGTCTCCCCGCAGCATCCTCTTCTCCAAGTTGAACAACCCCAACTCTCTCAGCCTGTCTTCATAGGAGAGGTGCTCCAGCCCTCTGATCATCTTCATGGCTCTCCTCTGGACTTGCTCCAACAGGTCCACTTCCTTCTTATGTTGGGGGCCCCAGAGGTGAATGCAGAATTGCAGGTGGGGTCTCAGGAGAGTGGAGTAGAGGGGGAGAATCACCTCCCTCAACCTGCTGGTCACGCTTCTTTTGATGCGGCTCAGGATACATTTGGCTTTCTGGGCTGTGAGCGCATATTGCCAGGTCATGTTGAGCTTCTCATCAACCAACACTCCCAAGTCCTTCTCCTCAGGGTTGCTCTCAATCCATTCTCCACTCAGCCTGTATTTGTGCTTGGGATTACCCCAACCCCTATGCAGGACCTTGCACTTGGCCTTGTTGAACTTCATGAAGTTCATATGAGCCCACTTCTCAAGCTTGTCCAGGTCCCTCTGGATGGCATCCCTTCCCTCCAGCATGTCAACTACACCACACATCATGGTGTCATCTGCAAACTTGCTGAGGGTGCACTCAATCCCACTGTCCATGTCACTGACAAAGATGTTAAACAGCGCCGGTCACAATACCAACCCCTGAGGAACACCCCTCGTCACTGGTCTCCACTTGGACATTGATCTGTTGACCACAACTCTTTGAGTGTGAGCATCCAGCCAATTCTTTATCCACTGAGTGGTCCATCCATCAAATCTATGTCTCTCCAATTTAGAGACAAGGATGTTGTGTGGGACAGTGTCAAATGCTTTGCACAAGTCCACGTAGTAACGTCAGTCATCACTTGTTTGCACTCACAAATTTTCACTTGTTTTCAACTACACACTCAGAACAAGAAATATTGCAGACAAAAACAGCATAAATTTAGCTTTAGACCAGACTACAGTCTGGTAAATGCTAAAATTAAGTCAACTTGCACATTGTCTAGGGTACTGAAACCAGAAAACAAATACTATAATATTGCATTTTTGTCATAGACTACACAAAACATGTCTTATGGGTAACTTAAAATTTGTATTTTGATTAACTTCAAAAATAGTGAAGCAATGAACATTATTTTTAAAAACGGATCTTGACTTTGAATACTGGACCAATTACATAGAGCTGATTTCTCACTATAGCAAATGGGAATTCATCTCTCACACACATGATTAAAATGAATCACGTACCATGCTATCATCTTTCACTAAAGGATCTATTGATGTATTTCTGTCAGATTGGTATGAGTAAGTTTCCCCCTTCTATATTCATTAAAGTAAAATAAGATTTTATTCACCTTGAAAGAACACAGAACATGTTCTGCACTCTCTGTTCTTGACACGAGTCCTAAAACCTGCAGTTATCACTCTCACCAGGCTCATAATTTAAATGCCTAAATAAAATATTATACAATTGATGTGCCCTGGGAAGAATTAAATTCAGAAAAAGCTTGTTTTAAGTCATTCAATATCTTTTTATTTTATTAGAAATCCCCAGAGTATAAATTTTGCTACTCACGTGCCAGCTCCTATTGTCAGTTTGTATTTTCTCAGCTTGGCTGTTGTCAAGATTTATTGACAATAATATTTTGATATATACTCCATCAAAATGCTGTATAAATACATATTGTATTAAATAAGACTAATGATCTTTGATCATACATGCTGTACCATAAAACTGTCACATACAGACCTCATTAACAGTGCCATTAAACTGATGCGACTTAGAAAGGCTTTTTTTGTGAAAACGCTACCTGTTTGCAGAAATGGGCAGCAATCATTTTTACCAACACCAGAGTATCAGGATAGCATCTGGAGACAGTACAGATGAAGAGCTCTGAACAGAGCAAGGGAACAGCAGCTTCCTTTAATGCCTGCAGCATGGATGCCATAAAAGCATTGCAAGATCTTGCTACCGAATTCTGGCAAAGGACTTTGCTCTTGAATACTTTTATAATAGTTTGCACATTGTCTAGGAAAGCCAGTCATGCAGTTTTAAGTTACTGAGGAGAAAAAAGCTTGCTGGTTTTAACTGTTTTAAGAGTTTGGGGTTGGGGTTTTTTTGTTTGTTTGTTTGTTTTTCTGCATAACCCCTCCCCCCCAACAGCTATGCATCATATTCTAATTTAATTCCAAATGATTAGTGGTGATGTTTTACATAACAGAAAGCTGAAAGCTAGCTGCATTGTGAAATTCCCTCCAAATATTTTTACTTTACAAGTTGAAGCAACAGCAATTTAATTGTCTAGAAAGCATTCATGATTAAAGAATTGTCAGCATGAAGATTTCTCCTTTCCCTTAATACCTTGGATTACTCCTTAGGTTTAGAATTCTGGTATAATATAATGTATATACTTATACCTGTTACACAAGAGATTATCCATTAATAATACAAAAATAATCCCAGATTACATAAGAATTTACCACTGAATCCTCAGGGTGATTAATATGTTCTTTCAAACAGTTGTCACTTCAGTAAGTAAAACATACCAATTTCATACACACGAGCTGTTCTCCAACTACCTGTAAACTTGATTGAAAGCAGTGTGAAAAGAGCAGACATCTAACTTGTTTAGCCTGTCTTTATAAATTATAATATACCACTTTCATTGTTGTATAAATTATTTAAAAAATACTAAGAAAGACCAAGCGGAAATCTGTTTAATATGGCTAAAAGGGCGCACTTCCTAGTACAGGAAAGAAACGGTGCCAAATTACAGAAATCACTTTTTTATTTAAAATACAGGGTACAGGGGAAGACTTTAAAAACAGTAGCTACAGAAATATTAAACTTAATGAGTAACTTAAAGATCAAAGGATGGTAACATTCAAATCACAAAGCTCTTCATGACTTTCATCTCTGCAATAAAGCTGCTATACACTGACTTAGAGCTATACTGGTTTTTAGTAGCATCCCTTTTACCAACACCCACCACCCAATAAAAATCCTACTGGCAGCAACAGACAGGGAAAACAGAAATACAGTTCATTAAAGAAGCATGCAGACACAGTCTGATTATTTTTAAACTGCAACTTCTTACGCTAATAACTTTTTTGTTGTCGATATTTTGTAGGTAAAGTGGTGAGGATTAAATTTGAAGGAGAAATTGAACTAGTTGGGTAACATCAAATAATAAATAAACACCATTAAAATCATTGGGTTTGACATCTCAAGAGTTAAATTACATTCAGAATATTTGGCAGAACTCAAAGCAGAAGAACTATTCACAGATGAAGTACACCTGGTGAACACGTTTGCCAGTGCCAAGCCAAAAGACACTTGGAAACTATCCAGTGTTGAGTATTTCCAAATACACAGTGTACTACTGGACAGCCAACAAAATTATTTTGATACTACCATGATTCTACTTCTGTATTAAAAAAAAAGAGTCACATTTTTACAAGTATTATACTAGATTAGCAGCTTGTCCCATAAGGATAGAAACATTGCATAGATTCTCTTGATATTTCTATGTCCATAGCCAAAAACACTTAAATCATGGTTTTGGTAGTATTCATATAAGTATGTGAGAATACATACTAGAAGTAGATTTTCACAAGTTCATTTATTCTAATGCACAGAAGAGACCAATGTGATCACGTCACATAATGCAAAGAACCTCTCCCAGAAAAAGCCACTTCAAGCCACTAACTTCTTCTTGAGCTTTTAAAGTATTCAGTCTTAATTTAAGAAGGAATGAAGTATCCATTACAGTTCCTACGTCTTCCAAAGGTTAAATACTCTCACTTAGGTTTCCACTGGCATTCTTATTCCAAAGGCATTTGGTCTGAGCTCTCAATGACTGTATATCATTATTTTCCAAATTAAATTATCTTTGATATCAGACATCTTTTTTCTGTGTATGCACCTATGGGACACAATCAAATAACCTCTTAACCTCAAAACAAGTAGAAGAGATTTATGAGAACACATTTAAGGATACAGAACATATTTTCTAGTTCTTAAATCATCCTTGAAATTTTAAAATATATTTATAACATCTTTTTCTAGTCATCTTTTTCTCAGTAGCAGCAAACAAAAGTAATACTCCTTAATTCTGCTTTTTATTCCCTGCTTTTGGATCCAAGATGATATTATCAGTGCACTTTTAGTAATATCACACCAGGAACAGATGTTTAACTGATTATGCACCATTATAATTAACTGCTTTTTCAGTGACACAATTTTGGAACGGTTTTCTGGAACGTGCAAGTGCAAACTATGTTCTTTGTTCTGGATATATGACAATGTTCTTGGCCATGTTAAAATGAATGTTGATCTATCGAGTCCAGCTCGCCAAGTGATCCCTGTTACTCTACAGAGCTGCCCCAGGCTGTAATCATTCCTCCCGACTCTGTCTTCTGAAAACTTTATATTTTCCATCTGGACCATGAATAAATATACTGAACAGCAACAAGTCATCAGGAGCAGGTCAGACAGGAGTCTATTTAACTCATTGTCCTGTCTTTGACAGTAGTCAAGAGAAGATACATTAATATAAAATCTACAACAAGAAGCTCTGCAGCTAGCCTACTTTTTATTTCTTATGAAACTCCAATCCAATAATTTGTTGACTCCGCAGTCCTATAATATGGAAAACAGTGAATAACCTTCCCTATTCACTTTTAGCATACCATAGAGGTTTTCAGGATAAAACTCCCTCAGCTATTCATCATTCCTCACACAAAAGCTTTTCCATAACCCTGCACATTTCTGTACCTTTCCTTGTCCAGTTATGCCCTTTTTGACATGGAAGAACCAAAACTGTACACAGTGTCCAAGATGCAGATGCACCACTGTGGGCTTACACAGTGGGAACAAGATGTTTCGTTCTGTTACACTTGTTGACTACTGCTGAGCTGTCATTTCCACAGGGTGTATCATACCTCCAGAGTACCACTCCTGCAGATCACAAGTGTCTAGTTCAGAGTCAATCAATACATAAATAAAGTTAAAATGTTCCACATACCCTTTTTCACTTAGTATTTATCAATACTGAATTTTATCTTGATTTTATAGGAGTTGTCATCTTAATCACAGAAACTTACAGACAATCACAGGAAAGTAGAGCAAGAAAAGACTAGGATAGCTAAGGGAGAATTCATAAGTTCAAGATATCAGATCATTCTCACCCCCACTCCCCATTCATTATTCTTTTAAGCACTGGCAAACTAAGCTTAATAAAACATTATTTGTTCAGTGATCAATATGTCTTTTTTTTTTCAGAATAACTTCTATTACAATATAGTGCAAAACCAGACAGAAAATACTATTTGAAGTTAACACTTGCGAGCTCAAAGTGAGCAGCCACTTCCCTATAACCACATCGTCATTCAGGGCTGGGGAACCCATCAGCATCCCACAGCATCCTCTGTGGCTGAAGGACAGCCTTCGACTCTGACTCGCTGTCAGCAATGGACACATTTCTCCAGACATGTAGAAAGTGCTTGGCAGAGCAGATCTGTCTCTGATGACTGGGCAGGATCTCCTCTGCAAGGTCTGTAAATCTTCAAACCATGCACATGGATCGATACAGGAAGGAAGGTATGTGAATTTTAAGCATTTTGCCCTACTGTAAGAAATACTGATTCAGTTGATGGGGTGTAAGTATCTTATAACTCTGTCTCTAATTACCTCCTCTTTCAGGGTCAATCTGACAGACATTAGGCACCCTGAATGGTCAACAGCGGCAAAGGCTTTCCTACTAAAGGCTCAAGGAGAGGACTTTCCTGCTGGTCAGTTCCTGGAAGGTGGCTCCCATAATTCACAGGTTGTTAAAACAAACAAACAAACAAAAAAAACAACCAACAAACAACAACAAAAAAACACATTAAGACACATGAAAGAAATGGTCAGCAGTATGGCAGGAAAATCAGGAAAATGGTGCAGAACAAAGTAACAAATAAAAGGAGAAAGCACAGCAGCCTGCCCTAAGCCCAGAGACAGGGACGAAACACAGGTTTTGTGGCCAGCCTACACAAAACAATAGATGTTCAGAGAGCACCAGCCTCACGCATGTCCCGTGGAGATAATAATGTGGAGAGACTATCTTGAAGAGGGAGCATTACAAAGAGACTTCTAGATCACCTAAGAAGAGTAATCCAATTTAAAATAAAATTATCAATATTTTTACTTTTGTTTCCCCCCCAATCAAAAAATTCAAGCTCAAAATGCAATTTTTTCCATTTCTAGTTTCTTTTACCCATTTCCTTCCAGTCTCAGATGAATAGAGTGGTTACCCATACTCAATAAGTAACAAAATCTACTAAACTATTATTAGCATGTTGTAAGGTTTAGAGCTGTGAACTAAAGAATACACAGAAAGACAAAACTGAAGCTTAACTCAAGCAAAGAGGCTATCAGTCAGCAGAGCCATGCTGCAGTCTTTCTGAACAAATACATTGCCAGCATCAATACCAATCAAAATTATTTTTAACGTATAATAATAAAAATAAAAAATAAAAAGGACCAATTGATCAACACTCTGTACCTTTTAAAGCCATTTACCTCCTCCAAAACCTTGTTTCACTGGCATGCTGTTATTTAATAGTTTTTTCTCTCAGTCAGACCTTCTCTCTCTCTCTCTCTCCTTTCCACAGTGCCAACAACTAAACGAAGCACAAAATATTGGCCTCAACACATAAGGAAAATTGAAGATGCATTTATTGTTCAGGAATACAGAGGGAAGCAGGAAAATCTATCAATCTGCCACGAGAAAACTAGGCCAACCAATGAGAAAGCTAACTTCAAGTTTTTATTCATTTTTCATTAATCTAAAATGTTAAAAGCAGGAGCAAAGCCTCCTTTTTTTCCTTCCCTAGAAGACCAACGCATTTCCCCATGATTGAGTTAAATGTAATGATTTTGGTTATAAAAGAAGTTTTATCACTGCTCTCTTTTCATAAAGTTAAACAAAATGTTGATTACATAGAAGAAAGTGTGCTATTAATAGTATAAATTAATTTTACATTCTTGAAATCTCATTCACCCCCTTGCCTTTCAGCTTACTGACAGTGACTCATGATAACAAGACAAAAGCAGAGACAGGTTCCCCCATTGAAGACAGAACCTGTACCATTTTCCTGCGTTTGATAACCTCATCAGCTCTGGCTGAAACAAATTAGAGTTTTGAACTCTTGAAACTCAGAAATAAACCAGAGGAGGACATTCCTTGCCAACATGCAGTTGAGCTGTGGTACTTCTTGCCATAGGATGCTCCAAATGCAGGGAGCTGACACAGGTTCAGGCAGGGGGCCAGGGCAGGCTGTGGAAACACAATCCATTTTGGTAAATTAAATGCACAGGAACTACAACTCTGAGTTGGGATGGAGACTAGAAGATCCTTGTGGGAAATATCACACTGCTACTCTACCCTAGGTGCCTGCTTTTACACACTTTTAAATTGGAGACACGGTACTGGTCTACATCATGGCTCTTTGGTCTTGGTCCAGGACAGCCACTCGTATTTTTATTGAAGGTCCAGACTGCAGAAAATTAAAAGCTGCGTAACCATAAACATTTCTAAGGTCCATGTATCATATTTTTACAGATTCCAAAACAATATTAGTAACTGAAAACTCATACAAAACAGCAAAGCAGCAAGTAAAAACAGCCAGGAAACCCAGCTGACCCAGTTCTTCAGCCTAAAGCTTCTTCCGAAGCTTTATTAGCTATTCCAATTTCAAAAAGGAAACACCAGCCAACTGAAAAGGCTTATAGACTAACTAATCGTATGGAACCACTGGGTCAACATATAATTCAATACCACCATTTTGACAGCTACTTTCAGAGGAGGAAAAAAAAAAAAAAAAAAACCACAACTTGACTTCAGTGCTATTTAATAAATGATTACTTGAGGGATTTTATTTGTTTAAAACAATCACTCTGCCTCAGCTAAAGCAGTACTCTGGAAAGCTAGCATTAAAAAATTATTTGCTCTGATCTATTCCAAACTGGGGCTTGGCTTCTAATCCCTCTTCATTACCAAATAGCTTGGTAACCACGTATTCCATTTGTAAAGTAGTCATAATAACGATACCAAATAGTTGACCTGAGTTCTTCAAAGGTACCTACAGAAAACAAAAACTTAAACAGCATTCAGTTACAGGGAGATTCAAACAACCAACTCCCTTAGTCTTATTAACAATACATGAAAAAACATGGAGGATATTTTCAGTTAAAGTCATTTTGTCCAATTAGCAATACTGCTGTATTATTTACTGAAAAAAGATGTCGTCCTAGTCAGCAATTTACTGTTTAACTGTATAAAATTGTTATGAAGATCATTTTATGGACCAATTTGCTAATGGATTAGTTATTAAATATAGGCACAAATTAATTAATGAGAATTGTTTCAGAAAAAATAGTTTATTAGAAACAGGTTTATAATGATAATCAATAAGCATGAAGTACTTTAAAGCGGTAACTTCATTTGCTCTAAATGCAGATTAGAATTTATTACATTTATTTAGCTCATGGTTATTTTTTGCTTCATCAATCTATATTGTTGACTCTTTACATTGTTATTTATAACATGCAATTGTGCAGAAAGTGGAGAGAATTATGAATAGTACAACAGTAAATGACCATTAATGTGTTTTGTTTCCACATTTAAGTGTTAGGAATTTCATTATTCATCCTTTTATTACAGAAGGCAAAGACAAAGAAAAGTGCTAGAAAAGTTACTTTCCCTTTTTCTGCAAATCTCATTGTCTCTTTTTTCTGTTTAAACTAAAGACATTAGCACTAGAATACCTGCTATAGCTCCATGAGGACTAGCAAGCATATAAATATGCCAGGTAAGTCTTTATTTAACACTAACAGCAGTTGGCATTCATTTAATACGCGTTAAATCATACAAATAGATAAATACCAAACATCTATGATTGACATCATGTCATTTTCTGATGTTCATATCTCAAATGTAGTCCTCTCCTCTTCCTCAGGTATACTTAGGGTCCACAAAAAATGGGTCCTCAAATCCTAAGAACTTAATGGGACCTTATCAGCACTGTCGCTAAAGAAAGGAAAGGAAAAGGAAAAGGAAAAGGAAAAGAGAAAAGGGGAAAGGGGAAAGGGGAAAGGGGAAAGGGGAAAGGGGAAAGGGGAAAGGGGAAAGGGGAAAGGGGAAAGGGGAAAGGGGAAAGGGGAAAGGGGAAAGGGGAAAGGGGAAAGGGGAAAGGGGAAAGGGGAAAGGGGAAAGGGGAAAGGGGAAAGGGGAAAGGGGAAAGGGGAAAGGGGAAAGGGGAAAGGGGAAAGGGGAAAGGGGAAAGGGGAAAGGGGAAAGGACGACCATCAGGAAAAAAAAAAACAAAAAAAAACCAACAAAAAAACCACCCACACACAAAAAAAACCCACCTTAAAGATGGCTTCCTGCTCACACTGAACGGACTTATATTCTTATCCAAAATCTCCCAACATTAAAAAGTATGGAACTTTCCTCCACAAGATATAAGATATAACCAAGGGAAAGAGCAGATTAACTTTCTGAGAGCCTATTGTTATCAAACATGGAGGAAAAATGCCCCATAAAGAAACTAACTACAGGTGTTATTCTCACATGCACCAGTAGTTTAACAGCTACCTGAATATCTGGTGTCGTAACTCCCACAGCTTGACTCCGTTTTCTGAGCACCATGTAATCCAAATTCCTTTAAACAATCATGATATCGTACTTTGAAGAGTTACCTGAAGCATAACATGACAAAATTTTACCGTTCTCCATCTACAGATAATTACCTTGCTGAAGATGAGATGATGTATGACTCCATCAGGGACTCTAGTAATAAATAAGTCTAACGATGAAAATGTTGGTACAATACGATTCACAAAATGTGCGCCCAACACAAAAGCCTTAGAACAATGACATTCATTACTGAGGGAATAACGTGTTGTTTTCTTCCAGTGGAAAGCATGCTTTGTTTTGTGCATTTTGACTGTTTCCTTTCCTGCATTCCATATGTAGTATGGATGGAAAAGTGTGGCTTTTGCAAAATTATGACGGATTTGTCAACTGCAACAGCCATAGCTGAGAACAGTTCATTAACTTGATCTAATTTAAGACAGAGCTATATGATAAACTTAAAATGTGAATAAAACTAGCGATATCACAGGAGAAAGGAATGCAGTCCCTTGAGCTTAGATTTGCTTGTATATTGAAAAGTTTCGTTTTCTGGCTCAAGAACTGACATGAGAATAACAGCACACATTAAGATTTCATCTTTATCACTATAATTATTTGCATTACACACATTTTGCAGTTGCAGAAGGACGGTTGCAATATTGTTTGAATGTTGTCACAAAGGTGTACAGAAAACTGGAAATTAAGCTTTTCCCCTTCCCTTTTAAACAATACACAATGCTGGGGATGGAAAACAAATCTGATGATTGTGACCGTTCCCTCCGATCATCAGCAACATGTTTGGTGGGTCAATATAAAATCACTGCTTGACACAACCACATTCAGACTTCTCTACTCCGCTGGCTGCAGTTTTAACGATAAACTCTGTAAGGAGGCAGAGCTAGAGATTCAAACGTTTTTCTTCTTTGTAAGTTGTGTAATAGGATCAACTCCATCTGCCTGGCCCCAATTCCAGGCACTGCTGAACTCCAAGACTTAGTTCAGATCACTCTGAGGACCCATATCATCACTCATTTCAGTTCCACTCAGTAAGTTCAGAAGAGAAGGATAAAATCAGTCAGGGATCAAAGGTGATGAAGGCAGACGTAATGGAGGGTTTTAGAAAAGGAGAAGGAACTGCAAAGCCACATAAGGCTAAAGGAGTGGTGGAGACTGTGAGCTGAAAGCAGAGTCTGCAGCACGCAAGACAGTGAAAGCGCAGAGGCTGGCAGAGAAGTGGAGCATACCAGAGGACCAAAAGCAGAGCTGATGAGGAGGGAGATGATAGGTTTTTTCCTTTTTTAGAAATGCATTTGTAGTAAAGTGTGCAATACATGTAAGTGGTGAACAAAAATAAGATGCAGATAAGAAAAAATGGGGAGAAGTATCAACGTAATAATAAAAACAACAACAATAATAATAATAAAAAGGAAAGTGAAGAATTAAAAGGTTCTGGGAATAATGGCAGATGGGTCCAAGCACAGAGGATGGGCCCTGGAAGACAAAGAGAATTAAGCCTTTTTCTTAGCGTGCAAAGCTACCCTGGACACATGTTAATGGGTAAAAATTCAGTTACTTAGGAGTGCTGGTAAATTTGATTCCTCAAAATTGGTAATAACTTTTCGTTTTTCTTTCCCCTCTCTTAAATGCTGGTAGGTTTCCTGTTGTGCCAGGTTGTTAGCACACTCCAATAAAGGAACCTTTCCTAACATTTCAGTATAGTTCCTCTGAAATTTCTATAAAACCCACGGTATTAATAAAGTTGCTCACAAACAGGTTATGCTCTTCTTCCACCCCTCTGCTCTCAAAGAAATTGATACCATGCACATTAATTTGTAATGCAGATATCGAAATAACTGTTTCCAGAGAACTACTAATATATAGTGATGTTAAGTGTTCAATTCTTTCCTTAAATCTATGCTTTTCTTCAAATTTTCCAGGCCTACTTTGGTTACTACTAGTTTTAACCTTATTTTCCATTCTATGATGTAGTTTGTTCTTTTCTCAAGTTACAGTACACATAAAACCTTGACCCTCCCAATTTATACTTTTGTCTATAAAACATGCACTCTCTAGGACAGTCTATCCCATAACATACAGAGAAGGGTTTTATGGGGAGACATCATCTTGATTGCTATTAGAAGGAAGAAATCACAGTAATTCTTCAATAAACAAGGAGAATAATAAATGTCCATAATTTGGAATTTGGACGCCTTGACTTATCAGGTTACTCGAAAACCATAATGATACCTTAATAACAGAAAATCCATTAAACTTCATTTTGTGTTATACAGAGCCTACAGTATATATGTTGAAAATGCATGCCAGTGCCTTTATACCTTCATGAATTTTGATGAATAGCCATTTCAGAAGACAGCCACTCACCAAAGAAAAGCTTAAAATATAACTTTAAAAGAATTTGCTTACTTATGCATAGCTATCAGCAAATCTAAATTCTATACAATCTAGCAATAAATCTCAGTTTTTTGCAAAGATTTATAGGTCTATGAGCATAATACCCATAAACCACTGTGTGCTTACTTTATTGGCAGAACAGTTTATACATTTGACATACTGCTGTTCAGATAAGATTATATCCAACTAAGTACAGAAAAGAAACTGTCAACAAGTCTGTAAGACTATAATAGAAACTGCAAAAGCAGAGTTTTCATATTACTAACCATACCTTCAGAGTACTCCCAAATCAGTCCCAGGCATGAAAACACAGTTGGAACTGCTTTTCAGAGAAGGGTGAAGCGTGGCATGTTGCCACAAATATAAGAACTGCGTGTTCCCTGTATTACATAATTGCAAAAGTAGATGGAAAAAAATGTTAGTACTATAAATAATACAGAGTTTTTAGCCAAATTATATTTGGGAAGCCTAGAACTAGACAGCAAACTTGTGATTGATCAAAGTTAATCATAATTGATTAGAGAAGCACATACCCAACCTTTTCATGTTTTGTCTGCCTTTACTGCTGTGAGGGTTTGGATATTCTATCAGGAAGATGGAAAGGGAGGAAGCTTAGAAATCAATAGGCAATTTTTCCTAAAAAATCTAAGTCAAATAGCATAAGTAGTGATTCTTGAAAACATGCACAAATATTATTAAGTAGTGAAAACCAAGCTGGCACAAAGCTCTGACTCTCAGATGCGCACGAAGTGTGTAAGCTTCATATATATGAACGTGTTTCTTACCGGCTGTTAGAGGAGAACCTCTGCCTTGGTAAAGATACTCTGACCTTTAACTTTCAGACTTATGCCAGCTCTGTATTACAGAAACAGGACAAAAGACAGCAGTGAGGGAAGTAGGGATGGATTATCTGGAACATGGTTGGATCCAACAGCTGCAAAATTTGTGATGACAGAGGGTCCCAAGTAGGGAGAAACTTCACACAAGAAAGCAGTGTTACTCTGGCTATTTTTGCCCAGAAAGTTTCTGGGCCTGTGTTAACGGCAAAGAAATAAATGGGCTTCCAGAGTCACAGGGGTTAATATGACCCTATTGTTGTACAGTATCAAACAATTAAATAAGATTTGTGATTTCAAACCTCTGAAGATGCAGAAAAAGGAGAATGTATACAATATTAAAGCTTTAGAGTTTCATTTTAATAACATTCTTCCAATCCTTTCCTTCTGGCTTTTCAGACCTGTTTTAAGAAAGTCCTCTCCCCTTCTTCACTTCTCACCCCACTACTCCATCACTCCCCCCTCTTCACCTGACCTTACATCTTATAATGCTGTCAGGACATTTAGAAGGGGACAAGGAAAGAAGAAAGAAAAATGTATTTTGAGAAAATGTTTCAGTATGCCTTCTAAAAAAAAAAAGAAAAAAAAAAAAAAAGCAGCTACAAAAGCAGCTACATTTTCAAATCTTTAAAGAACAGTCCATTTTAAGGGCTGACAGTACTTTGGTCCCGAGGGGCAGCAACTCATGCAGCTTCCTATAACGGCAAATTCCACATACATAAATCACCTTCTCCCTGGCCACGACCTCACTGCAACAGATGAGAATACCTACACTTTAGAAACAAATTTCTGTTGCACATATCTTCTGATAGTTAAAACTGAATAGGTTTTATGAATATGAAGCCAACCTACAAAAAAAAGGCAAAGAAAAAGAGCCAGTGACATATACTAAATCTCTTCCTGCTTAAGGCAAACAAGGTCAGTAGCTAACCAACTGACAAATTATACCATATCATAAAACCCCAGCTTCATTTAGGACTTCTCAATAGGTATCAGATATACATTTATATGATCAAACTCCCTTCCCACATGCATTACTATCCTCTTGTCTATCCTCACCAGTTCATTTTTACCTCTGGAATGAAACCAAGTGTAAGATCACAATACTGCAAATTTCTCAGTATGCAGCAAAAAAAGGACTTGATTTCTACATGAAGTTATCAAATTAATGAACTGTTCAACACTGTAAAATAATCTTATCTGTTTCCAAAAATTCTCATCCCATTCTCTTGCACAAACTGCTTTCCTCAAAGCAAATTACACTGAGGACTTAAAAGCACCGGGAGGATATATGGCACTGTTTTAACTTATGACATGTGAATATTAATAATAATAAAGAGAGAAAGAAACTTCAGCATGATTCACAGAACTTTAAAAAGTTAATCTGGTAACTATTAAAGCAGCCTTTGTTGTATTTTGGACATTATTTGCAAAGAGAGTTCTATTTTCCTTAACAGAATTTTTTCACCCTCCTCTTGTGTTAAAATTTCCAGTAATGCCAATGCATCAGTTTCATCCAAAGAAAATCATAATTTGGAGGTGGTCACAGTACTTCCTGCTATTGACAAGCAGACAAGAGAATTCAGGTGCAGATATTCCTTCGTCAGAAATAACATAAAGAAAAATAAAATATTTTCAGTTATGGTACTTTGTAGCCACTTGAGGTGAATCTAGAACATGAAATATCAAGGAAGATTAGACTAACATCAAAAGACTTTTCATCTCTAGTGTTGTTCTCCTCTTTATTTTGCTCTCCCCAACCACCTCTCCCAGACCTTCCAAGTCTTATGTGTATTTTATGTCAGTTTGCTTTATGTTAGGAGTTTCTTTCAGAACAACAAACTGGCTTTTTTTTTTTTTCAAGAGTTTTGGAGAAAGCATGTATAAATATGTATACACACATAAATAATGGAGCAGGAAACCTGTTTTTTAGTCCTTTTTTCTGCCACTTTGAGTGAACACAGTAAGCTAACCAAGGTGAAAATGTTTGTGAAAACCTTTGTAATGAGAATTAGCCTACCTTCTTTAATAATGCCATTATTTACAAATTAGCAATGCTACGTGAGATCTCATATCAATAAAGAAAAAGACGTGAGTTTTAAGATGGGGAAATAAAACTACTGAATAATATTTTTTGTTTATCCTTTCCTCAATTCTTGCTTTGTTTGCTTTGGCTAGCTTAAACTCTAAGCTCTTTGGGACATAAAGAACATTTTTGTGATCTATTTTTACAGCAAGATGCTTATATTAAATAAACCATATTGATATATCCTAGACTGAATATAGGAGCATAAAAGACAAGACTGGACATGAAACAAATACAGTAATATAATAATTTTGAATAAATTCCAGTAGACATGACATAAATGAATGTGACAGAAAAGTAATTTTGGGACAGAGAAAAGCAGGGCAATGCTGCTTTCAGAAGACTACTTAATGTTTATAAAGTGCTTTGAAGATGAAAACCCCTACGTTCATATTATGGCTATGGATTACCACTGGAGTCATGCAGCCTCACTCTGAAATTGAGAATCTGAGAAATCTGAGACAACCTCCAATTCAAAGTCAGAAGAAATGCATAGATACAAAAAAATACGAAGAGCCCTATATGATACGGAATTGCTACGAGCCATACAATACCTTAAATTTTCTTCATTTCTATCACGACAGTTGAACAGCAGATTTCTGTAAGTGTATCTGTGGGTAAAATCTGTAAAAATAACAACCTTCAGTATAAATGTTGGACTTCCTTTTGAATTGAGGGAGGGAAAAAAAAAATAGTGATGCTACTGTCAGAAACTGATGGCATTTGTAACTTCAAAGTATATTCTGCGCAGTGATATCAAGACATGTATTGAACTGAGAACTTCTAACACTAAAAGGATAAACTTTTTAACACCACTTGACAGAAAAAAAAAAAGTACACAAAGTAACCTACCAATACACTGTCCAGTTTACATGGAATAACTCAGAAAAATAAAATAATCTGCTAATTCCTGAAATTTCAAATTGTAGGACTTCCACATTGCATAAAGCAGCAACACAATTTTTACCGTCATATTCCATATAGCCCAAATTGCAGCAAGTCAGTCAAAAGTTTAACAACTAAAATTTCCATTAGCATAGAAGAGAAAGAAAATTGCAAATAATCTTTTCCTCTAGAGTTACACTTTAACAACCCAATCACACGACTGAAAAAGAAAATAATTGTAAAATATTGATTCCATATAAGAATTCCCAAGTATTCAGCCATAAAGTCTAAACTGAGAAAACTATATTACCCTGAAGGGCTATGACTCCTCCTTGTTGGGTCTACACTTCTGTGCCTACCGAGAGCAAAGTGGGGAGAGCAGATCACTTATATTAGTGATTCAAAAACTGTATTCTTCGTGGGAAAAAAAGAAGAGTAACTCCCTTACTCCACCCCTGCCCCAACATACAAGGCACAGAAATACATGTTGCAAATCAATAAGGGCTAGAATTCCTTTTAACAAGATACATGCAAATATTGAGTGAAGCTACAGCTAAGTTTTTTCTTTTGATCCACATCAAGCACTTGAACCCCGTTTCTAAAGCAGTAAAATACTAAATAAAAACAGTGAAACAGAGTCCAGAACAAGCTTTTTTTGTTGATTTTGTTTTTTAATATAAAATAAAGAGGAGGGGATAGTTGCTTTATCAGCTTATATTCTCATTTTATTTCTAGTGTGATTGTTTGTTATTGGGAGCATTCAGACGGTACTGAATAGCTCTAGTGTTCATATGATTTCAAAGAAACTATGCAAACTTCCCCACCGCCTAAACTGGAAATAGTTGGTCCGAACCTGTCAAGAATAAGCACTTCTTCAGTGACTTCACACTAGTTTGTAGTCACTGTGTGCGACTGCGTCTGAAGTATTTTCAGTAGTGATACTTTATTAGTACATACATGCCATAAAGAGCCTAAATCTTCAAACTCAGCCAAGGTCCATGGTCACTTAGGTGAAAAAAAAATTAAACTAACAAATCATAACTTCTTAAATTTGCTGATAAGCAACATCACCTAGCATGTAAATGAAATGTTACACATCCACAGCTTCATCTCTTAATGGCTTAAGAGATACAGCAGAGGCAACTCCTCTGTCATCTTTGCAGAACAGTTAAAAGAGTTTGGCTTCAATTTTCCCTTCCAAAAGAAAATATCACTAGGGAAATAGCATCCCTATATAATAAATACATATATATATATATGAGAAGATTAGTTAATCTGCCCAAACCTCCCCAAACTGTTTGTTACATCGTTTCATTACAGTGCTACTGCATCTGAATAGGCATTCCTTTTATTCACCTCTATATTTCCTAATTGTTAAAGCAATCCAAAAGGTTATGTTCCATATGTTAAAGTTCTCTTTCTCTCTGTGGGCCCATAAAACTGAATGGAAGCAGGCAGCATCTACTAGAATATTCTCTTTTGCCCAAGTCTTCCATGCAGCTACAAAAACAAATGTAAGAGCACTAGTGTTTGAGGTTTTTATCATTATTTCCTGCAGCTGGCCAAATCTCTCAAGTGTAATTTAATTCGTCAAAAACAGTTTCTCCTGGAAAATCTTTGACACGTTCAATCAAATTGTCATCTGTATGTTCCAGCTACTGAAAATTATTATGCCCTAACACAGATTTTAAACTTTTTTCCTTTTTACCTTCAAGATTTAGCCTTACATTTACTTATTGAGAAGAAAAAAATCTGAGAAGACAGACTGCAAGAGGAAAGGGAGAAGTTTAGGTGATACATGGTACTGTACTCGTCCACATGAAACACAACAAAAAGCAATGGTTTGTATGTTTTATATCAACTAAGGACAGCTAATCAGCTCTCAGGTCAATGGCTATTTATAATTAAGTTATAAAAAACTAACACGGTATCTTTCTAATGAGTATGAGCAAGTGTTACTTGAAATGTGCACATTTGGGGTGACAGTATCAAGTTTGCTACTGGTGCCTGAAGTATAAGGCATAACGTGTAAGCGAGCAAACCCTCCCTCCTACCACTTCAAATGCACCACCTCCCCCATTCATCTTTTCTCACTTCTGTTTCCAATTCAATTTCTTTTCATTACAGTGAATACATACGTCTGTTGATCTTATGGTCAGCTGGATTCATCTACTGGTACTTAACCTTGTTAAAAGAAAAGTTTCTAAAAAAAAAGATCTAAATAAGACTCTGTAAATCAATGCTTAAGAAGAAAAATCTTTGCAGATGTGCTGAGTGTGAGAGTTTCTACAGATCTTTAACCATGGAAAAAAATAGTTTCTGCCTGCCCAAGATGTCAACATTTTATACTTTCGGGGGACTACAAACTATATAGCCAGTTATATAAACCACAAAAGTAGCAGTGAATTTATCACCTAGGTCAAAACTTAGGTTCATGTAATAATTTTATTCTAAACCAGCCTATTAAAATTTAGCAGGAAGTGTAGTTATTATATCTTGTACATTAACAAGCAAAAGTTTCCCAAATGAATATTCAGCATACAGTCAATCAGCATCAAGTCACTCAACAGTTATAGATAAAGCTGAACTGAGGAGTACGCAGCACATCTGTACATTTACAAGCACAAGCTCCCCAGATGTTATAAATTACTATCTTTACCAGTTGTCTCCTAAAAGTGTTGACTTAAAGAAAATGCAGTGAACAGTGGAGATATTCACAGCAGGAATTGTCAACAGAACTAAATTCAACAGTAAAAGATCTGTTGATATGTGCATGATCTAGAGGGTAAATGTCACAGAGCTATTACTGCTTGAGTCCACTACAGGGACATTACTTTCACCTACACTTGATGATACAAAGTTCTACTACTTTACTTACAATACAGACCATTTATTCAAGTTTAGCTATGTGCAACAGGCAACAGAACATCATAACCTATTTCCAAGTCACTCGGGAAAAAAAAAAAAGCAAAATACCAAACTGTGAGTCGGTTTCAATTACCAGACAACTCAGAACAACATTGGAGATTTAGTCGTTTCAAATGGTTGTACACAAACTCTTGTTAAAAAAGGAGACATCAAATTTCGAACTTTATTTAGAGGAGACGAGAAAGAAGGGGGAAACCAGTTGATTACACAGAACTCCAGAAGGCAGTTTACCATTATCGACACCATTCATTTATTGCCCGGATAGTCTGAGCCCATCCCGTCGCCGGAGGAAAGGTGCACCAGTGAGCTCCATCAGTTCTGCTAGCACTGACATTTTCCAAACCACCATACCCAGCAGCATGCAATTTACATCAGGGTAAGCCCAGCTTCCCCAGCTCGACCAAAACGCCAGCAAGAGTTTCCAAACTGAGAACAACAACAACAAAAAAAAAAAAAAAGAAACAAGCCCAAACTCTCACACACTTTTTAAAAGCCGGGCCAGGGTTATAATCTGCGCAGAGCGGTTCTGCCTGCCCCTGCGGCAGCGGCCGGGGCACGGCCCCGCCGAGGGGTCCCCCCGAGCCCGGGGCTGCGCGTCCCCCCCCACCCCTCTGCTGTGGGGCACCCCCCGGCCCACGCCAGCGCCGCCCGCGGGGGGAATCCCGGGGCGGCCGCCGCCAGGTGCGCGCTGCCCCGCGGCCGCGCTGCCCCGCGGGCCGTACTCACAGGGACACGGTGCGGTTGGGCAGCACGGCGGGCTGCAAAGTTTCCACCAAGTCGCCGCCGCTGCAGACCACTTTGATGCGGAGGGCCGGGCGGCCGGGCCCCTTGGAGCGCTCGGCGGCGCAGAGGCAGCGGTCCACGATGAGGTCGGGGCAGTTCCTGCTGCCCCCGCACAGCCCCAGCACGGCGGCCACCAGGCAGAGGCGGCGGCACAGCCCGCGCATGCTGAGCCAGCGAGCGAGCCGCCAGCTGCCGCGCCCGCCGCTCCGCGCCGCGCATGGCACGCGCCGCTCCGCGCCGGCTCCGCGGCCGCCGCGGTCCCCTCCACGCCTCCTGCGCCCACCCCGCCCCGCCTCGCCGCGCCTCTCGCTGCGGCCGGCTCCGCTCGGAGGGACCCCCCCTTCCTCCTCCTCCTCCTCCTCCTCCTTCTCCGAGGAGCCGCCGCTCCTTTCCTGCCGCAGCCCGTGCAGCAGCGGCGCTGGGCGGACCCCGCGGCGCGCAGCGGGGCCCCCTCCTTTCGCCGCCGCCCGCCGCCCGCCGCCCGCCGGGCGCGGCCCCTCCCGGGGGGCCTGGGTCGCCCCCGCGCCCCGCCGGCAGCCGCGGCCCCGGGGAGCTCCCTGCGCTGGCCGCGCTGAACCGCGGTGCTTCCAGCCCGCCTTGGGTGTCCGGTCACTGGGGGGAAAACAGAAGCGCCAAGGACGAGCTGCGCTGCAAAGCGGGTGCCAGCAGCCTAGGCACAGGTTGGAAAATCAGGAGCTGGAAAAATTATACGGGTTGGGAATCTGGTTTTGATAATAGCCATCTTTCCAACCGCTCTTGTGAAACGTGTGTGCAAAGTGCTCTTCACACCTACAGTGGTAGGAAAGGAACTTCAGGCCATGGGCAAAGGTCAGTGTAGACCAAGAGACGGGACAGTCCTCCAGCCAGCTCTGGGCTGACCGGCCACCGCCATCGCGGAGGGTCCATGCGGTTAGCTGACTTCACACACCTCAGGTAATGCTGTGGACATGTCCTACATCAAAGGTTTGATCTGTAGTCAAAGACTTCATCATCCAGGTCAACGAGCAGATTTCTTTCTTTTCTACTTGTATTTGTATGTTATTTATGGCACTCTATGGCTTTGGAGCATTCTTGGTAGTATTTTATCCAATATGATCAGTAACTCTTAGATTTTCAACATCAACTGCAAGCTACCCTGTTTTTTGCTGGAAGTAAAGAAAAATTCCAATTTGTAACGGGGACTTACATTTTTAATGGGCTTTTACAAAAAGAGCAAGTTCCTTGCCTTCTCTTACTCAATGGAGACTCACAATGCACATTTTCATTGCAGGATCTAGGCCAAAGTCAGTAATAGCCTGCCATGGCTGTAAAGCTATTTTAAGAAATTACTAGTTTTTTTAAAACAATATTGTATTATAGTCCCTTAGGGAAGATTTGTCTTGAACATTTACAGTGCCTGTTATCACTGTGTTCTAATACCTAATTGGAGCCTTTAGGCACTAAGTTTATTAATAAAGTGATAGAAGGGTTAGTGCCCTTGTGAAATTCCAGGCTAATAGGAACTTTCTCAGGAACAATCTTTTTCTGTACAGTTGTTGATTTAAAGAATCATAAATATTACAGCCTCTGTTCTTTTATTTTTAAAAGCAAAGTTGTGTAAGGCTTACTGGCAGAGAGCAAAATGGACTGTGTTACATGAGACCACGCAACACTGTAGTGGTTGCATGCTGTTCTTTATCATAAAGAAACCCTCGGTAGCATTTAAATTTGCAAATGCTTTTTTAGCTTTGAAAAATTGTCTCATCCATACTGTTTGTGAAAGCACAAGTGGAGAATACACATTTATTGAGACATAGCATAGATTTCATTCAGTGTTAACCTTGCTGAGAAGGAATGGAATTTTTCAGTCAAACTCAGCCCTAAACACATGCTAGCAGAATTTCAACATTTTTTTCTAACTGATCCTGAAAGTTTTTGAATATTGTTCTACTAAGGAACAAGAAGGTTTTCAGTCACATTGAAGCCACCTATCAAATCCTGCAGTACAGGTAGAAAAGCAGTTGTTATTCCTGACATTAGAAGTGAAAAATAAGGTGAGTTTCCTCTCCAGTTCCCAATGCATCTGATCCTTTTTTTTTCTTGCTTTATTACAAATAAAGAAGCAAAAATCTCAGTCATCTTCCCCCTCCTTCACTGTCATCTTCAAATATGAAGAAAGTAGAATTCGTATGATGATTTGCAAGCACAGATGATGGTTCCTGCCCTGAGATCTCACAGTCTAAACACGTCCGATTGGAAAAAGGACCTGGGCGTGTACAAAGCTTGGTACTGCTTCAGTTGTCACCAGCCAGCAGCGCAGAACATTTAGTGTTGGCGGTAGCTACCCATTTTCCCAGACTTTGGAAGATGCAACTTCAACACGCTCATGATAATGCAAACAACTGAATTTCCCATGTCTTGGGAAGGCGGTGTAACCCCAGATTCCCTTGTAAGATGAGAAGAAAAAAAAGTTGTGGCGCTGCAACTTGAAAAGCAGCCAACGTTGCACTATGTTTGGGTTCCAAAACTGCCAGATTTAGACAAACTGTGTGCCTACAGTTTGGGTGCCTTTGGACACTTACACAGCAGATAGCATATGATAGGGCATGAGGTCCTTAGCTGGGCTTTGGTGTGTGTAAAAAGACAATTATGAGTATATAGTGTATATTAAAGTCAAAGATACTTGGAGAATTTGGGTGTCTGTGCTCGTAAATAGAACTGAGCGAGAATTTTTTTTAATTTATAGTTGACCTTGGACCCTTCAATTTCTCTTAAATCTTTTTAAATCTAGCCCAAGGTTATTGCACATGTATATTACAAGGACCACACTTTACGATATTTCTCCTTATGGTTTTCTCTCTTGGTTTGGTCAGCAACCAGAATGTGATGTGTGCTGGTCTCCTTTTGCCCACAGAGCCAACCAGGAGAACTCAAGAAACACTTAAAGAGTCCTAGAATGCCAGGTCCTGCTCAGATGAACTTCCTGGAAGACAGAAGCAAGACCAGAGATTCACTTGAAACATGAAATATTTCCTAATTTTAATAATTTCTTTACAGTTAAATTCTTGCTTTAGTTATTTGATTAAATCATAGAAGTGAAGGATAAATTTTCTTAGATCAGGGAAGTAAGAAAATGACTATATGTGGCTATTTTATTTGTATTTTTATTTCTGTGCATCAAAAGTCTTAAGGATTTTTAATAGGTCTGTCTGTGTACGCACACACCACGACCTTACAACAGGACTTGAGAGGGAAATTTTATCCTGTGGCTGAGTGTGGAAGTGTTAAAAAGGAATGTAAATAAATTTAGGAAGATAATCCTAAAACGGTATTAGCCTGAACAAAGATGAACAATATGGAAAGGAATCAGAAGGTAGAGATACAGGTGGTTCATTGAACTACAGGTTTACATTACATTTAGATCATGCTCCTGAGCACAAAACAGCAGCAGCACCTGCTTAGCATCACAGGACATTACACAGCAATTAAGTAACGAGCCGGTGTTATACAATAATAGGAAATATGGGGAGGCAGAATGTAAATAAGTCAATTTGAATTTTGTCAGTATTTCAAAATTGTGTTAGTATTGGAAGAGCGCCATGGAAACTTTAATAACCACAAACTGTCAGGGCTTTTGTTTTATTTCTTATCCAGAATTTGGCACTCTATCAGCCCTCTAATTCCTTGAACATTGACCCTTTATTGACAGTAGTGAAACAATGAATCATTCACCCCATTTCCTCCAGCACCTCTGTATCCCGACACCATTACCCCATCATGACTGTATCTCATGCTACTCATCACATCAGCGTAACACTGTGTTAAGTCTGTAAGCCTTTGCAATGAAGTGATTAAAAAAAAACCAAGCCTAGAAGAGATTTGGCCTAGAAAAAGGATAGGTAAACTAACTTGGAGAAAAACAATCCAGAGCAGATTTCCACTGGGACACTTGGAATTCTGTGAAAAGACATTGTCTGAAAGGTGGTAGAGGCAAAAAGCAGAATGGTTAAAAGCACGCAGTACAGCATTCACGTAGAAAGAACCCAATGTTTAGCTTCGCACATACTGAACTAATACGTCAGTATTAGAGGTAGGATAGTCCTGTTCCATAAACAGCTCATGTATGGCATTGACAATTTCAAAACAAAGACAATAAAACAATAAAAGCAAAATTGTTCAGAATTATTACCAATCACTAGAATTAATTGGATAAAACTGAGCGCGGAAACAGACTCTTGGCAAAACGGTCCTGAACCTATTTCACAGACTGAGTAATCTTTTAAGGAAATGTGGAAACTGAGTCATTCAGAACCGGAATAATCAGAGCAGGGAATCGTGTACCCAGGGGAACAATGCTGTGTTAGAAAGAACTAACAAAACAGCATTTCCATTTCTGCTATTCTGCATTAGCACAATGAGAAACACCTCTGTATTGGTTTTATGTTAAGAAATCGTAAGAAACCCTCAAATATCATGGCATTGTTTTCCCTGCACTTATATTTTCCATCATATTTACAGTTATAAATATAGTATCGTATCTGAAATCAAAATGGTTTTGATCACTTCTGTCCTTGCAGGGTGACATGTTTCCAAAAAAAGTTGCATTGAACTTTTCATTGAAATAAGGAGGTCCTTAAAGTTAGAGACCTCTTGTGAAAAAAATGTGGCTTTATTTGTTCTGTACCAGAGCAGAAACCTATGCAAAATTCTGTTAGAAACTGAGAATGTAGCTCTGAAGTTATACACAAATAATGATAAGCTATCAGTGGGGACTAGAATAATTATCACAAAATTATCAATAGTGAAATAAATAAATAATATTTGGAGGAAGAAGCTAGCGAGTTAGCTGTTTCTCAAAGTTGAGCCAAGTTTTTTTTCCAATGAATACTTCAGAGTTATTGCCAAATAATATAAACTCCCCTTCCCACCCCCCCAAAATACCCCATACCTACATGGAATTATATGTCAGCATAAATTTCTGATGGCCACCAAATGCAACTCCAGCTATTACCAAGTCCCTCAGCTGCCTCAGAGAACAGATTGAAATTGTTCAGAAATGCTATTAATGGCACATATTTTCTAATGTTCTAGCCTTCATCTCTTCATGCTGTTTCATTTACTTGCACAGTAGCAGAAGAATAACACTCTTGCATGGTCAGCCAAAGGAGAAGCAGGTTTTTTTTTTTTTTTAACTTTGTACCTTCTAAGGTCTCACATGGGGTAAGGTTCATACTGCAAAATTTCACTGAAAATTGAAATGCCATCCTGTAGAAGGGAGAGCAGAAATACAGAGGGGACGGCACCTGCCTTCTGTCCCACAGACTCAGGCATCTATTCCTGCAGGAATGCAGGGCTCTTGGGAGAACCATCCACTTTCTCTCACACGTGGTTTTAAGATGCACTGGAACGACATATTTTTGGATGGTGATGTACACATGCCAGTGCTTCTCAGTGTTGTTCATTCCTAAGACATGTGAGAATTCTGAGTGACTTACCAGCATGCCTTGTATCAGAGAAAAAGGGAGAGAAAAACACAGAAAAACCTAGCTCCCTGAAAACTGAGAATTTTCAGGTAGAAAGCTATTTCAAGCTTTATTTTCCTATCACACAAAAATGCTTTTTCTCTCTGTCATCTCCCTGTGTAAAGAAGGTCAAATGAGTATTTTCCACACCTTCCTGAATTGTGAAGATCTGTTAACTCCCTCCTTTGTACTTCTAGAGGTGGCAGGTTAGGTACTCTCTTCATTGCAGAAGAGACATAAAATGGTAAGTGGATAGTCTAAGGTCAGGAAGATGACAGTGGTCAGAGACATAAATAGCAGAAGCAATAGCTATTTGTGCAACTTCATTAATGGCCTTTAAATACACTTTAGAGTCATTGTTAATAGAGTTTGGGTTTGAAGCACAGTCAGAGAATGCCAGAATGATTTATGTCAGAAGGGAGCTCTGGACATCACCTGGTCCAAGACCCCAGTTAAAACAGTGCCAGCTTCAAAAGTACATTTAGTTGCTCAGAGCTTGTCCAGTGACATTTTGAATCACTACACAGATGGGGATTTCATAGCCTCTGGGCCTCACTCCAGTGGCTGGCCATCCTTGCTGCAAAGAACTTTTTTTTCCTTAGCTCTTAAAATAATTTCCCTTGCTGCAAATTGTATCTATTCCCTCTTTTTTCTTTTGCTGTGTACCTCTGGAAAAAAACTCTAGCTGCCATCTTGTCTTCAACTACCCATTAGATAATTGAAGATAGCATTAAGATCCTCCCTTTGCCTCCTCTTCTCCAGGCAGCACAAAAGCCCAATCTCTCCCCTCTCCCTTACATGTCAGGTGCTCTGGCCCCCCAGCAATCTCACTGACCCTCTGATGAATTAAAGCACTTTATCAATGTCTTTTTTTGTATGACTGTACCATCTTGTGACAATATATGAATGGTTCAAAATAAAAGTAGTTATTACTCTGTTATTTCCCTTCTTAATCAATGGCAAGGATATTCAACAAATTTCTGGATTACTTGCTGTCATGCATCCAGTGAATTAAAATGATGTCTTAACCTAACCTGTATTTCACTGCTTGCTGTTTTATTCATTTATAGCAGAAAAGGGAAAATAACAATTTATAATCTGAAAGACAATGATTAAAATAAGAATCTTATTATACAATAGATGCTTAAGATAGTCAAACGTTGCAGTTACATTTTGTCCTTGTCACTCAGTTATGTTGAATCCTATCTGAATGCCAACAGTAGTATTATAGAGAAGATTTCATGCGTAGCTAGTGGTTCTAATAACTAACTTACTTGTTTTTAAATGACCAGTTGAAAACATAGGGAAAACAAATGACACAGACTAAATGAGAACTCGTATTTATACATGAACGGAGTTTTAAAAAATAAACTATACCATGGCTTGAACTAATTTTGTAGAGGATTTAAGTAGATTCATATTTTGTGGCCAAGTTAGAAAGTCCATTGATAGAAGCCCTAGCATGAGAAACCGTCAAATCCAATTACCACTAACAGCTGTGCAACAATTCTACTAATATCAGCAATCCCTCAGTCCAACTAAGTTCTAACATGCTTCCATCTTTCTTTAAATTCCTTCTGTCAAAACAAATTTCTGTCCTTGATACCTTACAAGCATCTATTATTTTGTCTGCATAGTCCCGTTTTAATTTCATTTCCCACTTCAAGCCACATGAAATTGTGTCAGTCACTATTACATACTCTTTCTTTCAAGTTCCTTTGGAGACCTCATATTTTCCTCAAACAATTATTTTCCTCAACTTAAAGGTGGCTTAGAAATCAACATTCTCTTCTGTCAGGTGGGTGCCTTCTTCCCTCTATTTCCAATGTCTTTCAGATTTGTCAGTAATTCTTGAGTTTGCTTTTATGCTTTCTATGCATTCTTGGAGAACTGGAGTGTTGCCTTGGTCACCTTGTGCAAAAACACCAAGAATAACGCATCCCCTCCACAATATTTTAGTGGCCATGCTGTTGTTTAAGAAGCATTATGCCGTTTTATATCATTCATCTTGGTACTTCTAGAAAGGAAAACCTTCAGTGTTAAAACAAATCAAAATACTATGTAACTACAGTACTATGTACAGCAACAGCAGCAAATGTCAACCAAAAAAAACCACTTAAAAGACGTAGTATTACAGGCATGAAAAATGAAAAGCACATGTATTTGCAAATCTTAATTGCTGTTAAGCATAGCATAGATGATTCACAAAACCTTTTTACTTTTAAAGGGCCCCACCTACATCTGAATCTTATGATATCAGGACTAGATGCTGAGAATGTAGCTGTTGCCTTAAAACTCAGAAATATCCAAAATATCCAAAAAGCCTACTGTGAAAGCAATTTCACCAAAAAAAAAATCCTTCTAAAGCTCTCTAAAATGGTGTGATAAAGAATATTAGAACCAGTTTAAACAACTGCAATTAAAAACCCATAAGTATACTACTTGAATAAGGATAATATTCGGGAAAATAAAATAACTGGCTAAGATCACTGAAATTATTTCTGTTTCTCATTTGTAAAGTTCTGTGTCGTACAGGTATTAACTACTATCAGACACTAAACCTACCACAAAACAAGCTGGTGAAGGCTGTTTTTTAAATGAAGACTTCTAGCTCCTGAGAATCTTAAGAAGCTATTATTCTTTATTCTTTTCTTGTAAAATGTACTGTTTTCCCACTCTATTTCCTAACCTCCTCTCTTAACATGCAAGCACATTTGGAATACTGAATCACACTCCAGAATGGCAGCAATTGGTATGCATACGGTGTTAATTGAGTCAGGAAACATTCCTTACCAGATGGATATGGATTTTTGTGCATGCATAATGGCCCTTTAAGAAGCTTAATAGAAAAGTATGAAACCTTTTACAAACAGCATTCCAAAGCAAGATTGCCAAAAGCAAGTGCACATAAATAGCTCAGATAATTGGAGCCGTATTCCTGCACCCATCCCCAGCGCCAGAGAGGGGCTGCTGACCATGCACCGTGGTTTGTATGAGATTCCTGGTCTGGGTTGATCCTTAACTTGCCCTCATCTTCTTTCAATCACCAGAAATTTAGGTTTTGTCCTCTTTGCCAGAGCTTTAGCATTGGTTAGTCACTGAACATAGCTTCCCACTTTCCACATATGAGTAGATTTCTTTAAATCCTGCACTTGTTACAGAAGCAGCTACAGGCTGGTACAAAGATCTGGGCCCACTGTGCTGTACACATGCCTTCTCCAGGCACAGCAAGTCCTGTCCCCAAACCAAAAAATAGGGGGGAAAAGGCGATGAAATCCAGCAGGACAGTGGTAACACAAGGAACAGGACACAGTCACCTCAACTTTACATTCTTCACTGAGCCAAGGGATGCAGGTGCTTTCTGACACTATTGAAAAGTGTAATGGTACTTTTGATGAGTCTCCTGTAAAGAGCCATCTACATAGTACTATTCATTAACTGTTTTCTTTATCTACATTTTAAAAAACATGTGTATGGCATATGTTTCTCATCGTTGACTATGACCTTTGTTTATTTATAGTTTTGAAAACTTGACTACTGCCAGACACTATTAAAAATAAACATTTTTAATTGTTTTCATGTTTTATCCTCCCCTCCCCTTTCCACCCAAGTCTGACAGGATGAAACATTGTTTTTGCTTGGGATATAGCTACTTCTGCTGGGAGAAGAAAGAGGACTAGAAGGAAGTAGTATACATATTATCAGAATAGTTTTATATTCAACAGTCTGGAAACAAAGCAAACTACCATGTCCCAGCTCCCTTTAATGTAGGTCTCCCCATTCCCAGGATCTATCTTCAGCTGAGGGGGCAGAAATGAGTACTGAATTGCTCTCCTGCCTTTAGCCCAGACAAACCTCGCTCTTTTTTCCCAAAAACACAGCCTCAACACAAGAGGCTGTCTTCATTCCCCATATAAACAAATAGATGGACTGTTCAGTGCAAGGTGGGTTTATGTTTCCTCAGGCAGAGAAAAAGCCTTCTGCATCCCAAATGAATTGCTTTAACTAGAATAAACGATGCGAATGTCACAACCATGCCATACCCTTTTCCACCTTCTATTCATTATCTGTGGTTTTGTCTTTGGAAACAGACACTTTTGCTCTGGTTTTTTTTGCATGGGTTTAAGAATCTGATTCCAGACCTAGACAAAATGGGTACAAAATACCAGGGAAAAGTTAAAACACAACTTTTTTCAGTCTTTCTGATCCGCTGGCTTTTGTGGTTCATCACTCAGGTCAGTCTTTTCTGTAAACCTGATTTTGGGGTACAAAGCCATGTTCAGGGAACTGGGATGCCTCCTTGGCGCCATGGATTTTACTGCATGAAGTTTGCCACTCTAATAGCATTACAGAACCTAAACCTCTTAGACAGTATGCTGGTGAATAGGATAGAGATACATTAATTAAAGGTGCTCCTAAATCCCCTGCAATATTATCTCCAATTCTTGGTGTACCTACCAGAACCAGTAAGCACCAGACTTTTTTGATACCTGACATACCTCCTTTTCTGAAGTAGGCTTCTACTTTATTTCTTAGGCAATAATAAGAACAATGTTTTAGAGAAGGCACTAGGCTGAATCTGTTTCCCGATGTGAAAGGCAGTAGATCAAACTATGTATCTGAGTCTTCCTTTCTTCCATTATTCTTCCACTTTCCTTTTTTAATTAAAGCTCCTTAGGCAAAGCCATTCCTTAGTAGGTCTTTGGACACTGCCTGGCACAGGGGACCCCAAACAGTTGGTGCCCTTCAGCAGGTGCAGTTTTTGCAAAGCAGTGTAGGAGCAGAATCTCATAACATGATATGAAGCTGAAAACAAAGGACTGCAAAGAACTCCCTCACCTTTGGGGAGAGAAATGAAAAAAAAAAAAAAAAAAAAAGAAAAGAAAGAAGGAAAAAAAGAGGGACAAAGGATGCAGGTGATCCTCGTCTTCCATCCCTGTTAGGGGCCCCAGCTCTTCCTTCTCCTGCCTTGCAACGCCATGGTGAGCTAAAACCTGCCTGGTGAAAGTACCAAGTGAAGGGAAAACAGACACCTGACTGGGATATTTAGGGACAGCTTGTCAGATGGTGAAGCAGTACAGTCCTGATGGAAAGATGATCACAGGAATAAGGCTACTAAAATGCATCTCTGGCAACATTGCTCCCTTTCTTCCCAGACAAAGTGGGGGAAAAATATTCTCAGCCATTAGTAAAAACTAAGAGTGAGTGAGTGTACGTGTCTGTCTGGGGCAGTGGGGTGTTCAAAGAAGGGGCTGATGGAAACTACTGCATTTCTCGTGACATGTCTGGGGAGTAGGTAGAAAACAGAGGGAGAGAACAGTTAAAGAAAAAGCGATTACATGTTGTTTCTTTGCTCAGTTTTGTTTTGTTTGGATGATTACTGGTCTGTCTGTGAACACAAATTCCTTCTGAATATATTAATTTATTTCCTTCCTCCTTTTCTGCTCTCTCTGTTAGATCCCTTCTTACTGCAAGTGGAATTTCTGATCTCTTCTCTCCTTCTCTGTCTTTAGCTAGATCTTGACAACAGAAGTGAAATCAACCTTCCCTGCAGGTAGGAAAGTCAAAGTCCGTGGCCTAAATTAGTGATCCATGATTCAGAGATTTGTTCCTCCATCTTATCTCAGCAGGTGGCTGGCCATACAGCAGGTGGTACAAAGCCAAAGTACCAGCATGAGCCTTATTCCTTCCTGGGGTATCAGATATGCGGTGTTGATGGACCCAACCTTGTCTGTGCTGACTGGAAAGGTAAAATCACTCCTCAACAGGAAGAGTGATGGAAAATTGGACCGCAGAAATTTCCAGCCTATGGCACCCTCAGTACCATTGTGCTTGGGAACTGCTGCTATGTTGAGGTAACAGACAAGCTCCGATTTTCCAGAGAAATTGCAAAAATCAGGCACCTCCATCTGCTGATGCTGCCGTTCACACTTCCTGTCTCAAACACACTGAATGGATGTTCTGGATCACATACAGCTCGTGAACCATGGCCAGCAGCACAGCTGAACGCAGCCTCCTGCTTCCCTGTTTGCAGAGGAGTAAAACCCTGCTTTCATCTCCTGACTATGCCATCATTTCAAACATCATAATTCATAATCTCAATTCATAGTCCAGAATTACTACTGGGTGTTTAGATCCCTCAGGCAAATAAAATATTGCAAAGTTATGGTATAATTTAAACTACTGACAGTATTTCCACTGAACTCAACATAGCCAGGCTTTCACCCTCTAAATCTTGTCAATATAGCAGAACACTTATTAGTAATCAGGGAGTCCACTGATGCTCTGACAGCCTGATCTCCTGCATAAGAAAAACTCTAGGAGTTTCCTGAATTATGTCCTGAATAGAAGTAAAATATAAGTAACCATTCAGAAAAAAAGATATCCAACTTTTTGATTTATGTGTTTCCAGTAATGGGAAACCTACGGTCATCTTTACTAAAACTGGCATAAACGTTAATTTCTAGATAATCTGCACCTTGTCTCTATGAGAATTTGCTTAGCTTCAAACTGCAGACATTGAACTTTGTTCTACTTTTAAATAATCAATAGGAGAGGTATCTATTTTCAAGACCCTATTTGTTATAAATTGGAAAAAAATACCTTTAGCCTGCACATGATAAAGTAAATGGATTGGACTTCTTGAGGTTTTATATGAAGTTTTGCATCCTTTTCTCATTCTTGTGATTCCTGTCTGACCATTCCAACATTTTCCTGTAGGAATCGGGAACCTGATATTCAGGCAGCTACACACAATCTGATACTGCTCCTCCTCGAAACCACACAGTTCCGCTAACTTCAGTGCAGGCTTGTAGCAAACTGGCTTGAGTGATTAAGCAGATGTTCTAGAAATAAATCTCTCTCAAAAAAAAAAAACTGAAAGCTTAAACAAAAATTAGACTATTGTAAAGGCACTTCATTGTGCTTTACTGTACAAGGTAGGCAAATGCTATTTCAGCTCATCCTATCAATACAAATATTGGGTTACATTAAGATATGATGTATTCTGGAAAATTTACCAAGTGGAAGAGGAAAGAAAGAGGCCCAAAATTGTTCAACTATAAAATAAAATAAGTTTTCCCTTTTTAACCAAAATCTGATCTTCCTGCAATACTTGCCCTGCAGGTAGAATTATATAACAAAGTAAATAATTAGATGCCCAGACTCTGTGTGCGCGTGATTGAGGGGGATCTAATATTTGTCAGAAACCTCACAAAGTAACATTGGGTGTATAATACTTCAATTCTCATTAGTTGCAAACAGATCAAATAGTTGCAGCTCTGACTCTTCTTGTAAACAACCTAGAAGTTACACATACTGATTTTTAGAGGCAGGGTAAAAGTTCTCCCACTTTATTTATAGAGGTGGAGAGAGACAAGGATATCCTTTGGACTACTGCAGCTCAAAACTCAGAAAGAGTTTCCTGCTTCCAACTGTGTCACTAGGAAACAGGAAAAGCAAAAAAGAATATTTACCAGAAAAATATTCCTTTAGTTTGTATATGTTATATCAAACTGCTATTACTACTGGCCATGAGAAAAAAAGCTTAACACCTAGCCTTTCTTGACTTTAGGATATTTATTATCATAGATTTACACTTCTGAAATCATAGTTAACAGCAGAGTTCCTCTGTGTTCAGAGCACATTTATAGGCCAGGAATAGCTATTGCCAGAGGAAATAAGCAAGAGGGTCAGGGGACAAGCAAATTAAAAACAAACCCAAAATAACCCAAGGATGTACTGCTTTGGTAAATATAAACTTGTTTTTTAAATGCTCTTCTTGTAAAGAGGATGTCTATATTGGATCAATAAAAATACATTTATTGAAACTTACAGGAATCCATGAGGTATTTATTTTCATGTGAAACACAGCCCTGAAATCTGTGAAGGTGAGAAGGAGACTTAATAATGCATTCCCCACCCCCCAATGTGTGTTAATCCTGATTAATCCCAATTTTAATGATATTTTACGGCCTGAATTTTTTAAGTTGTTACCACAACACACAGCAAATCCTTAGCATGGCTGCCAAATTGATCTAATCCTTTACTCCACTTTAAGTAAAATAAAATAGTAGTAGTAGTATTCAATGTTTTCTTCCATTACAGGAAACAAACCTCCTAGCTATCTTTTGCTGAAGATGCACAGCCATACTAAGGCTCATTAGAAGGATCACCCACTTGCTTGTTTCTCAGCATAGGTCATGAAAGTGGTATCAGATGGTTTTCAGAAACCATTTCATGATGTCATTCCAAAAGGTACCACAGTATAAGTAACCCTGGATGTAGATGAACTCAGTCCATATGCAGTAGGAAGACAGGTTTTATGACAAATTGTATAAACTTGTGGTGAGTGGTTTTCTAACAACAACAACAACAACAAAAAAACCCACACAAAAAAACCCCAACAACAAACCATAAAGAAGTGGCCCCCAAAAAATACAGACCAAAACACCACCACACACAACACACAACCAAAAAAACCCACCATGCTCACACACAAAATATCAGAATTATCTTTTGTAGGAAGTCAGGTGCCAGGAAAAAAAAAAGGTTTTTTGCTTAGCTGAGGCCTAATCTGGAAGCTTCAGAGAAAGTTTGAAGACGACATTATACAGAAACATGACAGTCAGATGACATCTTTCTTGTATTTTCAATTCTAGAGACAAGTACACCACCACTGCAAGAGCGTCAGGTAAGCTCATCTCAATTAGAACTGCTGGACCGAGATTCAGCCACAGTTTCACAGCTTTGCTGCAGGCTTCAGTTCCTTCTCTGTGAAGATACAACCTTTCACATTCCAAACAGGTATTTGAAGGCATGTTACTGCCATCAATATTTGGACCTAAGTTCATTTAAAGGGTTGATTGTCCTGGCCAGGCTTTCAGTATGGTACGGTAAAGTATGCTCTAAAATAAGCCAAGTGATCCAACTTGCTTTGAATGAATTAAGTAAACAATATTTTCTTATCAGTCCATGCTAGCTAAAGAACAAATTTGTTTGACATTTAAAATGATTGGATACCTATATAAACTAACGGTTGGCTATGAATACTGATCATAAATAAGTTCAAATATTGTCATAAGTGATAAAACTTTTAGATGGTTGTATGGCTGGGCTGTTACAATTACAGTCAACCTTAAAAAATAATACTTTTTTTAATAATCTCTTCATCTACTCTCCATTTCCCCCCTCAGTCTAAGTATATTCCAGAGAATGGTTTAAGCATTAGGAATGTGTTTTGAAGCCAATTTTCTTGTCTTTATTTTCATACTGAAAAAAAAAAAATCTACCACTTTTAAAGGGTACAACTTCCATGTATTATTTCTCCTCTTGCACAATGGGCATTCCTACTGAAGAACTGGAAACCTTACCAAAGCACTGTCCCCCAGATTAAAACTTTTGTCTGGGTAGTTCCATCACTAACTGTTTCAGTCACCCTGCCATCCTTCTTGCCATACATTTCAGTATTTCATGGTAACAGTGAACATCAGTTGAACACATCTTTGCAGGAGGGAGCATGAAAGAGTCTGTCATGTCTTCTCACAGGGCATTGGAGTCATCTGGTCATTTCTAAAAGTAGAACAAAGCTTGCCCTCTTTGTTTCTTTCCTTCCCCCAAACTTTTTTTTTTCCTCTTAATGATCAAGACAGTGGTGATTTTGCTGATATACCAATAACCTGACATGGAATAAACTCCAAAGCAGGAAAATGTCTTCAAGGAGTGTTAGGTTGAAAGGTAGGGTCTGTGCTGGCAAAGGCAGCACGGCCCCAGGGGGGCACCCTGTGCTTCAGCAGAGTCACACTGAAATGCAGACCATGCAACAGCACCATGCAGTTATCGTCCTGGTCCATTTTCAGCCTGTTTCCCAACATGAACCAAAACATCCAGCATACCTAAGAATTTCTTCTAAGTCTACAAAGGGAAGATCAGAAATTAATATGCTTTCGGAGAAGGTCATAGGTGTATTTCCCCACATCACTTAGGAACAGATTAAAGAGTAGAGTTTAAGATTAAAGAGTAGAGTTTAAAATTAATCTAGTACTCAATTTAGTAGCCAATGAAATAAAATAGGAGCTATACATTTTAAAACTTGCACATATTTCATGGCTGCTCCTGAAGAAGCAAGAATAAAACCATTTATGGGTAGCGATTAAGCATTACTCCTCCCTTTTAAGTTTTCTGTGATCATTTGGAGGAAAGGATCCATAGAAAAAACAAAGGCTTTTTCCCTTGAGTCTGCATAACATCAACAATCATTTTTTATCTTATTTCACATGATTTGAATAAAATTTGGCTTTGTTATTTTAAAATAATGGCCTTGTGTACAACAGATGTATACCAAACAAACACTTGCAATCATCAGTATAGCCATCAGTACAGCAGAAGCTTTGCTTTCAAGTATCAGAATTCTGCAGGATGGTTATGGAAGCTGGAGACATCTGATGCTCCTGTTTGTAAGAATTTTTTCACAGGACTACCCAGAAACTAACTCAGAGAAGCCCAGACGGCCCTAACATATTTAAGATTCAGTCAACAACTTTGTTAAGTTCCTAACTGTCTAATGTCCCAAGGCAGCCTGGTGTTCTGCTGGTTACCAGAAATTTCTTTTAGAGAAGAAAAAAATCTACTCCATGAAAGACAGAGGAGCGAATGGAAGTGAGTGCTCACAGGGCCCTCAATGGGAATTAAAATAAATACTCCATGTCACTCTACTTACAACAAGGAATAAGACTCTGGAAGTAAATCAGCAAGAAAAGCTTGTCCTTTGCCCATCTTTTTACTTATTTGCTCCTTCTCACCAAATGAATGATTTCTGAGTATCTAAATTGGTCTGAAGAAAGAAGATATTTATAATGCGTGGAGTGTTTATAATAAAACAGGATTACTGAATACTTAAACATATAAATCATAAATGCACTGTAACTGTGATACACAAGGTCTCCCATACTAACATCCAGAGACTTCATCAGTACTGCACCAGGTCAGATAAGGCAGATTCCTGCTGTCCCTGTCACCTTTATTTACTAATGCAAACAGTATTAGACACCTTACCCTTGTTTTACTCTACTGGTAAGTAGCTTCATAAGTCCTCTAGTCACACACAGATCGTTGTCTTAGAGTAGATTACATTAAAAACAGTTATTTTAGAGGATCTAATTTTTTATCTTTTTTGTAATAGAGTAACCTTTTAAAGAAACTCAAATCAAGACTGTTCCAAAACAGCAGTAAGATCAAAATCTAGCCATTCTAATTTCAGTTCACATTACCCTTCCCTATTATATCTACTAGCATTAGGCTTCCTTGAATTTGTGCAGAATATCAAAAGGGAAAGCTTTGTGGTAACACCTAAAAGTAGTTAACTCTTAGTGTAAAAAAATAAATTTCATTCCAAAAGAAATTTAGGGCTGCTGATCAGCTGGAGTTCATGAAGTTGCATAATAATTAGGAAATTCAAAATGGTCAGACTAAGCTGTCTTCTCCAATTTGTCCCTTACTTTCCATATGACCTACAGGATGTATATGCAATTGCATCAGACCACTGTCCATTTTCCAAACCAGGCTGTTAACACTAACACATAAAATATCATAAACCTAGGAATTATAACGCTCTGTAAACACACTATCTTCAGAGAGGTGATATTCTGCTTTAGGATATTGTGGTGAAAATAATTCACCAAGAAATAATTGGCCAATTTAGATGTGTGAACTTCCATGCTAAATCCATCTTGAAATAGGTTAAGACACTTGTTAAAGAAATGTAGGATGAAAGACAAAATTGCTTTGCTTTGGCAATTCTTTGCAGAAAATTACTTTGAGGGACACACATTCAGGTATTTTACAGTTGAATGTATTAAAGCACCACATCAGAATTTGAAAGAGCTGCAATCTATCCCTGGCTTACTGGGAAATCTTGCCACATAGCCTTCCATAGCTATGATTTAGTTCCCCTACAGATCATTGTTTTTATTAAGTGCTTTGCAATTTACTAGCAAAAAGATATCAAAGAGTTACTATTTCTATTACATACTTGGTTTTTTAATGTTAATCCTTCTTCCAGTCTGCGTGTCAAGGTTCTCATTGATCTCAGCAGAAGCAGGATCAAGACTTCTGGCAACAATTTGGGGAAGCTTAGGGTGTTTCTTCTGCTGAGCTAAAAGTTTCCAGCAGGGTTGAGGTAGGCCAGATCGATATTTGTCAATGGGTCCTTGTACATGCATTGTATGATTGAGGCTAATGTATGGGGGGTTTTTTTGTTTGGTTGTTTGGTGTTTTTTTGTTTTGGTTTGTTTTTTTGTTTTGTTTGTTTGTTTGTTTTTTTTAACCCATTGCTCTATCTGTAGAAGATGGACAGATTCACAGATGTTTATTTCTACCAATCCAGTGTACACCGCCTGTAGAGGTAGCAACTACTTAAGCTATTGCCCTTTAGCTTTCTGAAAACTGCTATTATATATGTTGTCTGCCAGCTAACCCAAACTTATTTTAAAGTGTATTAAGTGATTTCAGAAGCAGGCAATAGTGCTTTATTTCAGCTGTTCCTTCACCTTCTCAGGCTTTATTCTACCATTCGGTAATTGGTTGCAAGACCTGTTGTACAAACTACAATTTGTCCTGTTCTGCAAAAATGGCATTACATTACTTAATTTTGATCCAGTGTTTGCATTATATTCTAATGGAAAACCTAGCTCATTTGGAGAGGATGTCTGCCTGGGAGCCACCACTTTCCTTCTGTGGTATAGCACAACTGGTCCTTTTTGATCCTCAATGACAAAAACTGCAACTTTATGAGAAATAAAGCCTACTTACAAATGAGTTCAGTTTGCATTAGCCAAGCAGTAGAGGAATAAAACTTAAAGGTACAGGTATAAAATATCTGAAAAATTAGTATAGACTAAAATTAAGCAAACAGGTTATTGGAGCTGTGTGTCTCCTAGGACATGCATGTATCTCCTGGCATTTATTGGTAGCACTACAGATTAGCTGAAGTTGTTAGAGCACTTTGAAATGTCAACAGCAGCCAGTTTCATAACTAAGACATAGGTGGGAAATGCAGGGTGGGGAACAGAAATCATTCAAACATTCAGCTACTGTGTGCTCATTCCAGCAGCTCTCCCTGCTCATGACCCATAGATCTTTAAAATGCCTTGTTTAAATAACCTCAAATTTATTTTTTAAAAAAAAAGTTGTCAGCTGGCCACAGACCACACATTCCAGAACTGAAGTAGAAAGGAATGTGAATGGGTGGGTGGGGGAGAGGAAGGAAATCAGATTTAGTATTGAAAACAAGACTAAACTGAGAAGCAGCTGATGTGCACTCGAGCAGTTGCAGTGTGCAAGACTATTTTTGCTCGTAGTAACTCACGTTCAGAAAAATAAGTGGTGAATAGCCATTTACTCTTTTACTTTGAAGGTTTTATTTTAAATTTATCAGTATAACATCATTTATGAGATACCAAAGACAAGAAGTAAATTCAGATAAGCTGTAGGCCATCTACAGGTCAAAAAGATGGTTAATATTTCTTTATTCAGCATGAAGTAATATCTCAGGAGATACTGATAGATGAATTCATTTAACCAACGGCTCAGCAAGTATAGACTCCCAAAGGCAATGAGAATCATAAAAGATTATGAAATAAACCAGTCAGTTTGAAGATGGAGACCAAAGGTTTGCGCTACTGCCAATGTAAAACTATTCCAGGGATTTTTGCATTTGGTGTTAGATTAACAGTAAGTGTGTCAGAAAAGTGAGGGTGCCTAACTGAGCTACATTTAGTATTACCTACCTTTACCTTGGGAGAAGAGATAGAAGAATGTAGTCAGGAAGATAAGAGTGTTATTAGCTTTTTAGTCTGATCAGTATTGAGTCTAGAAATTTATTCTCTAGAAGTTCTGCAGATGACATTGACATAAAAATACTTCCTGCTTTCTACCACTGCTTCTCAGAGTCTAAGTCAGCCTTTTCTCTATTCCTGAGAGGATCTCAGTGGCAAGACCCCAACTGGTCTGTAGCAGAGTCAGAGAAAGCCCAAGAGAAAATATCTAGAAAGGCCTGCAAGAAGCAGCATAGCCAAAGAAATGGAGCCAGGAAATGAATAAATTAGAAGCATGTATTGCTACCAGGACTGTCAGGATATTTACTTGGATGACAAAAGAAGGAATTGGGATTATCAGAAGAAACACTATATTTTCCTTTGTGCCAAAGACCTTAACATGTTTGAAAAGATTTTCTGCCTGTGGTCTTTTTTTTTAAAAGGCTTCAGAGATTAAATTACTACTGTTTGTACAACATCTGTGTTGGTTCAGCTGGTTCTGGGTCCTCATACTGGAGTAAGACACATCATTCTGTATTGGGCGTTATTGCACACTTTGTTGTGGGAATAAAAATGGGACAGAGCAGGCCAGACATTCTGGGATGGGAATATTTGTTTAAACTACTTTAAGGAGGAAAAGGTGGAAGTGTCTTCAGTAAAGTGAGGTGGCAAGGCAGCCCTCTGTCCCCAAAGGAGGGAAGCTCTGGTTAGGCACTGCTGCTGCCAATGACAGAGTCAGCTCTTTCATGGACATAATTCTCCCTGCTATTCAGCTGGCCAAGAAGTTCTTCCAAGAAGCCAGCCCTTTGATCTGGTCAAAGAACGACCATCAGTCTGATCAGCACTAGTTATATGAACTGGACTCTTATCTTAGTAACAGGGAAAATAATATAAGCCTCCCTCACTGGCTAAACAACAGGTCCCTGGAGGGAAGACAATCACACCAATTTGTCCCTGAAATGGTGGTTCTGAGGAAAGGCTGATCCTAACTAACTACTCTGCATCTGAACTTTCTATATCACCCTTCCTCATCATAGTTTGTGGACTACTCTTCAGAAGCCTTTATAATAGTGACAGCATTATATTAGTCCTCTTAAATGCTTCAGAAATGCCACAGTTAATGGAAGGGAAAACTCTTGTTTGTTTTTGCTGGCCCTGTTCCCTTTTGAGGGAAAAAAAAATTATCAACAAGGTTTGAATTTGGAGCAGGTTTACGTGAGCGTCACCACATTCATCATTTTAAGTTCCAAAATATGGCTTTTGCATCTCCCTTCCCTCAAATCTCTAACACAAGTATTTCTGAAAAAGGTTTCTAGAGGAGCTAAAATTTCACTAATTATGGAAAAAGTAAACAAAAAAAAAATCCAAAACCTCCAAAACAAAAAAAGCAGAAGGAGTTGCCTTATTTAACTCTTCATGGATGGTTATAAAATGTTTCACACAGAATCTTTTTTCCCTTCCTGGAATTTCTGTCAAACTTCCTCCCACCAGCAAAGAATCAAATACAGTGTTTAATTGACCATTATGATATTAAAACCTACATGTCACTTATATCCTGTAGGAAGAAAAAAAAAGAAAGATAAATCAAACACCAGACATACAAATCTCAGAGCTAATACTCTCAGATTGTAGGTATGTACACTTTCCTACTTCTGTGTATTTCTTATCATCCAATTTAGAATAACAGGAAGCAAAATGATACTGAGAGAGCAGAGACAATGTTTTACTCAAGAAAATATTTTGGTTTGCTACTATTTCCTGCATGTTGTTGTACTGTTCTCCTCAAAGGTTATTCAGAAAAGTTATTCTACCGTTCCCTCATAAAAGTCTATTAAAAATGGGGTTTTTTTTAGTCGTTCATTTTCTCCTACTAATGGAATGAATATAAAGATTATCAGATAATAGAATAGATAAAACAGGCAAAAGGAGAAAAAGTAGGAAATAAACTCACAGCTTGAGTTGTGTAACTCTCTGCCACCATTACGCAGCATACCATCAATAACCCAAGAGCTTCCTTCAGCCTGGCTCTTTCCTAATAAAAGCTCCCTTCCCTGCCCCCAAATCAAACTTCAGCCTAATGCACCTGAGATTAATTTCCTAAAATGAGGAATACCTTACAGTTCTTCTCTATGGCACACAACTGTAGCAGGCTCATGCAATAATGTAGGAATTAAGTTAAATAAAAATGTCATTGATAACAGCAGAGAAGCATTAGGCTTTGCAGAGTATAAGGAGATAATTATTTAAAACCTTATTTTTATTGCAAGGATGCAGTACTATGGTTGTGTGATAACTTACCATCACATGTGGTTTTGTACTTTATAATAGGAGCCTTATGTGTGTATGCTCCTTATTCACCTGCAGGCTATGTTTATTCTTTTTGAAAGTCATCTTGCCCTTTGTTTAAATAATTTTAGAATGCTTCTACTTTCTATCATAGCTATAACATATTTAATTGCAAAATTATACAGTCTAAAACTACTTTCTAATTGATTGTAATACTAGATGTTAGTTAGCTTAAGAGAAATCAAAATTGAAACTACTTAGACCTGATATGTTTTGATGATGAATTGTTTCTAACTGGATCAATAAATCCAGGAAAGAAGCTTACATAAACACAGAACATTGTATGTAATATATTGTAAGAGCTAATAGGAAAAGAAAAAAAAAAAACCCACACTGTAAAAAGAGTAGACATTATGCTTAAGCAGATGAAACATCTGAATTTCCAAATGTTTCCTCAGCAAAAGCCTTAAGGAGGCAACACAATATAACTAAGAAATCCTAGGACAGATTCTTCATTGAAAGGAGGATCAAACATCACATATCCAGTTATGTCTTCATTTTCTCATTGTCCAATTTCATCATATGGTCCATGGGTCCAGTAGCTCTTAACTCATTAGTATCATTAATGATTATTTGGTGTCTGCAGTCTTCCTTTCACCTGCATCGCTTTGTGCGTGAGCCCTCTTGTAATTGAAACCAGTCAGCCTCCCATGTGGGCTGAAGGAATTCAAAGCCGAGAGTTTTCAAAGTAGTCTAAGGGATTTAATTTCAATAACCAATATGCATCTAAATCCCCTGGAGTACTTTGAATAGTCTCAGCTCAAAATCCAAGCATGCTGAATCTCAGGTGAATCTATTAATTACATTGGTCTGTTTGCTTAAGAAAGAGGTATTGGGTTTATTGCAAATAAATACCTTCTCAAGCTTTTTCCCCTGGGATTCTTCTTCATTTTAATTTTGGTACTGGGTCTTTGTGTGAATCAGATATTCAAAAGTTTCTAGAACATTAAACTTGAAATAAGTTTAGATGGCAACTGTGATTCCCTACAATGGTTACTAAAGCTGTGTGGAATTACTTCTATTTTTAATATCATCCATTTTGTTTAGTTCTCTACGATTCAAGCTAAAGACAAGGTTAAAAGACAGCATTGTAGGTTCAGCTGTTATCTTAGCTGTGATCATTTCTTCTGCTCAAGAAATGTAAGCAAATGTCACCATTTTCTCTCCAAAGTGAATGTAACTGCCGTGGAGATTGCTGTTCAGTACACTGCATATCTCTTCTGTAATCTGTACATTAAAGCAAAATCTAGAAAGTGTTACATAAAAATTTTCCAGTAGCGGCTGAATGCATATTAGATGCTGTTAAATGTCAGTTGGCAATAGAATGTGCATTCTAGTGCATGAGTGATCACCGGAGGCAATGCCTTTCACCATCAATCTAAAAATGGTTATGGTGATAAGATAAAGCTAATACTTACACGTGTAGGTCTGGAGACAGAGCTCCCTTTTATTTACATGGGGAAACAAATGATCTCAGAGCATGTGTATATTTCAGAAAAGCAAAGAAAGGAATCTCTCTTCCAGTCCTTGCAATGAGGCTGGGTTTGTTCACATTAAGAAATAACCCTACAACACATGCCAGTGAAATCATGTTTATTTTTAATTCAGTAAAAAAGGAGGTGCTTGTCCTTCAGAATGCAGATATTTTTTGCAATATGTTCTGATTGCAGACAGAGACTGGAATGGATTAGTTATCTAGGGACTATGGAAAATTAAATGTCCTTTAAAGTGTGAGTTAAGTACCACAGAGGTTAGGAGAGCATGTAATTGTAATGACTCACAGCTATTGCTTGTGATAACTCCACAGTGCCATCAGACGAAGAGAAAAAAAGTTGATGCTATTATGGCTTTTCTTGAGAGGATGAAAATGCGTATGTTCAGATTGCTGTTATCATTACCATTACTATCACCATAAGGCTGAGTAGGCATAGCCATTTTGTGCTAATCATTGTACAAAACACACCAAAAAAAAATCTTTAGCCAAAGTGCAACAGTCTTCAGTAGAAGAAAAGAGACAAGCAAAAAAGTTAAAGGCAGCGAAGCAGAAAGACGTAAAGTATGACAAGACAACTCAGCACTATAAGGTGGTTGTTTCAGGACACCAACAGCATAATTATTTTCAAGTACCTGTTTTTTTTAAGACAAGCAGCAAATGACTTGTCACCTACAGTACTTTATGGTAGAAATGGAGATGCATAAGCCTCTTGTGAGACCTCCTGTAGAACTTGTGAAAGTTTCTTGTCACCAGTGTTTAAGATTATCCTGGGGATAATCAAGGGAAAAAGATCCCGTTTCATGAGAACACATTAAAAGATTTAGATCTTTGTTTGTTTTGCCTAATAAAATGTAGGGGATAGTATTGCTGTCTATAAATATATCGTGGGTAAACATTAGAAGAGAGGGGAGAGTTTTACAATATTAGACACTGTTAGTAGAGGAATAAATAATTGCAGTGTTGGTGGGCAGTCTCTAGCCATGAGTGAAGAAAAATTCTGGAATAGCTTCCCAAAAGAAGGTTAGATGGAGCCTGAACTAATTATTTTTAAGATTGCATTCAATCCATTTTATATAACATGACTTCTATAGCAGTTTGGTTGCCTATATTTAATAACCCAAAGAAAAGTGCTTTCCCTTCATTTTTTGTGGTTTGATTATTGGCCCAAATTTTAGTTGCCTGAAATTGGGTGAAATGAAGTCCCTGCTCCCTTCTTTAAATATACACAGTTTTATCATCATACCAACAGTAGGAAAGCTATACTGTAATTAGACATGAGCAGGCATCAGCCACTAAAATCAGTGGGGCTCCATGGGATGTAAATATCTGCTTACATGGATTAAACTGTCATGCAGGATTACAGATTAGAGTCTCTGACATGTTTAAGGGGGGAAAAAAAAAAGCTTACAATATATCCTGCACTTCCATGGAATTAGTGAGGTTAATGTTAGGCTTCCACAGACAGTAATTCATCATTTTTCCTCGTGAATGAATGGGTTGTATATGATTAATGAAGCTTCCAGATGACCTGCGATGCATGTTACATAACACAAGGTCTGGTACATTCCCAGTGATTGGCAAAATCAATCATTTTACTTATGCTTCATTACTGCTAATGGTTTTATAGCCACCTTGAAAAAATCACGAAGTAGTAAGGGATAACATTTCAGCTTGATGGAATGGTTTAATAATTGAAGAATAAATATTTAGCCATGCCCTCCAAGCTGTAATGTTTATCCTTTAGTCCATTTATTTGTGTGTTTTCTCTGCCATATAATTTGTACACCCCAGGTTTTACACTTTCTTCTACCTTTCTAGGAGCCTATAAACCGTGAATAAGAATGGCATTTTGGGAACCACACTGCATACTTTTGCCACAAAAAAAGTTGATTTTAAACAAATTCTAAAAAAAAAAAAAAAATTCAGTTACCTAAAGTGATTTTAACTTTTTGTTCTGTTTAGATATGTTACTTTGTGATTGTATGAATAACAGTAGGCATTTAATAAAAAAAGCAGAAGTGTAACAATGTAGTAAGCATTTCTTCACAAGTTTCCAGCAGTACAGAAGTAGTCCTGTACCCTCTAATCACCTTAAATATGGTTTTCACTAAAATCCATGATTATTCCATCAAAATATTCATGACTGAGATCAAAAAACTATTATAATTTTTTTAGATACGAGAGACTATTTGGATCAAAATAAATTATTTGCATCCAGGAGGTTGTTGTATTTTGTTCTTTTTTTTGTTTTAAGTCTGTATTCTATTCATGCCCAGATAGAGACAGTAAATTTCTGGTTTAGATGCTTCACTTACTGAGAACCCTTGCTCATTTATACTGAAGCAACTAGGAGTTTTTCTTAGGACTACAGGAGAAAAAGAAAGTGGCTACAGAGGAGGTGGGAGGGGGGAGAATAAAAAGCATACATGGAGTGGAAGGTGATATTTTGAAGAAAACACCAGATGATTCATTGGTGGTGTTCACTGGTTAATGTTCATTTCTGCAATGGAGGCTGGCTCCCTACATCACTCACTGACTTAAATGGTTTCATTAGTTTGACATTTATGACACTGCGGCATTCAAAAGGCATGTTTTGATGCTGAACTCTCAACTCCACATAATCACAATGACCCAAATGGCATCAGAGTTGACAGCTTATCCCCCTTGTCTCGTGTGTTACAAGGCCTCCGTGAGTGGATTTTCAAGTTGATAAATCTAGCTGTCTTTTACAATTACTTATTTTTCCTTATTTTACTGTTGATTCATGTCTGAAATTTCTCCATGTGTTTCTCTACCAGACTGATTCAAATTCTTTTAAAAAGTGTTTTCAGTATCTGGGATGTCCACAAAAACATTATAACTTTTTGTTTTGTTCTGTTTTCCCCTTCTTAACCTCAGCTTATTAGGTATTTTCGAGATGTTTCGGGTCAATTCTGTTGCGAATTACAAATGAGAACATTCATTAAGACCAGAAGATGACCTTTAAATTAAACATCAAATAATGTGTCTTTGGGATCCCTCTCTGCAGGTGCCCTCCGTTGACAGAGGTATTTTATTTCTGCGTAGATTTTTGTTAATCACTTTTTCATTTGGATATATACTTTTCAGATTGAAATTCAGAAGAGGGAAGTTTGTTTGAAAGAGGGCATGGTTCAGCCTGAGTAATAAACTGAACACAAAAAAACCATTCTTTGTCCCTCTGAATTTTGAATTTAAAATGTACAGCATACAGTTGATGGAATTATTGACTAAATGCAATAAGCCACAAAGAATGGCTCAAAAAAACCCACACAAAACCTTGGCTTTTACGTTTATGTTATCTCAGTGTTTTTCTAGAGGATGACAACTTTTCTTCTATACTTTTCTTATGTATCTCTTTGTCCAAACCCTGTTACCTGATTGATGTGTCTGTGACATCTGGTATAATGCTGAATCAATCAAAGAGAGCATCTCCTCAACTGTTCTCCAGCTGAATGTAATGCAGTTGAACATAGTTGAATGTAATGAAGAGAAAGAAAAAGAAGAAAAAGGTAAGAGTTAAATAATATATGAAGGACCACTGCTTGAAAGATTTCTGAAATTATATTATAACAACATTTGCAAGGAATTTGTGGCATAATGGGTAGGTAATGGTTTCTTATCCCTCTCTGACCTATACAGTTTATTAGTTTAACGCTTTGGTTTGCTGACATTTTTTAAAAACTCAATGAGAAACTTCCATGAAAATGCTCACTATTAGCAAGTGAGAGGTTAGAGGGGTGTAGACAGCAAACAGGCTTCCAGAGGCCACTTGTGTCTCCTGATCTCTGATAACCAGCCTGCAACCAGCTCCTGGAGCCATTTCTAACAGTGTTTGCAGCAATGTCTATGTGAAACATGTAACAATAGAGATAAGGAATTTTGAGCGCTAAAGACCATTCTGTTTAGCAAAAAAAGTGTGGGTTCTCAAGAAAGAAATAGCTAGAGTACTTGACAGAGTGAAGAATTTACTGATTGGTCTTATAATTTATCCACGATCCTTTTCGTTACCATGGAAGTGGCAGCTAGAAAATGAACATAGGTGTTACTTGCTGTCAGGAAGCCGAAGGACAACACAGAGCATGAAAGAAATGCTTTCCTTGAACACAGCAGAGCCCTGGTACCTGGAGGATCCTATTAGATACAGACATTTTCCCTATATACACAGATCCTGGCTGCCTTTTATGTTTGGAACCTGTGCCAGTTTTTAAGACAAATATCCATCTCCATAAATCAATAATACAATTAAATACAGCAATGGGTAAAATTCATTGTAAGTAAATGGCAACTGAATGATACCATCATCACTGATTTGCAAAATATCAGGGCTCTTACAATCCCATATACAGTTCAGTTATAAATGGCTACGTGTCGCAAATGGCAAAACAGTCATTTTGCATTTACTGAGGAAACTGGCTTCCAAATGGCAGAGGATGTGGATGCCCTTCTGCACATGAAAATAAATCTAAAGAGTGGATCTCATATAGGAGAAAGCCAAGATAGCCATACAGTGAAGAATTTTATTGTAACAGTTGCAAGTTGTGGTTTAACTGTGGTGTAATTGTATGTAATTTTGTTTGAGAGCTTGGTCTCTGGTGTCCTGTGAATACATGAGAGTCTCAGCCCTCATTTTAACAGTAGCGCCTTGTCCTGACCTGAACAAAGTGAGGTTTGAAACTGTGAACTCTGAAAGAGCTGAGATAAGACCAAGTTAGGTACAGACATCACAAGACAAAATGGTGAAGCACATGTTAAAATATCATAATCTTAGACTACTTTTATTATTTTTGTATCAACTCATAATCATGAGTTTCATTAGTTCTGATTACTTTAGGTCCTAATAGACTGAGTGAATCAAGAAAACATAAGAGCTGATACTGAGCTGTAAGAAATGGTCTTTTGCATATTATAATCTAAAATACTGTTGAAAAACTAAACAAAATATATAGTTTTTACCATTAATCAGCATAGATTAGATTTCTTGAGATAAAATGTAATAAATCTCAGCTTCTTCTGGAGGGCTTGCATGGTAATATAAAAAAAAAAATGCTTTTACATTTTAAACATCCCCCTTTTTATTTTTATGGGAACTACAACACAGCTATGGTAATGCAAAAATGCCACTTCCTCAGAGATAGAAAGGATTGAGAAAAAGTAAATTTTCACAGAAGATGCTGTCTCTAGCACTTATCCCTCACTGGGGAACTTTGAAGTTCCTTTTTTCACCTAACAGTAAGTTACATGGCTAATTTGGTTGTTAGGACAGAAATGCAGCTTTCTGCCTGGGTATCCAAGATGCCACCATTTCCCTAATGAGACTTTAGTTGATGTTTCTTTTTCTCAGTTTTTTTTCTTTTGAAATCAATGTCTTAGCAGCAAAAGGTAGCATAACGCACTCATAGGAAATTACAGTATTTTATGAATCATTAAACGAGAATGGCAGAGATCGAGGTTTATTAACTGAGACAGCAAATGCCTTTGACAGTAAATATGACTATACTGAGTTGCAGCAAGCTGAAGGAAAAAGGGTTCAAATAACCTTCTGTCCATTTCTTGTAAGCAGAGATACCAGACTAGCCTTAGTCTATGTGTCCTTCCTGAACACATGCATGGAGATAAATAATCATTTAGCACAAATACATTAGAGGTGTCACCAGTCACAAGAGTAACTGGACAAAGTCAAAGTCATGGCTTTGTTTCACATCCATATTGATTTGCAGAGTCAGAGCAGAGCTAAGGAGAAAAGCTTTCACCCTCCTACAGCTTTCTCCAGGCACTCTTGAAGTCACTGTTAAGGTTTATTGCATGAACATTTCATTCCTAAATGCTCATTTGACTGACCATTGTAAATTAAGACCACAGAACCCCTTTCAAAGAGTAATGTATCTGAATTTTCATGAACAAATTTTAAATATCCATTTAGAAATAATCTTCACTATTTAGGTTATCCATTCTTGCTCAAGAGAAAAACCCTCATTGTGGATGCAATTTAAGTACAGTCAAACTGAATTTTATGGTCAGATCTATTTAAAAAAACATTTTGTTAAAGGATAACATAGTTTTTATATGATTATACAAATGGAAAATTTCAAAAGTCAAACACAACCAAAAATTGCTATAAAATTTGTAAGTCTATATAACAAGACAATTTTTAATAATGAAAAAACTTTATTTCATTTTATTCTTGCAGCCTCACCCATGAATTAAAATCAAAACAAAAAAAGCTGAAATTTATGTGCACAGTATCCCAATGGGGGTTTGCTGCACTTGCTATTTGGTTTGAGTTATTCTAGAGTCAGAAGAGACTATTTAATTCTTTTCTTGTGATAACTGCTTTAATGGTCATCTCTGTGAGAAAGCCAGATGGGTAATTTGAATCAGAGCAATGACAAAGAGGGCAAGATGAATGGTGAAATTGCTACAGATGCAAAGAAATGTAGATTTTTGCATGCAGAGTGGTAATACAGGAGATTCTGTAGCAGATCCAGCACCTATAAAAATGGGCCACAAAAAAGGGATCACATTAACATCTTTTCTGAGTGTTAAAAGCAGGTCACGTATAAGTCATTGTGTACAGAATCTTGTTACCAGATTCAGAGGGTAGGAGGTGGCAAAACATGAGGCTTAATGCCCTTCTTCAGCTTTGCTTTATGTGGCATTCAGCAATAAAGACAGATCTTTCTAAAACACCTGCAAAGGCTGATCACTGTGCCTTTACATCTGAAACTTCCAAATAGCTCCTTAAAGAATATTTTTCTCTATTGCTTTTTAAAGTTGATTGATGACATACTAGTCTGAACTTACCTTCTGATTAAGCATCAGAACAGGTGATACACCAAGTGATTTGTTTAGTTTTTTATTAATTCTAACCCACCCAGACTGCAAATGGAGAAGAGGGTAAGACTAGAGGATTCAAAAACTTCTGGTTAATATAAAATTTTGAAAGCCAAAGACAAACTTTAGATATTCAGAATTTTAATGAACTTTTTTCTGCCAGACAGTAACAAAACTTTTGGACTTTATTATTTTTATGCCCTACAAGTTAAATTGTCCAAACTACCCTTAGTTATCTGAATTATATTGTCTAAGTGATTTAAGCACTTTTGGAACTTAGCCAGTAGGACTACAGGCTGTTTGGTATCTATAACTTGCAAATATCAGAATACAGCCCAGAAGTTCAGAGAATGAATAAGGATGAGATTGAGGAGCATGTACCTTCACACAAGTATCTTGAATTTACTGAGATTTTTTGTAAGCAGTGGACCTAGTGAAGTCCATCTTCTTTAGGACTTTCTGCCCTTTAGTCTTACACTTCCTGACCTTCCCAATAATTCCAGCTTGCCTTCTCATTCTGCTATGGCATCACCCTCTGCAATATCCACCATCTCTCTAGAAGTACACTAGCTCTCAGCACCTTCCTTGACTCCTGTCTCCACAAGAAGCGATTTATGCTGCAGCTGTTTCCGAGTGATCAGCCAGTATTTTGCCTCACTGGTATGTGCCAGACAGAACAGAATGGTGCTGAGCCTTGCATATATGCTTTTCCTATGTGGAGCTACTAACCCAAGTGTCCTTCCAATGCAGTGTCTACCCAGTTTTCACAAAACTTGCAGAAACTTTGTATGTCTGAACATTTTCTCCTTACCTTAAATTTGTTTGAAATCGGCCAACACATTGCAGAGTTGTTTAGGGAAACACACAGAAAGAACACATAAGGCATCATCCCATCCAGAAACAAAACTAAAAAAAGAAAGAAAAAGAGTATGCAGATTTCTCCTCCCAAAACCCCACCAAAAGTTCTATTTTTTCCCCAGGAAGTATTGTCTTGTTTTAATTCTTTTCTTCTTTTTTTTATTTCATGGGCAAAACCGCAATCTCTCCATGTAATCTATTATTGCTGTTCTACCACATTGTTTACTGTGCTACCAAGTAAGGAGGTTTCAGAGCACACATGAAGATGTTGCAGCCATACTGGGGCGAGTTGGAGGCAGTCAAAAATAGGGATCATCTTTGCAGACTCATCGTCCCATCCATTCTGGACCTGAAGGAGAGAGGGAACAGTAAGATAGGAGTGCTCTCACCTCCCCCGAGCATCTTCAGATTGAGAGAGCTCAGCTCATTGGGATCAGGGTGATAAATAAGCATATATGATTTGGAAGTGGTGTCAGTGAGGTGAATAAGCAGTTCAATGAGACTAATAAACATTTCATGTTGTCATTTAGAATTAAGTATGACAGATGTTGATGGGGCTGATGCTAGTTTTCAGTCTATATTATGATTAATTAGGTAGACGACTGACTGGTGTGGTAGTGCTAACACATTCATAGTAAATGGTCATTTTTCAGGATTGTGTCTTAAGCTTTTGGCTTAGAAAAACTTCCAGTAAATTCAATGGCAGTGTAAAGGAGGTACTGAATAAAGCACCAAGAGATGTAAGTTTCCCTTCTCCTGCTCATTAGTGCGTCTAAATCTTTAGGAAAGGGATATTCAAGAAGTCCAGCATGTTGTTGTTTCTCCTGAATTTATTAAAACCTTTCTCTAAGATGTCTGCACAGTTTGAAGAGGAAGAGCAAGAGCAGGAAAGAAGCAGATAGGTTTGCTGTAAATCCTGCAGAGGAAAAAAAGATGTTAATAATGTATAAAGACTTGTTAGTTCCCCAGTGGTTTGGATCTCTGAATACAGATTTCTCTGGAGCTTTCTTTTATGGTGGGTACCTCAGGTAACCTTAACATTATAGGCCCATCCACCTAGATTGCCAAGCTATGGTGGGCATGAGGAGTTGAGAAGAGGGCTATTCAAGTGAGTGAACTGCAAACCTTTACGTGTCCCCAGGCTTCAGCAGGCATCAGGTCACAGTGTATTATGAAGGTTATACTTTCTCCCTTGCTTTGTCCTTTTGTCTAGAGATACAAAACTTTTTTCTCTATATATATGTAGATTATTCCCATGTAGGAGAGGTCAGAACTATTCTTATGTCTTACTATATTAACTACATGCAGGATTTTTTGTTAAATTATAATTGAATGGAATTAAAAGGTTTGGAAGTGCTTATTTTGGCAAAAATGTTGGATCTCCCCTCTGATAGAATAGCAACAGTTAATACCTCTACATGCTGAGCAGGAGACAATGTTTAATCATGTACTAAGCCAGTAAATACCATTAAATTCCTTTACATTTACTACTTTATATACTCTTGATTGAAATGTCCCATGTTCTAAAATAGAAATCATTAGTGAACCTGTTAGTTCCTCTGACCTTAATAATGTGTAACCAGAATTAATTATTACATTGAAGCATTTGCTGTAACTTGTCATTAAGTGATTATTGCAGAGCAAGAATGCAGAATCCCAGTGAATTAATCAGTGACCTATATTTTCTGGTGCTTCTGCTTAAATTTAGCCTTGGTCAGAATGACGGAAGATCTGTCCAATTGCATTCTTGTTAAATGTTCTCAACTGAATAAGTCTGGTTACTGTCATTCAGTGAATAAAGGAGTGCTTTCTTCACAATGCTGTCACACATGGATTGGTGTATTGATGGGAACTTTTAATTCATTCAGCTATGTCCACACCAGAGTCTCCCCAAACCCTGTGTAGGAAGCAGGACCCCGCTGTCTTTAAAGCGATGAGAGCTTTGCTACTGAGGACACAGCGAGCAAGTTTGAAATGTAAATTATTAATCTACTTCAGAGTGCTCAGCAATGGAAAAATGTTTCTCTGGGAGCAAACCCGTTTGAATACTGTGATAGACACCAGTAATTCAGCAGTTTAGAATCAATGTGCTGCAGCAATTTACTTGTACCATAATGTATGCCCAGGAGGATGGAAAAAGTGATAACCTCATGGTAAATGACAGTTTCTGACAATAAACAAAAAGGTTATGGTTATTTTGAGAGAGAACTTTTTCCTCACCCATATTTAAATATACAACCCATCATGAAAATAAATTACATCAGAAACAACAGGAAAGCAATTTTTAAATAAAAACCACTGCACTAGTATGGTATTAAGACTATATAGTTATATCTTCCCCCAGCAGAACATATAAGGACCATCATCAATAATGAGGTACATTTTGAACACTGAAGTATAACATTTAACACAAAATAACCATTTATTTGGATCCAGATTGTGTGTGAAAAGGAGAAAAGATGTGGTAAGAATAAAACAGGTTGAGGCAGGCTATGGAAAGTGGAGACTACATAGCTTGGAGAGCAAATCTAAAAGCTAAAACAAATATATACTGCTGGCTGTTTGACCAATAAAACTGAAGAGCTGCAGAAAAAGAGAGGGCGAACACATACAACAGATTCACATACTATTGTCATTTTATTATTTTTTTTTTTAAATATAGAGTCTAGCTGCAAGGATCAAGAATAAAATGGACAGGTTGAGGTTTAAATGGACAGGTTGAAGGTCAAGATTAGAGGTGCAATAAAAGTGGTTTTTCCTGCATCTTTTATTTACCAACCTTGAAGCTAGAAAATATGTTAGGTGGGACCCATCTGACAAAGTGGGGCAAGACTATTTTTCCAACAGGCTTACTTACCTAATGAGCATGGCTTTAAACTTTTTTTTTTTTTTTTTTTTTTTTTTTGGTGGGGGAGGCAAGGGGTGGAGATCTAAGTCTGAGGAGAAATGGAGAAACAGGAGACAAGAAAGCGGGACCAGGGGACGACCTAATGGGGGAGGCTGTCATACATCCCCTGAGAAAGAATCATGAGTGGGGATCATTTTCAAGTGCCAGTACACACAAGCCCACGGTGGGAAACAAACAGGAGTTAGAAATCTGTGCACAGTCACATAGCTCTATTTCTGGAATCAGAGAGATACAGCACTGTGATGGAATGACAGAGGCTCTTTAGGTAGAACCTAAAGTTAGGTTACTTTAGGATTCGGTCAGGGAACTGGTAGACAAGATCTCTCGAGAGGCTGCCCTGAAGGGCAAAGGGCCCAGAAGATCTTTAAGGGCAACATCTTCAGAACAGAACAGAGTGTCCTGACAGGCAGGAAGCTGAGGACGCCTGGCAGGAGAGACGAGGAACTCCTGACTGGGCTCCAACACAAAAGGAAGCATACAGGGGGTAAATGTGGGGACATGCTACCCAGAAGGAGTACAGAAACATATCCTGAGCATGCAGAGCCAGAACCAGGCATGCCAAACATCCACTGGGGACAAAATTGGTGAGGAACATGAAGGGCAGCAAGGAAGACTCCTACAGGGTCAGTGAAGCAAGAGGAAGGCTAAGGAAAATGAGGCTGCTGTGTCCTAGTGACAAAGGATACAGAAAAAGCTGAATTGCTCAGTACTGTCTTTGTCTTTACTGACAAGGTTTTCTCTCAGACCTTCTGGCTCTAACTGGCTTGTGGCAGAGTCCAGAGGATGAGTTCCTACCCACAGTAAATAAAAACTGAGTTGTAGATCCCTTAGGCAAACTGAACATAACACAAGTCTACGGGACTAGGTAGGACGCATCCAAGATGCTGAGGGAGCTGGCTGCCATCATCACAGAGTGACTTTCTGTCATCTTTGACAGGTTGTGGCAGTCAGGGAGATCCCTGGTGACTGGGTAAAGAAAGATGTCACTCACATTCAAGAAGGGCAAGAAGGAGAATCCAGGAAGCTACAGGTTTGCTGTCCTATTACTCGTTCATTGTTGCTGAGCAAAAAGTCCATTTAAAATTTAGTCAAACTAGCTTTGCTTTTTAGGAGTTAAAATTAAATCAGTGTTTTCTTTAATAGACTACAGGTGAAAAAAAACTGTCACCAATTGCATTCTGCCTTCAAAGTCTAAGTACAAACATTTCAATATTTTGCACATTAATGCAGAATTCGCAAATGTCTCCGATATTCATATACACCAGCCCAATATTTGCGCATTTTGCGTACTGGAACACATACTAATTGCACACACACACACAAAAAAAAAAGTCATCCTTTGACTACAGATACCAAAAAAAAAACCCTTATAAAATGAAACACGGAGAAAGAAGAAAGAAGCTTGTCTCCTCAGAGCATACAGTTTACATAATATAGATTTTTACTTTTTTCCCAGCAAGTCTGTTTCCTATTTCACTACATACTTATCTGCTTTGTTGAAACAGCTGTATCTTCCCAGCACAGTATGAGCGAAGATCACAAATAATATTTGTACAGCAATTTTTAACTACTGTACAAACAGAAATAATCACTCTCTTAATTGTCTTTTTCTTTCTATACGTACAGTACATTCTTTATTCTTAAAAGAGGTGATGACACTATTAAAGCCCACCAGAGTGAAAATGTACATCTTCTGTTATTAATTATGTGAAGATTCTTACTTGCACTGATTTGTCTTGCAGTTAAAAATATAAAAGCCTTTCTTGCTTTATAATAAAGAACCTATGCCCATATTTACAAAAATGATGGTACCATCTACCATTTACTGGAGGACCTGGAACACAAGAGCAGCTGAGACAGATCAGACCAAAGACCTACGTAACATGCAATCTTGTCTTCAGTAGTGGTCACTACAGATGCTTAGGAAATGGTGCAACTGTAGAGTGATTATTCTTGCGGTACATACTCCCAACTTTCATGGTTTAGAGACTTCTTGAGTTTGAGGTTGCGTTAGTATAATTCTGCTTAATAGATTTGGTGGGTCTTCTTTCATCGCTGTATTAATTACCTTATGAACCCATTAATAATTTTGCATTTACTAAATGGGGTGACAATGAGTTCCAAAGTTAAATTACATGTTGTGAGAAACAGTGTGCCTTTTGTCTATTTTGGGTCTGCTGCCAGACAACTTTGTTAGGCCTCCCTGATTGTCAGGATTTATTACTACTCCTCTTATTATTTTCTTCTCAAAGCAATTCTATGGACACTGCAATCCGACAGCTCCTCAAACATATCCCCCTGTGGTCAGAACTTCCTCAAACTCTTTTTTTCATAAGCACCAATGCAAAAACGTTAATTTTGCTCTTTTGCTTTCACAGTTATTTTTTTTTTTATTGTCCTCTTGAGATGTCTTTACATTCATTAATCCTTGCCATCCTTCCCACATGTCCAGCAGGTGTGCCACCTTGTCATTCTAGCTGCCTGGTCACCATCTCCAGCCGGGTCACATAGTACTGTTAGTATACTTTTTCTACATTGGTATGGAATTTCAGTCCAGAGGCATGGCACATAACTGATGCGTAAAGTTTAGAGCCATGTCAATTTTGTTATTTCACATAGTACGTATACATCACTGGCATTATCCATTGCTATTACAGTAATACACGATCAACTTCCAGTGCACATAGTATATCACACAGATGACAGAAGCCTACTAATCAAAATAACATATCTATTCTAAGGATGAAAACACACTATAAATCTATATTTGCACATTTCCTGTTAACATCAGTAAATTATGCATAAGAGTAATTATTTTATGGCCTTTGATAAAGAAGCAGAGATAATTGCTTTCTTAAAGTAACGTAAAGGTTCTCTCTACTGTTAGAGTAATACAGGGTCCCACTTCGTAGAGTGAAACAGTAGTTAGCTCTTTGCAGCCTCTGATGTAGAAGGAAATATTTTATATGGGTTGAAAGGGACTGGACAATTTAATGAAAGCAAAAACAGAAAAAAAATTTAAAAGTCCATCAAGGATTACTAAACAGATAGAAACGATGTCTGGTTCAGAAAGAACCTGAATTGCAAGTGGCTAGAGGCTTGGAGAGCGAAGTATCCTATATACTTGCCCTGTCTGACATTATTTTCTGGACATCTGCTTTCTCTAGGCAGTGTGAGACAGATAGGGAACTTTGATCTGACCTAATGCAGCTGCTCTCACATTCCTGAATTTAGTGATAATCTGAATATTAACACAACCAGTCTCTAAAACACATACAGTTGTATAAAATACGACAGCAAATCCTACTAGCAGGTATAACCTAAAGTGTATTGTTGTGGGACTAAATGGTAGTTATATTTGCTTTGAGTTTGAAAATATATATGATTTACTTACAGATGTCTGATCATTCTTGCATCTTTCCATCTCAGGCTTTGTTCCACAGACTTCCATTGTCGTCTAACTTCTTCCAGGAACATGATGCTTTCACAGTTGTAGAAGAAGAATTTACTGTTGGGCTAATGCCATATGGGGCTTGGAAAGTCCCATTTCTTAAACATCTGCTCCTTTAAAGTAAAATTGGGCACATTTTCAGCTTAATGAGTGTGATACATTTGTAATATCAGCTGAAAGTGGAGAGTGTATCCTGCAGACAGGTGCTGGAACCCATAATCTCTTAGATTTCAAATCCTCATCAGAAGAGAGGGAAAATATCTTAATAAGATGGAAAGATACCCATGAGAGAAGATGAAGCAATTAAAACTTGCTACCTTACTCCCAGTTTATAACTAGGTATATCAAAGTGTTATATAAATATACATTAAATCTCACAAAACCTAATGAACGTGATTATATCCGTTCTACAGATGGGTGGAAGACGTGCACTGTGAGTAGGACATATGTTAAAACTCCCAGCTGTTGCTTCTGTATTTCGGATGAGACTATAAAAGCTTATAAAAAACTAAGTCTGTTTTAGCTTCATTGTGTACGTGTATTTATTTTTCCTAACTGAAGGGTTATGTGACAGTTCAGTGCTCATTTTGTGGAAACCTCTGGCTGTAGCAGGAGGAAGTATTTAAAAATAATTTTCACAGAGGAAAGTAACTTACTACAGTTTAAGTTTGTTCCCCAGCTTATGGGTAAGAAAAAGGATTGGATTCTAGAAGGGATGTGTAATATCTGTTAATGATATCTGTGATATGTCACTTGTGTATACATCTATTTATTTGTGTAAACATTCATTCATTTGATTCAGCACTTCTTTAGACAAACATATGGTTCATCATGCGTACTTACAGTCCTGTGTTTGACTTAATGAATTCACACAGATTTGATTCTCTCTTTGAGCAAATAGCTTGCGGTGTTTCTAAAGAATGACACATCTGCACTCGAGATTTGGAAATCACATAACAGGATGCAATTTTTCACCAGGAGTGCAGCTGAGGGACTTGGTCCAAAACCTGATGAAAGTATTAGCCATAGAACTATATCTTTATAAGCTTCCTTTCATGACTCCCCCCCCCCCCCCCTCAAAGTTCACTTGACATTTCTGTTACATGATGGAGAAAGGTACAGTCTTTCCCAAATACTTTAAGCAATTGCTGTGCAAACATACTATTCTTTGTAGCTGCTTGTCAGCAGCACACAAGTGCCAGCTACAAAATAACTTTAATTTAGCTGACAAGAATCCACTCCAGAGCACTATAACATATTTAAACAAAGCAGTTTTAAAACATACAGAGAACAAAATATGCCTCTGTAAGTGCCCCATACACACATTTTTGAATTATTTTTATATGTAGGAAGAGATTTCTTAGTTGCACTGGAAAATCCAAATAAACACCAAAACAACGTGCTGCCCCAGAAATGCTTCACTTGATGTTTCAGACATGTATAAGGAAATTCAGGAGTACAAATCATTTTCATGTTATGCTGTACAAAATGTTAGTGCTCTGCTTGTGTTTTGCTCCCCGGTTTGTGACTGATCCACAGAAGATATAACAACTGTCACATAGGTCTTAGACACACTAATATCTATGGATGTCAGGGCATTAGGTGCTACTGAATGACAGAATAAGAAGGTGTCTGCACCTTTTCTAAAGACACAGGTCTTTAAAAAATAACATCAACTTTCTGCTAAATTAATGTTACGCAATGGATTAAAAAAGGAAACAATTATAGATTTATTTAATAAGTTGTCCTTTTATAGGACTCTGAAAAATTCTACCATTTCTTATAAAATATAATCCTGGTGACAGGATTTTGTCCTGAAGATGTAGCGATCGAAGTGATGTTCAAAAAACCTCAACTAACAAGCTGGAGTAAGAATGGTGCAGATTCTGAGATGATTCACATTCTGAATTTTACTCACAGTAGGTGTATAAACTAAATTTTAAAATAACCATACTGTAGCAATTAGGGTACCTAACTTGAGCTATAGAGGCCATTCGATCTGGTCTAAGCAACCAAGGAAAAATGCTCCCTGAACATCTGTATTATAGGCCTAGTCTCCTTAGTGTCCAGGAGCCAGGATATCCATTTGAGTTCAGTTTGAGGATGTTGCTGGAAAATTTGTCTTTCTTTTCTCTTGTGAAGGAAAAATAAACAAGAGCCTCTATAGGTGTGTGTAACCTGTACAATCTCAGAGTACTTTCTACCTCTCAATGCTGGCTTGTCTCCTGCTTTTGTGTTATGATACCCCTGGCATGTGGTTTTCCTCTGCATGCCCTGCTTTCCCCCCACAGGCAAGGAAAGGAGTCGACATGCGGTTGTATGTCCCTGTTAACAGACAGTCAAGACAAAGACAGCAGGACACATGGAGCACATCTGTTCTGCAGGTTAGATGCAGCCTACGGACATGATAGTGCTCACATAGTTAGCCTGGCATGTTTTGTAGAGTTTGGTCCTTCATGGTCTATACCCAGAATAACATTGAATCACAGAATAGTTGGGGCTGGAAGGGACCTTTAAAGGTCATCTAGTCCAACCCCTCTGCAATGAGCAGGGACATCTTCAACTACATCAGGTTGCTCAAAGCCCCATCCAGCCTGTCCTTGAATGTTTCCAGGGATGGGGCATCTACCACCTCTCTGGGTAACCTGTTCCAGTGTTTCTCCACCCTGATTGTAAAACATTTCTTGCTTATATCTAGTCTAAATCTACCCTCTTTTAGTTTAAAACCATTACCCCTTGCCCTATCGCTACAGCCCTACTAAAAAGTCTGTCCCCCTCTTTGTTGTAGGCCCACTTTAAGTATTGAAAGGCCGCAATAAGGTCTCCCTGCAGCCTTCTCTTCTCCAGGCTAAACAACCCCAACTACCTACAAGTTTGCCCTAAAAATCTAGGAAGAAAGATCTAATGGAAAGCTTTACTCCTCTGTGCAACTCAGCACATTGAAGCTCAGGCTTTAATCTTCTCCAAGGAAGAAAAGCCAGAAGAGGAGCTACTCTGGGCTGCAGGCTAACTGCTCCCAGGAAGGAAGGATGGCTCCAAGCACACAAGGCAGGTTGGAACATTTCTTTTGCGTCTGCTTCTGTAGTATAAATAAACATAAACAGAGAAAATAACAACAAGAGGAAGGAAACCCAAAATGAAGCACTCTTACAAACTTTTCTTCCCCTGGGGAGGCATTGAGAGTACAAACAACGTAAACAGATGTGAGGATGCTGGATTTTTTTGCCCCTTCAGTGTGGTTCTGAAAGGAGCTTCCAAAGTTATGATCCCAAGCATTATATAGGAAACTGTATAGAAAATAACAGAGGATAAACAGTTTCCTGCCTGTATAGCTGCATTTCACTGCCAGTTTTGTACTGGATGGTTATACACAGATGCTGCAAGAATTTGGTCCTGAAACTGGTTGTTTGCCAGCTGTAACAACTGAAGAATTAGATCAGCTTCTGTACAGTGCCATAAAATGAACAATGGCTGTTGTAATACCATGTCTTACAGATTCTTCCATGTGTTCATTTTTTTTGAACGATGAATGTAAATATTAAAATGCCGTGGTATTTTTAAACTTGGCTTTAGAATACTGGAGTGGCTCTGTGGGAAAATCATTTGTCCCTGGCTGTGTAACAATCACTTTCCACCAGTCAAAACTCTGGCTACAATCTGTTTCTAATTAATCAGTAAGACAAGACAGGGCGAGTCTTGTACTGAGACAATGTCATATATAGTGGACTCACTGTAAAGCATGCCAGACAAAGATGTGTTTAGTGCACTAAAAGGAAAATTCTAATTATCAGCTTAATATTCAAGTCTTAAACTCTTGAAAAAACAACGCACGTTAAAGCATAGCAAATAATCTTGATACAGTGAAAACACATAATGTGAAGTAGTAATGCCTAGGCCAAACTGGCATATTTAGAATTTTACCATAAAATTATCTACCTTCCAGAAGCCCTGCAGAGTACAGAAAATTCAAAAATGTTGAAAATCTAGCTCCTTGTTCAAAGCTAGGTCTTTGACTAGTCACCTTCAGTAATTTTTTAGAGCTCATAGAGCTGAAACAGTTTTTACAGCTTACAGAGTAAAAGATGTGATGCTCCAAAAAATAATGAAAATAGAGAAATTTTAAAAAAAAAAAAATAGTTTGAAAAAGCCGCTTGTATTTTTTGGCCAGCACTAGTTCTTAGCTGCTGAATAGAGCTCTCTCTTGCAAACCTTACTAACACAGATGGTTCAGCTAAAGTAAGGGGAAGCATTCATCTATCAGCTATGTGCAGGGGCAGATCATAAGAGAGAAAAATGATTTACTTTAGAAAATGGGAGTAATGGAAAGTCTGTCCATGTTCACTTTTATTTTGCTCTTGTTCCTTTTACTCCTGATGTGAGGAGCACTGTACTGAGTGCTGTGTGTCATTGCTCTTTGGGATGCTGGAAATAGAATAGGAATTGCTCCAGCAACAGAGCTTAGAAATGATAGTCAGCGAGTGTGTTTGCGAAAGAGGAGTTATGTCTGTTTATTATTCTGTCTTCTTTTGAAGAAGACCAGAGCTATCCTATAATCTCTTAGAATTAAACTCTTTTCAAGCTCTTTCCAGAAAAGTATTTCTGCTTTTATTGCAAATATGAATAGAAGTCCAGGGTACTGTTTCTGTACTTAAAACAAAATAATGGTCTGTTATTTCTAGATGGATAAAGTACTGAAATAACCCATAGGCTTGTTTAACTTCTGTTCATGCTATAGCACAGCAGTGTCAGATAAAGCGATATTCCAAGTGCATGAATTTAGCTAAAGGGTTGATGTTATGTTGCAGATTAAAATCACAGATGAAGGGAAGACCTACAGGTTGCTTTGTGTACCAGCGACAGTTAGAGATTTCAGCTGACTTTTACATATGAAGCAGTTCTTGTGAGTGGGTGGGCTTTGTGGGCAGAAACTCTCCCAGGACTGAGATCTCACTTGATAATCTGACTCCGGATGTAAAAATGTTAGCCATTGGAAATTTAATCTAGAAAGGGCCTTCTTTTTCTTTCTAACATTCCATCTATGCAGCACATACTCTTTTCCTCCACCCTTTTCCTCCCACCCCTCAAGGTCTGCGTCCTTATCAACAAAATACACAAAAAGGATTTGTTACAGATTTGTTTTGCAAGACTTCTCATAACTGACATGAGCACATGAACAATATATATCTTAATTAGACCACTATAATAACTTTTAACTTTTGGTCTGCAGTAACTTTCCCTGTTGCTGCACTCTGCCCAGGATTAGACTGTATGTTCTCTGGGGATAGGAATTTGTGTGAAAATCCTAGTTACATTGAATATAAAGAGCTTTGCACTCTAGGATTTTATTACTTGCCCTTCTACCTGTAATGCAAGGCACCTACTCTGCCTTTGGGTTATAAAAGTGTGAATAATAATAGTAATTCACCAGGAAAAAGTCATTGTAACTGAAAGGGGTGAGTAAAGCCATAATAAAGTTGGCTGAGTCTAAACGCATGAGTCTCTGCATGAGTCATTTCTCAACTAGGATATTTCTGCGACATGTACTGAGTGTGGAATGCTAGGGCCAAGAAAACTCATTGTGGATACCTGGGTTCAGCATTGTTGCAAGGCAAAGAGAAAGTTTTACTAAACATGCTGTGAGTTAAAAAAAAAAAAATAATAAACCAACCAACCACAGGAGAGGAAAAAAGAAAAAAAAAAAAAACACAAAAAACAAAAAAACACACCACCATCAAGCAACAAAAACCAATTGAGAGGGATGATGACTGCTAGGTACCTTTCATCAGGCATTCTCAGCTATGGCTGTGAATCACCAGTGGCCTGGGAAGTCCTTCCTGGAGGTTATTGAAAATATTTTGGTCACCTGGAGTTGGCTTTTTGGGTTTCAGCTTCTAAACTCAATTAAAATAGAATAAAAATAGGAGGGACTATCTCCCCAGTGCTGTGATTCTGGCTGCTCATGGCATGGCCAGCAGCCTGGAGGGAGGCAGGAGCAGATAAGTCACACCAGGCAATGTGGGACAGCCCTGCTCCACGGAGGGGTGT